>NC_060045.1:7853082-9103082 GCF_905333055.1 Maniola jurtina
GTCTTCTTTATGAAAAAGAAATACGATTGTATACAATTTCTTCGATAGAAATAATTCGGAAATCTTAATATTATCACACTAATATTATAAAGATGAAAGTTTGTGTATATGTGTGTGTGTGTGTATGTGTGTATGTTTGTTACTCCTTCACCCAAAAACTACTGGACGGATTTGGCTGAAATTTGGAATGGAGATAGATAATATCCTGGATTAGCACATAGGCTACTTTTATCTCGGAAAATCAAAGAGTTCCCACGGGATTTCAAAAAACCTAAATCCACGCGGGCGAAGTCGCGGGCATCGGCTAGTCATTAAATAAATCTATCGTTTTTCCATTTCTTACTTGGTTCAAGCACATTGGGCCGTGAAAACTAGCAGACAGCCGGACAGACAGACAGGAACACTTTATTTATAATATTAGTATGGATTAAAGTGCAAGAACGACCAGTTTAATTAATGACTTCCTTTGAAGTTTGAAGCAATTGATTTAAAACTTGTACCCACACGAATTTCGAAACATGTTCTGGTGTCGATGCAAAATCTTATTTTAATATCTATTTTAATTAGGTTTCCCGCCACTGCGTGTTAAAAATGCCTACCTAAGTGTAGGCACCTCCCTACATTTTATCTGTTTCATTAATCCTTGAAAGTTCATTCCTATTAATTGCATATTCAACTGTTCCGAATGCATTTTAAACGAAATCATGTTTTAAATATTTGTTCGATGCAAAACTGTAACACGAATACGATGTTAAATTTTTTTTTCAAAAAGGGTAGGTACTTAATCGATTTTTTTCCACATTCGTAGTCAATGTGATGGTTAAAAAGATTTGCCTACTAACAATTATTATAAAATCGCTTTAGAATAAATTACTCAATTACTCAATATCGTAAAGGTGAAGGTTTTCTACAACTTGCAAGTTAATCAATGTTTTATGCAATGTGCTTGTGCAGATAATTTTATGTCATTAGGTACCTATTACAGTCAAATTAAATCGTTGTACTAATCTGGTAGTTCTGTGTCATAATTAGCAAAAAATTGGTACCTATAGGGACTGACTAACTCTACCTACTACAGGATGCTCTAGCGATTGTACCCTATCCATACTTAATATTATAAATGCGAAAGTGTGTCTGTCTGTCTGTCTTTCTGTCTGTCTGTCTGTCTGTCTGCTACGTTTTCACGGCTCAACCACTGAACCGATTTTAATGTTTGGTACAGACTTGCGATACATTCCGGGGAAGGACATAGGCTACTTTTTGTCCCGGAAAATTGAAGAGTTCCTACGGGATTTAAAAAAACCGAAACCCACGCGGACGAAGTCACGGGTATCCTCTAGTAAGTAATATAATAAGCTGTCACCTTACCTGTCCCTTTGAAATAATGAAGAACGTATCTCCCCTGGCTCCTTGCCTGATGATATAATCCCCGTTCTGGTAATGCGTCTCTTCCAGCACGTCAGATATCTTAATGAGCGTATCTTCAGGCAGGTTTTTGAAGATCGGTACACTGTGGAAGATGAAGAATTAAATTATAATAATAGAGTTTAAACATACATAGATAAGAGTGGTAGCACCTACAGAAAATATTTAAAAATACTCGTTTTATTATGATAAATTACAATAAAAAGTCAATCAGTCATCCGGGTAGGAAATGGCGTAAATGAAATAATAATTTTATATCTATTGTAAATGTATGAAATGTTAAAAGTAAGCCTGACCTTAAAGTTAAGGAATTTATACGTATAGGATACCTATGTCAAACTAAATTATTTTGAAACTTCGCCAGTCACCGGTTTCAATTTCCTGAATAGTTACAACAATAATAATTTATGTCCATTATAGGTATTAAAATACTTGCTTAGCTTACACAATAAGCAATAATGCTTTTACAAGCTCAAAACTTGTGCCCAAGAAGGCCAACATATTGCCAGCTCAAAGTAGGTAGGTACCTAGTGGAAAGAATGGGTAGATGATTAGGGTAAGGCGGTAAGAAAAGCATATCTATCACCATATGATTTTAAAGTCATGTTTTATTGTTGTATAGAATAGAATAAATCTAAACCTAAAGACTGGCATATTTGTAGTAAATACTATAATCAGTGGAGAAAACCTCCTTGCTAAGAACAACCAAGTAAATATAATAAAATGCCCTGTACATTGTATAAGATTAATAAATATCAATAAAAAAATAAAAAAATGATTCCTTCATGTGGAAGGAAAAAAGAGAAGAAGACGACCAAAGAAAAGGTGGATGGATTGCGTGAAAGAGGATATGCGTATAAAAGGGGTAGATGATACGTTGATGGACGACAGAAGAGAGTGGAAGAGGAAGACATGTTGTGCCGACCCCACGTAGCATGGGACTTATCCCATGGGCTGGAAGAAGAATAAAAAATAAAAAAGTGAACAATGGTTCACAGGACTCGACACAAAATAAAATTGTACCTTCTATGATTAAACAGTTTTTGGTCTAGTAAGTATAGTTGGACTAAGAGGAGTAGATAGTACACGTAAAAAGAATGGCCACATAGCATTTATGTACATTGCGAGATTAAGAAATGTAATATGATACTTGGGTATGTTAGATATACGAGAGCATTCCGTTGGTCACGTGTGGTCAGACGTTAATTGCAACACGCGTATCAAAAATATGTATAGGAAATTACCCAATTGCTACTTAATCACTGGGGCATATCGTTACGGTTCAAGTTGGTTTACGATCGGCCCATATTAAACCTGTTCATACTTCTAATCCATACTAATATTATAAATGCGAAAGTGTGTCTGTCTGTCTGTCTGCTACCTTTTCACGGCCCAACAGTGTTACCGATTCTGACGAAATTTGGTAAAGAGTTAGCTTATATCCCGGGGACGGACATAGGCTACTTTTTATCCCGGAAAATCAAAGAGTTTCCACGGGATCCACAAAAATCTAAATCCACGCGGACGAAGTCGCGGGCATCCTCTAGTTAAACTATATTCTTCAAACGTATCACTCTCTGTTGTAATGTCTCCAGAACATTGATGCTCTAATTATTGCGTATGTATCAACAGCGTGTACCAAATAGTTAGTGTCATGTGCCATAGATTCTTTCGTTATCTCTGCTACTTGACAAACATTCAAACAGTTGAACGAATTCTTCGAAAATTGCTACGATCAATTCCGCGATCAGCTGTTTGTAGGGTTGTCAATTGAAATAAGTTGTAATATGTATCATGCCACGAAATATTTTTTTGATACACCTAAAGTCTAAACTAGGTATTAAAACTAGGTATATAATAATTATTATTACTAATAGCTGATGCCCGCGACTTCGTCCGCGCGGATTTAGGTTTTTAAACACCCCGTAGGAATTCTTTGATTTTCCGGAATAGAAGTAGTCTGTGCCAAATAATCACGTCGAAGGACAAACCAATAAACCAACAAACAAACACACTTTCACATTAATAATATGGGTAGTGATTGTTGCTTGACGCTTTGTCCGTGCTAGCAAATTGGAATGTGTGAAGTGTGGACGCATCTTATCTCAGTTAAATATTCACGTGCATACATTCGTGAATTTTTTAAATTTATTATTCAAACAAATATGTGAGAACGAAACGTCGAGTTTTCGAGGAAATGTTATCCCTTGGTTTGCTTATGGAGTATGTATTTATATTGGGACTTGGCTTATCAATTGAATGAAATATTTTGTTGCATGCCGAGAAAAATCATCAACAATCAATCAAAACCCGCGACTTTGTCCGCGTGAATTTAGGTTTTTAAAGATCCCGTGGGAACTGTTTGATTTTCCAGGATAAAAAGTTGCCTATGTCAATTGCAGGGACGTAAGCTACCTCGGCACCAAACATACAATCGGTTAAGCGGATGGGTCTTTAGGAATCCCGTGGGAACTCTTTGATTTTCCGGGATAAAAAGTAGCCTATGTCCGTCCCCGGGATATAAGCTGACCCTGTATAAAACGTCAGAATTGGTTAAACTGTTGGGCCGTGAAAAGGCCAGACAGACAGACAGACAGACAGTCAGTCAGACAGACAGACACACTTTCGCATTTTATAATATTAGTATTGATAAGCCCGTAGGTATCATGACTTGTTCGGTTTGAGAGTTATAAAATTATCATTAATGTTATCATTACAAAGGTTTTGTATATGGGTCAGTCTTACGAAGTCTACTAATTACCTACGTAATCATTAACCAGAATTGAATTTTGATTCTATTCCTTAGGCATTTCATTAAGAAATATTATTTTATTAACAAGTAAATTACAGTTGTGAAATTATCTAAAAAAAATTTTAATCTCAATCGTATAATAATATTTTTATCTTCAGTTGCTAGAGTAGACACTTGACCTTAGATCTGACCTCAAACTAATATTATTGTTTTAATACATAACCTCTTACATCACCCAACTACAGTAAAACTATGAAGGTCGCCTACATAAAGTAAACAAGTTTACTTTTTAGCTAGTTTTTGAACGCAACGTCAGCACCTTTTATCTAACAAGTGTAAATTAAAAAATTATAACACCCCCGACAAGTGAAGGTTACAGTAACTAGAAAAGAGCTGATAACTTTCAAACGGCTGAACCGATTTTCTTGGATTACCGCTAAGAACCTCTCGATCAAGCTTCCTTTCAAACAAAAAAAAAAAAACTAAATTTAAATCGGTTCATTAGTTTAGGAGCTACAATGCCACAGACAGATACACAGATACACACGTCAAACTTATAACACCCCTCTTTTTGGGTCGGGGGTTAAAATGGCTTACCTGTAGGTACCTACCTACTCTTGGAATTGTATAAGAAACCTAATTTGATATCGAAACAAAAAAATCTAATCTTTTTCTTACTTTTACTAACGTTGCTCTAGATAACGAGAAAATTCTCTGCGCTACTATACCTAAGATCGTAATGTAATGAAGTTAGAAGAATAAGGTGATTGATATTAGATAACGATTATTATTATAGGTCTATTATCATAATGAAATAAAGGCCGTGTTTGCGCCACTGTTTACGTAAGATAATAATGGGTATTTTATAGCGTCGTGAGTCGTGACGTAAATTTATATAGCCGAGACAAACATAAACCGTCTTACAATAAAGACCTAATGGTTATGTCGAAATGCAATTTTTAGCCGCGGGCGAATTCCGAAAGTTGAGACTCGTAGATTTTGTGGTTAGAGACCTTTGAGGTGCTTGAACTTTATAATTAAAATTTGAAATGTTCTAAATGGTGTAAACTATGCATTTTAAGTTATTACAAGTAAGGTAAGGCGAAACGTAGATATGCTTGTACTATTTCTTTTCTACTGCTGTTTTAACTGCAGGGGATTTCCGAAAGTTAAATATAGTTTTGTGGTTGGAGACTTTGAATGAAAATTTGAAATGTGTATAGTTGCATAGTTTGGTAAAGTTAATTAAGTTATTATAAGATTTTGCAAACAAAAAATATTTTTATGGTGAAACGTAGACATTCACACCTACTCGTATATGCGTATTTATTTTCTGCGTGTTAGTAGGCATTAAATCCGAATGGAAAACATATTATTCAAAGGATAAGAAGGAAAATGTCTTCACTGAATTAAAAATCTTTTTGCAATAAACTCCTGTTTACGATAACCAGCGTGTTATTTCAGTAAAGTGTAATTTTTCACAAACAATGTTCAAACCTATTTATTCTTTTATAAATGATAAAACTTACATTCAATTCATATGTAATGATACTGGGCGGTTAATTCCATAGAACACACCATCCTTTAACTCAATAGAAACTAATTTACAGCCATTGCAAATCTTTTTAATCAAATAATACATTGTACTTAGTCGCAAGCAGGCAAAGGCCTTACAGATAGGAATTATTGAGAAAAATCTCTTATGAAATTATGATGGGTAAAATATTTTTATATCCGCTTGCACGAGTGATTGCATAACAGTACATAGTACCTAGAAGCAGTAAATAAAGTGGCCTGATAGACAACTAGGTAATTACTCGTTGATATGTGTCGGCAATGTGTGTCGAGGCGGTGGACGCGTTAATGGGACCTCGTTGACCAATGTTTTACAACACTATTCTAGTTAGGTATATTCCTTTGGCCTACTCATAATGTCAAACTAATCTTTGAAGGTAAACCAAGGGTTTCTTTTCTGTGAGCTTTCTGAAGCGTCGAGCTTTATATGTTTCGCAAGGGTGTAATGTAGATTAAGTACTAATATTGTAGTATCAGTGTGGAGTAATTTTTTTGTATTTTAAAAGAACAGCATCTTTGATGAAAGCTCCCAGTCGGCTTGATTCCTTCCGACATCTTGAACCCTTGATTCCTGATTATTTCATGTTTTGTGTGCATTAAAGTTTTCTATCTATCTTGAACAATAGTCATTTATTTCAACAAATTATCACATTATCACAAAACAACTAACAAAACTATAAGTACGTATAAACCTTCCTCTTGAACCACTCTATCTGTTGATGAACCCCGTATAAATATATGTTGTGTCCAGTAGTTTGAGTTGTGAGTTGATAGATCAGTCAGTCAGTCGCCTTTTCCTTTAATATTTATATACCTTATTGTAAGCGCAAGACACATTTGTCGAGCTCTATTCCCACGAGTTTTTGTAATAAATAAAAAAAACCTGCCAAGTGCGAGTCACTCGCGCACCGAGGGTTCCGTACTCGGGTATTTTTTTCCAACATTTTGCACGATAAATCAAAAACTACTATACATAAAAATAAATAAAAATCTGTTTTAGAATGTACAAGTAAAGCCCTTTCATATGATACTTAAGTAAAATAACTATACCCACTTGGTATAGTTATTTTACTTTGAAAATTGAAACACATTTTAATTTTTTTTTAATGATGTAACCACAAATTCGCGGTTTTCAGATTTATTCCTGTACTTGTGCTATAAGACCTACCTACCTGCCAAATTTCATGATTCTAGGTGAACGGGAAGTACCCTATAGGTTTCTTGACAGACACGATGGACAGACAGACGGACAGACAGACAGACAGACAACAAAGTGATTTTATAAGGGTTCCATTTCTCCTTTTGAGGTACGGAACCCTAAAAAATTAATATCCATGTGATTGTGACACAACGTTTCCGCCATAGTGGCCATGACGCGTTTGTGTCCAGTCCACAATCTTCCTAGAATGAAACGAATGAAACAGTACACAGTGGGCAGTGAAAGGATCGAAAATTCAAATGTCATGAGTTGCGCGTGACATGTATTTCGTAAAGTATCGCACGAACCCTATTGGGCAATGTAGCGTTTCTCAAGTCTTTGTCTTACAATGTAATTTACGAAAAATCTTGGAATACAACGGAATACGAATTATTCGATATGTGTAACGAATCACACTAATATTATAAAGGCGAAAGTTTGTGTGTATGTATATGTTTGTTACTGGTTAACGCAAAAACAACTGGACTTTGGCTGAGAGGTAGATTATAATAGGATTAACACATAGGCTACTTATATCCCGGAAAAACAAAGAGTTCCCACGGGATTTTTAAAAACCTATAACCACGCGAACGAAGTCGCGGGTGTCAGCTAGTGCGATAGTAAAATGTCTTATTCTTTCTAGAATCTAGAAAGACCTTCGTGTCATAAATTACAAGTGGAAGAGGAAGTCACTGTTGTTACTTGTTAGGGAAAATATTACAAATGTATGCGGGACCAATGATAAAACATCAACTTCAGCTAAGTAGGTACCTATTAAATATTTTGTTTTTTTTTTGTATACAAATATATTAAGCTGAATAATTTATTGGTTATATGATCCGATTCGGAAAATTCTTTCACTCATTAATAGCTAAGTAGTAGCAATTATCTCCGACTGCTATTACATAATCCATGATTTCCTGGATAACTCAGAATATTAGCTATAATGCCAAGTTTCATTTAAATCCGTTCAAGAGTTTCATTCTGAAACGTGCAAGACAGATAGACAGATAGACTCCCAAACAAACATACAATAGATAAAAAAATACATTCGTATTCTACTCAATGAGCTTTAAACATCGATGTATAGCTTTAAACAATGATACCCCACATGCTGATGCATGGGTAATTTTTTTTAAATTATTTTATTAAAACAAAAGACAAAAAATTTATTGAATTTCTAATTCATTATTTGGTTTTGGGTCAACATTTTATACCAATTAGGTACCAAAATTTCAGGTTTGTAACTTATATCGTCTACGAGCTTGAGACCTTGAGACACGCGGACAGACAGACAGACCGACAGACTAGACAGCAAAGTGATATGAACAGGGCTCTATTTTTACCCTTTGGGTACGGACTACGGAAACCTAATAAAATGAGTATTTTTGTAAAGTTGATATAATATTAGTAACTGACCCAGTTAGCGAAACTGGGCCACTAACTGGTTACCTAAAAGTAAGAAAATTGATACTAGGTACAACCTAGAGAACCTTTTTAGAGCTAGAATAACATGATATGCTGTAGTTTCGAAAATAATTTCGAAAGTCGACCTACTAAGAAATAGACGATAAAATTATCATTTTTGAAACTGTTTTATTGTCACAATAATTTAATATTAAAGTCACGTACAAAATACTAACCTCGGCCGTACTTTTAATGTATTCCCGCAACAGACTACTTGTCTTAAGGATTCAGAGAAACGTACGTTCCGTAATATATGATACGATAAAAATATCTTAGGTACTTTCTAGAATTGCATGTAGATGCGACCACACTTAAGCAGAGCACTAAGTAATTAGAGCATAAACACTTAATAATTTTTTCTCTTAGCACTATCTACTCTCGAAGCAAAATAACATCATAATTCTGTGAAGACGGAATACGAAACTTTTCTACGATAGCAAATTCCAAATTAAAGTGGACAAATTCAAGTAACTATTTCGAAATTTGTTTGAGAAAGAAGAAAAAGAAAACTGACATACGAGTATAAGTAGCTAGCCCACCCCAGTCTACTCGCGTGGAGTTTTTGAAAATCTGTGAGAGAGTGAATTTCCAAAAATCCTGAAACAATTTTTTTATCTTTTGACCGAAAGCCTAAATATGCCTAATTTTCTTGGATAGAACTTGAAAAATAATGGACTTTCAAACAAAGTTTGATCCCTATTTAACTCCCTTACAGGTATTTTCAGAAATCCTTTCTTAGTGCACACCTTCCTCATAAAATAAACCTACTGACAAAATTTTAAGTTCTAATCCCACCGGTTTACTGTGCGTTGATAGATTAGATCGGCCAGTCAGTATAGATATCCGAACGAGTCTTACATTGCATGACTTCATATTCCTGACATTACATTTCCTCTTAATAAGTGGTGTAGACGACAATTTCAAGTCCCTACCGATGAAAGAAGAATAGGCCGTTGCACGCCCATTGAATTTGCATAAGTGCCTCGGGTCAATACCCGCTTTTAACTGTATGCTCCTTATGTAGATATCTTCTCATAGTATTTACTTTAAGACTAAATAAATTCACTAGGACTCTGGTGATCAAGTTATTTGTCGTTTATTAAGTTGATTCTAAAAGCTTAATTTTTAACCATTAAAATTAGTTCAAAGCAATTTTAAAAAGCAAACTAACGTTGTAATTATAACGAGAATAAGAATAACTGCAGAAGATACTTCAAGGCAGTGGTAAGCTATAAACACTTTAATAAAAGAACAGCCCCATTAATCTAATTTATGATTAGTACACAGCCACAGTCAATTCAAAAAAAAGTATAAAAACTAGTAGTAGAACCAAAAACATAAAGAGAAGACCGTTCGTTATTACAAGTGTTAACAACCGCGGAAAAGCAAATAGGAATCACATAAAAATAAACTATAAACAATTTTATGAACCAAACAGACCAAACTTAAAATAGGTACAGTGTTCTAAATTCACTGTCCATGTTATTGACCGAGCCGGTAAACAACATGTCTCATAAATGAACTCCAAAATAGATGTTTGAAAAAGAGTCAGTTTTTGTGACCGGATTAAAAGTCAGATATCAGTCGAGAGCTAGACAAGATAAAATATGTATATGTTTTATCTGCAAGTTCATACTTTTTTGAGCCATGACTTGTGAGATTGACATTGTAAATTAAAAAGTGAACGTTAATATCCTAGTCATTTGCAAAAGAGAAAAACACAGTGTTTTCTGTAGAAGATTTTGGGTTAACGAATGAAGTAAAAGCTAGTTTCAATTTAACACTTTGCGTGGGTTACGCAAAGGTCAATGATTTAAATGCATGCAGCTTAATAAATGTGGGTGAATCAGATAGGGTTATATCTAACAAAGGCTTTATTTATTAACTTTGCCTCGATACATCTACTTAGCATGCTAGACTTGTAAAATTGGCAGATAGGGAAATCAGAAACAGTAACTACATTGTTGTAGATCTTGAAACCGGTATTTGTCGTGAACTTAAGTGTGTCTTTAAATACTATATTATACTTATGCTTCCTCAAAACTAAGTAGGTAAGTAGATATCACAGTAAACTAAATATTAAATTGCTGTCAGAACGGAAAAAGGAAATACATATGAGTAAAATATCAGTTTCTTAAGACGGAGTTGTAAGGATGAAATTGTAATTTGTATCATCATGAATAAACCCATCGCCAACTTTCTACAGACCACGGGTCTTCTCTCAGTATGAGAAGGATTTGGCCATATCCTCTCAGCGGAGTGGATATGGCCAAATCAGTCTGCCATTCCGCACTTGGCCAGCGGGTCAAGACTTTATACACATTATGGAGAGCTCTCAGATATGCAGATTTCCTAAGACTGTTCTCCTTCACCTAATATTTAATTGCTTAAAACGCACACAGCTCCGAAAAATTAGACGCCTTCGAGATCGATACCCCGACCTCCCGAATAGTATGCGGACTTTTTAACCACTAGGCTATCACGGCTTGTATTGTATGGACTGAAATAAAAACAAAGGACTTACCTCTTGAGGAAGTCAGTGTATTCGGCCTGTCGGATGAGCCCAGTCCTCATCATGATGGTTTGGAAGCATTGTCGTTCAATGGCCCATAGACGGCAATCGGTCGCAGCCTTGATAGTGGCGGTTCTCTTGCAATTGTATAGGATTGCCAGCTCGCCGAAGACCTTTCCGGGTGCCATTGTGCTAAGGTACTTGTTCTCGCGAGATACTTCCACTCGACCCTCTGAGGACAATATAAAATCTAATTGAAATACTGAATCAAAAATGATCACAAGAGAAGAAAGATATAGAAAAAGGAGTTAAACTCCTTTTTGTACAGTCGTGTCATAAAGCCCTGAAAATACGTATTATTTTTAGGGCTCATGTAGGTATGTATGTGAGTTTTTTAGTCCACCATAACTTCCAAACGCTTGAACAGATTTGGATGTATGGGATATCGTTAGAATTACTATATCATTCCGAGTGATAACTATAACTTTTTTGAAAAAAAAAAAAAAAACAATATGGCGGCTGTATGGCCCCATTTTTAAAATTTGAATTTTTAGCATGGCAGTCGTGATTTTTTTAATCAAGTGCAAGTTGAACGTTATCTTGTCTCAGCACTTAAAGTTTTGATAACTACGTACCTACATAATTTTAATGTTTAAACTATCACGATAGTTTTACGATTTTCGATACTTTTTCACGTTTCCATTTGAAGTAGGTATAGAAACTAGTTGGGTTTACATCGACTAAATACGTGAGTGTAGCCGCTACATTCTATACGTATCTACATAATTGTTGAAAATTATCAGATATGTTATATTTACTTATTCAAATCACTGTCTATCTGCTCTAAAATTAACAAACTTAACCCACATATACCTAGTATAAGTTGTAAATTTTGATTTATAACTCAACTATGTAATCATTAAATAGATCAGTCCATAAATACATTAATTTATATTTAATTAAAATAACCTGCATAATTAAAATTAATAATATCATTTCGCAGCGATCAAAATTTTAATAACGGAACTGTTTATTGACACACAACCATAAGTGTTCAAGGCTAATGCTAATACAGAAACTAATCGTTTCTCACGATGACTCATAACCAGTCTCGTTGGAAAACTTGACAGGATATTGCAAAAAGTTTCATACTTAGCAAATCTTACAAGCACTGCAACTACTAGACAAGCAAAATAAACTATGATCGATGATTAGGAAACTGTAAAAGCTCATTCTTCATTCGCTTTAATAATACTGGAAGTTAGTAAAGGGTAAGTATGTCAGTCTTAGCATCTTAAGTTTAGCTAATGTTTAGGTAATTTTCCTCTTAACAATAATTCTGATTGCTCTCTATTTTTATCGTACTCTTCTTTTCTGAGTTGCGTAACTCCTTCCCATTAATAAATAATAATAATACAATGGTAAAGTTTTCTTAGGATATTGATGCGTTAAACTCTCAGGATGAGATCGATAGACTGCACTTTGACTTTTCTCAGACCTAAGACTAAGTTAAAACGAGATAGACTTATATCTCTACATAAACCTGTCTCATTTTAACTCTCACTTAAGCATGAGTAATGTCAATGTTCGCTTTACAGATCTGAGCTTATGCACTTTATAGATCTCTCTAAGGCTGAAGGGCATACTTTGACTTTTCTCAAGACATAAGTTTCAGTTAAAAAGAGACAGATTTATGCCAGCAATATAACACTGTCTCGTTTTAACATTATATAAAATCTGAGCAAAGTCAAAGATCGTTCTTTAACGCTCAACTTCAGATCCTTTTGCATACTGATTCTGAGTGCTCTACTTGAATAAAAGTATCTTACTATTTTGACTTATTTCTTCAGATTGAAGGCATGCATTACATAGTAGTTACATACTTGTACTTTATTTAACTTAATAATGTATGAAAGACAGAACAATTGAGTCAAGGTGACAACCGTGCGAACAAACAAAGAGGCGTGTGATATCGTTCATTGTTTTCTTCATTCTTGTTAAATCACTTCATTAATACCCTGAATTCATTATGTTGTATTAACATTGTGCCATCTTTAATAGCGAGAGTTGTTTACGTGAAAAATATATATTTATTTTATCGTAAGTTCATTAATTAGAAGACGGATAGTAACAACACTTACTCGTACATTGTTCCCTCAGTTATAAAGTTTACTTACTTTAAATATCTATACTAATAAATAAAATTGGAGTGTCTGTCTGTAATTTCGAAATAACTACCTCATATTAAGCTCATATGGTTATTTGAACGATACCAACACTGAATCATACGTTTTTAAAATTTTTGTCTGTCTGTCTGTCTGTCTGTCTGTCTGTCTGCCTGTCTGTCTGTCTGTCTGTTTGAAAAGGCTAATCTTTGGAACGGCTGAACCGATTTTGACGGGATTTTCACAGACAAGTAGAGGATTGACCAGGGCGTAAAATAGGCTACTTTTTTAACCGACTTTCGAAAAGGGAGTTGTGTTTTTCTACCTATGTACACCGAAATCTCCGAGATTTCTGAACCGATTTGCGTAATTTTTTTTTTAATCGATAGAGGAACTTTGTGACATTGTTTCATAAAAAAATTGGATTCCAACTCCTCAATCCTGATGCTGCAGGGGATCTGGCCAATCCACGCGGGCGAAGCTGCGGGCATCAGCTAGTATAAAATAAAGTCACACCTTCAAGGTGAATATGTATAACACTTCTGATAACATTATAATTAATTTAACCAAATATGTAATGTAAATGCATAGACTGATTGATATAATGTAAAATTGAATTTTAATCACCGTGAGTTTAGGAAACAACTTAATTGAAAAGTTCTGATCAAAATACAGATCTCATAACTTCAAATGGATCATTGACAAAAACGAAGGTAAATAACTGAATTCACATATTATTAAAAGTTTTTCAAGGCGAAGCGCATTCAAATTGCAGGTTGAAAGATCAAAACGCGTTTTTATACTATTAGCATATTTACTAGCTTAGCTTCGTATAAAAAATATTCTCACAATTTAATGGTTTAATTATATTAATCACAGATGTTATGCTTATCAGCAAGTATTTGTACTTGAATTATCAGCATGTGGTAATCCAATTTACGGCCGTTAACTCGATCTGATTCGAAAAACAAAAAACCGGCTTTCCTTTTATGAAATTAGACTGACAAACTAGTGTCGGAAACAGGGTTAATTCAATTAACAATATTCATTCTTCTTCTACGCTTGCATGATTAACTATAAAAGTAGGCCAATTTAGACTTGTTTTAATTTATACACGCAAGTAGATTCGTTAAGCAACGTTTAAGTAGGTATTCCAACCGAATAATTATAAGTAACTATTGCATATTATTACTAGATTTGTTCTCACAAGATCATTAAAAAAAAAATTAAAACGATTTTGCTTTGATGTATTTTAGGTATGTGTACTAACAATCCAGTGGCTAGTACTAGTCAAAGCCGAGTGAAGTTTCAAGGATGTTTAAAATGTTCGTAGATACTAGAATGAATATCTTTATCTTCTTGGATCAGATCCGTTAATTATGAAAATTGATTTATGGGGAAATAGGAAATATTTTTATTTGTTTATAATGAAATGAATTTTAGATAAATAAATGAATTACAGAGTTAATTGGTACTTCCAAAGACATATCGCATCTAATTCTTATAATCGTACACATTTTTAAAACTCTATCAAACAGCGCAATATCCTCATAACTTTTTATAGAATCAAAACGCGTTTTATTGCAGGCTGTAGTAAGATCATCGTCTATCTACGTGTCAGCATCTTATACAATATATTTGCTATATAATATAATAATCACATGAAAAAGATAAGGTGATAAAAACAAGCTAAACACAAAAATACAGTTGAGAAGATAACAAGGTTTACCTGAATCTCCATTTCGTTGTAAGTCAAATGGCTTGTTGTCTTCTAAGCGGGTAACGTCGAGCAAAATCCCAGCGTCAAGTGAAGATTCAGTGGCTGTACTATCTCGCTGACAAAGATTTCCAGTTCTCCTTTTACGTGTTCCGTATGTGTGTACAGGCACTATAAGTTTTGGTCGAGGTATAGAAAAATCTGAGTCGGACCCACTAGATGAACTTTTAGCACTTCGCGAATAAACACCGTTATTATTACTCACACGCTCTTCAGGAATACGATCTTTAGGTGAACTGAACGATAAAATGTCATTGTACCTATCATACCTATCTTCACTTTTCACTCTCACCGTATTGTATAGCTTCCCGTATTTATCCGGCTTAATTTGTCTAGAAACACCGTTAGTCCGATAGTCACTTTCTTTTCCTAAGTCGACGGAGTGAAATCCATTACTAGTTACAGGAACAGGTGGAGGTTGACTTCCACGCAACATTCCATATTGCATTAGTGTCAGCTGTTCACTCGGAGAGAGATTCCTTTTTGGTTGTGTAACAGTAACGCCATTATACATTTTACTATCATTTTCTACAGTATCGAGATAAGCTCGAAGTGGCGCTCGTCCTTCACTTTTTACTCTTAAAGATTTTGAGCGAAAACTAGGCCTAACATCGTCCGCGCGTCCGTTCCGCTCATTTTCAGGTTGCGTTATGTGCTCAGGAAGTTGTTCGCATGTAGATAACGATTCATTAATAGGGTGCATGTATATGCCTAAATCTTCCGCTTCGCTATCTATGTCGAGGTTTTTGTTTCCGGATTTGGACTTGATGGGGGTTAAATCTAAAGTTGCCATGGAATTTATTATTTGATACATAGTACCATTGCCGTAGCCACGAACGGACCCGTTCATTTTAGCATCTCCATTTTGAAGATTTCTTTCTTTCTTTGGATCTTTTTGAATTAACTTTATCTTATCGCTGTCGGTATCGTTGTTTTGTTGGCTAACTCTCGAATAGTATTCGTAATATGATTCCGATGAAGGATCTGGGGGTACAGGTCCAGGATCAGGCAGAGGATAGCAATTTTTCTTTGAGTCGGCTTTTCTTTGGCGATGAGCATATTTCAGAGAGTCTTTTCTTGGTGGAGGGACTGGAGCTTGTCTATCACTAGAACCAAAGGCTTCGATGTCCCATTCAGTAAAATTTCGTCTCTTTACTCTTCTTAAAGTTGATGGTTTATACCCATTTGGCATATCTTTAAAACTATAACTATGTTTTAACTTATTTTGCATTAAGAAATTATTGTTAGCTCTAGCTTTTTCTTCAATATCTTGTTGATATTTTGCTAACTGAGATATGTTTTCATTAGGAACATTGTTTTTGTAGTTGTGACCACGACTTGCCCGTGAGTATGTATTGTATTTTTCATCTTCTTTTTCGACGCTGCGTCCCACATCTCGACAGGATTTGCTTCTAGATATGGAATTAAATGAAGATTTATTCGACTGATTATCATCATCCTTGTAACCAAGATTGTTAGCCCCCACCCAGTTGGCGGCATAAACCAGATCCATAGTTCTATCGTTGATAGATAGCCACGGGTCCTCCATGACCGCTTTTCCCGGGTAATGTTTAATTTTCATAATGCTTCAAAATATAATATTACTTTATCATTCATGAAACTTTGCAAACACTTTCTTGACACTTTTACAACACTAAAAGATTCTTGATCCATCTTTGTAATTGAGTCAGTTCAGTTGGAAATTCGCGATTTCAGTTGTCGATTTTCGTATTGATTTTTTAAATATATTTCATATCTACATAAAAGAAGACAAGATTAAAACACAAAACTTTAACCCTTTATGCCACAACAATCTTACTTATACGAACGCCTTCAAAATATATATCTTTATTAATACACCTAACTAGGCATTTAAATGCAGTTTCAAGATATCACATTGTATTGTGAATTGATAAATATACCTATCTAGTCACTCAGATTTTTCTTTTGTCATAAAGGTTCAGATTTTGCATTTGGTATTATATTATAGGTAGGTTATTATAAAGTAAAATGACCATTTTGAAATAAAGAAGTCCAGTAGCGAATTGGTTTAAATATGTTTGAGAAAGATGAAACAATAAAGAGAAAAAGAGAGGTTTAGTCAGTAGAAGAAGAATTTTATTCACGAAATCAACTTTATTTATAGAGGTACCTAAAACACGGGTTGACATAATTTATGCGAGTGTATGAATAAAATGCCTGATTCCGATTCTGGTTAAGTGACTCAATGATTCATAAACTTTGTATGATTCATAATAATAAGGACCCAGATACCTACACATTGTTTTTTCCCTACCAACTACCAACATCGGCTGGAGTCAATAAAAATTAATTCATATATACCTACACATACTTACAATAGAAGAAAAGGGAAGTCAACAAAAGTAGAAAAGTTTTGACTGCTTTTCTAATCTACTTAAGTATTTAAATTCTACATGGATTCTAGAGGGCTTTCACTGGCACATAACTGAAGGTCTCCATATTTTGTTCGGTTGCGTATGGCAAGTGCAAACTAAGCTTGACCTTTATCAAGTAAAGTGATGAGTAATATATCAAGTTATAAGTATAGTTCATATCTTGATAGCACGCATACATGCAGAAATACCTAAATAATGCACTTATGAGCAAAGTATGCAAGAGTTAACGAAACCGTTCATCCATACTCAATATTATAAATGAGAAAGTGTGTCTGTTTGTCTGTCTGCTACGTATTCACGGCTCAACCGCTGAACCTATTTTAATTAAATTTGGTACAGAGTTAGCTAACATCCTGGGGACGAGTATAATCAAAGAAAATCAAAGAGTTCGTACGGGACTCTTAAGGGTCTATCCGTTTAACCGATTTACTTATATGTTTGGTAGGTACAGAGGTAGCATACGCCCCGGAAATTGACTTCGGACACTTTTTATCCCGGAAAAGCAGCGTGCCCACGGGAAGACCTACATCCACGCGCACGGAGTCGCGGGCATCATCTAGTAAGTACAAAGAGTTCCCACGGGATTTTGAAAGGACCTAAATCGACGCGGACGGAGCCGCGGGCATAATCTAGTCACACTAATATTATAAAGGTGAAAGTTTGTATGTGTGTGTGTGTGTGTGTGTATGTTTGTTACTCCTTCACGCAAAAACCACTGGACGGATTTGGCAGAAATTCGGTATGGAGATAGATAGTATCTTGGATTAGCACATAGGCTACTTTTTATCCCGGAAAATCAAAGAGTTCCCACGGGATTTCGAAAACCTAAATCCACGCGGGCGAAGCCGCGGGCATCGGCTAGTAAGTAATAAAATAATGCCCTTGATAGACCTGCATGTAGGATCATAAGTGACTGTTCAACTGTCGCTATACATTAGCCTTGAAAATAGTTCCATTACCAGTTTTAAGCCAATATTAATTGAACAAGTTAGTGCCTTGTTTATGCAAATAGCTATACTTCGTCGAAAGCCACACAATAGAGAGACATGTTATTCTTATTATAAGATTTATAAATGCCAGAGCTTTTATTAAAGTTCAGTCTATCTACATAACTGGTTTTCAGCGACTCTTATAAATAATTTAAATAGGTACGATTATTCCATTAGTTTTTTTTTAAGTTTTTAATTTAATATATTTTTTTAAAGTTTTAATTAAGATTTAAGTTTATTTTATAGAATTGTCAATTGTTATTATTATAACTAATATTTTTTTTTACATTTTTTTTTTACATTATTACATTATTACATCGGCAATATATTTTTTATACATACTTATGAAAATTTTAATAAAAGGAACAAAATAATGATTGAATGCTATCATTTAAAATTTCCCTACTGGCGAAGTGCATAATACTGATTTGGCCGCAGCTCAAAATAAAAGGATGATCATTTGCTTAAAATAAAAATGAGTTACAACTGTTAGCTTCAGAATCATGGAATGAATAATACAAGATAAAGTTCCTCATTTAAAAATAACGAATGCACGTATAGGTAAGTAAAGGTACTTATAGAACAAGTGTAAATTAAAAATTTATAACACCCCCGACAAGTGAAGGTTACAGTAACTAGAAATGAGCTGATCAATTTCAAACGGCTGAACCAATTTTCTTGGATTATAGCTAAGAACACTCTCGATCAAGCCACCTTTCGAACAAAAAAAAACTAAATTAAAATCGGTTCATTAGTTTAGGAGCTTTGATGCCACAGACAGATACACAGATACACACGTCAAACTTTATAACACCCCTCTTTGGGTCGGTGGTTACAATATTTGAGAGTTAGGTATTCTCCTAAAAAAGAGAGAAAATCATAAACAAAGATGGTAACACACTAATGTAATGAGCTAATTAGAGAACGTTTCGATTTTATCGCTACATAATAAAGTACAGCTTTTCACTTGTGAGAATACATTTATAATATTATAAACGAAATAACCGTCCATAAGAACGGATGCTTCACGGACCGTGGGCACGAATTGCACAAGCCATCATCCATGAGGAAACAACTGGGCCCCAAGAGTCCGTCAAATACAAACTGTACCTCGTTACGCAATAATTAGATAATGGACGAGACTTTATTCCGTCCACACAGTAGCCAGTTTCTAGGGTTGCGTACCCGTATTGCTAAGACTTCGCTGTCCGTCCGTCCGTCCGTCTGTATCTAGTGAACCGTAATAAGTAGAGAGTTGAAATTTTTACAGAATATGTACTTCTATTCTCACTATAACAGCAACATAATAAGAATTTCAAAGTGACAAAAATGTGTTATTTCTTCAACGATGGTACGGAACCCTTCATGTGCAAGTCTGACTCGCACTTAGCCGATTTTTTAACATTCATTGTTATTGCACTTTCACTGGTAGTCGTATTTACTGCACTTTGGTAAAGGCGCATGCACACGCTTCCATATTACCGCGCGATTGATTTGTGAATCATTTATACCTTTGCATAGTCATTTATGATACCTAGATGAGTCTATTATTTACAAATTACAAATAGTAATAAAAGAGTACGTTAATTTTTTTAATGATACTTTTGACGTTCTAGCCGCAGAAAAAATCTAAAACGTCTCTTCTTTAAAACTGGCATTAACTTTACCTATGCTTGTATCTCGGTCTAAAGTCTAAACTCTAAACTATTATAAACTTTTATACACTAAAACTATGCCTACAAAGTAGGTACATAAACAGGCAATTTACTTACTTTATGTGAACGGTATTCTATTTTAATTCTGTTAAAGCTACTTAATGATATTTAATTTAACTAGTAAAGAAGTTGTAACTTATAGTTTTAAAATACACGGTCTCACAAAAATCATCGTGTGTTGAGCGCCTTATAGCAATGCAGACTGCAGACATCAAAATAGTTTCACGATGACACAATGACAAAAAATGTAAAACAGCTATCAGTTTGCCAACAGCGATAGTTATTGAAACAGCAGTTATTTAACTACTAAAGTTTTCTTTTTTGGACAAGTATTTTTTTTTCTGAAACGGTACTTTTAAATAAGAGTCCGTATTCCTTGAGGAGAGTGTTCAATCTTGTCAGTTTGTAAGTACCTAACTAAACTAACTAAGTTTGTAGTTCTAATACGAATCTTGCACAAGCTGTTATCATAGTATAATAGGTAAACCTACTTAGTTCTGAAATAGAAAAAAATTATAAAAATGGTTAAGTTTCAGGAATGTAGTGTTAATTTTATCATTTCCATATTATCATTCTGTGTTACGCGTGAAGGCACGGTATAAGGCACATTGATCTTAGCCTAAAATAAACCTAAGTCTTACAAACTCCAAAAAGGTTATCGTGTTTAATCGAGCAGAAACGCCTCACGCGAAATCTTTAGCCAATCGTAGCTTAATTTTTAGCAAAATTAGGCACACAATACATCACAATAATATGAACATACTTTGCAAATTGAAGGTAATTATTAAACGCATGATCGAACTACTAGAAAACGATTTCTATATCGATAGAGTTGAAACCAGTTCAATGGTCCACATATCCATTGGACTGGCCAGCTGATACGTGAGAATCTAGGAACTTGAGAAATCTTTGCCTAGTTTATCACTCACTAGCCTTATTAAGTCCAACAAGTGATGAACAAAAACTGAACAGTATAATGCAGAAGAAAAAAGAGACATATTCAATAAGTGCGATACGGTGAAGAATAATGAAGGTAAAATTGAGCATTTGGACAAAGTACCTTACCAAGCTAAAGTAGGTACGCCAAATATCTTCATTGATTGAAAAGAAATTCGGTAATGGGTAAAAATATTTTTGAAGAGATCTTGTAGAATACCTATTTCGAAGAAAAAGAGAGGAAGGGGACAAGTTAAAACTTTCTGCAGATTCAAAATAAACAATCTAGATAAAACAATCAGTCTGATAGGAAAACGAGCAAACAATAGATAGGCATGACGCCTTGGTATGTGTAGCTGTAGAACAATAAGATATTCTAATAACAATGTTCTCAAGACACCCAAAATAAAAACAATTTGCATACAATTAAAAACTTTTACAATAAGTATCTACAGTAGCCGGTATTAGAAATTAATATAAATATTTATATACATAACTACTTGTATGTCGTATCTGTATAATTATAACAAACAAAAGAGCGATGTTACTTTCGTGTTTTCGCTGTGGCTGGTTTATAGTTCTACCATAACAATAATTATTATTATTGAATCTAATATGTTAGTTCAAAAAGTTCTCAAAAAAATCTTAAAATCGGTTTAAAACATAAACGTTATATTTCTAATACGGTTTGAACATTGAATGTCCTATTTCAGTGAAAAGGTATAGTAATGATTTCAGATGATCTGACACATTACTACTGTTTTTTTATGTGTTAGTAGCTTCACTAGATAATAAGGTAAGGTATGTTTAGGATAGTACTGGCACATGAGTAAATATTACTGGCCACTAAGATACGGGTTTTATTAGTTTAAGGGTCAGTATTCCAGTGTATTATAATTTGTACTGTATTGAGTTTCACTGATAAAGGTTTTCTAATTTTTCTTACCTAGTTTAAAAAACGAGTAATGATTTTCACCATCTTCTTTAAGAAATATTTTACAGTTACTTGATATATAGCTTAAAAACAGGTAAATTGCATCCTAAAAACTTCATCCCTCAAATCCAGACATACCAGCAAAAACAAATGCGAGCTCTATCCAGATTAAACATTCGATATCAGAATAGACTAACAATCATTCGTTACCGTCCACAAACCAGTTTAATTAACAAAAAACAGTATAAAAGATTTTTTACTTGAATCAAGTTAGTATTTAACTCACGGTTACGATTTAAACCAAACCTTTTGATAAATATCGATGATAAGTTGGAGTATAGGTATTAGAAATAGTATCACGCCTCTGTAATGTATGTATTGAGAAATGATGCAATGACTCATCAACTTAATATGAGCCACAAAAGGCAAGAATCACAGATATAAATAACTCATTCCGGATACGTTTTTCTGTAACTGTTAAAGTAGTAGACAAAAGAGACCTTTCTTCCATTGGACTCAATAATGCATTACGACATTAGAGGCATACCATGAACTGAATTTGTATGAGCTTATTATCTGAGAAACAACTGTCCGTCTTACTTAGAAAAAGGTCATTCATTTAGTTATCGAATTAATTTCGTAATGAGTTGATAATATTGTAATATAGATCAAACAAATGTCATTATAGTCTTTATGACCATGAGTTTGGACCAAAAAACATTAAACGTGTGAATGTTTGACAGGTCGTCGTACAAAACCGAATCTTACTTATAACTTGTTTTAGTTTTCCGTTCGCATTACAAGTAAATAAACTCTCTGACAGATTTCAACACTTAATTGAAATGCTCAACAAGTTCCTCTTCAATAAATTACATGCAACGACAATGCAAACGCGCCGCGCAGTTCGGTATTTTAACAGAAACTGAGTTTTCAACACGATTTTATGTAAATGTTTCGTTAGTGCAAACTCATGGTAACTAACTAAAACTTAATAGGTACCTAAATATTTATATGAGTGATGGTTTCAATATGAACACAAACAAAAGGCCTTCATACAAACTTTCTATAGCATAGTGACAGCCGTTATAGCCCACACTATTATTAAATGATAACATCGATGTTATACATGGGTTCGTATACCATGTTGTTGAACCAGTAAATCACGATCATAACATGAGACAGATGAATTTGATAAAATCAATGGTAGGTACTTTCTAATCGCAGAGAGAATAGAATGATATGCATTTGAACTTCTGTTGATAGTTTTAGTATCTTTAACCACAGAAAATAATTACAATCTATCTGTGTGATAAAAAATAAATAAGCTATGACGTGTTCAAATTAACCCAAGACCGGTTGTGTTGTATATCACAGATTAACCTTGTTACTCTACATTAGAAGTAGGCACCAGGTGCTAGTTTTGAAATACTCGTAAATGAAGTTGCCAAATCTGATCATCAAAACAGGAATATAAATCAATAGATCAATACTGGGTCAATCCGAAAAAATCTAAGAGACTGTGAGGCTGAGGACATAGAAAGCTCCGGACTTAAACATTAATATTATGCTAAAAATCTTCACCGTGAAAACAACGCTTCAAAATACTTTCACGACACATTCGGGTAATGCACGCGAGCATGACTTGATTTCAATATCAACCGCTGAGAGTGCAGTCTAGCTTACTTGATCATGCAGCGTATCACTGGGTAAAAGTTGGGTTTCTTGTATAAAGCAAAATCTGATGGTCGAAAAATACCATTTATGTTAGCACGTAAAACCTTGATTTGAATATTTTTAAATGTTTAAATATTAATGAAGCATAATAGCCTATTCTGATGCTAAGCACCAAAGTCGTAACGAAATATTGTTGTGGCATAAAGCGGATGCACGCTATCCAAGCTTTTCATCACGATAGTCACTTAATATCCTTCGAAATCTTTGTGTTGTGACAGCTGCGAGTTGCGCGAAAAAACACCTTGGCACTTCACTGCGTTCTCCACAACTTTGTAACTGTATCACTAAATCATGAGCTTGAAGAAAAACTTGACATCACACAAACCATCATCCTGAGAAATGAGATATATCGCGTCGAATTTTAATCCGAGGACATAAAACATAGAACGCAAGGCGACCAATCACGACGGCGTCGCCCCGCTTACTGTTGCACTCCGATTTTGATCAACTCCTGCGCACGTAGTGGTGACGTGAGCGAGCGAGATCAATACATAGGCAGAGACGGACAATTTTATACCTGAATTTAAAAGCTCTAAGATAGTAACAATAGACGTGATATCTTTGTTAAAATTACTGAAATATCTATAGATATTTTTAAATTATTCATTAGGAGTTAAATTAGATACATTTATTAAACTTAACGTCAAACAAAACTTATATTTTAGTAAATAATAATAATTAGAGCTACTAATAACGTGGATACAAAAAGACAAGATTAATACGATGTTTTTTCCTACTCCAAAAACATTCTTAATCAGGAAATTATCAAAATATGTAGCTATTTATGTGACGAAAATAGTATTAATCAAAAAAAAATAGAGTTTGTAACCTAATAAGAATAAGTGGCAGTGAAGCAGCAAGTCACAATGAAAGTGAAGGTCTTATCCCAACAATAATACAATAAGAAAATATTATATTGATTCTTAGAAGAAGTAAGATACGATATGAATTTAGTTACAACCAGTGCAAGGTAGTGATATTGCCCATGACCGGCTATTCGAATGCTAATTGAAGGTTACGACGAAAAAAATATTATCAGTAGGTGTTAATAACTTTACATTTAAAATTAATTATATTTGCTAGCGTTTCCCACCAATATGGTATTTTGTATAGAAATTTAACAAACTTAAATATTTTTACAGAACGATGAGCTTAATTAAAAGTATTATGAATTATGTGAAACACTCACACTTGAACAAATAGAACGACTAACCACAAGACAAACGTAAAAAGATAACATCGACATTCAAAGATTGAATGCAAGATACAAATGATTATTTCATTTAAGGTAGCACGAAAGTGATAATTTGAATCAAAAACCGTTCTAAAATCCCATTAAATGTAAATAAGCTCATATGATGGTGTTGTTACGTTCATTCTGGTTACGTAAGTTACAACATAATCCGGATAACATGGAAAGCGGCAGAAATGAGAAGGGAAAGTGCTAAATGATATTAAATATAAGTAGTATAAACGGCCTATAACAGTTTTATGAAACAGAGCATTTTAAAATGTATTAATCACTTTTTTACAGTGGTCTGTTACTTAATTTCAAAGTTAAAAATGTAAATATAACTTATAATAAGTAATTAACCGATATCATGGTGTTACCAATTATACAAGGTTTTAATTTTAATTATGCTAATACAGAACAAGTTACTAGTTCAAGAGATGGTATTATGCACACGTGTAGAACCGGTAGTCAGATTGCGATTGGATAATAAGAAGACGTAGGTTAAATGCCGAGAAATAATTATGCTAACTCGAATATAATTGTCAGATAATAGCACAAATAGACGCTATCCACAGATCTACGAACACAAATAGCCGTATCAAGTTTGCTGTGATACATTTATCATCTAGAGTCTAGATGTTCTCAGTATATTGATTTCAATAAATAAACTACAGCCTCTTCATATTTCAATAGTACATTTCAAACAAAAGCAAATAATATTATCTGGCAAGGATTTTAAGATATCGGTAGATGCCAGAAGTATGAGACAGCTGAAGGGCTCTCTATATACAGACGTGGAAATCTAAATTAAAGACCTAATAATTTTATGTTGTACAGAACAGTCTCTATTGACTCTATCAAATTTATTAAATCTTAAAAGTATTGCTCTTGCTTTAAAAACAGTGCCTACGTTACGGTATTTTATTAGGATAATAAAAGCCTAGAACTGTATGTAATGTGTTCTGAAATGGTGCCTTTATTGCAAGTCAAAGGTTATACCGTCATTAAAGTTATTATGTTCACAGTGAAACCATTTAGCCTCATACACAAATTAAAAATCGCTCATCGTGGCGTGCTATTGAGCGAGATATGTCAGAGATATGAGCTTCTCTCAGAGATCAAATCTGGAACGACGAAATTTGTGGAAGAACAAATTAGAAAACACTGACAAAAGCAAAAGTGACCGACATAGCTCAACGGATCAGCTGAAGTAAAATCAGTGGGCAGGTCATACCTGTCGCCAAACCAACGCCGGCCGATAGGAAAGACATGTTCTGATTTCTGAAATGTAGAACCAGTAAGCGCAGTGAAGAATAAGTTGGAGTCCATTGCGTTGGATTATTGACTTCGGAAACGGTTGGATCAGAAAGGCAGAGGACCACGATAGGCATCACACTCTCGAAAAGGTCTATATCCAGCAGTGGATACGTGCAAGTTGATGAAATGGAATGAAAACATTTAGATCAACAGGATTCACTTCGGTCTTCAGTTTATTTAAGTCGTAGAATAACTTTAGAACAAAACATTGATTGATACTTTCAGACGTCCTTGAATATGAAGACTTTGCAAATCGTCTCTGAAATTACTTCTGCGAGCCACTTGAACAATACCAAGTAATAAATCTCATTAAAACAAATTCATTTATAATGAAAAATACAGAAAAATGACTGTGGTAAGTTACGATAATGATTACAAATCATTATCAGGACTATGAAATGCATTTAAATACATTTTGCACTGTAAGGCATAAAATATAAGTCATGTCTTTTGACTAGCTTGAAGGAACAATGAGGTAGGTACCTAAGTCATTCCATATAAAGTTATGTTAACACTTTACAGAACTAAATGTTGCTGGTTCATGGTTGACAAGCCGTAGTAGGTTGGGATTAAATTTCTCTATACAACCTTTCAAATGACCTGTCTATAATGCGGATTTGAAAGGTTATGAAGAGTTTGAAACTAAAGTTTAGATACGTGGAGAAAGAGTAAAAATTTTCACAGGTACCTACTTAAGTACCTAGAACTATTTATTTTTATTTCTATTCAGATACAAGTTAACCCTTGACTGCATTTCATCTGGTGGTAAGTGAAGATCAGTCTAAGATGGAAGCGGGCTAACCTGGAAGGGGTATGGCAGTTTTATTAAACCCATACCCCTTTGGTTTCTATACGGCATCGTACCGGAACACTAGATCACTTGACGCCTAGGCCGGAGTCTCCCGCCAGACCAGACCAGACCAGAGAAAATTTAGAAATATTCCAAATGTTCCCTGCGGGGAATCGAACCTGGGACCTCTCAAGACTACAACGCTAACCACTGCGTCAGGTATTTCGTCCAAAGTGTCTAAAATAGTGTCTAAGCATTATAAGGGCGAACTGGTGGAAAGTTCAAGTAAAAGTAGAAATGGTAATCAAGAGGTTTCAATAGCGTATCATTTGCGTCGCAAATCAGACCGCGGTCAAGGCTGGAATCGTGGGGTTTCGCTTTCACAAATCACGACAAGGGAGCGTTAAAAAAATATCAATGAAGTTCTTTATAGCGTTAAAGATTTACTGGATCTTCCGTCTACTGGATGGTATGTCCGTCTGTCCGTCTGTCGTGTCTGCCAAGAAAACCTATAGGGTACTTCCCGTTGACCTAGAATCGTGAAATTTCGCAGGTAGGTAGGTCTTATAGCACAAGCAAAGGAAACATAAAAAAATGTGTTCATGAACAAGTTAGTATTTTCAATTTTAAAAGTAAGATAACTATACCAAGAGGCCAGAGGGGTACCATATGAAAGGGCTTTATCTGTCAATTCTAAAACAGTTTTTATTTATTTTTGTGCATAATAGTTTTTGATTTATCGTGCAAAATGACGAAAAAATACCCGAGTATGGAACCTTCGATGCGCGAGTCTGACTCACACTTGGCCGGGTTTGTTTTGTCCCATTACAAGTTAGTTCTTCAGTGCAGCGGTCTAACCTGATGGTAAGTGATGATGCTGTCTAAGATAAAAGCGCGAGCGGGTTAATTTGGAGAAGGTGAGAAAAATCTTTCTATTTATCTTGCGTTTGATACTTTAATGTGGGCAGTTAAGAGAAACCTCGACATGAACGGATACAATAATTATGGTTGCTGTCTGTGACAGTATTTCACGACCAATTAAAGAGTTAAACGGTTTACATCTAACGCCATAAAACTGTTTACCGTTGGAAATTGTTCAGATAACACTCATATTTTTAGGGTTCCGTATCTCTAGAAAAAAGAATCCTTATAGGATCACTTTGCTGCCTGTCTGTCTGTTTATTTGTCGTGACTGTCAACACCCGTGAAGGGAGCAAAATCTATAGGGTACTTCCCACAGAATTCGAAATAGTACTTCCTGTTGACTTCAATTGGATATGTTGCAGAATGTTTTATAGCTCAAGTAAAGTGAAAAGGCCGAAAACCTTTAAAAAGGCAAAAATAGTTCAATATTTACTGTACGATGGTACGGAACCTTTCGTGCGCGAGCGCGACTCGCACTTGGCCGGTTTTTTTTTTGCGGAACTAGAACGTAACCAAGAGACGATTAGCACCATGCGAAGGAAAAGTTTCAAAGAATTCGTTATGCATGTAATTAGCTACTGGATTGTTTAAGATTTGATCTATATAGCGTAGGTAATTTTCCGAGCAACTGATAGTGTTATTGATTTGAGAAATGCCGCGAATTGAATGAACAAAATGATAAAAGACTCAAACTAAAATCATATATTCAAATTGAGTACCATTTACACTTTTTGATTGTCAACCAATTTTTGTGGGTTACTTTAAAAATGACGGACTATCATGAAAATTTCCTTTCAAATGAGTGCATTATACGTGAGTGTACGTCATAAAAGGAACCTACTGAGTATAATACTACTGCTGTTGCTGGAGAGTGTCCCATAGTATACCACAGTTCACGACTATGCGTTGATAAATCAATCAGTCAGTCAGGATAATTCTATTTAAATGTTTCTAAGATTGAATAGATATTAAGGTAAGTTGTAGGTAGGTATATTCACTGAAACCGAAGGCAACCTCCAAGACATTTGATAAGCTAGTGTTGCAATTTATTTTTGCTGCAATTAATGCAATAACCGCAATCCTTCTTACTGGCCGCTTGAACTTTAGCACGATTAAATTTTAGCAAGAGAGGTACGAAAAATTTAGTGAATAATTGCAATACAACCGCTTATATGAGATCTACCGTGGTAGATTATTTTGACTATTCAAAAGCACTTGTAAAAGTTTAATTGAATATTTAATTGAATAAAAATATTTTGAATTTTATTGATACCGCCTATTTTGATAAGGTCGCCCTTTGTTTGTAAATCTTTCCTGTATTTTATTCTTTATCATAGTTTTTGAGCAATAAAGTTGTTCAAATAAAAAAGTAAAATAAAATATTTTGTGTTTAAGTTTTAGGGCGTGATAAATTCTGAGACAGGTAAATTTTCCACAGCAATTCTTTCTTAATTTACCTCCTAGCATTTTTTTTTTCTCGTCTGGCTTTACAAAGATTAGCCAATATCGAGTTTGTAGTTATTTGTAACAAGTTAGTTAAACTATACAAGTATGGACCCCGTCTGTGCCGGCGCTCGCCGACATACGCACGGCACCCCCTTAGAGCGCTTTCCAGTCAGTTTTAACAAAAAAAAACACTCCAAAAAGGCAGAGCACGCCCGCCAGCCAACACCAACACAGACGAAGTCCTCCTAGTATTTTACAGTGCGTGTACATAAAGCAATTTTTATCTATAGTAATACCTAATCGTACTTCAGCATTTCGTCATCGGCCTACATAACAATATTTCTCACAATAACCTATAGATATTAAGGCCATATTATTGGCTAATGGTGGTCACTAAGTGAGTGGAGCTAAGTCGAAAATTATCTTCATACTACATAGAAACGAAAACACGATTTTATCCCTTGTTGGCCTTGCTTTATGGATTATATTGCGGTATTAAGATGGTCTTAGTAGGACGGGATCTGCTTTTCTTCTAGCTCAATTTTCTTAGAATTTGTATTCTAGGCTTGCATTAACGTAACTGACCGTAACTGATTAAAAACTGTTTCGATTTGATTTCCATCTTTAGATGCATGTTCAATACATACCATACATACCTTACCATACGTTCCTACTTAGATTAAACTCACGGTTCGTACTTCGTAGATATTAAATTGTATTATTTAATTATACAGGGTGGTCAAAAAGTCGTGGATCAAACGCAATAGGGAGATAGAGGAGGTCATTTCCAGCAAAAAAAAAATCTACAGCATGGCCATATTTAAATTGCCCTAAAAGTTATGAATATTTTTGGGTTTTTTAACAAAATACCAGATTCTCTTACAATTACACTAATTAAAAAAAAATGTGATAAAAAACAATAAAACAAATGATGTTGTGTCATTACTAGATAATGTATCAGCACTACAAACCTTCTATTGAGGCTCTGGCTGCCAAATTAGAAGAGCAATTAATTTTTTTCCAAAACTTTTAAAGCGTTACCAAAAATTAAGTGTCACTTTAAAAGCGCACTGTGAAAAAAAAATGTACTACGGAAAAATGACCCTGTATTAGAAAAACTTGCTGATTTAATGCCAATTCAAATGAGGTATAACACATTACTCTTTGTTTCGTAATTCTGGTATTATAATCGTTTTTTCATGTCAAGGTGCAAATTTCAGTAGATTAGTTTAATTCAAGTTAATTTTGAAGGTTATCATGCTGCTAGTTTAACTGCTAGTTTTTGTACGTTGGAATGCTAGAAACATCACTGTGCTTGTCACACTTAAAATTTGTGAAAATAACAGAAACTCTTCACTACCACCACGTGCCAGAACTACCCAGAACGCCCGTCTTGCAAGTAGTTCATCTTTTCTAGGAAACAAAAGGATAAAGAAACTATGCCTCTCTTTCAAACTAATTATCTTTCCTATTTGCATTGTTGAAATAAGGATAGTTTCTTTATCCTTTTGTTTCCTAGAAAAGATGAACTACTTGCAAGACGGGCGTTCTGGGTAGTTCTGGCACGTGGTGGTAGTGAAGAGTTTCTGTTATTTTCACAAATTTTAAGTGTGACAAGCACAGTGATGTTTCTAGCATTCCAACGTACAAAAAACTAGCAGTTTAACTAGCAGCATGATAATCTTCAAAATTATTTTGAATTAAACTAATCTACTGAAATTTGCACCTTGACATGAAAAAACGATTATAATACCAGAATTACGAAACAAAGAGTAATGTGTTATACCTCATTTGAATTGGCATTAAATCAGCAAGTTTTTCTAATACAGGGTCATTTTTCCGTAGTACATTTTTTTTTCACAGTGCGCTTTTAAAGTGACACTTAATTTTTGGTAACGCTTTAAAAGTTTTGGAAAAAAATTAATTGCTATTCTAATTTGGCAGCCAGAGCCTCAATAGAAGGTTTGTAGTGCTAATACATTATCTAGTAATGACACAACATCGTTTGTTTTATTGTTTTTTATCACATTTTTTTTTAATTAGTGTAATTGTAAGAGAATCTGGTATTTTGGTAAAAACCCAAAAATATTCATAACTTTTAGGGCAATTTAAATATGGCCATGCTGTAGAATTTTTTTTTGCTGGAAATGACCTCCTCTATCTCCCTATTGCGTTTGATCCACGACTTTTTGACCACCCTGTATATAATATAATTGTATTATTTAAATTATGATATATAATTGTATGTACCACGTACTTTGAGTTCCTTTGTTGACAGATGCCGCATGTTCATTAAATAGTATGAAAACCAACCGTTGTTTTTATTTTTTTACCTACAATGACATCATGTGAGTCATTTAATGGTGATCACTGATCACAACGCACAATCACAAGTTTCAATGGCAATCAGGGAGCCTAGCCAATAGACTTCAATTATAGAAGAGAGAATCGATTTTTGTATTTTGAAAAAAAAAAATTGAAAATTTCTCTCTGTTCGGTTTTACAAATTTCGTAAAGAAGGTTAAGCGTATTGATAGAGGAATGAAAATAAAATGGTCGTTTAGCACAAAGACTATTTTGGGCACGCCTGAACGGACGGATACGGTGTCTTCAAGTCCATAATAGCTATACCCACTCTTTAAAACAGCGATTGTGTGTAATTGTGGAAAATAGAAACGTACATTATTGTAGGCATTCCGGCAGTCCAATTTATAAGAATGGATTTATTAAGTATTAAGTACCTACCTGGTTAGGTAAATTTTAGTTACCTGATTCGTCAATATTTTATGAAGCATGCCACTTATCAATAAACCGCGATAGAATATTAATTAATGAACGTAATTAGTCGCACATATCCTATGATCCTTAGTTACTGTCAAATGTCGACACATTACGCTATACACTTTCTCTTCCTAGTCTTTGTGTACACGTGTTTGTAATTACTAATTAAAAACGAGTTATGCGTAGCTCTTTATGTCTGGAGTCTGGACCTTGCATAATAATTCATAGTTTTTGAGTGCCATCTGCTATTTTTAGTTAAATAAAACTGGACTTTACTTTCTAAAAACAACTTTTGCCAAAAGTATGCCATAGCTACCTAATACCTTTACTTACTAGTCTAGCAACGCGTAGAAATTATAGGTAAGTATACATTCTTACTCATATCTTACGAATTAGGGACGTAGTTGATGTCCGCGACTTCGTCTCGGATTTCTGAATCCACACGAAAAAACCCATGGTAACTCTCTGATTTACCGAGCTGAAAGATGTACTACGTAAAAAATGTACTTTGCCTGTCGTCAAAATCGCTTCAGGAGCGGTGAAAAGGTAACAAACTTTTACATCAGTTCAAACGCGAAAGTTTGTTTTTTGTGGCTTTATTGGTTTGTCCTTCAATCACGCCGCAACGGAGCAATAGATCAACATAATTTTTGCATGGATATACAAGTAGACGGAGAGTGACATAGAACATTTTATATCCCGGAAAATCAAAGAGTTCCTACGGGATGTTTATAAAACTAAATCCACGCGAAGTTCTCTTAACCTTCAAAAATCAGCTCCGCCCGTACTCGAAATTTAAAAGCTAAGCATGTTTTAGAACTTTTGTAAAATCACTACCTAGGTATACCCAAGAAGTTTGTGATAATAAGTTGTAGGTATAAATCATTGCAAGGCCGATTGCCAAGGCTCACGTATCAATTGCTTATTGCAAATCATTTCGCAAGCAAAGTACAAAGGAGAATACTAACAATCCACTTCAGTGTTGCGATTTCCAAACACCGATCGTTTCGCACTGCTTACTAGGTAGGTAGGCAGGTATGTAGATAGGTAGGCATATCAGGTACAAATTGGCAAACAAAAATGGTAGGTATATACTAAGTAGAAAATATATCTACAGGTATCTAATGAAGTATAACCTCTTACTACATATTCATAATATCCATATGAATCACACTAATATTATAAAGGCGAAAGTTTGTATGTGTGTGTGTGTGTGTGTGTGTGTGTGTGTGTATGTTTGTTACTCCTTCACGCAAAAACTACTAGACGGATTTGGCTGAAATTTGGAATGAAGATAGATAATATCCTGGATTAGCACATAGGCTACTTTTTATCCCGGAAAATCAAAGAGTTCCCACGGGATTTCGAAAAATCTAAATCCACGCGGGCGAAGTCGCGGGCATCGGCTAGTGCTTAATAATTATTATCTATACATGTAATAAAATTGTAGAAAAGTGGTGTTTGTACAATGGAAATATATAAAAAAAAGTAGCAGGGGTTGTTATTATATCGATGCCAAACTCGAAAATGTAATTAATTTTTTTTGTCTGTTTGTCTGTGTGTTTGTGCACGTTAATATCAGAAACGGTTTATTCGATTTAGATACGGTTTTCACTAATATATTGTAGTAAGCTTCACTTAACATTTAGTGTTTATTTCATGTCAATCGGTTCATAAATAAAAAAGTTATGTCAATTAAAAGAATCACGGCGAACATTTTTAACGTACATGCTGCCCGAAAAGTCACTATTCCACGCGAACGAAGTCGCGGGCACAGCTAGTACTTATAATGTTAACTATTCACAGCACATCTGTTTAACTGGTTTTGACTTTAGACGTTAAAACCTAGATTACTTTTTATACCAGAAAATCAAAGAATCCCCACGGGATTTTTAGAAAACCTAAATCCACGCGGTTGGTATACTACTTTGTATCTCAAAAATCAGAGTTTACTATCTACCATGGGAAATACCTACAAACCAACTCCACGCGAATGAAATCATATTCAATAGGCATCATTTATTTATAGATAGATAGATAATAAAATAATATAATTGATGAAGTGAGAGTCAGTCTCTGATTTCAAAATAACTGCCTTTTCTTAAAACCCCGGGATTTTCTTAAAACCCTGGGAATTACCAACCTCAAAAAAGCATCGGAGGAAAATACTAAAGTTATTCTCTATGATTTACTCATTTCGAATCTCTAGAATTGATAATGGACCTTTTGGTTATCTATAGTTCGGTGTAAATCCCGTATCACGTTACATTACGATCTTTCAGACATTTTGATTCTAATTTTTGTAGCAACACAATTTTAGTTTTCGGACTTTTTTCTTTACTTGTGCCTACCTACCAGCCAAATTTCATGATTGTAGGTAAACGGGAAGTACCTACTTACTCTATAGGTTTTATTGACAGAAACAACAGACGGACAGACGTGATCCTTAAGTATAAGGGTTCCATTTTTCCTTTAGAGGTACGGAAAAAAGTGCTTGTAAGACTTGTTGAAAAATGTTTACTAAACTATAGAATAAAAAATGTCGCGTGATTTCTATCAGAATGCATAAGGTTTGCCTTGCCAACCTACCTACCTACTCCAGCATCTCGTAAGAAAACTTAGTGTAGTTGCTGTTTTTCCGCTTTCTCGTTGGGAGAAAGTTACCGACTACGCAAACGGGCTGAATAATATCGATTATAAAAAAACTACTGTTTAGACATAAACTAGGTAAATATATTTTAATTAGAAGGAAGAACCTATTTCTCCGAATTAGCATTTTATGTAAGTAACTAGGTATAATTTATTTGTTTAAAAAACGTTTTGCACATTTTATTTTTTCCAAAAATTTTAAATTTAACGAGATCCTTTTACGAGATCACAAACAAGTAATTATTAAAATCATTAATTTATAAATCTTTTGTTTTTAAAAATAGAAAAATTCGCGCGCTTTTTTGTTACTGTTAATTAATAAAAAATTATGCCCTGCTCAGCAACTGCCATCTATATCACTATTATTTTATAATTTTTAATAGTTCAACTACTCCTTCATAGATGACGCTACTTTGTTCAGTATGCTAACTAAACTGCCCACCGGATGGCAAAACAAAAAATATAGATTAAAAAGAATGCAATCAAATATTACATAGTTAGAATTGTAATTTATTGTAATAAAATCATATTTATCAATTCTTTTTGTGATTATAAATAGTTATAATTATAAATAGTGATAACTGCCATCTACATTTGACATTAAAAACTATTATAAGTTTCTTAATCTACTCTTTCATAGATGGCGCTTTATCTAACTCTGCTAGTCCCCAATAGATGGCGTAACCATAGATGGCGTAACTAGTACATATTAAAGTTTTAAACTTTACTTATTATATTTATAAAAATAAATTTAAAAAATAATATTAAGGTGGATGCGACATAAGGGGGCAGACCCGTCTCATGCCCCTTAATATAAAACTTCCTAGCAAGCACTTCCTTACCTTCCATGACATAGACAATGCTGCCAACATCCCCTTCCTTGATGATGAGGCTGCCGACGGCATATTCGACTGGGTACATGCAGTCCACAATCTCGCGAATCTGAGTCATCTCCAAGTTCTTCATGAAATCGTTGTCCAAGATGGCACTCTTGATTAGTTCCCGTGATCTGTAATTAATACAAACATAATAATTAGTACCTAATTTAAGTACTAATGTACCATCAACTATAATTTATATATTTATGTTTAAGTAGGCACCTGTATTTATAAAACACGACACGATAGGGTACCTAGGTAGATACCTCCTTAAGCAAGCTTCTTCTATTTCAAGGTACCTACCTATTAATTATCATTTATGACATAAGGTTATTTATCGATTACACACCATTTTTAGGGACGTACGTATGTGAAAACGCATAGGTTCCTATCACTGACATGGAAAATTTACATCGATGGTCAGTCATTACATCAGTAAATTGCAATTGTTAAGTAAGTAACGTTGATCCAATTCAGTCACTAGGTGGATGATCTACATAATTTGGAGGTCCTTTGACCTCACCGATTTCTCATGCCTCAGATAGCAGGTTAAGCCGTCGCGTTAGTCCTGCCCCGTTTGTCACTACATCATCTAATAATAATTAAAAAAACCAAACATTCTCGTAGTAGAATTGTATGAGAAGGGGTCTGGGAACCCACCACACAATTATCCCAAGAAAACTCTTACCATTATAGGTCTATACCATTATATTATAGTGATTAATAGAAAGGAACCTCAGTAATCACACTAATATTATAAAGGAGAAAGTTAGTATGTGTGTGTGTGTGTGTGTGTGTGTGTGTGTGTGTGTGTGTGTGTATGTGTGTGTGTGTGTGTGTGTGTGTGTGTATGTTTGTTACTCCTTCACGCAAAAACTACTGGACGGATTTGGCTGAAATTTGGAATAGAGATAGATTATACCCTGGATTAGCACATAGGCTACTTTTTATCCCGGAAAATCAAAGAGTTCCCACGGGAATTTTAAAAACCTACATCCACGCGAACGAAGTCGCGGGCATCAGCTAGTAAGGAATAAGACTGCAGGGAAGATCCATCCATTCTAAGATCCAAGATGTTATAATATGGCGTGTTATGAATGTTAGATAAGTCTTTGTAATTACTTCTCAAGAACTTTAATAACATCGACAATGGAAGGTACCTATCCGTAAGGTAATTAATACTAAGTGTTTATGATGACGAAAAGGAGTTGCATCTGCGATAGGATTGCATAATATTTTAATAATAGTAGGTTGCTGTTGCAGTTATCTCTGCTTTTTAGATATTATAAGACGGCAGTGGCATTAGTTTTTTAGTTAGACATAAAAGGTGGTAATTTTCTAAGACTAATATTTAAAAAAAAATCTACGTTAGGGATAACGTTTTTTTTAACCCCCGACCCAAAAAGAGGGGTGTTATAAGTTCCTATATAGCAAACTTTTTTAATTCACATGTTTTTGGCGGTAACTCTTATAGAGAAAGAGAGGTGAAGGCCAGAACTTCGTTATTAATTTATAAAAACTGAAAATCTGATCATCGTAGCTTTGGCAGATTGTAAAATCTTACGTCAAAGTATAAAGTGTATTTTGCTATATTTTTCTCCGGAATAGTATTAGAAATCACGTCATGCATTGGCCAGACACTCGTTGAAATCCATAGAGGGCACTTTGATTTTGCTTAGACTTAAGTTTCAGTTAAAACGAGACAGGTTTATGTCAGCGATATAACGCTGTCTCGTTTTAACTGTTCTTAAGTCTAAGCAAAGTCAAAGCGCGCTCAATAGATCTCAATTTTAGTATCGTGGTATCCCCCCTGCCAGACACCCTTTAGCTGGGGTTTCTTAACTTAAGTTAAAGTAAAGGAAAAAATTCGAAACCCGTGAATTTTAGGTTACATCACAAAAATAAAGATGGTACGGAACCCTAAGTGTGCGAGTACGAATCGCACTTGGCCGGTTTTTTCTTTGAGACAGAATGAGTAATTCATGTCACGACCATCACGACGCTCCGTCGTCGTGCAGTGACATTAATATCTGCCGCAGCCCAATTAAAATGACTACGTTTTTGAACCTGACATCAAAGGTCACTTTTTAAAAAGAGCAGACTCAAGTTTATTTATGTTTTATACAGGGTGTAACCAGAACGCTACCAAAAACTTAGCATTTAAATACTACCTTAAAACAACCCAATTCCAATAACCATTTGCCTGATCTTGTAGTTTTAGTGATGTAGTATTTTTCAAACCCGCATTATATAGCGTGCAAAACTCGGGTCAATGCCCCACCTAGGACGCGGCATTGACTTAGAGTGAGCTATTTACGGAACGTTCATTGACCTCTAGCGTCAGTCAGATGTTTTATTTGCAATATGTTGTGAACTTTTAAAAATACAGGATTTAACAAAAACTATTCGTAGTTTTTATGTATCTTATCAGTAATCACTAATCATCAGTACTATCATCTGTCTTCGTTTTTGCTAGCGTTTTGGTTGCACCCTGTATTTAGGTAGGTCAAGACTCAAGACTAAGGGTTTTATAAAAATGGGCACTCTTTGATTTTTTTTTATTCACTATACGCAAGCGTTTGACCACAATCACACCTGATGGAAAATGATGATGTGATCTAAGGTGCCTATTCATTCTTGTTTTAAAGATACCCGGATTGTAATTGGTAGGAAACAAAGATCGCGGAAGTGTATTCCAAACCTTAGCCATACGAATGAGGAATGATGACGCAAAACGTTTCGTGCGTGTAGATGGAATGTCGACGACATAAGGATGGAAACTCGCCCGGGAAATTTGCGGTATACAAAGCTATACTATCCGTTTCCGCAATGCAAGCTACCTATATTTCTACCAAACGACAAAAACGGTAAGTGGATGGGCCGTAAAAAAGAATTAGTATGGATAATGGATAATATATGAATTACATACCCCGATGATATTACATAGATATTGTAAAATGTGCATGTAAATATATTGTATGTTTTAAACAATAAGCACTTAGGAATAAATAGCCAGATCGTTCCAGACAAGGCTGCTTCGGTAATAGAGTTTAATGACAATAACCTTTATATTATTACAGTAAATTGATGTCATAAACTGCGCTCAAGTCTACCATGCGTATTAATAAATCTTAAGTATGTACTACCTAAGTATGTAATTATGATTCATACGTAGAGCCGAGAAAAATAGTAGGAAAATTTTCTAATCCCAATACAAAGTAGGCAATAATATCTAAAACATAATTCCCAAATTACGGGGAAGGATTCCTCATACGCTAAGGTTTGGAATACTCTTCCGCGATCTGTGTTTCTACCAATTACAATCCGGGTATCTTTAAAACAAGAGTGAATAGGCACCTTAGACCACATCATCACTTTCCATCAGGTGTGATTGTGGTCAAACACTTGCCTAATAGTGAATAAAAAAAAAGGATCATTTGAGGGGCAAGGGAGGTCACTACGTAGGTCGCTGGATGAACAGAAGTTAACAAAAAACATAAATAATATACCTACCTACGCATCTAAGAATACCAACCAATGACGGTTGAATTATTATCAGTAATATAGGTTTCTGGTGATAGCTAATCAAATACATAATCACAGTCGTAAACCAAATCTTAATGGGTTAAGAAAGTATGATAAAAATTTAACTTTAGTCAAAACGAACTGCTGAAGTCAAGCTTAAATTCTTAGTTAGATGAATAAGCTGACCATAGAGAAACGTGGAATATATTTTTAAACCTGGCTAAACTTTTTACGAAAAATTTTCACCCACGAGTTCGATCTGGACAAAGCAAATGCTCTTTTAAACACCATTTTTCCAAGTGGTATTTCGGTCAAATTATTCTCGTCTTGGGCAGTGTGCCTGTACTTCAAATAAATATTGTTCCGGTTACGCTCACGTAAAAGTTTTTCCAAATTATAAATAAGCACGCTAAAATTAAAACAGAACTGAGGGCAAGAAAATATAAGTGAAAAACATTGTATATTCGACTTCAAATTAGCATATAAAGTTTACGAGATCTAACTGAGATAATTTTGACGTTTTGAAGATGTTGTATTGGAATCGAACGATTCGGAGATATTGTATTGGAAACTTTCCGGAAGTCTGCCAAAATGGAGTTAAAGTTTATTCGGTTCGAAAAATCAGCTCATTGTAGTTGCGTAAAATTTTCATGACCATTACAAACTACCTAACAGCAGCCGCAACTAAAGTGTATTTATCACTAATTATTCTTTCGTTAGTGTATAATAATTAATGTTGGCCATATTTTGTATGTCAAACATGAACTTAAAATGTTATTGAAAGAAATTAGTCACTGTGGCCATATTGTAACGAACGACATAGCCCGTCAGCGAGTGCCATAGGCGAGGACAATCGTAAAGTTCGTTCGTAATTATCGTAGACTGCCGCGATCATACTTTGCGAACTGGCCTTAATGCAACAGCTGAATCTACTGAAAAGTAGATCAACTGATCAATTCGAGTATGCGAAAATGTATCGATGTAAAAAAAATGTGCAAATGTATGAATAGTTGACAGGTTTTTACACAGTTTAACATTTTTCACAGTAGTTATTTTTTGGTGAGTATGTATGCATGTGGACCGTACATTTTGCATTTTGGCAAAAACATTGCCGTGTGCTCGATGGAATTTTCTATCAGCAACATCTCAGGAATCATCCGAATTTTCTCAAATTCGTTTCTTGTTTTACTCCCTCGCGAAGTGAATTGCCATGAAACTGACACAGCAGATTAATTTAACTAAAAACCAAATTCCACGTTTCAACTTCTATACTTATTCGTTTTTAATTATAATAAATGACGTACCTACTTACTTCACATACAAATTTTCCTCCCTTATTTATCGCCTTAAGGGTGAATTTTCCAAAGCCCTTTCTTAGTTCTCACCTACTTCAGCTAAGAAACTTGTGTGCAAAATTACATCTGCTGCAGTCTAGAGCTACAGGCTTAAGCTATGTGCTGATTGACAGTATCAGTGTTATTTTATGAAGTAGTGTCAAAAGTACGCGATGGAACGATGGCGCGATGGCGGGTAGAGCCGCCATATTGCTGCTTAAAGGTAATTATACCAAATGGGAGCGATTGAAGGCACTCCGGCTAACACACGTCGACCTCGCTTCGACACACGCGGCGAAGAAATTCAATCACCCTGATTGATTACATTTAAGTACATTTCAAGATACTTATTAATCAGTTAAAATTAACTAAGTATGAGTCGCACGAAGCCCTTTTTCTTCTTATTTTACTTTATGGCTTTTAATAGTGCCAGTTGCCGTACCAGTAGGCGTTTACCAGTATATTATGTAGCGTAGCGTAACCAGCGTAGCCATGGATGGGTCATGTATAATAGAAATTATAATGACAATGATACGCTGAGCAGTGAGCTATGAAAATGAATCAATTCTAAGGGCACGTACTGATTACAGACCAGAAGCATCGCTTGTAATTGTAACAGCTAGGATTTGCACATTACATTGGTGAGCATTTTACAACGCTCACTTTTGTAATGAATGATTCTACTACGAATTTTGCTGTTGTGAATGCTGTAGTAAGTGTTACAAAAGCAAAAATCCTCATATCAGTTCTGCACCATTGTTATGTAATGCTCAAAATCGAATTCTAAATTGTTAAAATATATGACAAGATGCTGGTCAATACCAACCCTTATTGGGGGTTTCACACACCTACACACATCCTTCGTCAAACATTCTTGGCAGAACAGCCCATATATAGAATTATTTTTATTAATCCCTTATTAATCTAAATTACTTACTTGTGACTCTTCGGTATTTTGATCAACTTCATTTCATTATCCTGAGACAATGAAGACAAAGGTTCCGCTGATATAGCTGTCCTTTTAAGTCTCGGTTCACCAACCGGAAGTATTCTTGTATTTTCTATGCCCGGTGTTTTTACGTGTTCCTCTTCAGTGTCAACACCATTCCTTTGTATATCAAACATTTGTCTTGTTAGTGGCTTGACCACTTGTCTGAATTTATCTATTTCGTTCTTCAAATATCTTATTGTGGCATCTTTGTCGTCGATTTCATTTTCTAACAAAGCTATTATTTTATCTCTACGTTTCAATTCTTGCGTCTTCTCTATGACTATTCGTTTCATTTCTAACAACTTTTTCTGTAGTTTGTAATAGTCGTCTGTTTTACACTGAGTGGTATGTGTTTGGGCCATTTTGATCCAATAAATGACCCTAATTACACAAAAGTTACACTATAGTCATATAAGTAACACTTACGTCTTTATCAACTTATGTACTGGTCACATTATCTATAAATATATTTCATTTTTAAGCCCTGTGTTAATTATTGATATTTAAAGTAATTAATTAATATAACGAGCTGTTATCAATAGATAAATTTTACTGTTTCACTTGTGCAAACTAGCCTTAACATGAAATAAATTCACAAGAAATATTTAAGGATGTATAACGTCATAATATTTCTATTGTATTTTTAAATTGTATACAGCAGTTCCAGCGTGATTAGGTTACAGAATACAGATGATAGTAACTTGTGGACTGAGGCAGGTATTCACCTGAAGTGAAATAAAACCATTTGTGTTTAATAAAAAACCTTAGCGAAATTAGCTCAATAACAAGCTTATCGAATAAATGTTAATTTGTTTAATTAATTTTAGCAAGGACATATTTTTTTAATCTATAGCAATTAGCATCCCATAACACTTGCTGCATTGACGTTCTCCTAAATAATAAACTATGTACGTGATGTTTATAACACCCCCACTAGTAGATATGAAGCGGGATCGGATAATATTTTAAATGCACCATTATTTAATTAAATTTAAACTACGTTGGGTAAAAATCGTATTAAAGAATTGCATTTCCAAGTTTCTAATCAAAAATGTATTTATATATTTTATCTACTCTTAAATGTAATTAGGAGTAGATCACACTAATATTATAAAGGAGACAGTTTGTATGTGTGTGTGTGTGTGTGTGTGTGTGTGTGTGTGTATGTTTGTTACTCCTTCACGCAAAAACTACTGGACGGATTAGGCTGAAATTTAGAGTGAAGATAGATTATACCCTAGATTAGCACATAGGCTACTTTTTATCTCGGAAAATCAAAGAGTTCCCACGGGAATTTTAAAAACCTACATCCACGCAAACGAAGTCGCGGGAATCAGCTAACATATTATTATTATTAACTTTATTAATTAATTAAAAACATATTATTATTACTCGTTTCTAAAATATGTAGGTGGTTACACATAAGGTCGATGTATCAGCAACATGTATCAAGAAATCATTATACCTTTCAAAGCTTAAGGCAAAGGCCATTACAAGATTAATTACCAATGAAATAATTTGGGACATATTATGAGAGCTTGGGACTATGATTATGAAACAAGTAATAATAAATCAGATCATATTGAAATAGTTGCAAACATGCAATTTAGTTAATTAGTTTTAATATCTTATAACGACTATAATTGTAGATTTATCAGAAATAAAGTTCAATTGAGAAGATATATAGTATTAAAAAGTAGTAACACCGGAACGTCAAAAATAAATTGATATATTTTGGTATTCGCAAGTAAAGTTTTGCATATTAATTAAATAAATCTTCAAAATTGACCTATTTTGAAAGGTCACTGCAAGTCGAAATAACAGTTGTTACCTTAATCTTTTATTAAGTAAGTCATGCCAGTCACTTTTAACTTGTAAGTTGTATACTAATTATGATTCTATATAAATAATTTTAAATCTCAATAGCATTGATTATAGTAATTAGTTGATTGATTTTATCAGGTCTTGTAGAGCGATTATATATTAGAAATATTTCCCTTATGTTTTTTGATGTTAAAAATTAATTATGATTTTCAGAAATGCTGAAGATCATTAATTTAAAATTAAATTGAAGTAATAGTACAACAATTAACATCATAATATTATGCGTTTATCTTTGTACGTAGGTATCAAGGTAACATATATTGCATACAGTAAAACAGTAAAATTGCCACCACTCATATTTATTTGTAAATTCTGTATTTACGTAAATAAACTATGCTTTGTAAACAAATAGCAGATATATGAGGCATTTTTAATACTATATTTTAACTCTATATAATATAATACTCTCTCTTCTCTTCTATACTTTAATTTTTATATACCTAGAGGAATGTGCAGCGCCTAGACAAGTCGACAAGACTTAAGGGTGTTAAGAACCTATGTAAATATCTATGAGTAATATTGATATAATAAGTAAAATAAACTCTTAATATCTGATTAAATATGGGAGCTGTTTCTTCCTCTGTTACTCTGTAAATGATCAATTATTTTATCGGAAGTTGACCTCCAATCTGCTCTGCTTTAACAGGGCTCTCTCCGTCACTCGCTTCATACAATCGTAGTTCCAATTTCATTTGAATATTAAGCAACCGAAGTCCATGAAATTTTGCAGACATATTCTAGAAACTAATATCTGTGTCTGTGGTGTTTTAGATTTTTCTAAAAATATGTAGTTTTAAAATTACAGGGGCTCAAAGATTTGTATGTAAATTTTTAAGACTGCGTAACTTTGAAACCGAATATTTTAACAGAAATCTGGAAAACCACAGACATAGATATTAGTTTTTAGAATATGTCTGCAAAATTTCATGGACTTTGGTTGCTTAATATTCAAATGAAATTGGAACTACGTTTGTATGAAGCGAGTGACGGAGAGACCCCTCTTAAAGAATATTCGTTACATCACTTTCAATGGTTTATGCAGTTTGTAGTATGCTCTATATTCTCAATTTACGAAATACTTTTAAGGAAAAGTAAACGGGTCAAGTACAACGCGTATGATATTGCAATGGGTTGCTACTTGCTATCTTATACAACCGTCTCGGTATCGTCACTTTCCGAAAATATTATAGCCAATAACTGATGTCAATGTAATGTCCAATCACAATCTTCCAGAATTAATTCGTTAGAATTTTATATTGTATTCTATCTCTTCTGGTTTATTTTTAGAAGCTGTTATTGATAAAGCATGATAGATAAGATAGTGTATGGATTACCTATTGCCAATCACCAGAGAACGACTGCTATACATAAATGTCATAAATGTTATTTTTATGTAAAAAAAATATATATATTATTCCACAAATTATGTGGAATGTATATAATATCCACCACAAAGATTACTCACGCATGATTATGATTACAATTCTTTTAATTATTGTTAAACATTGCATATGACTTCTTGTGATATATATAGTTATTATATTATAAAAAGTTAATTTATCCATTCCACAACATAGTCAAATATTTCTTAAAATCTAGCAGATGTTACTAACCTAACAATTACATACTTTCGAAACTACTTACAAAATATATATTTGTACAATAATACGAGTGTATTCCTTTTCATTTTACACGAAAATTAGATGATAAACAATTTGTATAAATATCGAAAATGTCTTCTGTCCTAGACCTCATTTCTTCAGTTGGCCTCGAGCCCAAAAATTTTGCTATAAGTTCATTCTTAGTATTTTGACCTGTGAAAGTATTTTTAGTTTTTTTTTATAAGTAAGATGGATGCTAGGAAGGTTTACTATATTTACAAATTGTCAACTTCAAAAAATAATTTTTTAACAGTTTTTTCTGAATTTAAATGTAAGTATATATTTTTGTCGTTTTTTTTCTAAGCATTGTTAAATTTATATATGTACATAAATAAATGTAATATGTATCTAATAAAGTGGAATAAGAATTTAATTGTTCGGCATTGTTAAATAAGGAGGCACTTATTAGTTAAATTTTTCATTTAATATGACACAAAATAATGTTCTCAGTCTTACAATAATATCAGTCTTTAAATTGTTTCTGAAACCAAAAATAAGTAAATCCCCCTTCGATATCGTAATCCGTTGATTAAAAAAATAACAAGATAATAATAATCATTATAGATCGCAAACATAAGACTGCTGCGCCGGCTTGTCCGAAATGGAAAAAACTTAAAACTTGTGATATAGTAAATACTAGCCGATGCCCGCGACTTCGCCCGCGTGTATTTAGGTTTTTTAAAATCCCGTGGGAACTCTTTGGTTTTCCGGGATAAAAAGTAGTCTATGTGCTAATCCAGGATATTCCAAATTCCAGCCAAATCCGTCCAGTAGTTTTTGCGTGAAGGAATAACAAACATACACACACACACACACACACATACAAACTTTCGCCTTTATAATATTAGTGATTATTCTAGTAAATACAGTTAATAATCTTTGTAATAATGCAACTAAAAACAATTTTACTGTAAATATTACACATTAAACGATAATACATGTTTATATACATGCTGTAATTAAAGTACCTAGTGTTTGTGATTTTGCTTAGCGTGATTTAACGTCCAGGCGCGACAATTACAAAACGAATATGATAATGAACGGGTAACCCAGTACATTGTAATTATTCCGTGCTGTAATGATTACTACCAGCTATGACCAATTACCATTCCTATTATCGTAAATTTGCTACTGTATTTGTTTAGCTTCGAAATTATTGTTGTGTTACTAGAAAATTATTGGACCTCGGCTCCGACCTAACGTTCTACAATTTGTTTGAGTACTACGTACATATTATTACGATTGTAATGCAATTAGTTTACTGGATTTTATACAAAGCTGTTAGTTAGCGGCATAAATTTCGACTTTACATCTACTTCATGTCCCACTACATATATTAAAGAGTAATGAATTTATATTTTTATTTTTATTCTCAAATTCAAATACATATTCTAGAAAGATTTAATTAAAATTCATTTTTTAGTTCTGATTTATATATTTCGTCGGTTTTTGAATAATATCACTTAATTTTAATGTCTCATAAAATGAAGCTCAGTTAAGTGCGGTATAATTAGCAAAAAAGTCAGATGACCTATTTTAACCATGTACAAATTTATTATAGGTACCTACTAGTTTTTAGCATAGCTATAACAGCGGACATCGTTGCTTCCATTTTGGATAATATGGTGAGGTAACGCTTTACATATATCGAACCTGATTAATATTATACTCAACTAGCTGATATCCAGTTAACTTTATTTTATCTAAAGCCAGCTAATCTTCTTTGCATCTGACGTCATGTGACGTGCCATTTAAGCCCAATTTAGCTGAGGTTGTCAAAGAGGCTAATGCTATTTATGGAGCTTGACGTTATCACGATACCAGCAGAACAGCCAAAACCATTAGGGAAACTCTGTTAGATTGCGTAATCATGGCAACCAAAATATCACCAAGAGTTAGCTACCACAAACTTGATGTTCATATCAAACATGTATAATCTACCTTTGCTGACGTGATAGGTCAAAATGACAGAGGTGCAATTAATCAAAAACTCAATTTACCTAAACAGGAAAAGATTTGTGGAATGGATAGTAAAATATAAGAAGTCATTAGCTCAAGTACAAAGTTAGAGAGATATATGAGTTCAGCCTATTAGACCAGACAGCCAATGAAATTGCGAAAGATATGATACGATTTGAAAACAATGATCCTAATTTTTCTAATAAAGTTGAAAAGTTTAGAATAGCTATTTGTCTTATTATGATCCTCGACAAATATGAAACTACGGTAAAATCAATATCAGTAAAGTCAAAAGACGAAAAATTGAAGTCACTGGAATGTAATGCTACGCTTAATGCGTTATGCTATTTTGGTTGACATTGAAAGGCCATTTGGATGCTGTCGAAGAAATACACGATAATACGTATTACCCCCTGCACCTAAACTTATTTTATCTCCTTGTAATATTAGTGTAGAATGTAGATACATTCCATTTCTCAGAATCTAAGTAATCTCATATCGATCAATTTTGCAAAAATTTGTATTGTCACTCAAAACAAAAATACTCTGTCATACACGATAAATATATATTTTAGAGTATTTTAGTTAAAAATTTAAAAGAAATAAAGTTAAATTAAAGCAAATATAACATAAGACTCAGATTAATAAAATTCTTTAAAATTTAATGGCACATAAAATAAACCATTCAAATGTCGACGAGATATCTGCCCAAGACTGCCTTAGGGAAGGTTTATTTGCTGTCCTTTACATTAGTAATATCCATGAGTTGGTTGTGACTAAACAGCACTTTATACTAATAATATTTAAAGAAGTGGTTGAAAATTTGCAAATAAACCAAAGTGCGGTACTTAAGCTTCCACAAAGCATCTGCGTAAACATGATTTCGCTAAATTTAACTATGAGATTTAAGGACATCGCAGCAAGGTTAAATGCAGTCTTAAAAAATATTTCTTTTTAATATTATGCAGTACCAGCTGCATTTTTCCGACAGTTTCTTTGTGTGTTTTGAAATCATTATACAGTTTATGATATATTCAGCAGAAAAATTATCTCAAGAGTAAAATTCAACATTCCAACGTCCACGTTACACATTTTTACCTGTGAGCATACAAATAGAATGTTAGTAATGAAACTATTTTTTTCCTAGAATGAACCTTGACACAGAAACTATGAACAGTTAAAGTCGCTAGAGACAAGAGAAAGATTACTGTCACTTAGTGTAAACAGTTAACTAGACAATGCAAAGAAAATTATTGTTTCAATTTAATTATAGCTATTCTATTTAAACAGTTATAAGATAAAATTTAAGGTTATTCTATAAATATTACGAACCTAATAAGAAATCGTTTCCAATCTCTATTTATAGCATCTATTATAAATTTTTTGATATCCATTCACTACTACATCCGTAGATTTTCATAAAAAATAGAAAAAACATCACCTTTTTCTATTCACGGAAACAAGAATATACGTGCAAATTAAATTTAAAATACTCCTAAATTATTTTTCTCATAATTAAGTCAAAACGACCGATTAATTGCCACTTTATTATTAAATAAGACACTTTTTGAGATTTTATTACTTTGAACAATTTAAATATTTGTTGTGAATTACTTAATTTTAAATTAGTGTTCGTGAATAGCATAGTTCTCATAATATGTTTTTTATTAAAAATATTACAATAAAACTTAATGCCTTATCTTATTGAAATGAAACTTCAATTGATTTGTTAATTATACTGGAATTACTGAAATATGTATAAATGTGTCATAAACTTGATCAAGCAAATAAACCGAAATGCATTTCGTGTGAAAGTGAAGGCCAAAAGAATATTATACCTATGATATTTTTATTGAATCCTAAGTAAGTAATAATATAGACTTGACTAAGTTATAAAAAGTGGATATCCGGAAGATAGTTCCAAGGTTGCTCTTGAATCTTGATGTTACCGTAGTTGACGACACATATCGGATCAATCTACTGTACTTACAGATCACGTCCTCAACAACCATGTGAATATATGAAGGTGACTGAATGACATTCGCAGTCAAATTTCAATGACTATAGCCAAGTCTGCACTAGCAATAAAACTTGCAGAAACCATTCTGCATAAAATTAAAAATGCAAGTGACTAGCCACAGTTGACTTCTGTAAGTTTAGGTAGTGGACATTTGGTATGGGAAACATATTTTACCAACTAACTCATAATTTTGCCATGTCGGACTTTGTATTTTTTTATGAACTGCTAAACTGAATTCTGATATTATCAGGCTATTGACTTTTGATTTGATGTCACATTTTAAAGTAATCTTTGAACTATTTCAATAACTGCTGAAATTAGGTAGTAGTTTAAAATATTAAAATCACTGTTTTTAACCGTTTACTAAAAAGACCCAAGTTAATTTTGCGATTATTATTTTTCTGACACTGAAAGCAGTAAAACTTGTAGGCTTGGGCCTCGCTCTACATCACCAAGGAAAAATTGCGAGTCCAAAATAATGTAGCGAGCTTCAGTGACTTGAGTAAAGTATTGATGTATAGAAAAATCTTCCATCTGATTAAATTCAAGGGATTCAAAAGGCTAATTGTATTTGCAGAATTGTAAAGAAGTAAACCACGATCAAAACATTTAATTGCTGCCAATTAAACATTCAAGGTAGTCAGTTACTTTAAAAACTCTCTATATTAAAAAGAAAATCCTAAGATTTTCCAGTAAAACTCAAGCTAACCAAGTTTTAATGTAGTTGGAAAAGAAATGTAGTCAGCTTATATAAACAGTAATTTAAAAAAACTTTTTCAATCGTTTGCTGCTTTCGTGCTCTGTCTGTCGTCGCTTTGCAGCCATAAATGTATTTAATATTAGGTACTATGTTAACAACTACTTTATTAGATACCATTGTATTGTATAATATCTAGTTACCAAATACCAACCTAGTAAAGTCGCTATTCATCCCATAGTATTTAAAAGTGCCAAGTTAATATAAATTGAAGATATATGATAGTTGTTTGTTCCTTAAAAGTAGGAGTTATCGTCTATTCATGCTATCAAATAATAAATTATGTATCTAGTTAGATAACTAGATTGATAGCTCTAAATGTTACGATAAATTCACTATGAATGATCTGTTTCGAGTTTGTATACTCAAACGAAGATTCAGACTATAATCTGTTTTGAAATGTATGTAAAAAAAATTGGCAGCGATAACTTAAAACTATGAAATAACTAGGCCCAAGGCGCCTAAAGAAGTATTCACTTCAAAAATTGCCTCTATATTTCAGTTTCTGTAATTTTGCTAATAAATTTATATTACCCGAGTTAACAAACTAACTCGCTGACATTTTATGTGCTATAAATTAGGATGTAGAGACGTTACAGATGTATTAACATTTTAAGCTGATATAAAAATACGTTATGAAGAGTAATATATCATAAAGTAGTTAATAAATCTCTATCAATATAATTTTTTATTATTATTTATACATTAATTGATCACCGTTGAGATTTTGATCAGAATAGTAACTGTATTTATCAAGATGAGTGATTATAGATAGATGTAATAGGTAGTGAAAAATAATCGTAAGCAATAAAATGAACTTAAGTATCAAATAAATATCTGAACTGAAAAACTCCTTGAACTCGAGATAAAGAAAATATTATTATCATATTTTAATCTTATCAAGATTTCTCTTGTCGTACGATATATTTAAGTAGGTACCTATATATAAGTTTTTGAAGGTAATAAGCTATGAAAACTCGTAGAACAGCCGTGAGATTTCTTATGCACAGCAAATGGATCTAATATCATAATCATTTTAAGCTGATTATTATGAAGGATTTACGATTGATTGGTCAAAGTATTAAAAAAACACTTCCCTCTTTATTTTTTGAGTTCATTTAAAGTAATTTTAAATAAGTAAGTATCTACCTATTGAGATTTTATTCACTATTCTACTCATTACTGTTTTTCTTCCTTTCGCGTTTCAAAATTATTTGTTCGCTCGCGATTTGCATTGAAAGAGATTTCACAGTTATCTGTCATCGTTAGTTACGTAAACAGGTACGTTTCTTTTTCTATTGTTACAATACTATAGTAAAAACATTTTGCAAGTCAGAAAGTGGTTGTTATGTTACGTTTCATTTTTTAAATTATATATATGTTTGTTTTAAATACAGAAATAAATTTAAAGTCTTAATTTAAACATTAGTGATTAATGATTATACTCAGATTACTAATGTCATGCCTTTTTATGGTAAAATTAACTAATATGAGCGGAATAAGTTCAAATCATAGTTCACTTTGGATTTTAGTTTGAAATAAAAGTTTACATAAAACACCTACAGGTATGGTACATCGAACCAATAAATTTTTAAACTATTGATGACAGCTCTATGACTTCATAATACAAACAATAAAAACGTGCGAAGTGCCGATTGCATATCAACTACTAAAATATTAGTCTGAAAAAAGAAATAAGTAGAACCGGACACATCATAAAAAAAACTTAATTCAAAAGTGAAAGTTTTAAAATGAAATAAAGGTGAAATTTTTAATCACTTTCTGGATAAAATAAAAACAACGCGCGTTCTGAAACGATGTTCAGTTTTTGTAATGCGTTTGAACGTTCTGCCGGTTCGGAAGTCGCGGTTTGACTAGCTCGCTCGCGATACGTCAACGCGAATCAGTCTTATGTGTGAAGTGCTTATTAGCGTACGATCACACTGGGGATTTTTGTTCGGAAACTTTTTATCTAGTCGTCTGCACGTGACACACCTGTCGTGAAGACACTAAGCAGTGTATTAGATTAGTATTTAGCACGAATCTTTTGCAGAGACATCATTATCATCCTCAGCTCAACCCACCGCCAGCCTATTACTTAGCACAGGTCTCTTCTTAGAATAAGAAGAGTTTAGGCCATAGTCTACATTTGTAGATTTTACACACCTCTGAGAACATTGCGGAGAACTCCCAGATAGGCAGGTTAAATCAAGTGATATTTAGTTGCTTAAAATGCCCTTTACTCCGAAAAATTATAGTTGCTACTTGGAATCAAATCCTGGAGCCACCGAATAGGCTTATTTACTCGTAAATCTTCATTAAATATGGGCGAAAAAACAACAACAAATACAATTTTGGCAGTTTTATACACAGTAAAGGGTGATGGGTGGATGAGGAAGGCCGAGGATCGTGTGTGGTGGCGCGCTCTTGGGAAGGCCTATGTCCAGCAGTGGACGCAAACAGGCTGATTGATTGAAAGGGTAGTGAAAGATACAATCAGGGATCTGCATGAATTTTGAATTATTTATCAAAAGAAAAGACGATGATTGGTCCGCAAAAAGAATCACCAACACATTCAGTCACGAATATAAAAACAAATATTTCTTCTCCATCTGAATATTGAGTAAGTAATCCATTTAAAAAAAAAAAAAAATTAAAAGATAGAGTAAAAAACGTGGTCATCCGCAAGAAAACTAAAGTCACTGACGCCTTAACTTTCGCACTACAAAGAAAATGGAAATGGGCAGGTCACGTGGCTAGATACACCGACGACAGATGGACCACAAGGTCAGTTACATGGTCGGGACCAAGAGGCAATAGAGCGAGAGGCAGGCCATATGCCAGATGGGTAGACGAAATAGTGGCGACAGCGGGTCGAAGATGGCCAGCCGCAGCTACGGACAGAGAGAGGTGGAATTCCTTGGAGGAGGCTTTTACCCAAAGGGGGTCCATACAATATAACAACCTAGACTGAAGACACACACTACCAATGTAAATAAATTGTACTAACAAACTAACCATAATTTTTATTTGTAATATAATTACTAACTCACTAATCTATACTATTCTTAAGTTTATTATTATGGTATCAAAAAAAAAAAAAAACTTGTATTTAATTTAATTTTATTATTTTTTGTATGGAATTAAATAAAGCTTCATTATTATTATTTATTATTATTAATCCATTTTACTATCCTTGAACAGTAAATTGATATTTAAATCTTCTCATATAAGACGTTTGGGAATGGGGTCTGCACGCATTTGCTGGGCAGCGCGTATGTCGTGGAAAGGCCTGTGTCCAGCAGTTGACGCATACAGACTGATGGAATGGAATGGCATATGTTCTTCATATGAGTGAGCGGGATACCTAGTGAAAGGACTAGATTTAATACCTATACAAAGTGTAACAACCTATGCTTCTATTGGATGCCCACTATTTCGCTGATCTTCCTCGCATTTTTTGTTGGTAAACAGCCGTTAGCGAAATATGGACGAAAGACACCAAATAATTCTAAATATTCTGAATTTCATAACACAAATTACTGGACTATTTACCCTGTCTGTCTTCGGTAGCCTTTTGATGTCGATATGACGTCAAATAACCGTATGACGTGATTAAATGTGTGCATCTTCGTGTTTTTCCATACAAATACCTACATACTTAAGTTTTAGTAACGATAGGTAGGAACGTCTCAAGGTGCTGGAATGCCTTCGCTCAAATAAATGGTTTTGACTTAGACTTAGACTTTGATGAACTCTCTTATCCACGCGGACGAGGTCTCGTATAGGGAATGTAGAAAACGGACGTCTATTGATTGATACGATGACGACGAAGTAACTTTTTACTGAGTGACAGTCGTTAGTGTGGTCCTGTCCCTATTATTCTTATATTAATTCATACTTTAATGAACGTTGCGTTTGACCAGATGGGCGTAATTGAAGGATGTGCCTACTGCCTATTGTGTTTGATATTTTGTTGAGAACTCTCTGGAACAATAATAATTACATTTCTATTTATGGCTTTTAACTGAGTAGAGAACAAATTATAATAGACTGTTCAATTAAACCCAATGAGTCGCTACCTATTTGATTTCGTAAATATTTTTATAGCAATGGAATTGATTGATTGATTTTACGTGTTTAGTCACACGAGCTATCAAACAGTAGGTATCTTTCAATTGTTAATTTTGAAAGGTAAATTTTAATAAGCTCACTATGGCCATGCAAACTTTTAATGGCCAAACGTCCGTCCCCTTGATATCAAATTCGTTTGGCACATCTGAAGGCGAATTAATAAAAATAAGATTTATATAAATCACTATCATTTGCGACGGTTAATAGAATATGAGATGGGTGTACCTCTTAAATTAGCGCAGCCTCGTTGCTATTTTGGACACTGGCAAATTGGTTTCAGCCTTGAAATTGTTTTGCCATAAACCAGGTACACGGGACCGGCCATATGAAACACGGCTTACTTATCATACAGTTCAGCAGGGTTATTCCTTAAAATACACGACTACCTACCCTTAATTACTATATGAATGACAAGTTCAAATGAAATGAATATAATACTTTCATGGAGCCCTAAACTAGGAGAATCCGTAAAGGGATGAAACCTTCCCAAACATAGTATGTACCTAATTTATAATAGATTAATTTGATTTGAAAATATTAATAAATGTGTGGACACTAGGTACTAATATATTGAGGCTACGAATAACGAAATGGCATGGACAACGCGGTGCGTCGAATTTATGCACTAACAATATTTTGGATTAACCAAATAGCCTGGTATACCTTTTGCTATTTAAATGGATATTTTAAGGACACTCGTTTGAAGTTTTTAAATATAGTCTACGTATCGAATTATTGACTAACAAGAATCTTTCTAAGTTTATTTAAAACTAGCTGATGCCCGCAGCTTCGCCCGCGAGGATTGGTCAGATCCCCTGCAGCATCAGGATTGAGGAGTTGGACTCCAAATTTTTTATGAAACAATGTCGCAAAGTTCCTCTATCGATTAAAAAAGAAATGACGCAAATCGGTTCAGAAATCTCGGAGATTTCGGTGTACATAGGTAAAAAAACACAACTCCCTTTTTGAAAGTCGGTTAAAAAAGTAGCCTATGTTACTCCCTGGTCAATTCTCTACTTGTCTGTGAAAATCCCGTCAAAATCGGTTCAGCCGTTCCCAAGATTAGCCTTTTCAAACAGACAGACAGACAGACAGACAGACAGACAAAAATTTTAAAAACGTGTGATTCAGTTATAGTATCGTTCAAATAACCATATGACCTTAATATGCGGTAGATATTTCGAAATTACAGACAGACACTCCAATTTTATTTATTAGTATAGTATAGATTAGTGGTTACGATATCTCGATACAGAAGCTCACTCGAGTGAGAGCTCACTTCGCTCAAGAGCCCTTATAGAATAGCCGTAAGGAAGCAAAATCACTAAAAACAACCACGGATTGAGCCCTAAAAAAAGGCATTTCTGGAAGAGGTTTATTTTGTAATGTCATAGCGATCCTTCTGCATTAGTGACGTGTGCTATGGATTTTAATTTAAAAAACATTCAACTACCTATGTCAAGGTGGGTTAAATTGGAAAATTACATTTTCTACATGGTTTCTTGCAAACGGAAATTATTGTGGAGACTGAGAATCCACGTACAAACTGATGCTGTATTGCCGCGTTGCCAATTATCTTATTAGTATTAGATATGTATGGCGGTTTCTGAACTGTACGATTGCTAAACTTTGACACACAAAATTGTCTAAACTAAACACTATTAAAATATTTTTAGATGTTATTCTTATATTATTCCAGGCACGTTTACTGGATGATAACTACATAGTAACTAGATTAACTTCTTGACGATTTTTATCTATTAAACCTACTGATCCTTTACTTCGCTCAAGAATAAAAGGTCCTACTTTCATTATTATTTTTATATTCGTATAGTAAGGAGGTAAAGTTTGTAAGTTCGTTTGTAGGAAGTAGTCTCTGGAACTACTGAACCGATTTAGAAAATTCTTTCACCAGTAGAAAGCTACATGATTCCTGGCGACATAGGCTATATTTTAATTACCTCCTCCTTTTTGAAGTCGGTTAAAAATATAAAATTTTACTTTTATGTTAAGTTTTTAATCTTATAGCAGATAAATATTGAATTAAAAAAAAAAATTCTTTTGCCAGTCAGCTGTGATATATGGCTGTGATAATAAATTAGATAAATGCCTAAGTTAAAAATTTAATTAAAAAATGCACCTCTTTTGTTAGCTTTTTTTTGAAGCGCCATCTTGATGCGGGCATACTAAAATTATTTTTCTTAATAATTTCTACTCGACGACAGGTGGCGTTACAACAGAACAGCGATTTCAAGAACTTTTTGTTTCATCTTTTATAGTTTTTAAATGAAAGTACATAAATGAAATATAGAAAATGATACAATTTTTACTAAAACAAAAAATATTTTTATCCAAGCTTTTCAAATATTCAGCGCCATCTATCGTCAGTTGACCGTTTTTTTTCAAACCTTTTGTCTATGGTGGTTCTTTAAGTTTATATTATCATAATAATTTTATTTATTTATCTATTATTGTTTTTATTTAATTTACATTTGATTAGTAGGTATGTATAAAAGTTATGCTAAAAATATTAGTACTACCAGTACCTACTACCTATGAATGGGGGGCATTAACAGGGGACAATATATTACAAATGCAGCAATAAGGCCGCCAAACAAAATTAAGGGCAGCCGTATAAAATCAGAAATACCTACCTAATTATTACTGATTTTAAATCCGACACGACAGGAGAGAGATCGGGTGCAGAACCGAGGACTTTATGTGCTTTCTGAAATACGGAGTCTGGCCAACAAAAGAAAGCATTAGCCGACGTTTGCTCAGAGTGTAAACTGGTGTAAACATTGTGTAAACGCACCATGACAGCCTGCTGTTGTGGTCTACTGGGGTCAGTGCCATATAACTACTTATATATTATTATTATTATTTATATAATTGCTTGTATAGTATGGCATATTATTGTAAATTGAACAGTTGAAAAGAGCAACCGCCGAGTTTCTTGCTGGATCTTCCCGGTAGGAACGGCATTCCGAACCAGTGGTAAATTATTTTGACGTTTCAAAAGCACTTATAAAAGTCTACTTAAATAAAAAATCTATTCTATTCTGTTCTATTCTAGTGAAGGCCTCTTGGTAGGATTAAGACTTTTTCGGAAAGATATTATTATCTTTCAAAAAAAAAAAATGCGCTTGTGATTGGGCACATATTATCAACTTGTGCACTATAATATCCTCCGCGCTAATTTATTATCTGGAGATTGGCGTATTGACCGAAATTCGGCCGTGTGGACAATATTTTTACTATTTTTAGATGTGTAGGTACTTACTTAGTTTGTCTGTACCTAGCACTTAATCTTTAGGTACATGATCTGGCTCATAAACGTGTTCTTAAACAATTATTTAGGTAAGTAGGTAACTACTTACTTAATTTTAATTGGTACCAACTAAAAATAAAAAACTTAGTTAAGTATCTAAGTACTAGGTAAACAAAGATATAAAATGCAGCAACAAGCTCGCGCTGCAGTCACAAAGCCAGATAGGTCAAAATGATTGCGTGTTACTGTTGATCATGGACATGCCAGTTTGCTCGTTGACTAAAAATAGGCCACCTACTCAACGCTCGCCTTTATAATAACGTCCTTTTATTGTTCGACCAACGCAAATTGTGTGGAATTCAGCGCGAGATATAAGTCTACAAAATACTAATATGTATTACTAGATGATACGACTTCGTTCGCGTGGATGTAGGTTTTTTTAAAATCCCGTGGGAATTTTTTAATTTTCCGGGATAAAAAGTAGCCCATGTGCTAATCCAGGGTATAATCTATCTCCATTCCAAATTTCAGCCCAATCCGTTCAGTAGTTTTTGCGTGAAGGAGTAAAAAACATACACACACACACACATACACACAAACTTTCACTTTATAATATTAAGTGTGAAGTGTCATAGTGTGAAGTAACTAAATACTTAGTACTATAAAAGCATATTTGTAGTATACATACATTAGTAAACGCTTAGATGTGAAATTGCTTACACAGCTGATAAGAATTTTGTAGAGACATAGAAAATTAAAATTTAGAAAGCTTTAGGTAAGGTAGGTAAGCAGTAACTACTACCATAGATATATTCAAAAATATAGGTAATATTATATGTACAGCGGTTCTACTATCAATATACAGAAGAATTGGGTGGAATGTGCGAGACTCAACATGACATATTATGTTAAAAGGTCGTCGTGGTCGTCATTTTCCATGAAATCAAAGGCGTCGGACTACTGCGTCTCTACACTGTGGTATTAGTTACTTATACGAGTTTATACTTAGAAAACAAAATTTCCTGTCTTGTACGTAGTTGTAAATTAGATACACCTAAGTTGGCATAAGAAGTAGTTAAGACTAGGTAGGTACTGCAGTCCACTGCACTTCCCTTGACTGATTATATCGGAACTCGATATGCGAGATACCTTTATGTCCAGTTAATAAGGTGAAAAACACATGAGGCGGGTGGAATTCGGATTTAATTTATAATGAGTTGACATACTGTTTGCAAGATATTCCAAATAAGCTGTATTCAACTGTCAACTGAGGGATAAAACGTGATGAGACATAATGAGACTGTTCAATGAGTACTTTAGTATATTGTATTCCTCATATTATAAGTTACTTACTGTATAAGTGTATATGTTACAGTCATAGTGATTAAATAGCTATTATACATAATGACTGGTCATTATGTATAATATCAAAATTGACTAGACAATGTAATAAATTAATCACTTTATCCGGATATTATTCATAATAGCGGTTCAAAGTTAGCCAAAGTAATAAATACGGTCTAACTTTGAACCTAACCTAACCTAACCTAACCTAACCTAACCTAACCTAACCTAACCTAACCTAACCTAACCTAACCTAACCTATGTACCCGTTATAATACATAATTATGTCATTAAACCACGAAATAAGTCTCAAAACAGTATAATATTGCTACACATATAGTTAGGTATGCATAAGGCAAATTGAAATATAATTTTATAATATTTACCTGTAAGTACCTACTTGTTTTATTACATCATCCAAGTCTTCGAAGAAATTATATAAAATTGCTAGTTAATGTGATTAATTCTGTGTCAATTATCAGTTTATCTAAATTGGGTAGACATTATAAATAATGACTAGATAATATATATAATATCAGGATTTATTACTTTGGCTGTGACATATACACTTATGCGTAAGGAATTAAGTTAATTCTAAGTACATAGTTAAATATGATTGTAACCGCTAGGATCATTGTGCAACTTGTAATGTAGATACAAACTATTTTGAACCTTACAATGATGTAGTAGGTAGGGTTTTTAGAGTTCCGTACCCAAGGGGTAAAAACTGAGCCCTATTAATGTCACTCTGCTCTCAGTCAGTCCGTCTGTCTGTCCGTTTGTCTGTCCGCCGTTGAAAGTTCTCTAGCTCGTAGACGATATGAGTTACAAACCTGAAATTTTAGTAAGTATTTTGTGTAAAACGTTCACCCAAAACCAGGTTTTGGGTCAACGTTTTGAAATTCAATTAAATTACTTTTCAGGGGGGCTCCCATACATGCTGATTGCTGATGACTGAACTGCGGAAGCGAGGTATTGAGCGGACCAATCAGATTATTGAAAGATCAATGATACTTTTATCACCTCACCTTTGAATAATTTGATAGGTTTTTTAAACACCAATCGCTCCACTCCAATAGAGTAAACTAGAGTTAGGAAACTCTTGGTTAGACGTTTTGTTACAAGTTCCCTAACTGTAAACTGTGGATCCACTTCAGTACTTCCTTACAAGTGGAAGCTCGGGCCTTTTATATCCATTGCCAAATCTTGCGCCATACCTACAGTTTTCTCTTTTTTTGTATGTCATTACGAAATTCCACAATATGCTTCCTAGCGTCTTTATTTATCAACTGTTTATCACTTTATAAGGCTTATTGCGCTACTCTAAAATTAGAAATCCGAAGTTAAATTTAGGAAAGTGTATTAAGTAGGTACTTATTAGGACATAGGGTGGTTCCATACGTCCAACTCGCTTAGTTTAAATCCTAATTAGGATAGGGTTTCTAAATTCAGAGTAGGTTTTGTGATAAGTAAGACTTTGAAACCTAAGCCTCCATAGTATGTTTAGTAGGTAGGTATATTTTCGCTAGTTTATCCGCCAATAGAAAATAAATACTTTATTTTTAGATCATTATTCTGTGTTGCTCGTTACGACGCTACCTATTTAGGAAGAGTATATTTAAATTACACATTTACATACATAAAGTGTGTACTTAGGGCTTATTTACGTGTTAGAAATATTGAGGCAATACACGTAGAAATCAACGTGTGCGCTTTTTAATGGAATTCGACAACAATAATATACCTACTTGATGATCAAAACATTGGTATTTAGATTAGGTTTGGCTATAGGATAGTTTGTTTATATGTGCGGATATACACACAAACAAATTTTACCTCTTTACAGCATAAATAGGTATTAGTTAAGAATAAATAATTGCTTTGCAATTAGGCATTGTAAGGTCTACATCTGAGGATGCTCCGGTGTCGGGGCGAAACGTGAGTCGAGTGGTTTTGGAATCTGTGTGGTGCTGCGTGGTGGTATATATTACAGATTTGTCTGGATTAGCGGATTATAGCAAATTAAGCGTTTGATTCCTTGAGTTTAAACCTAACTAAACAAAGATTGATAAATAATTTATCAACTTAAATCAATAAATAAACGCTTCGTCAGCTCAAAGCCAAATATTATTAAGTTCATGGAGACTGTCTCAAACGAGGCGAGTGACTTGGACTTGACAGCTCGGTCAGTACTTGCCGACACCCGTAGCTTTACACATAGCTTTTATTACTTAAAGCATAAGGTTCAGAATATATCTATAAGGTTTTCTGAAAGCCGCACCAGACTAACAGGCCACACACGTAATGTGATTCAACAAGCTAACTTAGCAGACATTCTAGTTTTGCTGAGATATTAGAAAACTTTAATGAATAATATTATGTAGCTCAGTAGGGAAATAAAAACTTTACAGCGCAGTTTGCTTTGGAATAAAAAGTATACCTACTACAGGATATTTAATTAATTGGCCTTTGCCGGTATGCTGTCTCCACTCCAGAACACATCTCCAGATCACATCTCCAGAACACAACTCCAGAACACATAGTCGTCGGTTCTGCCACAGACATGACCTGCCCATTGCCACTTCAGCCTGCTAATCCTTTGATCTATGTCGGTCACTTTTGTTCTTCTTCGTTCCTCGTTCCGGATTTTAGCCCTGAGAGTAATATCCAACACAGCTTGTTCCACAGTGCACTGAGCGACTTTTAGTTTGTGGAAGAGGCCCACTGCCAGTGTTCACGTTTCCGCTTCATACGTCATAGGACACACTCGTTGAAGACCTTAGTCTTTCAGTATCACAAGTAGCTAAAACTCAGTAAGTTTGTTACGTTAGTCAGTCAGTGATTCATGAAATTTCCAGACGTTATAAAATATCAATAAATTAATTGGTATTTACGATTTCCTAGGCATTTAAACAGACCACCAAACGTAAACAAATACGTTTAACTTCTTTTCCAGGATTTTTTTAATTTTACAGCCAAGCATTTGGGAAACTGGCAAACATAAAAAAGTGCTAATGTAAAAGTGTAATCTATATTTTACGTAGGTAAACGGAAACGCCATATATTTAATTAATAATTAAACCAGGTAGGTACGAAGCGAAATATTAAATGATTTTTTCACTTAATTATATTAAGTATGAAAGTAAAAATACCTATTATGTGCTTGGAAACTTGTCCGTTATTAGGTAGGTGTACCTACTAGGCATACTAGGCATTTTTTAGGCATTTCTATAAAATTCTTCTTCGTCTAGACTCACTGGCCTGAAAACATAGATATGTACCCTGAAAACTCAATAGGCAGTCGAAGTTTTGGCTTTGGACTAAGCACTCTGGACATTCCCGAGGATTGCCTAGGCCAGTCGTAATGTGCCAGTATTTTGGCTTTGGACTACATCATTCATAATATTGTATTACACAACAAATCTTCACATTAAACAGTGCAATTTAAAGCATCTCATATTTCGTAATCGAAACTCCAAATATTTTTGCATGTGTAATTACATGCTTTAATAGGTTTGCTTGGAGAGTAATTATTAATCATTAAGTATTTCGGTGGTCCGAATTTCTCAAGTAGGTAAATTAATTTTGCGGCTTGATAGGCCAATTAGGTAATTGTTTTATTGTTATGAAGGCCGAAATTCAATGATTACCAGATAATGAAAGATACTCGTGGCCGTTACAATTTTTTTCATTTGGGAAGAAAGTATAAGTACAGCGATTCTTTTTAAGGCTTTACGATTCTTTTTTGATAACATAAATAAATATTTGTAATAAATCTTTATTAATTTTTCAAAACAGTGATTACAAACTTTAGTGTGAGGCCCTGCCTCCCGATGAAGTGAAAACTGATAACGTTTATAATTTTACTTTCTTTATTTTTGGAACAGTTACGGGAACCTTGCTAATTGAAACCTTGAAAACGTTTTATTATGCTGTAAATTAATTATTACTATAAAGATAATTTATTATTATTTAATACAAATTGGAGAGAGTTCAGACCATTAATAAGGTATTGTGAAACACAATAAACAAATAGGTACACAATACACAATTATTAGCTAAATTACTCAGTCATTAAATTAATAAATAAATGTTATATAGTTTATTTGTAAAGATGCTTGTATTTTTTTGCAAAGGAGTGTATTATCAAATGTATTCTGTATGTTTGGTTAATTGTAATCACAGTCTTTCTTCCCGGGTATGCTTGCGTTAGGGCACAATTTATTGCAGCCATCGTCTTAATTGCGACTTATGACATTGCATTTCTGCGTCGGGCTTCAAAAATAAGGAGATGGAATTTTATTGCGTTAAAATAATATAGTGAACACGCATGCAGTCTCACAGGAGTTATTTAACGTCTGAGATATTAATTACTGTCTCGGAATGAATTCGGCGCGGCATTCAAAATGAGTAATTACAAATCCAACAGAAACTGCTCTAAATTTAAGATAATACCGTTTAACAAGATTTCGTGTCTTACACATGTCGGGTTCCGTAAATCGTGATAACAAGATTTTATGTTTGTACCTACATTTATAAATTCAAAATTCTTTTTCTCAGGCAGTTTTTAATTAAAATAAATAAAAGTAGAGTAGGTAGGTATGTTTAACTTTAAAAGTTAATTGAGAACTTTAACGGGTAGAAATTCAAGTACCATGGACAATCACTATGACGATTCAAAAAGGGATTCTTAAGTTAGGTATATGCTTACGCTGCTTAACCGGTTGACCCTACCGTAGTATAATTACAAAGGGAACCCGCAGAACCACCCAAATGAGCTTGCTCTTAAGCTAATGATTGGAGATGAAAATAGACTGACTCAAAAGGAAAAATAATGATATCAGAATAGTAAAGAATAGATGTCCCCAATGGAGAACACGCTCAACATGAGAAACATCATTAAATACATATGCTTCAAGCATCCCAATGTCTCTCAGTCTTTGAACTAAATAGGTAATTGCCCTGCTCGCAACCCATTGAGTTACATCGGTTACTCTGGTTCTCCTACGGATCTCCTCATTTCTTATTTTATTGCGTAGAGAAATCCAAGCATAGCTCTCTACACCGCCCGCTCTGACTCTGAGCTTTCTAATGAGGCCCATAGTTAGCGACCATATCTCGGATCCATATTGTCATCACTGGCAACACACACTGTTTAAAGACTGGTCTTCAAGCACTTAGGAAGTTTAGACAAGAAGACATCTCGAAGCTTTCTGAACGCTGTCCACCCTTGTTAGATTTGGCGGCTAACCTCTTTCTTGGTAGTCTATACTTAGGTAGAAATAAACTTCGCTTCTGTACAATGCAAATGTTCTGGGTGCTGACGTGTCGAAATTCCCAATCACAATGTAATTTGCGGTCAGAGCAAAGAGTCAGGTAATGATTGGTTGGACTGATCAGCATTATAGGCTTGCACCGGCATTTTCAATTACGTACCCCGTACATGGGCCGTGTGACGCGATCATACTAATTTTCTGTAACTCTAAGTATCCCTTAGCAGAGGTGAAACATGAATTTCCATAATAAGTTAAGCTAAGGACTGCTTTTATTAAAAAAAACTTGTTCACGTTCAATGTTTCAACATCAAAGACATGCAAAGTGTAAATCCATACTAATATCATATATGCGAAATTGTGTCTATACTTCTGTCTGTCTATTAGTTTCTCACGCCCCATCTGCAGGTCAATTCTGGAAAACCTGTATCATTCATTATTACAATCGCAATTGTTGTGATCGGCTGAATTTATGGTAGGTACTTGTTGCAACAATGCATTGTAGCCAATAGCGAGCGAGCGTCAACAAATCAGAGGTGATGATCGTGACATTGGAGTTGTCATTCTGCCGCAATCGAGCTTCCATTTAACCGATTTTGACATTTAATACATAGATAAATGTGCCCCGGGAACGGAATTAGGCTATTTTATGGCCCGGAAAGTAGGAGAGTCTCCAAGAGATTAAAAATTTAATTTGTGGGCACGATCCACTTGATATATTGCATCCTGGAAATAGTATAGGCTACTTTTTATCCCGGAAAATTAAAGAGTTTCCACGGGATTCCACCTTAATCCACGCGGACGAAGTCGCAGGCATAATGTAGATAAGAATTAAGTCTGTGCACCTTGCTGTATTTTACTTTACAAACGTAAAAAATAACCTCTGCGAAATAATGCGTGGAATCTTGTTATGGTGTTTCTGTCACTATAAAATGTTACGATAATTACCTAAATGCTATCTAAATGCTATTAATTAATTAAACACACTACCGATAATGGTTAAGAATTTAAGGTCGCTAGACACGATCGTATTGTAGACCCATTGAATTATTTCATGGACTATCTAAGTGAGAGATTTTTCCTATTTACCTAATTTCTATTTCTATTTCCTAATACCTATTTCTTGAAAATTATACTTACAAAACTACAAGAAAATGTTAGAAGAAATGGTACTTAGTAGGTACGTACTCGTATATATCTGTGCAATTGCCCTAAGTCCTATGGGATTTTAAAACCTATATCGACGTGATCGAAGTCTTTGGCATCATCTATTTGATACAGAGATGCTTGCATCTCAGAGACGCATGTAGGCTATTTATATAAATATTACGAGCCTAAGAAAATTAGATGAAAAAAATAATTTTGCTATAATAAGTAGTATAGTTTATAACAGTCCAACGTCTATATCTTTTATTTAAAGAATTTATTTGCTGTATTTTGTATAACTAATTTTACTAAATCAATGGAAAGTTAAAGGGACCCAAAAGAGGGTAAATAAAATACGAGATAACACAACAAGTAATAATATGCCAAATAACTCTGTTTTACGAATTTTCAAAACAAAAATATGATAAAACTTCATAAATTGAACACTTAACTGCACACATTGTTCCGAATTTAAAATGTGTTGCGTTCATCGATGTATTGCGTTACATAATGACTTCATTTGTGTTATTTTGTATATTGCTTGGTGTCACGAGATGTACATTTTATGGTGCACCTACCCTTTAATCTTGGATCTTAACGATCGACGGAATAATTGGTTAGCAAATTCGTTGACACCAGTGCATGCTGACATTTAATTTCGTTTTTTTTTTTATATTATTGACAGCTGGTTTGTACTTAATCATTGTTTCACCGTAATTACAGTTCACGACAGTTATTTAACTTCTAACAAAATTCCGAGGCTTTGACGTCAATGGCAGGCGTCAAATGTTAGTACATTTTGACGCAGGTGGCCCTAATGTAGCCCTATTTTTTTCTATGATTTTACGTCACCATAGCCTAATATTTGACATAATCGATTCAGAATCTCGATAGCTCAACGGTTGAGGAGCGGACTGAATTCCGTAAGGTCGACGGTTCAAACCACGTTCAAACCCAACCGTTGCTCTATTGTCGTACCCCCTCCTGGCAGAAGCTTTACGCTTAATTGGAGGGGAAAGGGACTGGATATGCGACATGTAAGCAGAAGCAATGCAAGCAACAGCGCATGAGTTTACGCATAATATGAATTTCTATTAAAGTGGCGTGTGTTGCGTGTGTATCCCAAAAGAGGGAGAGGATCCAAGAGAGTGTGTGTGTTATTGTGCGTACTACAGGGTTTTAATTTATGGTTTTTTTTTTTTTCTTAAAATTGGTCTTTTAAAATTAAAAATTCGCGTGTGTGCGTTTGTGTGTGAGTGTGTATTGTGTATGAGTGTGTGTTTTTGTGTGAACACGTGTGTGTTTTGATGCATGTGCTATAACCAGCAAACATGAGGCATCCGCACAGGCATACATCTGGACCGTGCCGACTTAACGCTCGCGTTGAACGCAAGTTGAAAGCGCACCAGTAGTTAGACCTGATAGCTGTATGATGAAGTAGTAGTAATTGATGTAGTCTAAAGCTAGAGTATATCTAGCCGTTGTAAAGAGGTTGTAAAGAAATATGGATATTATGGATATATGTACCTGTGAACTTATTACTTGCTCGTAATATTTTAATTAATAGCATGTCATGAGCAGAATAAGTATATCGAACACAAATATAATTTTTGTTCAATTGACGAAGTAGGTAGTCAGTCGATCAATGCCCTTTCATTTCGACTGATTAACGTCAATCGCAATTTAAATAATATGTCGATCGATATTAATCATTTGTCAGTATTGCTAGATAAGAATTCTTGTACTCATTTTCACTCCGTCCACTTAAATAGCAGTAGTAATTTTATTATTTGACCACATATCATTTAGTGACATATAGTCAAAGCGTGGTAAATAAGGATTTAACTAAGCCGGTGACATCTGTAAACGATTCATTAAATATCCTTTAGGTTTTCGATCCAAAAATATAGTCCTCAATCGAATCGATCGTTTAATTCGCTTGTGGCATTGCAAGTTAAATGTTAAAAGAAAATAAGTTAAAAATCGGTCAGAGGCGAGTCGGACTCAGACACGAAGGGTTCCGTACCATGGCAGATGAAATAACACTTTTAAATTTTCATGGCGGCCATTTTTTTATGGTTGTTATCATAGCGGCAGTAGAAATACAAACTGTTAATATTTCAATTTACCTACTATGGTGCATAAGACACAGCTCCCTGATAGACAGATGGACGGACGAACGGACAGACGGACGGACAGCGGAGTCTTAGTAATAGAGTCCCGATGGCGCCCTTCGGGTGGGGATTGGGGAACTGTAAAAAGTAGTAAAATATTTACAAAATATCAAAAGAATTGTAGGTCAATCGTGAGTCGTGTGTCCAATAACCTTAACATGTTCCTACCTAAGTGAGAACAAAAATCCAAACAGCTGCTACCCAATCCATCATAATCAGTCAGAGTATTTGTATTTATATCCACCTACAATGATTGATGGTTGAAATAGACTGTGGCTTATAAGGCTGTTAAAATAAACAGGTTTTACTTTCATATTATTACGCATTTTTATACCTACTATGTAGATTGTGCCCGCGACTTCATCAAGTGATGTTTTCAAAATCCCACGGGAACCATAGATTTTTACAGGATAAAAAGTAGCCTATGTGTTAATCCAAGGTAAACTCTACCTCCATTCCAAAATTTAGCCTGATCCGTCCAGTAGTTTGAGCTGTAGGTTGATAGATCAGTCAGTCAATTGTCTTGTCCTTATTATACTCGTATTTAGACTTGATGAATTAAACAGTCTTAAGCTTAATACCATTTAAGTTTTACTTATCAAACTACAACCTATCAAGTTCAAAGTTTTAATTCACTATAGGTAAGCGCGTGACCACAATCACACCTGATGGAAAGTGAAGTGGCCTAAAATGGAACGCGTTTACCTGGAAGATGCCTATTCACTATTGTTTTAAAGAGACCCGGATTGTAAGTAGTAGGAAACTTATACACTTAACTAAATCAAATGAAAAATTAAAAACGTATCGGCAGTTATGATTAACTTAACATTTAAGATAGAATAAGAAAATCGATAGATAAGTTAAAAACCCACAATAAAAACCTTTTAGTGACACTCTTAGCTATAAACATTACTAATGAAGTACTAAACGCCATACTAATATCCTACTAAAATGATATCATGCCAGATGTCCTTCCTCCACAGCCGGCCACTTGAACAATAAAATGATTTCTCGAATAGCTCTCTTGAATCTCTTGACATACATTTTGTAAAACGGAATTAGTTTCAGCTATCAACAACAAAATGAGACTGGAATAAAAAATATCTTTGTCATATTTCTGAAATTCATCACAGAATTTAATGACGAATCATTTACCAAAATCGGTTGAGCCGTTGAGAAGTTAGAAACTGACATACTCATATACAGGTCAAAACACATCCCCTCCTTTGGGGGTGCGCCGCAGTCGGATAAAAATACGGTATAAGGGAGAGCCTCTTCAATATGGTAATAAATTGTATTGTAACAAGAAAAAGTTAAAATTCGCAAGTCGTATGATAAAGGCCAAATTGGAAAACGTGATTTCACTCATTGCCATCTTTGGGATTCGACAAGTGAACTGCGCACCTGTATTTCAACTCGGAGTGTACGAATTTATTTGTTTTGCGTGCTGCCTCTCGTTTCGCCTACTTAAGCTAGAGTTATGGCACACGCTTCCTTTTAAAACGACTTCAAACCGTGGTGGATTTACTGACATAATAAAACAATTGGAAGTCAGTGGCTGACGACAGAAGCGAAAATTTAAAACATGAAACAACATATTTTTAAGATGAATCAAGATCAAGATTTTTAAGGAATTTTCAAATAACTTTAATAACTAAAATTTCGTAATATTTTGTAAATTAAAACCATTAAAATTAGGCCGCAATTACACCTGTAAGTTTTACTCACGTAATTAGCTTACATGATTGACTTACAACAAATTTATTTATTTAAAACACTCTTATAAGACGTGTCATTTACCTTACTAAAGTTGTCAATTAATTACGTAAGCTTACGAGCATTATTAATATTATCATGTCGGTGACGCGACCTTCATTTTTTCCCATCCCAAAATCGCCCAACGCGCCTAAGGGGTTTTCACTAAAAAAAATCATTTCAGTGTAATGTTAAGAATTTAAATCTTGAATTAAATATGAATCAAAACTTGCATCTGATCCAACGAAGATTTTTTTTAAATACAGTATTAATAAAAAAGACTTTGAAACATAAATTAGCTATTATAGCGTTTGAAGTTACAACAGATAAAGAAATGTATTATTAAATTAATGAATATTATATAATGAACGAGCTATTTTTGGCGTTTGATACAATCATCGTGATTATCAAAAGCAATAACGATTACGATCTTTGATCATAATATATACCTATCAGAGATATATACGTAACATTTATCTTATCTGCCCCCTGTTAAGTAATTTATTTTAATAAATAAAGCAGCATGAACATGAATTTATTCTGCATGTACGAAGCAGCGGCATATAATATTTACATTTAGTTTATGTCTTACTCATATTCCAAGTAAAACTCCAGATACTTTATGACTTGTGTAACTCTCCCTGGTGACAATAAATAAGATTTATTTTGCATATTGATATTTTAAGTATATCTACTATACCTACTATCCTACGATCAAATGTACTAGATACATACAGACTGAGCTTTATCATGAATATGATTTATTCCAATGATATCACATACCAAATCACGGTTTTATCTTATTTCAATCTAATCTGTCACGCATGACACAGAAATACATTAAGTAAGCCGTTTGCTCGATTCTCTATCGTAGTTTTATTTACGCCTAAATAAATATACTAATCATCTTTAACAATTTTTGTAACGTTCACAACGATAGGAATTAAAATAACACTTGTATTTTGTTTCATTTATATACGTGCATGTTTATGCATATGTGTTTGATCTCATCTGATAAAGAATATTAATGTTATCGCGCAACTTGAAACAGTTAGATATCTAATTGACAGTTATAAAATTGTAGACATTGCCGAATTAGGTATATGACTATGTAACAAGACTAACCACGGAAATGTAACGCTTAAGGCTGAATACTGAAAGACATTTTAGAGCTTCTTTACTACTGTGACCATTTTTTTCGACGATTGCTATATTGTGCTCCTTCACCTTTCCACTATCGTACCGCAAGGCATGGTCAAACTCTGCACCCGTAGTCAAAATTCCATGGACACGTACTAAGCGATTTATCTCCTCTTTTCTCATTATATGAAACGCTCTTCTGGTATCATTTTCCCCTTCAGTTTTAATATAGGTATCTTCAAGTTTCAAGAGTGAAGGAATCTTCTGGACCAGAGCATTCTACCTTAGGCTGCATCATTACTTGCCAGCAGGTCAGATTGTAGCCAAGCGCTAGTCTATAAATTAAAAAACCTTGTTAAAATGAGCGTACTGACAATATCTATTCAATGAAGTTCCCAGTATTCGGCCGTTAATCATTTAGAAGTAAAAATGATTAAGAGACAAAGGTAGGAGGAACACCTTGTAAACCATAATCTACTTTGGACGCGATAGTAATACCAACTGAAGCAAACAGACCTCGTGATACTGATGCAAATGTCGAACAATTAGTACTTCTTTTGAAGTCAGCCTCGCAGATAAGGTGGTACTGCCTTTCACGCTTAAAACTTTTAATTGGGCGCGGTGGTATGTAGTTGTACATGATAATTAGACAAGTGGTACTCTGGTTACTCATTAATAGGCTCATTTAAAGAACTTTCGTACGATAAACGATTTACAAATTACAGATCTTTAATACTTACACTGAACTTTGTCCTGGAACTCAACTGTCAATTAAAAAACCACTAGTACTTACGCTCGAAACAATTTTAACGTAAATGTTAATATTAAAAATTAATTTAAATGCAAAATGACAAATCGTACATGAGTTCGTTATTGTAAATTAAGAATTATTTTTAATTAAGACACCGGATGTAGTCAATCAGATTATGAAAATTGATATGAGTGAAATTTAAGAAGCTGATAAAATTAAACCAAAAATAATATCGACTATGTATTTGGATGAATTTAGCGTGAAATGAAATATATCCAATATTTATCAATCCAAACAATATACTTATCTTGTATAATCATAAAATCACAATAATGTATATTAATTTCTTCTTCCACAATAATCTCTAAGTATACAAACATGTATAGACTGTCAATAAAATTTTCTATTGCAGTATTATGTGTTTCGACTGACCATCTTTGGATCCTTGCTCGCTATTACCCTAAATTTCTGTAACCGTAACAGTACTAAACATGCTACTGTATATAAAATCTAGCGCTATTAGGCAAATAAATAGCTTCATAAATTACACGAACTATTTTAGGTACCTACACTTATTATGTGTTTTAGTCTAGAATAGAACAGAAGTTCACGTAGGTACTAAAGCTCTAAAGACACCACGCGGTCTCCACCGAAATTTCGCGGACTCATGCGACGCAATTCGCTTCTACGTCTCTAATACGCACTGTTAGAATATCCAGCTTCCCTTTTGCCCACTAATTTCAGTATTGGGACCGTATAAGAAGAGTGAATAGGAATCTTCTAGGCAGGCGCTCTACCTTAGACTGCATCATCTTCTATTTGGTATCAAGTCAAGTGTCTATTTATTAAAAAAAAGCATATGCCTATATTGTTTGCGTTGCGTGTACAAGGAATAACGCGGATGGTTTAAAGTTTGATTGCAATATCTGTCACAATGCGTCTACGATGTCGTGAAATAAAAAGAAACTTTAAATTGAGAAAATTTAATGAATTTATCGATGCAATAAAGATGCAAAGACCCCAATTTAGATTGACATTAAAGATAACAGTCATGAGACATTTTAAATTAAAGTAAAAGTCAATATGAAGTCAATATGGTAGCTAAATAATCAAACTTTTCTGTACCCTTTAAATAATATAATTTGTATCTTTGTTTATTGTAATAATATATTTTTGTTTGGGGATATACTACATACAAATAATAATTGAATAGATGATACCTGAGAATACGTCGGCGTGGATTTGAGTTTTTCATAATCCTGTGGAAAATCTTAGATTTTCCGGGTAAAAATAACCTATGTCGGTCTCCAATTCCACGTTACTTCCACATTAATATTCATGTGAAAATCATGTCGATCCGTTTTTTTAACTTCTAATACGTCGTGATTGAATCAACAAATAAACACACATCGGCATGATCATACAGATATTTTTTTTGAGAAAATCATTGAGTTCCCGACACAAAAGATTCTCATCAAAATGTGAACCTTTATAATTTATTATAATCAATTATGTACTTGATTTAACCTTCGCATAGAGGAAACAAAATTATTTACAAATGAAGTAAAATCTCAAAGTTTCTATTATGGTCCCAATTACAATAAAAAAAAACAGCTTCTAGTACGCTCACAGCATACGGGTAAGATGTCGTAACGATAAGGCCAATCCGGGAGGCTATCTCAATACCTTGAACCGCCGTTTTTGACAATACTTTTAAACTACTAACAAATGCTAATAAGATGCCAAGGGAGTTTATCTAGATCGTTTAGTACAGGTAATCTTATAGCTCGGGAAAATTGTAAAGTCACGAAGTGTGTAATTATGTAAATCAATAACAGAGACAACTTAAGAACCAATAAATTGAGTCGGTTAAATTACATTACTTATAAAGTATAACTTTATTTTACCCGACCACAAACTAGTAGATTGAAATAATTATTACTTTATCGAAGAAAATAATGCTGTGCAGAACTATAGTAAAGCATATAACAGACAACGTTGAAAACATACGGATACTCGATTATTAACATTTCATCACCAGAGAACTACATTATGATGCTAAATTCATATTATTAGAATTTCATTAGAATCGAAGGTGAATAACTATAATTTCAATAGTGACCATCTAGGCCTCTTGCCAAATAAGATTCATTTTCTTCATTTGTGACATTATTGGGTCATTGGTTTACAGTACAATCTTTTATTCATCGTCCATACTAAAAATAACCAGTTGTTGATCCATTTTTAACCCTGAAATAAGAACACTTGCTACTTGAATGCCTTACACTGTATACATTGTTGCATTAATAATAGGAACCCTAGAAATAGGAAAATATTTAACGAATGTACTTGAAAGACATAAAATAAATAATATCCAAGTTAAACCAAAAATACACAGGTTTTTGAACTCTAGAACTTAAAGTTATTCGAACAAGTGCGTAATAATGTAAAACAGTTGTTTCATCTAAAAATGACAATGGCAATGTATAAGACGTATGTCGTTATAAATTGCTTTCCAAATTCATATGCATTAAAGCCCTCAAATATCACATTAGGCAAGCCCATAAATTTAGATAAGGCTATATAAACACTGTACCTATTGCCAAAACTCTCCCGTATCAACCATTGCGCATACTAATGACTATTTTAAAATTCAGGGTGTCATTCAGGTTTTTATCACTTTTGGGGCAATGACGAATAAAAAAGTATTGTGTAGTGAATATTAATTAATAGGTAACCACTGACTGATACGTTTCAATAGCAAACATAGCATAATTGGCCAATTTGGACAATAAAACCAATACTGCTTGGGAATTTAAATAATACTATCAATCACAGTTTATCACTAGTCTGTGACATGGTTTTGTAAAAACTCACGCTCTTGTTTGTTGTTTTGAAAGTTGAACACATCCATTATTGATTTGGAGTAACGTAGAGTATGCGAATGATTCCATGTACATAAGGTACTCGAAAGAATAAGTTTATATAATGTGTTCAACCGTACTAAAGTAGTTATAAGCTATTTGAACGATTTCATAGATTGTACAGCAATGTGTCTCATAAAGGTTGTTCAGGTTTTGCAAACAAAACCTTTCCGGATAGCAATTTTATATAAAAAAAAATTGATATTGCTATTCTTTGTCTTTTTTTCAGGCAAAAAGTTTATATTGTAAATTAGATCACGATGTAGGAAGTAACAGGTCAACATAGGTTGGTAAATATTAAGGACAACATGAATGTTGCGAAAAAACTAAGTGTCCTAAACAGGGTCAAGTATAGTCACCTTCTTATTTTGTAAAATGTAAGACGGTCAAGTTTTGTAGTGTAAGGATTATTACAGGTAATATTTTTGGACCTAGTTTCGTTAATGCAAAAAATTATAATAAAGCCTATATATAGAACTAAGATCAAATAAAGTGACTATCAGATTTTGAAACAAACCACAAAACTACTCTTCATTCATAAAACGTTGAACTAATCATCATCATATTATTACATACTAGGGGATGCCCGCGGCTTCGCCCGCGTGGATTTTTTAAAATCCCGTAGGAACTCTTTGATTTTCCGGGATAAAAAGTAGCCTTTGTCCTTCCCCGGGATGTATCCCAAGTCTGTACCTTTCATTAAAATCGGTTCAGCGGTTGGGCCGTGAAAACGTAGCCGACAGACAAACAGACAGACAGACGGACAGACAGACAGACACATTTTCGCACTTATAATATTAGTATGGATTTGCTTCGGATAACAGTAAAATAATTCTCATTTTGCAAGCGATTACAAATAATGTAGTTAAATTGGCAGGAACAATTCCATGAAGTTTCAGAATTCGAGGAACAAGGGTAATTAATTAGTGGATGACAAAACTGAACAAATTGATGATGGCTTCTTGGAAATTATCGGACATCGGTATTCTAACGTACCAATACAGGAACAAACAGAGGGAAACGAGAACATCCTCTTAATCCCTTACTCACCTCAACCAAAAATTTTTAGACATACCTGCTAGACGTGTAAGCTAAGGTGGTATTATGTATAATTATGTTTATTGCAGAATATTCTAGTTCAGTGACTTATCAGGTTTTTATTGTAAGATTGTATCACAGAAACACTAATATTTTTGGTTTATTTTCGTATTGATCCGTTCCGTATGTGTTTTAGTTTTATTGAGATCGTTGCAGTATATTATTTTCATTCTATTTTCGTACATAATACATCAGGTAACTTAATATAGTGACAAGCAGTGATTATATTTATAATAACTAGTTACATATTAACAAAATTGTAAACGCAGTTTGGTGTCTATTTGTTTAAGTATTTCATTTTTACGTATTTTATTTGTCCCCGTTAAGGAAAAGGAGGGTAATAAACACTAAGTGCCAAGTTTGTTTAAAAATGCACCACTTCGCACCCTATAAGACGCCCATAACTTTCGAGTCGGCAACCTTAAAGAGACCGTTAAACACATCGCTGGCTCTTGTTTTTATGGTTCAATTAAACCTTCAGAGGTAACAAAAAATGATAATCTGAGAATTATTTAATACACGCGGTGAAGCATAAACCTCAATTTTGTAAGTTTTGTAAAAGCTATCTCATAATTTAAGGATAACATAAAAATTATGAAATAATGTAACATAACAGAAAGTACGTAATCTTTGTATCAAATAAAATACTTTCCGCATAAAATATTAAACAGTACTAACCTAATCGCAGCTTATTTCGTTAATACAATACTGATTGTTAATGACCAACTTTTACAAGTCATAGATACAGTAAAATATGGCATCGGAACTTATGGTATTGTCGATAATAATATTGACTTTTTTAATAGAGGACTTTTTTATATTTGGTTCGTTCGCAGTTTCTAGCTTGTTAAAATATATTCTGAAATAGCTCTAATTTTGTCTTATGGGCAATCTGGCAAAATTGTAGTAAATGTTTTATAGGATATTGGACTGTGAAACTAAATAAACATATCACAACGATAAACGCAGGCCAGATCACCTGTGGTTAAAGCGATACATACGTCCGATACATTTAAATGGAACTTTCACGTCTAACAAGTGCATATTTTCTGCTAACGAAGCCAAAGCAAAGTAATTTAACCACTTATTCTATACTTAGTATCTCAAGAAAATTCTCTTACTTGTACGGGTTATAAGTGAAGATCTCGTTTAGAGATATTTATTTTTGTATAAGTACGCCTTTCTTAACGATATTATTCTTTATTTTGTTTGAATCCAGAAAAATATATATCTACCTGTGGGCTGTGAACTCATTCAACTATATCAGGGAATTGGAACATAATAGGTAATTTGATTTTATGCACTAAATCCATATTCATAGAACTGGAAACTCTGTATCTAATATAATATGTTTAGATCACCTAGAGAAATCTTATGTTGAAATTCCTTTGAAAGATCAGTCTTCAAATACTAATTTTTCAATAACTGTATGTTATTCTACTGTTAGCGATACACATGTACAACATGACGTTGGCCTTGTTTTGATTGCTTGTAATTTATAAAAGGACTGTTGCACTTAAATAATGATGAATAGCCACTATCATTGTATATTTAAACGACTTATTAGATCGATATAGGTATTGTACTGATGGGTATGATCTAGACGTCTGACAGGCTGTACTCTGTACTCATGATAAGATTATGTGTATTCATGAAACTATTTTGCAATAGGAAAATTTATATTATTTTGTATATTGCACAAATTTCATAAATCATGATGTTTATTTGATTTTGGACAGTCTTCTAGGATTTATTTTTAAAAATATACAACAGCAAAAATATACAACGCCTTCTATAGCATGGTGGGTAAAAATAGAAAACAAATACATAATATATATGTAAATAGTATAAAACGAATAAATATAAACAAATAATATTGATAAATGGTTAAAAGTTATTTTTTACAACAAAGTTATAACAATTTAGTTTCTAGATTTGCCACTTTTTTATTTTCATTTTCATTCATTTTCATTTTCACCTACCTACCTAAATAGTCGTTCATAATTATGTGCACACGACTATAATAATATTACGAATCGACAATAAATGTTTTAATGTGTCATAAAGTTAATGGTTACTTTATAATATATTGCAATTTTATGGATTATTCAATGTTTTATATATAAAATTAAGTGACAAAAAATCCGGATACTTAATGGATTCATTAAGTCAGGCAACTATTATATTTATTTTAAGACCAAAATAATTTTTTGACAAAGATTTGTGTAGAAACAACAAAAAATCAATATACAACGTATTTGGTATGAGTTTTTATTAAAAAAACTAGCGACCCGCCCCCGCTTTGCACGGGGCAATTTACTAATGAAGTAAATAAGAAATGTATTGAGATTTTCATACAAAAATACCACCTTCGATTTTTGCGGTGGATTTCCACATAACACTATCACACTAATATTATGAAGGCGAAAGTTTGTGTGTGTGTGTGTGTGTGTATGTTTGTTACTCCTTCACGCAAAAACTACAAGACGGATTTGGCTGAAATTTGGAATGAAGATAGATAATATCCTGGATTAGCACATAGGCTGCTGGAATAAACCCAGAAAATCAAAGAGTTCCCACGGGATTTCGAAAAACCAAAATCCATGCGGACGAAGTCGCGGGCATTAGCTAGTAATATTATAAACCTTGTCCTGACAATTACGACAGCGAAAAAAATGTCCAAATCTGTCAAGCCGTCTTCTCAAGTGATCTTTCATACATGCATACATGTGGCAATTGATTTTTATTTATAGATATTTTTATTAATGACTTGCTGATCCGCCTCTTTTTTCACCTAGAGGGAGGGTCCTTCCAACAGATAGACAGCTGATGACATCAAACGAGTCGCAGGGAGCGCTGGATTCAGGCGGTACAAGACCTTGGCCTGTGGAAATCCCTACAAGAGACCTCCGCCTCAGTACTGCTCGGGTAGAATTTCTGAAATTCTTTCGTTGGGGATGTACCTAGTGTTGAGACTATATATTATAAATTCTTGAATTCAGACACCGAAGCGGAAGCAAAAGTTAAGGTTGACCTCTCTATGTTTTTTAAAAGATTGATCACTTTTGGAACCTCAATCTTTGTGGTTAAAAACCAGTTCAAGATTAGTTGTTTGAACTTGAGACAGCACGTCACGGTTATTTACTTAAAAAATACTTCTGTATGAATGGCAGTGTAAATGACACAAATCATTTTCATGTTTTGGAAGTCACGATTTCAGCTACCAACATCACTGATTCTGTTTAGTTTTCTGATTATTTGCAAATTATGAGATATTCGAACTTTTCAGAACATTTAATATATTTAATATCGTAGGTATGTAATGGAAATATAGATATTAAGAGTGTTTTTTTTTTATTAGAACTGTATTATCCATAGACGTCGGGATGCCATTCCAACTCCTAAGGTACCTACTGGAATAGCGACTTCGAACTGGAAGGTGCAGTGTTAGAAGATCCTCGACTAGGTGGACAGACGACATCAAACAAGTCGCAGGGTTAGTTTAGTTAGTTAGTTGCTGGATTCGTGAGGCGCAAGATCGAAGTGGAAATCCCTACAAGACCTATATATCCAGCTATCTGTCTATTGGCGATGATGATGATGACGATTTGAAAAATCTGATGAAAAGAATTTCTAGGTATACTTATACTTAGATATCCTTACTTGTGTGTTATATGTAATTGTTATATATGATATCTAATTACGAGTAAATCGTTACAAGAGAACATAAAAATATCATTATAGTGTCTATATTAAAGTTGTGTAAAGTTAATTAAATATGATAAAATCCTCCCGGTTTCGCAATTTTTGATAAGTATTTAAAAATGATGATTTTCCTTGAAGTGTAGGGAAACAACACTATCATAAAAATTATAAAAATATGATAAAATCGATGGTTCTCCGAGGATAAAACCAAATTATTTATGTATTGAGTGAACCAGTGGCATACTCGTATTGAAAGGATAATATAGAAGGTAAGTGTTCTCACGAAGAAGTAATCAAGGGGAACAAGATGACGGTTTTATTGATATACCTAAGGATAACGATGATACATACGAAAATTACGGCGAACCCAACATTCATCAAACTAACATTAGAGCTGCTATGCGTCGATTGTTAAACGCAGGGCCGTCTCGTAAGTAACAATACCGACGTGATAAAACTGTTTTTGATGTCATAACTTTTGTTTTTCAAATTAAAAAAAAAAAGTATTATTCAAAATTACAAAAAAAAAAAAAAAACAATATTCACACATAAAATTGTTGACCCCAGCTGAAACCACGTGAATTTTAATATTGTATTGACTCGGATAGCTAATAGCTAGCATAAAAAATTTAATTATTTTTATTTTATACCAATTTTCATATGGTTGAGTATAACAAACATACTGAGGAAACAAAATTTTCAGATCTCTATCCATGTTTGTAGACTTTAGGGCTTCGTGATATATCGGTAATATTAGGTATATTATGTTATTTTAAAAAAGAAGAACGTTACAAGAACAGAATACTTAGAACAACGACACTTGAGTTAGGTTTGTAGAGCGTTAACTCTACTACTCTTGCGCGTTTTGTATTTTCTGTCTTCTTCATCACTGAGCGCGAATGTTATATACGCCATGTAAAATTAATTTCTATATATTACTAACTTTGGTTAAGGCAAATAGAAGATATTAACGGCTGTTATATAGAAATCTGTTTAAGATAATTATGTTATAAATAAAATGCCTTTTTGTTAATTAATGGAACAGTAATTAAATCATAGTAAAACCGCTTCTTAAGGCTATTAAAGCGAGTTTTCTTTTCATTTCCTGCAGTATTAATACGTCTTGATATGATAAACATTTATTATTTGACATTGGCTATATTGCCAATTAAAGATCGCCATTTATGATTTCTAATATCATAGCAAAGGCATATCTGCAGCAACGATATTATTTCTATTAAAATACTGTAAAATCAGAAACTTAGGAGGTTCAATTTCAAAACACGTATCTCTAAGTTATCTATGAAAAAGGTTTTTTTTATTCAGTTCCAAGTTAGACCTTGACTGCAATTTCACCTGACGATAAGTGATGATACAGCCTAAGATAGAAGCGGGCTAACCTGGAAGGGGTATGGCAATTTTCATTAATCCCATACATCTTTGGTTTCTACACGGCATCGTACCGAAACGCTAATTCTCTTGGCGGCACAGTTGTCGGTAGTTTACACGGTTATTTGGTGGTATGCTAGGTATACCCATACCTATGCATATAGGTATGGTTCTTTGAAATGAAACTTAAAAAAAAAAGAATATTAGCCATTTTAACCATGACTAACATTCCCCTTTCCCCTCCAACTAAGCGTAAAGCTTGTGCTCGGAGTGGGTACGACAATAGTGCAACGGGTGGTGTTTGAACCGCCGACCTTTCGGGGTTCAGTCCATTCGTGTAACCGTTGAGCTATGAGCGTTCAAGTTGAAGCCTCAGCTTAAACTTGAACTTGAAACTTTTTAATGAAACTTTGAACTTATTAATGTGTTACACGAACTAATCATACAGCAAAATATTGAGTATTGAATGATAACCAGATAACCATCATTCAATACTGCAAAGATATTGTATGCACATTGTGAAAACAATTGAAGTCAATAACCACTTACGATTGTGTAGCGATAAGAAAGAAATTGTACTTACGTTTCGCTTTTGTCGTAGATCGGGAACGTCTGATGCGCCAGATCCTGAAGCGACGAGCTCGTCTGCGGTTCGGCAGAGATACCCTGAGCCCGCTGCTTCCTGGGACCTCTGGATCCCCTCGCATATTGCTGGTACGGGAATACGCTCTGCAACTTGTCCAGCTGCGAGCGCAACTCCAGCATCTCCTGGTCGCGCTGCTTCAAAAGCGCTTCCAGCTCCCGTATCCGCTCTATGAGCGGCTGCATGTCGCTCGTCACAGTCGCATTAGCAACACAATTTTCGTCTGAATTCATCGCGCTAGGAGTCCCCATTATACCATTTAACTCCTCTCGATACGTCTCGTCTAACGCACGTCTATCACCGTTGACAGTGGGCGCCACGGTAAGCGCTCCTCCTCCAGTATGCACTACGGCCCTCGGCTCATCGTCACCAGCTGCTCGCTGTGACGATCCGAAGCAGAGGGTATCGAAACAGACGCGCATTCACTCGGCTACCGAGCACTGCACAGAATCACTAGGGATTACTATCGCACTTGGGTTAATAAGGTCCACGTTTGAACACTGGCTGGTGTAACGGTTTACAGTCACTTGGCTTGCACAGAGGGAGCTGCAGCCTGCAGGATGCGTGTGTGAATGCGAGTCGTGCGGCGCGAGCGCGGACGGACGGTGTAGTGATACGCCGTCCTACTCGCCGCGTTTAGCCCCGCGTGCCTCGGTGACGCCCTGCAAATAATATTTTTCTCATTACACTATCATCTATTTATCAAAATAAACATTGGTATATTTGTGACGCATTTTTTTTATCTAATGGAAGCATTTATTATATTATCTCATCGTATTACCTGTCGTAAAGTGGGTAATTAGTGTAAAATCTGTATTCGAATTACCTGTGTGTTATCATATGTGTTTGATAGGGTTTAAAAATATTATAGCAAGATTAGCTGTTTTCCGTGTCTCTACCCGTGTACTCTAAATTAAGTATAAAACATCTAATAATGATGAAATTTTCCATACCATAAGAGTTTCAAATGTTATCCAAAACTTGATTGTCATGCATGTATGATGAATCTCTATCTAGTATGAGTCGGTTTTCCTGAAACTTTTATATGATCAAACTATACTTGAGATAACCTTTAACATTCAAGATAAGTTTAAGAAAACAGCAGTTTTGTCTGCTTAGGTAGGTATGTACCTTCAAATTCTGGGTGCTTCATGATATTATGTAGTCTGACCTTTCAATGTGTTGTTGTTAATAAACAAAGGCCTAGCACATTTTTATAAACATTTTAATAATTTACGATAAGACATTTACGCAAAAAAATGTGTACTTAATCTATAAGCAAAATAATTATTTGATTAGACTGTTCTCTGATTATGTTATTAATCATAATATCAGTCTACACAAACTAAATATAGCATTCAGCTGGTTTGATAAGGCGCTCTAATTTTTCACCATTCGTCATTACTGTGTGAACCCTCATACATAGTAAGGTAATGACGAATGGTAAAAAATTAGGGCAATTTTTTTTTTAAACACCGACAGAACTTCTTTACAGCTAAATATTTTATTCAAAACACTTTCACATTTTATAAAATGGTTATAATGATATTATTCTATCGATCGCTTCTCTGTCAATCATTTTCTCCTTTTGTACCTATTTCAAATTTTAATTTTCAATAGCGATATGAGCTCTTTATTTTGATTTTTCATTTCATTTTATTTAAAAAGCTATATTTAAATTAAAAGACATATTTCGTCGTATTTCTGAAGTGATTTGGAACAGATAAGGCTGCAATTACTTTATCAACTGTGAAAGGGATATCAAGCTTATTTGTATGGCAATAGGTGCTGTTGATCACCTGATTGAGAGGTAGATACCACACTGGCCACATGATGCTGGCTATCTAATCTTATAATCCTCAGAATTGACACAACACAAGGTACTATCAGATAGTATTTTATTACGTCGGAGTAAAGCTTGAAAGGGATTCTGGGTTAAATATTCATATTCAAGGATATTTTTCTGTCTGGTGGGAGTTTTCGGCCGTGGCTAATCACCACTCTAGTGGCAAAACCATGCCATTAGCGTTTTGGTTTTAGAAACTGATTATAGGGGTATGGGTCCAATGCCATAACCCTTCCAAGTTACCCCAAGTTAGTTTAAAAAAAACTATGTAACAGCATTGTAAAGTCTAAATCTCCTGAGGATGCTCCGGTGTCGGGGCGAAACGTGCGTCGAGAGTAGTGGAAAAGTCTTGTGTGGTGGTGCATGTGAGTGGTGGTGGCAGTGCTTGCTTGGGAACTTGGCTTTATTGCTTGGTTGGGGAGGGAAGCGGTGCTTAGCTTGTAACTGCATGTTTGACCATACAGATTTATTCTGTTGGCGGATTATAGCAAAATAATTTTGCTATAATCCGAACTTGCTAAACATGCTAAACATGAACTTCCGCAAAGTAACGCCTGATTCTATCCAATAAATTAGTAAACCTGTATCATATTAGCCAACAGGACATAAAATTATGTTTTTTTTAATAATATAATTATTTTTAGTTTATTTCGTAGTCTTAAGCATCTTTACATAATAAAATACTTAGTAATATTTAAATTAATTGTTATACTCCACAAAATGCTAATATGGCTTATTTTATTGTCTCGTTTACATTTAAAAATATAAAATATCCATACTTAGTGCCCGCGACTTCGTTCATGCGGATTTTAAAAATCCCGTAAGAGCCTTTTAACTTTCTGGAATAAAAAGTTGCCTATGTGTTAATCCGGGGTTGTATGTCTATTCTAAGTAGTTATTGCGTCAAAGAGTAACAAACGTACAAACATAAACACAAACTTTCACCTAGTGTCCCTGTCTGCTAGATTTTCATGGTCCATCCGATTTTGACGAAAGGTACTTACAGAGGTAAGTAGTTGCATTCCGGAGACGGACATAGGCTACTTTTATCCCCGAAAAATTAAGTAGTTCTAAAGAAAAAGTAGCTCTAAAAAACCTAAATTCACATAGACGAAGTCGCGGGCATCATTTGGTAATGCTATAAAAGAGTACTAAGTAGGTAGGTACGCTTGCACCGACGATCTTATTATTTATTAGTCATTCAATAACGACATCCAAATCGTTGCATTAATTAGCCTTAACGATATTAAATCATACTGGCACGTGCTGACAAATTTTCCATTGAAAATGTTAGACCTTTAAATTCACTAAACAACCTGTCCATAAGATGTACGAGTATGTTACGTAGCGAAAGCGATACTATGCGACTAAAATAATTTAGTATATAACTATCATTGATAATATTACATTATGAATGATAGTTACTAAATCATTTTTTAAAAGCATTTTGATTTGACTATAATTTGTACATAATATATCTAGTATATCGTTTATATTGGTTAGTTGGGTATATATTATTAGCTAAGTGCAATGTATTTGTTTGAATATAATAAATAACTTTATAAAAAAGTCTTTATCCGGGTAAGTGTCCTGCAAGTCCTATTTTTTAGTACCTTCGATATATCTCACGATCAATCGATTTTAAAACAGGAAATATTAGAATCTTATTTAGATGAATAAGACTACAAATAACTTGCAAATTTTCCCTCTTTATAATATTAGTCTAGATTTTCTTTCGCAAACGATTTGATTAATATATGTATTATATCCATACTAATATTATAAATGTGAAAGTGTGTATGTCTGTCAGATTGTCTGTCTGTCTATCTGTATTTTCCCGACCCAACCGCTGAACCGATTTTAATGTAATTTGGTACACACTTGGGATACGTCCCGGGGAAGGACGTAGGCTACTTTTTATCCCGGAAAATCAAAGAGTTCCTACGGGATTTAACAAAAACCGAAATCCACGCGGGCGAAGCCGCTCTTGTTCAGAAATAAATTATAAGATTGTAATGGTAGTAATTTACCTATTATCCTGTCAATTATACTCTTCGCATAGCGTTGTCAGTGGATCTCTATCATTATAATGACGATACCGGCGACAGATGTCAAATGATGAATGCTATTGATCCATTTATAACCGTACATCCGTGCTACATGTTACGAATCTTTGACTTATAACGGCCGGTTCACACATGTCTCCGTTTTACTGTTCCGTTTTATCGTGTACGTTTTTTTTTCGTCGATGGCGTATGTAGTTGTATGAGCGACTTCACACATGGCACAGTATTCTGTATACAGTAAACAATATCGTTCCGTAAAAAAATTACATTCCGTTTTGTCATCGAATACTGGACGACGGAACAGTAAAAATATACGGTAAGGTATAATATATTATATTGATCGCGAAAAAGTAGCTATAAGATCAAGAAAATCACAATTACTTTTATCACAAGTGTAAATTTAAAATTTATAACACCCCCAACTACAAGGTTACAGTAACTAGAAAAGAGCTGATATCTTTCAAACGGCTGAACGAATTTTCTTGGATTATAGCTAAGAACACTCTCGATCAAGCCACCTTTCAAACAAAAAAAAAAACTAAATTAAAATCGGTTCATTAGTTTAGGAGCTACGATGCCACAGACAGATACACAGATACTCAGATACACAGATACACACGTCAAACTTATAACACCCCTCTTTTTGGGTCGGGGGTTAAAAATAGGCTCGCTTTTAAAATTTTTAAAAATTATATCGGTATCAACGTATACTTTCAAAAATTATATGAAACAGATTAAATTAAAATAATATGTTAATTAATTACCTAATTACTATTATGTAACATGAATATAGAAATTGAAAGCCCCATCAGGTTTTGCTATTTTAATATCATATCCAAAATTATTTTTGACATTCAATATAACGAGAATAAAATGTATACCTAAACATAAATTAATATTCATGATTATCTTAGTAGTTTTATTTGCGTAATTTATGTATTTTATCTATAAATAAATAAATTTGAGAAAAAGTTACTACTACTTTATCATGTAGGTACATTTTGTGTTGAATTAAAAAGCAAAGATAATATTTAAAATTCAATATACGTGTAATTATAATATAATACGTGGTTTGCAAAACAAAAATTAAAAAAGCAATGCCACGATAATTATTATTTGTAAATGAAAAAATACTACATATTTTGAGTGAAATATGTTTAATTGAAGGTAATATTAAATTGAAAAATGCTTTTAGATGGTAAATTCTTAAAAACCACAATCCTAGGTATTTACTATAGGTACATATTTCTTGTTTAATCTTAGTTAGTCTGGTTACTAATCTACATGGAGCGTCGAAATTGTAGTGTACGAATGAATCCACACGAATCAAAGCTTACGCAATACTTGTAAATGTAACTTATTAGTTGGTGACAGGCGTACACCACGCGCTAAATAGTTACTCAGGTGTGTATAAATTATTATTTTTGCTTTTGATTTATTGATAAACTAACGCCAATGTAAAATTTAGCTTAGCAATAAACTACAATCAACTATTTTAAAGACCGAATATTATCAAAGGCCCCCAAGTTTCACATTGAACAGTTTCCAATTTCTCAGTGTTTTCCTCTTAATTAATTTAGATTGGTCGATCAAGTAAAAGAGCCTTATAGATCAGGCGCCAATAAAGCGACTCCATGAAAAGTTTTGAAAATGGAATTTGGTTTAGAGATACCTACTTTGCGCCCCGGAGACGGGCATATGGTAGGTACCTATACTACTTGTAATCCCGGAAAATCGAAAAGCTTTCTCGTTATTTTTAAAAATCGTGGATGAGATCGCGAGCATCAGACACCTAGTTGAATAAACGGGGCCTTATATGATAACATGAATCGTACAAAAAGTTACAGAAACGAAAAGCCTCAATAGCTCAACGGTTGAGGAGCGGACTGAATTCCGAAACGTTGGCGGTTCAAACCCCACCCGTTGTACTATTGTCGTACCTACTTCTAACTCAGCTTTGCGCTTAGTTGGAGGGGAAAGGGGAATATTAGTCATTATTAGCATGGTTAATAATAATTTTTATAAAAAAAAAGCTCCGAATTAAATCTAGACCCCTGAAGTCTGAATAGTGTTACGAGTTTTTTCATTTACCTATACCACCTAAACGGCTCAGTCAACTGTACAAACAAAGACTATGAGAAAATAACTCGAAGGCGACAAACGCGGCACTCAGCCAATAATAATGGCAACAGTTTTCATTACCACGACCAAATAAACGCGGAATATAAATATATTCAATGTCCGACCCCCACAGTGCAGTCCTAACATGGATCGTGAATTTTCCATGACGTTCTATGTACAATGATCACTAAACAAAATATAGCTAGTTCACTCTCAAGTTGCAATATTTAAGAAGATTTGTGCAGGTCATAGAAACAACCTCGGCTGAGATACGTTTTTAACCCCCGACCCAAAGAGAAGGGTGTGTCTTGTTTTGCGTACTTAGTTACACAACGCTCTTGAATGATTTGAAACAATAAAGTACTTATTGAATCAAAAAAAAAATCGTGGTCTTTAAATGACCTAAATAATAAAGTTGTAATGGTTTTAATTTAGAAATTATGAAATTTTAATTATTGATACTATAATTGATTTGAAAATCCAAAAAAAAATAATTGTTGATTCTTAGTTTTAAGTTTTCACTTTGACTTCGTCTGTGTTGGTGTTAGCTGGCGGGCGTGCTCTGCCTTTTCGGAGTGTTTTTTTTGTTAAAACTGACTGGAAAGCGCTCTAAGGGGGTGCCGTGCGTATGTCGGCGAGCGCCGGCACAGACGGGGTCCATACTTGTATAGTTTAACTAACTTGTTACAAATAGCTACAAACTTGACATTGGCTAATCTTTGTAAAGCCAGATGAGAGAGGAAAAAAAAGTTTTCACTTCTGTCGGCAGTCCCCACTGAAAGCCAATTTTTAAAATTGACTGGATGAAACTGTAGGTGACTTCTTAGGTTTCTTTTTTTACTACGGAATCCTAAAAAGTCTGTATCTTAATTTACCCACTTACAATGGATAGGAACTTTAAAACACCTTGATTGTAAAGGTCATGTTCAACATGACCTCACCCTACTTATCAAAGTGGGTGTTCCTGCTCTACATTTACATAGTTCCAGTGGGTGGTTATAATAATTGTGGGTGAAATATTATAATCATCACTACATTAAGTAAAGTTAGTTCAAGAATAAGCTTAAATGAGCTTATATATACTACAAAAAGCTCATAATATGAACACAATCGCTTAAACACACAAAATGAAACTAAATGTCAAAAGGTTGAAGGATTTGGAAAGGTCGCGGTTCGAAATTCATCTCTACATGATCTCTACAAACAAAAGCATATTTTCAACTGTGCTTTTCTAGGACCCTACTAAAGTCATTTTATTCGTGATTTGTCAACATCGGTACATTTAAAATGATAAACTGACTGACTACAGCTCGGATACAAAAAGACGGATTTAGAAACTTTTTCTCAATAACGTTGATCGCTACTAAGAAAGGATTATTAGAAATTAAAGCGATTTAAGGTCAACCTATAAACTAGGTTCTAGGTATATAAAATCATGAAGCTATACCCAATTACACCTTGTCACAACGCCACGACAAGAAGTTTCTACTTAGTAAACCTTGGACCAAACTTCCGACCAAACTTCTTGGAGCAAGCGAGGAAGAGAATCAAACTGTTTAGCACAGACAACAAATACGAGTAGTTACAGACCTATTTAAATGAATGAATTAATGAAATATGCTTTATTTTACCCCATCATAAAAAGAAAGACATACAAGTAGAACAATAAACAACAAAATTAAATTAGAAACAAAATTAGAATTACAATTGGTGGCCTCATAGGTTGACCACGACGTGTATTATCAAAATCGGTTTAGTTAAAGCTGAAATATCCTTCGCGTTTCTCCGATGGGGAAAATTTCAATTCAGTTACAAATGTACAATGTACATTCATTTAAATTTTAAATTATGAGTACACTAGCTTACGCCCGCGACTTCGTCCGCGTGGATTTAGGGTTTTCGAAATCCCGTGGGAACTCTTTGATTTTCCGGGATAAAAAGTAGCCTATGTGCTAATCCAGGATATTATCTATCTCCATTCCGAATTTCAGCCAAATCCGTCCAGTAGTTTTTGCGTGAAGGAGTAACAAACATACACACACACACACACACACACACACACACACACACACACACACATACAAACTTTCGCCTTTATAATATTAGTGTGATGAATCGATCATTTCAGCGACAGATAACATGGGCTAAGATAAAGAAGACCGCTGAATTGTCGAATGAGCATCGAGATAAGAGAACTCATGCGTGCGCCGCGCGTCGCTCACAATAAAATTATGTCAATGAAACAATTACCTCAACTCTGTAATGTTTGCATAAAAAATTAAGGACGAAAAGTTGGCCTGTGCAATTTTGTGAAATTAAGTTAATTGGAGGAGAAAAAACGCTTAACAGATTTCTTTAGTATCATTTTTTTGCAATTATATCTAGGTACCTATAATTTTTATCGACAACTGACAAATAATACGAGATTAATTAATATCATTTATTAATAAAAAGTGCAATGAACTCTATAAAATAATTGGATCTGTAGCTGATATTCTGAAATAAAAAATAATTACATTTTTCAAATATTTGTATTACGTATTAATTATTATATAGCTATTGTACTTCGCTTGGATTTAGGTTTTTCAGCCTATGCCACTTTCCAGGTCTCTAATTATACCCATGCAAAAATCATGTCATCCGTTGTTCCGTTGTCCAACACACTTTTGCACTCATATTTTGGCATTATAAAGGCAAAAGTTTGTGTGTATGTGTGTGTGTGTGTGTGTGTGTACTGTGTATGTATGTTTGTAACTCCTTCACGCAAAAACTACTTGACGGATTTGGATGAAATTTGGCATGAAGATAGATAGTATCCTGGATTAGCACATAGACGACTTTTTATCCCGGAAAAGCAAAGAGTTCCCATGGGATTTTTAAATAAACCTAAATCCACGCGAACGGAGTCGCGGGCATCATCTAGTATTATTTTATAAGAGCCAGTTCCATTGCAAACCTCATCCACGGTCAAATTGATACTATGATGGATTTAGCAAGTATTAATTATACTACGTACTAGTATTTATTAATTCTATGGATACTATAGTTTATTAGATGAGATCGGACATCAATTGCACAATTATTATCGTCATTGATATGTTTCACCAAAAAAAAAACAGACATTTCTCAGGTTCTTTTAAAACATTTCTTAGGTGACTGTAAGATCGCAATCACCCAATAACCCAGCAATAAAAAATAATGAGTAAAACACCTGTTGCGTACCTATAAGTTTATTGTTGCTTTAGTCATTAACTTCCGTTTGGGGCTTGAGCTCCGGAATTCCGGTTTTGGTGTAACTCCGGAGCTTCGAAAGATTACAGGTTCGTTTGTAAAACCGGAGTTGTCTTGAACATAACCGGAGTTTCGATTTACATATTTTAGAAATAAGTCGGACTTTTTCATAGGTTACATGCGGTACAGAATCTTCATAAATTGTATATCACACTAATATTATAAAGGTGAAAGTTTGTATGTGTGTGTGTGTGTGTGTATGTTTGTTACTCCTTCACGCAAAAACTACTGGACGGATTTGGCTGAAATTTGGAATGGAGAGATAGATAATATCCAGGATTAGCACATAGGCTACTTTTTATCCCGGAAAATCAAAGAGTTCCCACGGGATTTCAAAAAACTTAAATCCACGCGGACGAAGTCGCGGGCGACATCTAGTTTAATATGAAATAGGATAAAAATCCAATTCTAGTTATCTTCATTTTTTTTAATTGATTTGTTTATTTCATATAATCTTTCTTGACTTTTCAAATCGAACGCAGTATTTGATCACATTCAATTTTTTCAATGAAGCTGCGAAACTCCGGAACTCTGAATTTGGAACGCTGCAGCATCGAAACCTAACTCCGGAGCTAAAAATAGTCCGATTTTCAAGCCTTACGAGTTACGACCCTCTAGGAAAACATTTCGCGTACATATAAAAGAATATTAATCACGCTACTTAAATTGCAAAGTGAGTTCAGAAATTCCTATGCCGTGTCGTCGAACAGAATTGACTTATGACAGGCAGTTAAAATAACTACTGTAAATAAATGGTCTCATTGTTCGATGAATTTTTTGGTAAATGGCCTTACAGAACGAATATTTAACATATTCTTATAAATAATATTGGATAAATATTGGCCTTTAACTTTTTTGTACTAAAATAGCTTATGCCCGTGACTTTGTCCACGTGGACTACACCAGACCTCTATTTTACGTCCTTAGGGGTTGATTTTTTAAAAATCCTTTCTAGCGTAACTATTTAATTTTCCGGGATAAAAAGTTGCCTATGTCAATTTCCGGGATGCAAGCCATCTCTGTACCAAATTTCGTATTAATCGGGTACTAAGCGTATGGGCTTTTAAGAATTCCATGAGCACTCTTCAATTTTTCTGGGATAAAAAGTAGCCTATGTCCGCCCCCGGGATGTAAGTTTACTCTATACTAAATTTCATCAAAATCGATCAATCTTTTGTGTCGTAAAAAGCTAGCAGACAGACAGACAAACACACTTTCGCATTTATAATATTAGCATGGATATGGAGAATACACACCCACTAACCAGAACGAATGTTTCTAGAAACTCGTTCTAAATAGGAGTTGCTTGTAAAATTAATGCGACAAATTAATCTATGCTTATAATTGCCACGTACAACTTGAAACTTAATTATAAAACCTACATCTTGTATCTCTTTACTAGACAAATATCATTTTTTGACTTGATAAATTTTGTAATATTATGCAAAACAAAATTAGAATTTTATTAATTAGCTGACGATGGAAAATTACATCCACTTCAAGGAGTTTTTACTTAGGCAGGTCAACATTAATTCAGCCTGCTAAAAATAATCGACCAAAATGGTTTCCAAGCCATCAGAGGAAAATGTAGGTGGTCTATATGGGTTAAAATTACGACTGCGTAAAATAAATACATTGAAGTCTAATTCCGAGAATATTTTATATGGCAGTTTTTGAAAGTGGTCACATGGAGCAACCTTGTTGGATTTGTACAAATTGCACTTTAATTAGCACTACAAAAGTTCACAATAATACTGTTTAAATGACGAAATAATTCTGTTGGAAAGTTATATTATTCATATTTAACTCACAATGTCAGATTTTTTTGTTACCGGAGAGCAATGGCGCTTGTTTGGCCCGAAAGGCATTATTAACTTTTGAAATCCAGAGTATGTACCTACTACCTACCTATTATGGATATATCATGGTGGGCACAGAAATACTCTCCTGTAATTTATACACATAAAATAATTTTTATACGTCTATCTATTCATTAATCTGCGTTCATCGTTTATCCGAATAAGTTGAAATTATGTATGAAATTATATTTCAAACGGCTCAACCGATTTTCAACCACCAATCAAGCCACCTTTCAAACAAAACAAAACTAAAACTAAATCGGTTCATTAGTTTAGGAGTTACGATGCCATAGATAGATAGGTACACAGATACACACATCAAACTCAATATAACACCCCTCTTTTTGGGTCGGGGGTTAGTGGTTACAATACATCATGTTACAAAATTATTATTTTACTGAAATAATTTTAGTGCAAAGTAACATTTATTTTGTCAATATATTATTATGTTTTTCGCAGTTAATGTACTATAAAGACATTCAAAAAGTCGTTATAATTAATAAAATGTCTTTTATTGCTGAAAACCAGTCTGGTAAATTGCAGTTTAATTTGAACGTTAGCGAAGCAATAAATTTTAAATGCTCTACTTTTTAACCTGAAAACGAGTTATTTTCGGTGTGTTCTTGAAGTGCATCATATAAATAACGAATACGTAGGCATAATCACCTGAATTGAAAAAGGCCTTTTACCTATTTATTTAATAAAGAACTTATTGTAAAGGTAATTCCAATAATTATTATTTTACCTAAACAACAAGTGTAAATTAAAAAATTATAACACCCCCGACAAGTGTAGGTTGCAGTAACTAGAAAAGAGCTGATAACTTTCAAACGGCTGAACCGATTTTCTTGGATTATAGCTAAGAACACTCTCGATCAAACCACCTTTCAAACAAAATAAACTAAATTAATATCGGTTCATTAGTTTAGCAGCTACGATGCCACAGACAGATACACACATACACATATCAAACTTATAACACCACTCTTTTTGGGTCGGGGGTTAAAAATATGATTATCACTAGTGAACCTTCCGAGTCTACTTCCGAACTACAGAGTCTTTCATACGAAATTCTCTCCAAATTGTCTCAAAAAATGCTCACTATCTCTTACTCTTTTCACCAATCCGTTATAATAATAGTTTATTAGGTACTAGCTGTGCCCACGACTTCGTTCGCGTGGAATAGTGACTTTTCGGGCAGCATATACACTGTATGTTAAAAATGTTCGCCGTGATTCTTTAAATTGACATAACTTTTATGAACCGATTGATATGAAATAAACACTAAATGTTAAGTGAAGCTTACTACAATATATTAGTGAAAACCGTATCTAAATCGAATAAGCCGTTTCTGATATTAGCGTACACAAACACACAGACAAACAGACAAACAGACAAAAATAAAATTAATTACAATTTCGGGTTCGGCATCGATATAATAACAACCCCTGCTACTTTTTTTTTATATATTTCCATTGTACATACACCACTTTTCTACAATTTTATTATATGTATATAGATAAGCAGTCCAATCTAGGTTTCGAAAATATTTCCACGTAAATCCTACGTCTTAAAAGCATCAATAAATCTCTAACAGTAGATAATATCTTACGTATTAATATATGTAGATTTACATAGAATTTACATATCGATATCATCTATTGTATGAAATAGTGCCTGCTTTACATGTATAAAATAACAAGTTATTTAATACTGAACAAGACCTCAACGCACGTTTTATACCACGGTCCATGTACGTTGCAAACGTTATGTAGAATTATCAATTACGTAGGTTGGAAGTTAATAGACATAATAACCGTACATGAAGTTTATACAATAAAGACTGTGGTATTACATTGAACGCTACTATGAACTAAAGGTAAAATAATGGAGCTCTTTGAGAGCGATTACAAAACAAGGGCGATTCAGAACAATTTTACGGTTCATTTAAAATGAATGCCTTTTTTGTTCGAAATGTATTCATGAATGAATTTCGCACGCTTCTATGTGGTTTATTTTTTTGTTATGGATATTTTAAAATGTATTGAATTATTTATGGAATTAAAATAAATAACGTGCCGAAATACCTGCTTAGTCGGAGAAAAATTCCCTTACCTTTGTTTTGGCAATAATAAAATTAATTTACTATGTGCAATGTGTATATGTTTATTTTAATTTCAGAATAGAAACCGAATATTGTAAGAAAAATTAAACATTTTACAACCATTTGGATTTTAGGCATTATTTCTTCAGAGGAAGATTAATTTTCAAACAAGAACCACAAATATGTTCTCAAGTCTGAATCCTTATTAAATCACTAGCCGATGCCCGCGACTTCGCCCGCGTGAATTTAGGTTTTTTGAAATCCCGTGGGAACTCTTTGATTTTCCGGGATAAAAAGTAGCCTATGTGCTAATCCAGGATATTATCTATCTCCATTCTGAATTTCAGCCAAATCCGTCCAGTGGTTTTTGCGTGAAGGAGTAACAAACATACACACACACACACACACACACACACACACACATACACATACAAACTTTCGCCTTAATAATATTAGTGTGAAGTGTGATTTTTTCGCTTAAATATAAATCTTCGCAGACATGCAAAATACTCGTAAGCAGGCATTATTTCTTCAGATTAATTGATTTCTATAGCCTCAGTTTCTCAACGGTTACAAGAGTGGACTGAATCCTGAAAGGTCGGCGGTTCATACTCTATCCGTTGCACTATTGTCGTACCTACTCCTAGCACAAGCTTTACGCTTAGTTGGAGGGGCAAGGGGAATATTAGTCTTGATTAACGTGGCTTAGGTATATGCTTTTATAAAAAAAAGAACCGCAAAGATTAAACAACCGCTACTAAAACAGATTTTTATTTATTTTTATGTATGATAGTTTTGAATTATCATTCAAAATATTGGAAAAAATATCCGAGTACGGAACCCTCAGTGCGCGAGTCTGACTCGCACTTGGCCGGTTTTTCGCTTGAAAATGAATAGGTACGCTGACATACAAGATACTCGTACCTAAGTAGCTACTAAACGATGCATATTAGTTAAGACTTTGGTTTTTTACCCAGCCATTATCGTGCAAAGGGTTGGCTCCGTCTGTCCGTTGAACCAATTATGAAACATAAGCAACCACTTAGATCTAATAAGCTTTAATGTTTATTTTAACATGACCAGCTCGGGCTATTTTTAGATTGCTCTCAATTACTTTCAATTCAACAGTGGCTGGGTTGTGATATGAACAATTGCGTTATTTACGGGTGCATGGTATGTAGTAGTTAAATCGTGGTTATTTAGAATTAAGAATAATTGATTTTTATTGGCCGGCGCGGCTTAATCAATTGTTTTGTTGATTGTTGTCTGGATTATAGTTTTGCTTCTTTAATCTATTTTTATGTCTAAATTGCCCCACATTGCTTAGTATCTTGTCATCAAGCAAGAGAACATGGCAAACTGTTGAAGACACAAGCTTTCATTGCTTTATTTGCAAAATACAGATTTTTTCTTTTACCTTATTATTTATCATACTTAATTCTACGTAAAATAAAGGTTTTAAGATGTAATCTTCTGAAATCTATTTAGGAGTTCTACACCTACCCTAATTTCAAAACAGTTGGAGTGGAGGTCGTTCGTGTTATACTTTGGGTCAAATAAGGCGCTTCCGTAGAGATGCAGTTATTAAGTAATTGAACGATCAACTTTAAGGGCTAACAGCTTGCATTTAGGACAGCCAATTTAGGGACTCTGTTAGGGCTAGCCCTCAAAATGTATTCTCCAAAAAAAATAGAATAAAATCCTTTGACTTCTATGTTGACTTGTCATTCCAAACAAAAAATTTTTGCGGGCTGCGAATCGTTTTTGCTTACAACTTGATGTCTAATATCATATTATTTTTAACTGCTTATCATTTGACGGATAGCTATAGCGCAGCTTTTTACCTATGAATCAATTCACAGGTTTTTTTAGGGCCGCGCCCCTAATCGAATATTGATTTAAAACGACTTGTAATAGTTATTTTTTATACAAGGGTACAAAGTTATTACTAGGCGTGAGTGGTTATGTTAAATACCGAGAAAACGAAGGATTCTAAGATTCAAAAATAGAATGCTGAGCGTAGCGATGGATTCAAACTTTCAGAGGCACGAGACTCAAATCAATTTTGGTAGGCACCCCCTAGTTCGTCACGTTAGAATTTCACATAACTTTACCACGCTAGCAAATAAAATGGATTTTTCTATATAGAACAATAAAGAGAGCCTTTTCGAGATTTATAACTCAAAATTTTAATAACCCCCGACACAAAAACTAGAAAAGAGCTGGTAACTTTCAAACGGCTGAACCGATTTTCTTCAATTATAGCTAAGAACACTCTCGATCAAGCCACCGTTAAAACAAAAAAAACTAAATTAAAATCGGTTCATTCGTTTATGAGCTACGATGCCACAGACAGATACACAGATACACACGTCAAACTTATAACATCCCTCTTTTTGGGTCGGGGGTTAAAAATAAAAATTAACAACCCTAGGTTTGATTTAGTTTTTCGTAGCGATACTCGTATGTTAAAGCTCGATCGCAACAGATAACGTTGATGTATACGATGATATCGCGTCGTTCGAATCAGTTTTTCTCAACATCGGTCTATTTTAGGGAATTCAACATCTGATTTGACCTTTGGAATTTCCATTTTACGAGGAATCTGAATCCATATACACGTCCATACATAGGAATTACTTACTGGCTGAGGCTTGACACTGATGTAATTGGATTAATTAGTTTACGTTCTAAGAATGAATTCTGATAATATTTTTGTTTACTTACTCATATCTACTACGAGAAAGACGCTGAACTCAATTAATTACTAAGATGTTTTATTAAAGCCTAATTAAAGTTAATTAATGATTTCCTAAAATACATTATTTAGTCGAAGTCTCCGAGTTAGATTTACTTGAAGTTTTCTTATAAAAGTTTTTATGATACTGCCAGTTTATATATTTTTGGACATCTATCATTATTTTCCACAAATAAATAGGTATATCTAATCTTTAATATGCTGATAAATATGATTTATTTAGATCTATCTTATGATTCACTTCAATAGTAAGAAAATAAGATCTAGTAACTAGCTTTACACAGAAAACGTTTAATAGATTAGGTATATTGATAGACCTCCTTTTTTGAATTTCGAAACTAAACATTTTTGAAAGTTTGATAAGAGAAAGGCTGTTTGAAACTGCATTATACAGAACTAGGGGATGCCCGCGGCTTCGCCCGCGTGGATTTGGATTTTTTGTCAAATCCCGTAGGAACTCTTTGATTTTTCGGGATAAAAAGTAGCCTATGTCCTTCTCCGGGATGTATCCCAAGTCTGTACCTTTCATTAAAATCGGCTCAGCGGTTGGGCCGTGAAAACATAGCAGACAGACAGATAGACAGACAGACACACTTTCGCATTTATAATATTAGTATGGATTAAAATATTTCATTTTGAATGCATTTAACCGGTCCGTAACTATGATATCATACTTAGACTATCATAGTTATATTTTGACAGATCCAGAGCAAACTGATTCGAATTAACAAAGGTACTGATCAGTATCGCGTCAATCACGAATTTATCACTATTCATAAGATCTTGTCAGTATCTGAACCTAGAGAGAGTATCTACCTATTATACAGGGTGTAACGACAACGCTGGTAAAAACTTAGCGTAATTATTATACTACCTTAACACAATCCAATGCTAATAACCATTTGCCTTGTCTTGTAGTTTTAGTGATTTATTATTTTTCAAACCCGCAATGTACTTACTATACATTGCGGGTGGCAGGGTGTGCAAAACTCGGGTCAATGCTCCAATGTCGTGTCGTAATACGGCATTGACTTCGAGTGGCCTATTTACGGAACGTTCGTTGACTTGTAGCGTCAGTCAGATGTTTATTTGCAATATGTTGTGAACTTTTAAAAATACAGGATTTTTTTAAATTTTTTTTCGTAGTTTTTCTATGGTATCTATATGATTTGATGGCTTATCAGGAATCACTAGTACTATCACCTGTCTTCGTTTTCGCTAGCGTTTTGGTTGCACCCTGTACATACTGCATTAGCTAAAGAGATAGGCAGATAGAAACGTAGATAACATTAAATTGTACACACATACGCTAGTAAGTAATGAATTTAAATATCATAAAGAAAGAAAAGAAACTATCCAAAAGGATGCAGAGCCGGCCTTATTGCTAAGAACTAAGAGTAAACTTATATAGATACGAGTACCTAACTGAGAGTATGTTTAAAACAAGAGTGAATAGGCACCTTCTAGGTATCATCACTTTCCATCAGGTGTGATTGTGGTCAAGCGCTTACCTATAGTGAATTAAAAAAAAAACTGAGATAACCACTGGAGAAAAGAGTTGTTTGACCAGGCCAGTATTTTGTCTTATCATAAGTTTATACTTGATATTATTATTTTGTTTTTTTTTATTATTTTTTTAATTGTCTTATTATAAGTTTATACTTGATATTATTGTTATGATGTCCAGGTACAGTATGAAAAGCATCTTTCCAAATATACTTTTTGAATGGTTACATTCAATTTCTAAATTACATTGTATAAAGTAAGTAATTATAGTTACGGGAAAACGGAAGTTCAAAATTCTTTAAGTACCTAAAATAATAATATGAATAATCGGATAATTTCAAAGAAAAGGTTGCTGGGGCCGGTTGATTGATAGTTTATAGTGAGTCAGATGTCAAATGTTGCGGTTACTGTTCGAAATGTGACATATTGATTACTACCCATGTCTCACACTTTTGTCTTCAGGTATATTATATTTTTATTGTTTCCAAGATTTAATCCACACTTTCATAATACCTATTGATAAACCTTTATACTTTTACTGAAATGTCACCTCATTTAGAGCCACTTCCACGTAGCTCTATATCTATACTAATATTATAAATGCGATAGTGTGTTTGTTTGTTTGTCTTTCTTTCCCGCCCTAACTAAGCAACCAATTGATTTGACATTTGGCATAGAGATATTTGAAAGGATGGACAGTGTATGCTACTTTTTATCCTGGAAAATCAATGAATTCCCAGGGGATTTTTAAGAGTATAAATCCACGCAAATGAATTCGCGGGCATTAGCTAGTAGAATCATATAGGTAACTACCGCTAAAACCTCCAAGATGAACACAATTCAAATAGAAGTCTTTAGTTTTGCCTTAGAGTTTCACGTGTCATAAGCTTTATTGTAGAGCATAATATGAAAGGATATGTCAATCAAATATATACGTCCTAATCGAGATAACATATAGAGGTTTTTGTAGACAAAATTCCGAAAATATTTTTACATAAATTCAAAATATAAATCATTCTTTGCTGGTGGAACACAAAATAATCAAATGAGAATTCTATAAATAGAAATTAGAATAGATAGTACTGAACTTATTACTACCATAAATCAGTTGGAGAATTGAAGATAATACAAAATCTTATGCCATTAAATGGCTTGGCACAGTTTGACTTTACATGCATAAATGCCAATTCAATTTTGTTGAACTGCCAACCTAACCCGGCCTTTGTAAAGTTCATTGCAATAAAAATTCGAAACGTATTTCATGTTAATGTACAATTAAATAGCGATCATATCGAAAACAAGTGTTTCTGGGCGGTGCCGAGATAAATCACAGCAATGGGAAAAATAAATGTAAAAAACTGTACAGGTGGTATTATTTTATTGATTAATATGCTTTAAAGGAGCATGCAGACTTAAATTTTTGTGTAGCACACAATAAGAACATATGTTAGTTTATCATTAATCATAAATTAATATTTGAAGCTGATTTGACTTAAATAAAAAAATATAGTCTTAATTTTACTCAAATTTAAATTCAATTCAAATTCAAATTCAAAATGTTTTTATTCAATTAGACTTTTACAAGTTCTTTCGAATCGTCAAAAGCATCTACCACTGGTTCGGAATGCCTTTCCTACCGAGAAGAACCAGCAAGAAACTCGGCGGTAAATGTAAAAAATATTACCTTAATTTAAATAAATTAAGTAGAACTATTTTTACAAGTCACGATACTAAAATCGTATCGTCTATAAATAAGAACTTTTGGCGATCTTGCTCCGTCAGTGTTGAAGCTTTATTAATGTTGGTCCACAGCCAAAAACTTACGAGCTACCTTACGAAGTGAATAACCTAATTCAAAAGAAGTAAACGAAATAAAATCACGACAAATAACTAATAGAGTTCGGGAGAAATAAACGTTACTAAATGGATTATGTCTATCATTTCATCGAGGAACCTGGCTACGACTTAACAATAAGCCTTGTGATCTCATGGTATAAACGTTTTTAGCTAATAGCTTGATAACGATAAAAATAATGTCAATTTTATACTATATAGTAAAGATAAGATAAAAACTAAATTACTTACCTACCACAATCTTAGTAGTTATTTGTACAGCATTTTAAATTTTAATTTTATGTTCTATTTTTATACTATTGTGTAAAACTCATCTTACTTAAAATACTAGTTTAATCCTACTTAAAATCTCATTCCATAATGTTCATAATTTACTCTGATAACAATATTACTTCTTAATTGAGGGCTATTATAATATACGTGCATGATAAACAAGTAGCTAATATTCTTAAAATAACTTTAAGATACTAAATATACTAAAGTAAATTCACAAATTAGGAACTTTTGAATATAAGTTGCTGTTATGTTGTTTAGTGTTTTATAATAATTTCAATGTGCATAAGCCTTTATGACTCGCATTTCAGGTACTTACTGAGATCTGGTAATTTGGTCAAATGAAATATTTCTTTATGTGACTGCAACATTTGTGTGCGGATCACGTAGGGCGTGTTTCGGCGACTTTAATTATAATAAAAGTATTTATTTTGCGTTGTATGTCTAGGTTATATACATCATTTTCCTTTTGAGAATTAATATTACATTTACACATATCGACATCCATACTAATATTATAAATGTCTGTCTGTCTGATAGCTTTTCACGGGACATCTGTTCAACCGACTTTGATGAGATACCTACAAAGAAAACTTGCAGCCCGGGGAAAGTCATAGACTTTTGAACCCGGAGGAGAAGAGTTCCTACGGGATTAAAAAAAGTGTAAAAGCAAATGTACGAAGTTATGAGCACCATGTACATAGTAAAAAGATAGCTTGCATCTTGGAGATGGGTATAGGCTACTTTTTGACCTGGAAAATCAAAGAGTTCTCGCGGGATTTTTGAAAACCCTAAATCCATATGGGTGAAATCGCGGGCAACATAACTGTACTGACTGTACTGTAGTAGTAATATTGCATAGGTACTTATTAAAAAAAAATTCATTATTATTGGACTGGACCCTCAGAAATGGGGTAGGAACTTACCTGGGAAAAGACAAGAGCTCCCACCACTATACCATGTGGTATCCAAAAATGCATAATAAAGTGATAAAATAAAAAAACAGTTTACATAAAAAATAATTACCGAAATAACGGCTTTTACATTTAACGTTACATACACGTCACGTATAATTATTTAATTACAATATTTAAACTGTACAGATACAATATCGTGCACATGAAATCAAAATGTCAGGGGGCAACTATAACTGCGTATAATTGCTCTATTCTGTAAAGACCTGGGCAAACAAAAAGCATAGCGGCAGCGAGGTAGTACGGCAGATTAATTACAATATTTAAATTGTATCTGTACCTTTATTTATTCATATACCGAACTACTTTAAACTAAAACAAATATGATAAAAATATGTGTACACAGGACAGCTCGTCTTTACTGGAGATAATTCTTCCAGCCCGGCTAGCATGGGCAGTAGATAAAAATTATATCCCCCGATTATATCCACTGATGTCATGGAAATCAGTGGATATAATCGGGGATATAATTTTTATCTACTGCCCATGCTAGGCCGGGCAGCAGCCCTGAAATATCTAAACGACATTGCTATGTATATGCTAATTAAATGTCTCATGGCATTAGAATATCAGGGGGCAACTGTAAGAACGTATAAATTATTGGTCTATTGATTAGTCCGTCAGAACAATCAACGTAATATGTTTAAGTATGGAGAAACTAGTAAGAAGTGAAGCCTAACCAGTGCTAAATTATTAAGACGATTCAAAAGCACGTCTTGTAAAAGTTTACTTGAGTAAAAATGTATTCTATTCTATTCCTAAGGCTGTGATCTATAAACTTTGACTTTGGTCAGATTAAGTGTCAGTTAAAACGAGATAGATTTATGTCAGCGCGATAATAATATAACGCTGTCGTTTTAACAGTGTCTTAAGTCGGAGCAAATTCAACGTTCGCTCTATAGTCTACTAGCTGATGCCTGCAACTTCGTTCGCGTGGATATAGTTTTTTAAAAATCCCGTGGGAACTCTTTGATTTTCCAGGATAAAAAGTAGCCTATGTGCTAATCCAGAGTATAATCTATCTCCATTCTAAATTTCAGCCCAATCCGTCCAGTAGTTTTTGCGTGAAGGAGTAACAAACATACACACACACACACACACACACAAACTTTCGCCTTTATAATATTAGTGTGATACCTAGATCTCAACCTTAGGGTCACGTTCCCTCGCTCTGTCCTTCCAAGCCTTTAGCCACTTACGTATTGGTCAAGGTTTGAACGGTTAGCATTATGTTTATTTATGATACAGAAATGACTTAATCTCTAAAACCTAAACATATCACTAGATTTTTACTAGGCCAACAGTTCAAATCAAAACACAATCAAATTCTAAAGACATATAACATACTTAAGTTTTTTATTAGTTATCATTTTTATCACACTAATAATATAAAGGCGAAAGAGTGTGTGTGTGTGTGTGTGTGTGTGTGTGTGTGTGTGTGTGTGTGTGTGTGTGTGTATGTGTGTGTGTGTGTGTATGTTTGTTACTCCTTCACGCAAAAACTACTGGACGGATTGAGCTGAGAATGGAGATAGATTATACTCTGGATTAGCACATAGGCTACTTTTTATCCCAGAAAATCAAAGAGTTCCCACGGGATTTTTAAAAAACTACATCCACGCGAACGAAGTCGCGGGTATCAGCTAGTGTCTAAATGTTTGTCTCTAATTAGACTTCTTATTTTTGACATTTCCACTATTGACGAAATAAGTCTTATAAGGTAAGTAACTTATCACTGTCTAAATAGGTCAGTGTCGAAGCCGTTCGAATGCTTTTAAATTCGTCGTTAATCATAGACTTAGAATGTATTATTCTTTAATTAAGTCTGTTGTAAATAATGTTTAAACTTTAATGACACATTTTGTACAGCTCTTAAAATGCTAATAAGCTACGCGAAATAAAGATTATCATTGCAGTTTTATTCGTTACATAGAATGACTGAAATCCGCTTATTCATTAGTCATAGTTCAATATGATTTAGACTATTTGAGACACTGTGTAATTCTTTAAATTTAAACTGCTTTTAACTGTTTTTACAGGCTCTCTTATTTCGTAATCGCAATTCAAGTCATAACTTTGCCTTAAAAGGCTTGAAGCTCTTTTAATCCTTTTATCATAAAGCTATTAAGGCTTTCGGGGCATTACACGAATTTATTGTTGTGCCACGAAATTATCGGACACTCGATAAAATATCTAAATGCAATGGCTTGGTCAGAGTGCACTAGAGTGTGGGAACTTTCGGTCGACGATATGTCAAATATTAGGCTATGGTGATGGAAAATCAAAGAAAAATAGAGCTACCTGCGTCAAACGTTAGTACGTTTGACGCCTGCCTGTGACGTCGAAGGCTCGACGTTTTGTTAGATGTTCCCGAAATGTCGTGAACTGTGGCTTGGTTACATTGTGAGCCGTAGGCCTAACGAGCGACCTGTGAGTTATAATAACCATGGAACTAGGAATCAGCTTAGCTTAGTAATAACTATAAGATGCAAGCTATTGAGTATTTAGCATATGCCAGTAACTATTCCAATGTGGTTAGACTGCGAAAAACTACACTGTAATAACTAAACCGGGGTGATTCGCTAACTGAGTGACTAACACTGAATGATAGCCACCCAGGTCATTTGACATTCGTTGGTCGTACATTGTTGCTTCAACGAATGATATGAAAATAATTTTACGTAGAAAACCTTTAATGGATTAAAAATAAATGTCAAACGCTAAATGATAACCACCGAGCGATGGTTATCATTCTGTGTTCGACACTGAGTTAGGGCGCCTTCGCCGAAAAAAGGCCGCGCGGATGCAGCGCGGGTGCAGCGTTGCGGCCGCGCTGCCCTTAGCGAATCAGTAGTCAGTCAGTGTTATGACCGTTTGTCTGAGTGTAGAAAAATAGACTTCTCTATTGTTTCCTGATGGGTTTTTAATAAAAATAAATAATTAAATGAAAATCATGATTTTTATTTAATTATTTCTCTCAGAAAGAGCTCAATATTATTTATTAATTTATCGCCGCAGCCCGATACAGAATAGATAGTAGTGGAATCATTCAAATATTTTGTTATGAAAACGTTAAGATGGTTTTTGTCTAGAATAAACACTTAATATTCATTAAAATAAATTAACAATAAAACATGTCTCAGCGCACGAGTTGAGCAAGTAGGTAATTAATGTAACACGTGCTGGTAAGGCTTTTATACTTTATCTAATTTAAATTTTTATTTGATTATTTTATAAGCACCACAGCTAGAGATCCATACTTTAATGTAAATTAAGTCTTGGTTGTAATAATTTAGAAATATTTTAAAGGTTATTTGTTATCAAACTCATATTTTTTAAACAATTATAGAGCTTAGGATTTTTTTGAGACGGATACTTTTTTTCGTATAAGATTTCCTATTATTTTTCTTCATAGTAGGTATAGTGAAAATGTGGCTAATTGTGTTGTACATAACCTCTTAACTATGTAAACAAAATTAACAGGTCTAGATCTAGTTCCATTGAAGCATTATGAAGAAAATACCAAGCAATACAGACGTAAAGAAAAATAATCGCTTAGATCGAAAAAGAAAATCCAAATTCTGCAGCTGACTCGCACGCGATCGAAAATTATTATATAAGCTTGTATATAAGTAGGTATTCCGAAACTCAATAATAATATGTCGACATAAAATTGTTTAATAGCCACTTGATAAAATTATGTAAAGGTCAGCAAAAAAACAAAATTGTCAATATCTTAAAATGCCATTTAAGGTATTCAAATATCGTGTAAATTTTATCGCAATAGAGATTTACAACTATTATTTTAATAGGAATCGTTGTAAAAGATAATAATAAATAGGTAGGTATACAATACTTAATAATAATATATTCGTCAGGATATTTTTTCTACTAATTAAGTAAATGTCAAAGTAATACTTGTAAATTATGCAAAGTCCTACTTATTTATCATCTGCATTAAATATACGAGTAGATGCCAACCGACATTTTTACGCAAAGTTACTTAGAACTGTCCGACATAGTAGAAGCATAAATTGCCCGATATCGTGTACCTGTACACATTTACCTATAACATAGACATGTTATGTTCTGAATATTACATGCCCACAGAAATCCAAATAATACTGCCATATGCATGCCGACCCCACGTAGCGTAGGATAAGGTCAGGAGGAAGAAGTACGCATTTCGTCTGTATATAATTCGTGACTGATGAGTGATGAGTAATGAAAAAACGCATGAGAATAGAAAAGATAGGTAGGTAGCTAAATTCTTTCTTAGCCTTTCAGCCCGATCCGTCCAGTAGTTTGACATGTGCGTTGATAGATCAATCAGTCAGTCATTATATTCCTGATATTCTGCAATCGTCTCATTCTCTGAAAGTTTCATTTTCTGAACGTTTTACTTCTACCGCGTGTGAACTGCACCCATTTAAAAAAAATAAAAATAGCGAGCAAACGAGCAGGCGGGTCATCTGATGCTAAGTGATTACCGCCGTCCATGAACATTTGCAGTACCAGAGGAACCGCCAATGCGTTTTGGGTCGGGAGTTAAAAAGGAGGAAGAATGAGATCAAACAAATCTTCAGAGCACTCCCCATTATAAAGGCGATAGTGCACGCAAAGAGAGCTTACGTCTCTGCGGTGCTCCAGGCTTTCCAACGAGCTGGTTAGTTTGGGATCGTCCATAAGTCAAACAGCCCGCCTTTGGAACTGATCAAATGGAATGAGTTGGTGCACATCATTTTTTAACCCCCGACCCAAAAAGAGGGGTGTTATAAGTTTGACGTGTGTATCTGTGTATCTGTCTATGACATCGTAGCTCCTAAGCTAATGAACCGCGTTTAATTTAGTTTTTTTTGTTTAAAAGGTGGCTTGATCGAGAGTGTTCCTAGCTATAATCTAAGAAAATCAGTTCAGCCGTTTGAAAGTTATCAGCTCTTTTCTAATTAGGTACTGTAACCTTCATTTGTCGGGGGTGTTATAAATTTTTAATTTACACTTGTTTTACTTTTAACTTATTCCATTCGGGTCAGTAACAATGTGACGAGTGTGGTTAAATTAATAAAAACAATAACGACGTCATGTCTCGTTTAGCGTGCAAGCTGTAATTGAAACCTCGTGATGCCAATACCGTACAAACTTTACAAAGTGTTACGTACAACTTCTAATTTGTGATAAAATGTTCTATACTGTGTTATATTGTTGTGTGGTCAGCCGTACTAATTTTGTTAAGAAATTTTTCGTTTTTTTTGGGTTCCGTACCTCAAAAGGAAAAACCGGCTAAGTGCGAGTCAGATTCGCGCACCGAGGGTTCCGTACTCGGGTATTTTTTCCGACATTTTGCACGATATATCAAAACCTTTTATGAATTTTATAATTTTAGAAAATGTAAACGCATTTTAATTTATTCCTTTACTTGTGGTATAAGACCTACCTTTACCTGCCAACGGGAAGTACGGACGGACGGACGGACGGACGGACAGACAGACAGACAGACAGACAGGCAACAAAGTGATACTAAAAGGGTTCCATTTAAAAAAACAAGGATTTTATTTATCACTTCGTTGTCTGTCTATCCGTCTGTCGTGTCTGTCAAAGCTATAGGTACTTCTAACGTTTTTTTTAAGTTGAAACAGTTTTTACATTATTAGTTATCATGGGTGTGATGTTACCTAAATTATCAAAAAACGAGGCCGTATTCCTGGTAACATAACATTTTTTTTGGATAAAATGATAAAACTTTTTGCCCTGTTCATAATATATTATGTCGTAGGATCTAGTACCTTACTAGTTGGTACACATTAAAAACGAGGAAGTAAAACGTTTCCTACTTAGCTAGTATATGTATATTACTTATTTGTGGAATGCCAATAAATAATACTTATATGTACATGTAAGTGTGTGAACTTCGGACCTCTGGCGTAGAATATTCAACTGAACTATAGTTAATATTACAATGCTGATTATTATCATTGCATGTACCTAATTTTAATTAAGTACTACTGTTGTTTATTTTGAAATAAAACCTCTACCTACGGATAGTAGGTATATACCTAACCTATATGTTTAAAGTTTTAAACGGGTTTAGTAGGTTAGAAATAATTTACTTCTTATGTGTCTACAAGTGTATCTATTATGACACAAATAAATAAATAAAAGTACCACAGGATGCCCGCGACTTCGTCCGTATGAATTTAGGTTTTTAAAGATCCCGTGGGAACTGTTTGATTTTCCGGTATAAAAAGTTGCCTATGTCAATTACAGGGGCGCAAGCTACCTCGGTACCGAATTTCATACAAATCGGTTAAACGGACGGGTTTTTGGGAATCCCGTGGGAACTCTTTGATTTTCCGGGATAAAAAGTAGCCTATGTCCGTCCCTGGGATATAAGCTAACCCTGTACCAAACGTTAGAATGGGTTAAACTGTGGGGCCGTGAAAAGGTAGCAGACAGACAGACAGATACACTTTCGCATTTATGATATTAGTATGGATTTATTTTAAGTTTTAGTACTTGGGACAGAAAACATCTCGACATTGTGTTTGTTCATCTTCATCTTGCCAAATTCAGATTGATATATTATTATTAAGTATAAAATATATAAAATAATTAAGTTATGACATCAAGCAACAGTTATAATACTTGCTTATATTATTTTCTAAAAATTAAAATTAAAGATTTGCCGTCTCCGTTCTTATGTCTGTATGCCTTCAGGCGGGTTGAATCACCTTAGTATTTAGGTCCAGTTTCATGACAGATCAGTAAACTTACGTAATGGTTACCGTTAAACTTTGACCACCCATAAAAAGTAAAGTGAATTGCACAAGACTAAATTCATACCTCTTTGATTGAGGTTAAAGGTAAAGTTTCGGGTCAAAATCAACGAACCCTGACTTTGCAACCCATTTTTCTTTTTTTTGACCTGTGTTTAAGTGACCTGTGTTTAGAAGTGGACGTCTATCCACGTATAATATTAGCTATGGGATTATGATGATTTGGCATTTGGCAATTATATGTACAAAATATTTTGTTTTATTTTTAAACGGCTCTCCTGTAAATTTTGTTTTTTGAGTTGTGTCATTATTCATTAAAAGCAACGAAATGTTCATCCTACGCGACTGGGTTGGCTGTCCCGATTACGATAGCCTCGTCGATCTACGACGGTTCGTATCGATAAAATGCATAACATTTCTTTTAATTAGGTCATTTCGGCCATAAAGTTGTGTTGATACGCGACTTCATTGCTTCAATTGATTTTTATGTGATCAATGTTATTAAATACGCATGTAATTCGGACTTTGATTGGATAATAAAAATCTTATTTCGCTTGTACTTACCGCGCAAAATTTTTGGAATACTCGTAAAAGTTTGACGACTTTGAGATATTTTATTTTGCTGTAAACTAGCAAATAACCGCTATTTCTCCGTTGTAAAAATTGATGGAAAAATCCACATCATATCCAAATAGGTTTGATCTCGGATTTTTGTGATTATATAGGCATTGCCTATACTTTAGCCCAGAGTTTATTTACAGGTTGCTTTGCGTGATATCTTTATTAAACAAGTTTAAATTAAAAACTTATATCACCCCCGAGCCCGACAGGTCAAAATTACCATAATATTATTGCATTGTGGTCGTGATCGAGTCCATATTAGATAATACAAGTTGCAATAAAATATCAACTGGATAAGTGTATGAGATAAAACTACAACTAGATATTTTTTACAAAAAAATGTCGTTACTCTTTCAGGATTTCTAAGTTATAAAACTCTTAACGCTGTTTTCAAGAAGTACCTAATTGGTAAATGAAACCTCACCTTAAAACACTTCGGTGTTAAATAATTTCGATAATAGTAGGAAGTTATCTACTATTTTTAGCCGACTTGAAAAACAGGTTGTTTTTTCAGGTTAACACAACACAACACTTGCACTTGTAAAATTCAATAATTTTCCGTTGTTATCTTTGTTGGGCAATGTTGTTTCAACACTCACACGGTTTTCTCGGTCAAGACTCAAGACTCAAGATTCCGATTACAGGATTAGCGGAGACGGGCACGCTTGACGCGGACGGGCGGACAATAAATTCATATTGTACAAACGAGGCACCAAGCCGTGTAGGTACGAAGTACTATTATATTCTGTGGTCATATTTACTAGTATTAACAACTTGAGATACGGGCCAAGTCATGGTTGATAGCGTCTTGGCTCGGTTAAAACATGATCCATACTAATATATAAATGCCAAAGTGTGTCTGACTGTCTGGTAGCTTTTCACGGCCTATGCGTTAACCTGATTTTAACGTTTGGTAGTGATAGACTGCGTCCCGGGAATAGGCATCTAAGGCTAATTTTTGTCTGGGAAAATGAAAGGATTCCCATAAGATTTGTAAAAACTTTGACGTAGATGAAATCGCGGGCATCATCTGTTTGGTACAGAGCTCATCTGAATCCTGATGTACACAGATAGCTTGCATTCCGTATACGGATATACCTAGGCTTCTTTTTATCCCTTGGGATTTTTAAAAAACCTAAATCCTCGTGGTCGTACGAAGTCGCGGGGACCTCCTAGTTTTCAAATAATAAAGGCAGAAATAGGTAGGTACAAAGTCAGTTTATAAGTTCTTTCGTAGATTCACATAGAGCACATGAAAGCCGGTAAATTTCAAAGTTCCGTTATACGCATCTCCAGAGAAAAAAGGAACCCTTATCTATAGGAACACTTCGTTGTCTGTCTGTCTGTGGTGTCTGCAAAGACTCTAAGAGAATCAAATCCTATAAAGCATTTCAAGTTGACCTAGAATCTGTTTGGCAAGTAGCAATACTTTCAAGCATAAGTAAAGTAAATAATCCGAAAACCGTGAATTCGAGGTTTCATCACAAAAAAAAAGTTTTAAGTATTTCGTGTGATGATACGGAACCCTTCGTGTGCGGGTCCAACTCGCACTTGGCCAGTGTTTTAAAGCAAAACAAGCTGAAATGAAATAATGGCAATCTTCCATCACTTGCACCAACATCAATCTATCACATGCATCATTCACGGAGTTACTTATCAATGTGTTTGCTCCGGCGGCCATTGGCGAGGCCGCACTAGCGTATTTTGTGACAACTGACAACTACCGGTAACGCTCCACAGCGTATAGAACCATGATTGCGGAACAAAAAAGTCGCTAAAAGCTAAAAGTTTTATTATTAATAGACCTCTGGTCAAGCGTGACTCCTTCCGAATTTACGGTTGGACAAGTTTCAAAATAACTAAAACCAATTAAAACTTTTATTCATTCCAATATTTAAATATTATTTCAGAAAAAAAATGTTCCACGTAGTATTTGGGTTGAGTTGGTAGGTTGGTAGGAGTTGGTAGGAGGAGACTTTTGAGTTGGTAGGAACGTAGATACTTATTCCAAAAAAAAATATGTGGAAAATAATAAACCTAAAAAGGTTTTGAACTTAGATCAGGGACTATGTTTTGATCCTTGTTTGAATGATTTTTGTGTCACAGAGCGTTGCGTCATGAATTGTAATGCCATCTAGTGTTGAGTAGCGGCACTAACATTTACCGACATGGGTTGTTTAATACGTTATTCATAGAGAGCGCTCTAAAACGGCATAAAAATAGTAAAAGTTTCGGAATTACAATCACATTCGATAATTTTTAATCAAATATTTACAATTTGTGGTGACGAAAGACGAGGCAATCATTAAATAAATAAGTGTTTAATTACTAACTTTGAAGGAAACTCATTACTCTATTACTTAACCTAAATAATAGGTCCGCATATGATAACTCTTGACTTTGAAGGTTAAATATCTATTTTAAAACAGAATTTAATAACAAACGGTAATTACGTATAAAATCTGAAAGATGCAGTAACTCCATAGTATAAGATAAATCGTATGCAGGTTGATTTCGGAAAACCTGCATCAATCAATATTACAATCGCAATTGTTATGATAGGCTAATGGTAAATGTTCTTGTTGCAGCAATGCATTGCAATTTGTCAATGACTTCTATGTAATGTCATTGTAATTTGTAGTTTAAATCCAGTGAGCGTTAATCAATCATGTTATATTATTAGGATTAGGATTATTAGGAAGGCCCTAGCTTTTTAAGCTCACTAGAGCTTCGCAAATACCTTATATAGTCATACCAAATACCTACCTACCTACTATACCTAAGTACATATTAATCCATATACTTACGTTTAACAGATTTTGATGAAAGGTACAGAGTTAGCTTACATTTCGGGGAATAACATAGGCTACTTTTTAGCCCAGAAGATCAAAGAGTTCCCACGGGATTCTTAAAGTCCCATTCGTTTAACCGATTTATATGAAGTTTGGTACAGAGGTAGCTTGTATCCCTTAAACTGACATAGACAACATTTTATCCCGGAAAATCAGAGTTCCTAACTTAACGAATCGCGAACCTCATCATGATAATGATCAACCTATCTCTGACCCGATTGCCATGTCGACCTGTCGCGAACTATACCTATCTATTTTAGCATTATGATTGCCTCCATCTTAGATTGCCGCTATCTAACTTAAAATAAGGCGCTCAAACAGTTTTTTATATGATTTAATACCTACCTATTATATTACGTACCTATATTGATAGGAGTTTATAAATAAATACACGTGTCTCTAGAGTGGCCTAATGTTTCCGCAGTACATTTTTAGCTCAGATAACAAACCGTGTGCCCTCGTAATCACTGGTTATTGCGAATACCTACTCCGTTATATTATTATTAACGACTTCACACACCTTTGAGAACATTATGGACACTTCACAGGCATGCACCATCTTTTCCTTCCTTCACCGTTAAATCACATAGGTGCCTAACTCCGAAAGTTAGAGGTGCGTGCCTGGGATTGAAGTCTTCCAGGGGTCTGTCATCGTCTTAACTACAGTAGGCTATCACCGCTTATGTGTCATAATGCTCTCATAATGCTCAGGCCACATTAACGTAAACGTCAATGCGCCATAATTATCGCGATAATTCCGCCGATAAAATATATTCAACGCGTTAAACTGAGTGGCCACACTTGAACAATTAACTTCTAATGCCAATTGAATAGGGGTTGAAATCGTCTAACGCCAAACGGCAATGTAATTGCTGTTGTATAGGTAGTGGCTAAACCTGCGGTTAACGGCCATTAACGCGTTTTTCAACGGCATTTCCCGTTAATGTAGCCGGGCCATAAGTCGTATAAAGACTTCAAATGGGAAATTACGCTATGAACGCTTTTGCAGTAAAACATAAAATTGACCAATTTTTGCAGTTACATCTAGAGCGGCGCTGTGTCCGAAGTTTAAAGCCGGGTCCAGACGAGTGTAACGTGTAATGTAATCCACGAAACACGAATTCTACGTGTGGACGGCCCTACGAACATTTCATGTAACGTTCGCGCCGGCTCGGGCTGATCCATCGGCTGTCGGTTTGCACGAACACAAAGGCGTGGTAGAGATTGCTCTAAGCAATAAGGCCGCCTTTGCACACAATTGTTCTTTCTGTTTTTCTTCTTTCTGTGTTGTATTCCTTTACATGTGTTTTTTGTGTGCAATAAAGTCTTTCTATCTATCTTCTATCTATCTAAAGGCGATCACAGTGCTCGTTTCAGTGCAGTAATAGATTCACGTACACAATTCGCTTTGAGTTCGTGTGCCGTCCACACTGTTGACGCTTTTACAAGTAACCTTACATTACATTCGTCTGGACCCGGCTTTAGGTAGCTAGGCACATTTCGAAGGGGCGTTGAAAAGTCGAACACTCGTGTTTCGGAACAAGATTCGGCCAAACCGGTTACACATGAGCGGGACGTTGCTCTGATACTGATAAGGAAGGTAACACTATTCAATACCAGTCATGGCTCGTGTCTTGATATTAACAGTGGGTAGATACACCTACCTGCCTTCCTCGTGCCACAATTTATTTATTACTTACTCTCAAATTAATTATTATTCAACCAACTTTAAATTAAGGAAAATAAGTAGGTAAAGATCTTATCAATAGTAATAAATTAAAATTTCGCCTGCAAATCCGCTCATTTACATAATTAAGTACAAAAAAAAACCGGCCAAGTGCGAGTCAGACTCGCGCACTGAGGGTTCTGTACTCGGGTATTTTTTCCAACATTTTGCATATCTAGTAGGTATATCTTACTTTGAAAATTGAACCACATTTTAATTTTTTTTTTAATGATGTAACCACAAATTCGCGGTTTTCAGATTTATTCCTGTACTTGTCAGACCTACCTACCTACCAAATTTCATGATTCTAGATCAACGGGAAGTACCCTATAGGTTTCTTGACAGACACAACGGACAGACAGACAGACAGACGGACGGACGGACGGACGGACGGACAGACAACAAAGTGATCCTATAAGGGTTCCGTTTTTCCTTTTGGGGTACGGAACCCTAAAAATTAAGTAAAAAAGAAAGAACATTTTCCATTACAGATCTACTTACTCGTAGCTAATCAATAAAGAGATATTAGAAGTTTGACCTTCGGATTCCAATTTCCTCTGACCGTTAAAATCGCGTCTTAACACTTTGAGCCCAATTTTACGAGCGAAAAAATACTTTAAGTGTTACTTTATCTGCGAAATTTATGCGCATTTCAAGAAGCTTTCGACATAAAATTGCTAAAAATATTATACTTTTAGCTCCTTTGTTATGTTTGAAAACGTTTAAAGGCAGAAACAACCATGTCATCAAGTAAAATAAAGTTATTCATCAAAATATTGTTATGTACTTCAAGTAGGTAGGTACTTACTTATTTTCAAGCTACTTGCTAATAACAATAATTTAATATATTTATGCTACACTACGGTTTATTCGGTGTGTGTTAATAATAATTGGAAAACAACAGCTGCAGCCTTAAGTTCCACGAAGGAATAAAAGGACTCTTATCATCATCACATGTATTATGATATTGATTAGTAAATCTTTACAAACTAATAACTTATCCTAATAAGTGCAATAATATAGCTATGTAACGAATGCTTAAGCAGTTTATCTTTACCTATTAACAGGGCTCTCTCCGTCACTTACTCCATACAATCGTAGTTCCAATTTCATTTGAATATTAAGCAACCAAAGTCCATAAAATTTTGCAGACATATTCTAAAAACTAATATCTGTGTCTGTGGTGTTTCAGATTTTTCTAAAAATATGTAGTTTTAAAATTACAGGGGCTCAAAGATTTGTATGTGAATTTTTAAGACCGCGTAACTTTGAAACCGAATATTTTAACAGAAATCTGGAAAACCACAGGCACTTATATTAGTTTCTAGAATATGTCTGCAAAATTTCATGGACTTTGGTTGCTTAATATTCAAATGAAATTGGAACTACGTTTGTATGGAGCGAGTGACGGAGAGACACCTCTTGTTAATTGAGAAATGTAGGTAATGTTATTGATACGTCAACATTATTATTCAAATGTTATTAATATACTGGCGCCTCTGTTTTAATTAAATAACATGAAAGATCTACAATTTTGTTATGACTAGTAAGACTATAATAATAATTATCTCTCTTAATTCACGAAAATAAAACATAGGTACTCAATAAAGTAGGTAACTTAACGCGTGAGTAAAAACAACATGCACTAATGAATCTTTTTTATTAATAAGATTTATATCTCTCGGACCAACTTGTTACGAACAAAGAAAAGTCAATTACTGTACTTTATTGCAGTCTTGTGTACGCAATAATTTATACTGGGTATATAAACCATTCCACTTTTCCATCTTTAACTTCTGAGAGTTACATTCAGTCACTTTTTTTTTAATTTATAGACTAGTGCTTGGATGCAATCAGACCAACTGGCAAGTGATGATGCCTTAGATGGAACGCGCTTTTTTGATTAGAAGACGCCTATTCACTGTTGACCTGTAAGTGCCGTTATTAAACGTGAATAATAATGATTTTATGAATGTAAATATCTCAGCTTGCTAACCAATACACAATACATTTGAACAAGGTTCGTGCAAGGTTTCCAAGATATTTTCCTATATTTAACCCAAACAAACCTTGATACTAAAATAATCGTAGTGGGTAGGTACCTCTATAAAATTTAAGCACAGCTGAGTCACACTAAATAGATGTCTGCTTTTTAGGGATCCGTAACCGAAGGATGCAAACGGGACCCTATAAGTCTCCGCTGTCCGTCCGTCCGTCCGTCGCGGTCGGTCCGTTTGGCGATATGGTTTACGCTAACCGAGTATAACCACATGTTTAGTATCGGTAGCTGGACTGGACGACTTGACTTTTACCTAATTCACTAATTTAATCTAGGAACTTTCGTCTGGAAGCGCTTGCATTGCTGGCGAAAAAGCTTAATTAATCCATTTCATGCTTCGTTCTTACTATATTATTAGTATTATAAATGCGATAGTGTGTTTGTTTGTCCTTCAATCACACCGCAACGAAGCAACGGATCAGCGTGATCGGACCTGGAGAGTGACATAGGTAGATTACTTTTATCCCTGAAAACCAAAGAGTTCTCACGGGATTTTAAAAACATAAATCCACGCGGACGAATACGCTGACATCAGCTATTATTACAATAAATGCAAAAGTGTTTTTTTTAATTTATAGACTATCGCTTGGCTGCAATCTAGACCCGCTGGCAAGTGATGAAGCTGCATGCCTGAGAGCTCGCCATAATGTTCTCAAAGGTGTGTGAAATCTGTCAATCCGCACTTTGGCCAACGTGGTAGTCTATGGCTGAAACCCTTCTCACTCTGAGCGGACACCCGTGCTCTGTAGTGAGCCGGTGATGGGTTGATGGTGATGATGATGACGTAGCATTGCGATTGCACTAAGTCCACAAACGTGGTGACGTTGGTGTTGTTATTGTAGTGATCTATTTCGGGACACAATATCTCTTGTGGCCTGAACTTGTACACGTATGGATGACGATGCGACTCTAATGACATTTTCGTGGCCGGTTTATTGTGGAGTTGGTCTAAGAAGGGATTAATAAAACATTTCTCAAGGCCCAGTGACCATTCTAATGAGAAATTGTAATATTTGTAACTATTTGTCCAATATCACTTATTTTCAATAACTCTACTTTCTTCTCTTTCTTTTCGAGGGCACGCTGCCTCGTTACAGTAATTTGGATGACATTTTTATGCTTTGCTTTAAAAAGTAAATTATTCTGGTTCAGATTCACCATAGGTAATACGATTTGATTAACCGTTCCAATATAGGTAAGTACACTATACTGAAAAACAATGTTCTTAATTTATTCTCTTAACAATGTTGGAAAAATGATAAAGCAACAAAATAATATCCACTGAATTAATAATCATAAAACACACAGCGCTATATTTAACCACACTGATGAAATAAACATGATACGGAGCTATTTTTAACCTGTGCAAGCATTTAAACCAATAACTTAACGTAATGGCACGAATAATTCATAAGATAGACACAATTCTAATAATAGCCCATTGTTTTAAATTAATTGAGGTGTAAAACAATTTTAAACATAATTTATTGAGTATTTTTTAACATTACCTTGGCCAAATTCAAAGAACTGATGCAAAAAGTAGGTAATGATGCTCTTAAATAATACAATGATAGAGATTAGTGTACCTAATGCAAAATCTTAATCAGTTTCTTAAATGAAGTTTGTAATTGCATATTGCTCGGAGATGGAAACCAAATGAAATGAATTTATTTCAAGTAGGACAGCATGTTCCTCTTATGATAATAATATGATTCTACCATCAATTCGGAAAACAGAGACAATATAAATAGGCAAAAAGATACATGAAACTTGGTGGTTTGATAGTTCTACATTTTCGATTAAAAAAAATATTTTATTTAAATGCTCTACATAAATTGGTGAAGGTCACAATAAAGAAACGTAAAACAAAAACCAATACTTCGTTCAGAAATATAAATTGTAAAAGAAAAAAAACTGCATTAAATGTGAGACCGTGTATGCCTAGTTCCTGAGAAAAATACAAATTTTTTAACATACTCAATAATTCAATTCTAACAATGTACAGTTTGAATCGTAAAGAAATAAAAAAAATCCTTCATTTTTGATCAGCGAGAAAAAGATTTTGTTTAGTAAACAAGTTATATGGAATAGGCAGTTTATTTTAAGAATTTAGGCGACGCGACGGTTAAGATGAGAGCTTAACAAAGATAATAAAATGCAAAAATGTGATAGTAGAGCTCTGTGTATTTGGAAAAATGCCGAAAAACAAGGCAATCTAATAACTTATATATGTACCAATAAACTTTAATCATTGGCATAACCTACATTCGAAACTAAATTCACACTTTTCTATGACACTTAAAATAAATTGATGCAATAAAACTCGAATTAGATTAAGAATTAGATAATCTACATAGTAAAATATATTATATTTATACTGTATAAGAAACTGGATGGACAAACACATTAGCCTATGCGTAAAGGTCATTAGTATTTAGTTTTCTTACATCTAGAATTCTAGACTAGCAAGTGTTCCAGATTTCGCTGTTCTAACACAAGCCTGCCGAATGGAAGATTTCACTGGGTGACTTAGAATCAACTAGCTATTCCGATTCATAGAATGTGTTCTACTTACCGTGTTCAAAAAGATCGGGCAGCGCCCTGCACGATATTCTCTCCAGCCGCGACGCGCGGCAGTGACGCGCTACTCGGTACGCGCGTCGCAGCTGGAGAGAATATCGTGCGGGGCGCTGCCGCGACGCGCAGTTCAGCTGCAGTTCATTTCGAGTGTGTGGGCACCTTTAAGCTGATGCAGAATGCCTTAAATGGCACAATTAATACACACAAATTAAACTTTTTGATGAAATTGAGGAGAGAGAGAGAACCAACTTTAACGTCAAGCTGACATGTCGCAAAATCAGCTGTTCCTTATATTTAATTTAACTTTAAGTAAATTTAAATAGAAATATGTGAAAAAACCAGTGTGAAACTGTTATTAATGATTAAGTGATTATAAATATTGTAATAAATCGTGACATGCAACTATAAATAAGCGACACAACCAGACAAAGGACTCGAGTACAGAGGGCGGCTGCCGGTGTTTGAAAATTAACTGCTTTAACCGGGGGAGTATTGCTTTTAGTACCTAATTTAATCTTATATTTTATGTATTTGAATGTTGTTTTACATAATTAGGTTAGGTACTACACTCACAACTCTCATTTTCTCGACAACATCGAGCCACGCCCCTCCACACATTAGGCAAAAACCTTTCTCCACTTACTTGACAAATAGTGGAAGTATAGTTGGAGAATAACGAATGCTGCCTCAGACAACACTAACATTACACAATACATACTCACAACTCTTCATTTTCTCGATAACATCGAGTCACGTCCATCCTCACAATAGGCAAAAACCTTTCTCCACTTACTTGACAAACAGTGGAAGTATAGTTGGAGAATAACGAATACTGCCTCAGACAAAATACTAACATTACACAACACATAATATATACTAAGTCTATCGCTAAATAATAATTTTAAAAGTAAATAGGTACAAAGTGCACACCATATTATGATATAATCTTTTGGTGCAGTTAGTGTAGGTGTAGACATACCAAATTATTTATATAAATTTTATCTCTCTAAGTCTGTGAATCTTTGTCCTTTTTTCTCTGTTTTCTAAGACCATTCTGTCTCCATATCCTGTAAACTTTTATTTCTATTTTCCTTCACTCACATATATTATTTGGTGTGTTTCAGGATTTTATATACACAATGGCACCCACAACCAGGAGGGCAGCAGTAATGGAGGAGCAAGAGAAACTAAGAACTGCCCTCCGGGAACTGAAGTTGCTGAAACAGCTAAATGAACAGTTGTTGAAGGAACAAGAGGACAGTGAAGTTGAGTTAAGAGCCATTATTGCCAAGAACACTCAATTGAAGGCTGAACTAGCTGACTTGAACAAAGTTCATACTCTGGTACTCGAGGAACGGGACCAACTCCAGGATGCAGTTGGCTCATTCAATCAGTGCATCCAAACATACGATGAGGCTCTTAGCAAGATTTCTATGTTAGAGAATGAATTGAGTAGGGCTCAGAAAACAATTGATGACCTTCAGTCTCAATTGCAAAGTTATGAAGCAAAGGACACAAATAATTTATATGACGAACTGCTCACTTCATCCTCAATAGCGCCAGTAGTGACCATCGATCTGACATGTGACAGTCCTTGTGCTAGTGATACTAATCCACTACGGGAAGATAACTTAGTAAACTTAAATAGCCATAATAAAATAAAAAAATACATTAAACTTAACAAAATTATCAGGAAAACACAAAGATTGACAAAATGTCATAAAACCTATACAAGAAATATTTCATCATTACAAAAGGAACGTTCCCAATTAGTAAATAAGCTTGATGCTTGTTGCATATCCTTAACAGAACTGCAGAATAAATATGATGTGGATGTTCAAACCCTAAATGATGAAATTTCCAAATTGACTCAGTCTCTTCATAAAGTTACCGACCTATACGAGCTGTCACAAAAACAGGTCCATGAGCAAATACTGGCAGCGGACCAATTGTTAACATTAAGTAACTATAACATGGCTCGTTTTGAGTCATTAACAAATAGGTATGATTGTTCTCCAAATGTACCTATAATTTGCCAAAATAGCCCTACAGTGCTCCCTGTGAAAGCAGATACTTGCCCAGGGCAGTGTAGCATAGATGTTAGGGTTCCTTCATCAGACAATATGAATCCCTCAACTAAGCCAATAAAACAAACTGTAATTATTTCTGACAGCTTAGGTAGAGGGCTCGGCTCCATGATGAGCTATTACTTAAAGCATTCAGTGATTAATAGATGTTCCCCTGGTGCTACTTTTTACCATTTAATTAATAATTTAAATGAAAAATCATTGGATAGCAATACAAATGTCATATTGTTGTTTGGGGACAGTTTGCAAGTCAAAAAACAACAGATTGTAAAATGCATTCAAAAATTACTAATTTTACATGAGAAAACCAAATGTAAATTTGTCTTGTGTGCCTTTCCTTATTCTGGTACATTTAATAAACAACAAAATGAGAATATACATACATTAAATTTGAAAATGTATAATCTGACAAAATATTATAGCGAAGCTATTTCTTACTTTGATATTAATAGTTTTACTAATAAGTTTAGATTGACCGGTGACAGTATGCATCTTCCAAAGAGATGCAAGATGCATATTGCTTCACTATTAGCATATAATTTAAATGATTCAGTTACAAGTGTTGTAACAAAGTCTCTTGACTCTTTTACAAACCGTACGTCTAGTACTAATATTTTCTGTATTGACTCGAGTACTTCCAGTACTAATATTTCAATTATTGACTCAAGCAATGGTTTATGTACTATTAGGAACCCTATTGCTTGTTTAAACTAGATAGTAAGACAACGGAGGAGCTCTGTAAAATGAATACTGTACATCAAAACATACAGAGCCTCACCGGCAAGGATGGTAAAATTTTTAAATCAAGTAGTAACACAACAGACAAGCAATGTATGATTAATCTTGTACACCAAAATATACAGGGCTTGTCTGGAAAAGAATATGAAATTGAACTTTTTATAAAAAAATTAGATATCGATATTCTATGCCTTACTGAGCATTGGCTCAATAGTTATCAATTAATTGTCAATCTTGGAAATTATTCATTGTCAAGTGCGTTCACAAGAAAGAAGGCTATTCGCGGAGGATCTATGATAATAACCCGCAACAACATTAATTACAAGGAACGAAAAGACATTCTTAATCTTTCGGTTGAACGCACTATTGAGCTGTCCTGTGTTGAGCTGGAGCGATATATTATAGTTTGCGCATACCGACCTCCTTCGGGTGACTTTTCTCTGTTTGAGGACGTCATGGAGGAGGCACTGAGGCGGATATGTAGGTCATCAAAAAAAATATTGATTTGTGGAGACTTTAATATTGATATTTTACTTCACACCTCCTTTACAGACAGATTACTTAACTTATTTAAAAGTTTTAATTTAGAAAACATTTTTGTTGAGCCCACACGTGTAACTTCAACTTCAGCTACTTGTATTGATAACATTTTTGGTGATTGTAAAATTGTTAAAAAATCCATTATCACCACTCTTAGATCCGACCACTGTGGACAAATGATATCTGTTCCCAGCTCTCAACAAAATATAACAAAAGTTATAAAGTATAGGCCAGTCACCACCAAAAAAGTAAGGCAATTCAAACTCAATATTTTATCTACTTTACCTACAATTGACCTTACACAGGGTGGTCCGGATGAACTCTATAAAGCTTTTTTTTAGCTGTATAAACTCCCAATTTAATTGTATTTTTAAAGTAATAGAAAAAAGATTGTTTAAAAATCTTAAATTTAGTGAGTGGGCTACTGCTGGCATTTATAAAAGTAGGAACAAGCTGTTTGACTTGTATGCAGAAAAGCAATATAATTATACTCCAACATTTGTTCAGTATGTAAGAAATTATTCAAAATTATTTAGAAATGTTTGCATACAAGCTAAGTCAATTCACATAAAACAGAAAATTATTAATTCTGATAATAAAATCAAAGCAGCTTGGGATATCATCACAGATGAAACTGGGAAACGTAAAGTGGAAAATAATAAATTGGAACTTAAAATTAACAACCATATTACTGACTCCGACTTAGAAATAGCAAACGTATTTGAGGACTTTTTTCGAAACATTCCAGTTACCACTACCAGTTCCCTTAACTCGTCGCCAACGGAAGCCTACACTATTCTAAGGAGCAATGTTTCTGAGTGCAGTGTATTATTTAAATTTGAACACGTTACCCCATATGATATTGTTAAAGTATTCAAATCGCTACAGTACAAAAAAACCGGAGACCTATGGGGAATTTCAGTAAAAGTAATCAGCAATATTATTGATATTGTTGCTCCATATCTTGCTCTAATCTTTAATGAGTCCGTAGATTCAGGATCCTTTCCAGATCTTATGAAATACAGTAAATTAATTCCTCTTTTTAAATCGGGTAGTAAAACTGACCCAAATAATTACAGGCCAATTTCAATTTTACCGACTTTTAGCAAGATATTTGAAAAAATTATGCTCAACCAACTGCTCCAGCACTTTAATCTGAATAAATTACTTCATTCGGAGCAGTATGGTTTTACTAAAGGTCGATCAACAATCGATGCGGGCGCAATGCTTTTAAAGCATATATTCGATGCATGGGAGAACTCACAGAATGCTATTGGAATTTTCTGTGATTTGTCTAAAGCATTCGATTGCGTTTCGCATGAAACTCTCTTGGCTAAATTGAACCACTATGGAATCAAAGACTCTGCGCTTAGTCTCATTGCGTCCTACCTCAGTGATCGTATACAAACTGTATGTGTAAATGATGTGAAGTCATCCGGATCAGCCTCACTAATGGGTGTTCCACAAGGCTCTATCTTAGGTCCCTTCATGTTTTTGGTATATATAAACGATTTACCATATTTCGTCCAAAATAATTGCGATATTGTACTATTTGCTGATGATACGTCTTTGATTTTTAAAGTCGATAGAAATTATAATAATTTTGACGATGTAAATAGAACCATATCGCAGGTTACTCATTGGTTTACTGTTAATAATTTGCTTTTAAATGCAAAGAAAACTAAGTGTGTCGAATTCGCATTGCCCAATACTAAGACGGCAAATGATTTTAATTTAATGGTAAATAATGATATGTTGAAAGTAGAAGAAACTACCGTGTTCCTAGGGATAACTTTAGATGCAAAGCTTCAATGGAACGCCCATATATCAACACTTGCTGGTAAACTCAGCTCTGCTGCTTACGCTGTTAGAAAGATTCGACAGATAACTGATGTGGAAACTGCAAAAATTGTATATTTTGCCTATTTTCACAGTATTATGTCTTACGGAATCTTACTATGGGGTAAAGCGGCAGATATTGGAAAAATTTTCGTATTACAAAAAAGGGCAATACGCGCAATCTATAATTTAAAACCGCGCGATTCCCTACGAGAGAAATTTAAGGAAATAGGTATTCTTACAGTAGCTTCTCAATATATTTACGCTAATATAATTTTTGTACGACAAAACATTCATAGTTACAAAAAAATCGGTGATTTCCACGACCGGCAAACTAGAAACCGTGATAGGCTCGCATATCCTACGCTCCGCCTCAGGAAAGTTGGAAAATCGTTTGTGGGAATGAGTGTAATATTTTATAATAAAATTCCACAATCAATTTTAGACTTGCCTTTACACAAGTTTAAAAAATCTATTAAAAGTATGCTCCTGAAAAAAGCTTATTATACAATCGAAGATTATGTAAATGACAAAAAAGCTTGGATTTGATGCGCTCCAGCAATACACGGCGCTGCAATTGCTTGTATACAGTATGGCATATTATTGTAAATTGTACATTTGAAAAGAGCAACCGCCGAGTTTCTTGCTGGTTCTTCTCGGTAGGAACAGCATTCCGAACCAGTGGTAGATTATTTTGACGATTCAAAAGCACTTGTAAAAGTTTAATTGAATAAAAATAATTTGAATTTGAGTTTGAATTTGAATTTGAACGCGAACAGAGAACGCGTCAAGTATCTTGACTTTGTCAGAGTTATTTCTTTAGAGCCCCAGATGCAACTGATACGTGTTATGAAATTCATCATATTTTGAGGATTAAAATGTGCTTATTGCAGTTCTTGTGAATTAGCTTGATAGAGTCTGTCTACTCATATAACAAAGAGAAAAGTAGAACACCAATAATGTTAACCACATAAAACACTAGCGGATACCTACTATGCTAAAATAATGTGCCTAATGCATTGTTTTAGTGGTCTAAAAACATATTCGTATTATTGCCTTTCTAACGAAACCTGTTTGGGGCACATTGGTCGGATGGTTCAAAACGGCTAACGGCTTAAACATTTATTGTGTTTTATATATTAGGAAAACATTACCATGACAGACTGACAGATAATCCACAGCCTAAATAGGTGGACCTAGAAGGATTCACAAATTCTTATTCCCTAAGTTTCTTAGTTCCTAAGTCTATTCATAGAATTTTAATACAAAGTTATAAAGTCAGAAGTAATTGCCAGTAATAAATATAACAAACGTGTACCATCATAAACCACTATTCTATAATAAGCAGCATTGAAGATAAAGGGACGGACGTGTGAATAATCTCATGTAACTATTTCCATCCTGCCCAGTCTATATTTAGATGACATGGTGTAAATATAACCAACCAGTTTAGTGTTGAACCAGTTATCGTATTGACCATCCCTGAGCGAGCTATATTTAGATTCAGTTAGTCATATGAGTTCATAATATGGCCATTTAAGTGTATTTAATCCGATGGGACTATTAAAGAATTTACAGGCTCGAACATTTATATTTTTAACCGTGCTGTAACAGTTACGACCAGAACGAGTTATAACAACGTTAATGTTGGATGGTAAACTAAACGAGTGGAGCGAGAATTTTATAAATGATGGCGGCTGTGGGCACTATTAAAATTATATAAGCAAAAAACGAAAGAAAAAAAAAGAAAGAAAAAAGGAAGAAAGAAACGCTTATTTTTGAAAGTTGTGCCACGCAACATCTACCTATGGGTTTGGTTATCCCGGCGTCTCTCTAATACGAAGCGCCGGAATAAACTGTGTCATCATAATATAAGTATGGATCAACCCTAAGGTCCCAACTCAACATAATGCCTTGAACAAAAACAGACCTGCAGCGCTGGTTTTCAGCCGGAACCCCGATTTGGGTGGCGCCACAGAATTCTTCATAATTTTACCTACCCTATGCTCAAAGGGGCTGGCAAACTAAACTAAGTGTAATACTAAGTGTAATCACACTTTGATCAAAATCCTTTTTTTAACCATGTTTTAGGACATAAAATACAAATCTGAACTCATTTCCAAGCAAAACTACCTAAAACTGTGCTAAAAAGTCCCGTGATTTCGATCAATCCAGATAATTTACAGTAAAGTTTTTTGGTACTTCTGTATTTGTGCAATTAGGTACGCCGATTAATTCGCTTCTCATAATTATAAAGAATTCATATAGGTTTGATAAGTTTGATATTGTGTAACCTAATTCTGTCCTATCAGTAACCGAAGTCGGTAACAACCATGAATAATGCAGGTATGCAAAAAATGTACGTAATTCTTCAGCCACTACACGTGACACGGGTGAAATAGCAGTGTTCGAGCTACCACCGTGTGCCGAATGATAAATAAGTTCAGTGTTATATTTGTTTCGTGCCCATATGTTACTACATATACGCCTACTAGAGGATGCCCGCGACTACGCCCGCGTGGATTTAGGATTTTAAAGATCCCGTGATTGATTTTCCGGGATAAAAAGTAGCCTATGTCCGTCAACGGGATATAAGCTAACTCGGTACCAAATTTCATACAAATCGGTTAAGCGGATGGGTCTTTAGGAATCCCGCGAGAACTGTTTGATTTTCCGGGATAAAAAGTAGCCTATGTGCGTCACCGGGATATAAGCTAACTATGTACCTTTCGTGAGAATCGGTTAAACTGTTGGGCCGTGAAAAGGTAGCAGACAGACAGACAGACACACTTTCGCATTTATAATATTAAGTATGGATGGTTAGTATGGATTGTAACTTAATGTGATTTAGAAACATGTCAAAATTACATGGTGGTCAAACTCATAAAGGAGTTCTATGATATGTTTAAGATGGAACTGTCTGAAAAACGTAACTATTACGTACGCCTTCAATTGCAGCCTAAATAATAAATAAATAATGAATAAAATGAACGTTTATTTCATATGTTTCCATCCATAGATTGTTAGTAGGTGTGTTAGTAATAATTTTCCTTGATTAGGTACTAAGTGTTGTAAAATCTGATTAATGAAAGTGTGCTTTGACTTCATTAATACTTTAAAATTAGAAAAGCAGGCAATCAATGTTGATAACACAGGTTTAGCTTTAAGCACTAAAACTCCTTACGTCATTCATATTTTTTCCCTCAAGCTCCTGTTTTAAGTGTACATCAATTAAGAGGGCCATCATTATATGTAATGTGCTGCGATCGCGTTGCAGCAATTTCTCAATTTGAATCCATTACAAAGTGTAAAACACACGACCTTCAGTTGTCCTGATTCAACGCGTTATTGCACAACGAGGCAAATGCGAGTTACATTTTAATGCAAAATCACGTTCCCTTTAAAACTGTTTTTCAGAGTCGAAGGATAAATATAGCAAATAGATTTTTAGTCTATCACCGCTGTTTTATCTTAACGACTTTGCCTTATTTTTTAAATAACAAGTGTAAATTAAAAATTTATAACACCCCCGACAAGTGAAGGTTACAGTAACTAGAAAAGAGCTGATAACTTTCAAACGGCTGAACCGATTTTCTTGGATTATAGCTAAGAAAACTTTCGATCAAGCCACAGACAGATACACAGATACACACGTCAAACTTATAACACCCCTCTTTTTGGGTCGGGGTTAAAAAATAGCGTGCAGGTTGTTAGGATGTGATTACCGCCTCCCGCCCATAAATACGTACTTATTTGCAGCCCCAGAAGAACCCCCAATGCGTTCCCAAAATTCTAATTCATTTCTAAATAGTATAATATTATATCGGTTCTACCTTACACGTCATGACAACAGAAAATGATAAAAATCTATAGATAACTTACCTATGTATGAAAAGATAAACTGACTGACATAAGTACAGTATACACCGCCAGTTCTAGAACCTAATATTTTACCTAATTTACCAGAAAATTTTCTTTATAAAATCTCTTCTTTATCTTCGTCTGTATTTCCCAACTATCTTTCTTTGTTTGCAAAAGTTTAGAAACTACTACACTGATAAAAATAACTAGAACTCCCTTCTTAATTACTTCTGCTACTTTTTAATAAATATTTATGTATTTCAAGTCGAATTGGAGGATTATTATTCACTAATCCACTTCATAAAGTAGGTTTTAATTCGCCAAAGTCACGAAGATTCTAGCAATGATTAACTTTTTCAAATAGCCTTCATTAAACTATTGTCATAATCCATCTTCATAATTTTTTCAAACTTCGTGATCGGAATTTACCTCCTTTGTTACGCAAGGTAGGTAAAGCATTGGACCATACTAATTTTGTTACGGATTGATAATTTACATTCAATCGATGAATTCGCAAAACTCGGTATTATTATGTACCTGGCAACGTTGGAAAACCTTCATAAATATGAATGAACCTTCTCTTATACAATCGAATGTACTGCAATTAATTTCAGCAACGGTGAGCAATAACAGCTCTTTTCGTTAAGTAATAAGAGCTATATTAGCAAGAACGTTCATTTCTGGATTAGAAGTTGCATAGGTTTGAAAATCGCGAATTAGAAATGTGGTGCAGTCTACATTTTATGTTAGCAACAATTTACAGTATCGGATCTCACAATTTATAACTCATTACTTTTGGCTTTCTCTATGCAGTTGTACTAAAATAATTATTAATTAAATATTAACAACGCAAGAAGTTGTTAAATTGAATGAAGAAGAATGTTTAAGATAAAACTTTTTAAATGATAAAAAGATTCCTATAATCTGCTCATTGTGGTTGAAAACGTAGTAGCCAAGAGATCACAAGGAAGATCTTCTGACCACCAGGCAGAAGATCTTCAATGACACTGGTGCATTCGATTTAAATACGATATGATCATTTACCACAAGATACCTACTGACTTGTAGTTCGGTCATCATAATTCTAAGTCATGATGGATTTGACTCAAGATGACTAATATAAAAGTTATCCAGAACATAACGTTTATTTTGGAATGGAAAATAACTATTCATCAGAAGAAAAAAACCGCCTAAATTTTATAATTCATGTCAAACTCCTTCACTCCTTTATGACTCTGTGAATTTTTTAATATGGACTCACTGATTTCTTTTAAGACATTTGAGGTCACGGAACCATACATCAAAGAAGCCGGCATCATTTTTTAGAATTTAATGAGACACCTTGCTATGCCAATTTTTATTAATTCGTATGGCGTATGGTATAAAATATCCGGCCTGAAATCATTTCATCACTAATTTCTTTATGCAAATCATTGATATATTTGTCTATGTTGTAAACATTTTAGTAAGATTAAAATGGTGAACCAATTTTGTTGTCAATCCAATATTAAGATCTGCATTCCCTATAATACAATTTTTTTACACAATACAGTATCTGATTCACGTAAAATGGCAAATAGCCAACTATAACTACGCTAGCCAAACGCTGGCTTATCTATTAATTTTGGCCAGGTGACAAATTTCGTCTTATTGGAACGTAAATTGTGCATTTCGACGCCAATAATGACGTTGCTATGCACATTTAGTTCCCTATCAGTTGCTTAGAAAAATAATTAAGTATAAATATCATCATGATCAACCCGTCGCCAGGCCACTAGTGATTACGAACTTAGATTAAGAATTGGTTGATTGGTCGCTAAAACAGCACAGCAGGGACCAACCCTTAATCTAAGCCTAAGAACCTAATTCCACGCCGACAAAGACGCTAAAAACTAGTTTGACATAAAATAGGTTACGTTTTAGAATCCAAAGCTAATACTTACATAATAATATTATCTAGTGTATTATTTCTGCTGTTTGCTGGCCTTTCTGAATTATTTATTATATATATTAGGTCAAGGTTAGATTGTTTTAATGGTTTTTGAGCATATTCAAATTAACTTCACATAAAATAGCATACGTTTTGAAGTTCAAAGCTAATTTCAAGTTTTCAAGCGGTGATCTTGCAGTGTACTAACCTTTCCAACTTCGATATCAGGTCAAGGTTGAATGCATTATTTTATGAAGAATAATCTATTTGAATAAACACAACAGAAAATCAGAAACATCACAAAATACGATATTGTGTTTGTCTTTCAAATACATCGCAACGGAGCAACCGGATTGGCGGGATTTTTTGCATGGAAATAGAGCTAAATACGAGAGTGACAGATAACTTTTCATCCCGGGAAATCAAAGAGTTCCCACGGAATTTAAAAACCTCAATCCACAAGTCAGAAAATATAACTACTTACTAGTACTACTACTAGATAGGTATATTGTCTAATACGTAGGAACCAGCTAAACTTCATCATAAAAATAAAAAAATAGTTTAATATGCATGATTTCACTGATATGAAAACACAATTATAAGAAGGTCATAAATATAATAGGTAACACACGTAACACATGGGTAATAAAGGTATGTTAATCAGTGCTAATTTAAATTTTCCATTTTTTTTTAATATTTATCAAGCACAGCTGCTGTTCTATTTTTTTAAGACTTTTAATTTATTATAGTTTTTACGATATTATTCATACATATGTGTTTTTTACTACACCGCCATCTGATTGAATAATTTCTATTGTCCACGGGATTTTTAAAACCACGTGAATGCAGTTTCGGGCAAAGTATATTTAATGCAGAAATAGGCATCCTGACTACTTTTATACCGGAAAATCAAAGATAATATCCCAAGGAATTTTTAAAAACTTAAATCCACGCGGACGCAGTTGCGAACATCATCAGCTATCCCTAATAAAGTTGTACTTTTTTTGTATTTATCAAATAAGATACCAATTGTATTATAAAAATAATTATGATCTATCTCTACTTTAAAAAGATCATCCTATTCGTACACTGTTGCGATTTTGTTATACAGTCGTCCGCATTTGGTCTATTAATATGATGATGTCTTATTGATATTATGATTTTGATCATAAATATCGATTGATTTTTATTTAATTGAATGTGTATTCAATATTGATTGCAGTGCTCGTTTATACATATATTACTAGAAATGGCAGCACTCTGATCTCAGAATGTTTGATCTAAAACGTATTGCCCTCACTGATCTCCATCCACATGTTTATTTATTTATCTAAACCGCGTTCTGTGATGTTTAATACAGCTGCTGTTGTGTATAATAACTGTTATTATTTATAACAGATTACACAACAAAAAGAATTGCATCATAAATTAAAATATACGTATTTAGTTTTCTTTTAAAATATAGGCCGGTAAGTACTTTGGCTTTTTCCTGTAGGTATGGCTCATTTTATTATTTAACCACACGTAAACTAATCTAGGGTATTACTGCAATGCTTAAACCTACCTATTAGGTACAATGGACGGAAAAGTTTAAAAAAGGATTAGTGTAAGTTTTCCACAAATACATTTAAACGTGTCTTATCCACTTTCTATTTTCCTAGCGCGGGGATTCAACCGTGAATAGTGGCTATACTTATTCAATATCGCAATAGTGTAAAAGGTATAAATAATTAATAGGTCCTTCGTCATCTTAACTTATCCGATGGATAAGATCTGGAGGAAATCCGCATTAGAACCAAGGTCACAGACGTAGCCCAATTCATCAGCAAGTTAAACCGCCAGTGGAAACACCATGCTTGTCGTGGAAGCGATGGTCATTGGAGCCTAAAAGTCCTAGATTGGAGACCACGTACGTACGAGTACGTAAACTAGCATGAGGTACCCTTCAGCATGATGGACTGATTTGTATTTGTATTTATTTATTCTTCGATTTAGACTTATAAAAGCGCTTACGAAAGTCAGATCAGTACAATACAATGACAAAAGACTGATGAAATAAAGAGGGCAGTGTTAAGTGGCTGGATGAGGAAGGCTGAGGACAAGGTGAGGTTAGTGGTGGCACGCAATAAGGCAGGCCTATGTTCAATACTGGACACCCGCAGGCTGTTATCATGATGATGAAATCTCCAAAAAATCGCCTTCTTTAAAATAGTTAAATATGAAGAATTCTACTCAAAACGTTCACCAACGTTTAATTTACACAGTCAACTCAGTGACTGCGTATAAATGCATTTGCATCGGCCTTGATGTGCATATTTGCATGGCTGGCACTTGACGGTAATATTAAATAGCACAAGCAACAAAAAGAAGCACTGTGCGATAACTATTCAAATTTTGTCCTACATTATTAAATGAAACAAGTTACCGGAACATAAAATAAAATTGAATGAGGATGATGCCTATGTCAAAAATAAATTATACCTTTAGAATTTTTTTTTAATCTTTTTTTTTTAATTGAAAATATTACAATAAAACTTAAAGCTAGCCTTATCTAATTACTATACAAATATTAAATAGACGGTCTTCCAAAATTCGTAAAACCCACGTCCGCTGTGAGATTTAAGTTTGCTAACCACTTTTAAGAGGGGTCTCTGCGTCACTCGCTTCATACAAACGTAGTTCTAATTTCATTTGAATATTAAGCAACCAAAGTCCATGAAATTTTGCAGACATATTCTAGAAACTAATATCTATGTCTGTGGTTTTCCATATTTCTGTTAAAATATTCGGTTTCAAAGTTACGCGGTCTTAAAAATTTACATACAAAGCTTTGACCCCGTGTAATTTTAAAACTACATATTTTTAGATAAATCTAAAACACCACAGACACAGATATTAGTTTCTAAAATATGTCTGCAAAATTTCATAGACTTTGGTGTCTTAATATTCAAATGAAATTGGAACTACGATTGTATGAAGCGAGTGACGGTGAGAGCCCTGTTAACTAACAATTTAACTAGAAAAATTCATCATTATTTTTAACACTATCTCATTCGCTGAAATATGTCGAGATTTCGCATCGTTGATTATCATTGTAAAATATGTACCTACTTAACTCTAGATTTTTTTCGTTTAATTCAACGCTTAAATTATGCTTGACAGTAATTTAAGTACTTGATGCAAAATTTATAACGGTAGCTGATAGGTTGAATTGATTAAGGCGAAAATGGAAACGAATTCGATTTAACGGCATAAACGACACTCCAATACTGACTGAATGAATAACAGACGACTCGGACCTAAATCGGAGGGTCTAGAAGAATGAAACTTCCCAGAAGAGTTCCAAAAGAATATAACGGGATTTTGAAAATTTTCAACGGGTATTAAAAACGCACAAAAAGATCGCAAGAGCGGAAGTAAAAGAGAACTCCGCAAACACGACCTCTCTGTTCAAAGTAGGTGATAATGCAGCCCAAGAAATTGCCTTTTGGACGTCCCAATATTGTGATTGGAGGGTAAAACAGAAGCCAAAGTCCACGCGGTCAAAATCACGCTAATACTTCCTATAAAGTCAATTTTAAAACCACATTTCATAAATGTTTTAATGAGAAGTTAGATCGTTTATTTACATTTTCACAGTAGAATTAAGATGGATTTAGATGGCTATCTTGTCGCGAAAAACTTTGTTTGCCTTAGAATAAAACTTGAAAAATTTATTAGGCTTGCCCAAAAATCCGTAACTTTTCCTTTGTTGATTTAAAAAATCTTTTTGGAAGAGTGAATTGGCCTCGGCACAGTTGATTGGTGCAATGAGGCGCAAAATGAGCATGAGTGGCAGTATCTATAGTAACGGAGGACTTCTTTGGGTCACTGAGCAAGCCAAATAGCATTAAAAACATTGATGTTGTGACTATCTATCAATGTAAGAACTCCAGATGGGTAAAGCTCATACGTTCGTATTTTAAAAAGTGAAGACTTTGCACGCTGCTTGTGTGAGACGTGCATGACATTCGTACACTTTTAATTGAATAAAAAATATTGACTTGAAAATGACACCTTCGAGCTTGCTTCAGAACATGGCGGCTTTGCTACCAGTCTATAGAAATCGTTGATTAGAACATACTAAGATTAGAAATGTTATTCGGAAGTAATTCCCTATTTTTAACCCCCGACCCAAAAAGAGGGGTCTTATAAGTTTGACGTGTGTATCTGTGTATCTGTCTGTGGCATCGTAGCTCCTAAACTAATGAACCGATTTTAATTTAGTTTTCTTTTGTTTGAAAGGTGGCTTGATCGAGAGTGTTCAAATAATCCAAGAAAATCGGTTCAGCCGTTTGAAAGTTATCAGCTCTTTTCTAGTTACTGTAACCTTCACTTATCGGGGGTGTTACTAAATTTTTAATTTACACTTGTTCCTTTCTTTATGTGTAAATCTTTAAATTATCCAATGATTTAACAAAATAACTGGTAATTTTTTTGACTTACCTAAACATGCGGTAAGGCTGATTAATTTAAATCGCACGATCAAGCGATCAAGACTGACATACAGTTGCCATGATACTTTAGACAAGAGGCTGACAGGCCGTCGCAGACGCAACACGTCTGATTAGAATCTTTATTTTTCAATTCATTTAATTTAATGATTAACTATTTTGTTTCTTATGCTTGATTAAAATCTACATCTAAAACTACATCAATATTCTGTCTATTACGTTGGTACAGACATTAATCTTAAACCAATCAATAATATACGTCGTACGTAAATATTCATCACCATTCTTTGGTAAATCATTCTTTTCACAATGATTTTGCGTAAAAATATAACTTTATTTTCTTGTTGATTTCCTTTGTTTTTTGTTGAAAATTTTGAATTTATTGAATGTTTTGTCTAGATACAATTGGAACAGCGCTATTAGCCTCAAACTTTACTTAGAATTATAATGAGACTTTAAAATATCTCTGATATAAATCTGTTAAATCTTTTAACTCTGTTTTTAATCTGAGCAAAACGTTGCTCAGATTAAAAACAGAGTTAAAAGTGTCTGCGCTTATATAGAAATATTCTATGTATGCGCTTGTTTCTGACATAAATCTGTCTCATTTTAAGTCAGAGTTTCTTGCTGGTTCTTCTCGGTAGGAAAGGCATTCCGAACCAGTGGTAGATGCTTTTGACGATTCAAAAGAACTTGTAAAAGTCTAATTGAATAAAAATATTTTGAATTTGAATTTGAATTTAGAGCAAAATCTCTGTCTTAAGTCTTAGCAAAGTCAAAGTAGATGATGAGATGAGAGATATGAGAGCTAAAGTATCCCTTTTCGACGCTCGATTTCTTTTGTATCTCACCATGAACAAATTGTTACACTACTGTAATTTGTAACCTATTTAAGTACAGCATATTTCTTTCTTGTAAAAAGATAATTTCGCCTCAAGGTTCAATGTCTTGTGATTAACTTTGACATTTTACGGTGCCGTTCAACATAAAGAGGATTAATTAGCACTTTAAATTAACGATTTAAATAACACCAATATGCCATTTAAAAGCTCTTTAGTTCAAGTTTATGATTAATTGGCGTTTTATACATATAAATCATTTTTTTGCAAAATGCTTAATTGGCTTATCTTGTATCGATTTTCTAAAAAAATTGCATTTAAATGTTTTGATTCTACGACCTTATGTTTTTATTCGAATAGAATGTATTTAAGATTCTAATTTATGGATAACTAGAGGATGTCCGCGGCTTCGCCCCCGTGCATTTCGGTTTTTTTAAAATCCCGTAGGATCTCATTGATTTTTTCGGGCCTATGTCCTTCCCCGGGATGTATCCCAAGTCTGTACCTTTCATTAAAATAGGTTCAGAGGATGGGCCGTGAAAACGTAGCAGACAGACAGACACACTTTCGCATTTAGGTATTATATTAAATATGGATAATGGATATTATACTGAAGTGCCATAGAGCTTTTTATTTGAATAAAATTATTCTTAGTTACGCATATTATTGGTTTACGTTTATAATAATATTACTCTTTTCATATACTTAGGTAGTATACAGTAGGTACTTAATTTCTTCCAGGTTAGCTGTCTTTATGTTAGAAGGAATTATTATCGATTTATCACTTAGGTACTATGAGATTGAAATCAAAGGCTGATATTAGGTATGTCATCAAATAAAACACAAGTTGGTTTTACACTTTATCAACTGTATTGCAGACTTGTCAAGAGTGTACTTTCCCACATTCATCTTCCGATATAAAATTTTTACCTTAGATATCAATTTATAGAACGTAATTTGACTTTGCTCAGATTTAAGACTCGGTTAAAACGAGAGAGTTATGTCTTTCAGATAAATCTGTCTCGTTATAACTGCGCCTAAAGTCTGTGTGAGTCAAAGTACGTAAAGTATTACTAAAACATATTTTAAAACAAAGTAACTGTAATTGCTTGATTTAAACTTTAAACTGCGCCCATAGTTTTGATTCCGGCTGATAATATAATATCAAGTACAACATATATTTACAGTAATAAATTGACCCCCGTGCTAACAGTATATCCACATGAAAGGTTTTAATGAAGATTTATCACCGTGAAAGACAGCTTTTATTATCTTGGTAAGTAATCTATTGATATTTTGTTTACATAATGCAAGTATAGAATTGAATAAACAGATTTATTAATAGCGAACGACCGATATGTACCTACGGAGTGCGTTTGGTAAAACACTTCCTGTCTTTTACTAAGTATATTCTTTGAAGACTCAAGTCTAAACAGTTAAAATTTGGAAGGGAAAATTAGTGATAATAGCCCACGCCAGCGGCGTCCCATTTGAAGAATCAGGGATTCGTGCACCTCTATTTTGACGGATTTAAATCGTATAACAAGCTGATGCCAACGATTTCGTTTGCGTGTATATAGGTTTTTTAAAAAACCCGTGGGAACTAATTCTTTTTTCGGGATAAAAAGTAGCCTACGTGTTAATCGAAGGTATAATCTTTATCCATTCTCAGCCAAATCCATCCAGTAGTTTTTGTGTGAAAGAGTAACAAACATACACACATACACAAACTTTCGCCTTTAAAATATTAGTGTGAAGTGTGATAGTGTAAGTTGATGAGAGATGTGTTAGGTACTGTATGGATATATCACAATTGAATTGAATTTGAAAGAAACTTATTGAAATAAGCTTTTACAAGGCTCTATTTTTTTCTACCATTAGGCGCAAAGCTTCGCGAATTCCATTTTATACTATGTCATCATATTTAACACGAGTCAAGATCGTATCGTAAACCAGTCCAAGACGAAAATAATTCTTTTTTTATTAATGAAATATAATAATATTATTTTTAGGTATATTTTATTATTTTAATGATCGCTAGCGAGTTTATTTCGCTTATCGCTATAAGATCGATATGCCCATTTATCTTGACGTCATTGTGGCGCTCTATCAAAGTTATCCGCATCGCTAGCTAATATTTTATTTGGCAGAATGTGATATGACGCGATTATCATCGATTGGCATGGCCCGGCCTCTAAGATCCCACGACCGCTAGACGTTACTTATTTTCTGAGAAATAATATGCTTGGGATAGAGACTTCAGCTGTGCTAGTGTGTGCAAGCCAGAGTGATGATAGGCCAGTTTCTAGTGAGAGAAATAAAACCACAACACTAGAAATTCAGCTCAAGAAATTTATTGAGAGGTCTTTATTTCTCACAACATAAGTAACGTCTGGCGGCACTGGGATCTTGGGCCACTTTGTTTGGACAAGTTTTGGACAGTCGTCAACGCCGCAAATCGACGCGCGTCAACAGCGCTGCAACTGTGTCTGTGAGAATGTGCAAAGGTGAACAGACGACTATTTAGCGTCTGCTACTCGTATTAGTGACCTCTGGGAACTTACTACACTATAGTACCTATCTATCATTGCTAAAGTATAGTCCGTACAAAATCAATCAAGAGCCTCAATAGCTCAACCGGTAAAGGAGTGGACTGAAAACCGAAAGGTCGACGGTTCAAACCCCGCCCGTTGCACTATTGTCGTACCTACTCCTAGCACGAGCCTGACGCTTAGTTGGAGAGGAAAGGGGTATATTAGTAATTTAACATGGCTAATATTCTTTAAAAAAAAATGACTTCTCACGCGCCATTTTAACTCTAGGTATGGGTCATCTGTCATGTCAAAAGTATCAAAAGTAAAAAAGTATACTAAAATCGTACTATTGACATAATTTTGTTGACATATAAACTTAAAATGGTGCGTGAGTACCTACTTATATTTTACGCATTACTCATAGTAATGTTTTAATATTGTCTTCACATTTTTATACAAGTTTTGTATGAAAATGTCAAAACAATATTGAAACATTATTAGGTACCTACTACCTACCTACTTAATTTAAGCGCTGGTTCCCTGATAGACGCGTTACATCTTTTTAAACTGACTTTAAAAAAAAGAAGATTCTTGTATTCCACCCGTAAATATGTACGTACCTACCTACGTATGTTATAACATTATCGTCATTATTTTTATTTTAAAGATAACGATATCTATTGCAGATAGGTATAACAAGTTCAAGGAGTCGAAATCTTTGATAGGTAATTTCACATAAGTACCTACTCTACTATCCACTTATAGCAGTAAGTACCTATTGCAATCAAGTGATAATAGAGGATCTACGAATTTTCCTTTTCTTTTAAAATAAAATTTTTGCTTTAAAAATGGGTGGAAGTAGATTCGATCGTGATTTGAGCCCTGCCCCTATGGACCCATGATGATTCTTTAACAGCAGGTTTTTGTCTTTCACATAATAATGAAGGGTATACCAAATCTTCGAATAATTAACCTTCTCGTACAAAGATTTTGACAGGAAGTTTGTGTGAAACACACATAGTAGAGACTTGAAGTCCGAAGCCTTTCATCTCGAGGTAAAAAACGACCACGACATTTATCTCGAGCTTGCCGTGCTCATAATATGAGCAAGGCAAGCTCAACATAAGGCCGCCCTCAGAATAAGCAAAACCATGGATCTCTTCTAAAATAAATGGAGCCGCTAGTTCGGGTCACCTCATACACGTCGTCCCGCACTTACCACACGATTGATTTATCTAGAGGGCTTAATTGAACCTCTGTATGTACCCAATATCATATCTTTACTTATAGTTAGGTAGTATTAATTGGCATCTGTTTGATTGTTTACTGCAGCGTGTTGAGCAATCAACGTGGAAGTTGGAACATCATGCGAAACGAGAACGCGTAAAAATGATTTAACTAGTTTGTTTTTCAGAAAGCCATTTCGTTCGCAAAGCATTCCGTGCGCACTATAATTTTGAGATTTACCGATCATACATCTAGGTATTAGACTGCAAAATCACTTACCGTTAGGTGAGATCGCAGTGAAGAGCCAAACTTGTATCAAAATAATATTTATTTTTTTCAAAATCAAGATGATGTTTCATGTTTCCAGTTTCCTAGACTATTTTAGAGCGAAAAACTCCGTTTAAAAATTGGGTAGGTAGTCTTATATTAGACACCCAGATATGTGAAGTGAATGGTCTATTGCCAGTTGCCATCTTTTTGCCACACACAAAGTCGCGTGCGCCAATGTAATTTAACGGCCCATTGAAAATAATTGACAGATCTCGATCACTTTACGTCAAAGCCATATCAGAAATGAATCTTTATCCATTTAGGTACATAAACATAACCGTAAAGTAGACACTTTATGATAGCAAAGGAACAGGATAAAAGTATTCCTTTTAAAGCAAATAAGTACAAGTTTTATTTAAGTTGAAAAGATGGGACCTTTTAAAAGGTTGAGCCAACATGTTACATTTAAATCTTTGATAAAAGGCACTTGTTTTTAATGCAAAGTAAAAATATATTCAGGACTTGTTTGGAGTACGGATTAAAGATGCTCGCCCACTGACTCATGATCCGCTAAGGCACAAAAATCGCCAGAGCCGTGAGAGATGTACTGCGATTTGCGAATGACGTAAACAGCATTGGATGTATTCTAATGCTTGAGCCACATTAAGATTAATGTCGATTCCCAACAAAGCCTTAATATCCGCCGATAATAATTAGAGCGTTAAATTGAGTGCATTAACGGTAAAATGTCCTAATTTCAAGATGGACGTTGAGTTTTTTTGCGAAGCCAGGATTATGATGTTTTTTTACTCGTGATGTAACACGCATTTTTAGTATTGGAAAATGCATGCGGCTGTTGCGGCTCTGGTGGCTCGTCGTGTAATATGCGATCATCTTAAGAGATGTTTACATACCACCATATTATTTAAATACAGAAGAAGATATTTATTTGCTCACTTTGATCATAACTTGTGTAATGTAATGCCTGTTGATATCAATAGTTTTTTTCTTTAAGTTTATTCAAAAGGTTGTTAGTACAGTTTTATTTTTATCTCGAGGCCTTACTTCTTACTATATAAGTACCATCTATTACTTATTTAAAACTTTGAAAACGTATCTATATGTAAATACGATGGCTCAACGGTGTTGTGAAAAGAGTTGTCTGTACCTGACTAACAAAACATATAAACTTCCAAGTAAGTATGCCTAATAAAAAAACTTAGGCCTCACTACTGAGTTATACCTAAGTAGATAGGTAGGTAAGAGCTATTTTAATATTGTTACTAAGTACATAAGTTAATTTTTTTTAATCCTTGTGAAATCTTTAATATTTCTGGATATTAAGCAGCTGCCTATGTCCATCTCCGCGGCCTTTTGATTTTGACCAAACGTCAAAATCATTTAAGCAGATGGGTCTTGAAAAGTTTAAAAGACAGATAGATAAACAAACAGATACACTTTCGCATTTATAATATTACATACTAGGTACTTACTAGGTATGGATTATTTTTTATCATAGATGCCAACCTTTGTCCGTAACATTTTGAAAGATTCATAGATATCTAGTTACCTATTGAAAGATTACATAACATTTTTATCATTTAGGTATTACCATGTATCTATCAGTCCATCAAATACATCGATGATCAAATCTAATACGCGAAAAATTTTATCGTTATAATAGAAAAATAGGTTACTATTGTTTGTCTTAATTTCCTATGTAAGTATATGGACCAGGTAAAATCCTTTTTTGGGTAGGTATGCCTAAATCAGGGTCCTCTTTTTTACCCGACTGCGGTAAAGCCGAAAGGAAGGGTTATGATTTTAGCAGTCTATGTACTTACCTAATATGTATGTATGTTTCAATATTAGACTTACCTTACCATGGAGGTAGGTGCATCTAACAGTTTCGATTTGACCACTTCCCAATACTTTGCTATTTTTTGTTGAGTTATGTTATAATTTTGTATTAATTTACCATGCAAATGTCTGGAGGTTCCGACCGCTAAAGTGCGACAACCAGACAAACGAAAAAAGTTTTAGATATTAAACTATAATTGCACATGGAATAGACACAATTTGTAAGTACACTATTGACTATTACTTACCTAGTAGGTAGGTACCTACGCTCAATCGACCAGCAGTAACCGACCATTTGGCCGGCCAATTAACTAAATACAAAGTTGTAACTTGTATGTACGTATGCACTAGGTACTAAGTGTCGGCCTAAAATACGAATTACGGCACTTCTAGTAGCTAGCTGGCGGGAAAAATGCACGCCGGAAAGGCATTCCACACCTTACCGGAGATGAGTAAGCTTTGGTTTTACAACGTTGACCCAAATCAGTGATGGGTGACGAGATTCATGGTATGTGGTTAGACCTGTTTGTTATTCACTATCATCTGATGGTAATACAACTCTATAATACCATTAATATTGTTCTCCTGGATGAATCATTTTCACAGAAACCAATCTCTAAAGACAGGTGCAATCTCTATTCTCTCACTTTCATAGCCCGATATGGGACGGCAATCCGATACGACCAGAGAGAAATCAGACTAAAGAGCAACGGCTTTACTTGCACAAGTGCAGTCTGTATTCCTTCAGAAGTTCAGTGTCATATTCCGATGAGAGTTGGGACAGCAATCTGACTCCATTGGAGAGAGATTAGGCAAAGGACATTAATAGTAATACAGGCTCTCTGGGGCACGTCGGGACGTCTCGGTGCACCAACAACTTCCTAACTCCAGGCTTAGAAAAATAAAAATGATGTCCAGAAAACTATAATAAGTAAGTAACCACCTACTAAAAGTACCTTTGATTGTTGGTCTTTATTTGAAAACAGGCATTTGCCCGCGACTTTGTCCGCTTACCATAATATATAGTATTAATTTAGTTCAATCAGCGAATGAAATTTCAGAATCGGATATTACAAACTTTACCTCTTGATAACATATTTGTAGATGTCTAATACTAAGGCTAAGTGTTCAACGGGAAACTTTATTACAGAGTTGCTATTATTGCCGTGTCAATGACATTTTCTACAAGTTTTATATTTTTAAAAACTTGCAGAAATTGTCGTTGACTATTGAAGTATTTATAGAGTGCAAAAAGCCGTTTTCTGCAAGAAATTGCAAAAGATACATGCTAGTGGACACGTAGCTTAAGGTAGGGTAACCATACTGTTTTGGTATGCTTTCGCGTGACTTGCTAAGAGATTTAACGGTAAAAATCCGGTTCTAGATTCCACTTTTGACTTTACCATTTTTCAAAATTGGTAAGTAGGTAGATCGATAACAAATTTATTTTATTGCCTTTATACGTTCAACTACTTTCTTGTATGACTTAAAGTTCAAGTCTTAAACGATAAATTCCAATAAAAATCAATCAATCAAAGAAACTTGGTTTTTAAATACAATAATTATTTTATTTAAGTTTTTATGCAGTTTTTATACATTTTTATGATGAGTGCAATTAATAATAATTAAGGTACCTACCTAGTGAAGTGATATAATAAATTAAAATAATATTTAGTAAAAATAAAATGTAAAAGTGACAGCTTTTAACCTACTTATAATATTATAAACGCGAGTATTGTATAGATGGATGTATGTTTGTTACTCTTTCACGCAAAAACTACTGAACGGATTTGATTGAAAGGAATGGAGGCCGATTATACCCTATTTTAACACATAGGCTACTTTTTATCCCGCAAAATCGGATTTTTAAAAACCTATATCCACGGGAACGAAGTTGCGGTCATCAGCTACTGTAACATTAATAAGCCTATCATTTCTTTTTAAAAAATACGATTTCTCTATTAGGATGCACCTACACTAAACATGGTAGGTGATAGTAGGTATGTCTAATAATATTAGTGACTACTGCAAAAGCCGTATTTGGTCCTACGTCACTTAAATTTAAAACAAATCTGATTTCCATTTGATGCCTACCTACCTGTCTAATATATAAATTTTGATATACTACCTACCTACATTTACCTAGCTTTACCTACATTACATACATACATTATGCTAGCTTACATTTAGCTGTACCTACATTTGCAGGAAGTAAATGAAAATAAGAAAATAGATCATAGAACTATGAATTGAGCTCTATATTTTCATAAAGTTGGCGCAAAATGTGTACCTTTCAAATATTTACATTACGTATATAAGACAATCTCCGACTGTAAATACCTACCTAATAGGGCTTTAACTTAGAGCCAACCACTGATTAATCTAACCGCCATTACTGTGCGAGTTATTTTTAGATTCCGCACAGAGATCATGACTTTATCTGCCTTAATGTAAATGAATACCGACTGTTTGTGTGAGTCGACAGTGGAGCCGGCACTAAACAGTTCGTGTGTTATCTAAATGACATAACCTATAAGTAACATCTTACTTAAAACAAAAGTAGAAAACCTTTCTCACCGAATTCACGTCGTAACGGCTTCCACATTTCCCAAATCATCGTTATATTTGCACTAAAAAGTATATATTAGACAAAATGAGGTTATGTTAGGCCGATGTCACATAGTTTTGACAGGTGTAGTGCGACAATACTGCCACCTGCACGCGCAGGCGGGCACACGCGAATCAGTTCCTGGTTTCGCGTATTATTTTGTTGGAATATTATCATAGTTTAGGGTCCGGAGAGGAGCACGGCACGGCTTGGCATCGCGGCCAATGAACGGCGCACGCCGCGTCAAGGTCACTGGAGGCGAACTAGCGGCTCGCGACGCCAACAGAGGGCAGCTTACGATGGATACGAGTAGCTACCTCGCTGCCCGTATGGCAACTAAACAGAGACTGTACGCAGTGTAAGCCCCAGCATGATGCGCCGATAAGCGGTATATGGTATAAATAAAAACGCCGCGTCGTGAATATGAATGAATGCGCACCAAGTTTACGTCATTTGCCCATTATTTCAATGTGGGTGAAAACTATTTAGAATCTTGCCCCTATAATATATTTTTTCATCCATCGCATCGCTTACAGCTAGAATGCACAGTCTATCAAATCAAAGCGAAACTTTGCAGTTTGAATTGTTCAATTAAACGAATTAAGTAAGTAGGTATTGTTTTCGCTGTGGATAAAAGATATACTTACTAAAATATACTTATCTTTCTTTCGAGGGGGAAATCTGAAGATTCCCGCTCGGTTTATGTGGGATTTCTACCCACTAAAACCACCTCGGTGGTCCTCCTCAGCACATATTGGGAAACACCGGGAAAATATAGGTACCTATATCTTAGTTCTTGACTTCAGACTGCGTAATACAATACAGCTAACGTACTGCATTACCTGCGTCTTCACTCCACTGCGGTTAAATAAAATATAGAATTACCTACCTATATACAAGTCATTCCGGACCTGTATCTCAGAAAATACCCAAAATTATTCTATTGTTATTATTTCTATCTTGCCATTACGTACCTTGTATCTAAATTAATAGAGCTGTTTTAAAGATACTTTTAATTAATCATCTGGGATTATACTCGTATAATATACTCGTAGTAAAGGCACGTTGATTAAATTATTTGAAAGACCTGCTTTGGTTCATTGTTAAAATAACGGTAGAAATAGTTTATTGCAGGCACCACTAAATTCACATTCATACGAAAATTCCAAATAAACTTTACTGGTGCATTTGAATCTGTAACGAATTTATTTTAAATCTGACGTCAGTTTAGTCTTGTTAGTTAATGTTCCGATTTCAGTAATTTAACTGTTAAGAATATATTATAGTCAATAGTCAATTATAAACGCTCCAATCTGAAGTAAAGGTAAATATGAAATAATATAGTCCTTAAAATTTGGGATGTTATTTTGGTAACCCTAGTTAAGTACTGTATAGTTTCTAATTTGACAGTTTCCCGACCATTATTTTTATACTTACGATGTAGGTACCTTGTTGGACTTCGTCTGTATTGGTGTTAGGCGGCGGGCGTGCTCTGCCGTTTTGGAGTGTTTTTTTTTTGTTAAAACTGACTGAAAAACGCTCTAAGGGGGTTCCGTGCGTGTGTCGGCGAGCGCCGGCACAGACGGGGTCCATACTTGTATAGTTTCCCTAACTTGTTATAAATAACTACAAACTTGACATTGGCTAATCTTTATAAAGCCAGACGAGAGAGCAAAAAAAAAAGGTAGGTACCTTGTTGTGAATTGACATCAACTAATTATATTATTATCGCTTTCTTTTGGGTGGCGGTACGTAAATAATAAAATCATTTGACGTTAGGTGATCCACCTGCTCATTTTCTCTATATTGATATTTAAAAAACTTAAGTAGTTTTAGTTTGAATTAAAACAAAAAACCGGCCAAGGGCGAGTCAGACTAGCGCCGTGAAGGTTCCGTACTCGGGTATTATTTCCAACATTTTGCACGATAAATCAAAAACTTACATAAAAATTAATAAAAATCTGTTTTAGAATGTACAGGTAAAGTCCTTTCATGTGATACCCCACTTGTATATAGTTATATATAGTTATCTTACTTTGAAAATTAAAACACATTTTAATTTTTTTTTAATGATGTAACCACAAATTCGGGGTTTTCCGATTTATTCCTGTACTTGTGCTATAAGACCTACCTAACTGCCAAATTTCATGATTCTAGGTCAACGGGAAGTACCCTATAGGTTTCTTGACAGACAGACAGACAACAAGACAACAAAGTGATCCTATAAGGGTTCCGTTTTTCCTTTTGAGGTACGGAACCCTAAAAATTATTAAAAAATACCTTTTCTTTATTATGTTTAGTTCAGCTACTACACGCATGAGGTCACTACTCACTAGTATCTTTAATAAAAGATGAATAGAAAATATACCTACTTATTACAAATTATGGTTCCTTCACAAATTACCATATTATATCAAAGTAATTAAATATATCGAAACAAGTATATTTTTGTATTCTTGAATGAAATCTAAAATATACCTAGGCGTATTAAATTTCAATCAAAATGAAAAAAAAAAACCGATAAGGTTTTTATTATAATCCAATGATATTCAAAATATAAATTAATGTAGATGAATATTTAAAATGTGTATGAAGATTACAAATAGCATCTTAAACCACTTCTTATCTTAAATCTAAGTGCTGCTGAAAAAAGTGGTTCCTTTATTGCATCCGCGTGCTGAGGTATTATGTTACATACCTACCTACCAACACAAAATTAATTCTTATCCTAAAAGAATTCGCGTGCCACATTCATCATCATAATTTTTAAAGTAATAATCTACTCGTGCTTGACCAGTTATTTTGAAACAGACAGACAGACGGACGGACGGACAGACATACAGACAGACAGACGGAGTGATTTGTCTAGTTTAGCGGATTATAGCAAATTAAGCCTTTGGTTCCTTGCCTTCACACATGTCTGAAACCGATTTTGTGTCAAAATGATCTGCCACTGGATAATCCGATTAAAATTCGGGCCCGACAGCCGGCAAGTGAGAACGGGCTGTAATAATAAAATATAGCCATGATTATTATCATCATGATCAACCAATCGCCGGCTCATTAAAGAACACGAGGGTTCTCTCAGAATGAGAAGGGTTTTTAAAAAAAATAAGAATATTAGCCATGCTAATCATGACTAATACTCCCCTTTCCCCTCCAATTAAGCGTAAAGCTTGTGCCAGGAGTGAGTACTACAATAGTGCAACAGGTGGCTTTGGCCATAGTCTACTACAATTGGCAGTTATACAATAACTACAACAATAATTGAGATTATCGCATATCTCGATCAGTCTTCCTTTCCAGTCGTATCTGGAACAGCGAATACAATTTCTGGAATTAAAATAATTAGACGATTGCCAGCCGTCGTCCTCGCATGATTCACGAGACAAAAATAGTCACCGATTATCTCGGTGATAACGAGATCACCGACCAAACCATACAAAACTCGAGCCCACTTCCTCATTCTATTCTGTTTGAAATAATAATTAATTAATTAATTATTATGATTGTTCTCTCTCTGTGCCTCGCATTCTTCATTGCTAATTAGTGTCGTAACCCCTTACCTTATTTACCTTATTGCATACTTAGTGATAGGCATTTTCTTGGGATAGTTCCCAGATCCTTCAGCTTACAACTGCTCCACTAATAGACTCAACAGGCAATGTTAGCGTCAATGTACAATCAATATTACGTCCTAGATACGTCTAAGACTTAAATTACCTAAGAAAATAAATTACCTAATGTTGTAAGTAAGTAGGTACCCTTACCACTACCAGTACCTACTTACATCAATTACATTATTAGATTTTTTCACTTATGTGTACCTACTTTGGCCTTTTAAGAATCTGCCCTTATTAGAAGCTGTCTTTCTGAGAACATTCTGAATAAAGGTTATTCTATTGTCATTGTCATCGTCGTCGCTAACCGGATACCGATAGCCGGCCACTACTGGATAATAGGTCTCTTGTAGAACTCCTGCACGGTCTTGCGCTGCATGGATCCCTCGGCTCCCTCTATATTGTATGAAATTACTGTTTCTTTCTCTGCTCTCTACAGTCACTTTTTTACCACTGATTTAAGTTATATCGTTTAGTTCGTATTTAAGTTGTCGTGTAAAAAGCACTCATTAAAGATATCTCATTTGAATACACAATACGAGTATGTACTTGTAAAAAAACTCAATCCGGCAATTGGATGCAGACGAAAAATCATCAGACCAAGGAATTTGGTCTGAGAAAAATCATTTACTTACACAATTTTGGAAAGACTTCGTATGCTACGAACGGCTATCAATTTTCAAATTCCTTGACGGACGTTAGTAAAAAAAAAGTCTGGTATGCAAGTATTAAAATTAAACAATAAATCTTTTCAAGTTTTATTTAAAAATAAATTATTGTAGTACAACTTGCACCAATAACAACAAAATTTTGGTTTAAACAACTTGAAACCGTAACGTTAGCTCAAAGCATGAATCAATTATTTATCAATTGTCTTAATGTGAATTAGAAATAGATACTTAGTCTTAATTAACGAGAATACAAAATTATCTACAAAGTGCGATAGTAAGCCCTACATGCCTATTCGCTGTTCACTAAAATGTAGGTTCATAGATGTATCAAAAGTGACTTTGACAGCAAATTTACGAAGGCTATAATAATAGTTATACTCGTTCAAAACACGCTAATATACGTATAGTTGAACATCTATGAACCGACCAAAAACATCGAATCTTTAGATGTAACGCAGACGGTCAATTTTTATCTGTGACCGTTTTTTTATTTAAAAAAAATTTGAGAAGTCCTCTAAGTCCTTCGAAGTCATCTAATTCGTTCTGTTAGTATGTTAATTCGATTGATTAGACAATGTTGAAAAAACCGGTCTATTCGATTGCTGAGTCTAACAGATCGGAAACGTAATGTTTTTCCGTCTTGTTAGACTGTTAGTGCGATTGTCGAACAATGCGAAAAAAAGAACGATAACTAATTGTATTATTTTAACTAACGTAGGTAGTTAGTCTACATACTTTCAGGAACGTTTAAGATTAGTTATTACTCTTTTTCCCGAATTTTTTCACAATCAGTCTAACAGTCTAACCGAACGGAAGTGTACCTTCCGATCCATTAGACCGAGCAGTCGAATAGACCGGATTTTGTTTCCATATAGTCCAATCAATTGAAGAACACAATGGAATAGAGTCTATTCAATAGACAGTTCATTCTCTTTATTCCGTTTCGCATATTCTCGCCTCCTATTCGTGAAAACCCTGTTTTCATCAAGGGTAGTTTTTGTAGGCGCTTTTCTTTGAGAGACTAATCGTTCATCCATTTATTGATCGTCTGCGATACCTCGTCCGTAACAGTACGTCCAATTGAATATCTTCACTTATCAAAGAACTTTCTTCTAACTCAGACACATTCGTATATTATCTTTCTCCACGTGTTTAATTACTGATGCAAACTAAGCTTCAGCGGACAAGTGACTTATTAGTCTTAGTATAAGTATTTTAATATACCTTTATATACCTTTATAATAAATCCCATCTCAACCACACAACCTACATGAGATTCACCCTCTAATTTTATTTATAGATACACCTTTGCACAACATAAAGAAAATAATAAAGGAAAATAATCTAAAACACTTTCCTAATAACTGAAAATAACATATTTTACTTGATGCTAAAATTATTTAAGTATAAAAATGTTAAAAGGCACAGCGTAAAAGTACACTCGCCTAGAGTATTGTTTATTTTTTCATTACCGTTCTTCTTATAAGTTATAACGTAAATGGATTGGCGACCGTATTGCTAAAGAGCTTATTGATAACTTAAAACTGTACATAATTATTATTTAGACTAATGTAATGTTTAATGTCAATTTACATACAATTATTCATATTATTACCTACCACGCTCATTGTACCAACTATAGTTATACCGTTTCATTGAAACAGCTCGTAAGATAAAGACTAGGGTGAGAGAGTGACAAGGTCTTGACGCAAAATTCAAAACTGTCGCTGTCACCCTTCCGCAACCCGTAGGTCGATTGCGGAAAAACTGCATCAATCATTATTACAATCTCAATTGTTTTGATTGGCTGAATTTATGGTATTCTTGTTGCAACAATGCATTATAGCCAATAGTGAGCGAACGTCAACCAATCAGAGATGGTTGTGATCATAACATTATAGCTGTCATTGTATGAGCTACGGCATCTTACCCCACAAGCTGTCTCAGTTAAGCGGTACACCTTTAAACTAAATGTTTAAAGAAAGTATATTGTTTAAACGTTAAACGTTTATTGATAAGTATTGCTACTAAATTCTTTTCTATTCAATTGCTATATTTTAAGTCATCATGCGAATCGTGTACTCTTCAACGTTTCTCAAAGAATAAATTGATATAAAAGAATTCCCTACGTTACATTTAGACTATAAATTATTTTTATCTACTTCAAAAATTTGCATTTAATTCCATAACACTGTATTTGAAGGCTTTTTGTTAAAAAATCAGTGGTTTTATGGTTTTTAATTAAATCTTCAGATCGATAAACTTAAGCAAATCATTAGGAATATTAAAAAGAAGTTAGTTAACGTTCTGATCCTTTTTACTAGTTTGAATTCCAGTATCGCAACCCGAATAGGTAGGTATAGTACCTATAAAGTATATTCATCACTAAAAGATGTAACATAATATACCTAGTAAAAAGTTTAATAATAATTGACTAAACAAGAAATCTTTAGTTTCTTTATTTATTGGCATTGTAAAAATGCTACATGTGACGGTATGACGAACCTAATTCTATAGTTATAGGTTTTTAATAATGTTTTAACTTACAAGAATTTGTCTAGACTATTTAAAGTCTACAGTTTTATTATTTTGAGCGGGAATATACCTTCAGTTTTCTTTTAAAAGCATGGTATAGAACCGTAGACGGAATAACTACTTTATATATAAATATAAAGTTAATTTAAGGACTTTTAATAAATGTTTCTTGAAATAGCACTGAATACTCATTTATGTTAAGGTTATCTTTACAATTATCTCTCAAACAGATTTCAGCAGGCTTACTATAAGATTTTACATCTCAACGCTAATAGAATTCAGGCATTGAAATACAATAACGTTCGTTAGAGTAAAATGCACCTAAAGTTGCTTGATCTAAAATTGAAAATTCAGTAGGTACTACCAATTTAAACTTCGTGAAGTTTCCGCTTGGTGCGCTGGCTGTAGATATATGGAACAATTTGAGCTTTGAAACAAAGTCCATTTTTTCAATGCTCGAATTCTATCAACGTTGATAAGATGTAAAATCTTATATTAAGCGGCCTCATAAAATGTTGATCCATAAAACCGAAAGGGCAATTTCCTTAGAATTAAATCATAGACAATAATGTAATTAAATGACTTTAAGCTTAATCCTCCTTACTATATCATTAGAATACTTTGCTAATCAAACACAAGTAGCAAACTAAAAATTCAAACATAAATTGCAGATGGTGCATACAATATGTTTATTAATTTCATTATAATTACAATTTACAAGTCCAATGACGTGATGTCATATGTACACTTGATAAGAAAAGTGTTACGCTACCATTATAAGTGAATGCTATTGTTATTCGAGTTTTTTGTACATGTCGTCGATCTGGGGCTTGAAGTAGTTCCTGATTTCTGGACGTTTCGCCTTCATTGTTGGCGTTAATAGACCATTCTGTACAGAGAAGGGGTCCGGGTGTAGGTAGATATCCTTTACCTGCAATAAAAAAAAAAGTGATACATCTCATCAATTTCCTACCTCACCGTTCTATCAAAAACAGCAAGAAGCAGTGAGCGTTAGAATCTAGAATTCTAATGTGGTTGACCTACTCGCCTAAAACCTTTTAATTCTAACGTTTCTGACACATGCCGCTAGGATTGCCCTGTTGGCGTCAAAGTAGCTACCACGCAAAACTTAAATTACTTCAAGGTGAGTGTGAATAACCATCTTCTATGCAAGCGCTGGGAGATAGCTAGAACTCATCACCTTCCATCAGGTATAATTTTTTCGATGACATCTTTTGTTATCCCTTGACTGCGATTTCACCTGGTAGTAAATGATCATGGAGTCTAAAATAGAAGAGGCTAACATGGAAGATAGGAGTATATTATGGCAGTTTTCATTAAACCCATGCATAATATTATCAAAGGAATGTACTTGTTCAAAGGTTTTAAGGCCAGCGGTTTTTCCCCACTGAAGCATGTCCTCCAGGATGACGGTCTTGATGCGTTCGTCTTCGCAGAGCGCAGAGAATGTGCCCTTGATGCCGTTCTCCAGCGCCCAGCACTTCACCACATCGACGTCTGGTACCACAACCGCTACTATGCATGACTGGAAAATGGGAACAATCGAAAATTTAACAGACGGCGTCACGCACCTGAGTAAAGAAGTTAGTATAATGTTCTCTGTGTTATGTAATCCCATACAAATGATAGAGACAAAAATCTCAGTGGGTGCTAACAATTTTGAGACACCAAGCAATCACAAACGAAACTACGTTTCTAATTGAATTCCGAATGTTTTTTGAATTGACTTACGAATGTTTTGGAAAATATGTTTGTGATTGGTTGGTGACTCAATATGGTCACCAACTCAATATGGTATGGTTTAATATTAGGTACATCTGAAAAGAGCAACTGCCGAGTTTCTTGATGGGTCTTTTCGGTAGGAAAGATATTATGAACCAGTGGTAGATAGTAGATACATTTGGCGATTCAAGAATACTTGTGAAGTTAATTGAATAAAACAAAATCTGGTTCTATTTCTATTACGAACCAATCGTGATGGATAATAATGCAAAATATTAATATGACTTAAAGCTGGCTACGAATCAACGGTCATATTTATTTATTTTATCAAAACTGTGCCAACTTTTATCTATCATAATCGTTTTGGATCATTTATTCAATAACACGATTTGTTAGCGTGGATGAGTTTATGAATTACACACCAATGAATATTAATGGTTAAACTCATGTTGATGCAACAACCATTGAACTAATAACGAATAACAACATTATTTATAGTAGGTATATTTTGTTTAAATGCTGCTATAGAACATATTATTGTTTACTTTGTAACACCATATACATAATTTGTAGGTCTTGTCCGTGAATTCGTCTGCGTAGTTTTAGGTTGTTTTTCTGGAATAAAAACTTTCCTGCCTCTATCTTAAAGATTTCTGTGCCAAGCTTGGTTGAATCATTGAGGTAACAAACCAGAAGATGGGCACACATTTTTTATTATTTTATATTACTTCTACCTATCATATGTTCATTATATATGCCTATCATATGTTTATTATGTATGTATAATTTATTACTATGGTACAACATGTTTTGAATTATTTGATAGTATTTCCAATACAAGATGGTTTATACTGCAGGGATTTACTTTATCTACCTATCTGATAATATTATTATTAATTTATCCAATTTACCTTTAATGATTCGCCATGTACGAAAACTTGCTCGACGTATTGACTTCTAATGTAAATATTTTCTATTTTTTCAGGAACTATGTATTCGCCTTGTGACAGCTTGAAGATGTGTTTTCTTCTGTCGATAATTTTCAAGGTACCATTCTGAAAGTATAAAAAAATTTCATTTAAAAACTTGCTACACACTTAAATGATAGGTACTATCAGACTTTACGAACTTTTTTCTTAAATTTTCTTTCTTTCTGTATAATTTAATATTAATAAAATTATCGTAAAATTTATGGCTGCCTTTTATTTTTAACAACCTCGCATTTATGATTGAAAGATAGTCACAAGACATTTTTTTTAAGCTCTCCTTAATGTACGTCCTGCACGCACACCTCTCCTTGCCCCTGGGTCAAGTAGTACTCCATTTCTGGGACCCTAAAAATACTCACAGACATCCACTTTTCAACATCACCGGTGTGGTGCCAGTTAGCTTGGTTGATGACCTGAAACGTCTTGTCCGGCTCCTTGAAGTAGTCCTTGAAAAGTTGATGTCCTGCACACACACCTCTTCTTGCCCCTAAGCCACATAGTACTCCATTTCCAAGACCCTAGTAAATACTCACAGGCATCCACTTTCCAACATCACCGGTGTGATGCCAGCCGTCCTGGTCGATGACCTGGCGCGTCTTGTCTGGCTCCTTGAAGTAGCCCTTGAACACGTTGGCACCCTGCACGCACACTTCGCCTTGCCCCTGCGCCGCGTAGTACTCCATTTCTGGGACGTCCACTAACTGCAGAATAAATATAATTAGCATTTTGAATCTCCACATGAGCGAAGTGTGTCTTGATGTGACAGCACATGTTAGCCCATTGATCTAAGTCGATAAATACCTCTAGAAATTGGAACTAAAGCCTCGATGACACGGGGCGAGTTTACAAGCTGCTAGCGAACTCGCTGCCTTGTAACTTGTAAACTCGCCACGTGTCATCGAGCTTTTTCACAATCTGCTTTTGATTATCAGATTGTAAAAACGCTGCTTGAAAAATAGAAAGCCGGGCTAATTTACTCGCCATTCGCTGGCTTGTTGGCCTGTAAAGCCTCGATGACACGGGGCGAGTTTACAAGCTGCTAGCGAACTCGCTGCCTTGTAACTTGTAAACTCGCCACGTGTCATCGAGCTTTTTCACAATCTGCTTTTGATTAACAGATTGTAAAAACGCTGCTTGAAAAATAGAAAGCCGGGCTAATTTACTCGCCATTCGCTGGCGTGTTGGCCTGTAAGCTAGCTAGTAGCCACGTGTCATCATCACTGCTAGTAAACTAGTTGCGAGCATCTGCGTTTTGGCAGTTAAAAGCTAAAATGTCAACACGCTAGCTAGTTGGCTACTGAGTGAGTGGAATGTTTTGTGTGTCATCGACACTCGCTTACTCGCTCACTCGCTAGCTTTTAAACTCGCCGACTAGCAGCTCGTAAATTAGCCCAGTGGCATCGAGCCTTAAGCTAGTTAACTAGCCACTCCTAGTAAACTAGTTGCGAGCATCTGCGTTTTGGCAGTTAAAGCTAAAGTTCCAACACGCTAGCTAGTTGGCTACTGAGCGAGTGGAATGTTTTGTGTGTCATCGACACTCGCTTACCCGCTCACTCGCTAGCTTTTAAACTCGCCGACTAGCAGCTCGTAAATTAGCCCAGTGTCATCGAGCCTTAAATCTCTAGAATTTTATATTAGAAGAAGGCGTGAGTGCTGGAGAGTTTTAAGAGAGCTTTAAAGGAGTTTGTAAAGGCAAGTCTAAAATAATTGGTTGTGGAATTTTATTATGAAAAATTGTACTCATTCCCACAGACTTTTGGACTTTCTTGAGGTGGAGGGTACTAGTCGCAAGCTTATTAGTTTGCCTTTTTAAAGATGACAGTAATGATGATGAACTAGGACGACAGAATCTAGCCAGAAAGATTTTGTCCCAATGATATTAATATTTTCTAGGTACCTTCACTTTGCAACAAGCGACGGGAGGCCCGACGTGTTCAGGCACGTGGTCGCCCTGAACCGTCAGAGTGACCGGCGCAGTGCACTCCGTCTGACCGTAGCCTTCCACGATCTGCAAGTTAACAGAATTTACTTAGCTGAAAAAATTGTGAGCGTGCCTAGTATGTAATAAAGTAAATGGGAGTTGTAAAATTGTTGCATTAAACAATTTTACTGTGAGTGATAAAAAGAGAGAAGTTATCCTGAATTGTGGCGTTGTTATTAATTAGACCCGAGATAGCCGGCAGTTGTAGTGTTTACGTTGCGACAGGCTGGGATGAAAGGGCACTTTTTACATCCTTGTAAATGGACTAATCAAAACGGAGGAAACTTGAAATAATAAGCCTTATTTTTTTGTTTGCTAGATAATCCTCTTTATGTAACATTATAAATGAGAGAGGGTCTCTGGCAACTTTGTCTCCGGGAGAAACTTATTAGTTCTCGTAAGAAAAATGACATAAAGCTGCGAGCAAAAGCTAGAGCATGGATGTACTTAGTCAAAAATCTGGAGTACAAAACAGGCTGCTTTTTAACCCTGGAAATTCCCACGGGATATAATATAAAAACCTAAATCCACGCAGAGAAGTTAATCCAGTTTTACTTTAAAATTGTGAGAGTTATACATAAATCATCAGCTTCCACTTAAAGTCAGATGATTGATAACATTTCCTGTAAACGTGCCATCAATTTCAAGAAGTGGAATATTCCTAGATTTATAAACTCACAAGATTATTATAATTTACTTCGCGATCGACAGATTTCAAATCTACCCAAATAAATATTGAACATTTACGTAATCCTAGGAAATCGAAAGAATAACAAACATTTTACACAACTAAATTTAATGGAGTATATAAAGCGACCTTGGCGAGATTTTCATACATGCGGAAATAATATTTGTTATAATAATAAACGAATATTATTCCAAAATTCACGTGAAGATTGAAATCCAAAATGCGATCAAAATATCTCAGTTATTACCGGAATATTCAGATATGTTCCTAGTTCTAGCAATAGGTTAGGTATCAATAGTAAAGAAAATAATCGTAATAACTTACAAAACTTGGGCTATTTCTAATTTAGAATGAAAAGCCACGGTATAACTCCAAGTTGTAAGATTATTGGATAGTTACAAGACCACGCGACTAAGAATGAAAAAAGAGAACAGACCACCAACCACCACCGAAACACCAACGAAATAACTTAACCAACTGAAGCAGTCCAATTTGTGCAAGTTGTACATAACCGCAAAAATGACCACCGAAAGAAGAAAATGGAAACATGCGATCCACCCGAGTAAGAGTTAGATAATGAAGTAATGGTGGTCCCGTCAGGATTTTTCTAGGACTATGATCTTAGAAATGAATGAACGACTAGTAAAGACTTACCAGACATCCAAGAGCGCATCGCGCGAAAGTGAGGACGTTGCCAGCAAGCGGTGCAGATCCAACCACCATAATACGTAACCGTCCTCCCATCCCTTCACGTACTTTGCGAAACACGAGCTTGTCCCAGATCGAATCGTGGCGGATTATTCCCCTATAAAACAAACAAAAAATAATTGAGCAAGTCATTAAGCGAACTAACTAGGTATCGATATGGGTGCTAAATTATACCTGCCTATATTTTTGTTTGTGTTCTTTCTGTATTGATTTTGTGGTGTACAATAAAAATATGTTTATTCATTCATTCAAACTCGGATTGAGTGTCTTTCTTTCTAGTTCTAGGTTTAGAAGACATTTCTTTGCTTCCTACAGTGATCGCAAAACAAGTAGTCAAATCTGAACACGCAGCGCATGACTGTGCAGTGTACAGACAGGTCGCGGGGCTTGTGTCCTTGGCTGTACCTGCGCAGACCGCCATGTGGAAATTTCAGATCGGATTGCTTGTTTTACGATGACTGTAAATGCTACACAGTAAGAAGGAGTTGAAATTTCTAATCTATGGTTTCGTATCTAAATTCTACTTATCATTGTTATGAGAAACATCATTTATCCAATTTTAAAATGATCAACCAACCTCTTTAATTCTGACTCTTTCGCAGACAATGCCATACTGAAGAGTAATTTCTTGATCTTTGAATTTGATATTTCGCTCTGTGCCTTGTCATATAATCTGTTCAAAAGTCTCGGTACAGCCGGCATCATTGTGGGTTTCAGGGCACTTAGGTCATCGCCTAGTCGTCTAATGTCTCCACTGTAAAAACCGACAGCCCCGCCTACCATGTATAGAGCATTCTGGAAAAAATTAAATACATCATTTATACCTATTGATTCGAGTAAAATAAAATCCATTTGAAAATGGTCGCAAGACATTTCTCAAAAAATCTTTAGAGAAGTAGAATCTTTCAAACTTACAATGTCTGTCATTTCCTAAAAACCTAATGAATCGATTTTGGGGTGTTGTATTTAATAACCTAGGTATCAGAGTAGGTCTGGACAAGTGCTCTTTTGTCTGACCCTTGTGCACATGCCTTGAAGCTTACCTAATCCGAAATCCTTACTTGGGTAGTAGTAATAAATGTTTTACAGTAAAACACCATCACCCATGAGTTTCTTAAGCTTCATAACTTTTATCAGTAAATTACAAACCTCACAACACCGCTCCAGCATATGTGCGAGAGGTAGGAAGGATATCATTACGTCGTGTTTCATTGGCCGATGTTCCCCAAGCTGCATGATGACGCTGCACATGGAAGCCACCACATTTTCGTGTGTCAACATCACACCCTTTGGCATTCCTGTCGTGCCTGATGTATAGCAGATTGTGCAGAGATTGTCTGGTTTTGGTGGCTGAAAATTTTATTATACTTCGTTATTAACATCATTCTCTCTACTCTCTTCTTATTCATTACTAGATTTTAAGATATCATCATAATCTAAAGTTATAATGAAAATATTTATAACATTTTTTTGCAATCGAAATCCAAAAATAAAAATGATTGCAATAATTTGCTCAGTTTAAATAATAAAGACATGAATCCTGAATGAGTAATAGTTCTTTAAGAGAATTACGTATTCGGTAATGCAATAACATTATTGTAAAGTGTGAATAGTGAAGTAATCATACAGTTTTAGCCTCATATTAATATTAAAACTTAAAGAATTGATAATGCTTATTCAAAGTTGTTAAATTTATGTGCTTAGGACTTAAAATACTGCAATACTGACGCAAGCTTAGCGATAATCCTAACAGTCATAACGTTAAAAGTCTTGTTATGAAATCTACTTACAACGCAAGGATGATCTTTCTGCGCTCCTAATATCTCGACATCGCTGAATTTAACAATTTCCACACCACGACTTTTTGCCCTTTGATGTGTTGACGGTGAAACTTCCTTTATCGTGATGAGCTTTCGCAAGCACCGTGGAGACTGGTCTAGCAGAAGGTTTGCTTTTCTCTCGTCTTCACATACAACCACTGTCATTTCCGCTGGAATGTGTAATAGAATTTCATTAGCCCAAATCGTTCCTTGTTCCATTCTTATACGATATATTAATGGCAACACAGTTAATCTAGAAATGGTTATTTATAATATTATCAGAATAATATTATGTAATCCATTGTCTAGAAGATTTTATTATCAACCTTATTGAAAAAACCTAAACAAGCGTTCAACGCCTGTTTATTTTAAACTAAACTGAATTGGTTATTTAGTGAAAGACAGGTACATAATAATTAAATGACGAGATGAAAGCCAACCTCCAATATTTGAGAGGTGCGAGAAGAAGAAGAGTGAATATGTTGCTAACCAATTAACTTACTTTGATTAATAATGAAGGCACATGCATTGGCTCCCAAGGTATCATACAACGGTACTATAACCATTGAGTAGCAATAGGCAGCTTGTTCTGTCATAATCCATTCTGGACAATTCTGGGCATATATACCTGGAAATTACAAAGCATTGAATTGACTTAATCTCAAATTGTTATCAAGATTCCATAATTGAGTGCTATATTTAAAAAGCACACGCGGAAATAATGATTGTCAAGTCATTTACCAACAAAGGTGCTTTGGCCCGGGGTGAGACCTTGGCATATAAGACCTGAACCAAAGTTTTTCGCTCGCAGCAGGGTCTCATTGTAAGTCTGCCACACATACGGCTTATTTGGTCCCTCGCGCCAACCAAGACAGTTGCCATTATCTGCAAAAGAACATAATTATTCGTCATTTTTTATACTTAATTGTTGACATTTAAGAGTTGAAATGTAAGAAAAAGAACATATTGATGTTATCAGTGAATAAGTAAGATGTTAATCGTGGAATATTCCGTGAATTATAATTAATATTTTGTTGCACAGCCTAAATATTCTTTTTTCCATCATCAGCGTAGGTAGTTTACTGGTTTTAAACAAATAAAACGACATCAACTGTCTCGGCTACTCTGTTAGCACAAATTACGTTAACTGTAAACCCCGTGTCGTAAACCCGTCTTTGAATAATGTTAACATTATTCTGTAATGTGTAGATTATCGCATTTATCGCTAATGAGCGGAAACGCAATGGAGAATGAGATGGGCCCTAGAGTTATACCTTGAGGCACTCCTATGCATGCAATTGTATAAATACCTTTATTTAGACTGATGTTTACTTAAAAGACATACTTCAGAATTTTAACGTATAAATCAGCGATTTGAATATTTGCAGGGTTTTCAAAAGTGGCTTGAAAAATGAAAGCAATGACCTTATTTCATTTTTTTTAGAATAAATATTTTTGTTCTACCTAAGTTAAAAAATCTTTTCGAATCTTTTTTAAATTTTTTGATGACATGAGATCTTAATTATTATTTTAAATATTTTTCAATCGTTATTGAACTTTATGTTCAATAAATTGAAGTTGTTGATATTATATTATATTATAAAACTTATTTTTCATTTCGTAATAAGAAACAGATGTGTATGTGTGCAAACCTGGCCACTAAAGCGATGCCATTTTGTTCGTGATCTGTCATCTATACCTTTTTTTTTTCTCTCTCGTCTGGCTTACAAAGATTAGCCAATGTCAAGTTTGTAGTTATTTGTAACAAGTTAGTTAAACTATACAAGTGTTGACCCCGTCTGTGCCGGCGCTCGCTGACATACGCACGGCACCCCCTTAGAGCGTTTTCCAGTCAGTTTTAACAAAAAAAAAAACACTCCAAAAAGGCAGAACACGTCCGCCAGCTAACACCAACACAGACGAAGTCCCCATCTATACCTTCTATTCTACATAAAACTGGGTACTACTTAAGTACTTACTATAAGTTTTAAGTACTTACTTGATTCTTTGACACCTCTACGAAAAGTTTCATAAAGTGTGCGCGTGTCGTCATGTAGATATCGTAGGTATTTCCCGTTTTTTGCTTCCTTGTAGAACTTTGACACGCGAACCATTTCAGGTCCCTGGAACAATAAGTTAAGTAAATAGAGGTTTCAAGGCCATCAATCAATTTGTATTGTTAACAGAAGTTAACTATTAATTTTTGGGGTGAAAAGTTGTAGACTTACTTATTTACAAGATTTTGAAAAAATCATTCTTTTGTTCTTTATTCTTAGTATTTAATATATCTAACGATATTAAAATTGGCCTTAAAATTGTTATTATTTATTACATATTTAAGGTATACCTACCAACATTGCAAGTAGGTAATAATGTGTTAAAATTTTATTAAAGACAAACTTTATACTAACACTTTAATCACGTGAGATACAGCTAGTTTCCTTAGTCGTCATAACAACTATAACTGTTGTCTACAATATTATCTTATCAATGACACGTTTAAACCGTATCTAGTAGGCATATTAATTTAAATTTATTACGCATACTACATCTTCCGCTTTAATTTGATTTGTCATAATAGCTAGAGTTCATTGCCCTGAATCCTTTCAGTGGAAGGGAACCTAACAAACAATCTCTGGTAATCTTTTTAACGCTACCGCTTCGTACTCATTCACGTTAACAGATTAAAATAGTATGTACTAGTCTTTGCGTTCCTTTCATAAGCATAAATAGTGCCTAGTCTTTTACTAGTCCCATTGACCACTTTACATCGACACTCATGCGCTAAAAGCTTATGTAAATAAATTCCGCTAACCCAATGACATATTTGGCCTACAAATTCTGTTTTCGACTTCAGCACGTAACACTTAATACACGTGTCGATATCCATACTTAATATTATAAATGCAAAAGTGTGTGTCTGTCTGTCGGCGAGCTTTCACTGCCATCTTTTTAACCATTTTTGACAAAAGGTCCAGGGATTGCTTGCATCCCAGGAAAGGATATCTATCCACAGGGTCCAAAATGTCCATTTCAGGGATGCAAGCTATCTATGTAGCAAACTTCCTCAAAATCGGATACACGCAAGGGTCATGACAAGCAAGCAGACAGACAAATAGACATGTACCGTTTAAGCCGTTGGATTTATAAGCTAGGGATTTGACACGTTGCCTATTACGCTTCACAATAGCAATAGCTGTAGTTATGATCTCAAATAACGACGTTTAAACAGTAGTTTTCACAGGATCCCTAAAGACTGGACTCATTAAAGCATTCCATTTATAAACAGGAAATATAAGATGTTCATATGTTTCGTTTAAAATTAAACAAGGTTAAAAGGAAACAGAAGTTAAACAGAGATGTACAGCGACAGTCGTAAGGTTAGGCGACCGAGTATTTATAACAGCGGTGACATAACGCACACGTTGTCCGAGATATTTTGGGACACGTTATGAATAAGCCCTGACAATATGAGCACTTTAATTAAATTACTTAGGCCCAATTTCACCAAATGTGGCGTTCTCCGAGAATAATTATGCCAAGAATAAAATTAACTGCTACATTTACTCTTGGATAACTTATAATATGATTGAGATTGAGATGTTGGTAACCTTAGATTAGCTATTCTTTGAAATAGCGTTTTTAGTTGTGTACGGTAGGTTTGAATGAGTCAAAAGTAAATGTCAAAAACTGAGATTATACGTCAGTTTAAAGTTTGAATACGTATCTATCCATATCAACTGTCATGGATTGTCTTGTTACTTGTCTACCGTAAGCCATTATACAAAATAAGAAGAAGAAGTATTATGGTTAAGTGTTTCACATCAATTTGATTTTGTCCAAGGAATAAGTCCAATATTCCTTCAAAATTGGCGGTATAGGAGTATTCTCGTATATCTTATTTATTCTCAGGTAAAGTATTTGGTGAAATGAAAATTTAGTTATCTGAGAATAACTTAAAACTCCTGGGTATAAAATGTATTCTACGTTGGCGAAATTGGCCCTTAATGATCGTGATATTGTCTTTTTGCTGGTTTAAGTCAAGCGCTACCGTAAACGAACTTTTATCTCATTAATCAATTGCGAAGGTCATTCATGGGTGGAACCGGGACGAAACCTTCCTGTTACTCAAAAATATTTATAAATTCTCATCATTATAGGAAAGTTTGGCCGGCACCATCTATGCCGGCGCCATATTCCCGCATATCACACACACCCTAGAGCTAGAGTGTTCAGAGATGTAAACAAGATTTAAATAAAATGACGTTTTGTAAACAACATATAGCTGTCGGTAATAGGATGTTTTCAAATAACATTGTTTATGATGATTCTCATTTTTTTATGATAAGTAGATGCTAGATTATCTGGCACAGCATAAGAGCAGGCAAATCTTTTTCATTACGTAAACTCTCACTTAGCATCGATGCACTTAGCACATAAGTATTAGCTCTCGGCATGGAAAAGTATCTTTGCAAGTATTTTCTTCCGCTTCAAAGTTCAAAATTAAAGCCTTTTATTCAAATTGGGTATCATTATACACTTTTTGATTGTCAATTATTTTTGCCAGATAATTATTGATTGATGTGATGGTGATAATTACGTAAACTTACAACTAAAACTACGAGTACTTAATAAGTAATTCTTAGTCCTCCTAAGTAGTGTTAGAAACTTGGTTTAAAGTTCGGGCTCTTTGAAGCCTTCCAGAGTTCTGGGATGTCTATTGTCTTCTAAAACAATGCCTTAGTTAATCTTAGGCTGATACAAACTTTTTATTAAATATTTCAAAAAAATCTAAGATATGGTGTGTGGTGTGCTCTATAAAACAAGCTTTATTTTCTTTGTTCTGTTAGCAATACTACTTAAAATGATAAATTTTAAGCGAGTCGCTGGGAGCTGCGAATGGCTGGCACTGGACATATTAAGTGGCAGCAGAAATTCCATGCGAGACATCTACGTTCACCAGTAGATGACTATCGTAGCGACTTTGTAAGAACGACGATGATAAATGTCAAATAAGTATTATTCTAAAATAGCATCAAAATACCGACAATATTTTTACCATAAGGAATACAAAAGAGGTGTATACTGTATAACAAATTAAATGTGTTAAGTAACAGCAATAAACCGTCACTCATGAACATTGTTTTAATGATAACGATAGATATTTTGGCAAAACACCAAATATGTCACGAGATAATATTACGTTTTGTTTACATGCAATTTACAAACAGACTACAAACTCAGGCAAAAAAACCACACAACATGTAAATAATAATTGTTTCGAGTAAATGAAACGCGGTCACCTAAAAAAGACTGAAAAGCAAAATTGCATAACTAATTTCTTTATAGAAAACTTATTTAAATAGTTTTATTTTTCATTACTTTGATATATTTGTAAACAGATGATGTGACAGGTTTTCCTTTACTTTTCAGAGTTATCCCTGATGATGCAGGGTACAGCACTTATAAAATATGTAAAGAGATTCATCTTGAAATAATATTGTTATTGCCACGCATAGACTTTATTATCGAATTCCAAGTCCCAACTCGTCAATCCTGATGCTGTAAGATACTGAACGCTTAAGCCGTAGGAATTAAAGGACATTTTGAGAAAGAACATTTTGAGACAAAGGCATGTTGAGAAAAAGACTGTATGAGAAAAAACATTTTGAGACAAAGGCGTGTTGAGAAAAAAACTGTATGAGAAAGAACATTTTGAGACAAAGGTGTGTTGAGAAAAAGACTGTATGAGAAAGAACATTTTGAGACAAAGGCGTGTTGAGAAAAAGACTGTATGAGAAAGAACATTTTGAGAAAAATACATTCTGAGAAATGACAAAAAGGACACTTTGCGAAAGGACATTTTGAGAAAAGGCCATTATGCACTGAGACGAAATAATTGTGACACATACTTATATCACATATCACACATATATTATTACACATAATAATTGTATGTTGTTTTCTAGTAGTTTCCAGAAAATTGAAAAGTAATTGAACACCATAATGCAAAAATAAAAAATATTGATGAAACTAACGTCTTTTCAGCAGAAACATGACGTGTGAGTGACATGCATACTCAGATTTCTTACGATAGCCATGACATAGAAATTAAATACTTGTACTGTCGATTCTAAATTACGTTATACAACGGAAATTATTATTATTATTAAGCCTTTATTTATTCCTTATCTTACAAATTTTTCCTTATGTATAATCTTAACTATTACAATTTAGTTTCTTAACCTAATTAATGTTAGTATAATATGCTAGTGTTAGTCTATATACATTTATTTTATCGATAAGGATCCCTCATTGGGTATAGGCCTCCCCCAGTTTCTGCCATTTAACTCTATCCTTTGCATTTTTTATCCAGTTTTTACCCGCTATGGGTACTAAATCGTCACACCAGCGTGACCTTGGTCTTCCCACTCGTCTTTTTCCTGCAGGACCAGGCCATGTTGTAGTTGTGAATGTCCATCTTTGATCAGTCGTTCTAGCAAGGTGTCCTGTCCATCTCCATTTCAACTGTAATGCTCGTTGCAATGCATCGGTCAGTTTCGTCTTTTTTCTTATATTTTTGTTTGTGACTTTATGCAGCCTGCGTAACTTTAAAATGCTTCTCTCCATAGCTCTTTGGCAAACGGCTACCTTCTGCTTAATTTTGTTGGTGTAGACCCAGGTTTGACTGGCGTAAGTTAGCGTAGGGAGTATGCATGTATCCATTATAATTCTTTTTATATGCATACTGTAGTCTCCTTTCATAATCTCTTTTTGCGCCCAGTATTTGTTCCAACTTAATGTAATTCTTCTATCTACTTCTTCTTCTGTATTTAATTCGCTAAATGAGACTTGCTTTCCCGGATACAACGGAAATACAAATTAAAAATTGTATTGACTGAGTGAAACTGATAAACAACGTCAGATGGTTATTTTCACATTTTTAAATAAATTACTTCTTCATGCTTCTTCATATTATGTCTACAATGATGTAATAAGTACAGAAGAGCCAAACATTAAAAAATCATCTAGAAATAACACCATTAATCAATTCTCATTTCAAATCAATCACTTGTCAACAAAGAATGTATCAGTAGTAACATCCGGATAGCTTTACCGTGTACCTACTTCTTTGTCGAGATAATTTATTTTGTAACATAAGAAAAAGAAATTAATTGAAATCGTTTCAATAACAATTATCTCAAAAATGTACATCATCCCCAATCTCTTCAACCCATCGTCGGCTCACTACTGAACACGGGTCTTCTCTCAGAATGATAAGGGTATGGCCATAATCAACCACGCTGATCAAGTGCGTCTAGGCTGACTTCACACATCCTTGATAGAATTATGGAGTAATCTCAGACATGCAGGTGACCTCACGATATTTTTCTTCACCATTAAAACAAGTGATATTTAATACGCTTAAATTCTAATTCTAATTCGAAATATTTTTATTCAATTAGTTACAAGTTATTTTGAATCGTCAAAAGCATCTGCCACTGGAAAAACGCACATAACTTAGAAAAGTTAGATATGTGTGCCCGGGATCAAACCTCCGACTATCTGAATAGGAAGCCTCTTAGCCATTATTTCGACTATCACTTAACAACGCATATTTTTAAGATATATACGAAAATACTTAGGTATACTCGTTTCGAAAGATGAAAGACATATTTCCAGACGCATTAACTTTAATCAATTTAAAGTGACTCAACGCTAATCATTAGCAATCTGTACAAAATGTTGAACCATGATGTGCGTAAAATTTTAGAATTTAGAGTATCTTCATCCCGTGACTCGTCTGGAAAATGTGCCAAAAATTTAAAGACTTAAACATGCTTTCCCTAATGTCACATGTCGACTTTTAAATCGGTTGCCATGCAAGCCATGTGATTTTGGAAACTTTTAGCGACTTTTAGCTACTAACGATTTTGGTACATTTAGATTTTTTTTATGTCGTGAGAATATTTTTCATTTCCCGAGATATAAAGTATGCCACTGTCTAGGTCTTTAACAGGCAAGTTGAACAGAAAAATCAAGTCAATCCGTGGCTCCCTTGTGTTGTAATTGAAGGACAAACTAATAAACAAACGCACTTTCGCGTTTATAAGGTTTGTTTACTTTAGTTACGAAATACGATAAAAATCTGCTGATGTGTTCCAAAATGTGAAGCAAATTGGAACTATTTCTCGATAAAATTGACTGTCGAAACGCCTTTAAACTCTAGTTTTATTACTGAAAGACTGGTCATAAGCTTTGCTTTACAGTTATGGCACATAATTATAAAATTTACTAGACATTTAACTGCCCCTGCGAAGTTGCCATAAAGAAACAAACATTTTGACACAGGATAAATAACTATCTTTTACACACTCTACTATAACAGGGTGGAAGTGTCAATCATTTGCTACTGGTACCTAATGCATACTTACAAACCACAGTACAAACTCTGGTTTTGCGTTTGACGTTTTCAAGAGTCGTAAATCACTTGAATGTGTTAAATGCATTACCATTACATAGTTTTGAGTTATAGTCGAGGATAATGGAAGGCATAGGCAAAATGAGCTTAATGCAATAAACAATTTTATTACTTGACTAAATTAATAGAAAATTTTAATATTTTAGTATATTTTCCTGGTAAAATGGCATGGCTATCGGTAAGTTCTAGAAATATTTTAATGAATTAGGTGAAGTTTACCTACACAAATTTTTCCGCAATCAAGTTGTAAAGTAGGTCCTAGGACTTTCTAGAACTAGCTTTTATTTCAAACAAGCCGTAAAAATAACAAGCAGTAGATAGCAAAAAACTCTCAAAATCATTGCGTTTAAAATGCAACCAAAACCCAAATTCGTATTATCGAAAATGCCTATCGTTATCTCAATCTAATGACAAGAAACTTTGCCAACAATCACAACTCGATTAACAGCGACTCAGACACGGATTACAATAATTCTTTTTTTACACTTGTTTGTGGTGCCTACTATGTGGCCAGCTTCTATTTTTTCCATTTATCTCTTTCTAATAGTTTTTTAACCGTAATATATAGACACAATATCATGGGCACTGTGCCTACCCATTCTAACTTTCATCATATTTTTGTCTTTGATATCGGTAAAGAGTATGTAACTAGTATCGATCAATTATTCAAAATCGAACAATTGCCTATATACACTTTAAATGTTAAAGGCATTAAGAGTGTAAATAGTATAATGATCTTATTTTAATCCCTCCTTATGATCTATTTGTAAGGATAATCTTACTTTCAAAGAATCCGATTGATCACTCAAAAGAATAGGTGGCCGAATCGGTGCAACACCGATGCAACAATTGCAGCACGCCATAGTAGCTGTCTTTTATCACTTATTCACTGGTTATCATCAACTTCATTCACACATCACTGATTAATTGCGCAATCAGCATTGGTCATTGCATTTGATATCACTTCCAATATAAGTGGAGTAACGCTCACTTTTGTTACTGATGCCACAAAGCCTACAAAAACTCAGAATGAGATTTTGCCCTAATAAAACTTGAGGTCTGAGTCAACCTCGTCACTTTCGCTAGAGACTTCTGAATACTGACATGAGAGTAGCAGGTTGGGCAGCTCTTGGCACAATGAGTTAAAAATACCGCTCGAAGATGCTCTCTGCCAATTCAAAGTGCGGCTGTTTGGTTTAGGTCATCTTGAACTTTGATGCTCAGATATAAGGAACAGAACCGTCATAACCACATATTATGATGCATCAGGTGCAAAATAGTATTTTATACGAATTAATACATTTTATAGTTCTAGGTTATAAGAATATACCGTTCATTGACCTTTACGTTGACATTCAGAACAATTTTAATTTTTGCTTAAAGATTTGCAAGGCTTTTAAAGTAATTTAAGTTTTTCATTTAAAAAAAAAAAACATTTCCTTAAAATGTGCGGTAGTATCAACAGAAACATTTTTGTTTTTATCTTATTATCACACGATTAAAGTTTAAAAAACGAAGTTTTTTATCGATCATTACTCTTTTAATGTCTATCATGCAAAGAAAATCTTTATCGGTTATGGACCTTTTTTTAATCTAAGACTTACGAAAGTTAAATTACTCAATAGCTTACCGCATATCAATAAAGTAGATACGTTTTAAATGCATGACCACATGTGCCAGGCAATAAATGCCACTGAGTTTTACTTCCTGATTTTTTTGCAGCAATAAATCAAACACTTAACATTTAAAATTTATAACTTAATAAGTAAACCAATATTACCACTCTTTAAACGAATATTTTGTTAACCGAAAAATTTTAATTTTGATTATGATTTGATTTCAATTTCGTAGCTTTTTTCGTCAGATATAATTTAAATTATAGCGAATATCCGTTGTTCAATTCGGTTAATAATTTTGATTATACAAGTAGACAAATCATAGTGAAGTTCTAACAGTGCGTAAGTCAAATTACAGGAGAGTAACATAACTGTTTAAAATAGTTTAAACAGTTAGCAGCCCTTGATGTTTAATTTAAAAAAGACCTTTTTTACGATTTTTAAGGCCGACTCTTTTTAATGGATATCATTAATTTCTCAACCCATCGCTTGCGCTCTACTTCTCATATTATAGAAGGCTTTAGGTCACAGTCTACCAAGTGCGGATTTTGAGTTCATTATAGAGAATTTTCAGATTTCTTCACAATATTTTCCTAATGTTATAGATGTAGTATAGGATGTTTTCGCATTACTACACTTACCGGCTCAAGTAAGCTCTGTTCGTGTAGGGTGACCAGGGGTTTCTCTGGTTTTGGCCGTGTGCTGAGATAAAAGGCCGAGGCAGCCGCAACACCCGTCAGCGCCAGGGCCCCCGCTGATCCACCGACCATCCATAGGTACTGGTCTATTTCGCTTACTGAAAGAAAAAGAAAAAAAATCTATTCAATCTATCATCTATCTAATCAGAAGGAAATTTTGCGTAATTAATCCTAAATCTTTAACCATTTCAAGATCATCTTTTTTGTTCCTGGATGACGTTGGTGAAGCATTCCGACGTCTACTCATCCAACAGACATTTTAAAAGTTCAGTTTTTTAATGAACTGAGCATGATATGGCTACATTCCACACGTAAGTATAAAGATAATATGACACGTAGCAACAAAAAGGTATATACCGTGTCCGCTTTAAAATCCAGACCTGACAAACTATTCATCTGACATCTTGGCATCTCCAAATCAGGAGATACGATAATGACAGTTCTCATTAAAATTACTATAAGGCTTACTCCGTACCTTGTACTTTCGATAATGATCGCGACCTCTCTTGTCAATCGCTAGATTACTAATGAACATGCACTTCTACTCGTATAATGAAAATAAAACTTTACGAAGGATCATACAGTTCATCGACCTCAATATAAAATTGTTTAAACATTATATTTTTATTCTATATACTGGAAGAATATCGTAAATACAATAAAATTAGCATAAAATCACAGAATCGCGTCAATTGCAATACGGAAGACACATCATTTGATAATATCAACTGCATTTTGCTGTAGAAGCTCAACGATAATAAAATGCATTTATTACTAATTGCATATAAAGAATCAAAAAAAAAAAACAATTGAACAAGCACGTTTCAGTTGGCTGATAAAGTTTTTTTATTATTCAGCTAATAGATTAGGAAAGACGGTATTTCCAACAAAGCAAGACAAACATCGAACCACAAACAAGGAAGTGTAAACAAATTACATCGTGTTGAAAGAACAAGCGCATCTAATATAAACATGTAACGTGTCATAAAAGCTGCCGCAATTGGACGTTAAGTTTCCTGATCTTCAAGACAAGGAAACGTCTTAGACAACTTTCATGCAGTCTAGAGACTAGTTCCTGGAACATAAACTGAGAGTGCGGCTAGTTTAGAAAGTGGATACCGGGGTGCTCAAACGCCAGCGTCGTGTTAGCGTGTAGATTTCACGGGATTCTCTCGCGCTTTCCACTGACACACTTTTACGTTGCTTGTTGTTGTATTTACGATGTGAATTGTTATAAGTAAACTCTACCATTAAAAGTATTTAAGTCTTCTAAGATTAAGTTAACCGTTCACATTGCATTTTTGAGTTTTATCGTATTCGATTAGTTATTATTTCTTCTTGAAAACAAGTACAGCGCAATGGTAGTTCACACCGCAATTAAGGTTATGGTTGGCAAAAGTCAATGTCGAAATTCAACGTTTATTATTATTAGAAGGGTCCACATATTATTTGAAGGCAACGTTTAAGGTCGCGTCGTTAGCCTCGATTATTTGTCGTTGAATAACAGGAGGTACTTGGTTGATTTCAAAAGTTGGAACCTTGGTGCTCTAATTTCCCCTCATTGTAGATTCAAAGAGCGTAACAAGCGTGACGGCCCTTCAAGGGCCAGTTGGTCTTGCAATAATACAATCGAATAACCTTTTATTCTAATCGATAAAAAATCAAGGCATAAAGGGCTGAGTACAAATTTAATATAGTACTTTATATTATTGCTGAGTTTGTCAAATTCAGTCTTGGTAACAATATTATTTGATTGATAAAGAAGAGCTTTTACATTCCAAATAACGTAGTTTGAGTTGAATATTTGAATATTAACAAATGATTGTGTAGTAGACGTTCTGACACCTCATATCAGTTTCTATGGTTTGCCAAATTTCCGTTCAAATATTTCTAAATCATTGAGTTTAATTGGTTAATATTCAAATAAGAACCACACTACGTTTGTATGAAAAGAACGAGGAGCGCACTAGGAAAACTTCTCTTAACTTATTATGCAAATATAACCTTACAGTAGTTACAAATATACTGTTTATCGGATGATATAGGAGCTATCAATTACAAATCATTTTCTCGCCAGCCATAGGCACCGTGTTTCCACAGCACCTTCCTACTAAATAGTTTAAATTACTTACAACTGCTGCATTGATTCCACCAAATCGTCTTCTCCTTTGAATTAGATTCAGTCTTCTGTTTATCAGTCTTCTTAAGTTTTTTCTGTAGCTTACGGCATTTTTCCTTAACACTAAACTCAGTCTTATTAGCCTCTGTTGTGTTGACTTTGTCTTTTTTACCATTCAGTCCAAACTTCCCGCTTCCCATTTTATTATTATTGTTGCACATATTTAACAATTTATTATCACTTTTGTTTCCGCATTAACATTCTTATCCTCATTATTTATTTACATGACTCGAGTGCCTAGATTGTAAACAAACTTTAAAAATAACACTACACTTTATTCAGTATCCATCTGCTAGTATTCGATTGCCATAAAGATATTCAATATCGATTATTTTGTTGTGGAATGAAGCTGAATCCATAAAACTAAAAGGTTTTATAGATTCATTTCGAGGAGGCCTTTAGCCTTGGAAGGGTCATTAACACTGCCAGTTGATATCTGAATACTAATCTAGCTCCTGATTTCATTGGTTGGCTTGCTTATCTATTTTGTAATGATAATATCAAAACATAGGAAATTATGAGTCAAACGTATAGCAAAAATTATTTGCTAATAATCAGGACGAATTTTCATCTGGAAACTGCTTAGATGAAAAGAATTAAAATAAGTACGAACAGTGACATATAACTCGACAGCCAGAATGTAGCCATTACAAGATACAATGTGGTTGAACAAAAGCAAAAACTTGGGAACTCTACAATATGACGAAGTTTAATAGTTTTATGTCCTTGTAATTAAGATTAATACCTGAACTGAATAAATCTTCCGACATTAATGACAGACACTTCAATTATACAATTAAAGAGCAATGATATATGGCCAGATTGTATTTAAACATTAATGGCTGTCTAAATTAGCTCGTCATAGCTATAACTTTTGATTACCACTATTTCAGTACCGATGATATTAATTTTATTACGAGTATGAGTCTTAATAAGTTTATGAATCAAGTTATACTGGCCTCGTGAAATAAACTTTAAAAAAAGCAAGTAAATGCAAGAAGTTTAGGTACGTGTGTTGCATTACTTAAGCTTTATAAATTTTAACATATGACTATATCAAAAAATATAGAGAAGATAAATATAGAATTGGAGATATTCAAACAAAATGCTTGTGTAAATTCAGTATAATGTATCAGTATTGATGATTAATTTCCCATAACACAGTGATTATAGTTAATCATAGATCATTATACTAATACACATCTGTACTGGTTCCTAATGGTTTTTTAAACCTGATTGGATCAATTGACATATTATTACTATCATCTTTCTCTCTATTATTATCATCTCTCTCATCCACTTTCAACGTGGACCCTTACAAGATAGGCTTTTCAGAAATTTCACCCGAGAGAAGCCGGGGTTGAAACAGCTAGTATGAAAACTAAATAAAAAGCATACATCCGTTATACTAACAATGCAAAATAAACTAACAAATCGCAATTTCCAGAGAAGTAGGTAGCGGACATTTCTGTCCTATTGAGCATTGTAAACATCAAAATGTAAATCATGCAGGCAATGCAAACAGTCATAGATTGACAGATAAAACGGCAACACGCAATTGAAATCTAACAATGGATTATAATCCCCAAGCCGTATGCAGCGTATCGTGTTGACCCAATAATTTGAAAGTACTAGAGATGGACATTTCACAGATGGCATGTGAAAAATCACGCGAATAGCCTTTTGATATTATGTAACACTTGCTACCTTACTCAAAATAGCCTGTGAAAAATCACGAAGAAAAACCTCACAAAGTTTGAAAATAGTTACATTTAATCCCGCTTTATTGCTTAAATTTCATCAACCTGAACTAAATAGCGCACGAGCAAGAACACTTCGTTTGCGAATTTTCACACTTAAATCATAAGTTCGAAAAGTCACTTTCCGTGAAAACCGACCTACAAAATCACTGTGAAGAAAAATAATAACTGCACCAAATGAAAATGATTACAAGTGTAAATTAAAAATTTATAACACCCCCGATAAGTGAAGGTTACAGTAACTAGAAAAGACTGAAAATACCTGATAACTTTCAAACGGCTGAACTGATTTTCTTGGACTATTCCGCGCCTACGATCTAAAGTATCTGAGTTTTCCAAAACATCATTTTCAAATAAATAATTATGTATTTAGGTAACGTCCATCTTGACAGCTTGACATTTGTCAATTGACATAATATTATGAACCTAACGGTTATCTAACCTTCTTTTCTACAAGAAAACTAGAAAAGAGCTGATAACTCTTAAACGGCTGAACCAATTTTTTTGGATTATAGCTAAGAGCACTCTCGATCAAGCCACCTTTCAAACAAAAAAAAGTAAATTAAAATCGGTTCATTCGTTTAGGCGCTACGATGCCACAGACAGATACACAGATACACACGTCAAACTTATAACACCCCTCTTTTTGGGTCGGGGGTTAAAAATTAGCAATCATGCCCATCTCTAGAAAGTACAAGTGGGTTTAAATATACCTTAAACTTCAATAGAGGCACAGACGCTGTGATTATCAATTTCTACCTCGAATGATGTCCGGTCGCAAAGAAAACCTTCAAAAAGCAAAGCTTCAATTCGTAACAGCAGGGAAGGCTGGAGGTATATTATAAGCTCTTTAATATTCAACTAACATCAGTAAAGAAGTTTGAACTAATATCTACATTATATTAGTAGGTATCATTAATATTATTTGTTTGTCCCTTACGTTCTTGAATTTGGATGAATGGTTACTCATCAGATTGCTAAGAAACTTTGAACAGTTGTTGTTGGGACTTGCGGACTACCATCACTATATGGTTGACGCTCGAGTCTATCATACAAAGAAGCATTAGAACGCATGCCGGGCATTATCTAGTGGGTCATAATGTGTAAGAACCATAAATATATCAATTATTGGTTTTCCTAAATATAGGTGCCTATAATACAATGAATTGTACGAAGTTATTAGTTACGGATCGTAAATAACGTAAATGCCATTGTGAGACAGAATGAATGGGACCTGTAATACACAACTAACAGTGATTTCCGCTATCGGAACGTTCACAATTAACGGTAGTTCTGGTAAATCTGGTACACGAAATAATAAAACCACTGTTCTTGAAATTCATTGTAGTCAGGACTTGGTAGGTAATATCGTTATTCAAAAAAGCGGCCAAGTGCGAATTGGACTCCTTACCATCGTACAAGAAGTATGTGTACCTACTTGCGTTCCCTACTAAGCAGTTTTAATTTTTTTTAAATTTTCATGGCCCATTTCGAAATTCGCCATCTTTGTGTTTTATTATTTTTGTTAGAGGGAGAGACGGACAGCGGAAGCTTATTAACAGGGTTCCGTTGGTACCTTTCGGGTACGGATTTATGGAACCCTAAAATGCCGTGTCCAAAGTGCCGCGGACGAAGTCGCGGACTAAAACTAGTTCATTTATAGCCATGTCAGGTTAGTGCCTTATAGGTAAACGCTCCCTGATTACCCTAAATGCTACAATAGTGAGTGCAAAATATTTGACACACTTTCCGAGTTGCTAGGCTATTTCGAGGTCGACGAACTCTTCTAAGCGTGTTTTGATATAGCCGTCAATTCGCAATCTGCCAATTTTTTACCAAAAGTACCGCGGTTACAGTTAAAATGCTATAAGGCTTTCGTGGACCGTTTTAATTACTTCGTAGTCACGCCGTAGTAAAATTTTACCGCTACTCGAAAGAGATATGACAAACGAAACAGGATTTTGGATGTTAGATCATGGATCGGAAGAAGTAATTAGAGATTTCATCTTCGGGTTCAACGCTTCTAGGAGTGTTTATTATTAGGGTCATTGTCAAAGTTTGCGTAGGTAACCGTGACTAAAAATGATAAGATTACGAAAAAAAAAAAATTTTCTTTTTATCTACTGAATAATTATGGTCTGTTACAATCGGCCGCGATACTAACGCTTTAACTATGATTTATTCAAGATTTCGAGGTTTGGGGAGAGAGAGTTTCGGGGTTTGGTTCTCACAACAGATCGTAGGGCATCGAATGAGTCAAATATCGATTTTATTAAACTACCTTCAATAAATTAATAAATAATTTTATATCATTTCTGACAATTCAAATCAATTTTTAAAAATAACCTAACACGCCTTTTTTCAGGCAGTCGTGTAGCCCAATGATAATATACAAGTTCTGAAATCGAAAGTAACGCTCTGAGGCACTAATCAGTTCAATACAATTCGCGCACGGCTTTCCGCGCTGTTACATGCACTTCCTAGGCAATGCGCCTGCGCATACCAAATGAGATTGAGGCGGTACGACACAGGCTGAGTCACGTCCGCAAACCGCAGTCGCCACTCGATTTGTACACAAATGTTACTCTATTATACCTAATCAAACAAATAGATCAATGTTGTATTAATAACATTTTATAGCGCACAAATTACCTAGCTAGATTAAATAAAGTTTCTCAATCAGTCATACTATATTATTATAAATGCGACAGTGTATCTGTCTGTTTGCCTGTCTGTCTGTCGGTCTGCTACATTTTCACGGTTCAACCGCTGAATCGATTTAAATGTTTGGTACAGACTTAGCTTACATCCCAGGGACAGACGTAGGCTACTTTTTATCCCGGAAAATCAAAGAGTATATTCGTTTAACCAATTTATATGTTAACCAAAAATTAACGCGCATTGTTTTATATGTATAAGTACTTCTAGTTTTTGCTTCTAGTTAGTTTTCTAGCTTTGCATGTGTTTGCGACTTAGGTCGCGTGATATTTTTAGTCCTAAAGCACTCGAAGATCTATCTACCAGTGAAAAAAAAAACCAAATCGGATCATTACTTAGAAAGATTATCCCTTGAATGCAAACAAACAAATGCTTCTTTATAATTGTGGTAGATTATTTTGACGATTCAGAAGCACTTGTAAAAGTTTAATTGAATAAAAATATTTTGAATTTGAATAATAATATCAAAGAGAATTTAAAATATCGGCGTTGTGGCTGAGTATGAAGATGATTGCCAATATTATGCTTCTCATTAAATGCATAACGAATAACACGTTTAAGGAAAAAAGGATGAATAAAAGTTTAGTACCTACATATCATACTAAGCTTAAAGTTCTACGATAGGACAGGCCCAGACGTCCACAGGATGCATTTACTGCTTCGTGGAACGCACTGACTTAAGGTACATGAGACGTGTCTGCCCGCGAAATTCAAATTTAATTTGGTTTTTCGCAATTTCTAAACTAATACGACAAAGTAGGCTTATGGCATTTTAATTGCGCCAATGGCAGTATCATCCTCACGGGTATATATAAAAATCTTTACTTGAAAGGGTCCAGTTTAAGAAATTAGCTATAGTATCGACTAATTTGTGAGTAACTCATGTCAAACTCATTATATTGACAAATTTCTTAAACTGAACACTTTCAAGTAAAAATTTTTTTGTAATCCTGTGAAGATGATACTGTTATTGTCGGAATTAGAATGCCATAAGCCTACTTTGTCGTATTAGTTTATAAATTGCGAAAAACCAAATAAATTTTAAATTTCGCGGGCAGACCCATCTCATGCACCTTAAGTGAATCGCCACAAAATGGTTTTCCTTTTTTTTCTTTTAAGCTTTTAAGTATATTTCAAGCACATCACAGTGCGTATAAAGATACAAGGTTAAGTAGGATTGGAAGTACGCATCCACGGTTTTACTGTCCGTAAGTGCGATCTAGTTGCGATCTAATATTTATGATATGAAAGAATTCTTATTGCGTTGGTACACCATACAGGTTTATAGTCTGGCATTTACATATTCATCATGAGCATTTTCCTGATTTTAAAAATTACCCTCAAACGTACATTGAAAAATACATCTAAATCAGAGCTGATTCTGCAGATTCTGAGAAAAGAAACCTCAGTTTTCACACTATCTAACACTCACTATCGAGTAGTGAGGAAATACTCGAGTATATCTTGAAATTCTACGTTTCAAATTCAAATTCAAATATTTTTATTCAATTAGACTTGTACAAGTACTTTTGAATCGTCAAGAGCATCTACTTATTATATCTAGTTTGTTCAATTATGGTTCAGTAACCGCTTCCAGACCTCAGAGCTTGAAGATCAATGTCTTTTTACAGTGCATGTTGCTAAATGACAATATGGATCCGAAATGTGGTTACTAACGATGGACCTCATAAGAAAGCTCAGAGTCATTCACTGGACAGAACTGTGCTTGGAGTTTCTCTACGTGATCAAATCAGAAAGATGAGATCCATAGGAGAACCAGATAATAACCGACATAGCTCAACTGGTGGCAAACCTGTAGTGGCAATGGACAAGACACATTTCGAAAAATCGATAGACGTAAACGTAGATAGAATGGGTAGGTAATAGGTATAAATTCAAAATATATTTTGAGTTGCTACGCCTGACATAATATATGACTGTAATAATAAAAGCTTCTAAAAGACGTACTGTATCTCGTTAAGCTTGAAAGAGGAAAGATACGACAGGATTGTGCATCCGTAGGATGTCTTTACTACTTCGGGGAACGAACGCTCTTGAGTGACTTTAGATACTATGGATAAATTATTATCTTTTTATTTATGAGAGAAATTGCATTTCAGCTTTATTATTGCTTTCAAATAAACTCCCTATAGATACTACTTTTGACTTAAATATTTAGTTTAGTTTTTGCAGATTTCCTTAAATTGCAAAACTTACCTTCTTATTTTTATGATTGCCTACTTTTCCTGTTTCTTTCTTTTCTTAACCTCAGACCCAAAAAGAGAGGGGTGTTATAAGTTTGACATGTGTATCTGCGTATCTGTCTGTGGCATCGTAGCTCCTAAACTAATGAACCGATTTTAATTTAGTTTTTTTTTGTTTGAAAGGTTGCTTGATCAAAGTTCTTAACTATAATCCAAGAAAATCGGTTCAGCCGTTTGAAAGTTATCAGCTCTTCTAGTTACTGTAACCTTCACTTGTCGGGGGTGTTATAAATTTTTAATTTACACTTGTTTTATTTATGGTATCTGTCTCGATAGATCAATCATTTCGAAAACAATAACTACTTACAAATTTTCCAATCATCTTCTGCTTAACGTAATCAATAATTTCGAATCTGTCACTAATTTCCCAATACATAATTTGCTTTGTACATAAAACATTACGAATTTAAAGCATCGCTTGAGTGCACTTTGTTTTCAATGGTGAAACCAAAGTCACTTATAAAATGTGGTCCATTATGATGCAAGTTAGTTTTAATTCAAGGCTAATGTCAGGTTATTATGTCAGGGAGGGGTTTTTGTACGAAACACGGTCGGTCTTTCATTACGCCTGTCAGCTTAGAAACGCCTTTATGGTGAAGTCTAATATTCAGAACTTCTAAAGCCTTAGACTTTAGATCATTCAACTCTGAGTGTTTTATGTTCTAATAAAAGACTAGTACTTTGTGAAGTAATGCGTGGTTTATTTTTATATATCCTGGCCTTTGTGGCTATGGGAAATTGTGTATTTTTAAACCGACTTAGCTCTCGCAAGGATTCTGAATCCAGTGTGTATTTTGATGCCAATTTTTTCAGCCTTCACAAACGTTTAAAATTTTACAAACTTATAAGAATTGCCGTTGCAAAAAATATTTTCATTATATCTACGATCATTGCGAATTTTCTTAGACTGGTTCGTATTAGTTTCTATTTGAACTTTTTGAGCCTATATTTCGCTTTTCAGGATCGTACACATTCCTATACTTTGTTCTCTTTAGCTGACTTAAAGTTAAACATGGTACTTAGCTTCTCGCTAAAATGCGGAAGAGACGCATTATACGCAACCTCGTTACCGAGAACTGACAATGAAATTATGATACGAGAGAAAACGCTAACTCCCAGAAAGTCAAAAGCGCCGGAAATCGCATCCGTTACGCTTTTTGCCGATGAAATTTAACTGCGATTTGGTTATCTTTTTAGCAAACCAAGGAAAAACTACTATTTCTAATTACAAAACCTAATTGCATCAAAACATTCTCAATAATGCGCTGTCTGTTAGTCCAAAGCCATTTATCAAGCCGCACCAGACAAGCACACAGATGGTATAAAAGCGCTTTCATCTAAGTACGGCCTACAGTATTCTAACATTCATGTTCCATTCATACGACAAATAAAGCAATTCGCTTTCTTAAGGAGCTCTCTCATGGCGTGTGATACTACGAGCCGCTGATTCTCAGTTTGTATTCGGGCAAACTTGTTCAAGGCTTTACTTGCTCAGACGGCGCAACTTTACTGTGCGAACTAATTTGATAAATTACGTCTTAAACTGACATTGACATGGCCCGTAAAAATGGCTTCTCACGATATAATCACAAAATAGGTGGTTTACATCTTTACTTATGAAAAATTCAGCTTCCATATGCTTGTATCCGCCAAACTCGAAAAGTAGTCGATGTATTGGCTTGAATAATATTTACACAAAGTTGCATTTCTATATAAGAGTGTTTTTATATATCTACTTTTTATCCTGAAGGTCCGATAGGAACAGAAATTATTTATTTATCGATTATAGTATCAGACTGAGCCACAGTGGTGTATGGTTGAGTTTAACTAGTGCTGCAATAAAGGTGTATGTAGCTCGCAACAGCGTAAGCTTACACAAATTAGTAGCAAGCGTGAAAAAGACTATCGCGATTCACGACCCATGAGAAGGCAGCAATATAATGAACACAACAAGAAGCCTTTAAGAGTCGTGTTCTGAGTTCTGACCCACAAAGGTGCGGATCAAATTTCCTCCCATAGACCAAGAATCGTGATCGCCTTAGGCACGATCGCAATCGTTTATACAACAGTTGTTATTAAAATAATGGTTGCCTGCACGAAGCCTTTTCAAGTAATAAAATGCATTATTATACGGTGGAGCGCCCGCGCCGTTGAGATGTGACATGAGATTGCAAGAATATGAGTTGTAAATAGAACCTTTTTCATCTCGGAAAGCGTACAGTCATTTAGATATTCGAGCATGCAAATAGGTTTACATACCCCGTGTGCGAAATTAATTTAGATGCATTCCTATAGATAAAGAGATGCACGTCTTTTATTTGGTTGCAGAAGTTAATGTAGGTTTAGGTTAATGAACAAGATAAATTAAAACAATCGGCAAAAGTCCGCTTAGTTCCGAATCTGTTTGGAATCCATTTTGGAAAAATATAGTTTATTTGGAATTCAATCATGTAAATCCAACCTAATATTACAAATGCGAAAGTGTCTGTCTGTCATCTGCTAGCTTTTCACGGTCCATAACTGATTTTGTAGAGAGATAGCCTTGCAACTTGGGAATGGCGATAGGCTATTTTTATCCCGGGAAATCCAAGAATTCTCACGTTATCAAAGAAAATTTAAATCCACGCGGACGAAGTCACGGGTATCATCTAGTAAGTTAATAAACCGTAGCGCAACATTGATAAGTAGTTTTTATGCAAATAAGTTTTTCCGGAAGCATGATTTCGATTCACACTTTACTGAGTTTTTTAAATAAAAAATAACATAAAGTTAGTAAGAACAATCCTTGATGAATCTGTATAAATAAAAGGAAAAGCTGACTGACTGACTGACTAATCTATCAACGCAAAGCTCAAACTACGGGATGGATAGGGCTGGGCATGCAGATAGCTATTATGACGTAGACATCCGCTAAGAAAGGATTTTTGAAAATTCAATCCCTAAAGGGGTAAAACAGCGGTTTTGTAATTCGAGTAGTCCACGCGGACGAAGTCGCGGGCTAAGCTAAGTCGCATTAAACAAACAATCTCTTAAAATACACGAAAAAAAGTATAATGGGTGGATTGGATGGATAGATGGATGGAGAACCCTATTAGTTACTATTTATTAACTCACAAAAAGACCACCATAACCTACCAATTTAAAAAAAATGTACGTAGGTAGATGATCCCTTTCAAGTTATGGTAGTGCTTTGTTAGTGCTTTAAGGAGTAGTTACTATTTTAAGTACCTACCTATCTCCTCAGAATTATTACCGTCTAGACATAAGTAAGTGCTATGCAGATAGGTAAATGATCTCACCTGCCTTAAACATTTTGCAACGCCAAAAACATTGCCCAATGCAATCAGATACTTCTGCTGAATAATATATTTATTATTATCTGGCTCTAATTCATATAAGTACTATTAGTCATGAAGTTATGAAAATTTTCATTATTATGAGTGTGATTTAAATCCTATTGGTCAATGACGGCATCTACGATCTTTACAAGCAGAGGCTCCGTAAAATAAACACGTTCGCATTTATAATGTTAGAAGAAGTTCATACTTCATAAATGCGAAAGTGTTTCTGTCAGTCTGTATGCTAGTTTTTCAAAGCTTTTCAAAGTTTAACAGATTTTGATGAAATTTACAATTTAAGGCTGTAGATTAGCTTGCAATCCGGGGAAAAACATCTACTTTTAGTCTTGAAAAGCGAAGAGTTCACGGCTTTTTAAAAAAACCTAAATCCACACGTGGATGAAGTTGTGGAAATCGTCTATTCACTAGTAACTTTATAAAATAGAGCCGATTATTTTAGAGATTCAATTTAATTCAACAGTTTTTTTTTTTTAGTTTATAGACTATCGCTTGGCTGTATCAGACCTGCTAGCAAGTGATGATGCAGCCTAAGATGGAACACGCTTGTCTAGACGAAGAAAATGCCTATTCACTCTTTACTTGAAGGTACCCATATTAATTATTATTATCAACAAGCAAGTGGGGCATTGTGCTAAAATTTTAATTCAGCGGCCTGCATTATAAAGGGCTGCAGGAAGTAGGAAAAAGAAAAGTTCATATTAATAAGGCTACATCGAGATGAAGCACGGAAGTACCTATAGCTTTCTATCTGTTTTAAAAAATCGGGGCCTCCAGTAAAAAAAGAAACAACTCAACACTTTTCTGGAGGGACAATATACCTTAACTTTTTAATATTAGTATATCGCTGTTGAAACCATAACTCTTTTTATTGAATAGAATAGATTTTTATTCAAATAAAATTTTTACAAGTGTTTTCGAATCGTCCAAATAAATTTACCACTGGTTCGGAATGCCGTTCCTACCGAGAAGAACCAACAAGAAAATTTGATGACAAAATTCTAAAAAAGTTATGATTTTGACTGAGGAATACTATATAAATCTTTAAAAAGTTATAATATTTCTTGTCTCCCACAAAAAGAGTCGTATTTGAATTGTTCCCTTATTTACTGGAGGCGCTGTAATATCATTGCATATCAACGCGGTTGAGTGTAATTAATATTATACTTAATGTGAATTGTTCTGTTCACAAACATGCAGCCCATTGGAAGCGAGACGGTGAAAAACTCAAGCGGCAAACATAGATACGCAGAGGAGAGCACAACAAAAACACGACATCGAAAATCGTTACGACATTCCATCGAACACGTTACCTACGGAATTTACACACTGCGGTTTTTATCGAAGAGGTTTTATCGTCACACGTACGTATCGTGTCGCGTACGAGTATGTCGTATAGGTATTCGTGGTACGATGCGCGTGCGCCGGTGAACGCGCGGCCGATACGGCGGCCTGGGACAATGTGACTCCATGTACAACGATGCCTCCCCAGCAGAGCCTAACCGCCTCTCTCTTTCAAGTTAACGCAGCTTTACTTCAGCGCTCCAATAAGTGTTCTTTTACGCTCGGTACTCATGAAATTAATAAGGAGGCATTTTTCTTCGAAGCTAGCCTCTTATAACTTAAATAGCCAAGCTAAGTTAGATTAGGTTATCTAAAATAATAGAGTAATTAATATTAATGTTTCTAGTAAATGGTTATTCCTATTACCTTACTTGGTTAGTAAGCTTAGACAAGTGTGCGTGTATACAGGATTTTTAACAAAAATCAAATAGATACAGTTGGATATACTTTCTCTGGAAGAGGTTTTCATGTCAAACAAATCAGTCACATACACCAATTTAAATTCGCTCGGCGAGCTATGGATAGGGCTATGTCAGGAGTCTCTCTGAAGGAGATTTTAGGATTGATTAAGATTCAAAATGAAGAAATCCGCAGGGGAACCAAGTTCACTGACATAGTCCAAACCATCAAGCAAGTTGAAGTGGTAGTGGGCAAGCCATGCCGTAACAGCGAAGGCTGGTGGAGTTGAAAAGTTCTAGAAAGGAGATCGCGAATTATAATAATATTATTTTAATGACAACATTGTATTCATGCGTTATTGTATTATTGGATGCCGTAAGGTAGAATTTGGCAGAACCTAACAAGATCTGTAAACTAACCCAGATTTGCAATGAAAATAATTGAATTGAATTGAACAATTAAGTTTATTATGATCGACGATACAAAGAGGATAGCGAAAATGGCTGAATGGGAAAAGCTGAGCAACGTATATGATGGCGATCTTTGGAAAGAGTTTAGCAGTGGGCACCCGCAGGTTGATGGGGATGAAGTGATATCACAGAAGGAATTTCCACAGAAATGACCCTAAACCTTGTATCTCTCTTCATATCTTGAGAGCTGTCGTCGCATAAGTAGGTTCAATTTCCAATTCAATATAAATCCTGAAAGCCATTCCACGTGTAAACACAGTAGGTACGCCTACACCACGACAGGCCCCGTTTTATTACATACGAAATTGTTTTGTTGCGCATAAAATGAGGTTTGTTTGAGATACACATAATTGTATAAACTTTAGTAGCAACGCGGGATTGTGAAGCCCATTATCCTTCGTGTGGAACCACAGCATTCTTGTATATGTTACTCAGTTGGAATTATATGCGGTAACACTGCACTAGTTTATGTTAAAACTACATTATGCCCGCAGCTTCGCCCGCGTGTATTGGTCAGATCCCCTGCAGCATCAGGATTGAGGAGGAGTTGGAATCCAAATTTTTTATGGAACAATGTCGAAAGTTCTCCACTATCTTTATTAGTATAGATTGGCAAAATCGCTACGCAATTCGAAACTTGCACTAGAAATATTGCAGCGTGCTTTGCTAGGTACAGGTAAATAGGAATCTAGGCTAGGGCTTTGTAAACAAATCTCGTTGACAAAACTCCATTTAGCGCGTTGAAACATGTATGTACTTCAACATCCTTACGAAACAAACCTAAATATTGACGCGGTCAGAACATGTGAGAGAACAAGAATAAACAGTGCAGTGCACAAGGGCGTCGAACTAGAACGAGTAAATTGGCACTGCCAAAGCTGCAAATTGAATTACAGAAACTAAACGCATCAATGGATTGGATGATAAATACAACGAAGTTCTGTTTTAGTTGACAATGACCACAGAGTTTAGACTGCAACTTTATTCAATAGAATATTAAGAGTTAAGAGTAACGGGGATGACTAGATGCAAGAGAAAGACAAAACTGTAGTTTTTGGCATAATGCCTAGAATCGATATGGCATGATCGTGTAACGATTTTACGTTAGTCCTTACGTCACTCATATTTAGCCAGTGGCAAAAGCCGGTGACGTAACAATCGTGCCCGGACGAGACATGGTTCAAAGTATTGTATTAAAACATTGTATGGAGTAAAATAGTCAGTAGAGGATTCGTTGAAGAATCAAAGTAACTAACAGCTCAACGGGTCACTAAACTGAAGTGGCAATGGGCTGGGCAGAAAAGAACCGATAAACGTTTGGGTTTCAAGATGCTGGAATGGCGACCTTGCATCCAAAAGCGCAGCCTTGCTAGACCCTCGAATATGTGGACGGAATAGAATAGAATATATTTTATTTATGTAAGCTTTAAATGTAGTATAGAAGTAGGCGTTATTTTGCGGAAGTCTATGACATACAAGGAACCAAAAACTTAATTTGCTATAATCCGCCAAACCACAGAAATCTGTGCGTGTGGCTTGCTTGGTGGCTTTTCCTGCCTGTTTGTCAGTGGGAGGGCGGGCGGTCCATGTCGCATGCTGCATGTTGCACCATACAGATTTCTTTGGTTTGGCGGATTATAGCAAATTAAGTTTTTAGTTCCTTGCAAGTAAGCTTTTACAAGTGCTTTTGAATCGTCAAAATAATTTAGGACGGTATCAAACGAGTCGCACAGAGACGCTGAAATCCAACGGCAAAGTGTGGCGTATGTGTGTCCCTACAAGAGACCTTTATTTAGTACCCATTCGTAAATTATACCTAAAACAAACTTTTTTCCATGGAACATTATTACAATATACTATTTCTATGACTTTTGGGAAAACCTTTCATTTAAAAATAATCAACAATAATATTTTGTACGATAAGTGGTCCAATGCTAAACAAAACGTTATTATTTTGGTGTCAGAGTAAAAGTATAATAAAGTGAATAAAAAACTACTTTTCATGACTTTAATCTTAAAAATCTCGATTTGCTGGCACGATTTGGCTATAAAAGTTATGTACGCAATTTTGTGTGCCTATGTGTTGTAGTCCAAAGCTAAAATGCCGGTAAATCTGTTTGGTCTAGGCAATTCTCTGAAATGCCGAGGGCCCTTAGTCTAAGCTTTAGGATACCTTCAGGGTAAGTTTTCGGTCCATTGACGGAGTGCCTGAATTTGCAGAACAAAGTGGAAACTCAATTTTGTTAATTCGACTATGAATAAGTGCTTTCGACATTCCTGAGGATTACCTAGGCCAATCGCAATGTGCTAGCATCTGGATTTTGTACATAACATATGAAAAGAAGAATATTATAATCGGTCCATTTACGTTATTTATGTTTCAAATAGCTGACAGTCTGGCCTACTTATTTAATATTATTTTGTTAGAAACGCAAAATCATACGAACAAAATAGGTATATTTAGACCAAATATTCCAATAAACATGAATGAAACTAAAATTTTGAATCATCACTATTACGCACATTTGACTCAAAAACAAAACTATTTTTAAGTGTCCTAGGTATTTTTACAATGGACGCTATTTTTGAAATCACTTTTTCATTCCAAGGTTTCAAATAGGTACTTTTGCGCTTATCTGGTGACGACTAACTGAAAATATTTAGGCGTACATTCATAGATATATACCATAACATTTACAAAGTACGCTAGATATGGATTCGGATCGCCCCACCGAGTCGGTACCAGGAATCAAAAACAATGTTGGCATAATCACTATTTGTTTAGTTCGGAGTAAGCTCACATGAGCATGACAGAATCAACTAGAGTGAGGAAAGTCTCGGTTTGATCTTGAATCTACATCTGTTAAATATTAGGCTAGGGGTCGACATAAAATCAAAAGTCCGTTTCATGGCCTCCATGGTTTTTTAATAGTACAGTATAGGCAAACGCCTAAACACAATCATATCTGATGGAAAGTGAAAAAATCACTGTCATTTTGTATCGCGCTCCTTATCTAGCGTACTATCTAAATATTTTATTACATATCTATCGAAACTTCACATAGTTTTATACACTTCGTAAAACGCAAAAGTTTAACATTAAGGTGACAGCTATTATCATTAATTATGTTTAGGGCGCTCCCAAATATTCAATTTAGATGTCATTTCTGGATGATGCTTGCCAACGACTCTGTCATCGTGTTATTTCCTCGTAGATTAATTATTATTATTAAGATATAAAAATACTTAATAGATTTTTCATAATAATCATATTCACGGCTAGCAGCAGCTTCGCACAGGAAGTATACCTAATAACGATATTATAAATTCGAAAGTGGGTTTGTTTGTGTTTGTCCTTCAATCACGCAGCAACAGAGCAACGGCTCAGCGCGATATTTTGCATAGATATAGTTTAAGAACTATAGAGTAATATAGGGTACTTTTCATCCCGCAAAGTAAAGAATTCCCACGGGATTTTTAAAAACCTAAATCCACGCGAACGAACTCCCTAGCGATCTAGTATTATTATATAAATACAAAAGCACAATCGCTGAGATATAGTACAGTAACAGCTTGTATTCTGGATATTTATACATAAGACACTTTTTATCTCGCAAAATCAGAAAATGCCCGCGGGATTTTACAAACCTAAATCCACTAAGTCAAAGAACTAAGTCAAATTACTCTCTATATGCCTACGCCTAAGTAACTGCTAACAGCAAGTAGGTATACTATAGCTTCTACGAAAAGTTATTTGCACTAAACAATATTTGCTTGCTAATACGCGACAAAAAAGTAAAACTGTAAAATTACTGTATTATGTATACAGTTCGGGAAACCGGGTTACCTTCAAGACAATCCTCTTTAAAATATTACATAAACAAATTCCATCAAGTGTTATTGTGGTCATGTGCTGTCACATTAACCTTAAATTGTTATTAAAGAATGCATATTTTGACCGATATATTAATTTTAACCGTGACATCGATAAACTCGCACCTTAGTGTTAAGAGGGGTCCCTCCGTCACTCGCTTCATACAAACGTAATTCCAATTTCATTTGAATATTAAGCAACCAAAGTCCATGAAATTTGGCAGACATATTCTAGAAACTAATATCTATGTCTGTGGTTTTCCAGATTTCTGTTAATATATTCGGTTTCAAAGTTACGCGGTCTTAAAAATTCACATACAAATCTTTGAGCCCCTGTAATTTTAAAACTACATATTTTTAGAAAAATCTGAAACACCACAGACACATATATATTAGTTTCTAAAATATGTCTGCATGGACTTTGGGTGCTTAATATTTAAATGAAATTGGAACTACGATTGTATGGAGCAAGTGACGGAGAGAGCCCTGTTAACCGAATATAGGGTTACCTACCAAACGATGTTTTTCGCGAACGTTCTAATAACGACGGTCTATATTGGGAAAGAAAACGTGAAAAACAAACTTGAAAATGACGGAAAATGACAATTACAGAGATGGGTACCTCATTTATATAAGCAAAAAATTATTTACATACTCTTTCTTTTCTTTCTTCTTTCAAGCAAATTGAGTTCGAAAATATTGTGGCTGAAACATCCATTATCTAGATTACTATTTTCTGCATACTTATTTATTCATGTATATTACATATATTATATTTCTATTATATAATATATAAGATTATAACTGTTTATTTATATATATGTATATATATACTTATATTATTAATTATTATTATTTATATATATATATTATATATATATATATATATATATATATATATATATATATATATATATATATATTTATGTCTATACACGCATACTACACATATTGTGGTTAAAGTTATTTTAAATTAAATTATTTTTTTTAATTTACTCACTGTTGTGACTGTGGCGTCACCCGGGTCACAGCTGAAAATCAGCGTCCTGCATATGATGCAGGACATAATGCTGAGCTGTACACCCATTTGGGGTGGTGTCACAGATGAAAATGTATATTTGTATACTTTGTTTTTATCTGTGACACCAACAACAAATAAATACATTTTCTTTCTTTCTTTCTTTCTTTCTTTCTTATTTTATAAACTACATACACGTCTTTCACTGAAAGAAACTCGAAGCCCATCATTTCGTGAGAAAACTTATACAATTCGGAAAAATCAGCGGTCATCACAGGTGCAATCTCTATTGCTTCACTCTCATAATCCGATGGGACGGAAATCTGACACGACCGAAGAGATGTCAGGTGCAGGACCGAGGGCATTACGTGTTCTCCGAGGCATGGAGGTGATACACTGCCAACTTCCTAACTCGGGGCTTATACCTACTGAGCATTTCTTAAAAGAAAAGTCCAATACTTGACTATTTTTGGCCCGACCGCGACCCGGGAATCCAAACCCAGACCTCCTCATGCAATCGAGCATTCCAACCGCTAGACCAACGAGGCAACTAGCCTAGCCTAGGTTCCATTTTATTATTAATTTTCAATTTTTTTTTTTTTTTTGGGAACTTGAAGAATAAAAAGTGGGACCCCTGGGTAGGTTGGCAACATAGAGGCCCTGACGGAGAGTGAGGGGTGTTTTTGAGCGGTGTAAGATTTTTGGGTGCTAGAGGAATTAGTGAATATAATGTGATTAATCAATGTTTGGAGTTTTATTTTGTTACGGCTAAAAAATAAAAAAATAATCACACTAATATCACACTAATATTATAAAGGAGAAAGTTTGTATGTGTGTGTGTGTGTGTGTGTGTGTGTGTGTGTGAGTGTGTGTGTGTGTGTGTGTGTATGTTTGTTACTCCTTCACGCAAAAACTACTGGACGGATTAGGCTGTTTAGAATAGAGATAGATTATACCCTGGATTAGCACATAGGCTACTTTTTATCCCGGAAAATCAAAGAGTTCCCACGGGAATTTTAAAAAACCTACATCCACGCGAACGAAGTCGCGGGTATCAGCTAGTAAATAATAATCGAACCTTACGCTATATATCCTAAAACTCAAGAACTAACCCTCGCAATACACATAGGTAGTAGCATACAATTTCCACAAAGCGTGGGATCGTGCGTCAGTATTATCGGCACCATTGGATCAAGTCATGCGGTTCTGGTGACGCATTGTGGAATGCATGTCACATGCCCACTTGTCTGTCTGAGAGAGGCGATAGATTCTTGCACTTCGAGTCTATTTGGATTTTAGGTGATGAAAAGTGAGGTGAAACCACCTATATTTATATTACTTATATTTACTAGCTGACGCCCGCGACTTCGTCCGCGTGGATTTAGGGTTTTCGAAATCCCGTGGGAACTCTTTGATTTTCCGGGATAAAAAGTAGCCTATGTGCTGATCCAAGATATTATCCATCTCCATTCTGGATTTCAGCCAAATCTGTCCAGTGGTTTTTGCGTGAAGGAGTAGTATTATCACATCACACTTATAATAATATTATGAAGGCGAAAGTATGTTTGTCTATTTGTCTGCTAGTTTTCCGGCACATCCAATTTTGATGAAATTTGGTACAAAATGAGCTTGCATACTTTGGCTTTTGATCCCAGAAAATCAAATAATTCCCACGGGATTTTTGAAACCCTGAATCCACGCGGACCAAATCACGGGCATCATTTAGTACATTATTTAATGAAGAGTGAAATCGATATCTGTCTTTTATATTATTAGAACAATAAAAAAATGAATTAATTAAGTAAGCGTCCAATACGTTTGTATGGAGAAGCGCGTACTGAACGTAACCTTAAGAACTGATCCCACTGGTTATTTGAAAAAAGTATTAATTTAGTACTTGAAAAATACATTTCGTTAAGGAAATAAACAGCAAATCTATTCAGAGAAACCGTATAGGAACTTATTTAAAAGATTCGCGAAACATTTCAATTAATATAGGTACCTACAGAACAAACAAGTCTCAGACGTTTAATTGCGTAGGAATTGGTCTCGGTTAATTCTACATTTTAGCTTTTAAAGTTAAACATTAAAGCCATTTCTTTATTCGCGAGCGTTTGCGTGAAGTAGGCACGAACAAAAAGGATTATGACAGTCGCTTTTAAAAGCTTCCTGAATAATAAACTTTACAAATAGTAATAAAACTTGACAACTTACCGTGAAATGCTGAAATATCAAAAATAACCACGATTTTATATAAAGTAGGTATGATATGTAGACCTATACCTACCTATTTTTAGGGTCGGCACAGACATAAAGAACAGTAGGTATGTAGCTATGTACCTAATTAAATTCGCAAGTTTTTAGGGTTCCGTAACTGAAGGGTGCCAAACGGGACCCTAATTACTAAGCCTCCGCTGTCCGTCCCTCCCTCCGTCCGCCTGTCAGCGGGAATCCTTTAATGGCCGAAATTAATAATAATCAATCCTATCTGTAATCTGTCAATAGGTTACTCTTACTGGGCAACATTGTAATTTGTCAAAAATTGTATGGTCCTTATGACATTGACAACATTGCTAAGTAACTTATCTACAGATTAAAGATAGATTGATTATTAATTTCGGCCGTTAGGTACAGGGCTTATATTTTCACAGAACGTGTGTTTCGGTGTATGTCGTTATAACCACAAATAATAAAAATTTCAAAATAGCCGACATGAAAATTAAAAAAAAAAGTGTTATTTCTTATACGATGGTACGGAACCCTTCGTGTGCGAGTCCGAGTCACACTTGACTGATTCTTTTTTTATATATCATACTGATTGCAACTGTGTAATTCTTTTTTTTAAAGTATTATAATTTCAATTTATTTTTAACTTTTACAATGTATGGTACTAGTTATAAAATTTTATTCAAAACGACTTGATGTTTTAATTTTAATGTTGATTTTTCTGGTTTTATATTTATTCACTTTTAATTATTGTTGTCGTTCAGCCGTTTATAATAATTTCACATTTTAAACACTAACTTTTAAATGACTGTATAACAAATTTATCTAAGTAAGATTCTAAATCACAGAAAACCCGTGAATAATTTCAAGTACTCTCTGTGTATTGAATTGAATGATGAATTTGAATTGAAATTTGAATTGAATTGAAATTTGAATTGAATTATGAATTATTGTTCTTGGCACGGATTTATAAATTTGCTAAATGAGTCGTAATTAAAAAAATTAAGAAGCACGACCACGACTGCCTTGCAAAAAATAAATTAAAAAATTCTCATTTGAAAATGGAATGCAGAAACTCACATACATGCATCCTGAAAACATTAACACTTCCTTTTTTTGGGCAGCGCTTAAAGCTATTTATACGCTGCCCAAAGTTTTGCCCTCTCAGGACTTTTTAATCCGTCATTTGCGCCGGCACCATAGCAACATATATTACGTAGGCCTCATCGGCAGGTGGTTTGCAGAAAATAAAAGGATAGGCCATATAACTCGCCACAATAGTGTCATTAATCCTTCATGGGTTCCCTGACCCCGGCTCGCGAGTGATAGACAATGGTGGTAGTCGGTTGTGAGCTGAATTAATGCGTATGCACATGCAATGGGAAGCGGGAGGCGACCAGCCTTGAACTTGCCTGCTGCAGTTCGTCGCAAGCTATGAATGCGAAAGCGACCGCCATTTCTAGGAGCCACTTCATGGTGCCACCACACGGAGCCTAACTGCCTACTTCTCTCATGCACATGACCAAGTACGTATTCAATTTATTCATGTAAACATTTTATTGCCTATGCTTTATTAATATAATATCACATGTCCACGTCTTTATGAACATGACATCTCCTGCATGTTTTATACATTATCATGAAGAATAAAGTCATAAAGTGGTATATTTTAAGCGAGCATGACAGATACTCGTTCTTCGTATTGCAACTGAAGAGCTACTAAGTACACTCTTCAGCGTAGTATTCTATATCTAAGAAAAAATGCGTTGCTTTGGATGCTAGAGATGAAAAACCATTTTTTCCAAACCTGCAAAATCAAAGGATCTTGGCAGGATTCTCTAACAGCGTTTATTACATTGGATGGCACTCAATGAAATTTAGCATATCAAATTGGGCCAATGCGTAGGAGTTTTATAAAACTGTACCTTTATTAAAGTCCTCTATTAACTTCGAAAATCTATAGGTACACAACCTTTTCCTTAAAACCAATCAGTTAAGGTTTAAAACATTGTATTTTGACATAATAAAAGCTGCAAAGAAATCAGGTCAGTAGTTTTTCTACTGATATTATCAGCTATCCTATTTGGATATTGGCAATCCATTGTCTTTAATCGGGTGGGCGGAAATTCGGTGACATGTTATAAAATAGCCGAAAAAGCAACACGTTTTTATTTATGACTACCATTCCATTGTTTGTGGAAAATAAATTAGCTATCACGTTTTTCGGATCAGTGGGTAAGCATCTACTACCCTGCAAAATATAGCGGCTTGAGTTGACGAGTCATAAATTACGGCACACGGTGTACACCCTGCTGTAAAACTTGAAGAAAAATCATTAGTATACCTAACTCTTCTGAGCTGCGTTTATGTTTGCTTGGTAACTATTGAAACCCAAGTTGATAAGCTAAGAAAAGTAATAAAAACAGATAGATTTATGCAAAATTATCTAGTTATTATGTTAACAGTTATGGACTTCCCAAAGAAAATTGTGCAAATGCGAACTTGTTACTTACTACTATGCTCTTAATATAGCTAATATAATATAATATAATAATAGCTGGAATTTCCTATCAAAATAATAAAAGGTAGTCAATGCAGATACATGGGTACCTATCTACTTTTGAAATATCAATTAAGGAGCTGGAGGAGCAAACAAAACGGTGTAATTGCACAGAATAAAATTTTACAGTAAGAGCAGAAAACTGTTGAACCTTTACTGTACATTGTACCGTTTTGATAAAAATCACGAACTTTGGACTCAATTTTAGCACAGTTATAGGCCGTTTTGCTTGAAAATGCGTTCAAGTTTGTATTCAGTGATGGAAATTATAAAATTTGGATTCAATTTCAGTACCATTTTAGGTCATTTTGCTTAGATATGAGTTCAGATTCAGTAGGCCAAAAATGTATGATTTTGATCATAAGTGTAATTACAACGTTTTGTTCATCAGCTCCTCAATTTAGTTCTTGCCTGCATAATGGACCACAAAACTAAGCGCACAAACGAACAAAGCGTTTGAAACAAAAGTTGGAACTTGGAAGTTTAACCACAATTAGAAGTTTCGTTTCTACAAAATGTAGTTTTGAAATAATAACGATCAGACGTAGAAAGGAAATGCCTGTGTGATAGCACCATTACACCTGCATAATGTGACTCGCAATTACTGTTTTCCTGCTACGGACCGTGTCGTGCTGAGCCTATTATCGGTGACAGAACAGAAGCTACATAAGCGATAAGTGTGTCCCTCTGTGCACGCTTGTAGGAAAACTTCGTACGAGTCTTATTTATATCGTTAGCGTCCGTACAGACGAGCCACAACCACACCACAGCGGCATGTTCGTAGTTTAACCACCGTTCGAAGTTTCGTCCCTACAAGTTATAGTTTTGAAATAAGAGAGATAAGACGTGGATATGCCTGTGTGATAGTATTATTACACTTGCATAAAGCAGCTCGGAATTACTATTTTCCAGTTACGAGCCGTGTCGTGCTGAGCCTATTATCAGTGACAGAAAGAAACTACATAAGCAATAAGTGTGTCCCTCTGTGCACGCTTGAAGGAAAACATCGTACGAGTCTTATTTATATTGTTAGCGTCCTTACAGATGAGGTTTAAGGCCGATTCACACCAATCACGTACACGTGCCATGTGCCATGTTTCATACAGTTCTATTACATAATGGTACGCGCTACGTCTACGCTTTCCCAACGCTTACGCAGCCTGTGTGAACGAGCTATAAACTACACGACAGTGGCAAAAATATAGCCGAGCACAAAATTATATGTGTGGTTTCAATTAATCGTACCACTATTTACAGGCGCGTGTATTGCCCACGTGAAACGTGTGGTCAGTAACGAAGAGACCTCGGTTACAGTCGCAACCACTAGCAGTACTCACGAACTAGCAATTGGCCACATTATGACAACCATAGCAATCTTAGACTGAGATCTAGAGCGCGCTGTAACGACATAGATTTATATCTCTCACACACCTAATTTGAATTCTAAGTAAAGTGTGAGTAAAGTCAAAGTACGCTGCATATAGAAGCCTTAGTAATTTGTGGCTGGGAAAGTACAACTTCAGGCAGAGGCCGCGAGACCATTCGGTCCACATACGTGACAAGACCGCTTTGGTGTGGTCCGCCTTAATAGACACTAACACGCAGACCGTCTCGGTCGTAAGTGCACCATTGAAATAATAAATTCTGTCGTTATTTACATTTCGCTAGGGAATTTTAATTAAAGATACTCGAGTCTTGTTTAAGGAAAGTGAGTGAGTTTGCTTATATTTGTTTAGCAGAATGTCCTTAAATATTACCGCCTGGGGGAGGAAACGTTTTCATTTTTCACGCACTAAGTCTTTTCATTGGTCACTTTCTGTGTATAAATGTAATATTTAGAAATATATAAACTTTGTGGTTTAAAAAATTGTCCTATTTAAGATTTGATTTTAAATACTTCTGACAAAGGAAATTTCAGGACAGCTCTTTTTTGTTAATATTACATTATATTTTTAAAAAATTCTATAGAAACTGCAGTTAAAAAAAAAACCGGCCAAGTGCGAGTTGGACTCGCGCTCCGAGGGCTCCGTACTCGGGTATTTTTTTACATTTTGCTCGATAAATCAAAAACTATTATGCATAAAAATAAATAAAAATCTGTTTTAGAATGTAAGGGTAAAGCCCTTTCATGTGATAACCCACTTGGTATAGTTACCATACTTTGAAAATTTAAACACATTTTAAATATTTTTTTAATGATGTAACAACCACAAATTCACGGTTTTCGGATTTATTCCTGTATTTGTGCTATAAAACCTACCTACCTGCTAAATTTTATGATTCTAAGTCAACGGGAAGTACCCTATATGTTTCTTGACAGACAAACAGACAGACAGACAACAAAGTGATCCTATAAGGCTTCCGTTTTCCTTTAGAGGTACGGAACCCTAAAAATAAGGGATAGTTTATACATAGTTTAGCTTTCATTTGAATGCTATCCAGTCAAACTCAAATAAAATCGATAGGTACGTTTTAAAAAAAAAAGTGTATACAAAGATTTCTATACAAATCTTTAAAGCCGTATCCTAACCGTTAACCTAATACATATTATAAGGGAAACTTCTCTTAAGAGAATTCTTAAGAGTGTTGTTATTATGGCCGAGAACGGTTCTCGAAAAATTTCGCAATTACTCGGAATATTTTTCCGAAAATCCCATAAGTTTGATAAGCAATTTGCGAAATTATTATAATAATTGTTTTATGAGAATAGCGAGATGTCGAGAGGCAGCCAGTAGGTTGCGGGGTCGATGGCCTATCAACCGGTCGCGCTTTGAGCTTAGTCGAGCGAACGGGGCAAGGCGAATTTGGCCCACTTTTGAGAATCTATGCTTTATTATAAGGAATTACCACACTATGACGAAGTCAAAAAGTCTAGAAAAAAATACTGACTACTGTGTTCCGTGTATTTCCATGTTCTATGTAAAAAAAAAATAACAAAATAAATATTTTTGTATATTTTTAGGGTTCCGTACCTTAAAAGGAAAAGCGGAACCCTTATAGGATCACTTTATTGTCTGTCTGTCTGTCTGTTTTTGTATTTTATGTAAACTACTATCGGATTTGGATATCTATTAAGTAGATACATACATCTACATGCATATTATAAAGCTTCACATTCAACCTTTCAACAAATGCATTCAAGACATACAAGGATGAGCAAAAGCAAGTGACAGAAAAGATTCCGAAACTGGACTGGTTACAGCCTGGGAAGGCCTACAAATACACTCTACAACAACTCTTTCCATGGAATAATAGTTCCATGGAAAGATTTTATAGAAGGCAAGAGAATGCCTACAAATTAATTCCCGAGGATTAAGGTTAAAATCCCGCGGGAACTCTTTGATTATTTGGGATAAAAAGTAACTTATGTTCATCTCCGAGAACTCCAAGAAGCACCTCATCGCTGAAACAAACATTAAACTTCAAAGTTCAAAGTTGGTTGAAAATGTAACAGACGAATAGACATACTTTCGCATTAAGTATATATTTTTAAAATAGGTCACTTTGAACCATGTACCTAGTTAACAACTAAAAACTTTTAGTACTGAGGAACTGACAACTTACATACTCGTTAAGAAAACATTAGGTACTCTTTATTTTGGAATTGCCCACAGTCGGGAAAAAATGCAGTATTAACTGTTTTTTTGTATTATAGATAAAATAAAAAGTATTAGAATCAAACTTTAGATCTACTTAATAAGTAGGTACCTAAAATCACGCACATTTTTAAACTTCTTCCGAACCTACGAACTTTTTAATTTAATTTATGTCACAACATTAAAATTTGTTAGGAGAAATTTTGTTTTTAGAATTTCTTGATCAAGTGGGTCTATAAAAACCTCCAAAAACATGTTTTTAAACTACTTAATTTATAGATCAACGCACGAATTCTAAAACGCCTATATGTATTATTTGTTACTTAATTAAGATCGAGCGTCCCAAATGTTAAGTTTATGTTTTTTGACATGGACAGTATGCTTAAAACCACGTCCTTAAACATTAAGGGACTTTTCTTTATTCGAACGTAACGTACAAAACGTAGGTACATACATATATTGAAACCTAAATATTAAATAGGTATTTCTAATATGCCTTCTTTATCAATTTATAGGTTGAATCTTTTGTTCTGATGGTATGCTATGGTATGAATTACTTACATTAGTCCATCCAATTTTCCACTATCACGTAAACTACGTGATAGCTATTTATAATTTTACTATAATGTACCTTAAGGAAAGTTTCTATATGTTTATAACGTGATAACTTTCTATTGTAGTAACTACAGATAAGTACTCACTAAAGGTTCTATTTCTCAATGATTAAAGCCTACATTGTAAGCAACACAACAATGTAAGGCTAGAATATATTGTCTCCTATCTATTCCGCCCTTTATGCGCCGGCGCATATTTGTTACATTAATCTCCCCTTCGCGGTTACTGTGTCGAGTAACGGTGCACAGCAGATGGAGTTGAGCGTATCTACTCACTGACAAAGATTATTTATTCAAGAAGACATTTTATTACCTACTTCATAAATGTATTACGGTTTAAAACTTTATACTATTAAGGTTTTTAATCAAATTCAATATCAAATATAATTATTCAATTAGACTTGTACAAGTACTTTTGAATCGTCAATCTACCACTGGTTCGGGATGCCTTTCCTACCGAGAAGAACCAGCAACAAACTCGGCGGCGGAATCAAAAAGTAAATGTTTTTTTATTCGTTGACAAGTTTGCATTTGACTAAATTAGCAGGCTAATCTTGAAGACGTACCTATGAGAATTGGACCTTTCTTACTAGAACAGACCTAAACCAATTTAGAAATGGTAAATACCCAATTTATTCTATTTTTATTTAGGTTGGGGTGTTGAGCCCCAGTTGGGGTGTTAAAGACTTCTTTTTCTGTAAAAAGGTATGTATACCAAAAAACAAGAAAAGAAGAAGAAGTTATGTTTGTCTTTTAAATAAACTAATCATAGAATTTTGATCTTGGCAAATTTTTTCTAAGAGCACTAGGTATTTCCCTGCAAATTGCATCAACTCCATGACAGGCCTACAGATTGCTTTGAATTTTTGCCTGCAACCTACAAATCAAAAGAATTGCACGATATATTTAGTACTAATCGCTGCGATGAGAGACTTGACCTTTTGTCAGTGGTAGATGCTTTTGACGATTCGAAAGAACTTGTAAAAGTCTAATTGAATAAAAACATTTTGAATTTTGAATTTTTGAATTTTATTGTTATTCATCCAACCGCAAAAATTTGCCTTACGTTTTCTATCTGTTTCTGTGATTTTCATTTAATCTTTGTCCGTTCTATATGGAAGCTTTAAGTACCAATATAGCGGCTCAACCCGCCTCGCACACTTGTGACATACAAAAATTCTGCCGAACTTTGAGTCCCTACTTCGCCCTACATTCACACTGTCAGAAAAATTACGTGTGTCGCTACGACGCAATACTTAGAACGTATGAATTGAGTCCACACACTGAATACGTTTTTCTCCGTCAAAATATAGGTTGTGTCCCGGTGATATCGCTTTCGAGATCTTTGGTGCGTGATCTGTATCTTCAAGATAATACTCTTCTTTAATCCCACTTTAATCCCACAAATATTTGTAAACCAAGTTGTGTCCGTAAACCAAGTTAGACGTATCAATTTTTCTTCATTTATTTTTTATGTTCAATGCAAGTTAAATTCAACAAGTTCGGATTGTGTTTGGATATTGGAGCAGATCGGTACTTGGAAGATTCGGATTGATCGTGCGTATTCGTACGTGTTCGCACGAGTCAAATTCGTACGAAAACGCTGCCAACGCGTCGGTCTAAGGTTTAAAGCGATGACCATATTGAACTTGCGGTGTGTTGTGTCATGAGCAGTTATGCGATGCTTCTGACCCAGATTTTTATAATTGAACAAAAACACACTAGACCATTGTTCACTGCGTTATATTCCTAATCGTTCTCCCATACACCTAATTTGACTAAAACCCCGCTCACACGGCCTTAATACCGCATGTTTTTTACCAAATATACTTGATAATGCCCGTGACTTCGTCCACGTGGTTTTTTTAATCGCATGGGAACTCCTCGATTTTCCGGGATAAAAAGAAACCTATGCCCAAGTCCGGCATTTAAGCCATCTCTCTTGAGATGCCCGCAACTTCGTTCACGTAGATTTAAGGTCTTTTGTGAATTCCATGGGTATTCTTTGATCTTCTGAGACAAAAAGTTCCTAAGTCTTTGTCTTTCTGGTATGCAAGCTGCCTCTGTACAAAATTTCATCAAAAATTCTTAGAAATGTGGGCTGTAAAAATCTAGCAGACAGACAAACAGACAAACACATTTTCGTGTTCATTTCAGTATGATTTTGTTTCTCCATGGTCTATTTAGCTCAGTGAAAAAAAGCGCACAATATATCATGCTCATGCGTAAGGAAACAAAGGTATTATACGGGTACTTAATTAACATAACGAGACCTGTGTACTTTTTAGTCATCAACAACCGTCATTGGTAGATAATAAAAAATGTACCGTTTCCGACACCGTTGTTGTTGAAAATGGAGACAGGATTTCACATAATAAACGCAATAAGCATTTTCAGGTTATCAACAACCTACTCATATTTCCTTTAGCTATGACAATACAATACTTTAACGGTTTCTTTACGATCCAGCGATAAAATTATAATAGTATTTACTAGCTGATCCGCCCAATTTCGCTCGTATGTTTGATATATTTACCTACATACTTAACTACATAATGTCATGACTTCATCCGCGCGGATTTGAGTTTTTTTAAAATTCCTTGGGAACTCTTTGAATTTTCGGGATAAAAAATTAACTTATGTCCGTCTTCAGGAGCTATCTCTGTACTCTGTACCAAATAGATGTTGCCCACGACTTCTTCCGCGTACATATCGGTTTTTAAAATCCCGTTTGATTTACCGGGATAAAAAGTAGTCTATGTCCGTCCCCGGGAGCAAGCTATCTCTATCCCAAATTTTGACAAAATCGTAACAGACAGACACACTTTCGCATTCATAATTTATATTAGTATGGGTTGTTGTTTTTCATTTTTCCAAACTCAATTTCAAGGCAAAAAATAGATTTATCGCAAAGCAAATGTATTTACAAGCTTCGTAAATCGTAGCTGTAGTTTCGTTGACGTTTTGAATAGACCAAACTCCATTTCTAGCCATAAAAAAATGGTTCGATAACGAATCAAACGTAATAACCTCGATTCGTCAATGATAAAAAATATCTTTACAGTTATCTATCGAATCATATCTCTTGTGGGCCAGGACCGGATGACTGCGGGGCACAGATATAAACGTATAAAAGTACGCTAGATAAGGCTGGTATGCCATACAAACTGACAGTTTTTTTTTTACTGAGCGTACTAGGAATTAAAATTAGACATTTTTTGTCAATTAATGGTCTTCGTGTTGACTACATCACTAACATTTAGTTCCGAGTAAGCTCTCATGATACCTAGTCAGTGTTGCTATCAGTGCCAGTGCGATAATCAACTTGCTTTGAAAACAGGTCGGCAATAGCGAGTCCAGCGTACCTGTGTATTAGTAGAGGTCAGTGCTGGCGGGTCAACAACCCTTTCATCTAATGTTTTTGGTTCGGCGGTTCAGGGAATTAGAAAATATCGAAGAGCCGAAATAATAAAAAAAGGCGGCGGCATTGTTGAAATCCCGTAGATAGTTCGTTCGGTCTTTAGCATTGTCTCAGTTTTGGTTTGTTTTGTTCAAGCGCTTCCCATATTCTTAAAGAAATAAAATAAAAGAATTAGGTAGTATAGACAGAACTACCATCTAATATTATAAATGGATAAATGTGTATGTCTATCAGTTAATATCTTTTCGCAGTTCATCCGCTTAACCAATACTGACGTTTGAACAAATATCTACTGAAAGCTTCCATTCCAAACAAGAACGTACTGTTACTTTTTATCCTGGACAATTTAAGAGGTCCCACAGAATTTTTCATACACCTAAACCCACGCGAACGGAGTCGCGGGCGTCGTCTAGTTTTTTTTTTTAGATGGATATCTTTTCTTTTGTTGTCTTCGAATTGTTAAGACCAGCTCGCATCGAAGCGATTCTCTGAAAAATTTTGGGGACCTATCAAGAATCTTTGCTTTATTTTGACATAGCAAAACGTGAACCATGAATTTTAGACAAAGGAATTCTTTGCGAATACCTTGCGAACAAAAAATAAAATACCTACCTACGTATGCCTGAGAACAATAAACGGGCAACGAATTTTTTTTTCTCTTTTAACTAACGATATATGGATAGGAAAAGTTATGAAAATCTGATAAACTAGCGCTGGAAATTGTACTTTTTGGTGCTCGGAGAATATATAATATAATATGGAGAGAATAATAATATGGAGAATTCCAAATCATCCGAATTAATGGAACTTGAAGAGGACAAGACAAGAGAAGAAAAATAGACGACAGGTTTCTTTTAAGCAGGTAGGTACTTAATCTAACAAAATGAATAAATAAATCTATTATTTTATTGTACACTAGCCGATGCCCACGACTTCGCCCGCGAGGATTTAGGTTTTTCGAAATTCCGTGGGAACTCTTTGATTTTCCGGGATAAAAAGTAGCCTATGTGCTAATCCAGGGTATAATCTATCTCCATTCCAATTTTCAGCCAAATCCGTGAAGTTGTTTTTGCGTGAAGGAGTAACAAACATACACACACACCACACACACACACACACACACACACACACACACACAAACTTTCCCCTTTACAATATTAGTGTGAAGTGTGATTAGTGTGATAGTGTGATAGTGTGAAGTGTGATTGTGTGATAGTGTAAAGTGTGATAGTGTTACTACCACAAAAATCAGTAGGTAAGTTCAGAGAACAACACATAGAAATTAAAACAAAGTATGAAAAATGTAAAATTTCGGTTATATTATTACTAGGTATAAATACAACAGCAATTCATCATCATCATCAGCCCACCCCCTACACTACCTACCCACCGCCAACCACAGAGCATGGATCTCCTCTCAGAGAAGGTCTTGGCCATAGTCTTCCACGCTGGCCAAGTGCTGATTAGCAGACTTCACACACCTTTGAGAACATTATGGAGAACTCTCAGGCATGCAGGTTTCTTCACGATGTTTTCCTTCACCGTTAAAGCAAGTGGTATTTAATTACTTAAAACGCACATAACCCCGAATAGCAAAGAAATTACCTACTAAAAAAATCAATTAGAGAATTTGTTTTCCCTGTTAGAAAACTCGTTTAGCAAGCAAAATTAATATATCCAAATCCAAAAAAACGGATTTACCCATCTAAGTTAATTAAATTTGCTAAAGAAATGTAGATACCGGTAAGTCAATGTCAACGACCTTTTACGTCACGTTTCTGACACTGACTTTACGGCTCTTCCATCCGCTTTAAATCTACATCACTTAATAAAGGTCTTCTCACATTACACAGGCTTAACACCAACATTCTAATTTTGATGAAACTTTACACTTCGTACACTTCTTTCAATGAAATATGTATTGAAAATTCCACCGTAAGGAACACGATAATCTAAAGCTTACACTTCCAAGCTTGCTTCCATGCGTGTCGGAGTGCAGTCCGCATCGAGTATGCGGAATGTGCGAAGACCTTTATACCCACAATTATATTCCTACATTCGAGAGCTGTTTGGAAATTTAGGAGAGTGCTTGATTAACTTTAAAGTGTAGTGCGTAATAATATGAGAAGTTACGATTCTCATGTCGTCGACATCTACGCACGAAACGTTTTGAGTCATCTTTCCTGATGCGCATGGTTAAGGTTTTGAATACTCTCTCCGCAATGCGGGTAACTTAAAACAATAAGGAATAGATGATTTTTCAACAAATTCTCTTAAGAATCTTAGTTTTCGTCTATGTAAAACTAGCGTGTGCTACTACGTTAAAAAAAAAAAACAACACTCTAATACCATCTTCTCATTATTGCCTTTCTAATAAAATCGGTTTGAAGCACATCGATTAATGTTTTCAAAGTTATAACCGACACAGAAACATTTTTGGTTTTTATGTATACGCAAAATAGGTACCACCGTACACTTTGATTGACGGTTGTTGCATTTGCTAGATAATTATAATAATGGTTATAAATGAAAATTAATTACGTAAACTCAAAACTAAAGCTACGAAGGTTCCAAACGCGCTAAGTAACTTTCAATATTTGTCAAGCACTTCCTCAAAGTTTTCCGTGAGCTCTTGGCCTATAGACATATCCGGTCGCATGAGAGCGACCCACAAACCCCGTGCACCGTTCCAGCTGACCGACAGAGCCATCGTACGTCGCTATAATTGCTTCGGGTGCAATGAACACCGACATTTTAGTCACGTTGGTCATAACGTGATAAATATTATACCCTACTAGAGGATGCCCGCGACTTCGTCCGCGTGGATTTAGATTTTTATAGATCCCGTGGGAACTGTTTGATTTTCCGGGATAAAAAGTAGCCTATGTCCGTCCCCGGAATATAAGCTGACCCTGTACCAAATTTCGTCAGAATCGGTCACATTGTAGGGCCGTGAAAAGGTAGCAGACAGACAGACAGACAGATAGACAGACAAACAGACAGACAGACAGAAGCACTTTCGCATTTATAATATAAATATGGATGAATACAATGCGGAGGAGCGGGCGATGGAGAGAGCTAAGCTTGAAGTTTCTCTACGTGATCAAATCGGCAATGAGAACCAGAGTAAGCGACATAGCTCATTGGGTCGTGAAGCTGAAATGGCAATGAGCAGGTAATAAACTGACAACTGACACGTTGGGGTCCCAAGGTGCTATAGAATGGCAACCTCGATAGTGAAAACACAGCTTTAGAAGACCTCCTACTACGAGTAAGTGGACAGACGTCATCAAGCGAGTCGCAGAGAGCAGCTGGATTCAGGCAGCGACCATGGCGTGTGGAAATCCTTACAAGAGACCTATTTCCAACAGTGGATGTCCATCGGTTGATGATGACGATAATGACCTGAAAGTCATTAAATAAAAGAAAACCGGTCAAGTGCGAATCGGGCTACAAAGAGTTCCGTATCACCGTACAAGAATTAACACTTTTCATTTGCATGGCGGCCACGTTAAATTTTTTTATTCTTTGTTGTTATAGCGGCAATGTAAATATAGACTCTGTGAAAATTTTAACTCTCTTTATTCTTTCTTTATTTACATTCATATCTTACATCTAGTCTCATCTCTCTAGTCTATACCTATTACGGTTCATGAGATACAGCCACGGACAGACGGACGAACAGCGGAAATCCCCACAAGGGACCTATAGATGTCCGGCAGTGGACGTCGTCTATACTCTATCTTTTGGTTGAAAATGATGATGATGATGACAATGCGCAGTCTTACGCCTCGTATTCCGATTGGACTACTTGTTTTGAGTGCATTATAAAATTTGACACACTTTTTGTCCGTAGGTCTTGGCATAAAAACCAGAATGTGTTGCCGCGTGACCCACAAACCCCGTGCGCGGGCGCCGATCGAGATGACCGAACTCGAGTATCCACTATAATAATTGCATCGAGTGCAATGAACGCTGTTGAGCTGTTTGAGCAGTCACGTAGGCTTGTACCTACGCTTAAGTTTTACGTTTTTACACTGACAGCCCCAAAAAAGGCGTGTAGACCAGTCATGTAGACCAAAAAGTAGTTCCTTCATTCTCCATATTTGACTACCAGCTCGTAATTATATCATGCAAAAACCCATGTTGCTCCATTGCAGCGTGATTGACAAACAAACACACTTACGAATTTACAACATTAATATAATTAAAGAAACCCAAAAAATTAGAACCCTCGTAGCTTTAGTTTTAAGTTAACCTAATTGATTATTATCACTACTAACTACATCATTATTTAACAATCAGAAAGTGTACAATACAGTAAAGAGTACCCAATTTGAATAAATAAAGTCATTTAATCAAAGACTTTGAAATACTGATCATAATTTAAATATTACATAGATACTTATTCAAACTTACTAAGAACTACTCAATCAATTAAATGAATGAATAAAATTATTATTAATATCCCTACCCTATCAATTAAAAATCAAACAAAGAAACGGTTGAACCCACAATTTTATAATAATTTTATGGCTAATTTATTCAAAAGAGCTTGTACTTTAAAGGGCTTTTAGTACCTAGTGCCCTAAACGTTAACATAAATAGTGACTCAGCAAGCCGTGCCTGTAGCATTATTTATTGAGCGATGTCTACCGGTTACAAACAGGTAAAAAGCCGCCCCTAATCAATACATTTTCATCAATGTCCGTGATACTAAAGGTGAAACTGGTGCGTGACAGTTGTTTGATGTTTCCTACGCACTACGTAACGTCAACGTGTGCGTTAAACCTTGTATTGTCAATGTGCTTAACAGGACTCTCTCCATCACTTACTCCATACAATCGTAGTTCCCATTTCATTTGAATATTAAGCAACCAAAGTCCATGAAATTTTGCAGACATAGTCTAGAAACTAATATCTGTGTCTGTGGTGTTTTAGATTTTTCTAATAATATGTAGTTTTAAAATTACAGGGGCTCAAAGATTTGTATTTTTCTTTAAAAAAAGGCCCAACTTTGTGCTCGTTTTTCTAGACAATGGAGCAATTTAATGAAATTTGGAAAAACCACAGACCTAGAAAATTTAATGAATATTATGTAGTAAAAAAATTATCGTTATATATTTTATATTGTTATAATTGAGTGGGAACTACGAAAACCAGAAATTACACCCAGAAATCTTGAAAATTTCGTGCTGTCTCGATTTGTGCAAGCGGGGTGGTGAAGTGCGGGGGACGACACGTGAAACTGACAGAAACTGACAGTCTAAACACACGGGCCACATTTAGACTGCACCCAACTCCAAACTTGTCGATAGGTCTAACTAAATACACTGGTACATTTCAACTTGCGTTAGACGTATGCGTTACCTACTCAGACGTTGCCTGTAGATAAAAATATGTCTCATGTTTGCTGGCAATAGCGCATGCATCAAACCCTGCAAGTTGCAACTCTCTTGCAACCTATTCCTCACGCAATACGCACAGCTTTAATATTATAATTTTTGACAATGTATACTATATGTAATGCCATATCACAGGTCACTCTCTGATTTATTGCTAACAATTTACTTCCAAATGCAAAGAAATCTAAGTGTGTTGAATTCACACTGCCCAATACCAGGACCTTAAATGACATAAATTCATTGATAAATAATCATATGTTGAAAATAAAGGAGAACCCCGTGTTTCTCGGTATAATGTTAGATGCAAAGCTTCTATGGAACACCCACATATCAACACTTGATGGTAAACTCAGCTCTGCTGCTTACACTGTTAGAAAAATTCGACAGGTACTGACGTGGAAACTGCAAAAATTGTATATTTTGCCTATTTTCACTGTATTATGTCTTACGGACTCTTGCTATGAGATAAAGCGGTAGATATTGAAAAAAAAAATGTATTACAGAAAAGGACAGGACGTGCAATTTATAATTTAAAACCGCGCGCTGCTATACAATAAAAATATAAGGAAATAAGTACCTTATCTATTATCTTATAGTAGCTTTTAAATATATTTACAACTAGCTAATGCCCACAGCTTCGCTCGCGTGGATTTAGGTTTTTAAAAATCCCGATCCTTTCATTTCCCAGAACAAAAGTTGTCTCTCCGTAATAGCCCGTCCCCGGGATGCAACTTGTTTCTGTATCACGTAAGAATATTTAAACGGATGATCCTTTTTAAATCCCGAGGGCTCACCAGGATTTAGGAATGCAATTTCTTACAGCATCCTATACCTTCAATATCAATTAATAATCGACACTTTTTAAATCCCATTAGCTTTAGTAGTCAGGTCCCCTGCAACATCAGGATTGAGGAGTTGGAATCCAAATTTTTTATTGAACAATGTCGCAAACTTTCTTTATCGATTAAAAAAACTACCCAAAATTACGCAGTTAGGTTACCTGCCAAATTTCATGGTTTTGAGTCAACGGGTACCCTAGAGGTTTTCTTGACACACACGACAGACAGACAGATAGACAACAAAGTGATCCTATAAGAGTTCCGTTTTTCATTTTGAGGTACGAAACCCTAGAAAACGTAGGAACGGCATTCCGAACCAGTGGTAAATTTGTCTGACCATCCAAAAACACTTTGAAGTTTACCTAAAAGTTTACAGGAATAAAAATTTATCATTGTATTCCATTCCATTTCATTCTATTCCATTCTGTTCAAAGATAAATAGATAATAAAATTATTTGTCACCGAAACAATAATTTACGATACATCAACCAATATAAATTTTACTGATGACAATCTGACTATTACCAAAGTGAACGACTACTATAATATCTATTATATACGACTAACATAATATGTATTATAAATTGTGTGCCGTTTGCATTCTCACTAGGTTCTCATTAAGTTTGTTTTATTTGGTTAAACTTTCTGGCATTTATATTGTTATGACGTTTAATTGGCAAACAGTCTGTTTATTGGCTCAAACTCAAAAATTCAGCCAATCACAACAAAGAAAATATTGTAATAATGATTGATGCAGCTTTCTGTAATTGAAAACAAAATATTTGACATTAACTTGAATGTGACAGTGTTTTCCGAATAGGGTTGCCAGAGGCCCCGTATTTTACTGGTTACCCCGTATTTCGGGATACAGAAACCTGGCTGGCGAAATCAAACACTGACGTTATGTCCAGTAGAAAGAATATTTTCCTTTTGCGGCAATGCGTAGCCGAAACCCACTCGATATTGATCATGGTCGTAGCCAAGGCAGCGGGGCTTGGTTTGAGGATGTAAGCCTTTTTTTATACAAGTTAGCCCGTGACTTTAATCTTTTCTAGTGGTAAGTGATGATGCAGTCTAATTTCTTGGCCGTTAGGGCCATAGTAACCATATAACTAGCCATGACCGAAGCCTCCCATCAGACCAGAAATTTAGAAATGGCGACTGCGCCTGGGAATCCGTCAAAAACCTAAGCCTAAAATAATACTTACACTATTTCTTGCATTTGCTTACCAATTTTTTTTGGAAATATATCAAACATTTCGCGCTCACTTCACTCGCGCTTTGAATTTGTATTACTTGGTGTAAACTCCGCAATTTCGTTAGCATGAATTTAGATTTTAAAAAATTCCGTGGGGGATTTTCCGGGCTAAAAAGCCGCCTAAAAAAAAAATGTCTGGGATGTAAGTTACCTCTGAATAGTAAGTACCAAAATTTTGGTAAAGAAGATGGGCCGTGAAAGGGTAGATAGGCAAATAGATATACTGTCGTATTCGTAATATTAGTATGGATAGGAAGCTTTAAAAATATAATCTTGCTATGGCTAAACTCGTTTCCCTTTCACTTTAATTTTTTCTGTATTGAACCAAAAACACTTACGCTCACTGCGCTCGCGCTTTTTTATTGTTGTATTTTATCTCACTGACAAATTGAAAGGTGAAATTTCACTAACCAGGTAATTAGCCCATAAAGTTGAGCGAATGTTTTTTTCCTCATGACAGGATTCAGTTCCGGCCCTGATAAAACCTCTCCCGCAATCGATTCCTGGCTACGGCCATAGTATTGATACTGTGAAGGTGGAATTACAAATTAAATGTAATTTTAAGTTAAAATGAAAAGATTGTATGCATGAAATGTATAACATTTTGCTTTACAAAACTTAAGAGTTTTTAAAAGCTATTTAAATAAATAAATCTTTTATTTAAAACCACATTGCAAACACAGTTCACTAATCAAGACACGGCAACATACGGAGAAAAAATACAAAACTTACAAATAAACTAAAATATCTAAATAGGCTTTCCATGCATTTCAGAGAGAACCACCGCCTATTTCTTTAAATACTTCAAATTTTCAAATTTCTTCAAATCTAAACCCCGTATTTTTGATGGTGGTAGCCTGTAAATCAAAAAGAGGCAGGTGGCAACCCTACTACTTCCTAGACAGAATTTAAATTTTGTTTTCATTACTCGGTATGCCTACTGCCATAGTGTGACAGAAAGTGTGACGGTAGTTGTGACCTCTGATTGGCCGACTCTCTTTCACTATTTGCTAAAATTGATGATTGCAACAACAATTTTTTCTTTTTTGTAATCGAAAACAGAACACGGACGTCAAACAGGTTGACTAATTGCAATCATTTCTGACCGGCTAACATTGTTCCGCTAGTGGCTAAAACTCACTGTCGCAGCAAGAACATGGTAAATTCAGCCAATCACAGCAATTTCAATTGGTTATCACAAATGTACCGATCTAGGAACCGAGAATGCACGAACCAGGGCAGATAGAGATAAGAACAATAATATCATACGTAGGAAATCGACGGGGGATCGTTGACAACGATAGCCTTAAGGCCTCGACACACAATACGAGCGACCGCAGCGTGTTTATAGCTGGCGACTGATCTATATCATTTGAATGCAATGTAGCCTACTAATATTATAAACGCGAAAGTATGTATGGACGGATGTATGAATGTTTGTTACTCTTTGACGCAAAAACGACCGAACGGATTTGGCTGAAATTTGGAATGGTGTTAGATTATACCCTGGATTAACACATAGGCTACTTTTTATCCCGGAAAATCAATGAATTCCTACGGGATTTTTAAAAACCTATATTCGCAGGAACGAAGTCGCAGGCATCAGCTAGTGCTATAGTGCTATAGTTAGTTAGTATAATCAATAGGTACAATACAGTGAACCGAACTACTTGCCGCGAGATTCGCGTTAATTCTAACAGACCTCATAACGTAATCAGTTATACGCTCATTATGAATGCTACGATACGACACTATTTTAGGTCTTCTATCTTAACGCGGCTCTGGAAGTTTTAAGTCAAGGAACTAAATATACGATTTAGGTTTTTCAAAAATCCCGTGGGAACTCTTTGATTTCTAAAAAGAGTCCATTTCGTTGGATTAAGGATGCAAGCTAAAATATGATGTATGCTATAGGATGTAGGTACCAAGTTAAAATTTATTAAACTGATGAGACGTGAAAAAGTACTGCAGGAAACACACACATACTTTCACATTTATTAAATTAGTACTTATGGATGTCTGCAACGCTCGACGATATGATGTGAAATGCAATTTAATCTATACATATAATAAAATTGTACATAAATATAATAATACATTTCATACATAAACATCTGATTCAGAGCACAGACCAGACGGGCTTCGGCATAAACGCTTTGTGTCTATCAACGCCTTTAACATTATATTGTGCGTGATACTTAGCAAATAAAGCACCCAACGTTTTCCTGATTTATGTACACGTTTTTATCAAACCCTGGCAACACGTTTCCTTACCATGATGAAGGAAAAGCTATTTCCATGATAAAAGAACGAGACTCCAAGGAGCCAACAAACAATTAATTAATTATAATATGGGTAGGTAGATACTAGATAGTGACGTGAAAAGTTAGTTTGTAGGTTTGTCCTACAATCATGCCGCAAAAGAGCAACGGACCAACGTGATTTTTTGCATAGATATAGCTAAAAGACCTGGAAGTGACATAGACTACTTTTTACGCTTTAATTTTCCAGCTATTCCGGAAAAGCGCGCCAAAATTAAAAAAAAACCGCAGTCATAGGTCCCGATCCCTATGCCAAACGTCCGAAACTTCGCTTCAAAATTTATAAGAATCTACGGTCCGCATTGCGGTAGCGTCTCGTTTTTGATAAAATCCAAGATCCGAGACTGTCATCCTCTTGAGGACCTAAAAAGCTTTTACATTCTTTCATGTTATTATTAGCCTATCAATTAAAGCGTCCCTTAAAAAATATCAAAGGTTTCCTTCACTTAAGGATAACTGGTGTAGTCACACTTAATATTATAAAGGCGAAAGTTTGTATGTGTGTGTGTGTGTGTGTGTGTGTGTATGTTTGTTACTCCTTCACACAAAAACTACTGGACGGATTTGGCTGAAATTTGGAATGGAGATAGATAATATCCTGGATTAGCACATAGGCTACTTTTTATCCCGGAAAATCAAAGAGTTCCCACGGGATTTCGAAAAACCTAAATCCACGCGGGCGAAGTCGCGGGCATCGGCTAGTAGATAATAAATTCTTTGATTCTTATAATCTCTCTCTGATTTGAAAATAGAAGGTTTTTTAAGCGTGATCTTTGTATAATATAGAGTTATAATAAAAATCACGTGATTTTTCGAATATAATCCGCAGGTGCTCCCATTTTATTTAAAGGTGCCCACGCACTTGACCTGAACTGCAACTGAACTGCGCGTTCCGCTGCAGTTCAGTTCGAGTGCGTGGGCACCTTTAGTCTTTAAAATCAATCTGTTTTACTCTTCCGGTTCAGACAGTTTAAGATAGAAGTTTTCAAGTTTTTTCTGGAAAAAGGTTTGACGGCAGCCATTGACAGATAGGTACTTTTACTATACTTACTTATATCTCTACTCATGTGCCTAGATATTTTGATACTTAGACCCGGCTTACTAAATTCAGTAACACATTCTGAATAACTAATGATCTTCAAGATTAACGTTAATTAGATGGCACCTAAAGCCCCGTATCTATAATGTACTTTATAATTAGCTTAGTTGAGACAAAAACCGAGTCCATATTGGCGACAATTCTTACTTCGACCAAATCGCGCATTTGTCGGCTAGAATCTCTGAACTTTTCGCATTTTAAAAGTAAAATGAACATTGTGTAGTTTAGTACCCCAAAAAACCTTTCACAGTTAAACTAGAAATAATTGGAAAATAGGCGATAGATTAAATAGGTAGGTGAAAAAAACCAACACGACTCATGATTAGCTTGTCAAAGATACGAAGCTAAAGCCGTTTAATGGGCTAATGCCACAACCTTCAGCCTTAGCCGAAGAATGACCCTAACAAATTAAATTCAAGATTGGCTAAAAGTGAATAAAATAATGGTTTTTAGGTATTGACGGTTACACGCTCTTGAGCTTTCATAATTATCTAGAAATCTTCGGCTTCGGTCAAAAGTTCGGCCTATCTTGGCCGAAGTCGAACGTTCTAACACTAGTTAGTTTTGCTACACGATTTGCACATGAGCAATTATATAAATTAGTTTAGTGCGTGCATCCATCTCTAACAAGTTAACTCAGTGCTTTAAGTTTAAAAAATTTAAATTGGCGCTTGCAACTACGCATGCACGAATCGCGCACATGCGCAAAAAAAAACCAACACGACTCATGATTAGCTTGTCAAAGATACGCACTATGGTAACTTGCTCCTAGACTTAAGGGGCAAGCGACGGGTCTGTCTGTCTGTGAGTTTATGAAGTTAGTTCTAGTATCGACTAGTTTGTGAGTTATAGTCGATACTATAACTAACTTCTTAAACTGGACCCTTTCAAGTAAAGATTTTTATATAAACCTGTGAGGATGTTACTGCCATTGTCGCAATTAAAGTGCCATAAGCCTACGTTGTCGTATTAGTTTACAAATTTCGAAAAACCAAGTAAAATTTGAATTTCGCAGGCAGACCCGTCGCTTCCCACCTTATTGAATAAATTGTACTCACATTTTGACATAGCTCCGGCCGGGTAATATCTTAATCAGCAAGCTAGAACAAATAGAACGATTAATTTACTTAACACATTAATAACAACACAGCGCGGAGAAACTAGAGCGTAGCCCGCCAGGTTACTTGTTCATGTGATAAGGTTCAGTTTGTTTATTTACTTTAATAGCTTATTGCTAAACATGCGGCTATGTTCGCCTAAAAACAGAATTATAGAACGCGTGAATTATTACATAATATAAATAGGTAATCTCATGTTCTATTTAGTATTTTTAGGGTTCCGTACCTCAAAAGGAAAAACGGAACCCTTATAGGATCCCTTCGTTGTCTGTATGTCTGTCTGTCTGTCTGTCTGTCCGTCGTGTTTGTCAAGAAACCTATAGGGTACTTCCCGTTGACCTAGAATCATGAAATTTAGCAGGTAGGTAGGTCTTATAGCACAAGTACAGGAATAAATCTGAAAACAGTGAATTTGTGGTTACATCATATAAAAAAAAATTAAAACGTGTTTCAATTTTCAAAGTAAGATAACTATACCAAATGGGGTATCATATGAAAGGGCTTTACCTGTACATTCTAAAACAGATTTTTATTTATTTTATGTATAATGGTTTTTGATTTATCGTACAAAATGTTGGAAAAAATACCCGAGTACGGAACCCTCAGTGCGCGAGTCTGACTCGCACTTGGCCGGTTTTTTTACCTTCATTTCATTTAATTTCATTTATTTATTTGCGTTCATGTACCGGGCTGTGAAAAGCTAGCAGACAGATAGACGAACAGACACACTTTCGCATGTATAATAGGGTGAATATATATATTATTATACATGCGATATATTTATATTAGGTATATGAATATGTTGGTATGGAAGTATGGATATACGAGTACATACCCCATACATATTTTTATTATATACCTATACAATGTACCTATAGAATATTACACATGTCTATCATTTAGAAATTAAATTACTGAAATAGACCTAGGTACCTATTTAAGTTCCTAGGTATATTTCTCTTTCATAATCCTGATTTTCAGTCACTATTACATGAATATGATATCTCTCTGATTAGATAGGTACTGCCCTATGTACTTACGAGTAGACAGTTAAACCCAACATTCTCAATCTATTTTTTATTTCGAAATTAGTATAGGTCCTATACCTACTTACACAACTTTAGTCCAGAGGGTGTCCACTTTAATCTTGAACCTTTGGGATTTCATCCCAACCATTAAGCTACTGAGGTATGTAGGCTTTAAATATTTACATTAATAATAATTTATTTAAATAAAATCACATACTGACAATGAAAAATATTATACACATAATTGCTAATTAACATACAAAGGCCACATAAAGAAAAATAACTTTTTAACTGGGTTTATCGTAATACTCGGGTGTTGGTTTGATAATGCATTAAATTGTGAATATATTTGAATAAAAAAAAGATTGGAGGAACTTACCTTGCAATTTTCGATATAAAGTAGGTATTTACATAAACATAATTTTTTTTTACAAAATATGATTACATTTATTAACTTAATCCATTTTTGATGAAACTTTAATAGAGATGTTATCCAGTTGGATTTCGTATACAATTGAATTTTAGGCTATAGCCTACACAATTATAATTGTAACAATCACAATTTAGAACACAATGCATACGATTTTGTTGTTGTTGTTATTGTTTTGGATTGGGAGCCCGTAGGTTTTAGCTACAATTTTGCAAAACAGACATCAACAAGGGACATCTGGAGGAATTAGGAGTCAGTCGCCACTCAAATATAAAAATTGAACCTCTACAACTTTCAGATTTGCATTTCTTTCCTTCAGTCTCTAGTCTTATCTATACATAAAGTATAATTGTAGAAAAGTGGTGTCTGTACAATGGAAATATATAAAAAAAAGTAGCAGGGGTTGTTATTATATCGATGCCGAACCCGAAATTGTAATTAATTTTTTTTGTCTGTTTGTCTGTTTGTCTGTTTATCTGTTTGTCTGTTTGTCTGTGTGTTTGTGCACGCTAATATCAGAAACGGCTTATTCGATTTAGACACGGTTTTCACTAATATATTGTAGCAAGCTTCACTTAACATTTAGTATTTATTTCATGTCAATCGGTTCATAAATAAAAAAGTTATGTCAATTTAAAGAATCACGGCGAACATTTTTAACGTACAGAGTACGTACGCCTCGCGCCTGAGCGTCCGTGGCTATATAAAGCGCGCTGAGAGCTATTCCACGCGAACGAAGTCGCGGGCACAGCTAGTACCTCAATACAATACGACTTTGCTTTCGCTTCCATCGATTGAGATTATACTATTGGAAAGAAGCCAATTTCAGAAAACACTAGATACTTACTAGTTTCGTTGCAGCAATGGTTACAGACATTGTGAAAATAAATGCAAAGAAGCTGGGGAAATTATTAAATTTTCTTTTATCCGTGTGTACTATTAGGCCATTTTGACAAAATCCTCTTTGACATTTCGATGACTTCTAACTCTACCATTCAATTCTTTATCATGGACGGAAGTGTAGGAAGTACCTATATAAAAGGTCTTTGTTCTTCATATCGCAATGCAAAATGCCTTCGGATTTTTACCTTTACTTGTGACTGGCGACCCGCCCCGGCTTTGCACGGGTGTTCCGGGATAAAATATAGCCTATACGGATACGGAAGATTCCCTCTAAGTAATGGTAAAAGAAATTTTGAAATCGGTCCAGTAGTTTTGAGCCTATTCAATACAAACATACAAAAATACAAAGGTTTCCTCTTTATAATATTAGTATAGAGTATAGATATAAGACCTAGCTACCTGCCAAATTTCATGCCGGACGGACCGACGGACCAGACAGACAGGCAAACAGACAACAAAGTGATCCTATGAGGGTTCCATTTTTCCTTTTGAGGTACGGAACCCTAAAAACGCTGTATTAAGTCTCAGGTCCACTAGGTCGCTGAATCAAATGGCTGAGTTTCTATTTCCCATCACATGCGCGTGTGATTTGGCTCTGGATTGCTGATGCTGCGTTTTATTGTTGATGGGGCGGCTGTGTAATAAACATACTAGGGAGGTGAATCATTTGCCATTCGATGCGGCGACCTAGTGGATGTAAGATTTTAACCGTACCCTAAAAATTAAACCACCAGCGAGGTTTCCCGCTTATTGCGGCTGGCTAGCATACTAGGTACCTGAAAGGAGGAGTACTACTACTAGATTATAGCCTAAAGTGATACTAAAACCGTTCAGCTATATTGTACCTAACTATCGTATCGTTACTATAGAAAGGCAATAGTTAATTTTTGATTTTGGGTTTATAAAACTACATATCCATCGTAGTCGTAGTTGGCAAGAAAAACTAAGTTCAATAAGAATGCTAGATCAAAATAAGTACCTAGGTAAACATTTAAAACTTAATTGATTCAAGGTAATTATCAAGATTCTCAAATATCAAGATTTTGCAGAAATTCAAGAGTCGTGGAGTCCGTGGAGTCAAATGTCCATTTTTCCGTTGAAATTGTTTTTTGTTAACGTGTACAACAGCAGTATAGGTAACAAAAGTGTTTATGAAATGTGAATTGATATCACAATGCATACCTAGTACTTATAGTTATTTAGGATAGGTATTTTCATACAGAACTTACGGCCTTGAAGGCGTCTAACCCTTGGACCGCACTTGGCTCTATCGTGACGAACCATCGTGAAACAGTTACATGGGAAACCTCCACGTAAAACCTTAAATTCCTACAATCTAGTCGATAGTCAGTTTAACCTTTTTAACCCCCGACCCAAAAAGAGGGGTGTTATAAGTTTGACGTGTGTATCTGTGTATCTGTCTGTGGCATCGTAGCTCCTAAACTAATGAACCGATTTTAATTTAGTTTTTTGTTTGAAAGGTGGCTTGATTGAGAGTGTTCTTAGCTATAATTCAAGAAAATCCGTTTGAAATACTGTAATGTTAACTTGTCAGGAGTGTTATAAATTTTTAATTTACACTTGTACATGTATAGATAGTGTGCAATTTGATGTAAACTTACTAATGAATTGCTGAAACTGAAACCCGTGAAACTCATAAAAGATGAAAACTGTCTTACTGTGAAACCCGACCAGGGAATGTATTATTAGAAAATATACAAAATACGTATAATAGTCCGGACATTGCAGAAAGACTACGTACGTATGGCAGCTGAAATTCAGCACTGTGTGTCATCATTTAAATGGGACTCAGCAGCTGTTGGTTTTCCTTTTCTCTATAATCTAAATATATAGATGGAAAAGGTGACTGACTGACTGATCTATCAACGCACAGTTCAACCTACTGGACGGATCAGGCTGAAAGGCATGCAGATATCATATACAATTATGATGTAGACATCCATTAAGGATTTTTGGAAATTCAACCCCGCAACTGGTCAGGGAGCCTGCTTCCCGGGAAAGGACAAAGGCTACTTTTTAGTTCGGAAAATATTATCTTATCCACAGGAAATTTTAGAAACTAATTCCATGCTAAGTCATGGGAAGCCTTCGATTGGTACGAGGTGTGTAAAAGAATTTCGGAGGTAAGTATAGAGGTAACAACTCGAGCGATGTACCAAACTAGAACTAGCCGTGGTTAATAAAATAGTTGTGGTAGGTATTTCATAGTAAAACTAAAGTAATATTTATGATACTCAAGCTAATAAGACCCGGCTACGCATTAGTGGCCATTAATATGTTATTATTCTCCAACATGGATTATCTATCTACCGTGAAAACGTGAATGAAATCTCTTACAGCAATTTTAGCGCTTTTCAATAGAAAGATACGGCGTGGACTAAGATTTATAATAGGTAAAGTAAGGATGATTAATTACTTAAATTGTTTTTATTATGGTGGTTTTAAAACCACCATAATAAAAATTATTGGGAGAGAATGAGTGAATAAAACAATACATATTAATTAAACAATATTAATGTTGCAAATTAAAAATATCAGCAATGCAGATATTTAAAAAATGTAATAACAAGGCAGTATTTTTCTACTCTACAACACTCTCCTATATACAGTAGACAGTTGAAAAATAAATAAGTATAAAAATGTTAACTTACTAGGTTTTTATCAATAAATGTGTCCAAATATATTCACATATCACAAATTGCGTAGATTAATATTTTATTCCTAGGTATAGTATAACTTATCTACGTCACACAATATTTACAACGATTAAAGCTGTAGGTGTCCTTAGAGGAGTTCATAATTTGTATAGCTAAATTGTAGGAATTTATGTTAAACTACGATCACAGAAAAAAAACATTAGGTTTGCTAACAGCAGGGTGCCGTGACGTGACTAAGGCTGTAGTTTCCCATAACATGCCACGGACTTTTCACCCTCAAATATTCATATACGCATGCGTAAATTTTTAAGGTTATTCTTTGTCCCGTTCTTCCCTTAAATAACAAAAAGAGTAGTAATATTTAGGGTGACTTGCGCAGTGTTATTGATGGACATAGGAGGGGGTGATTACCGTAGATGACCACTTTGTGCTACGAAAATGACTTCGACGTAGTCATTGATGACTCCTATAAAAAGTTAATGGAGTCGAAAGTAATTGGAAAAATCAGTAATCTTTAGGTACCTAGGCTAACTAAGATTAAATTTTGATGTTTTCTTATCATATAGAATAAAGTTTTCACCTACCTATCCCATTGCTATTAATATTATACCTAATACCCAAAATACCCATCTAGTAAGGTAGCCTCGTAGCTGTTGTAGGAAGGTTACACGCGTATAAACGGTAAAGGTACTTATGGGTAGTTAGGTACCTACCTATACCTTCCTACGACAACGCTCCTGAATTTTGAAGGCAGCTTTGAAATATCTATCCCAAAATTAGTCAGACAAATCAGTAGCCAAGGGAACGCTTCAGAAAAACTCTACAAAATCTATAACAGGCAAACAAACAAAATGGACTAGGAGTCAGCGCGTGGTTATTCGACCTTCGTTATTTTATAAAAGCTGAAAGTTTCTCTGCGAATTATCTCCTCTCTCTCCCTAAAACACTTTAGAGCTTAAGCACATAAGTATACACTTCATAATTATTAACACATACCTGCCGAGGCTACTTTTTAACCCGAAAAAAAAAACAAAGAGTTCCCGCGGGATTTTTTAAAACTATATACACGCAGACGAAGTCGCAGGCATCATCTAGTTTCAAATATAATTAATAGATAGGTAAGTACAAATTATAATTTCACATATATTCAAGAAAATGAAATTTATTACAATAGAGTAACTGAAATGTAGCAAAAATCTCGAGCGTATGCAAGGTATGTCACTGATCATTTATTTCAGATTCTATCATCGGTAATATGTCACATTTCATTACCTACCAAAAGAAAATAATAGCTATATGTGGCTAATTGGCTATATGTATAGGTTAGGTACTAATAGATTTACAGGTCTATAAATGATGTCGTGTGTCGTGTACTCTCGAATAGTGCCATCTATCTAAATACCAGTACATTTATTTGCGCCCGGAGGTTCCGAAGGCTTGTAATGCGGTGGATCTGGTTGCGGACCAACTCGACTGCGCAAAGCCCTAGTTAGATGCCAGCACCTTCCGTAAACCGGCTTCTGACGCAACTCACTATCTTTGAGACGCCATCCGTACTCGAAACCAGTGCTTTCAGCGAAATAGTATTTTTTCTCCGGCGCAATTCTGCTGCGCTTTACCAAATACTGCTCTCTTCCAAACTCCGGTTTAGGTTTGTATATCACGCCTTTTACTTCGGGATCAACTGGACGCATTATTGGATCAGCAGTTAGATCGTCGTCGGGCTTTGCGAGTCTAGGATCCTCTTTCGGATCACCGAGACCTACGTCGACTATGGAGTGCCCATGTCGGAGATGTTTAACACCAGGTATGAAGGTTCCGTCACGTATAGGCACTTTGCGTCTGTTGTTGCCCGCTACAATATGATCTCTTGTTATAGTCGGCAAGCCCTCAACCATGCCGTGGGCTATGACATCAGTCTCGAAGTAGTTAGTAGGCTCTCTAGTGAGTGTAGCGGCTTGCTGAATCTGTTCCCAATTCTTGTGGATCCAGTTAAGTCGTAACCGGTTTTCTTTCTCATAATTTTCGATCAGGAATATGATGACCGCGGGATTTGTTATATCGAGTAAAGGCATTTTTCAAAAATAAATTGAATGTGTGTCTAAAAAATTAATATGTAATTCAGAAAACGTACCCTTTGTTTGTGATGTGTTAAAAATAATCGAATTCAAAACTTCAAACTATAAATGTCACTCCACTCGTCCGCGCCAACTGGCCAATTACAAAATTACATCGAGATAAAAATATCATGCCGCGTTCCAAAGAAACTGGTCAAGCTTGATTTGTACTGGCTTTCTAATTTTCTTTTTTTTAAACGATTATGTGGAAATTAGTATTTAAGTTCTAGAGAAATAAGTACGTACAAATGACCTCCAATACCTTTTCTCTTTGATGGCAGGTCTGCCGATCTCACCTTAGGTGTCTATTAGACCATTGTAGACGATAATAATAAATAGTAGGTATCTCCATCAATCAATTCCGTCAATCATACCTGATGAAGACAGACCATAGAACTAATATACATATACAAGTACCTCCTACGAAGTATAGTACGTGACAGGTCGAGATGGCAATCGGAGTGTGGGCGCCCCGCACACCCGCACAGTCCCCGCGTTAACCCGCTGCGGCATAGCACAGGTGCGTGTGTCTGTGTGCGGCCGTCCCCCCGCCTCATACCTCGATTGCCATCTCGACCTGTCGTAATTCCATGAGGCAGACGTCTGATGGAGACAGGTAAAATCCATTTTACTGTTGGAAGGCGCAGAGATTTATCCAAATGTAGATTTATTCAGTAGATTTATCCAACGCTGATTGATGTTGAGGTCACAAAGCTCTGATAAATGTTGGGGTCTCAAAGCTTGGGGTCACAAATGGCGACCTTGCATCGGAAAGCGCAGCGTTGGCAGACTGCCCACAAGAAGACCACGCGACTTTCAGGGAGCAGCTGAATTCAGACGGCACAAGACTGCGGCGTGTGAGCCTCAACGAGAGACAGTCTACGATCTTCGATCAAAATGACGTCTCAACAATCGATCGCGATTAGTATATGAATTTGATAGACCATGGATAGACCTGAAAAATACATCTTATCGAACGATAACTTACCGAGCCGACTGTCGAGTGTTCTGAATCGCCCGGCCGGTGTTTTTATCATGCAAACATCGCATTAGAGCATTAACATGCATTATTTTTAATTCAGATACAAGTTGACCCTTGACTGCAATCTCACCTGATGGTAAGTGATAATGCAGTCTAAGATGAAAGCGGGCTAAGATGGAAGGGGTATGGCAGTTTTAATTAAACCCATACCCCTATGGTTTCAACACGGCATCGTACCGGAACGCTAAATCGCTCGGAGATACCGCTTGCCCTAGAGTAGCCACGGCCGGAGCCTCCCACCAGATCAGACCAGACATTTCGAAATTATAAATTTCCAATCCCCCGCCGGGAATCGAACCCGAGACCTTCCACTTTTAAGACCACAGCGCTTACCACTGCACCTGGGAGGCTGTCAAATCTTCAAAATGGTCAAAAGGGAGGTAAATTAATCTTCAGTCACAGGTCACAGCTGTTGTGACAAATATGACTATAAGGCGTAGGTATAGTGCGCGACAGGTTGAGATTTCAACCGGGGTGCAACGCTTCGCACACCCGCACAGTCCCCGCGTTAACCCGCTGCGGGTGTGCGGGGCATTCCCCGGCCTCATACTCGGATTACCATCTCAACCTGTCGCGAACTATACCTATTATAGTAAACGCAAGAATTTTTCGTCAATGCGATCAGTTCGACCAACTCTGTGATGCGCATGTTCAGTAGTGAAAAATGCGTTGCAGCGCTTCTGACGAGTCGTCCCCCATATACGATCACCTTTCTCTTTATATCTTCTTCAAGAGAGCCATTATACCAAAGAGTGGTACAATCTTAATCTATTGCTAACAGACGTAGTTGTACGCCTCCTGCTCACTTCACTCGCTACATTGTTATGTTACAGACTACTAAAGTACAACTACATCTGTGAGTAAAGTCAGTGGGAGGTCTCAAACCATGCCTGTTCGGGCCGGCACAAATATGACGGAGCACAGCGCAGAGCATGCCCGCGAAGTTTTCTAATCGCGTGACACATTACGCGAATTTCCACCAGAGAATGCGCGGCACTGCGCGCGGATGCGCGAGTACCCGCACGGATGCACAATTGATTTTAAATATCATTTCAATGAGCACAATGTCGATAATATTTTGACTGTGAAAAATGCTCTGCGCTGCGCTCCGCCATATGTGCGCCGGCCCTTAGCATTTATAAATATCTACAAATGGAATGGAAAATGGCTTCAATCTAAATAAAAGTTTGCACATATTTCAAAATTTGTTTATTCATAAATAAATAACATTTTTGTTTGGAACAAAACAACCTCCATATTTTATTCACACAGCATCCAACTCGTCATATTGAATTACAATTATTAATTATCTAATTACTTTCTAATAATACTTACAGCAATCTTAAAATTTACGTTGTACATATTTCATTACCACAATTAATTTGAGATTTTTTTTAATGAAGACATCTAATGTTTATAGAGAGAATTATATCAATTAGAAAATATGATTCATTTAAGTATATAACATTCTGCTATGGAACAATAGTAATTGGTCGAATCTTGGACTACGTCCGTAGACAATCGCCTAAATATATATAAAACGATAGAGACCCGATTTAGTTTTCTAAAATTAAACGGGACAGATCTAAAATTTCATTGTAAGATGACGACGATGATTAAATTTAGATCTATCTGATTTAACCGCGACTTTAGACGCCGAAACGCTAAACACATGTTTATTTTAATTGACAAGTCGCACGTTTCAGTAAAGCTACAAGCACATTACTGTGTTTTGGTGGTGTGTGGGATACAACAGAAGGCAATCATTTGGAGTATAGACTAAGATATAGATATTACTTCATAATATTATGGACCCAGTCATTGAACAAACAAATGGCACTGATTCCTCAGTGCTAAAATGTAAGAGGAGCACCGAAACGAACTGTGACGTCTGGATTTTAAAACGCGAGCAGAAGTTGCTCTTGCTAAAATGCCGAGTTCATGAAGAGATGGATGTGTTTAAGAGATGGCGCCGATTTATTTAGTGATTCATGATTATTTTAGTGATTTTATTAGTGATAAAATTTATTCGGACGACCATATCTTCATAATCATAATAATCATAATTTATTTATTGCAAATACACGTTATACAATAGGTGGTACATAAGGTTAAAGTTACAAGTTTAAGTGTAAGGTGAATGACAATAAACGGAAATTGGAAATTATTATTTAACAAAGGAACTACATTTTTTTATGAATAAATCTAAACTCAGCAAGAATATAATCATAAATTAATTCAATTAAATTGCTTAAAATAAATTTTTAAGAAAATAGAATGTCAGTAAATAGAAATGTCTTGTCAATTATATCAATGATTTATAGTCATACATTTTTATGTGACGACGTACACACGGTGTTTTGCAACACACTGGCGCGACGATTTATTCATCGATCCAGCGTCAGTGCGCCAGAGCCATGACAGATCAGTGTACACGCAGTATACGTACATACATACATAAATGTACGTTTCCAATCGCCTTGTCACAACACACCACAACACAGTAATTTGTCTGCACCTTTAATTAAACGGGTATTTACCGGCGCCAGTAATTTTAAAGCTTTAAAAGCAATCTGGAAACATGTTTTTTAAACGCGATTTTTAACTTTTTTAATTAAAAGATTCGTAGACATTTCGAAATCGATTACGAGTAAAAATTTTTTTATCTTTTTTCTATTTTCTTATCTAGTTCTTAGTATCGATGGTTAAAAAGTAGGTAGTCAAAATTTCCAGAAAGCTGTTGCAATGTTTTCAAAGCTTTGATAAAACATTTTTAATAGAAATTAAGTAAAGTTAGCGTCGATATTCAGGCGTTTAAAGCGCATATTTCTTTACATAAACGAATCTCGAATAAATTCAAGTACAAAATAAGCGAGATTGAGAGTTTTGATTAATTTCAGATATTTCAGAATTTTCATTGTACATATGTATAACCGGCTATATTCATGTCGTCATTTTTTTTCAAATTCAAAATTCAAATATGTACCTAATTGACACTTTGTTAACCTAAACACGTTCTTGATCCGCGTAATTCGGGTTTGACCGATTTAAAATGTGAATAATTTTATTCAACTTCAATGCAGTTCTGTTAACTGCTCGGGCAGAGGCATTAATGCTAAAGGAATTAAGACAAAACACATTGGTAGAAAAATATGACTGGAATGGATATAAACTGGTACCGTTATTAGTTTGCGTGCACGATAATATAATAACTAAACCCTTTCCCAGTAGCGTCACTATACAATGCGTAAAAAATGCACTAATGCATTGAAATCTGAAATGGATACAAAATGCGTTGATATAAACGATAAATACGGGCGCATACGGGGAGACGCGAACTTTTGCAGTCTCATATTATTGTGCACGCATTTTCTGAATAATAAAACGATAGCGCGAGGCAGCGGTTCCTAGAACAGACAAAAGGGAAGTGACTGCGACTGATTAAGACTCTTTATAAATAAGTACTTACCAAAACAAATACGTTAATTTCGTTAAATTGTTATTTACAAAAGAAAAAAGAAGTTGTGCGATCAAAACCATAATTTTATTGTCCACAAACAAATACACAATATCTTATAACATCTCTTGCTCGAGACATGGACATTTAGAAAAGGTATAGCGCATGACTGAGGAAGCGTAGTGATGCGGGAGAGTGACAGTTGCCTAAGTTGACGACTCACAGTACCTCAGTATAAGATTCCCCTTCTAGTTGATAGTATTTGAGATTCGAACAACTTTAACGCTTAAAGTAAAATGGCCCTTAACAGCCTTGTTTTAATGCTCAAGTTTGTACGTATATTTACAGCCTGCGCTACAAGCGGAAACGTTGCGAAATTAAAATCAATGGTGCTGAATTTTTGACTTTAAATCAAGGCCGCTAAGGTCCATTTTACTTTGACGCTATGTTGTTTCGACTCTCGAATACTGTCAAAGGTGAGAAGTAAAATCTTGTACTGAGGATACTGAACTCCCGCGTGAGGTCGTACCCCCCCCCCCCCCCCCCCACAACTTTACTACCGCAGGAATCTACTCAGTTAAGCGTTATACCTGTAACTTATTCACTAAAAACTAAACGTTATCCTAGTGCAATTTCTATAATCACAATATGTACTCAAGCTTGCATTTCCTCGGAATCGATTAAAGAATAATTTAGTACAATACCTAACTATATAAGAATTTTTGGTATCTTGGTCATTTATTTACTAAATGTCACGTGAGTTAGGCCCTGATATTTAATCTGCGATTAGTCGGATTATATTACTATAAATTATACAAGTACAGCCGTGTTAACAAGAGCTGGTACGTACAACACATTCACACATTGGGCGTGTACGAATAAGTGCAAGTGTCATGAAAATTTATTTGTCTCTCTCGCATGCGGTCAAGCTAGTGAGCGTGAAAGAGAATGTTATTTTTTTCTTTTACTACTATAATGAAATACAGCGTGATGTTTTGTTTTTAAGCCCATCAGTCAGTCAACCGATAACTGTTTATTTCGAGGTCAGAATAAAATGCTTTCTGGAAAATTTGGATCTAGCATCTAAGAGGACAACCTCGTGAAATAGTGTTGTGTTACAACGTTTTTACTATTTCATGCATCACAATAAAAACAGTGACGGGTGTAATTTTTTTTAAGGATTTAAAATTAAATTTAGAGGAACAAGTACATTATTTATAGCGTAGAAATGATATTTATCTCAAAAATCGCATCACGCCGACTATAGTTTGGGCGCAACCTCATTCAAATAATATAAATAGTTTTTTTTTCAACATGCCGTATAATAAAATTGCGTTAGTGTGATTACTGTGAACGTGCCAGCTCTTGCAAACCGACCTGTATCTTAAATGACACAAAAAACTAGCGAATCACACAAAAAAATCTTCATGTTACACGTAGTAGGAATAGACGAATGAGGTAAGTAAATACGAACATTTACATACGTGATCTCCCGTAAAAAAATGTAAAGCTACATGATTTGTAAAATAAAATAACGAGAACATGGTCAATGGTCATGTCGGTGAATCAAACTATTAACGCCTTGCGTTAGATGAATTTGAAATTCGACTATCATCTATATTACACGAATATCACACAACTCTCAACGCAAACACACACACACACACACACACACAGTACCATTATTCTGGACCAATAGGAACACTGAACAACAATAGTTGTAACAGATCTGTTCAATATAGAAACTATTACCATCTATTTGACGGATGAAAATTAATGCAAGGTTTCCTGTAACATGATAATATAACCCACTTCAAGCTGAAAAATAGTTTAAAAATGATTTTGTCGTCTATATCAACAATTTTCTTTTAAAACTGGATGTTCCTCTTTCTTTACGTAAAACTAAACTTTGGTCAAAGTGATGCGAAATTCGTGCGGTATGCGATATACGAACAAACGCGAATAGCAAATGAATATATGGTTTGTTAGCAAGTCGTCCCTTTCACAATAGCTCGTCCTCGTCCCATTCGCAGCTCGTCCCATTCCCAACTCGTCCCTCTTATATAGAGAGACTATTTAACACGCCATGGGAGCTTTTAACATAATACTCAATAATTGGAACATGCCCATAAAAGGTCGTAGATGCATTCGGCGCAAGCGATTTGCTTATCGCATACCAAGCGGATTTCATCGAAGTTGGCTAAAGCTTAAACGCAAAATTCTGCTAGAAGTGAGTATGACAAAACTTAGGCAGAGAATTATAGAGCACACTTTGACTTTGCTCAGGCTTAAGTCACGACAAGTATACGACTGGCATAAATCTGTCTCGTTTTAACTGAAACTTAAGTCTAAGCAAAGACAAAGTTCTCTCTATGGATTTCAACCTCAGACTCATATTTATAATGATTACAGATTAACCGCACGGCGCACGCACAAGAAATGCGGATGATATCATTAGTACAGTTCGCTCGCCCTTTAGTGCAGACCGGGCGACTTATTGGCGTTATTCGTACTTTCAGTACTGAAATTTAATAGCCTTTTTCTCGTGCCGCTCGTTTCTTGGTGCATATGTATGCAACGCACGCACGCTGCATACGCAATACACTGACGTATCACTTTAAGCGGTTTTAAGCATTTTAAACAACTCAGCACAATTTGATAAGTATTCGACATATGCGTTTTGTACGTTGCATGTATTCGCTGCATTCATACGCACCAAAGAACCCTCTAACCACAGAGTAAGGATAGTATGTTATAACCACAGAAGTTTGACGAAGCCATCTAGACAATGATCGTTCGGAAAGGGAGCCGAGACGGCCCTAGTAATTCCGGGACCTATATTGAAGATTCGTCGTGGTAGCCATATACCAGGAGATCAAAGGCGTCCGTGTGCCTCTCCTTATACTGTGCCCTAACTATACCTTAGGTATACCCCTTGCTTGTAACAAAACACTACAACCATAAACATTAATCCTTATTTCCACTATTGGTCTCAGAAATGATATATTGGACGTAATCCTTCAATTCAACTCGTTGAGCTGACAAATTTTTGGATCTTTCGGTAGCGCCAATGTGTTGTTACAGACGAGACCAACGACCGGGTTCTCTAGGTTCTCGAATTTGGAGTTGGTTTCTGAAGACAAGCTTACCGCGCCACTACTGTCGCCTTCATACGTGTTTTCTGTATCATCTACATGTGAGCTGGTACTAGACTTGTCATTTCTCTCTGGTATTTGGTCTAACGCGTAGTCGTATTTCTCTCCGCTGTCGTTGTTAGCCAGCTCGATCCAATGCGCCCGATTGATCTTCACCCGATCGAGCATTGGTTGTAGTGATTGTGAAAGGACGGCGAATGCCTGTAAGAAAAGTATTGTTTCAAAAAATGCACTGGCTAGGGCTAGGGCCCTTCACTTTTCTTGAAATCAGTTAAAGATATTTAAAATAGCACCGAATTCAAAACCTTCTTTTTACGACACCGGTTGAATTGAGTTGATTACGATATAGTAGGGCTTCCAGTTCAAATAAAGCAGCAGTAAATAAGAGTTAAAGAGAGAGACGCATCTGTCTTTCTAACCTGGATCTCAAAATTACTTTCAAAAGTCAAGCGCAAGCCAATTTTGCATAAAACAGGTGCAATCTCTTGGTCCTAAGGTTTATAAGCAGAATACAGTATTTTGTGTGGTTAGGACGTATATTCTTGTAGGATTTGGCTTACGAGTTAACTCACCTCATAAATTGGAAGGCAAATAGTATCGATGAATTTGACTTGCATAGCAGGGATTTGATCTTCTTTATCTCTGTTCATTATGTCCTGGAAAAAGAAAACATAAACTCAGTCACTAAAGCACTATGTATTAATTATTTTAATCATCATCGGTTTAATCCATTATCTTTTTTTGATTGAATGCCAACGTAATTCAATCAGTAGGTACGTCGTCAATTGCGAAAAACCTGCATCAATCATTATTGCAATCGCAATTGTTGTAATTGGCTGAATTTATAGTATTCTTGTTGCAATAAAGCCTTATAACTAATAGTGAGCGAGTGTTGCCCAATGAGATGTGATTACAATCGTCACACTGTAGTTGCTGTCATTCTACTACATAAATCATTTCATTTCAAATCATTTCATTTCTACTATAATCAAGCCATATGTTTCGAATCCACGCTTAATTTTACAATAATTAGAAAAAGACGAAGGTACAGTCTACCATTCAAGGTCACCTTAACTTTGCAATGAAAAAATTTGCGTCTTGCTGTGATTTCTCGCCGAACCGTCCACGATTTCAGATTTGGTAATTGCAGCCTAATCATACCGACATCATATTGCCCGGAGAAACCATTTTCATTTCTCACACCCTTTTTAGAGCTCCAAACTTATCCCTTTATCTACTGTGCTATAAAATAAACAGATACTTACGATAGGAGTGAGGTTAAAGTTCTGCCATTCAAGGTCACCCTGGTGAAAAACTCCCCAGCAACCAAAGTTGCAACCCGTCGCTCTACTGGCCAAGGCTTGGTGATAGCAGCCAAGTCCCATTTAGTCATCAGCATAGTTCGAATCAACCCTTTTTATCCGCCATTTCCTTTTATAGATCTCCCAACTACTTTAACTAGCTTCTGTGTTATAGAGTAAACAGATACTTACGATAGGAGTAAGGTTAAGGTTCATCCGTTCAAGGTCGCCCTGCCGGAAGAACTCCCCAGCGACCAAGGCTGCGACCCGTCGCTCCACTGGCCAAGGCTTGGTGATAGCAGCCAAGTCGCATGCTGTCATCAGCATCGCTCGGAGTAGCCCCCGTCGTTCCTCGCACTCGCCCCAATGCGGCGTCACAGCTCGGTCTTTGCTTACTAGCTCGATAAAAGGTTTACGTTTACTGGAAAAAGAAACAATAATTCAAATTAAATAACAATAAGTGTAATTTAAAAGTTTATAACACCCCCGACAAGTGAAGGTTACAGTAACTAGAAAAGAGCTGATTGAGAACTTTCAAATGGCTGAACTGATTTTCTTGGATTAAAGCTAAGCACACTCTCAATCAAGCCACCTTTCAAACAAAAAAATCTAAATTAAAATGGTTCATTAGTTTAGGAGCTACGATTCCACAGACAGATACAAAGATATACAGATACACACGTCAAACTTATAACAGTGTGCCTTGTACTTAGGGGTAAAAACACCTTATCCATCTTAATAGTTGCCTTTAAGGTAAATTTCATCAATGATTAATGATCTTCAAGCATTACTTATAAAAGTATTCATAATTCTTGAAGCTATTTTTCAACTTTATTCATGTCGAAATTCTCGCGAACAAACATTTTATTAAACTCTAAATAGACGTGATATCTAAATAAATTCATTTATCATATTTTTCACACATTTATTATAGATTAGACTCTAAATAAGATTTTTATATGTTAAATGAAAAGCAATTTAAATGTGAGTGCTAATGAACAAAGTCAACATACTTTAATGCAATACTACCAAGTTCAAGGCTACTAGTACATTATTCTGTTAATCATTTTGACAATACGCAAAATTGTCGAGTCAAGCCCTTAAGCTCAGTAAAAGAGTGTAAAAAACTAAAATTTTAACAGTCACAGGTTTCAACAATAATAAAATCGTTGGCCAATCTATCATTTGTAACAACTCTTAAGGGAAGTTACACACTTTGTTAAACACACATACTCGAGTCTTTATTTTGCTGGTCCTTTACAAAACTTCGATTGCACAAAAGTCGCTTTCAAGTTAACGGTTTTGTATGAGGAATGGGCATGATAGTATGAAACTGAAATCTGCAATGTTTCTATATGCCACTAAAAACGCACTGTTAGACTAGGAAGAGATACAATATAGGTACATAACAGAAATTTTGTCATGGACGCGTAAGTGTGGTATCGTGGCCTAACTTCGTTGGCATGTGCACAAACGTTCAACATCAAAATTTTAAGTCAAAGGCATTACCGTCAGTCCAAGAACTTAGACCGGAACGGTTCAAATCCCGACAGTCCCACAATTTCTGACTTATTATATTTCAAACTAGCTGATGCCCGCAGCTTCGCCCGCGTGGATTGGTCAAATCCCCTGCAGCATCAGGATTGAGGAGTTGGAATCCAAATTTTTTATAAAACAATGTCGCAAAGTTCCCCTATCGATTAAAAAAGAAACGACGCAAATCGGTTTAGAAATCTCGGAGATTTCGGTGTACATAGGTAGAAAAACACAACTCCCTTTTTGAAAGTCGGTTAAAAAAGTAGCCTATGTTACACCCTGGTCAATCCTCTACTTGTTTGTAAAAATCCCGTCAAAATCGGTTCAGCCGTTCCAAAGATTAGCCTTTTCAAACAGACAGACAGACAGACAGACAGACAGACAGACAGACAAAAATTTTAAAAACGTGTGATTCAGTGTTGGTATCGTTCAAATAACCATATGAGTTTAATATGAGGTAGTTATTTCGAAATTACAGACAGACACTCCAATTTTATTTATTAGTATAGATTTGAAATGTCACTTTTAAAACCTTACCTAAAATACACAGCTAAATCGGTGGACAGTATAGCGTCTTCTAGGACTTTGACGACCTTCTCATAATCTTCCGAGGACAAATTGGCCAGCACCTGGTTGCCAGGCGAGTTGAGGATCATGAGACACTGGTCGAAATGGTGGTGCTCCATCGTGGACGTAGAGTACAACTGGGCCAGGGGTGAGGATGCCCTGAAACCATAAAATGATGATGAGCTGGAAGTATCTTGAAAAGTGTTCTTTTAAGGCCTGAATTCTTAGCATGAGACGTATAGAGTTAGATATAGAGCATACTTTATAGCAATCTTTGATATGTATTACAAAGAACTGTTCAAAACATTATCACACTGCAACAGTTCGGCTCTAGCAAGTTGTAGAGCACACTTTCGGCACAGTTCTTTGTATTAACATATTCGTCACGTTATGATCGCTCATAACGATGTCTTTCACTGCCAAAATTAATAAAATCAATCTACCCATCCGTAATCTGTCGATAAGTTACCTACTTGGCAAAGTTGTTAATTGCCAAAAAAGGCAATTTTTAATTTTTGGCAAATAACAAAGTTACTAAGTAACCCATCGATAGATACAGGTTTGTTTATTAATTTCGGCCATAAAGCGTTCAAATCGAATCAAACGGTCAAGTGAAAAGATGACATCATGAAAACTCATGCAATTAGGCTTTGGAGTTATGAAATAATCTTACTTGATCTGAAAAGAGTTATTGGTCCCCCGATGATCAAGGTCGTGGCACAAACAGCCAATAATTAAAGCCAAACACTCCAGCTCTCCGAATATTTTCCACCACTGGGTCTCCTGAAAATAAAACTATTTCAAAACTAAACCCAGAAAGTAAACAAATCAAAATAAAAAAAAAATACCGCGTGTAACCAGAACGGTAGCAAAAACTAAGCCTTATACTAAATTAACACAAACCAATGCCAATAACCATTTGCCTTGTCTTGCAGTTTTAGTATTTTTCAAACCCGCATTGTGTTGCGTGTAAAACTCGGCACTGTCTTCGAGTGACCTATTTACGGAACGTTCGTTGACCTCTAGCGTCAGTCAGTTGTTTTATTTGCAATATATTATGAACTTTTAAACAATACAGGATTTTCTTTAAATTATTTTCGTAGTATTTTAAATGATTACTTATCTAATTATCAGTAACTACCTACTGTTAGCATCTGTCTTCGTTTTTACTAGCGTTTTGGTTACACCCTGTATAAGTGAAAACTGTTTTGCGAGCGCAGCCCAGCCTTTCGATTGAGTGAGAAAAACTTATTCACCGTAATCTTAATCAGTATTAAATTCCCCTTGATTGGCTGTGAAAAATGTGATAAGCGAATTTAACCAATCAAGGAGAAGAATTTTCAGTCGATTACGATGAATGCGTTTTTCTTACAAAATCAGTGTGCTGTTCAATAAATTACATCCTGGCTACTCTACTTTTTAATAATATAATTGAGGAGCTGGCGAATAAAACGATGTAGGTAATTGCACAAAATAAAATTTTAATGGAGGAGCAAAAAACTGAATTAAAATTTTTGAAACTTTACAAGTTTACTGTGTTTGCAGATACCGTTTTGATCGAAATCACTTTGGAACTTTGGACTCGATTTGAGTACAGTTTTAGATCGTTTTGCTTGGAAATGAATTCAAGTTTGTATTCAGTTTTCGAAATCATGAAAGGACGCAATTTAAATCACGTCATTTTGCTTGAAAAAAAAATTAGATTTATATTTAGAGTGCCAAAAACGACCGTATTAAACCAAAAATAGAAATGTTTGTTATAAAATAAGGCTTCCCAGATATAATTTTAATATCCTTAAGTAGGGCCTCATGCCTACAGCCAATTTCAAAGAAGATTAATCAATCAAAATTGGATTGGGAAATAACTTTAAATACCTACTTCTGATTCCCTTCATTATCGTTTATACTTAAAAAAAAAAAAATTGAACTAGTTAGCAGATATTGAGTCCAATAATAAACATAACTTGGGGCATTTACCCTAAATTTTGAAAATGCAAAATCCTTATCCAATTATGGTTAATTGGCAATTTTCTCCTACATATAATTATTTTCGGGTCTAAAATACACTGTTTAAACAGCTTACTAATAATAATTCATATAAATATACTACGGTGTAGGTAGCCAATTTCAACAGTTAATTAGCCAAAATGTGATTGAGAAATTACTTAAATTACATAATAAGTAATGAGTAAATTTATTCGATTTATTATCCAGTACATTTCGTCAAATAAAACAGATTGAACTGGTTAACAAATTTAAAAAAATGCGCTTATACACAAATTGCAAATAATGTGACTGAAAAAAATGATTCAAATAATGAACGATTTACCTACCTACGTACTATGGAAACCGATTGGGGGCAGAGTATGGAATAATATAAACTGCCATACTCCTTCTAAGTTAGCTCGCTTCCATCTAAGACTGTATACTTAACATCCCATCTATGTGAGATCCCATCCCAGTCAAGTGCTAACTTGCTATCTAACTTAAAAAAATGGCTAGCTACAAGCCGATTAAAATCGTTACGGGAGGAAATTATTCAAAAAAGAATAAGAATGTTTTCTGTCAAGTCATGGTAAAGCGCAAAGCTAATACTTACAGTAAGTATCGCGAACATCATCTGTGCTACGTTGAACGCGTGCCTCCAGTTATGGTAAGTTACATTGCGGTAATTCTTCTTAACACTCAACAGCCACCTGCACAGCACGCTGTAATCTATGTGAAACCTCTCCACAAAGTCGAGGTCTAAGAACATCCGCAAACACGCTCGGAGGGTGTCGTCATCCGTAAGGTCTATATCGTCAAACGCTAGCTCGTGTAAGTTAAAGTGGGCTGACGAGGGTATCCTTAAGTTCTGTAAAAGAAAGAAAAATATATTAGAAAAATAAAAAATCGGTTCAGTGTGAGTCAGGCTCGCACAGGAAGGGTTCCGTGCCATTATACGAGTAGGTACGAGAAATAACACTTTAAATTATTTTTTTTAATTTTCATGGCGGCAATTTTGACATTTTTAGTAGGTATTTGTTATTGTGGCGGCAATAGAAATTCACATTCTGTGACAGGTCTCTAATTCTCTACCTATCATGGTTCACGAGATACAGCCCGCTGACAGACAGACAGACGGACGGACGGATGGAAGGAAGGACAGCCAGCGAAATCTTAGTAATAGGTCCTGTTGGCATCGTTCGGGTACGGAACCTTAATAAATGGTTTATATTTACACAGGTGTTTTCATTTACGGGAAAATGTGGTCTTATTTTAGTCGCTCGTGTTTTATTTACCTGTACCTAGATGGGTAGCTTTGTCCGGCTTATGTAAATAAAGGAAATTTTTCTGAAAGACCCTGCCTAATGGTATTATTATCTACTGGGAGAAACTTTAATAAAATCCGTTGAGTGCTTTGAGATTAAAGCTCTCAAGTTAAAGACGTAGCGCAGTGTGCTGACTTAATTTTACACTAAGTATACTTAGATTTTTTTCACAGGACAATTCCAAATCACTTTCTAAAAGATCATTTCAATAAAAAATTTTTCATTGTATTAACATCACTCCGTTTGTGAGTAGGTACATAATAAAATAATGTACATATACAGACCTTGCACTTAACTCGGAATTATCCAGTTTTTTTATTTTAATAGAAAGTCAATATCTTCATAATATACATATAGTAAAGTATACTATGGATTACATATTCTACGGCTGATCACTGCACAAATCTTTATATTTAAGCTCGTTCCCTTTGTCGTTCCGAACACTAACTGGCTGTTTTTATGTCATTTTTCATATTATGCAGAAAATACCACGAATCAAAAGAGATAAGTACCTAATAGTTTAACATCTTGGCATAAATCACACTTAATAATAATGACGTTCTTATACGAATTAAAATACGTCTGTGTCCGGTCGTAAGATAATCTAGGTAACTATTTAAGATTATTACTGTTCGGCATTTTAACCTTTCCCTTTGACGAAATACTAGTAATTCAGAAATGTACATCGACATTACATAAACGTTATGCATGGGTTGTTAAACGGAAACCATAATATCACGAAAGGTGGACTAAATAAACAAAGCCGTAATGGATTTCATCGTAACGAACGCATATCGAATAGCGTCATAACTAAGCCGATGGCTATTCCGCGTATTTCTGCAGAGGAGTTTTAATGACGTCAATCCTGACGTCAGGGTCAGGCTATAGTGTTACAAGTGTCAGTTTACACCCGAGAGTCCGCAAGCAATTTTCAGGAGGTGTTTCTAGTCTTTTCTGGGTTCATAATTTTTAGGATAATAACTCCAGGCAGAATCGCGTGCCTTTTTTGCTTTTATGTTCACAAATTTATAGTAAATTTAAATAGGTAATATTAACCAGAGCCTAGCAAAAACTTAGGGTTATTATTATACTACCTACACAATATAATGCCAATAACCATTCCCTTATCTTGTAGTTTTAGTGTATTATTGTATTCTTCAAACCCGCACATGCAAAACTCGGTTCGATGCCCCACTTCGCGGCATTGATTCCGAGTGGCCTATTTACGCAACGTTCGTGGATCTCTAGTGCGAGTCAGATGTTTTATTTGCAATATATTGTGAACTTTTAAAAAATACAGGATTTTTTAATTATTTTTTTCACGTTTTCTTTGGTACCTTATCAGTAATCATTAGTACTATTACCTGCCTTGGTTTTTGTTAGATTTCTGGTTACACCTTGTATTTTAGCGACATTGCGAACTTACAGATGTTTGATTAGCAGGTAAAGTAAAGCATACCACAGACAGGTTAATACAGATGAACCACTTTATAAACTTTCTGCCACCATCAAAGAACCTCCTCAAAATTCCCTATGGACTCTCTGGCAACAATGGTATTTGTTTGTGTCTACTTACTCTTAACCGCTGGGCGTCGTCCAATGAAGCGGACGCGTGGTAACTTAATACCTGTAACGTGACCATACATTTATTAGACCGCGTATGAAATTAACGAGGTTACAGAGGGTTAATTATAGCCCTTCAGCAGTAAATGCAATTACAATGTGGATTGTAGTTCATCTATTTCTGTACGTGATTCTGCCTACACATTTCTTATTTATAGCACAGGCATCATTCAATTAATAGTTACAACACTGACAAAGTCGTATCGTCAGGCGATTTTAGCTTTTGGATACGATATTGCCTGTAAATAAAGTAGAGGGCAAAAATGACGTACGAGTATAACTTCTCGATGTCAGTGGGTATCCATCTTAGATCGCACATCAAACACCAGACGAGATTATGGTCTACAATCACCGACATCTATTGTACCTACGGGTACTGCAATAGATGTCTACCATTAACTTTTTATTTTCATATATAAGGACTTATGAAAAACTTCCTAGCGCAGTAGTGAGCGCTATGGTTTTGTAAGTTGAAAATTACCCCAAATTAGAATCCTGAAATTGCCACTCCCATTCTATTTCAAAATTATTATCTCCGGTCTGGTCTAACTTGGGCTGTGGTTAGTTAGCAGTGAGAACTCATCGGCAAAGATGTACCCACCTACAGTTTTAGGGTGCTTTCGACTAATCAGGTTATTGAGAGATGAGAGATAAATCTATCCGTCATCTAACTGATCAGTTGGGATCGAGCCCAGGTTTTCTTGAATACCAGGCCGACGTCTTAACCGCTAAGCTATCACTGCTTTTTTTATTACGTAGACATATAACTTGGGGTAACTACGATTTCTAAGTATACAAATTTAATTAATCCTTCCATACTAATATTATAGATGCGAAAGTGTTTCGGTCTGTCTGTCTGTCTGCTATCTTTTCACGGCCTAACAGTTTAACCATTTCGGTGAAAGGTACAGAGTTAGCTTAGGTACATTCCGGGGACGATAGGCTACTTTTTATCGCGGAAAATTAAAGAGTTCCCAAGGGACACTTATATTCGTTCAACCGATTTATATGAAATTTGGTACAAAGGTAGCTTGCGTCCCGGAAATTGACATAGGCATTTTCATTATGGAAAAGCAAAGAATTAGGGCATCATCTAATATAAAGTAAGTGGCACTTACATCGAGCGTCACGCTCTGCTTGGCCATCGCAGTGATTGCCTTCTCGTACATGTGCGTGTTATGGATGCCCATCCCGCAGAATATCGCGAACGCCTCCACGAAGTTCTCGTCGTTCTTCGTGAACAGAAGATCGTCGAATTTGTTTACCAACTGAAATAGAAGAAGAAACATTTCCATCGGCATACTCAGGCTAACACACAAACTCTAGAGACACAAACTAATTTATCGCCTGCTATGCAACTGAACCTTAATCCATCTTAAACATAATGGTGGAACAAAAGCGCGCACAATTTTCTCACAGCCTTTATCTCAAGCATTATATTAAAAATCTAATTTCCCTCGAGTAAGGAAGTTTTCAGCCGCCAAAATTAGCTACTAACTAGTCTTTGTGCCAATTAAAAATACAAACAACGTTTTCTTTGTAACTTTTGGAACTTGAGGCGGTAATATTCGCTTGGCAGTAAACGCTGTTTCAAACGAGCGTAATTTTGTAAGTTCTTGAATAATGGTTGAGTGATTTTAGAGTCGCGTCGCATTTATAACGTTACGATCCCATGTCGAAAATTTTTCTTTTAATTTATAGACTAGCTGTTCGCCGTAATCAGACTTGCTGGTTAGGCCGTAATCAGACTAGGATCCTAAGATAGAGCGCGCTTGCCTAGAAGATGCCTATTCACTTTTGATTTGAAGGTATCTGTATTAAAAGTGGAGGGCAAACGCCGGAAGGCCGGAAGGTTTCTAATTCAAACCGCCTAGCGGTTTGAATTAATTGAATTAGAAACGAGGAGGCAAATCGCTTTCTACGTATTCATGGAATTTCGACTACGTTCGGATGCAGATCCTGAAGATGCCTTGTGGTACAATAGCAGAAAGGTGTAGGAGGAACCAGGTATAATCACAGAATTACATTTCGTTGTAAACCAAATCTCGATATTACTCGTACCTATATCTGGGTCAAAAATTATTCCTTTCAAACGCATTTTCAATGTCGCATTGTTTCTGCCCGCAATGCGCAATGTGTAACCAACATTATTTTGTACTGTTTGTCGGAGTGTGTGTGTGTGTGTGGCTGAATTTTTCATTAATTCGCGGAAGGTTCTCTTTGTTGCAACATTTTCGACTCGACTTCGGTAATTTTATTACGTTCCAGAATCCGTGGAGAATTATTTTCACGCTTTTGCTCTTTCCTTAGTTACATTTCCGTATCGTCGAATAAATTCAATTTTCATCAAATGGAATTATGTTTGCCGCCCTCACTGAATGACGCCTGATGGACGCTGTAGTCTGATTAAAGGAAACTCCTGGGTTCGATTCTTGGTAGAGGCAGACTGAAAATTCATGGTTTAAGTATAAATTGACTCTGTTCTGGTCTATTGTGGTTTCAGCTGTGACTAGTTACCACCCTACCGGCAAAAATGTGCCGCCAAGCCATTCAACGTTCCAGTACGATGCTGCGCTGGTTTAATATAAACTACTATTACCCTTTCCAGGTTAGCCCGGTTCGCAGTCAGGGGCTCAAAATTTTTAAAAAGCGGACATTCTATATTATAGTGGCTATATAAGTTATATATATAGTAGGAATATAAGTTAGAGTCGGGCACTGTCACTATTCTTATGTTTCAGATTCAGATTTCGATAGTTTAACACAGGATTTCTGAACAGTGGTAGGAATCAAATTTAAAAATTTACTTTTCTATTTCTGATTGCTAGGTTAGGTAGGTAATACGGAGCCTGCTTAAGGGCTATTGTGAGCGAAACGACTATAAACAAAAGCTCCCGAGCGACTAATGCGAGCAATAAACCGTTAGCCCACTTTAGACTTACTTAATAAAAGATGTTTCGGAAATTTTAACTAAGTTATGGAATAATTAATTAAATTAATTTGCAAGTTTCGTGCCACAAATGAAGTGGAGAAGGGGACTTTAATGTGTATAAAGTTAGATTAGGTGGGTACTTCAGAGAACAGACGAAAATATACGTACATCAATTCAGAGTAAAGTTTGAACAGAAGACAGTTAAGTCAATATAAATATAATATTATATGACATGAAATAGAAACAAAATTAAATGAAATGCATTTCACGTAGAACAACTCGAGCCACTTATGACGTTATGTTAGGACTCAACAACTGCCGTTCAGAAAGTTGATTCCTCTGAGGAGTGCCGGCAATAAATGTATGTAGGTATTTGAGACATAATCTATAACAACATAATATCTATCATGTATGGTATATTATTGAAAATTGAACACTTGAAAAGAGCAACAGCCGAGTTTCTTGCTGGTTCTTCTCGGTAGGAACGACATTCCGAACCAGTGGTAAATTATTTTGACGATTCAAAAGCACTTGTAAAAGTCTACTTGAATAAAAATCTATTCTATTCTATTTTAACTTTTAATAGAGATAGATATTTTGCGTTATAACGATGATACAACCACTCAAACCACTAAAAAACTTTTAAAAAAATCTGAGATCCAATAAGTTACAACTTTAGTATCTGGAATATTATTGTACATATACATATATATAATATACAATTTTATTTATTTTTATATATTTATAATATATATATATATATATAATATACATTCCAAGCTCCCCCACAAGATACACGCTTCTTTATTGAGGAAAGTAGAAGAAAGAAGCCTTGACATTTTTCATGAATAAATGAATAACGCAATGCAAATTACTCGTAAATGACCATGATATTACTCAGACTTTCTGCACTATCAGTTGAAGCAGTAAACGATACCACTGTTCACGACAGTAAGGGCTCGTTCACATAGGCTGCGTAAGGGTAGACGTAGCGCGTACCATTGCGTTGTAATGTATGGAACTGTATGAAATATGGCATATCGCTTGCGTGGCGTGAACGTTCACGTAGACGTAATGCGTGCAGTTAAGTCAATGGGTACACGCGCGTCACTACGCAAGTGTCAAGTGTACGTGCTGCATACGCAATTGGTGTGAATCTGGCAGGTGTCAAATGCCTCTACATTTGACGCTAGGAAGCCTATTAATCGCCTATTCTTCTTTGATATCACGTCACCCATAGCTTCATATTTGACATATCGTCGATTCAGGATCAAACCGAGAGTTCCCTCACTCTATTTCACTCCGACGATACACAATATGACGAAATAAATTGATAGGACCACCATAGGTCGTTAACTTCACGTGGCAACGTATGCAAGCCATAGAAACGAATATTATCAATGAACTTCGACCGTCGCTTTCGGTCGTACAGTTCCGCATTGACCGGTATTCTTGTCAGCCATGATGTGGTCACTATCTATCTATGGTAACAATATCTATTATATGTCACCAGGAAATTACAAAGTCTCCAAAATACTATCGCATGAACAATATGTGCAATCTCCTATTAATTTTGTTCTCGTCGATTTTCAATCGAGGCAAAAAGGGGTCCCAAATTACGAAAAGCTTTTCCCTGTTTCTAATAGTTGACTGGTACTACTAACTGCTAGTAGGAAAGTGGAAGTAAAGAGATTTATTACTCACGGAGCCTCTATTAATTAAGAAATCGGGGTTATGTGGGATTTCCACCTGCTGAATCCCCCACAGTAATCATCCTTAGAGCATATAAAGAGGCTCCGGGAACTCTTAAGAATGTGCGCCGGTGCTTAAAGCTTTGGCTCCAACAGCCAAGCGATGGCTGTTGGAGCTAAAGCTACGCAATGCTTGGCCCACTGCCACTTCAACGTGCTGATTAAAATGCCTGCAGCTAATTAATTATTATCGTCAAAGTTGCAAGATACTTACTTGAATAACACCTATAATTCTGCCCTCAGAGTTTTTGATCGCCATACATAATATGGTGTTGTGTTTGAACCCCGCGCCTTCGTCCACTGAAGGGTCAAAACGAGGGTCCATATATGCATCAGCGATGTTCACTGTCTGCGAAATAGACAAATATATTAGACACAATTATTCTTTCATGTATTCAGAAAAAGGGTACCCATATTAAAATGCATGATAATCAGTATCAAAATACCTAAATTAATCTATTAATATAGGGAAGTCAGTTTAAAATTTATTCGTTAAGGTCCGAACGCACTTGAGCTGCGCGGCGCGGCGCGGAAAATATATAGTTTATATGAGTTGGTATGGACTATGGAGCAAGGCACTGCCGTATCGCGTCGCGCAGCGCAGCGCAAATGCATTTGGACCATTAGAGTTAAATACCTAACATAATAAGAAGTGTCTAGATGGCCACAAGTGGTCGTTTAGTAAAAAGAAATATCCTGCCACTAGTGGCGTATTAAATAAATAAAGGTTTTTTTTAGCTGTGTTGTAGTTTTTAGTTTTTTCATTCAAGTTGTAACTAGTAGTTTCATTGTTTAGCTAAAAAACCTTGAGATTCAACTTTTAGTGAGAATGTCAAAAACCTTTTTAGTGGCCGTATGTTTTCGATAGCCGGCGTACCTACGTAGCCCGAAACGAAATCTGATCACCCCGTCTTTGAAAGTTTGAATATTAACTTAAGCAAACTCAATGAAATTTTGTGGACACGCTCTACAAATCCTGTTATGCTAGTACTTGGTTTATTGGACTTCCGTAAAATATATCTATTTTTAAAGTTATTACGCCCACATACCTATACATATTTTATGTAAATCTTTGAGCTCGTGTAACTTTCAAAATACATATTTTTACGAGAATCTGGCAAACCTCAGACACAGATATTGATTTGTAGAGCGCGGCGTGTCTACAGAATTTCATTGGGTTTGATATTCAAATAAGAATAAACTTCGTCTGTATTGAACACGCTCTTAATACACTTCTCTTAGGACATACCTGCTGAATTTATAGGACCTTACGATTAAAGTGGAGTAAATATACCATTAAAAGTAAAATCAGTTATATTAAATGCTGAAAAATATTCCAATTGGTACCTATTGAACTAAAGAAAAGAACTCGTGATCCGAATAGGAAGAGAGTTGAAATTTTCACAGAATATGTAGGTATTTCTATTGCCGCTATAACAACAAATACTAAGAAATTCAAAATTTTCGCCACGAAAATTATTGTGTTATTAGTGTTATTTCTTATGGTACGATGGTGCGGAAACCTTCGAGTGCGAGTCCGATTCGAACTTGATCGTTTTTTTTTACATCTCCTAGTTACTACAGAGCGATTTGAATGGCAGGAATCAGCTAATTATTTATTATTTAAACTTATTGTTTAAAAAATTGGCGGTTGTGCACTAATTCGATTCGTATTCGATCGTAAAAATACGATTCGAAGTGGCCGCCATACAAAACGTATGGTTACGCGTCAGTGCACTCATTTGATTCGTGTTTTGACGGATCTATAGGTATAATGAATACAAATCAAGTTAGTGTCCAAAAGCGTACGTACATTTTGTATGACGAATCGTATTTTTACGAAAACGAATACGAATCGAATACGGATGAGTGCACAATAGCCCTTACTCTCTCAAAATGATGCTGTAACAATAAACTTGATGTTTATAGCTGTTTGCGTTCCGAATTGTCCGTTATGCAAATTGATGACTCCCAAAGGCCAAATTCGAATTTACTCCTACCTACTATTCGTATTAAATACTAATTTGGTTATCATGTGGTGTACTTAAACAAATAAACCATATTTTATGTATTTTGCGTTTACTAACTCAATTTGGTAACAATTTACCTTTACGTTGGTAGATACTAGATAGTTACATTATTTTATCGTTAAAACATTTTCGGCAGTATGATTGACTGAGACCATTGTAATTATTGATGGCAATCTAACTCTTCCGCGATCTGTATTATCAATTACTATCCGGGTACCTAGCTATCTTTAAAACGAGAGTGAAAAGGCATCTTCTAGGTAAACGCGCCCCATCTTAGGCCACATCATCACTTTTCATCAGATGTGATTGTGGTTAAGCGCTTGCCTATAATGAGTTTAAAAAAAACATATCTTTGCGGAGTGATCCTTCTGTACCAGAAAGGTAGTTAAGTATTCTGTTGTACAAGCAAGGGTAACAACCGTTGCAAATCACTGACATTACCTCCCCAGTGGTCGCGACGTAGCCCGTGATGCCGATGTTTATGGGGAACCGACTCTCGTACGGCGACGTCCGCGGCGTACCAGGCTCTTCATCGTCACCAGCTTCGAGATCAAAAACCCGTGAGAAACTCCCCTTTGACGCTTCATGCACCAAAAGGATCTGGAACAATGAAAAAAAAACTGTAACTACATAACTACTGATTTTCATAAAGTTCTTTCAGTAGGCTTAGTATACGATTTTACATCACACCAACCAAAAAATAGAATTCGAGCGTTGAAACGCAATATTAGCGTTAAGTAAAATTAATCTTTACTGCCTTGTTTTAAAGCGCAAGTTCGTCCATACATCTACATTACTTTACATTACATTTTGTTAACGGCTTGGAAAAATAAAATAAAACAAGCCTATACATTTTAGATATTATTCGAAATATGTCTCTGCAGCTGCGGCCATGAAATTCTGAAATTCAAAATGAATCATATTTTACGTAGTGATGTGCACTCCAAGCACTCCCATGGTGAGTGAGTGACTTAAGTATTTTGACTTATGAGTGTAATAAACTAAATGATGCCCGCGACTTTGTCCACGTGGATTTAGGTTTTTAAAAATTCCGTTGGAGCTCATCGATTTTCCGAGATAAAAAGTAGCGTACGCCCTTCCCTGGTATGTAAGCTAACACTGTACCTTTCGTCAAAATCTGTTAAACTTTTGGGCCGTGAAAAGTTAGCAGACAGACAGACATACTTTCGCATTTATTATATTCGTATGGATATAATTAGTAATTAAAAAGTTATAGCTATGAATATAAACGAGGAACTGGTGAACAAAATGATGTTGTAATTTTTACAGCAAAAGCAAACAACTGAATGAAAACTGTGGAAACTTTAATAAATTTTGATCGAAATCACAAACTTCGGATTCAAGTTTAGGTCGTTTTGCTTGGAAAATTGGCAATGAGTCCAAGTTTGTATTCAGTAATCGGAATCATGAACTTTGGAGTTGTACCTACTCTATTTTGGGATACTTAAGCTTAGGCCGTTTGCTTGAAAAACGAGTTTAGATTTGTATTCAGTGAACCCGAGTGCCCACTGAATTCGGATTGTTCGCTAGCTTCTCAAATATATTGTAATTTTCATATGGCTTTTCAAAAAAATTTTATTTTTACGGATGGCGGTAAAGCCTGTAAATGAAGTGAGCGCGCAATAACAGGCTCCCTCCCTCCCCCCTTTTTTCACACGTTTTTACAGCGACACATTGCTTATAGTAGTTCACTTATTTTATGTTTAAAGTGTTTAAACTGATCTTGATGATAGAAATACTAGCAAAAATTCTGAAAGGATACAAACAGTACAGTGCTGTGGTGGTCTTGTATGGCATTTTTATGTTCTGGGCAAAATTACTTTAAAGAAGCTTTCATGAAGGATTATAATTTCATCTCAGTAATATCCGGTACAACATAATCGAGCGTTTCGTCGAAAAGATTATGGTTTATGAGCAACTGCGCTGTTACAATTACCTACTTTAATCACATGCATTACGTTCGCGACGGCCCTAATGACTTACGCTTAAAGGCTCGTACGCTAACATTAATAAAGTAATTTCTACAAAATATTATATTACTAAAACTACCTTATGCTCGCGACTTCACAAATTACTACTCAAATTTCAAACCCCTATTTTACCCCCAAGCCTTAAAACAAACATTAATTTATAAGCATGTGCCAATAAGTTTGAATCGTCAGAAGTTAGCCTGGGACAGTAATATTCTGTAATATTCCGCAACGAACATTGTTTCCACAAACTTTTTAACTCAATAAGTTGCTCTTGGAACGCGGGACATGTGCGATTTTTTTCATAACACTCATTCAACTTTATGAACACTATGTAAGCTTACTTACAATGTGATTTTCTGTTTGTGTTTTCTGTAAGTTCAATAAAGTCTTCTTTGATATAACCATTATAATATATTTATTTATTTAACCCACTTTATTGCTTAAAACTATGACAAACTTATCACTAAAGTGATCTCTCCCAGGCAAACCATACTTAAAAACTTATAGAACGACGGGAAGTCGCAATGCAGTAGGTACGTATACATAAACATACTTTCTAATAGGTACATAGTATAACATATAATTATATATATTAATATAATAACGCGTTGCTTGAAATCATTCCATATTACCGAATGTTACTCAATATGATATATGACAATAATATATCTTATTATGTATATTTTTGAACAGAGATCGTTTGACGTTTCGTACGTTTACATTGTAGCTACATTTATATTCTGAGTTTTTCCACAATATAATTGCCGTAGCAATTCAACAAGAAAATATATATTCCACTTTGCCTGTACAACGGGATAATACAAGAAAACGCAATTACTTTTTGCGTTATAAATAATAATATGTTTTCTTATACTTTATTGAAGCAAACGACTAGGCTCCTCAGGGCATTGTACAATGTACAGCCGACATTAAAGTGTCTGGAACTGAAAATGTGCGCATTTAGTGAATTGTGTAACCATTGTGTAACACAGTTTGGTGCTTGTAAGGGGAAATAGTAGACGTCAACTATTTTTATCATTGCCCATCTGAAATAGACTGAAGAGATTCAGTACTCTTCTCATTGACATTGGAACTTTATCACAATTTTAAATCGCATGTTTTTTGGGTACTTGGGCTTTGATTTGTGGAAAAAAGAAACTCTTATAGGTCTGTTTGTCAAGACCCGTCATGGAAATCGAAACCTAAGGGTACAATCCCGTGGACTTAGAATCATAAAACTTGGTAAGGCAGGTAAGTAGCAATGCCTTATAGCAAACTGTGAATTTGTGGTTATGTCGCAAAAACAATTAAACAGTGTTATTTCTTGGAACACTTGAGAATGGAACCCTTCTTTGAAGCTATATATTTTGAATTTTAAAACTAACAAGTGTAAATTAAAAATTTATAACACCCCCGACAAGTGAAGGTTACAGTAACTAGAAAAGAGCTGATAACTTTCAAACGGCTGAACCGATTTTCTTGGATTATAGCTAAGAACACTCTCGATCAAGTCACCTGTCAAACGAAACAAACTTAATTAAAACGGGTCATTAGTTTAAGAGCTACGATGCCACAGACAGATACACAGATACACACGTCAAACTTATAACACCCCTCTTTTTGGGTCGGGGGTTAAAAACACAATCGGCCTGGATCGTCTCCGGGAAGTACTACTGGAATATCTTAATTAATAGGTTTAAAGACGCCTAGATAACAAATTGTAATAAAAGTAAATACGCTTTGTATCAACTTCGAGTAATTGTCGAAGGGGCCGTATAATCCATGAATTTAAATTGGCAATCGCCGAACAACGCTTACAGCGGGGGTGTATGTAATTAAATTTCGATACCGGTTTACAAACAAAGTTAATTGGATCTGCTCAAAATTTGCTACAGCATGTAGATTAGCCTCCTATTCGAGGGCAGTGGTTCGATCATCTTACCTTTTCGTAATTCAAATTCAAATTCAAATTCTTTTTATTCAATTAAACTTTTACAAGTGCTTTTGAATCGTCAAAATAATCTACCACTGGTTCGGAATGCCGTTCCTACCGAGAAGAACCAGCAAGAAACTCGGCGGTTGCTCTTTTCAAATTACAATTTACAATAATATGCCATACTGTATACAAGCAATTGCAGCGCCGTGTATTGCTGGAGCGAGTCAAATCCAAGCTTTTTTGTCATTTACAATATAATCTTCGATTGTATAATAAGCTTTTTTCAAGAGCATACTTTTAATAGATTTTTTAAACTTGTGTAAAGGCGTCTAAAATTGATTGTGGAATTAAGTATGAGTTGAACTATAACGGTGAACGAAAACATTGTGAGGAAACCTGCATTCGTGGGAGTTCTCCATGTTCTCAATGTGCCGCCAAGCGATTTACCGTTCCGGAATAATGCCGTGAAGAAACCAAAAGGGGTATGGGTTTAGTAAAAACAGCCATACCCCCTTCCAGGTTGGCCCACTTCCATCTTAGACTGCATCACTTACCACCAGGTGAGATTGCAGTCAAGGGCTTACTTGTATCTGAATTATTATGCTTAACTGGCTGACTTACATAATATCAACGTACAGTTCAAACCAATTGGTCTAGAAACTTGTGATTTTGCAGGTTCTCCATTACGAAGACCCAAAGGAGAATGTTTTTCATCAAATTACTTAGAATATATATCTTTATTCCGTCCATGAAAAACAGATAAGTAATAAGAATTTGCGTTCAATTTGACGTCAATGCTCGAGTCTTGGGGGTTCCACAGAAGTCAACGTATAACTTCCATTAGAGGGTTTCGTCGGCTTATTTCCACATTGTTCTTACATAATTGAGTTTTCCTTGGGAATGATCCAATAAAGTATTGCTAAAGGGAATTTCGTGTAGATGCTATATTAATCGTCATTTTTGATCTAATAATGGACTTTTATAAATATGTATTTAAACACGTTTTATGAATATAGTAGTTAGGTTCTATTTCTATAACTATTCCGCCCGGCGTTTCTTGAATATTTATACAAAATTATTAATAAATAACCCTAAACGAGAGGTCTACTAAAGGTGGCATACTTAATCATACATACATCAACATCAGATATAGAAAATGTGGGTAGGTACAAGTTAATTTAATATTAACGAGGTTCTGCCACTCATGACTAGCAATTTTTGCAAAACGATGTAGACACTTTACGTTTGGATATAAAAATAACGCGATCCATTTACGTGCGAACATGGGGGTGGGAAGTGTTGCGTGCGAACATGCGATGGAAATAAACATCAACATATTGCCCGATAGCCAGTAGGGAAATTTACAGTAGTCTGATAAAGTTGAAATTGTTCAAGTGATGGTGGTTCATTTGCGTTGCGTAGCAAACTAGATCTGGCATCGGACCCCTTATCGGAAAGTCATGGTTTAAAATAGATTTTAAAATTTGTACCAATCAGACAATCTAACAAACAGACAGACAAGAAACCGAATTAATATTGAACTGTCAGCCAGTTTCGGTCTTTAAAATTTTAAGTCTCATCAGCAAGTCAGTTTAAAATGGATTACAGAATTTGTATCAAACATACAAACAATTAACTACAGACTAAAACACAGACAGACAAGAGAACGAGTTAATAAAAACGTGTTAATTAAAATATTATTAGGTATCTGGCCAACCCACCGCGTTGCAGCCGCAGATCTATTTTACCCTATTTACAAATTTCCCAGTTTTATCAAATCCTCCTCAATATTTCCTACAAGCTCTAGGGTTATATTTAAAGTCAAAACACACAACTATACTTTGCTAAAGTCAGTTTCAGCGAATTCACATGTACTGCGGGTTGTGTAACTTTAAATTATTTTCACGGAATACGATCTCATTTTATGGTGCCAACAGCAAAACACAAACTCATTTACCAGATTAGAATGAACATTTTAGCTGCACATAGGAATGATAAAAACTTTCCAAAGTTCTGGCAAGCAACAAAGAGACTACAAAGTAAACCCCGGTTGCCACATAGTGTTGAAAATATAGTCGAACAGAGGGGAATTTCCGAATTATTTGCTAGTCATTTTAAGGTGCAACCACTTTATGTCGAAGGAGTGGAGCATAGCACGGATGACATTTCCCCGTCGGACCCGCTGACTGAGACCCTACAATTCTCACCTAAGGATATTGTTGACGTGATAAGAAAAATGACACGTGGGAAGTCTCCAGGTCACGATGGATTAAGTATTGAACATATGCTCTATGCCAGTGAGGATATTAGTCGAGTTCTGTGTACGCTGTTCAATTTATGTATCAAGTTTAATTACTTACCCAAGAATCTTATGAAGACCGTGGTGGTTCCAATCCCCAAAAACAAAACTGGAGATTTGTCGAAATTGAACAATTATAGGCCCATATCACTGGGTACTATAATTGGTAAAATATTTGAAAGACTTTTACATCCGTTTCTTAAAAATGTTAGTATCAACGATGCGCAATTTGGTTTTCGTGCCGGTGTCTCAACTGATTCTGCTATTTTCAGTCTGAAAAACACTATCAAATACTATACTAACAGAGACACTAGTGTATATGCCTGTTTTTTGGACCTAAGCCGAGCTTTTGACCTAGTAAACTATAATTTGCTATGGTCGAAACTCAATAAGCATAAAGTACCATCTAATGTTATAAATCTTTTGAGATATTGGTACGAAAATCAAAGCAACAAGGTAAAATGGGGCGATACACTTTCTAACGATTATAGGTTAGAATGCGGCGTACGCCAGGGTGGATTGACATCGCCGGACCTTTTCAACATTTATGTGAACGACCTGATAGAGGAGCTGAGAAGCACCAAAATCGGTTGTCATGTCGGCGGAGTTTGTATTAACAATTTAAGTTACGCCGATGATATGGTGCTACTCAGTCCCTCTATCAAGGGGCTACGGAAGCTGTTAGATATTTGTGAAAAATACGCTTTAAGTCATGGACTTAAATATAACGTTTCCAAAACGGAGATGATGGTATTTAGGTGTGGAAAAGGTCCGGACATTGTCCCTCCAGTGTATATGAATGGTGTGGAAATTCGGAGGGTGGCGACATTCAAGTATCTCGGTCACATCCTGACGGAGAGCCTCAGTGACAATAAAGATATCGAGCGTGAGAGGAGGGCGCTTGCCGTAAGATGCAACATGATCGCGCGTAGATTCTTCCGCTGCAATGAACAAGTAAAGAACACTCTTTTCAGAGCATTTTGTCAAAACCTTTACACTTGCCAGCTATGGTTTAACTACACAAGACGCTCGTATAGTGCCATCAGGGTGCAGTACAATGATGCCTACCGCATCCTGATGAAACTACCGCGATTTTGTAGTGCATCGAACATGTTCGCATCGGCAAGAATGCCAGACTTCTTCGCGATTATACGTTCCCGAATAGCTTCCTTTTTGGAGCGATTAAGTCACTCAAATAATGAGATTCTACGGACGATGTATGAGCACTTGGATGTCGCCATTTTCCGATATTGGTTGACGCAGCATCGCAGTGCGAATCGAAAATAAAGATATAAATATAAGACGGCAATACATTATTGTACCTACGTATTTTTGTCTTTATTTTATTTAGATCTAAGCTTTTATATATTTTATATTCGACTTTTATAACTTTGTTGTATGGGTACATTTTTACCTGAAATAAAGAATTATTATTAAAGTCAAAACACACAACTATACTTTGCTAAAGTCAGTTTCAGCGAATTCACATGTACTGCGGGTTGTGTAACTTTAAATTATTTTCACGGAATACGATCTCATTTTATGGTGCCAACAGCAAAACACAAACTCATTTTACGAGTGCTGGCAAGCTGCAATTTTCGTATAATTTTAATGAAAATGGTTACTTTTATAATCAACAGTTATTAAAACTAGTAACCTAGATACATATTGTGTGTATAGGTGGAAAAAAGATACCAAATTCGATATTATACAGATTTTAGTTAGTTTCGGCGAACTCTTCCAATTGTTTGATGTTGTATGTCTACCAACTGAGGATCATGTAAACGCTGCGCTTCAATAGCTCAACTGGTAAAGGAGTAAACTGAAAACCGAAAGGTCGACGGTTCAAACCCCGCCCGTTGCACTATTGTCGTACCTACTCCTAGCACAAGCCTGACGCTTAGTTGGAGAGGAAAGGGGAATATTAGTCACTAGCTGACGCCCACGACTTTGTCCGCGTGGATTTAGGTTTTTCGAAATCCCGTGGGAACTCTTTGGTTTTCCGGGATAAAAAGTAGCCTATGTGCTAATCCAGGATATTATCTATCTCCATTCCGAATTTCAGCCAAATCCGTCCAGTAGTTTTTGCGTGAAGGAGTAACAAACATACACACACACACACACACATACAAACTTTCGCCTTTATAATATTAGTGTGATTTAACATGGCTAATATTCTTTTTTATTAAAAAAAAAAAAAACTGCCCTACCATATGCCACTTCATCTTTGAACTCTTTGAGCGATGATGATGACTTACTCTGATTCTTCTATGAATCTGCTCTTTTCAGATTTCTGATTTGGTTCACATAGAACACGTAGGTACTTCGTATTTCGAGCATGGCTCCCTTTTTACCCGCTAAGTGACTCTGAGCCGTCTTATGAGGCCCATAGCGACTATGCCTTGGATCACCATATCACCACTAGCAAAATGGTTCAAAGACAGAGACACTGAGGTATTTCAGACAAGAAGACAATTCAAAGCTTTCCGAGCACTATCAAATCGATAACTAGTAGAGTCATTGAAACATCGAAATAGCTCTATCATAATTCCTATCTTTCATCAGCTTACAAGTTCCGCATTAGAATACAAGCGTACAACGAGTATTTTAGTCACAAGACTGTTGATATGGCTTGATTGCATAAGAATATCAACACTGGCACTGTAAATATAAACATATCGACTCATAATATGACTGCAAGTGTAGCTAATGACAAAAAGAAACGCGATTGGTGCAGGTCGTAGACAGTTTTGGCGTGAATTCACGTTGCCCTAATGTTCTCAAACCTGTGTGTGTATGTGAAGTCTGCCGATCCGCACTTGGCCAGCATGATAGACCAACCCCTTTTGGGATCCGTCTTAGTAGTGAGTCGGCGATGAGTTGATAAGAATGATGATAATTACTTAAAACCAAATCTAAAGAGACTTGGAAGATGGAACTTTGAAACCATTATTATTTGATTGAAATACAAGGAAAAGTTTTTAGAGTGCAGTTGCATGGAATTCCAAAGACCCTCAGATTATAAGTAGGTAAGCCGTTTTCGTCGACGTTTCAACTGATAGACGTTCATGTTGGACATACTCAGGGTGAGATTTATAAAGCGCACTTTGACTTTGCTCAGAATTAAGATTGAGTTAAAACGAGACAGATTTATGTGAAAGATATACATCTGTCTCGTTTTAACTCTGGCTTAAGTCTAAGCAAAGTCTGAGTGCGGTTTATAGATCTCACCCTTAGAGGCCTGCTGCAAAAACTTCCACAGAACATGATCTTTTGCCGCTTGCGTCTAACTGCTACTGCGACTCGCTTAAGATCAATCATCTCCTAGAGGAGTTATTTAATTAATAAGCCTGTTTTCGTCTTCTGCTGGAAATGCGCCTTCCCGAAAGCGCGCCACATCACACAGTTCTTCGCGTTCCTCATTCACCCACTTCCCGCTTCTTTTTCCAGGTCATCAATCCAGTGGGTTGGAGATCGTCTCGCACTGTGGTTGCTGGTACGCGGTGTCCCGAGAAGTTAATTAGACTCCAAGATGATAGTAAATAACCACAAATTACCTTGATATGTTTACGCAGTATTATTTAAGCCGTATTTACTTATGTAATCAACAAAGAATAGCTTAGATATAAATAAGGTTAAGTAAAAAGAGAACAGTAGCAATTTCTGCATTGGCTCTGTTAAAATAAACACAAAGAACATTTTGCCTTTTATATGTATAGTCTGTATTTTAAGACAGTATCACTGTACGTATCGAATTCGGAAATGCTGGCCAAGTGCCAAGTCTGCAATACATGGTTGAATATTGTTCTTTCTTAAGAATCAGCCAGAAAGTGATACGGAAGAGTGCCAGACTGTGTCCGAACTAATAAAAATCAAGTAACTATTTAGCCTTTAGTTACAATTTACGAAAGTCGATTGCATAACGTACCTATATCGTAAACTAAAAAGTGGGTAAGTGGTAAACGACAATAGTGCAGCGGGTGGGATTCAAACCACCAACCTTTCGTAATTCAGATCGCTCTTTAACCGTTAGAGTTATTAAGGCTTTTAAAAGTATATTAAGATTTAGATAATTTAGCTTAGTTTAACTTAACTTTACTTTAACTTAATTTCCATCTTATTATATTCTTTTAAAATTTATAACTTAGGCATTTTTTCATAGTCCTTAGGTTAGCTATATTATATTTTATATTTTACTGTACGACTTATGTTTATGTTAATGCACGCTGTGACTGCCCGTAAGTGGAGTTGCATAAGAGCCCTAGAATTTAAGGAACAACATGTATAATTTAAATGTGTAACTCTGTGGGCGGTACTATAGTAAATAAATAAATAAATAAATATCCGAGGGTTGGTCAAACCGTGATATTGTCATGAAACTCTAGGAGTAAGAAAGTGGAAGGCGGTCTGATCGAGATCAGTGGTAAACTAGAACAAGGCAAGACTCACAAAGGGATGTAGCGCCAAACGCATAAGTGGTCATAAAACTACTGTAAAACAATAAAACCTGTTTGCATCGAACATGCTCGGTACGATCGCAATCTCCCTGTCTATTGAAAGTTGGAAATATCAATTAGCATTCAGTTGTTTGCCCGCTGATCTCGATAAGGCTAGATACGGCGCCACCTCCGGGCGACGGCTCAATCATCATTACATGGTGTCTATTAAATAGAATTTACCGGCGTCGGATAGGCGGACGAGTTATGGCGCCAAGAATTTATAATAAATCCCGATATCCTAAGGCGATATCAGAGAGATCAAAGATAGCGGGTATTTTAAAGTGGCATGAATATCTAATTCTTGGCGCGTGAATTTATAGTCCAACTCGAAGTCAAAACAATTTTTACACAAATAGAATAGTTGGATTTCAGGTCCTTTTGAGTCGACAAATCTTTGTATTGGTTTCTTTGCTATTCTCTGTACTAAAAATATTCTAAATGCGAAAGTGTGTGTGTGTTTGCTAACTTTTCATGGACCATCCGTTTAACCAATTTTGATGAAAGGCATAAAGATAGTTTGCATCCAGGGAAAGGACATCCCTTAAAATCAAGTTCCCACTGGATTTTTAAAAAAACGAAAATAAAACGGACGAAGTCGCGGCCATCAACTAGTCTAGTTTGTAATAAATCTCGATATCCTAAGGCGATATCATACAGCTCAAAGATAGCCGGTATTTTAAAGTGGCATGAAAATCAAATTCTTGGCGCGTGAATTTATAGTTGAACTCGAAGGCAAAACAATCTTTATACAAATAGAGTTACTTTCAAGCTCTTCTGAGTCGACAAGTCTTTGTGTCGGCTTCTCTGCTATTATACAATGCTATTCTAAGAATATTATATTAATATACTAAGAATATTTTAAAAGCGAAAGTGTGTCAGTCTATTAGCTTTTCGCGGTCCATCCGTTAAACCGATTTTGATGAAAGTTACGGAGGTAACTTACATTGCATGTGCTACTTTTTATCCCGAAAAATCAAAGAGTTCCCACGGAAATTTTAAAAACCGAAACTCACGCGGACGAAGTCGCGGGCATCATCTAGTCATAACTATTCTAACGAAATTTTGTTAGCAACGAATCTAATCAAAATGTTGGCGTACAGAAAATTTAATCAAAATTCCTGGCATGGCTAGCGATGAACATGAAAGAACTAACTTTGTTACTAACTTTAATCTACTTTTACATTTAGATTCAGTTGACCATACCGTACGCTATTTTAACGGGCCCTAAAACTCGTAGCTCCATTAGAAATTTTGCGAAAGATCAAAACATTATTTCGTACTGGTAAATGTTATATATTTCCATTCCAACCATATTTCTTCAATGCTTAAAAAACCGACCAAAATATAATTGGAAGAACTCCAAAAGCAGGCTCTGTGAATGTTTCTGTTCCCGTACTATAGGACGAGAATATATACATATTTCGATATTTTATTTCAATGGCATACCCGAATACAACAAAATATAGAACTGCCATGCAAATAAGTGGAAGCAAAACAAAGCTGTTGTGACCTATATACATACAAGTGTAACATACGAATATATACTAAATAGACATACAATTTAATTACTAAATAAATAGTAATTTTTTTTTTTTTGGAAAGAGACCTATAGTCTAAAGTTTTAATACTCATTCAGTACATATAATGAATAAAATACTTAGCTAAATTAAAATTACTACTAGTTATACCTAGTCGTCAAAATGACCACCCCTGGTTGCCCCTGGACCAAAAGTGCCCATCAAGCTGGCAGCATTGCCCCGCTGAATGGCGATGGACAACCTTTGGACCAGGTAGGCCCCAGAGCGTGGATCGCAGCCTCTTTCTCTTAGACGACGGCCAATGTCGCGCACAAAGCCCCGCGCCTCCTCACCCCAGCAGCCCATCGTCTCCACCGCCAAAGGGACGAAGAAGTATTTGGCCATGAGTGGGGCGTATTTAGTCTTTTTACGCGTGGCAGCGGACTCCGCGGCGGCGCCGGCAACTCGCGACGTTCGGCTGAGATGGCTTGGCGCGAAGGTGCAAGAGCACGTCGCATCCCACAGAAATAGTAATTATATAATTACTAAATAAATAGTAATTATATAATTACTATTTATTTATAGAGTATAAGATAACGTAGCACAATCGCGGTTTTCTTTCGAGGTTACGTATCTATATTCAGATCATCGATGGGATAAAGGTATCATGGAATGTAGTGTTTTTAAATAATTTAACAATTTAAATTTATGTTATACCTTATTTGGGTTCCGCATCTCCAGAGAAAAATGGAACTCTTGCAGGATCACTTCATTGTCTGTCTGTCTGTCAAGACCCTTCAAGGGAATCAAAACTCTAAATAAATAATGACACGTGCTCCTTGCCTTGGTGGAAGTTTCTAAGCCGCGACATTTTTCCGTGACTAGGCGTTCTTCTGCATGCATGTTTTTCTGCGTTATGCGTGATAATATGAGGAACATATTGATGCTTGATTTCTTGGTCGTATCATCATCATCATAATCAATATCACCGGCTCACTACCGAGCACGGGTCTCCTCTAAGAATGTGAAGGATTTAGCTATAGCTAGTCTAACACGCTGACCAAATGTGGATTCGGAGACTTCACACACCTTTGAGAACATTATGGCGAATTTATCAGGCATGCAGTTTTCTTTCACCATTAAATCAAGTCATATTTAATTGTATACAAGTGTAAAATAAAAATTTATAACACTCCCGACAAGTGAAGGTTACAGTAGCTAGAAAAGAGCTGATAACTTTCAAACGGCTTAACCGATTTTCTTGAATTATAGCTTAGAAGTTAGAACACTCTCAATCAAGCCACCTTTCAACCAAAAAAAACTAAATTAAAATCGCTTCATTAGTTTAGGAGCTACGATGCCACAGACAGATACATAGATACACACGTCAAACTTATATCACCCCTCTCTTTGGGTCGGGGGTTAAAACGCACATAACTTTGAAAAGTCAGAGGTGCGTGTGAGTAGGAGCCAAGAAACCCAGTCTTAACCTACCGTCTGTTCTAGTGACTATCAGCACTTGGTGGTATACCATGTACTTAGGTACTATTTGTTTTTATATACTTTGCCATTAAATTTTTAAGAGAGACTTTTCCAATGTTAGAAGTATCGGGACAGTATAGTACTTCTCACTACTTCATTAAAATATATTTCATCGAAGAGCATCAAATATAATTTTATATTTCTCGTTACTATTTGAAACGTGAGCTTTAATTATTTTTCTATATTATATTTCTCTTCAAGTGACTGTCTGAAGGATCTATTGAAATTTGTATGCTATTAAATATCTAGAATAGCTTTCTCTCTAGAAACGTCTCAAGTAGGTACCTTTATTAGATTTGGTATTTAGCGCAAATAATGCCTAGTACGTGTATGTGATTAGAGTACGGTCTACGTTTATAATAATTTGAACAGCAAAATACAGTCACATTCAGATTTACCTAATCCGCAAGGCTGGTGCTCAATATTTTAGATTTTTTTTAAAGGTAAAAATGTGGCTAAATTGTATTGTACGCCAACTCCAAACTAAATTAAATGTATTTATTGCTACTTGTTCCATAATGCTCCCTGAGGAAAAGGATCGTAGCACTACATTTAGAACTGCCAATTATAGTTTAGAGGTTGTGAACAACAGAATTATCCATACTTAATATTATAAATGCGAAAGTTTGTCTGTCTGTCTGTCTGCTTTCTTTTCACGGCCCGACAGTGTAGCCGATTCTGACGAAATTTGGTACAGGGTTAGCTTATATCCCGTGGACGGACATAGGCTACTTTTTATCCCGGAAAATCAAAGAGTTCCCGCGGGATTCCTAAAGACCCATCCACTTAACCGATTCCGAAGTAGCTTGCGTTCCTGTAATCGAAATAGGCAACTTTTTATCCCGGAAAATCAAACAGTTCCCACGGGATCTATAAAATCTAAATCCACGCGGACGAAGTCGCGGGCATCCTCTAGTAATTAATATTATTATTAGCCTTCATATACTATTGCAGATTTAGATTTATTTTTTGTTTATTTACGAAAAATATTCACATATTTGATTACAACTCTGATGTAAGCTAATCATAAATTCGTTTGAGTTTTGCTATTTACCCATTTGAATTGTAGTACGTCCTAGTTTACAACTACATAGTTGGATGATGGACGCGACTTTGTTAGGTTTTCAAAACCCCCGTGGGAACTCTTCGATTTTCCAGGATAAAAAGTAACCTTTATCACTCTCCAGGTCTTTACTTACTATACCCATGCAAAAAACACGCAATCCTTGGTTCCGTTGCGACGTGATTGAAGGACAAACACGCTTTCGCAATAGGTATTTGTAGTGAAATGTAAGCATACTCTGTAAAAGTGATAAAGGTAGTGAATGTGAGCTATGTAAATACTTTGTATTTATTTTTTCCTTGGATTATTTATGTTTCCTGGGTAATTGATAATAATGATAATGTCAAGACGTCGTGGCAGATTTATTAACCTCACAATGAGATTACTAGGCAGAGGTTGTAAACATAAATAAATAAACTATAATATTGTAAAGTCCCATTCATTATATAAACGCGTTGCATTTCTATTATTATTGAGTAAGGAAGTTATTCGTAGCATAACCTATGCAAACTAATTCGTAAGTTCCAATTTTGAAGGTGTGACGTCGTATCGTAGGTTTGTGTTTTGAGCACAAGCCTATGGTTAGGCCCAGTAGACCAATCACATTACGGATTAGATGACGCGAAACAATTATCACGTCATTTCACAATAATATGATTGGTCTGCTTAACACATCTCCACCCATCTCCGCTCTGCCCGGCTAGCACGGGCAGTAGATAAAAATTATATCCCCGATTGTATCCACTGATTTCTATGACATCAGTGGATATAATCGGGGGATATAATTTTTATCTACTGCCCATGCTAGCCGAACTGGTGGATACCGGGGCTTAAGGTGCATCGGTCTATCACGCATACAAGTTATAGGTCTTACGATATACAATGTAACGAAAATAGTACGATACACCAATATGATATAAACATGGACCCAGCGTAATATTTCTGATGCTGACTGTACATAATTCACACAAAACGTTCGCAATTGCGTATTTGTTGACAATTGTTACCTTGTTAGAGAATATTAGTCAATAGGGGTGAATTAATACGGTCAATATTATGTTCTTATTAAACTACGTAGTACATACTAATGTGTAGGTACTTGTGCGTGGTAATAAATCTCTGAATAGTTTTAAAAACACAATGCGTGTTTGCCTGTGTATTCCCTTATCACTCCTTACCTGTTTGAAGGATACGTGTGATATATGTGATTAGCGACTAAGTAACTCGTCCTAGTTTCGCTTTAGTGAATTTTCTGAAAATCCTTTCTTAGTGGAGGTTTATGTTATAAGGAAAACGAAATCCCAAGTTTCTACGCCTAGCGCTTTAGGCCTGGTATCCACTAGTGAAAATAGCCGAGGATGGAGGAGCAGAACAACCAAATTATTAATAGGACGTATAAATCCAATAAGGAATGTTTTTTTTTTAAATTCAACCACTTGGGCGCCATCTCCACGGACGAGAAAAACGCGGCGATAGCCTTGCCGTGCCACCAAATTCCATACAACTCTTAAAGGCCAATCTCCACAGGGCGATACTATCGCCGATGATAGTAGGTCGGACGCGTTGCGATTCTCTCCCCCGTGGAGATGGTGCTTAAGGGGATAAAATAAGGGTTTGTAAATTCCAGGCGGACGTGGTCACGGGCATAAGCTAGTTGAAGGAAAAGTTCTTTGACGTACCTGTACCCGTTGACACTGTATTAAGCTTTGCGTGTGCGTCAGTATCCTCAAGACCATGTGCTCTATCGTGCTCTGTTCCTCGAAGACCATCCTCGCCAGGTCCAGCAGCACCTGGTTCCTCTTCACCTCCAGCTGTGAGCGTTCATACAGCTGCGCGTTCCGCAGGCCGATGCCGCAGAACTGGAGGTAGGATGAGAAGACCTTCTCGTCGTACGACGTGAAAGGTCCATCGCTCTGTTTATTTATCACCTGGAATCAAAATGTCCTTTTAATTTTTTGTGGAATTCCAGAGAAAAAAGGAAATTCTTACAGGATCACTTCGTTATCTGTCTGTCTGTCGTGTCTGTCAAGACCCGTCAAGGGAATCAAAACCTATAGGGTACTTCCCATCGGCCTAGAATCATGAAAGGCAGGCAGCTATGGAAAAAATGGAACCCTTGTAGTGAAGCTTCATGCGTCTGTCCGTCACAGCTGTTTATTTATCGTAATAATTGATACCTGTTCAAACGGTAAAAGGAACATTTTCCGTTTATTGAAAATCATTCGTTTCTTTTGCCAAAGGTATTTGAAATGGTTCTGACATTACATTTACCAAGATACCTACCAATTGTAAACTGAAACTTTCTTTTCCTTTGATAAAGATCAACTCGAGAAATAAACGAAGCTTACTTTATTTCATTTTGTTTTTGCCGGCTGCCGTGGTGATTTCAATTTGTATTTGAACACGTATTTTGTTATAAAAATTGTGTATTTAGAAATGAAAACGTATTTTACAATTTTATCTTCAATATTTCAATGATAATTTTATACGATTAATGAAATAGTTTATTCAGGTAGTTAAACGTACCAACGATAATTACTCACAAAACTAAACTAGTTAGGAATATGATATTTCGGTATATTATGTACCATATTATACTGTATTTAAACAAAAAATACTGAAAACAACGATTTATAAAATAGTTTGTAAGCTGTGACCAAAACTGACGAACATTTTTTGGGGGTTTCTTTCACGGATTATTGCAATATTCTAGCTCAGAAAAGAAATAATACATATTTCACACACCCAAAATAAGATGTTCATAATTATATAACCCAAAAGAGCGAGCGGTTTTTTCCTTTTGAGAAACCTAAAAACCCTAAAATACAAAAAAAGTTCTGTTTATAAAACCCTCACCTGTGCAACTCCAATGACTTCGCCATTGATGTCCTTGATAGGCATACATAATAGTGATCTCGTCTTGTAACCCGTTTGCTGGTCGATGTCGTGGTTAAACCTTTCGTCCTAGAACAAAGAAACATTATTATTAATCCACTGGAAAAAAAATCCAACCTAGATTTTTTTTTAATTATATAGACTAACGTTTGGCTGCAATCAGACCTGCTAGCAAGTGATGATGCAGCCTAAGATGGAGCGCGCTTGCCTAGAAGTTGCCTATTCACTCTTGACTTGAAGGTACCCATATTATAGGCGGAAGGGAAAACTGACGCCGGAAGGGCATTCCATATCCTAGCGGTTCGAATTAGGAAAGAGGAAGCAAATTGTACCTTGGACTGCAGTAGGTATTATCACAGGGGACACTTGTTAAATAGCAATGCTTTAAAAACGTGAATATTTTATGACCTTCCTAGCACAGTGGTAAGCGATTTGGTTTTATTAGTGGGAGGCCTCGTGTTCGATTTCCGGCAGGGGTTTGGAATTTTATAATTTCTAAATCCGTGGCTTTACCACGATAGTTACCAACCTACCGGTAAAGCCGTGGCGTCAAGCGTCTTAGCGTTCCGGTACGATGCCGTGCAGAAACCAAAGGGGTATGGGTTTAATAAAAACTGTCATACTTCTTCCTGGTTAGCCCACTTCCATCTTAGCCTGCATCATCACTTACCACCAGATGATATTACGGTCAAGGGCTAACTCGTATCTTAGACACTGGACCCTGCTATTAACTCTACCTCAAAAAGCAAAATAACAGTTTTCCGACTCGAAATGTAAAATAAATAAAGTAAATGGAACTCGTTAAACAAGGTTAAGGATTTTTCAAATTTTAATAAGTAACATAACATAATATATGTATAGGTAACATATCATCAACGAAAGTAAAAATAAAATTATTTTAAAGCAAGAAATAGCCCGCTATTTCTACCTAATATTTAATATCTAGAGGTATTTTTTGTGCTTTAAACGTTTTTAAACCGTAGCATTCAATTTCCTTTTTCATTCCCATTTTTCGCATTAAAGTAGAATGTTTGCGGAGCTAAGAACCAATTAGATCAAGAGCTGCTCTCTCGGAAAGAGATGAAAGGCCGCTGGAGATCTGTGGTCAGCTTCATTTCTAGATTTCGATTACACCACCCGGATCATGTGAAACAGTGTAATGTGAAAAACTAGTCAAACCTTCGACCTTTTATCGAAAAATGTGGTTAAATGTGTAATTTTTAACAATTTGTTATGCTGGGAATTATCATGTTACTACAATTTAAATTAGAAAAATATCCGATTTTACATATTTAGATAATAAAAACAAATAAGGCTATAAAAGGCTAGTTTTAAGTTTTATTGTAACATTTTCAATTAAAAAAAAACCCGTACTCATATTACAAATGCGAAGGATAGATACATAGATAGATAGAACACTTTATTGCACACAAAAACACATGTAAAGGATCACAACACAGAAAGAAGAAAACAGAAAAAACAATTGTGTGCAAAGGCGGCCTTATCTTAAAGAGTGTCTATGCTGGCTCTTAGTCCATCATACTTTTTAATTCCTACCCAACACAGAGAGGAACGATCAGCAACTATGAAGTTTGGATCATGGTGTCTGTAGGAGATTACATGTAATAAAGGCGTAAAAAAATTTACGTCAAGGTATAGTCTAATTTTTTTAATATTTTCTTTAGAATAGTATTAGAAATCACGTCATGTGCTGCCTGACACTTAGTGTCGTGGCAATACTCTGCCAGACACCCTTAAAATTAAACAATTAATAGTTTAAGGGTTATCTTCCTAACCTGTTATCTCCCAAAGCCACCATGATCCAAACTTCATAATCGCTGATCGTTCCTCCCTGTGCTGGGGAGAAACTTTCAGCTTTTATAAAATAACGAATGTCTGGCACGCGCTGGCTCTCTCTCTCTATAATATTGACAACAATTTATTGAACGAAAATTAACCAATAATTATAGCCGATAAAGGACATTACTCTAGACATGAATTATTTAGGTTGTTACAGCCAAAACGGTATAATTGATGGCCCAATAGCGACCGTCGGTACAGAGAGCAATACATCGCCTCGTTTTAATACGTATTTTGCTGCTGAAAGTTTATCTATTTATCTTTTTGCTACCCGATATTATCTAGTAATACTTACATGAAACTTTTTTTGTGATATTTCGACCACTTTATCATACAAGTTTATACCAGTTTCACGATTCTCATAGACCTAGGTTCCTTTATTTCACATGGTGTATTTATCATTTTATTTATTGGAATTCTTTGAATAGGATAGAATAAATCCGAAATTAGTTTAGTTTACTGAACTTTATCTAAGTAATATTTCATACGCCTATCTACTAGTCTACTAGATAATATAGTATATACTATGGTTCGCTTATACGAGCACTTGATAGATTTGTCATTCTGACCACCGACCTCCACTAATACAAGTACACTGGAACCTGCTTACCGACCGAAGCAACTTGATTTTCGCTATTTTGGCGCTAATAGCAACAATAAGCGTCATTTATGAGCGTACTCGGAACTATATGTTAGTGATGAGACATCTGTCAACATAGTGTCAACAAGAAGACTATTTTAGACAAAGAGTCAATTTTAATTCCCGGTAAGTTAGGTGGAGCGTTTCGAATCCCTTCAGGCTCAAAATGTTGAATTCCTAAAATTGGCACAAAAATTACTGTCAATTTGTATAGCAGACCTATTCTAGGGTAGGTATACCTACTTGATTTGTCCATTTCAGTGGTTCCGACTATCGTATTTGATCAATCTCCAAATTACTGGCTTTGTGTATAACAAGCCACGTGTTACCGATAGATCACTCTATGCAGTATTGCGGTTACTCATCAATACCATAAATCTGATTAAATCCTAGGCCACGAACAGACTAGTATATTTTGTCGGGCGCGTGCGATTTTCTATAGCTTATTTCGGACAAAGGCCCATCGCGTGCACCTTAAATCTTTTGTTTTTTACATATTATGTCGTGATACTGATTGACAAGAAACGAAAACAAAATTTTGATGCCTAACTTAACGCGCATTGGTACATTTAGAGCCTCAACAGCTCAACGGTCAAAGAGCAGGCTGAAATTCGAAAGGTCGAAGGTTAAATCTTGTTGCAATATTGTTGTAAGACTATGAAATTGTTTTACCACCCCTAGTTGAATGTCGTCAGAGCAAAGGTCTTTTATTAGACTTACTTACTAGACTTAAAGTTAAAAATCGGTTCATTAGTTTAGGAGCTACGATGCCACAGACAGATATACAGATACACACGTCAAACTTATAACACCCCTCTTTTTGGGTCAGAGGTTAAAAATGCAAGAAAGCATTGCAAAATTTAACTAAATGAGTTTAACTATCCTAATGCATGTGGGCTTCAGCCTTCTTGAAATTTTGATTTACTGGAAGCTGTTGTCAATCAGTAAAGCAATTTTATGGTCGAATATTCGTACCTACTCCTACTATCACAGACTTTACGCTAGTTGGATGTGAAGGAGCATTTTACTGACGCGACGCACGCACGCCCAACAAACGCGTAGTACGTTCGAGCCGTAAGTCTTTAGCAGATATACCGTTACAAGCTGAAACTATATCACCCCCGCCTTTGGCTTGCAGCCATCCCTTCAGCAAACCAGACATGTCCATGCACTACATCTTATTGTAAGGCTACTGTATAAAGTTATAAATTACCCGATACATATCGACACCCATATATTCTTAACCATTCGCAATAAGCCGACGCGACGCTTGGTTATTTTGTGAAACGATATACTCTTCCGTCGGATGTTCCGCGCTGTAATTTATTACAGCGTAGAAAATTGTTGAATGGATTACATAAAATTCGCTTTATGTTATACTAGCTGATCCTCGCGCTTCATCCTATATAAAAATCTATTTTTCGAAAATCCCGTAGAAACTCTTTGATTTTCCGGGATGAAAGTAGCCTATGTCACTCTCCAGGTCTTTAAAACCATGCCAAAAATTACGTTGATCCGTTGCTCGGTTGTGGCATGATTGTGCGACAAACCGACGAATACCAATAAACCAACAAACAAACACACTTTCCTTACAAACTTGAGATTTTGTATATAAGCATAAACCTCCAATAAACCCTTCAAAAAACCTTAATCCATAGACATAACTAGTATCTATGTCCTTCATACTAAATAAGTATTATAAACGTACATAAATAGGTATGAAATAATATGAAACAGAAAATTTAATTCGTAGAAGCTTCAGTTAGGAACAGTTTCATGGAATATATTCAGATACAAATGAAAGGAACAAACTTTCAGCTTGTGGTAAGGCATGCCGGACAATTAAAGCACATCGACACAAACTACGTATTTAATAACTTCCACACGCTGCTCGTAAATGTTAGGTTTTGCATGGATTTAAATGTTTAATGGAGACCTTCAGTTCCATTAAATTCAAGGAAAATAGACATTTTGCAAAGACTTTTGATAAAATAGTTGATTTTCAGAAGTGGGATGTACCTACCCGAATTTCTACAACGTATATACCTACTTAAGAATTAAATAGTTAGCTATCTGCAGATATTTTTATTGACTAACACCAAACTTTTCCATACGCCAACTCAGTTTTGTGCGAACCGATTCTGACATGCAATAAAAAAATATCTCTTTAAAAACTTCCTGCAGCCTTCAGGTATGTACATTGTTATGATAATGGTATGAACATCTTTTGTTGTATTTATATTCAACTCGAAAATCTTATGAAAGAGCATGGTTGTTATCAGTGACAGTAAATGATACGATTATTATCAGTTATTACCGCCGCCCATGACTGTAGCGCCAGACAGATCGCCAATGCATTGTTGGGTTTAGAATTTGTCTATCCAACTCTTGATTAGTCCCATATCGTGTAGTTTTGGGGACAAACAGAAGGTAGAAGTTAGTTCTACAATTTGCATGTACTTGGTCAAAATGACCTGGATTAATAGAAGTTAGGAGAATATCTGACATCCAGATATCTGGCTTGTTTCTACCAACGAACGTGAGATTTTAAGAGTAATTCCATAACATACTCGTAACTTTGCGCAGTTCGCACTAATTTAAAACTTCTTATTTCTAAGTTTCAAGATTTTAAGCCGGAAGATGAATTCTTCCAAGGAGCTGTACTACCAACGCTTCCCCCAATTATACTATCAAGAGTTAAATAAGATTTTTTTATTTAGGACCAATTTTCTTGCATATTAATTTATTCGTTTGTATGTACTTATGTAGTTTGTATGCCACTTATCTGTGTATGTAAATTTCTGTCGCAAGACATACAAATACAAGTACGTTCTGGTATACATAACTGGTAATAGGTACAAGGCCGAAATTTTGGAAGTCGGCCAGAACTTGTATGTGTTGCGCCCGAGTTATGGTGTCGTGTGGATAATTCATTAATATTTATGAACGATTAATTAAAATTTAATATCGATTAACTTGAAAAAGGATCTGGTGATACAGGCATAAAACCTATAAGCATAATAATTTGTTTATTATTGAAATCAGTAGATCAGAATATATATCAGGCTTAATTATTCGGAAAATGTTACACAAAATGTAACAGCGTTTCTACATTATTCGATCCGATATCTGAACGATCCTGTTTCATTATATTATCGCACCAGAATACTGAAATTTCTAGTGAAACAGCAGCCTTCCAACACAAAAAGAGTTGAAAAAATTTTAAAAATATGGGCCCTTGTTTTATATAAGATTTTCAATTGTAATTCAATGGGGATTATTCAAGCATGGTCAAGTGGTTTTTCATAATCACTTCAAAATAACCACATAAAAAACTCTTAGACTTGACGACCTCTAGGCTCAGTGGTGAGCGCTGTGGTCTCTTAATCCTAAAGACCGGGTTATGATTCCTAGCGGAAGCAATTTTAGTATTATTGCTAAATTGCCTCCGTTTTGGTCCCTGATAACAAAAATACCCTTTATAATAACACATATAAGCTTGTAGATGTATCAATAATTCATTAGCAAGGCTCCTCACTCATATACTTACATAATTTCGCAACAAAAGGCAACCTCCATCACGGAATTCATGAAGTGTGTGAAGATGGATAGCTTAGCATTTATTTAGAGGGCTTGGCATTCCGCACGAATTATTCATACGTACACGTTTTTGCTGTTATTGACCTGACATTTTGTTAGTAGTATTTGAGAAAACAATCCAAATAACTTAATGTTTAAACAGTTACTTCATTATAATAATATGTAACATTTATTTTTATCCATCATACTACTTTAGGTATTAGATAGGAAAATAGTTACAAATACCTGATAGATGAACATAGGTACTATCATTGATAAAATAATTCAAGAAAGCTTGTAAAAGTGTTTCAAAAATATTTAGTAAATAGTAATTTATCATTATCATATCAGTCTGCGCACGTTCACTGTTGAACATAGGCTTTCCTAGAGATCACTGATCGCCAACACAACCTGTCCTCTTCTTTCCTCAACCAGCCGCTTCCCACCATCCTTTTCATATTCCATCGTGCCTCGCCTCTGCAACAAGCAAGGCCGTCCTCTGACATTGGCCTTAAAGATCGTTTGGGCTTTTTTCTTCAACATATTTCCTCGTTCCGGATCTTATCCTTCATGAAACGACTAAAAACTCAAAATTCTAAAGCTTTTTTATAGCTCGCTTAGCGACTTCGAATTTATGGACCAATTCGCTTGTTAGTGTCCACGTTTCAGTGCCATAAGTTAAGACGAGAAGAACGCGTCGGTTAAAGTCTTAAGGCATTGAGGTATTGTCTACGAGAATACAGTAGTTAGTTAGTAATAAAGCTCTAAAAAGTCTGCATGAAAACAATTACCTAAGCGAGGACGTAACTTTAGGCAAAATGTTGCTATTAAGAGACCGTTGAATTGAAATAAATAATTTCATTCACTCAACGAAATAACCGATTCCATTCATTCAAAGAATAAAACACACTTCGTTGTACGTAACTGAACGCCGCGCAGACCCGGTAAATAAAGCGCGAGCGAGGCCAAACAAAAGCGAAGCGCGCTAGACGATGATAAAATACCCGCGTCAAATTTTTTGCAGCTGTGTTCACGCCCTCTTCATTTTAAACTTTTCAAATTAATGGCCTCTCCTCACTTCATGCGCTTTGAAAAACTAAATGGACGTGCGTTTTACGGCGAACGACTGCTGGCACTTTTGCTCTTTAATTTTGTCTTTCTTTTGCACTGCGGTGAATCTCTACACATGCCACCTCCTGGAAGGGGTGACTAGCCACATTCTATGGCTTCTCTTATTCGTATTACGAGGCTATGTACAACGTACCTACGCGCCGAAAAAAATGAATAACTGCATTTCAAACATAATTGTAATTTAAAAAAATCTGCTTTGTCTGTCGACTGATCACAGATTATATACGATAAAAAAAAATCAAGCATTATTTAAAAAAAAATGTCATGTCTCAAATTTCTTTTTCAGGTATTCTAGTATACCTTTTCCCTTGCCGTCATACTATGGGACCGTGAGGCATCGTAAGTGTTAGCTCCCTAGTTAGCTGAGATTTTTGTAACCTATACAAGTTTTGCTTTTTTCGTTTCATTGCAGAACAACAGCTTCGGACTTCCATTTTTTCTGCCAACTATAATTAACATATCTTCAAACAAATCAATTCAATCCATGTTAGACTATTATCATAACTTCGAAATAGGTGTGATTGCAGTATCGAGCTAGTCTAATTTTTTACAAGAAATATCTATCAACCCATAATATCAGCATTATACAATGTATATAAGCCAATAGCCACGTGCTAGACTTCTGATGATTCAGAAAAAGTAACTTAACAGCTTTATTATACGATAAGTTTATTTTACGGTTGAATACTTTATCAATTAGTTTTACATAATTTCTCCATTACTAGAATATGAATAAGATTCGAAGCGATTTTCAGAAATGCATTTAGGTACATTAATCAATTTGATTTAGCTTTTGATGATAGTACAATTTGTTTGACATTTTAGATTTAGATCCAGCCTGAGGACCAGCGACTGACAAATCTGGTCTGAATAATCCTACTTTGTCCGCGTGAATTAAGGTTTTTTACCAATCCCATCCGGAATGAAAAGTTGCCAAGGTATATGAATTTCCGGGACGTATGCTACCTCTATAGTCTGTACCAGATTTCATATATAAATCGGTTAAACGGATGGGCCTTTTAGAATCCCGTGGAAATTCTTTGATTTTCCAGGACAAAGTAGCCTATGTCTGTCCCCGGGACGTAAGCTAAGACATTATATATGGATTAGAGGATGCCCCGCATGCGTTGCCCCAACTTTGATATCAATGTTTTAGTGTAACAAGTGTAAATTAAAAATTTATAACACCCCCGACAAGTGAAGGTTACAGTAACTAGAAAAGAGCTGATAACTTTCAAACTGCTGAACCGATTTCCTTGGATTATAGCTAAGAACACTCTCGATTAAGCCACCTTTCAACAAAAAAAAAACTCAATTAAAATCGGTTCATTAGTTTAGGAGCTACGATGCCACAGACAAATAGACAGATACACAGATACGCACGTCAAACTTATAACACCCCTCTTTTGGGGTCGGGGGTTAAATATTAATTTTGACATAACAAGTGTAAATTAAAAATTTATAACACCCCCGACGATCCAAAGTATCAGAGTTTTCCAAAACATCATTTTCAAATAAATAATTATGTATCAAGGCAACGTCCATCTTGACAGCTTGACATTTGTCAATTGACATAATATTATGAACCTAACGGTTATGTAACCTTCTTTTCTACAATAAAACTAGAAAAGAGCTGATAACTCTTAAACGGCTGCACCAATTTTTTTGGATTATAGCTAAGAACACTCTCGATCAAGCCACCTTTCAAACAAAAAAAACTAAATTAAAATCGGTTCATTCGTTTAGGCGCTACGATGCCACAGACAGATACACAGATACACAGATACACAGATACACAGACACACAGATACACAGATACACACGTCAAACTTATAACACCCCTCTTTTTGGGTCGGGGGTTAAAAATACATTATTTCGGAAAGTAAACCCGAAAGTAATAAAGCGGTACAGCCGAGCTCCGAATAAAACGCCATACCGTGACGTTGTATAAAGAACCACAATTATTTGTTCGTAGCTGGTAGAGACCCAAAAATGTTTACTGAAAAGCTACAGAAAAGGGTGTGAACATTATTTTTTATAGGCGCATTGCGAGCGCTGCCGTTCCAAACGCTGGAGAGGGTTTTTAACGCTCTCAAATGCGAAGTTTCATTACGGAAGGTATTTTAGGAATTGCGAGAGACGTTAAAATGATGCGGTTTTTTCAGAAGACCATGTTTTATGTTATTCCAGACACGTAGACCTTATAAGCGAAAATTGAGTGTTTACCATACATTCTTAGTTTATTAAACTTTTTTAGTACGCGACAGGTCGAGATGGCAATCGGGATGGCGCCAGGAGTGGGGAGCGGGTATGCGTACAACTAGATAATACCCGCGACTTCATCTATGTGGATTTAGGTTTTTAATAATCCAATATAAATTCTTAATTTTCTATACTCGGCTATCTCTGTACTCGGCAAAATAATTTAAGCCAATAGGCTGTGAAAACGTCTAACAGATAGACAGACATTCTTTTGAGTTGATTGTGTTAGTATGGATTCAATTAGTATGAATGCAAATTAGGGTTATATTATCTAATTAACTGTTGCAATCAACTGAGAAAGAAAATTAATTTTGCTTTTAGATGCCTTGATTCTTGATAATTTTTTAAACAATAAGACATTAATTTTTTGCGTTATTCAAGAATCTCATTTGAAAAATCTCCAATTAGTGAGCTCTGGCAAGTGAACGAGGTGTACATTGAAAAGGAGAACGTTTGGTTTGAAGGGAAAATGAATAGCATTTCATCAGTCAGCCAGGTTAAGTTGCTGGAATTAGCTCGCTTCAAAGTTAACCGCGTTTCAGCTACAAAATATGAAGCAGTTTTAATGAAGCGGTGTCTATTGAAGTTTCCGAAAAAGATTTGACGGTAATTATTTTAAACAATAAACTACCGGGTAATAAAAGGTCACCCTAAATTGTACAACAAAATCAAAATCATTCAAATTAGGTAAGTACCTACTATTGTACACTTTCTGATTGTTTATTATTTACTAGAGGATGCCCGCGACTCCGTCCGCGTGGATTTAGGTTTTTAAAGATCCCGCGGGAACTGTTTGATTTTCCGGGTTAAAAAGTAGTCTTGTCCATCCCCGGAATATAACCTGACCCTGATCGGTTATACTGTTGGGCTGTGAAAAGTAGCAGACAGACAGACAAACAGAAAGGCGGACACACTTTCGCATTTTTAATATTAGCATGAATCTAACAATGATGTAGTGGTGATAGTAATTACTTAAGTGGTGAACGTCATTTATATTAATGTTCCAGTAAACATGTTTTAATGTGAACGTTCGGGGAGTGTTAGAATGGCGATCCTGCACCAGAAAGAACAGCGTCGCGTCGGAAGACCCTCCACATGACGTGGACAACCCCGCTGGATTCAAGCGGCGCAATACGTCGGCTTGTGAAAGTCCCTACAAGAAACCTATGTCCAGCAGTGGACTCCATCGGTTTATAATGATGATACATAAAGCTAAGTTCAAGTGGTTATCAAATCAAATCAAAACATTTTATTTGCTTAAAAATTTGCTTATCAAAAAGAATCGACTCGATTCCACCCCATCTGTATGCCTCAGCCCTCAGACTTTGCAGAAATAAGCCCAGTATTTGTGGCAACTTGCAATGGTACGTTTATTTGCTGAAAAGTCTGCGTCATATGGCCAATGACGTGAACAGATTTGACTTTTTCCCATTTACGTCTAGATTTATTGCCAGCTGCAGTGCAAGTCCGCATATTAAATTCCATAAAAAATTTAAACCACGGAATAAAATGCTCGCAATGGAAGTGGAACTGCCGCAATCCGAATTGAACTTTTAGGTTTCAACAGACAAGAAACGGGATTTTAGCAACGCGCGATGACACTGGAAATCATCAATTTATTTATCCATACATTATAAATGCGAAAGTGTGTCTGTCTGTCTGGCTGCTACCTTTTCACGGCCCAATAGTGTAACCGATTCTGACGGGTACAGGGTTAGCTTATATCCCGGGGACGGACATAGGTTACTTTTTATCCCGGAAAATCAAAGAGTTCCCGCGGGATTCCTAAAGACCCATCCACTATACCGATTTGTAAGAAAGGAGATCATTCTAGCTCCATACATTTTTGGGCCTTTTCTGAAAGTGCCGGCCAACGAAAAAAAATGGTACGGATCGTTAGAACTAGCCATTTGGAGTAATAGTTAATATGGCAGAAAAGTTGTAGGATTGCTCTGAACCAAGTTATACAAGGTCGAAGATTCGTCATTTTCATACATTTTATTGATTTCTAAAAGTGCTGGGAAACATAAAATAATGTTAGATATTGCTAGAACTAATGATTTGAAGCAATTATCATTATGACCTGAAGGCTGTGGGGCCATTATATGTCGTGTTATACAAGTTATATAAAAAATTAATATACTTTGTATAATTAATTGCAACCGATTTTATGATTTTGTTACTGTTCTGATTGTTTTATACGAATTTGAATACACGTACAATTATTTTGACTCCCACGAAGTGCTGGATCAGCTGCAATGTGGACAAAATTCGTTTATACATACCTGGATTGTATGCGGCCTTGTAATACTAGGTGATCTCATCCAGCCATCTCCCAAACTTCTGCCACTGGGAATTGGGATATCTCCGGCGAGCTCTGTGATGAATGCACCATTTGGTTATACGTACTGTTCACCATAGTAACTTTGGGCTTGCTTCAGTCGATAGCTGCCCAAAGCAACCTGCGTCGATTCTTCTGTGAATCTAGGAAAGTCATTGAACGGAGGATGTTGGCTTCCATAGCCTGGAAATGAGCTCTCCTTCTATTATAATTACATATTGTTTGTGATAACAAGTTCTGCTGAACTGTTTTGCTCACTGGCCGTTCATGGATTACGTCAAGAAAATCACGTGCATGCACGTTGTTGTCTATCAGAAGATGATAGCCGTTCAGCAATGCTGACAAAATCCTGAAATAATCGACCATGTTACTTAATGTCTGGTTACAAATCCTGAATAACCCTGAGTAAACAAAAATCTCTTCCAAAGCGGTCGTTAATCATTTACATTATCCAGCAGCAAATGATAAAAAGTCTAGATTTATTGGCTTCGTCAGTAGTTAGCTGGGTTTTTACTGATGTTTTGTTACTGGCATTTATGCCATATAACCGCACACCTCAAGAAAGAAAGATTACCTCAAGATTGTTTATGGTATCTGCAAAACCATGGACTAAGATAAAAATCCAGTAAAAATCTTCTATATCATTTAAGGTATCATTTAAAATCTAGGCATTGTAAGTTGCTGCAGCGTGTAGATTATTGTTCCATCGCAACAAATATAAAGGCTTTTAGTGGTTTCGGAACTTGTGGTTAGGGTATGATTTTCACTGAAAAAAGTAATTAGTGCTTTTCTGAAGATATATGTACATGCCTGTATCTGTCTGTACATGCCCTTTATAGATAGCCTTTCTTTCTTGAGGCATGCGGTTATGTGACACAAATGCTAGAAACAAAACATTTAAATGAAACCCAGCTAATTACTGACCAAACCAATAAATCTAAACTTGTTACCATTTGCCGCTGGATGGTGGAAGTGATGAACAATTGCTTTAAAAGAGATTTTCGTTTGCTCAGGATTGATCAGAGTGACCGTGCATTAAGTAACGTGATCGATTATTTCAGGATCGCGGTAACATCGCTAAACAGCTATCATGTTCTAGCATAATAACGTGTACTACAGACGTGATTTCCTTGACAAAATCCATGAACTGGTCAATGCGCAAAACAGTTTAGCAGAACTTGTTATCACACACAATAATTATAATAGAAAAAGAGCTCATTTCCAGGCTATGGAAGCCGACATCCTCCGTTCAATGACTTTCCTAGATTCACAGAAGAATCGACGCAGGTTGCTTTGGGCAGCTATCGACTGAAGCAAGCCCGTAGTTACTATGGTGAACAGTACTTATAACCAAATGGTTCATTCATCACAGAGCTCGCCGGAGATATCCCAGTGGCAGAAGTTTGGGAGATGGCTGGATGAGATCACCTAGTATTATAAGGCCGCATACAATCCAGGTATGTATAAACGAATTTTGTCCACATTGCAGCTGATCCAGCACTTCGCGGGAGTCAAAATAATTGTACGTGTATTCAAATTCGTATAAAACAATCAGAACAGTAACAAAATCATAAAATCGGTTACAATTAATTATACAAAGTATATTAATTTTTTGTATAACTTGTATAACACGACATATAATGGCCCCACAGGCTTCGGGTCATAATGACAATTGCTTCAAATCATTAGTTCTAGCAATATCTAACATTATTTTATGTTTCTCAGCACTTTTAGAAATCAATAAAATGTATGAAAATGATGAATCTTCGACCTTGTATAACTTGGTTCAGAGCAATCCTACAACTTTTCTGCCATATTAACTATTACTCCAAATGGCTAGTTCTAACGATCCGTACCATTTTTTTTCGTTGGCCGGCACTTTCAGAAAAGGCCCAAAAATAATGATCTCCTTTGGTACCGAAGTAGCTTGCGTCCCTGTAATCGAAATAGGCAACTTTTTATTCCGGAAAATCAAACAGTTCCCACGGGATCTATAAAAATCTAAATCTTCGCGGACGAAGTCGCGGGCATCCTCTAGTTATTCATAACCACACGAGTTTGGAATACCAGAAAGTTATGCCGAACACGTATGATTTTATAATACAATAAAAGGAGTTGTACTATGAAGTACATTACATACAAGTACATTGCCGTTGCCGATGTTACCGTCATAATTTTAATATTTTCAGGCTTTTTTTTAGTATGCACCTACAGGAGAATATCTAAAAAGAATTATATCACCCCTCAAAGTAAAAAACGAAGCCAAATGAATTCTACGTTAAGAAATAATAAATCTAACGTCTATTCGATATCGCTGTTTGAATAGGGACGTTCATCATTTTCACTTTACTGAATGCCTTTCGAAATGTGAAAGACAATTTCTCCGCGGCCTAAAGCCCGAACAATTTTAGCACTGAACCATTCATCAAGTCTGACTTATGAGCCAGTTAGAATTTATCGTGGTATTTGTTCTATATTGCAAGTTGTGAGGGAAATATTGGTACATTGTGGCGTTTTAAGCCCTGGGCAAAAGACATCATCATCATAGGATTCAAATTCTAAAAAATGTTTCCCCCGTCACAAAAATGGTCTAAAACTAACAACCTTGACGGTAAGTCTTTTTTTAGGTCAACATTTTAGGACTCAACATTTTGCAAATTCAATATTATGAGAATTCAACATTTTAGGAATTTAACATTTTGAACCTGAAGTAATAAAATATAGCCTCACGAACCATTGGAAACGTTAAACAAACAGTTCCATTTATACAATCACGAATCAAACAAAAGCGAAATATTGAGAGAAAATTGAAACAAAGCCTTAGTTTCAAAGCCAATTCAAAAAGTTTTGCTCAATTTATTTTTCAGAATAATGTCGTCTGTATCGAAAGAAATGTGTGTTCACAAAATAATTCGAAATTAAAACGTGCTTCGTCGATACGTCTGGAAGTTTTTCCGCAATAAAATGCAAAATCTGGCACACTATGTTTTAAAATGTAGATTTCGACTTTTGCATTTTCACATTGCGATATGATTGCGATGTTGGTATGCATTGCGTTGATATTATTGACTTACTAGCCGATGCCTGCGACATCACCCGCATAAATTTAGGTTTTTTCAAAATCCCGTGGGAACTCTTTGATTTTCAGGGATAAAAAGTAACTTATACGCTAATCCAGGATATTCCTATCTCCATTCCAAATTTCAGCCAAATCTGTCTAGTGGTTTTTGCGTGAACGAGTAACAAACATACACACACACATACACACAAACTTTCGCCTTTATAATGTTAGTGTGAAGTATGATATTATACCAGATAATGCCCACGACTTCATCCGTGTAGATTTTGATTTCTTAAAGATCTCGGGGGAATTGTTCAATTTTTTGGGATAAAATGTAGCCTATATCCGTCTCCAGGATGTAAGCCGCCTCTGTACCGAATAAATGATGTCTGCGACTTGGTCGAAGTGAATTTAGGTTTTTTATGAATCCCATGAGAACTTTTTGATTTAGTAAGTACAAAAAGTTACCTATTTCTGTATCAGCTATCTTTTTTTAACTATATAGGCTTGCACTTGACTGCTATTACACCAAAAAGGTGAACGCGCCCGCCCATAAGGTGTCTATTTACTTTTCCTTATCCCTCTCTCTGTACCAAATTTTATCAAAATCGGTTTAACAGATGGGCTATGGAAAAGCTAGCAAACAGACAGACACTTGTAATATTGGATGAATATGGAAATTATTATCATCATCAACCCATCGCCGGCTCACTACAGAGCACTGGTTTCCTGTCACAATGAGAAGGTTTTGGCCATAGTCTACCCACGCTGGCCAAGTGCGGATTGGCAGACTTCACACAACTTTGGAAGTATTATGGAAAACTCTCAGGAATGCAAGTTTCTTTCAACGTTAAAGCAAGTGATATTTAATTGCTTAAAACGCACATAACTCTGATATGGAAGTACAGTACAACCAAATTAATAATGCGCATAGAAATCTTCGTCACTGTTCGGCAACGGTCGTATGATACACATGATATTGACTCCTATTTGTTTATAACAAGGTGCAAAATTCGTCGTATTCCCAGAAACACCCGAATCGTAAGAGCCCTAAACAATGCACTTGCATTTTGCACCTTGTTATAAACAAATTAGGAGTCAATATCATGTGTATCATACGACCGTTGCCGAACAGTGACGAAGATTTCTATGCGCATTATTAATTTGGTTGTACTGTACGGATCTATGTTTCACACTAGGTTTGAAGGAACCTTCACCTTTTGCCGTTATTCTTTGTCTTACAGAACTCCTTACCTTATAGGCATCAGGTATGTTGACGGGCTCGCCGCTCTCGGCCACGTAGCCGACGATGCCGCTGCCCCACGGTATCCTGATCTCCTCCAGCTGCTCCATCTGCTCCGGCGTCGACTTGGAGCACACGTCGAACAGCTTCGACACCAGACATCTGCCAACAATAAGTTTAATTCACCTGAAAGTCAACGGGTTGTGAAGCTGAAGTAGCAATAGGAAGAGAACATAGTTCGGAAAACCGATAGACGTTGGGATCCTAAGGTGCTAAAATGATGACCTCAAACTTAAAGCCTCAATAGCTCAACGGTTAAAGAGCGGACTCAAATCTGAAAAGTCGCGTGTTCAAACCCCACCCGTTGCCTCATAGTCGTACCTACTCCTACCACAAGCTTTACGCCTAATTGGAGGGGAAAGGGGAATATTAGTCATGATTAACATGGCTAACATTTTTTAAAAAAACCCGGAAGCCGCAGTGTTAGTAGACCTCCCCACTAAGCGGACAGACGACATCAACCGAGTTACAGGAACCCGCTGGATTCAGATGAGCGGCGCGGCGCGGCGCAAGACTGTGGCGTGTGGCAATCCCTATAATAGACCTATGTTCATCGACGTATACCTATCGGTTGACGATGATAATGTCGGGTGAAAGAGTCGGACTCACACGAAGGGTCCCGTAACATCATAAAAAAATAACACTTCATTTTTTTGCATTGCGGCCATTTTGAAATTTTTATTTTATGTTTTTATAGCGGCAATAGAAATAAAGACTGTTATTTGAACTCTGTACGTATTATGGTTAAGGAGATACAGCCCGCTAATAGACAGACAGACAGAGAGCGGAGGCTTAGTAAAAGGGTCATTGACCCTTCGTGTATGGGACCTAAAAATGGTTCGAAATTATTCAAATTAAAAACTTGCACGTATATTTGTCTGAAATACCTATTTTTGTAAAAACTATTCAAATATTTCACAAACTATTTTTGAATGCAGGTCCATTTATCCAAGCGATATTAAAAATGGATGTGCATGATGATACACCTTCTCATAAAAATGAATAATGCTTATTCGTATTTGATTTATAATGCAAATTTTCTACCTAAGAGCAGGGATTCGAAATTTATTTATTACTTTATTTGTAGAGATTCAAGTACAACAACCTCGTACAATGATACTTAAGTGTTCACATCTATAAACGTTCATAGTACATTATACATAATGTATACCTTTAAAAATAAAAACCTGAAAGCTACAAAACGCGCAACGACCAGCTAGATACTAGCCAAAAACGATATTAAATAATAAACTTGTATTGTACGTATGTAACTACTTCCACAACTAGTTTTTCTAGTGAACAAAAACTGGCAACAATAGACAATATATTAAAATCTCATTGGTGTAAACACTGAGATTCATGGAACGCATTTGACTAAGTTAAAACTTAAGACAGTTATTAAAATGAGATTTATTGTATGTATGTTTATATGCAGAAAGTGAAAAATCTAAAACTGTTTAATTTTAACTCTGTTTTTAACCCCCGACCCAAAAAGAGGGGTGTTATAAGTTTGACGTTTGTATCTGTGTATCTGTCTGTGGCATCGCAGCTCCTAAACCGATGAACCGATTTTAGTTTAGTTTTTTTGTTTGAAAGGTGTCTTGATCGAGAGTGTTCTTAGCTATAATCCAAGAAAATCGGTTCAGCCGTTTGAAAGTTATCAACTCTTTTGTAGTTGCTGTAACCTTCACTTGTCGGAGGTGTTATAAATTTATAATTTACACTTGTAACTTTTAAGCACAAGCAAAGTCATAGCACGCGCGTAGAATCTCAACCTATAAGTGCGTATCGATCGAGATTCAAGCTCCTGATAGGGGCACAATCAAATTCCAGTTGCCAATGGAATTTACCAATCGGCGAATAACAAGAAGGATAAGTTTAATAAAAGAGAACGGACGACACGTGCGGTCAAAGAAACCGGGGCAAATAATTCTTGTACGAGTTCCGTCCCTGTCCAATGGTCCGTCCGTCCGTCCGTCTTTATGTCAGCGGGCTGTATCTGATGAACCGTAATAGATGAAAAAGGGAAAAAATACCTATCAAAAATTGTTATTAATCTATTTATAAAAACAAAAGTAAAACGTTTTTATAAGTTTTCCTTAACGTAAACTTCAAGAAAAAGGTCTTGGGCTACCCATTCCAAATTGAATACGTGGTAAAAGTATCTAATTTTTAACCGACTTCAAAAAAGGAGGAGGTTCTCAATTCGTCGGAATCTTTTTTTTTTATGTATGTTCCCCTATTACTCAAAGACCCCTGGATCGATTTGAAAAATTTAGTTTTTTGTTTGAAAGGGTATACCGTTAATTTTCAAATGTTTTTTTTTTTTTCAAAATATACTAAGTGTCTTGTCACGTGTTCTACTTGTGGTACCATTTTAATGTCACAACGATTAAGGGCCCAGGTGAGCTTACGGGTATTCAAGCACAAATAAAAGCCTGGCAAAAATAAATGAAAAAACAAGACCAGTGATTTAACATCGCCGACATCAAGTATTTACTATTTGCCGTTGGGGAAATCTGGCAAGCGAAATTCAATTATATACTGCCATTGTGAGTCCGTCAACTCGTCAACTGTTGACTGCGAACCAATTTACCTACTTCATTAAAAAAATTATCGTATATACAGCGTGTTTGATAAATCGTATAATATTACAAATCAATGAGATATACTAATGTAGTACAAAATAGTTAGTGCTGTAGATTCTTTCGATATCTTTGCTACTTGACAACCGTTCAAACGGAGTCACATAAGTTTTTACGAGTCAGTCAACGAGTCATTTCATAATAATAACTTCTTGATTTTTCATATTATAACCTTTTTCCAATTAGTTATTTTTCTGTAAAATTAAGTAGGTAATTTATTTGTTATATATTTGAACGTGAAAAAACTCATCTAATGAACGCAAGATTGTATTTAAATATTTTAATTTTGATATTATAATCTTTAACAAAAATATCTGGCAAGAGCACAGCATGAATAATTTGATAATAATGGCTTGTTTACAACAACAAGCTATAATTTTCAAATTAAAAAAAAAAAAAAAAACATTTTTTCAGTCTAAATAATTAATATTTAATACATTTTAACCTGATCCCGATCCTAAGATCTAAATAATATTAACACTGTTAATCCGATTCCGACTAGCAAATGACAATTTCCCTATTCATTACTTTATCTTGAAGGAATCCCGATATTAGCCGTGAAAGTGTAGGGGTCTGGAATTAAGTGCTCATTAAGAACATTTACGCTATCTTGCGACACTATTCTCATATTATGAGATCAGATTATAGTCAACTAGCTGATGCAGGCGTCTTCGTTCCCGTGGATATAGGTTTTTTACATTTGTTGCATAGATAAAGTTAAATACCTAGAGAGCGACATAAGCTGCTCTTTATCCGGGAAAAAATGGTAATATTTAAACCCAAATGACGGAGTCGCGGCCATCAGCTAATACTAATGAGTCTGAATAAATCCTATACATAGTAATTAGCTCAAAGGTACATAGTTATTCCCACTGATTGAGTATTGAATGTTTTACATCACGATAAAATATATTCTTGAGTGATGTAAGCATTTATATTAAGAGGAAAGATATTGCGAATGACATAGACGATTTCACCTTCAAACTAGCAATTTTGACATGTCATGACCCTCTATTGACAATTAATCAAGCAGACATTTCAATCTGCGAAATTTACGCGGACTTTTAGTATTTTGACGTAGGAGGGTAAAAGATCCAGTACATGAACGAATAAGGACTACCCTGACATTGACCTAAAATTAAGGTATATGAGAATCGTTCTATATATAATTTTTATATTTTGTGTGTCTGTACACAGTAGGTATACACTCTTAAATTATTTAAATATCAAAAAATCAAATAAAAATATAGCCTATACGGATTCGGAAGAATCTCTCTAAGTAATGGTAAAAGAAATTTTGAAATCGGTCCAGTAGTTTTTGAGCCTATTCAATACAAACATACAAAAATACAAAGGTTTCCTCTTTATAATATTAGTATAGATTGGAACTACAATACCTATGCTCCTAAATGTATCTTAAAAAACAAGTCTCATTCAGCGTTACAAGTGCAGAAGAGGAAGTAGACAGACGGATTAACATCAGTTCGAAAAAGTACTGGGCACAAAAGTAAAGAATGAAAGGAGCTTACCCAGTACATCTTAAAAGATCCGTTACAGATACATGCATCCTGCCATGCCTCACCTATGCCAGCCAAACATGGGTCCAGACAAAGAATATAAAAAGAAATAGTGACTTGCTAAAGGGCGATGGCAAGGAGCATAACTTAAGGAAAAAATATTCAAAGTTCTCACTTTCTTTCTTATGTCTTCAATTCTCATTGAAGACATAAGAAAAAAGACAAAGCCTACAGACACCTTGAGACATGCCCTAAAATTGAAATGCAAATGGTCATATTGTATCGATTTTTACAGATGAAAGAAGGACAGGAAAAATCTCCCCTTGGCCAGGTCCAGCAGGTAAAAAAAAATAGATAGACCGAAGACGCGTTGGTCTAATGCTATTGTGCAAATCGCGAGAGAAAATTAGCTTGATAGTACCAAAGACAGAGAGAAATGGGGATACCCAAGAGGGATCCTAATCCAAGAAAGAAGAATACCAGAATAAATATTTTAAAAAAATCTAAAGAAAAATTAAACCGACTTCAAAAACCACAAACACTAAAAAGTAAAAATAATTTTAGTGATTGTGGTTTTTGAAGTCGGTTTTATTTTTCTTTTGAAAATTTTTTATTTCAGAATTTTTAGTGGCCCCACTGTACTATAATATGCCATACCCAGTTAAAACCCTACTGTTTACTAAGATATTACACTGATCGCGAGCAATTTGCTCTTATCCATTGTGGAATTCCGTTCTCCATCTCGGAAGATATTCATCAGATCTTCATCAAATTTATATGGGACCACCTGCGAAGACCCTATCAAACAAAAAAAAATCCAAATCGGTCCAGGCGTCTTTGAGTAATCGGGGAACATACATTAAAAAAAAAAAGATACCGAGGAATTCAGAACCTCTTCCTTTTTTTGAAGTCGGTTAAAAATATACTAAGATTTACTAACATGGTGTTATACCACAGAGTAGCGAACAGAGGCAAAGCTTCTAAGAAGCGAGCAAAATTTATAACTATTTTGGTAGGGTTGGCACAGAAGGATACAATTTAATAAACAATAGGTATTTGTTCAACAAGATGGCAAAGTTTGTTATTGTTGTGATTGCTTAGTTTAAATATCGATCGATAGATCTAAATATCGATTTTGAACGAAATCAGTCACTTTACAAAGAATTTTAAATGGTGCCAACTTTTTTAAATTTTGGTAACAGTTTCCTATTTTGTGATCCCAGGGAGCTCTAAATATCGATTTTGAACGAAATCGGTCAATTAACAAAGAATTTCAAAATGGCGTCGACTTTTTTAAATTTTGGTAACAGTTTCCTTTTTTGTGATCCCAGGGAGCTCTAAATATCGATTTTGAACGAAATCTGTCAATTAACAAAGAATTTCAAAATGGCGTCGACTTTTTTAAATTTTGGTAGCAGTTTCCTTTTTTGTGATCCCAGGGAGCTCTAAATATCGATTTTGAACGAAATCGGTCAATTGACAAAGAATTTCAAAATGGCGTCGACTTTTTTAAATTTTGGTAACAGTTTCTTATTTTGTGATCCCAGGGAGCTCTAAATATCGATTTTGAAAGAAATCGGTCAATTAACAAAGAATTTCAAAATGGCGTCCACTTTTTTAAATTTTGGTAACAGTTTCCTTTTTTGTGATCCCAGGGAGCTCTAAATATCGATTTTGAACGAAATCGGTCAATTAACAAAGAATTTCAAAATGGCGTCGACTTTTTTAAATTTTGGTAACAGTTTCCTTCTTCGTGATCCCAGGGAGCTCTAAATATCGATTTTGAACGAAATCGGCCAATTAACAAAGAATTTCAAAATGGCGTCGACTTTTTTAAATTTTGGTAACAGTTTCCTTTTTTGTGATCCCAGGGAGCTCTAAATATCGATTTTGAACGAAATCGGTCAATTAACAAAGAATTTCAAAAAGGCGTCGACTTTTTTAAATTTTGGTAACAGTTTCCTTTTTTGTGATCCCAGGGAGCTCTAAATATCGATTTTGAACGAAATCGGTCAATTAACAAAGAATTTCAAAATGGCGTCGACTTTTTCAAATTTTGGTAACAGTTTCCTTTTTTGTGATCCCAGGGAGCTCTAAATATCGATTTTGAACGAAATCGGTCAATTAACAAAGAATTTCAAAATGGCGTCGACTTTTTCAAATTTTGGTAACAGTTTCCTTTTTTGTGATCCCAGGGAGCTCTAAATATCGATTTTGAACGAAATCGGTCAATTAACAAAGCGCCTGTGCTCACGCACACACGCGCCTCAAGCTTGTAGTAGTATACCTATCGTAGCGCGCTTGTATGAAGCTTTGACTCTGTTCGCTACTCATGTGGTTATACAACGCAATACCACACTCACAAACACTCGTACAAACATACAGACAAGTATATACTCACACACACTCACACACACACACATGGACGCACTCGCACTTTTGAACGGTTTGAACGGAACACGGTTTTGAAATTGAAATTGAAAAAAGTGTAAGAATTTGTAAGAAAATATTTAAAAAAGGTATATCAGCCGGTTTTTTATTCCAGCTCTTAATACATGTAAAAACGTCCAATCTGTTCATTTACTCGAGCCTTTACCCTAGTACCTAATTATATCGACCGCCCCATATCAAAACAAAGTAAATGTCATTTTTCCGAAAATCGTTTTATGTCATAAGCCTAACTTTCATAGTATGTCCCGTTGTATTGTAAGGACACCCACATTAAAGTAAAATTAAAAGCTAGTAAGTCGCTTTGACCATTTTAAAACATAGTAAGTCTATGAACTGGCTAGGTTTTTTATAGATTAATGCGCCTTACTAAGTTTTTAAAAGGAATTAGATTAAATAAAATAAATATCACCCATTATCTAAATACCATGTCAAAACAGTAAATACTTAATAATGCATTAAAGAAAACCGATAGGGTATTTCCCGTTAACCTAGAATTATGGGCAGGTAGATAGGTCTCAACTCTCATAGCCCAAGTAAAGGAATAAATCCGAGAACAAATTTCGTGATTCTAGATCAACGGGAAGTATTGTATAGGTTTTCTTGACGGACGGACGGACAAATGGACAGACAACAAAGTGATCCTTTAAGAGCTCCGTTTTTCATTTTGAGGTACGGAACCCTAAAAAAGAAAATGATGCACATGTAATGAATAAATGTGTAGGCACATGTAATGTGTGTTCACACTAAAATATTTAAACCCCTTTAATTTAAAAACTGTTATAGCCTAGTGGTTAGAACGTCCGCCTCCTAATCGAAGGTCGGGGGTTCGATCCTGGAATCACGCACTACTAACTTTTCAGTTACGTGCGTTTTAAGCAATTTAATATCACTTGCTTAAACGGCAAAGGAAAACATCGTGAGGAAACCTGCATACCTGCAAATTTTCCATGTTCTCAAAGGTGTGTGAAGTATGCCATTCCGCATTGGACCAGCGTTCTAGACTACGGTCTAAACTATTCTCTTGAATTTAAGCCGCTTACTAGGTTTTGATCTGAGAAAGCTGGAATGCCAGATTTGACATTAATTGACAAAATTGAGAGACCTAAGCTTGTATAAGAACACAGAAGTGTCATAATTCGTGTTCACTTTGCCTAACGTCTCTCAGAGAGCAGAGAGAGATTTAAACTGTTTCTTATAATCACTGGCCATATTTCAAATGCGAAAGTGTGTTTGTTGGTTTAATATTCAATCACGCTGCAACGGAGCAACCAGTCGACGTGGTTTTTTGCATGGATACATTTAAAGACCTTGAGAGTGACATCTCTCTCCGCATCGTATTCTTTATTGCTGAGGGTTGTGACCTCTTTCCATTATTCCTACATCTAATGGTAGGTTTTCTTTGGATAATAATGCGGTGGGTTCAAATAGCCTTCGGAACTCGACTAGAAAAACGAGATTTTGACTCTTAGATTTAACGGTTATGAATTAGTTATTATTATCAGTGATAAAATTGATTAGGGCTGCCAGGTAAAATGACATTTATCTCGGAAAATCAAAGAGTTTCCACGAGATTTTTTCCAAGTTTGCGCTACTAAGTACATATATTATGAAGAGGAAAGGTTTGTTTGTTTGTTATCGATAAACTCTGAAACTACTGAACTACTTGCACTAAAGACATAATCATCAACATCAACCGACAGACGTCGACAGTGAACATAGGTCTTTAATAGGGTCTTCCACATGCTACGGGTTTGCGCCGCCTGAATCTTTGCGCTTGCGCTTGACGACAATCATGCTTTAAAGAAAGCAATGATGAGGTCCAAGTTGGAGCACGCTTACCTAGAAGATGCCTATTCACTCTTGGCTTGCAGGTATCTAAGGTATATATGGCAGGAAACACGGCCGCCGAAATGGCGTTCCACCCTTTAGGCTCTCCCCATTGCCCGCAGCATGAATCTGAGCTTTCTTATGATGGTTATATTATTATGTACATATAATATCTCATAAGAAAGCTCTAACACACAATCCAGCTAAGTAAGTCCAATTTCGAAAAAAGCTAGGCTAGCCGACAAATCTAACTCAGGCAGCCTTCGGGAACCTTCGTGATGTCTCTCGTCCAAAATTCCTCAATGCTTGAAGACCAGTCTTTGAATACCTAGTGCATATTGTCAGTGATGAAATATGGATCCGAAACATAGGTCTTTTTTTTGTACACAGGAAATGCCTGACGCATACCCCTCCGTCATGTGGGGCTTGCACCAAACTTGCATTACTACGAAATCCATTTCGGAACACGGCACCCGGAACGAGGCGCGCTATCTCCTAAAAAACATAGGTATAATACCTATTTAGAACATTTACTATCTGTCATCATAATCTATGACAACCTCCGAGTATTTACCTGGTAAAACCGTAACTTTAGAATAAATTTTAGTATATAAGCAGGCTTCATTTAGAAATGAAAAAATCCCTATTTTATTTTTCAACGATTATAAACACAACTTTCATTCAAAAATAATAAGCTTAAATTCATTTTAAATAATATTTTGCGACGAAATGACGCGCACAGTCCTTCCGCCATGACAGTCCAGTGGACACTGAATTCCATAGAGCGCCTGCAAGAAAATAAATAGCACAGGAAGTTTTTTGGTTAGTTTTAGATTATTTAAGAAATGAAAAACATTTAGTATAAAACTAACAGTTCAAATTTATTGCTAAACCTAAACATATCATTTTCTGGAGGTTGGCTTCAAAGTATCAAGATGTTAAAGAAAATTTTTACAGAACAAGTTGCGAACAGCAATGTTTTCAACTTGTTTTTTTTTTTTATTGGGATAATGTATACTAAATTAAAAGAGGCCCTTATAATCTTCACAAACTGAAGTTTTTAATTGCATGTATTTAATAGCTGTTAATGCTTTAGAAAAATAAACAATTTACTTCAAAATACAGCATTTTTGCGATTAGTCAAATAGGTCTTGCCTTAAAGCCGAAGCCAATAAATAAAACATCTCAATATACATATTATATACGCAATCTGATCTACCTACGCAAGAAATTATAGAAACAACGTGGTTAATTAATACGTATAATGTATGTACGCAAGTAAATTGTACTGGTATATTATTAAATTGTGGGACTTGGGAGGCCTCAACAATCTCAACAGTATCTTTAGGCACAACGCCCACAGACGAAACAGAGTGCGGTCGAGGCACGGATTCTTTTTTTACCATTAATCAACTTAAACTCAGCTACTGGCATTCAAAGAAAAAATTAGAGAGATCGTGGAAGGAGGGGGAAGATTTAGGATGACGTTGGGAAGAAGCCGCTCTGAGACTCTGCTTAAAGCCACTCGCCACGACTTGATAACACCAACAACACTCGCAGTCACTTAGCACTCGGTCTGCGCTGGCCCTAAGAATTACTTCAAACACAATAAAATCACCTGAGTACGTACCTCGCCATCCACACTGATGTAAATCGAGACAAACAATTTTGATACTTAACAGGGCTCTCTCCGTCACTTACTCCATACAATCGTAGTTCCAATTTCATTTGAATATTAAGCAACCAAAGTCGATAAAATTTTGCAGACATATTCTAGAAACTTAATATATCTATGCCTGTGGTGTTTTAGATTTTTCTAAAAATATGTAGTTTTAAAATTACAGGTGCTCAAAGATTTGTATGTGAATTTTTAAGACCGCCTAACTTTGAAACCGAATATTTTAACGGAAATCTGGAAAAGCACAGGCATAGATATTAATTCCCGAAACGTTTCTACATAATTCAATTGAGTATGATTGGTTAGTATTCCAATGAGAGACGAACTAAGTTTGTATGGAGCGAGTGACGGAGAGACCCCTCTTTATTTCAAAATACCGGTTACTACAACATAAATAAATATTCATCTGTGATACATCAAGTTTTATCAACCATGTAACTTATACGATAGGTATACAAGCAATAGCTAATGATACTCTAGTGGCACGTGGCAGATTTATTGGACGAGTTAAAAAAAAGTAAAACAGTCATTAACATTTTATTAAATTTAAAATCACTCATGAATTTTAATGAATGGAAACACGGGTATAAAAAATTATACCTAATAAGTATATCATTCTTCAAAATAGTGTAAACCAGTTTTTTTTTTAAATTATGATTATAATTAACTTAGATATTATTTTCTAGAACGTATCCACAAAATTACATTGTGTTTGATTCTAGGTTATAAAATCAATTACCTAATAGAAATCAACTCATTTTATTACACACTGATGTTAAAATAGTTCGCAAAACCAATGTGCTAGAATGGGAACCCCGCATAGGAAAGCGCAGCATTGCCAGGTGTGCATTGGCCCTAAAATCTATCCTGATTCCTGAATAGCAAATGAAGCTAACAGTATCAATCGGGTTTCCGGAGCAATCAGATCGGGCTATTGTTGTCGACCAGTGTCCGCACTCTGCCGCAATCCCCTAAGCTTTTATCAAAGTTGCTTTTTCGTACTTTGACAAAGGGGGTTGAATAAATTGTTTTGAGTTGAATTTTTAAATTGAATGAACTTTTAAATTAAATGGAAAGGGGAATATTAGTCGTGATAAAATGGCAAATATTCTCGAAAACGAAAACAATTATTTAAATCATACCTCCCCTCTCTTGCAGGGAAGGAATCAGGAAAACATCATTATTCTTGATCTTAGGTAAGGACTACAAAAATAAAAGTTGATAGCTAAAATTTTCAATTTTCAATGCGATATTAGGAACAAATTCAAATAATTTATTCAAATTGGGTGCACTTTTCGATTGTCAATTGTGGAATTTGTAAGATAATGATGTAATGGTGATAATTTAAATAATTACGTAAACTTACAAGAGTGAATTAAAAATTTATGACACCCCCCACAAGTGAAGGTTACAGTAAACAAAAAAGAGCTGATAACTTTCAAACGGCTGAACCGATTCTCTTGGATTATAGCTAAGAACACTCGATCAAGCCACCTTTCAAACAATAAAAACTAAATTAAAATCGGTTCATTAGTTTAGGAGCTACGATGCCACAGACAGATACACAGATACACACGTCAAACTTATAACACCCCTCTTTATGGGTCGGGGGCTAAAAATACAGTAGTTTGGTAGGATGACAACTACAATGTCACGATCGCAATCACCAGCGATTGGTTGACGCTCGCTCACTATTGGCTACTATGCATTGTTGCTATGAATTTTTCGCTTTTTTATACGTTCCGTACCTTTAGGAGATAGATAGGCTCTATCATCCTAAATTATAGAAAATAATTGCGCTTTTGCGTATAAACTTAAATTTAATAAATTTTTTGTAATGCTGTCACTTTTTGGTTAGACTAGTGCGTATTAACTGCAAGTAATCCTTAAGCATGTGGGTTCTATTCTTTAAATCAGAACCACAAAGCTCCTAAATCTTTATCGAAAGAAATAAAACCTCAAAATAGATCTCCTATTTGATAGTGTTTTATATCTGCCAAGACGCCAAGTCACGATAAGTAAACCGCTTTTTGATATACTATTCTAGTCTTAGCTTGAAAATGGAAGCTCATTTAAGTGAAGGAATGAATTGATCGCGGCCATTATTCTCGGGATAATGCCCAGCTTCTATGTAGAGCCGCCGAGCGCCACAAATCTTACGGCCAGAACACTGCCATCAGTAACAAGATTGTAAGACAAGAAGCTCTTTATTAGGACGCTCGTAATTCGTAATATTCGTTATTATTGGTTGAAAGGCTTATCTTAAGCCGGCTCTACACTCGCACGTGAAGTGGCGCCGTTATTTCACGCCGTGAATGTATACTGTGATCCACGCGTGAACTGTGTCCCTCCACACTCGCAAATCTTCACAGTCTTGTTCATGACTATGGACGAAACCCTTTGTCGCGGACCAAAAACCGACACTGATTGGGGAAAGGTGCGAAGCGCGAACGCGAACGCGTGAACAACATCTACACACGTGATTCGCAGTTGTCGCGGGCTTTCGCGCGGCCGTTCGCGCCGTGAGTGTAGAGCCCACTTTATACTAGCTAAAGTCCGCGACTTTGTCAGCGTAGGATTTTAAAACCCCTACGAGTTCTCTTTGATTTTTCCATATGAAAAGCAACTTATATACGTCTCCAAGGAGCAAGCTATCTCTGTGTGAAATGTCATCAAAATATGCTCAATAATTTTGCCGTTCAAAAAAAATAGACACGCTTTCGCATTCATGATAAATAGTTAGGTACGTAAAGTATGAAATGAAATCGTATTTGTATGTATGAGTAGCTCGATTCCTTAAACCTGCATCAATCATTATTACAATCGCAATTGTTGTTATTGGCTAAATTTAAATATCATCGAAAAACATTGTTCCTTATTCCACCCCGTCCTTGGAGAATTTGGCGCATGATTTTTCTATTTGAACGTGATTTCCCTGCTCCCCTCCCTCTCCATCCTTTTTCTATTCGTCCATGACCTTAACCGCTAGGAGTCGATTGATGAAAGTATTTCGATAAATTACTCGGTCTTTTGAAGCTACGATTGTGCGATTTCTGCGAAGTATAAATACAATATATATTTCGTTATTTTGAAATTAGATTTAAATTTTACTTTGCTTCCTCTATATTAAAGGAGATACTAACTAACTGCCATATCAACTTATATACATAACTCACTAAGAAATAATTTTGAAAAATTACAAAGGGATTCAAAATAAACCTAAAAGTCGCGGGAAACCTCGTGCACGCAGGCCTTGGTCAAAAATTATCTCATTTTATTACTAGCTGATACCCGCGACTTAGTAGATCGTACTGTTTATAAAAGGGCCTTAAATCCATACTAATATTATAATTCCATGGGGATGGACATAGAATAATTTTTAATCCAGAGAAACAAATGTTCCCATGGGATTTTTGATGAACTAATATAAGAAAGACGTTTGAATAAATAAGTAGGGAGCATGTCGAATTTATTGTGAGGTACAAGTAACAAAATTGAAACGAATATACCTAAACATCTTTTTTTTACGAAGGGAGACATCTCCATGAGGTTCGTACTTCGTATCAATATTATTATCCCTTAATAATCTCAATGACAAGTTCGCGACAAAATTCGATACACAAAATCCCGCGGGGCGCATACAAAAGCGACGTTGAGAAAAAAGTAAAGGAAAAGGTTGGGGAAGTAGCTTCTAAGAAGTTCCGAGATAAAAAAATGTCTCCTAGGTAGAGTAAATACTTGATCATTTTGGATAACTTTTTCTTCAACTTTGTATTAGGTACGCGTATAATTTCCTAGAAGAAAGAAAAGTGGTTTCTAGGCATTCCTGAGGTAAAGACCAAATAAAGAAACATATTGAAAACGTCTATATGTGATCTCAAATCGAAATGAAACTGCTTTTTAAGTAATCAAAACCCAAAAACCCATTTTTTAATTTTTGCAGCTAATATCCGAAACAGCTGATCCTATTTTGACGGAACTTTCACAGGTTGGTAAAGGATTGCCGTTCACTATATAGATTATAGACTGTCACTATGCTGGGAGTGATCTAAGCTATTTTTATCTCGGTAAATAATGGAATTCTATGGGATTTTCAAAAAACTAAATCGACTTATACAGAATCGCAGACAAAAGCTTGCCACGTTGCCATTACTCACAATGATGTCAAGCGTATACAAGGCGCATACGTGAATTCAATTAAGACTAAGTGTTCAGATAAAAAAAAATGTCTAGACTCTAGACAGTTCATAGAACAGAAAAAACGCAGCGAAGAAAGTGCGAATGTCTTTCTAAACGAGTGGTTGACAGGTTCTCTTTAGGAAATTGTCTCCAAAAAGATTCATTACTTTACTTTTCTTATATTGCACAGCAGTTTTGATTTAATCTTATTATTTTAATAGTCCAACTAGCTTTTTCTGGCGGCTTCGTTCGCGTGGATTTGAATTTTCTTAAAGATTCCGTTAGAATTTCTCAAAATCCTCTTCCCCCACGGAAGCGACCTATTGTCAACATTTCAAGTCTCTGATCCAGCGGTTTAGGCTGTGATAAATCAGCCAATCAGTAAGACAAGTGTTTCATTGTATAAAGGTAGCTTATTACAATTTTCGTAGGGATCTCTAATTATTTCAAAATAAAATATAGTCTGTCACTCAGGAATAATGTAGCTTTCTACTGGTGAAAGAATTTCCAAAATCGGTTCAGTAGTTCCAGAGATTACTTCCTACAAGCAAACTTACAAATTTTACCTCTTTATATGTAATATTAGTAGGTATAGACAAATACCTAGAGCCTCGATAGCTCAACGGTTGAGGAGCGGACTGAATTCTGAAAGGTCGGCGGTTCAAACCCCACCCGTTGCACTATTGTCGTACCCACTCCTGGCACAAGTTACGCTTAATTGGAGGGGAAGGGAGAGTATTAGTCATGATTAGCATGGCTAATATTCTTATTAAAAAAAATCTCAGTCCTCAACATACGTACAATGATTTAACGATTTAATTTTGAACTTTTTTTTGCGGAAAGTAATATAATCCTGTGACAATAAATTCTTATTTATACTGGATTCCATAATGAAAGGGCTTCACTAAAATTAACATGCAAACAACGCTACACACAAAAATCAAATTTGCATATCCTAAAATAAACAGATTGCGAACTTAATTTAAATAAGGGTTAATCTATATGAATATGCAACGCTAGGGAATTATATCAAGTTTAATCTAGGCCAGACGAAATATTTTAAAAATCCTTTAGCTGCTAAAAATATATTGCAATAAGCGGGTATAAAATATTTCGCGAGATTAATTAAACTGCTTTAATTAAGTATTTGAATGCTAAGGGTCTACCACAAAAAAGTAAACAAGTTTAAATGTTTTTTAAATTAACAGGGCTCTCTCCGTCACTCGTTTCCACTCGTTTCATACAATCGTAGTTCCAATTTCATTTGAATATTAAGCAACCAAAGTCCATTAAATTTTGCAGACATATTCTAGAAACTAATATCTGTGTCTGTGGTGTTTTAGATTTTTCTAAAAATATGTAGTTTTAAAATTACAGGGGCTCAAAGATTTGTATGAAATTTTTTAAGACCGCGTATCTTTGAAACCGAATATTTTAACAGAAATCTGGAAAACCACAGACATAGATATTAGTTTCTAGAATATGTCTGCAAAATTTCATGGACTTTGGTTGCTTAATATTCAAATGAAATTGGAACTACGATTGTATGAAACGAGTGACGGAGAGAGCCCTCTTAAATTAAACGATAAAATTAAATTGACGTTTTGGCATTTCTTGAATGGGAAATCTGTCAGATAAAAACACGCGTTTAACGCTTGCTTAATTTTTTTTTTAAATTAGATCGCGCCTGTTTCGAGTTAATCCAATCAAGATTTTTTTTCTTAGACCGCTCCTGCAGACAGCCGCTTTTTTAAGAAACTGATTTTTATTCGACAATTTGCCGCCTATAGTCGGTGAGAAGAGGTGTCCGATTTTAAGCCGACTTCGTTTCTATATAATATTATTATCTCTTTTGGCGCATATAGGATCGAGTCAGCGAAGTAACTTAGCTAAATGGTACAAATTATTATTGGCAGAGCGTTAACTCTTAAAGCGTATAAGTTACACACGCAGCACGCGACTGCAGCGCGGCGAGACAAGAGTGGAAGTTATAACTTTAGGTTTAGTTTATAGTGCAAGTACAACAATCGCCCGCTGTACAGATAGACCACATACGGCACTAGAACCGCACGTTTTCTCCAGGTATTTTTTATTCGATATTTTTAAAGGGCTTTTCGGTGACCTTTATGCCAGCCTCAGAAATAACAGAAATATAACCTATCGTTACACACAAAATTAAAGTCAAAATACGGTCAAATGAGGTATTTCATCGAATCCATATTGGAGCATGCTATGCTGATGCTATGGTTCGGCCGAGGAGTGTGCGTCCAACATCAGCGTCTTCCTCTTCCTGCGTCGTTTCCTCAATTTTGAGGGTCGTGGCTCCCCTTTAATGGAATCCTTGCTACGATGTTCTTCCATTGCTCTCTGTTTCTTGCCGCGTGGATTGCATCGCAGATAGGTGTGTTGACCGCTTCTTTTATTTGGTATGACCAACGTCTCGGGCTACGTCCGCGGGGTCTCTTTCCTTCGATCTTACCAGTGACCATGAGTTTTTCGATATTGCTGGCGCTCTTCCTTGCGATGTGACCGAAGTACCCAAGGGTTCTCCGTAGACAGATGTTAGATAGCCTCATCTTTATCTTAAGATTAAGTATTGAGATGTTGGTTCGGTGTTCAGTCCACGATATGTTGAGCATGCGTCGCCAACACTACATCTCAAAAGCATCGATCTTTGTTCATCTACATCAGCGTAGTAGAATTTCAATTCGTATGAGCCGCGCTCCTGCGCTGCTACGCTCTAGACATTTTGTCGTCGCAAGTCGCTGCCGTCGCGCTTTGTCTGTTAAAGCCTTAAACAGTGTATGCGGTAAAATGAAGCCAAGGATGCGTCTTGTTTATCTACGCTTCTATTCAATGAGTCACAACTCAAACGAAACGCTCTTTGCAGTACAGTCAGTCATGAATATGATAAAGTTATACCTATTATCTTTTGGCAGCGATTTTGACCGCATTGACATAGTTTTTTTAATACCGTAACTACCAGCTTTTCTTGTTTTGGGGCAAAAAAAATTTAATCCACAGCAGTCTCCGTTCTCCATAAAGTTCTCAAAGGTGAGTGAATTGTAAAGTCAATCCGCACTGGACCAGCGCGAGCGTGGTGAACTATAGCCTAAAGCCCTAAGCCGTTCTCATTCTGAGAGGAGATCCATGCTCAGTAGTGGGCCGGCGATGGGTAGATGATGATAATGATGATGATGATGCGTCTTCTTTTAATCTTAACTGTCTCATATTCGCAAAAACGGAACACACTATTGTTATCTAATCAGTCATTTCAATATTCATATTCCAAAAATTATGTTCAGGTTTATTTCTGTATATGTATCTACCTTATTCCTTTAACTGTACTTTATTTCTTTAACTGTTAATATCTCTTCAGATGTTTGAGACATAAGCAATCATTGGCGTGTCATGTACAATAAATACCATACTTACAATATCTGAGGCTGACTGTACAGTGAGATACATGATTTGATTCGGAAAATACGCGTGTGGAAAATATTTGGAGAGATAGAAATACAGAAATAGGTTAGTTAAAAGCGTAACTAAGTTGTTAAATTCAAACGAGTATGTCAAATTCAATCTTAAACAGATTCTCCAAACGTTTTCCAAGCATTTTTGCCATCAGGAACGCTAAGTGTATTACGATAAACAATTCCATAATCATCACAAAAGCTTTAACTTACTGGGTTCAAAATTTTGAGATTCTGCATATTATGGCCTACAGGTTTCTCAATTTCACCACAAAGAAAGAGTGTGTGTGTGTGTATGTAGGTATATCCACGCGGCTGAAGTCGCGGGTATCACCTTGTATTTTATTATATTAGAAATCACTAATATTATAAATTTGTAGAATCGGTTTTTTAATTGAAGCAAATAATGAAATTCTCCACACGTTTGCAAAAGCACGTGGCAATGTCTGTGCGCAAGCAGGCGTAGGTAGGTATACATAATAATATGTATGTACCTTTTAATCAATCGACGTCATCCTTGGAAATTACTACATGAATGATAGCGTTTATGCTAAACAGTTACGTAGTTACATAAAACATTCGTTTAAGATCTAAACACTATTTATACCGATATTAAGCGCTAGCTAGGCACCTCGGTTGGGTTTGAAACTAGTCGAGTTGAGTCGGGTCTAAAATGTAGGTAATTCTACCAAAACTTTAGAAAATTATAAAGCTACATAAGAAAACTTTCAAATCTATTACTTACCTATACATATATACCTTTCGTAAATAATTTCTGAAATTAAGTTTTACAGAATTGAGCTTTTACGAAAACGTATCGACCAAAGACATTTAAAATTAATTTGGAGTTTTCAGCCGAATATATACCAAATATATATCCTGCTGGCTAGAGGTCGGCTTTAAAATCATTTATTTCATTCTTTTTCAGGGAAAAAATTCAGTTTTAGGTTCAATTGGATGGAACAAATGTGGAACTAATTACCTGACCTACTTACGTTCTACGTGGGCTCCCACTAAGAATAGGGCATCAACACAGAATGTGTGTAGGGGAACTATTTTAAACGATATAAAAGCCACTAGCTCACCAAACCCACCGTGGGTGGAACTTTTGATAATCCTTTCATATTTAGGGGCTTTTTTTTAAAACAACTTTATTGCTTAAAACTATAATAAAAAATAAAATACAGGAAAGATTTACAAACAAAGGTCGAGCGTATCACTAATATTTAATGCAGACGAACCAATATCAAGTTTCTGTTCTCATAAAGCACCTACTCAAAATAATTTTCCACGAGCTCTTGGACCAATAGTGATCATTCAAGGGACTTTACAAATTGTTATAAAATATCATAATTTCCTTTTAAAACAGACAGACTTTAACTTAAATGTAAATGCTGAGTATCATTACCATTAGTTAGTACAATGCGATTTACCTACTCTGAAATGAGTTATCCTCAGGGATATAAATGTTCCACTAGATGTGGCGCTTCATAGTAACATGTTCCAATGAACATCGTTGTCCGCACTGATGTCAATCGTAATCCGCTTTATACTTGCTTCCCACGGTGCTTGATAGTACGGACGGACGCTGACCAGCCCGCACCATGGGAAGGGCAACGTCTGAGGTAGCGCAGACACGGCCGTCGCGGTGCGTCCGATCTGAAGGAGTCGGTTACTTCAGAATAGCTTCGAAATCTCAAGATTCACACAGACATGCACCGTTGGAAGAGCCTTGTGCACGGTACGTGCGTGTCCGTGGTCATCCAGTCATCCGGCCGTGCGAGATAATCCGCACCGTGGGAACGCATTCCCTTTCTACGAACATAGATAAGTTAGGACACACTATAGGTAGGTACTAAAGCTACCTATACCTATTCAAATGTGATAACATGAATAATTTAGAGTTATCGCGCTAGTTTAATTAATACAAACAGACTGCGTCTAAAGCGGGTTACGATTGACAGGAGTGCGGGACACCAAAATGTTCCTCGGAACATGTTTTCTCTATGAAGCGCCGCATCCAGTGGAACATTTATATCGCTGGTTATCCTGTAATGTTAAAATGTGTCTTGACAGGGTCGCGGGGAGGTCAGCACGTGTACAGACACGTGTTTCCGCTTCTTTCAGGAAGTTGCCAACAATAGGTTGCTTTATTTGCGGAAACAATGCGCAGGGTTTACAGATCAGTTGGTTTGAAAGCTTTTTTGAGGCATTCATACTAATATCATATCGTACATCGTAGGAGAACCAGAGTCAATGGGGTGCGAAATTGAAGTAGCAATGGGCAGGGCATGTTGGGGTCCCAAGGTACTAGAATAGCAACTTCTTATGGGAAAGCACAGCGTTAAATGGTCTGTGGTTTTCCAACTTACGTGGTCTACCCACTGTTACTTTAACGTGCTATCTTTGAAAGCTAAATCGGATATTCTTTCTCGGATCACATTTTATTCTTCTAATAAACTCCAAGCATAACTCTTCCAAATAACACGCTAAGCGACTTGAAGTCTATTGTAGTATTCGTGGTCACGAGTTTGTATGTGCAATGAAAACAATGCCTCAAGACCGACAGTCCCTACAGATTTAATACAAAGAGTAATAACCAACCGACGCCTAATATAAAACTCCCCAAATATAAGGCAGTAAAATGACCTTTATTTGTGCGTTTGTGGCCTTGGAGATGTCCTGAGGGCATTTTGCGACTCCATATTCCCAACATTGCGAATGTTAACTGTTTACCCCAGCCAAAAAATCTCGGTTTCTCTGGGCTTCATATAAAACAGTTTGTACCGTTTTATTCTTCGCAATATGAAACTTAGTAATCCTCTGAAATACTTCGGAGTGGAACAAAGACATTGCGAGGTTTTGTCGCATGAAAGTATTATAAAATGTAAGTACACGTTTTATTATAACCACGGTTACAATGTCGCAAATGGTAAAAAATATAACAGAATGTATTCATAGGGTTGCTACATTTTTCCACGGACTTCGACAGAAAATTTTATTTTAACCGATTAGATTTTTATTAGTAAGTAAGAGATACTTATTGGACATAATAGTATATTTCATTACAAGTGCGGAAAGGCTGTCATTGCAAAGAGTTCCGACAAATGTCTACCCGAGCCGAGGCGTAGCTGAAGGCGAGGGTTGACAGTCGGAACGAGTTGCAATGACGGTTCCGCACGTGTACTGAACGACTATTTTTAATACAGTTGCGAAAAAATGAAGCAATTTAATAAAATAATAAAAACACAATAAACTCAACTAACTTAATTTAATTTAAAACAACTTTATTGTTTATAGATATAAAAAACTAGGGTCGAAATTACTCATTTTAGGCAACCAACAACTAAACTCGCAAAGAAAATTTCTGAAAAATGGCACCAACCGTAGAATATAAGCAGAGTTTTTTTTTTTTTCACCCATTCTGGTAGGCAAAGGGAACTATGCCCATACAGCCAAGTCTTCAGTAGAAGTTTTTTATTGATATGAAATGAAAATGAAATTTAATGAGATGAAATGAAATAAAACCTAACCAAACTCATTCAATCAAATCATTCAATCTGATATTGAAACAAATTAGTAGCTTCTTTTTAGAAATATACGTATTTGCATGAATCATAAAAACTTCTATGAATTTTTTTAGTAAAAACTTCATGGTTAGTTTTTCTTTTTAATATTTTGACAGTTGGGAAAGAAAAAGCACGAGTGCGGGAAAGGTAAAAAAAAAGCACGAGTATGTAATAGCCCACTTCCCGAACGCTATACGTCCCTGCAATACGCCACTTTTTGAGCAACTGTATTAAAAAAATCTTTTTCAAAACATGCCTCTTCAACGTCTTCTGGATCAATGAGAATCGCCATTAGGAGCCATTTTGAACACAGTCTGAGTAACATATTATATTGTGTGTGTGTATTTACTGTCCTTCAGTACATAGCTACTAAACAATATTACGAAACGCCAGAAGCGCGATAGCGGGCGGTTATGGCGCAAGAGGTGAAAAAAAAAGTAAACAACGAATTTTCAAGATTCAAGATTTTTTATTTGCAGAAACATTTTTTACAATGAGATGTTACTAAGTACATATTATTACATTATATAAATTACAATACATAAAATGCGCATACCGTATTCACTTGAAAGATTCATCCTGTGTAAGAGCCTCTAAAGAAAAATTAAAAAAAAAAAACGATTCATCCGCATTACCGTCAAAACGCCGCGGTCATCAAGGCACCCCAGGTTAACGCTTAAAATAACATTTTTATGGTACACAAAGTCAAAAACTTTAAACTACTCTCCTGTAAAATAGCGGACTTGTAGATCCAACATTGTTGATAAGACGGTGATATTTTGACGCCGCGACCGAAAAGACTTCACCCGTGCTCGGCTCGTAAAACGTAAACGCAGCTTACAACGTCGCACAATCGGAGTGAAACTTCCGCTAGATTTGTTAGCGCTAAGATAAATGGAGGAGCTGGCAACAAAATGGAGTTGAAACGTGAAACTTTTCTGTAATTGTACCATTTTGATCAAAATCACCAACTTTCAACTCAATTTGAGCACAGTTTTAGGCTGTTTTGCTTGAAAGTGAGTTCAGATTTGTATTTAGTGATCGAAATCATGAACTTTGGACTCAATTCTTTAGGCCGTTTTGTTTGCAAATGCGTTCAGATATTTGATTAGTGCATTCAGTGGACACAATGTCTGGATCAAAGAAAAAAGTATTTTGATCGGATATGTGACTACGCCGTTTTGTTCACTAGATCCTCAATGTAGCTCTAAGCACAGCTTTACATAACAAACGGCTTAAGTTAACGCGAGGAAATATCCCAATGGTAGACCACAGGCCGTGATGTACATGATATCTTACACCATTGCCTCAGTTAAATGGAGTGTGTAACCGGAGACAGATTGCGTTGAAACCTCTCGTCCGACCCCAACGGGATAAACATGGCCCGATTAGTCAAGTTACTTGGATTACGGCCAACAATCATCGATAAAACTGGATGTATTGGCTCGAGAAAAAGATCTATTGAAGAGCGTAACCTCATTTTTTCTTTATTACTTTTTATTACATACTAGTTTGTGCCAGCGACTTCGTCCGCGTGTCGCCTATAGTACTCGGGATAATATAGCTAGAATTAGAGAAAGAATTTTCGGAATCGGATCATAGTTCATGCATCCAATTCTTTATAATATTAGTAGGTATAAAAAGATGTTTTTTTAATAATTTAACATGATTTATTGTGGAAATAGATGGGAAATAGAGGGTTAATTATGATTTTAAGCTAGCTGACCCCCTGCTTTGCTCGGGTGAAGATTCGACTTTAATGAGATCTACTTACCTTACAGAGGTTTAGAATCTACATGCAAAATCTCAAAAAACCAGCAATGCAAGCTGTACATTACAAAACACATAACTCTCTTTTTTGACTTCGCCGCGATAGGGTGAAAAGCCTATAGGTACTAGTATAGCTAGGACGATATTTCAACAATTGAGGTTTTAATTATGTCAGTCCGCTTCTTATAGATTCTTTAATACATTGAAACCGTTACTTACCTAATTTGCAAACAAAGATTATATCGAGAGGGTATCGCTGGAGACTCATAATCTCATCGTTCAATAATGTAATACCTTATTAGTATTCTGCTAACGATCTATTTTCGTTTTTAGTGGCATTAAATATCTAATTTTAGAAATAAAGCTTAAGACGGGATCGCGTCGACCGGGTGATATTCAAATAATAATTATTATAAATTATATTATTTATTATATATATTTAAGAAGTCAATTAAATTACGTGTTCTGCATCAATCAATTCCGTTAATCCTCATGAGTTAGCAGAGTATTTTCCAAACATTAGCATCGAGATTTCTCGTCTAAAATTCCTCAACGCTTGAAGACCCAAAGTCTTCGAATATTGCTTGCTGCCTGTGAGGACTTTGGTCTCTAAGCACAGAGAAACACATTTTGTTTTGATAAAAGTTATTATTTTAAGATGTGCCACATAAAAATCTAATCATTATTTTACCGTCTAAAGTTGCCTTCAAACTACGGAAATATAATATAATATAAATATATAGCTCACCCTACGTTTAAATGTCACTGTTCACACTTAGATGTAATAAAATATTACATCAATATACAACATATTTAAAAGTAGGGTGAGCGATATTTATATATTATATTATATTCCGTAGTTTGAAATCAACTTAAGAATGGGTGCTAGAAAATCTCTATAATGTATTTTTTAATATTATTTAATTAAGTAACGTCAATTTAGTCGATATAACTACACTGGGTAAGTATGAAAATAAATGTGACAGAACAAACGTACGGCGTTAGCTCATAAAATGTGGTCTAAAGCGGATGTACAGCATTCTCGAGTGGTATGGACTTCCGATTCTCCTTTATCATGGTCTAATAATGAAACAAGTCTAATAAAACGATTCTTGAACAGATTTTCATTTTATCTGCAAAGGACATGACTTATCTCGAACTCATTTTCCACCCAATTAATTTATCTGAAATGGCTTTTCATATTTCCTTTGAAGCTTTTGATCTAAGTTGTGGGAAGATCGAAATTACATTACAAAGATGCTCAAATTAATTTGTACAGGTTGTCGAATTTTCCTGTCTCTTTCCGTGATTTATTTCTGCTACTCTTTTATATAAAAAAATCTATATTATTATTGAGTCGATTTTAAAATCCTGTGTTTTCTTCTATGTGAACCTCCGTAGTTGGAAATAAGATTAATGCATAGAATAATGTTTATTAATCAGCATACGTGATACCAATAAAAATATTAAAAAATATACTTATAAAGTACAAATACGTAAATTCGTTGTAATACACAGGGATACATGATCTAAGTTTTTTTAACTAAGACAAACTATCAAAAAGCATCCTTTGCCTACAACGAGTGAACTATTTTCAAATAATATTTTCGTGCCACCATAACAAGGACCTACACAAAAGACTCGAAATCCGTTTTGATGGTCTAAAAATAGAAAAATGAAGAAACCTCGAAAAGATACGTCTCGCGTAAGATGAAATGGAAAAAAAGTGGCAATGTCGGTTCCAAGCGAAACTGCCTGAAATATTTTATGAACACCTCTGCCCCTGCTCATGATATAGCGTATGCAAACAGTATTTTTAAAAATGTAGAAAGAAATTTATCGTCATACTGATGCAAAGGCATATTTTTATATACCTATTTCTAGAAGATGCCTGCGATTTTCGTGGGAACTCTTTGATTATCGGGATCAAAAGTAGTATACTTATGTCCTTCTCCGAGATGCAAGCAATCACTCACGATGATTTAAACTTTAAATTCTTATTTATTCACAGTCTTATTCATAAAAATTTGTAGAAGCTTTATTAGCTTGTTATAAGCAAAGTTCTCAAAAACATGATTCATAAACGTTCAATAGTGCTAAAAGTGTTCAATAACGGCTCCATAACTTATAACAGGCTGAACCCTACTATAAACCCTTATTAAAGAATAAGATGGCCGCCGTCTTGTTTTAACAGCTGATAATTTGTTTGGAAGTGAGGTTATTTTGTTTTGGTTGATTCTAGTGTCATTGCATTGTCATTATTATTTGTACGTTATTTAGTATTTAAATCAAAATCTAGGAGGACCGCCGAGAACATTTCATAAACTATACAATGAGGCGACATGGAGGAAATGAAATCACCTCTATTGCATCTAGTGCGACTTTACTCGTAAGCTTGGCCACGACTCGGGTGACCATTTATTATGTCTTTTTAGGGAAATAACGTTGTTTTTTTTTTTTCAGATACAAGGTAGCCCTTGACTGCAATCTCAGTCAGTACTGAAGCGACTGCTACTGCCATCTAGTAGCGACACTTTGCAGCTATCGAAACTACTTCCCAAGGTCCATATTAAAATGCAGCTCTTTGAACGAAAAATGACATATTGCTTTATTACTATATTTTTATAATTTTCGTGATAGGTAGTGTTTTACCTTCACTTCAAGGTTAAATAATTTTTAAATTCGATAATGAGATTTCCGACTTTGATGAGTCTTGAGATATCTTGAGCCCGTAAGAGTCAGACCTTCGTTATTTTATAAAAGCTGAAAGGATCTATGAACATTGTCCCCAAAACAGAGAAGAATGGTCCGCGACTATGAAGTTTGGATAATGATGGCTATGGCATGGTAACGAAGGTCTGGCCCTCACAGGCTCTTTCTCTTTGAACCGTAACAGAGAAATAACTCGTTTATGTAAAACGTGTATGGATTATGGAACCGAATCGAAACTCTACCGGAGTCCTCAATGCCACAACAAGGATGGCGACCCTAATGCAGACGCAATAAATTCAGATTACTAGCGTCGACTTGCAGTCAAGTGCAAATTCTCATTTCGATTTCGACGTCAGTAGACTCTTTCTTTTTTATTGATGCGGTTTAATTACTATTCATTCCATTAGTGCCGGCTTGACATGACGCAATACCTAGATGTTATCGTAAAAATCTTGTCCTAGGCTAGTGAGGTGCGGTGATATTATAAGCGATGATACCTAGTGGTTACGACGTCGGTCTTCTATTCGAGAGGTCGGGGGTTCGATCGCAGGGACGCATCTCTGACTTTTCGGAGTTAGGGCTAACATATCGTGAGGAAACTTGCATGCCTGAGATTCTCTCTGTCTCTAGTGACACTGGCGATAAATGTTTTAAAAAGAAAAACAATTTGGCGACTGCATGGCGCCCTTTTGAGCTGTAAAAAAAACTTTAGTTTGTTTTTTGCAGAGCAGTGGTGTTTTTTATTTTTAGAGTTCCGTACCCGGGGAGTGCTCACGGGATACTATTACTAAACCTCCGCTGATTGTGTATTCCGCTACACTCAACAAGAAATATCTACCTTATAAAAAAATTAAAATGACCGCAATGAAAATTAATAAATGATTTTTTTTTACTTTTTGCACAATCCCTTTGTGTGCGGTTCCGACTCGCACTTAAACGATATTTTTTATAACGACTCATGTAGTAAATTATTTTTTTACCTACCTTCCATTCTGCGGGTGTGGGGAGGACGCGCGCTCGCCCTGCACCAGAAATAGAGAGCCTCGGTCCGCGTCCAGGAGAATTGACACGTTCTGGAGAATCTTGTGACACAGCACCCGTACCTCCAGCTCATTGCATATATCTTTTACCTATAACAAATAAAACAAGTGTGTTATACTCACAGATAACCAGAAAAAAAATCCATATTACTCCGGCAGGATTTGGGAACCCACCGTATTATTATCATACCAAGAGGAATGAACCATTATCTGAGTAACAGAAAGGGGTCACAACCCTCAGCAATGGGGAATACGAAGAGCGAAAGCAATTTCTGCTTACCTGGCCTGACTGACATATCAAAGTAACGCTCGGTCAAAGAACTTGGAATTTAGCATTTTGCAAGATTACCTAAGAATCTCAACTTATAACCTAAACCCAACTAGTAAAAGGCTTTTGAGAAACTTTAACGAGATCTTTAAAAACCTAAATACACAGGAACGAAGTCTTCGATACAAGTATTTGACAGTTAATTGCATATTCAAGAGAATCTGTGAAGTGGGTTTGAAAAAACTAACAAATTCATTAAACGATTACCTTGTGAAAAAGAATGCTTAGTGAATGAATGAAAATTAACTAATTTTGAGACTCTTCACGCCTAACAAAGACCTATAAATTAAAAAAAATGCAAGAAGCTGTCACAAGAAAGGTTGGCAAACCGACCACTAATAATAATAAAGCTTCTTCAAGCAAGAGTACATACTTTAAAATCATAAAATCCAACTTGATTGCTTGGATGTAGTGCCCTGGGTTGTAATCACAGCTTTTATTACAACTGTAATCCTAATCTAACAAAGCCATAAACACATAGGGCTTGATTATTCAGAAAGTTTAGATTAACACGTCGTCGTTTTGAGTTTACGTATTAATTAAATTCCAAGTCTCTAATCTAGAGCGGGTAGGTACCTAATGGAAATACTATTAATTAGTAGATGGGGTAACCAATTTATAATTAATCTGTAAATAGCATAAACAAAGCTTTAATCAGAGTTCGCTGTTTATACGCTTACTAGCTAACCCGCCCGGTTTCCCTCGAGTTGTGAAAGTCAGTGAGAGGGTGGAATTGTCAAAAATGATGTACCTATTCTGACTACGTTATGTCTTCGGTTGCTAAGAATATTGAGTATAAGCTTAGCTTTAAGCCAATGCAGACCTAGGTATTGAATTTGGATGAACGGATTGACGTTTGATTGTATAAATATACAGTCCGTCATCGACTTTCAAAAGAACGGAACACGTTTTTCTAGCTTTCAACAGAATCTTTCGTTCACTATTAATTTGAAGTAAATATTTGGATAAAGCTTCAGCATATCCTGACAAGTGATATCTATGGTAACACCATAACATGCTAGGTTAGAGATAGATACAAAAGATAGCAACGATGTGGATAAAGACCCATAACCCACATTCTATAACACTGACGCGACGTCGTAACGTCGTAAAGGGCGGCTTCACTTATTTCCGGACTAATTTCCGTTCGAATATTTCCGACTTGACCTACTGTAATCACTAGGCGAGGATCGCACATGGCCGCAAAGCCCGCAGGGAGCGTGAGCCGCAACTTTCGGTACTGAAAATACGAGTGATTTCGTTACAGCATCGGGTGTACCGTAAATGCATGAGTAGCAGAAATGGCCCATAACCCACATTCTACACTGAGACGTCGTAACTTGCAGGTCGTAAAGGGCGGTTTCACTTATTTCCGAACTAATTTCCGTTCGAACATTTCCTCCTTGACCTGCCGTATCACTAAAGGAGATCGAATAATGTCTGCAAGACCCACTGAAGCTTTTCCAAGAGGCGCAATTTTCAGTACTGGAAATGCGAGTAACTTCAACAGCATTAGGCGTACCGTAAAAATGCCTGAGCAGAAGCAGACCAGGGACTTCGTCTGTGTTGGTGTTAGCTGGCGGGCGTGCTCTGCCTTTTTGGAGTGTTTTTTTTGTCAAAACTGGCTAGAAAGCGCTATAAGGAGGTGCCGTGCCTGTGTCGGCGAGCGCCGGCACAGACGGGGTCCATACTTGTATAGTTTCCCTAACGTGTTACAAATAACTACAAACTTGAAATTGGCTACTCTTTGTAAAGCCAGACGAGAAAGCAAAAAAAACAGCAGACCAGGCTCACTTGGTCACATGAGCCGGGAAATATACCTCCAGGCGGCGCCCCATTCGACGGCTCGAGAGATGGAGATATATAGAGTTTAGTATAGAGATAGAAAGAAATGTCATTTATTAAAAGGCTGCAATGTTGTGCATTTTGTTGTGCATTGCATTTTATTGCGTGGTAACAAAGTCTTTGTTACTCCGCAAAGACGTTTAAATAAATGTCTTTGCGGAGTGAGCCTTCTGTACAGAAGGTACTATTAAGTATTCTGTGTTAGAGGTCACGGCGCATCGGCCTGTTACTAATGTCATCAGCATGCTGAAAATTGCGTTACGTGTCCCTCTTCCGACGTTGTGACTCTGCCGGCTCTCACACATCTAACGGTACCCTTAGAGAACCTTAAAATATAACATGTATGCAAAATAATAATATCAAGCATTTAGCTATGTAATTAGATATCCAAATATCCAACTGATAAATGCTGAACTTTTTGAAGGATGTCATTAAAATTGTTTGATTTCTGTCATTTTGTCCATACAACAAATTATTTATTAAACAAGGTAAAGTTGAAAACTAAAACCCGACTGCGATCGTCTTAATAAACGCTGAAATACTATAGTCAAATTGTTTTTCCGTCGCTTGGTATTTTTTAAGGTTGTAGTAGGTACATTTATATTTATGAACTCAGAATTTTCTCCTCTTTCATTTGACACCCCACTCGATACAATGGCAAAAAAAATTTTGGAGACCCCCACATTTTTTCATGTAACACCCGTTAGGTCAATTTTTTTGTATAAAATGTAGCCTATGTCACCCCGGATCTTTACGACGAATCGATTGACATTCATTTATCAAAATCGGCCCACTAGTTTAGGCGCTACGGTCTACACAGAATCTAGACACAAACATACACACCCACATACTTAGACTGCTAAAATCATAACCCTTCCTTTTGGCTTTGCCGCAGTCGGGTAAAAATAGTCACTTAGCGATTGGCTCGTACATTGTTTCAGGACTCTATATAGAGCCGCTCACGCCAGAGATCGAACTGAAAGAATTACTTGAGCAAATGAAATTAAAATCCCTTTTATAAGAGTTACATTTTCTAACTACTTTTAGCGTTCAGACGGAAAATCTTTTTCATTTTATCGCACAGTTTTCCCAACTTCACACCGAATTAGATCGAGTTTATGAAAGTAAATCGGTCACGCAAGAGTTTGTGTAAATAACTTGAGTAAATCCAATATAATATAAAATAAAAAACCGGCCAAGTGCGAGTCAGATTCCTGCACCGAGGGTTCCGTAGTCGGGTATTTTTTCCGACAGTTTGCACGATAAATCAAAAACTATTATGCATGAAAATTAATCAAAATCTGTTTAAGAGTGTACGGGTAAAGCCCTTTCATATTATATCCCACTTAGTAGGTATAGTTATCTTACTTTGAAAATTGAAAATACAAATTTATTTATTCATGAACACATTTTTTTTGTGATGTAACCCCACAAATTCACGGTTTTCGGATTTTATTCTTTACTTGAGCTATAAAACCTACCTACCTGCCAAATTTCATGATTCTAGGTCAACGGAAAGTACCCTATAGGTTATCTTGACAGACAAGACAGACGGACGGATAGACAGACAACCAAGTGATCCTATTAGGGTTCCGTTTTTCTTTTTGAGTTACGAAACCCTAAAAATTTATATTAAAATTATACGAGTTCATATTATTTTTCTTAATCGAACTTAGCTTGACACACGATGTGTCTTGATGCGTAAAGTTAAGAGTAATGTATAAGTTTAACATTTAAATATTATCCGAGTTCTCATTATGAAATAATGTCGACAATTTCAATATTACCTGCACTGAATTTTGCCACTCGTAATGTAGCTGAACACATTAAATTAATTAATAAACGTATTTATACTGTTTTTCATACTTGCAGTGTGGTGATAAATAACAATGTTCTCTACACCTGTGTAAATAATTCTTCATTTACATTATTATTTTCATAAATACATTGCGAAGCTTTCAACAAATTAAAAATACAGACGTTCAAGCGTACTTTTACGTACGCTTGTAGCAAAACCAATATTTACCGTAACTCAAAAAATTTACAGTATACTACAAAATGTAATATTAATTTCAGGACATAGACTCCTTTTTGTCCAGGAAAATTAAAGAGTTTCCATACGATTTTCAAAAAACCTGAATCCACACAGAGTAAATCGCGGGCATTGTCTATTTGCAACAGAAATAGCCTTGAATTTTGTACTGAAAAATCAAAGAACTCCAACATATTTTGGAACATTCATGAACTCGAGGACATCATTTAGTTTTATGTTATATCTTAGATATTTACGATACTTTATCCACAGATATAATAAATAGCTTCGCTTAAAACAGAAAAGATAAGTGTCGTCTACTAAGTTATACCGAGAGTCTCAATCATTTTTCCGGACAATAATATATTTCAAAGAGAGTAACTTTAGGAAGGTCTGCTGCGACACCCCAACCATTTGTCTAATCTACCGTAGCAATATATCCATGTCTTGATGGATACAGGAACAATTCGAGTCGAACATGTCAAAATAACCTATCGTAATTCACTCACATGGGAAAATATATCTAAAACATAAAACCCTAGAGTTGAAAATCACCTGATACGTGTTCGTGTACTAATTTTTAAAAGTTAAGTCCTTTAGGAGCTTGCCGCAACTCCCCATACTTTTAAATATAGTATAGTCAATCGCATTACGGTAACAATTTCAACCACTTGGTTATCCGATTATACTAGATACATTTTGTAACTCTAATCCTAGATGATAAATATATACACTTAAGCCGCTTTTTCCTCAAATAAAATACAGCCTCATTTATAATATAAGAAATACAAACGCCACTATCGTTTCGTTTCCAATCCCAACAGAGAGAGCGACTCTTGATCATATTTTTCCACACAATCTATCAAAAAGAGCCATCATATTTTAGAGGGTCCAATGCGATAACTCAAACATTTATTTAATCTAACGCAGCAATATATCCTCGTCTTGATTGATACACAAAATAATTAATAACAGAATTTGGACCGAACATGGCCATATGGAATTTACGATACATTGGAAAATATGTTTTAATATTAAGCCCGTGGAGTTTAAAATCTTATTGTATACGAATCATTGAATGTATAATTTTAAAGAAGATACCTTCTACCTAGAGAAAGTAGTAGAGAAAGAAGAATAAAATAATATGGTACACCATACATAAAATGCGTTTTAAAAATACACCATTTATTACGAAATCATGACATTGTAAATTTAAATGTTAAATTAAAAGAGAGCTAGTGAAGTAAATTCAAGTAAAGCATAATTAACAGTTTAACTTTGTTTAGGGTACATGTATATATTCATGATCATGAAGCTCGAAAAGTTGCTTCCTCGCAGAATGTGTCCTTTTCGGAGATTCTTTAACCCGGTTGCAAACTGTTAACACAATTTTCACGAGTAAATTTAAAGCCGGCAAAAGTTCAGACCGGCTGAAAGTCAGACGTTGCTAGCAAGCTAATGAAAGTCGGTCCACGGTCAATCTTGTAATGATCAAAAGCGTCTTTTAAGTGTAAATTGTATTATTTAGTGCCTTTGACTGAATGAAAGAAAATACCTACGTATTTCTTAGACGGCATGTGGTCGTCTTATTTTAAGAGAGTGTTATTTTACTCGTTGGAAATTAAATTAAACTCAGGCATTTACGTCACATCTCGTTTTAGACCAGATTTATAGCATACAGAGACAAATATTGTAATTTTGTAGGTATTCATACATACGATGTCTGGGGAGCATATTGCGTCTTTAACGTATACCAAACTGTAAAAATGATAATATTTATATTTTATATGCTTTCCATTCGTAAGTAAAATGCAAAAATTACAGAAATTAAGTAGGCTGAAGGAAATTGATCTCTTGATAAACTTATATCCGCAAGATATCCGAATACTGCTCCATTTTGAAAACAATTTGATTCTTACGGTTTGTTGAGCGGCGATGAAGTAATTTTATTATCTTTGCTAAATCTGCTAAACCCTATACTGCAAAATGAACGTCCCAAGAAGCTGTGGGTAGGTAGTATCACTACCCATATTACAAATGCGAAATTGCAAATGTGTTTGTTTCTTGGTTTGTCCCTCAATCACGCCGCAAAGGAACAACAGATAGACGTGATTTATTGCATGAATATAGATAAAGATCTGGAAAGTTACACAGGCTACTTTTTTCTCGGAAAATTAAAGAGTTCGCACGGGATAAATCATCAGCATAGGCTATGCTTTGCTGCATAGCATTTGGGCATCCACATTATTATAATTATCAAGTGAACATGGTGAACACCGCTATTATCAGTCGACCTCCCGGTCCAAAAGCCTAAATTGGTACATAATACACATGTAAACAGTGTGCTTCCCTATAGTTCATTGACTGTTGTGTTCCGAAAACTTTAGACAGCTGATTTGTGATGTAACTTGTAAGAGATAAGGGCTTTGTTCAGTGCCTGGTTGTGTAAAAATCATAAATCATACTATTTGTGGCGTAACGAAAATGAAAATCATGTGATTATAGAGGTATACATGTAAAAACATGTACCTAATCTGGCAAAAGTGAAGCATAAACAAAATGTAAAATTACAGAAAAAATAAGAAATTTCGAACTTAATTTTAAAGTTAAGATCACGAAAGTGCAATAAATACTCGTATTTAATTTATAAAAGCGCAATCAATGTTTATTTTAAGCTCAAGCTTTCTGAATAGCAATGAAGTCATACAGTATAGAGACGCTAGCCTTTTCAAAGCGTAAGTTCCCAAAGAGCTTTCACTTTTGAACGATTTAGTCTGAACGTTAACCTTCTGTCGACCTTTTTTCACTTAACCAATTGACCGATAAACCCACACAGGGTCTCAAGAGGATACAGTACTATTTTCATTAGGGATACCATGTGTGATGTTAAAATTAAATAATGGTACACAGGGTACACAGTAAACTAACACGGTTGATGCGAAGTGTTCCCTACTAGGTAGACGACATCGCAGGGAGCCGCTGGATTCAGGCGGCGCAAGACTGCAGCAGCGTGTAGAAGTTAAAAACAGCTAAGCATTTTCCTATACCAAAGAATAATATAAAACGAAAACAATAGTAAACAAAAACAATTTCTTTTGTAGGTAACAAATCGAAAACATCAAAATAGTACCTAATAAATCCAGAGTTCAAGACGTGTTTGTTAACTTTATTGATATTTTTACCTTTCCTGCTTGCGAACCGAAGTTTGTGGCATTGCGAAGCTTGTATTTCAATATTAAAGAAAATATAAATACTCTAAATATAGCAGAACCGCTGGCCCGTAAGACTTGTTTGAATTTGTACACTGCTATCAAACAATACTTGACCACGGAAACCAATTACTTAAATAACAAATAACCACGGCTCGAAAAACAAAGTTTGATTGTTAATTTACTTAATTTGATTGCAATTACTTTGTGTGTTCATATATCTATAATATGTAGATCAATAAATGTATAAACTGACTGACTAACATAAATCAACGTACAGTCTACGTCGGCTCTAAGTCTACGAACTAGGGATGTTTCAAGTAGCATCTAAATCTATACTTATACTAGCCGATGCCCGCGACTTCGCCCGCGTGGATTTAGGTTTTTTGAAATCCCGCGGGAACTCTTTGATTTTCCGGGATAAAAAGTAGCCTATGTGCTAATCCAGGATATTATCTATCTCCATTCTCAATTTCAGCCAAATCCGTCTAGTAGTTTTTGCGTGAAGGAGTAACAAACATACACACACACACACACACACACACACACACACACACACACACATACAAACTATCGCCTTTATAATATTAGTGTGATTGTAAAGTGGAATAGTTTGGAAGTTTGTTTGTATGAAGTAATCTCTTGAACTACTGAACCGATTTTGAAAATTCTTTTACCAGTTACATTATAACGCTACATTATTCTTGAGTGATATAGGCTATATTTTACTATCATAAAATTAGAAATCCTTACAAAAATTGTAATACGCTACCCGTGCGAAGCCGGGGTGGCTCGCTAGTATAATAAAAAAGGAAAACCTGACTGACTGACTGATTTATCAACGCATAGCTCAAACTACTGGACGGATCGGGCTGTTTGGAATGCAGCTATTACGCTGTAGACATCCGCTAAGAAAGGATTTTTGAAAATTCAACACGTAAGGGGATACCTAGGGGTTAGAAATTTTGAAAATTTAGTCATTTAGTAAAATACTAAAAACAGTTGTAACTAATTGCGTTCAAATTATTTCAGTAATACCAACGGCGCTTGGTTAAACGATGCTATCAATTATTATTATCATTTATTTTTGTATAATTATTTTAATTTCAACATAACAAATCGCCCGGTTCGAAGATAATTTTATGTGATAATAACACAAAATTATGAAATGTTTTTGTTAAAAAATAACAGTGCTTCAATAGTTACTCGTATGTAGCAGATATACGTAACCTTTTTTTAGGCCCTAACATAATAAAAGACAATTATGTCTGAGATACAGAGCAATGATGAGCAACACCAGAGTTGACAGCCATTAGGTCAGATGAGCAGCGGTCAAGAACACCTGAGAAGACCTCTCACTCAGGAAATGAGATATCCAGTTGCAAAAACCAGTGAGTATTTCGTATGCTGGGAGGCTACTAAAAACTGTCGTGACAGACCCGGTCCAAATCCTTTGAGATATCAAGACACATGGTGCAACTGTCGCAGCTCGTGCCGCGACTGTCGTTGCGGTCGTGAGGTGGGTGTGCTGTCGGCTATCATTACCAATGGCTACAGGAAGCCACTGGTATTACAGCTCAAAAGTTTTCCTAGTTAACGACACTTACTAATTCAAATATAAGTTCCTTTTCGTCCAACTGTCGCAGCTCGTGCCGCGACCGTCGTTGCGGTCGTGAGGGCGCGGCGTGTGGCGGCTGGTCGCCGAGGAAGGTGGGTGTGCCGTCGACTGTCGTCACCAACGGCTTCAGGAGGCCGCCGCGCTCGAACTCGTGCGCAGAGATCTTCCTGTCGGAAAAGAAACTGGTTTCAGGTGGATACAGAGGGCCGCGCATATCTAAAAAAAATTCAGCGCTGTCGATCATCAGCGGTCACTGGTTAGCGGTATGCAGAACGCTTCATAGTAATGAACACTTATTTTTACCCGACTATAGCAATGCCAAAAGGAAGGGTTATGATTTTATCAGTCTATGTATGTATGTAGGTATGTTTGTGTCAGATTCTATTATACACCGTATTATATTACGATACCTATTACAATATATCAAGTCTAAAAACATTTTTATAAAATGAAAAATGTTTCTAAGGACTTCCAGTAATAAGATATGAAAATACTATTTCTTGGGATTGTCGTAATGTACCTATTTTTAGACTAACATTTACAATACTAGCTGCTAGCTACCATTTGCAGGGAAAAATCCACGAGGCATTCTGAAACGTGAAAGGCGTCTCAAAATAGTAAAGCTTTTTAATTCAAAATTATCTGTTAAAATATTATTTTAGATGTAGCCTAAGCTTTATTAATCTGTGACTCGTACCTACTCATACTAGGCGGTTCACTCCCCAACCATTGCATTATTGTCGTACCCACTCCTAGCACAAGCTTTACGCTTAGTTGGAGGGGAAAGGGGAATAAGTCATGAAAGAATTTCGCTTTACAAACAAAGCACTTTGTTTGTAAAGTGGTTCGAAACACACATCCCACACGTTCTGTTATTAATTTACTTAATATATTATATGGATTACTTCCGCATCGGATAATCCGGTACATAAATCGGCTAAATTGCCAAATAATATGCTAATTAACAATTCCGCTATGAACTATGTCCGTGGGCGCAATATATTGGATTAGGAGATTACAACTGGATGTCTGACCACATAATCTACTGACATGGACTTCAGGAATTAACGTTGACATGAGAAAAAGCGGTGATGCCTTAATTATATTGTTGGTGTTAAGACGTAGGGTTTAGAAAAGGTTCGATTCCTGACATCGTCTGTACCTGTATAATCTTATCCGAGAGGTACGGTCGGCCTCAGAATTCGAGTAGCAATTCCGCGAAACTATTGCATCAAAAACCTGTCGCACTTATGACCTTTTTAACCCCCGACCCAAAAAGAGGGGTGTTATAAGTTTGACGTGTGTATCTGTGTATGATATCTGTGTATCTGTCTGTGGCATCGTAGCGCCTAAACGAATGAACCGATTTTAATTTAGTTTTTTTTGTTTGAAAGGTGGCTTGATCGAGAGTGTTCTTAGCTATAATCTAAAAAAATTGGTTCAGCCGTTTAAGAGTTATCAGCTCTTTTCTAGTTTTCTTGTAGAAAAGAAGGTTACATAACCGTTAGGTTCATAATATTATGTCAATTGACAAATGTCAAGCTGTCAAGATGGACGTTGCCTAGATATACATAATTATTTATTTGAAAATGATTTGTCGGGGGTGTTGAAAATTTTTAATTTACACTTGTTCTATAAATACACCACACGCACCTAACATGTGCACAACCGAGCCACGCGAATATCATCATTAAGGTGCCAAACGACTTACAGCCTTTGACTGTACGTTAGAGGTAGAGGTACGTACCTCTAACTTTTCAGAGTTGCAATTTTAGTAGGTAATAGATATATTATTTATAGGTTTTAAATAATGGACTTCTAAAAGTATGGAATATGGGGCCTTAAATTTCCAAAATGCTAATGTGCTTAGTGTTATCTATTAGCTTTAAATATTAATAAAACGCTTAGTATGCAATATATAATATATAAATATAGTTGTTCCATTAGGTACATGCCATTAAGATCGTTTAGAGATACGATATAGTACCCAGCAATCTTATCCTGATTAGTTATTATAACATAAATTAGAAAGAATCGATGAACTAATGGTTCATCGATTCGACGTAGTCTGTTAATTTGCTGATAAAATAGATGCTTTTGAGCACCTTTTTTATATTCTGCATCTGTGAAATATGCATCAATTATATTAAAACTTATTACTTAAGTAGTTTTTTTTAATACGTTTCGATATTCTGCATATTATACCTACATAGTTACATAATATGTATTTTTAAATGCAAAACACTGGCCAAGTGCGAGAATTTTAAAATTTATGCTACAACTACTACAAGAAATCTGTGTCCAAACTTCTTTGGCAACAAATTACTAACTAGTCTACTAAGTTAATCCGATTGAAGTTAAAATTTTACTTCGAACAATGTTCGCTTCGCACCTAAAAAGACATTCCGTGTTAAAGTGCCAAGAAGATTTTTTAACTGAAACTTACAAAACTTATTTCTTACTTAACTTCGGTAGACCGAGGCGACGCCAAAATGTCTCTGTCTACAAAAATACCATTTCCGTCTCTGCAGACACATTTCATTTAAGTATGAAATTCAAACTTTCAAAATTCGCTTTTTAATGTTTTTCAAATAAAAGCAAGTTGTTAATATCAAGTGCATTTTTATGCTACCTAAGGCCTCATTCGCACGAGAGCGTTTTTTAACGCGCACTTTGTATTATCAGCGCAACGCCGGGTTTTAACGCAGCGCTTTTTTAACACTCGTGCGAATCAGGGCTAACTCTAGCGGTTCTCTACCTTCACGTTTTATTCTTGTGTCGAAACGAGTGTATATCCCCTACCATCATCTACAAAACCGGTCAAGTGCGAGACGGACTCGCACACGAAGGGTTCCGTACCATCTCACGATATATGTATATTACTGTACTTTTAATTTTTCTAATTTGCATGGCAGCAATTTTGAAATTCGCCATTTTAGATTCTTATCATTTTTTGTTATAATGGCAATAGAAATACACACTGTGAAAATTTCAACTCTCTACCTATTACGATTCATGAGACACAGTCTGCTGACAGACAGACAGACGGACGGACGGACAGATAGATGGACATCGGAGTCTTAGTAATAGGGTCCCATTGGCACCCTTCTGGTACGAACCCCTAATAAGTATGTCATATTTAGTGCCCGCCATGTTTTATGTTAATTAATGTGCACTAACAAATAACATTGCAGAAGTCCGTCACTTGCACTGTATAAACACTCGCAGCAAGTCAATTTCTGTAAGTTTTCCATTGGAAAAAAAACTTCCACTATTGCTAATGGATATTTGGGCAAGTTTAAATGGTGATTTCTTTCCTGATCATTCTTTTGATATATTTCTCAATCCACACATTTTATGCTATTAAATTAAACATCAACAAAAAAGTAATGCATAATATAGAAATATGAAGGAGATATTTCGTAAGTAGGTATAATAGGGTCGACAGAAGATTGATGGAGGCTACAGCGAGTTAGAGGGGGATAAGACCGTTACTAACGCTCCAATGATAAGCTACTATAAATTTATGTGCCTTCCGAATGACAGGAATTGATAATGAGGAAAACCAAACACAATAGCGGAACATATTTCAAAAAAAAATTAACCGCCGCTGTAAGGATTCCGCTGGTGTAGATACGGAAATGGGAATCAACTTAGCTCATTTGGGCTGAGAAACCAAACCATATTAAATAAAAAATAGCCAGCAAATGAGCAGGCGGGTCACCTGATGTTAAGTGATTACTGCCGCCCGTGAACATTTGCTGCACCAGATGCACCGCCGATGCGTTGTCGCCCTTTCAGGAATTTATTGATATGTTTGACGTTTGATATGTTCATTTTATTTTACTTATAATATTTAGTGCAATATCCTATAATATGAGTTTCTTCATTGAACTAAACTTTGTTTATCTACATATTTACAGGTGTTCCCGGACGTTGAAAATATTTTTAAAAAAACGTAGTCCTAGTCAGATATACTTTAATAATGTTTATTTTTCGACTCATTTTAAATCGTCCAAAGGGCTTCGAAGATTTTGGCCTACCTTGTAGTCTGCCATTTTTCTTTTAATGCGTAGCCACTGTTTTGGAAATAAAAAGATAATGGCGGACATGTAGATAGGCCAGGTCCTATACTAAAATATTTAAACCCCTTTCTCAATAGGCTAGGTGGCTAAAGTGCGGTACGATAACTTATCGAGGCCAAACGGTCATCAGAATAAAAATTAAATTTTGTAATGCTGTCACTTTTTGCCAAGAGTATAAATTCGGTTGCTAAAAAGTGTGTCTTGATGATAGTGAGCCTTAATTCTTATAATGGCTAAACATCTTTCATATTCTTTCAACAACAGGGGCAAGTTTCGAAGCAGTTCAAGTCAATTACCCCAATGTGCCACCGCTCCAACTAAAAGGCACTTATCAAGTTATGATTGCCTGTAATAGCCAATTACCAACTTAATTCCTTTCGGCAGGCTCTCCAGTTATTATTTAAGAGCATGTAGGTATAATTTTATAATGGTTTTCCATTCCATAAAATGTATGTTTAAAATAACAAGATTTAATAACGAATTTATTTTTAGCCACCCAGAAACACGTACTTAAACCTATTTTAAGTGGTAGATCGAGCTCCCACTATAAGGATGTCTGCTCACTGGAGCGGAGCGGAACGGAGCGGAGATGTGTGTCTGAACAGACCAATCACATTATTAAAATATGACGTGATAAAGTGCCACATGATCTGTCAATAATCTGACAACATGTTTCGGGTGCCTGTCAGATGTACCGGAGTAGAGCGGAGGAAGAGTAAAGCCACACGATGTGTTGCGTTGGCAATGTGGCGCCGCCGCACCGCACGCGCAGTGATCTTGGGATCAGATAGACGAGGTAGGGAGGGCTGGTGCGGTGCAACAGCCATACTTTCTACCGGAGCGGCAATGCAGTGCCCGTAAAGCTTTCAATACTGAAACTCACATCGGTCGGGCGCCGCAACGCACCGGAAACGCATCATGTGGCTTTAAGTCATATGCATAGTCAACCAAACAGATTTTTGAGACAAGACGTAATATTTTTACCACACACCTTTTAATAATGTGAGTGTTCTATTAAACTCATCTCTGCTCTGTTCCGCTTCAGTGGATGGGCCACCCTTAGTGAATATTGGAAACTGAGTTCCAATAGTTACAAGTATAATAAATTGCTTAGTAATAGCTTGTCTATGCCTGCGATACGTCGTCCGTGTACTCTCATAAGTCTATTGCCAGATTTTGATCTAAGCAGGAGACGTGCCTACGCCACGTCTCTGGTCGTTTCAGACATCAATAATGACTAAAAAACCGCATTTTATTACCTGACAGGTGTAGTAGCGCCGGAACCGGATCCGGCTCTCGAGGGGGACGCAAGTTCAGCGCTCGGCGGCGTTGCATGTGACACCAACCACGCGTCCACAACCTGCCGCGTTGCCTTCCTGATGACATCACAATACATTAACAAGTGTAAATTAAAAAGTTATAAAACCCCCGACCAGTGAAGGTTACAGTAACTAGAAAAGAGCTGATAACTTTTAAACGGCTGAACTGATTTTCTTGGATTATAGCTAAGAACACTCTCGATCAAGCCACCTTTCAAACAAAAAAAAAACTAAATTAAAATCGGTTCATTAGTTTGGGAGATACGATGCCACAAACAGATACACAGATACATAGATACACAGATACACACGTCAAACTTATAACAACCCTCTTTTTGGGTCGGGGGTTATTAAAAAGGATTATAATCTTTAAAATTAATTTCTGATCATTATTCTCTTCTCTCTTCTATTTCCTGACAACACTACATTTTAATATCATTGTAATCTGTACCTCATAAATCTAAATAGAGTAATAATGGATACTAGCCGATGCCCGGGAATTCACCCGCGTGGGTTTAGGTTTTCCGAAATCGCGTGGGAACTCTTTGATTTTCCGGGATAAAAAGTAGTCTATGTGCTAATCAAGGATAATATCTACCTTCATTCCAAATTTCAGCCAAATCCGTCTAGTCTAAAGTAACAAACATACACACACACATACACACAAACTTTCTCCTTTATAATATCTTAGTGTGATAATAAGGAACATACACACTAGTAAACCAACCATACATTCCATATGCTTTGCAACAACTAACAAAGTATTTACAGTAAAGTGTACCTGAGTCAAGACTTTACGACTATAACTTACACCATAAAGCAATCACGGTAACTTTAATAGCTTCATTATAAAACTAACTTTATTCTGTTGCATTCCACTGGAAAGCAGATTAATCCGCCTTTAAAATGAAACAGTTTACGAGATTGTCTTGTCACGATCATCGCTAGAACTTATTTAAGCTTGCTTCCTTATTGGCCATGGTCTGTATTTATGGACGGAGTGCCCGGGAGGGCCAGACCGTTATTTTATAAGAGCCGAAAGTTTCTCTGCGTATTTCCCCATCACAGGGAGGAAAAATGAGCGACTATGAAGTTTGGATCATGTGAGCTTTGGCAGATAACCGGTAACGAAGACGTATAAAATCTTTCGTCAAAGTAAATAGTCTAATTTTTTTTACATTTTCTTCGGAATAGTATTACAAATCACGTCATGTATTCCCAGACACTTAGTATCGTGGCAACCCACAGACACCCTTAAGCTTTAACAGTTTATTAAATTTCAAGCGAAAAGATGAGACAATGCGAAATCGAGATCAAATCAAATTCGAAACGAAATGAGAGCACGAAGGCCAAGGAAGAACTCTAAATGCAAGCTAGATTTCAAAAACAGATATCGAGAAATCTTTTCTACTCTGCAGGAATTGAGTTTCAACTGCAACGCAAAATTGTTCTATTCCTGTACACCATTTTATACTGTTGTTATTCTATACTTTGTATGCAAGATAAATAAAGCAGTATCAAACAACAAAGATTACATCGAACACATATGATGATAATACATAATAATATTATATACTATATGTTACCGGAAATGCATATAATTCAGTGATTCTATAGAACACCTAGTCATTCCATGAAACATAAGGCATGCTTTGGTAAAGTATTAAAATATGCAATCTACCGTTGACCATTACATATAGATATTTATAAATAGAAGTAGATAAGAAAGAACTAAATCACATGTTCTACCTCGCATTAAATCCTTCTCCAATGACGAGGACATAACATGACTTACAGTTACATAACATTATTTTTAACCCCCGACCCAAAAAGACAGATACACACGTCAAACTTATAACACCCCTCTTTTTGGGTCGGGAGTTAATGAACGTAACATGTCTTGCATAGTCTTTGGTGTCAAGGAAAATACGGAACCCTAACTAAGAGGAATTTAATACACCATCCGGCACGGGTTGGAATGAAGCAGATTTAATACCTACGAACTGAAAGCAAGGAAGACTTTGTAGTCATCATTATGGCCGTAGCATCAAAAGATGCCGAGCACGTTCCTTACATAGAACAAACGGTTGGAACAATGTAACGAAAGTTCAAGGAGATTGTAATTTTGGAAATATAGCGAGTTTATTGTTTTTTCATCTTATAAACGCCCGCACAAATTGCCAATTAACAATTAATACTTTACTTAGTTACCAATTCTATAATTGAGCTAATGTGTTCGCGCGGCCTTCATCCGATTGAGTTCAAACTTTGTACAGTAGCTGTTAGGAATTGCGGGAAGGTTTTTGGCTTAGTACCAACCGTGCAGTAGGCGTTGCATTGCAACATTTTATAGTTGTACCTAGTAACTAGTTAGACATAATAAGAATATCAAAAAGTGGTAAATTATTTTGACCATCCAAAAGCACGTGTAAAAGTTTATTTGAATAAAAATATATTCTATTCTATTTTATAATTATTGTGAATTGTGATAGTATAATATGACTGTAATTCTACTGGAAAACTAGTAAAAGACGTCATCACAAGTAGGACACACTCATTGAAGACCCTGTATCGACGATTCGAAGACCTGACGACGTAGCTTAAAAATTCATAGAGCATAAAATGACCAGGATAAATACGTTATCCGGTATAGTTTGGAGCTCAGGAGATTTAATCCAAACGAAACACCAACTTCCTTACGCCGCCGCGCCGTAACAAAACATGCGAAGCACGTAGCAGCGAACGGAGAGGGTGAAGCAAAGTATCCCAAATAAGAGTAACAATAAATAAAGCCAATGAAACCGTTAATTAACTCATAACAAGTGTAAATTAAAATTTTATAACACCCCCGACAAGTTAAGGTTACAGAAAACTAGAAAAGAGCTGATTGATAACTTTCAAACGGCTGAACCGATTTTCTTGGATTATAGCTAAGATCACTCTCGATCAAGCCACCTTTCAAACAAAAAACAAACTAAATTAAAATTGGTTCATTAGTTTAGGAGCTACGATGTCACAGACAGATACACAGATACACACGTTATAACACCCCTCTTTTTGGGTCGGGGGTTAAAAAAGATCGGTAGTATTGTTCTCTAAATAAGTATAATAATATTAATTCTAATCAGAATTGTGGGAAGCAGTAAAAGAGCAGAGTGAAAGTAATTTTCAATACGTTCGGTTCGTTCGGTTCGTTGGCTAATGAATGTCAAACTTTGCTGTTCCCACCGACTTGTGTAAATGAGCTAAAATAAACTTTATTTCTCCCCCATTCCGCTCCGAGCTGATGAAAGGGGCTTATCAGATCATAAATTCAATGCAAACTTTTATTTCATTTCTGTTAAGGAAGATAGAGACGATATCTACTACCTACCTGTCTATCCACTTCCATGATGCAAGTATTCCGGTAGGGGTAAAATTTATTGAATTTATTTTAGGGTTCCGTATCTCAAAAGGAAAAACGCTTTGTTGTCTGTCTGTTCGTCTGTAGTGACTGTCAAGAAAACCTATAGGGTACTACCCGTTGACCTAGAATAATGAAATTTGGCAAGTAGGTAGGTCTTATAGCACAAGTTAAGGAAAAAATCCGAAAATCGTGAATTTGTGGTTACATCACAGAAAAAAAAAAATTAAAATGTGTTTCAATTTTCAAAGTAAGATAACTTTACCAAGTGGCGTATCATATGAAAGGACTTTCTTTACCTGTACATTCTAAAAGAGATTTTTATTAATTTTTGTGCATAATAGTTTTTGATTTATCGTGCAAAATATCGGAAAAAATACCCGAGTACGGAACCCTCGGTGACTCGCACTTGGCCGGTTTTTTTAGTTCAGTTCCTGAAATTATTCTTTTTAGCCTTAATTTGACCAACCTTAGGAAGTAATCGTGCACAAACTCCTGGTTCTCATCGAGCCAGGCTTCTGTTCGGGCACATTCTGCATCGTAACAGGTTGGCGCGGGCATACCGCCGCCCGCGCCACCCGGCGGCTCCTCTATGCTCCGCAGCTGTAGACCTGTAACAATAGAGAAGGGGTTCAGTTCTCTGCTCGAGTACAAAAATGACATCCATTTAGGACTCCACCACATAATTTTGATATTGGTTTGGGCACATTTTACTTTATTGGTTAGGTACTAGATGATGATTTGAGTTTTTTTTTGATTTTTCGTGATAAAAAGTGTTCTATGTAATTTTCCGAGATGCAAGATGTACCAAATTTCATATAAACCGGTCAAACGGATGGGCTTTAAGAATCCCGTGGGAACTCTTTGATTTTCCGGGATAAAAAGTAGTCTATGTCCTTCCCCGGGGCATAAGCTAACTCTGTGCCTAATTTCTTCAAAATCGGTTAAACTGTTGGGCCCGTGAAAAACTAGCAGACAGACAGACAAAGACAGATGCATTTTCGCATCTATAACTCTCAGTCAAGCTATTTCGAGTAACCTTCGTCCTTTCGATAGGATTAGGGTTGAATTTTTAAGTACGTTGACAAGTGGCAAAATAAGCCGTTGAAGTCTTAGCATGAAGTTATTCCAAACAATTCTACTTGTGTAGAATGCAGCGATATAAATCCATGTCTGTGGATGTATAACTGTCATAAAGTAACTTACATGGAACTTCTTTAGACCGCCAATCACAACAACCACAAGAAAATAAATCCATATAGGTGTTACTTAACTCGAATTAAATAAATAATAATAAATCTACTAACAAAGCCAAGGATAGTGAAAAACCATTGAAAATCTCATGAAAAATATATAAACCTATGATATAAACACTGCTGTCTCGTCAATAACAAACATGACAATGACACACTTATGACAGTTAATTTTTAACAGATTTTAACTGAAAGAGATATCACGACAAAGGTTTTCCTCTAACATTCGAAAAATGTTGGTCTCTCTCTCTCTCTCTCTCGCTCCTCACTCCACGCATAACTCTAAACACAACAAAAGATCCATGCTTTATATGATAGGTACATTCTGATACCTGATAGTAGCGCTTCCAAATCGATGCCTGATACTGATTGTATACCGGTAAAATACCTTCAACCTCCTTCCTTCTTCCCCCTTAGATTAAGTGCTTCAAATAAACCTGTTATACTTGAGCGATGTCATTCTGTTTATGATCAATCGTCTATAGTCTATACCTACTACTTCTATAGGTATCAATGTTTCTACATTACAAGTTGGGTATGAAAAAAAAAAAATTAATATTATGCGCTCATGCGCTACGATTTCTGTCTTTGAAATAGGTCATGACTAAGTGGGTGGATATTAATACGCCTAGAATTTTCTGTTCAAAGGGGCGATGTTTACATTTCGCTATTTCGCTGTATCTATTTTGCTATTAATACAACAAAGCTTTATTTCAAAATACCTACTACGCAGCTTTACTTTTTAAGATTAGCTTCATAATATTTATACACTCTTATCTATCCTGACAATTCAGCATTCTAGCGCCATCCAAGCTACGAGTATAATCATGGGCAGGTAGAATGGTCGTATAGTACAAGAAAAGGAAAAGATCTGAAAACCGTGAATTTGTGGTAACATCAGTGTCATTTTTTCCCCTACTGATCAAGTCCAAGTTGACAAGACATGGTCTTGAGATGACCAGGTTTTTAAGCAAAGCGACTGCCAATAAGACAAGACAACAAGTGTAAATTAAAAGTTTATAACACCCCCGACAAAGTATTTGAGTTTTCCAAAACATCCTTTTCAAATAAATAATTATTATGAACCTAACGGTTATCTAACCTTCTTTTCTACAAGAAAACTAGAAAAGAGCTGATAACTCTTAAACGGCTGAACCAATTTTTTTGGATTATAGCTAAGAACACTCTCGATCAAGCCACCTTTCAAACAAAAAAAGTAAATTAAAATCGGTTCATTCGTTTAGGCGCTACGATGCCGCAGATACACAGATACACACGTCAAACTTATAACTCCCCTCTTTTTGGGTCGGGGGTTAAAAAGTTGTGAGACAAAAGTCCCTATTCAGATGGTGTGCTTAATTGCAAACACGCTCCTATCGGGCGATCGTTCATCGTACGCGATCTCGGAGCTCGCAATTAAAGCAGCAAGGCGTAATTGCTTTCTCTAATTGAAATCGACACGAACTATTAACAAACCGATAAACACTGTCTACTACACTGCACTGCAGGACAATTATTTGCCTTGCGAATTTTTTTTACACCTATACAACAAGGAACCAAAAGCTTAATTTACTATAATCCGCTAAACCAGAAAAATCTGTAATATGGTGCAACACACAGTATGCGATATGCACCGCCCGCCCTCTCACTACTAAACGTGCAGGAAAAGAAAGCAATACGCACCACCACCACCATCACCACACAAATCCCAAAACCACTCGACGCACGTTTCGCCCGTCAAGTTATTGGCTAGTTCGGCTATTTCAGGTCCAGCGTGTATTACTATTAATAGAGGTCAGTGCTAAAACAGCATTCAAAACGATACCACGTACACTCCTAATTATTGTCGAAACACAAACATTTCCATTTATGCGGATTGTGTATTTGCATGCGATATTTCGTGTCAATTTCAATTAGGGAAAGCAAACGTGCCTCGCCGCTTAATTGCGAGCTATGAGATCGCGTACAATCGAACAATACTCATCCATGCATGTGAGTGTGCGAGTCGCAGGTTGCAATTCAGAAATTATTATAGAACTACTGATGATGCCCGCGACTTCATCTACATTGATTTAGGTTTTATGCAAATCTTGCATAAAACCTAAATCGATGCAAATCTCTTTTATCCCTAGCCTAGCTGAAGCCTAGTTAGGTAATCACTCTCTTGATAGTTTTTTTATTCGATCACAAGCTAGCCCTTGACTGCGATCTAACCTGGTGGTAAGTGGTGTCTGATGATGCAGTTTAAGATGAAAGAGATTATCGATTTCTGCATGGCCCGGTACCGAAACGCTAAACCGCATGCAACTGCAGCATGATTGGAGGACAAACAAACAAACTAAACACATTTGCTCTTATAATGCTAACCGATCAACCCGGCTTCACTCTGGTAAAAAATATACCTACTATCTATACAATACATATTAAGCATATGTTACTTCTGGATAAAGTAGCTCTCTAATGGTGAAAGAATTATTAAAATCAGTTCAGTAGTTGCTGAGGTCTGTTATCGATTACAAACAAACAAACGAATCCTTCCTCTTTTATAAATGAGTAGTGACGCTACGAGTATATTGTTTGTCGTCGGGTTAGAACTCATTTAATTATTTGACTTCATGCCAGCTGTGCGTTTGTTGTTATTGTGTTTAGACTTTAGAAACAGTTCAAGCCAATGCACACGTGATACTTTGCAGTCGCAGTCTGAAAGCCGATGCGCATACTTGTGCCAGAGTGTTACGCGACGCGTCCGTCGCGTCGCAGCGGGCTAAGCGGCGCCATACATTTTCATAATGTTTAGTATTGTCGCGTCAGTTGCGGCGCGTCCGATGCACGTTAATCGCTTCGGCCATGGTCTACGGGCCTTTGCCTAGCTTCCCTTTTTATCAGTTTAATGATATAACTTCTAGAAGTTGGACATGTTGCGATTTGGCATAATGCATTGCCACTGAGTCAAACATACGCTTTTGTGCGGGATGCATAACTGCATTTTTTCCGCTGGTAAAAATGCAGTTATGCATCGCATCGCTGCAGTTGCACGTTAAGTGCATTCTTTGCTTGAGCGCGAACCACGACCGACGCAAAATTTCATAAACGGGGCGTTTGCAAGGCGATCCACTCGCGAGTGAAGAGCGGGCTTTAGATGTGTCTTAACCCCAAGTCATTTTCCGATAGGAAGTAGTTAAGTACACATGGTATGAAATCAGCAAAGTTATTGAGTTACGTAACAAACTATCAAGCCGTCCATCCATCATCCAATGTTTACTCGAGGAAGCAATATTGAAAAACTAACAAGCAAAAAAATGCTGGTTCAATTCTTAACTCAGACTCGAGGTTATATTATGAATTTATCATTATTAAGTACGTAAAATATACGTATAGTAGAGCCATTCCAAATAATCTAATAGCTATGATAACAAATGTAAATTAAAAATTTATAACACCCCCGACAAGTAACCTGATAACTTTTAAACGGCTGAACCCATTTTCTTGGATTATAGCTAAGAACTCTCTCGATCAAGCCACCTTTCAAACAAAAAAAAGTAAATTAAAATCGGTTCATTAGTTTAGGAGCTACGATGCCAAAGACAGATACACCGATACACACGTCAAACTTATAACAACCCTCTTTTTGGGTTGGGGGTTAATAAACAAAAAAATTATGACTAAAAAAATTATGTCTGTCACTCGGGATGTTATAACGATACCTACCTCTACATCCAAATCAATTCAGGCATTTAGAAGTTATGGTGGATTTACAAATAGATACATGAACCCTGAAAACATTACACTCCTTTTTTGATGTGTAAAAAAGGGAAGAATCCTTGAAGCTATTTTTGATTATAACCTATAAAATAGTTTCAAAAGTTTGGCACTTATATTTATATCAAGAAAAATTTGCTAACATAAGGTGAAAAGAATCCCCGAGCCTTGTGTTATGTAAATTCAAACTATCATACCCTCATTCCCTGAGGATTTTACGCAAACTACCTACACTTCGTGAAACAAGTACTACCTACAATCTACATACTCGTATGTAAAGTATGATAAGCAACTTAGTAATTTGTTAGGGTTAATCATTAATATGTAAAATTAGTAACAATCATTAGGTATTGTTAATGTGACGTGTTGTAGAGCTGATAAGAATTTACGTTGGTAAGTTTATGCAAGTGCAATACGTTTTTAGGGTTCCGTACCTCAAAAGGGAAAAAGGAACCCTTATAGGAAGGATCACTTCGTTGTCTGTCTGTGCGTCTGTCAAGAAAACCTATAGGGTATTTCCCGTTGCCCTAGAATTATGAAATTTGATAAGTAGGTAGGGATTATAGCACAAAGGAAGAAATCCAAAAACCGTGAATATGTGGTTACATCACAAAAAAAATATGTTCGTGAACAAATAATAATTTAGTATTTACTATTTTCAAAGTGACAAAATTATACCAAGTGGGGTATCATAATGAAAGAGCTTTACCTGACAGATTTTTATTTGTTTTTATGCATAATAGTTCTTGATTTATCGTGCAAAATCTTGAAAAAATACTCTAGTACGGAACCCTTGGCCGGTTTTCTATTTTACGCATCTACGGATTTCTAGCTATTATTCTTGGAAATTATCAAGATAATTGAATAAAGTTCCAATCGGTTTGGTTTGCCGTTGGATTAGAGACAATTCTCAAAATCAACAACTATTGAATCAATCGGTTTAGCCTGTTACAATAGATAACAATTCAAGCACACTGCCCAAGCTTTCAGAATCGCTGAGTTAGCGTAGATTATGCGATCCAGGGTAAATTTACATTAGTGAAGCCAAAGTAAACTTTGCCAAGCCTTCCTCTATATTATCACCAGGGAGAAGTCATATTACTAGAGCATCAAATCAGCCGTTAAAGTTCAAAAATATTATAGAACTTGCTCCGGTTCTAAAAGGCATTCCTGTTTTGATTTTGCGGGTCACTATTTTGTCCCGCAAAATCAAAGAGTTCCCATTAGATTTACAAAACGCGGACGAAGTCGCAGGCATCATCCAATATTATGACAACAGATAATTTTGACGACAAAGTAGCAGATCTACAAGTAGCGTCAATTTACTGTTTGTTCTTCAACGACAATGGATCGAGGTGGATGGATGGAATAACAGATCGATGTGACTTTTTGCATGAATATAGTTAAAGACCTAGGGAGTGACTTTTATTCCAGAAAATCAAAGAGTTCCCATGAGATTTTTTAAACCTAAATCCAGATAGATGAAGTCGTAGGCATCATTTTCTATTATAGGTATAATATCTATGACTATCTAATGCCCGCGACTTCGTCCGCGTGGATTTGAGTCTTTCAAAATTTCGTGCTAACTCTCTAATTATCCGGGGATAAAAAGTAGCCTATGTGCTAATCCAGGATATTATCTATCTCCATTCTAAACTTAAAATCCGTCTAGGAGTTTTTGCGTTAAGGAGTAACAAACATACGTGACATACACATACACACAAACTAAAGAAAATCAGTAAGTAAACGCTGAATCGGTACTTTATAACTTAAGCAATATTTAAACGCTGCTGAAAGACTGGAATGGTCGTGTTTATGTATGCATTCAAAAGATTAGAGTTATTTTATGCGTCTTGTCTTGAGTTCACGCTTGGCTGATGCCGTAGCAATATTCAAAGCTATTCTGACATGCTAGACGCAATTCTACGTGACATTCATTGGCGAAGTGCATTGTGCTGGTGTGGCACTACTAAAAGCCATTAAACAAAATAAGAGGAAGATGCTAGACGCATACGCTGGAACAACAAGTGTAAATTAAAAATTTATAACACCCACGACAAGTGAAGGTTACAGTAATTAGAAAAGAGCTGATAACTTTCGAACGGCTGAACCAATTTTCTTGTATTATAGCTAAGAACATTCTCGATCAAGACACCTTTCAAACAAAAAAAACTAAATTAAAATCGGTTCAGTAGTTTAGGCGCTACGATGCCACAGACAGATACACAGATACAGAGAAATACAGATACACAGATACACACGTCAAACTTATAACACCCCTCTTTTGGGTCGGGGGTTAAAAATTTAATATCACTTCGCATGTGGATGTGAGTATAAGCTAGTGGCCCAGACGAAAGAATAACTGCCCTGCTGAATCGTATATTATTTTGCTTAGGTAGTCACATAAACCAATAATGGACCGGGATTGCCTACGTAGGTACCTACTTTTCCATTTGGCGAAAGACAGGAAATTATATGATGAGATGACGGTCAACCTCCAATAGTGGAGAAGCATGAGAAGAAGTCACATGGATTTATCATAGTTGTATTGACGTCTAACTGCAGAGTATCTTGTCGGTGCTTTTCAGTAAAATCTGCTTTCCGAACCGGTGGCTGATTCCTGATAGTTATATCAAAAGTTGTAAAAATTGTCCTACGTGAAATAATTTCATGGATGTCTGAAAAAATTATGTAAATGTAAGAAAGAAATCTGAAACACAATCTCACAGGATTGTGAACTTGTAACAAAAAGTCGCGGCTTCGACGTCATTCACTGGCAGGCGTCAAATGTTCCAACATTTGACCCTAGGTAGCCTATGAATCGCCTATTTTTAGGGTTCCGTACCTCAGAAGGAAAAACGGAACCCCGGAATAGGATAACTTTGTTGTCTGTCTGTCTGTTTGTCTGTCTGTCTGTCCGTCGTGTTTGTCAAGAAACCTATAGGGTACTTTCCGTTGACCTAGGATCATGAAATTTGGCAGTTAGGTAGTTCTTATAGCACTAGTAAAGGAATAAATCCGAAAACCGCAAATTAGTGGTTACATCATTCAAAAAAATTAAAATGGGTTTCAATTTTCAAAATAAGATAAAGCTATACCAAGTGGGGTATCATATGAAAGGGCTTTACCTGTACATTCTAAAACAGATTTTTATTTATTTTTATGCATAATAGTTTTTGATTTATCGTGCAAAATTTAAAAAATACCCGAGAATCCGTTCTCGGGTATTTTTTACCCTCAATGCGCGAGTCTGACTCGCACTTGGCCGGTTTTTCTTTGATATCATATCACCCATAGCCTAATATTTGACGTATCGTCGTTTCAGGATCAAACCGAGAGTTCTCTCATTCTACGAGTAGTTCACTCTGGCCAACATGTCGCATGTCGCATGTTGTTGCTCCAGACACGCTACTCCAGTGTAAAACATCATGGATGGGAAAGGTATCATCTTTCGAAATTAAGTATTTTTTGGTTTTTGCTACTGAATAAATAAACAACACAGTGAAAACAAAATCTAATAATTAGTACGATTCTTAGAAAAGCTCTCACTAAATGTAATTGAAGAATGCCAAACCGAAATAATGAACTGACAAAACAATTCTTCCAGCAAAAAATGGTAATCTTCTAAACGAAAAGCAAAAAGACATAAATGTCGTCCGCAAACAAAACAACTTAGTCAGCATAGTACATAGTGGTGGACTAACCCCCCATGTTGCTGATATAAAATTCACGGATCTACTTCAGAGCCACGAAGTTCAGTAAACTCTGGTATTTACATACTGAAATTAATTCTCTCTGACGCTGCTTGAACTCTTTGTACAGTGGTCTTCGTATACTCTACACTAATATTATAAAGAAGTTAAGTTTGAAGGTGAGTTTGGGTAGAATAGAATATACATTTTTAATCAAATAAACTTTTAAAAGTGCTTCTGAATCGTCAAAATAATTTACTACTGGTTCAGAATGCCTACCAAGAAGAACCAGCAAGAAACGCTGCGATTGCTCTTTTCAAATAATCTTCTTCTAATATATAACATCCTTTTTAAGAAAGAGGGTAGGAATTAGGGAAAAAATAAATAAAGATAGGCTCTACATTATCCCAAAGTGATATAAGGCTATGAATTATACGAACAAAGCAGTAAGAAAAGGCTAGTCTAAACTAAGCTAACTCACCCCAGCTTCTTAGGACTTCATCCATTGATGAAGTCCTAAGAAGCTGTGTTATGTACATAATATAAACCGTGCTCGTGAAATTTACTAAATGGGGCTTAGACCTTAGTCGACTTAGGATCTATTCGCAAAATGACCTGTTGTCGTACAAGGGCTTATTCGTGATAGGCCCTATTCTGAAAATAGCCTATTCGGGAAATAGCCTACTCTACATTAGTCTGTGCTATAACTAGAGTACTATTAAGTATAACTAGGTAGAAATATTTTTTCTACAAATTATTTAATATCATGGCCTTCAATATACATAATTATAATTTAGGCCCTACTGAAAATTAACAAAAACTAAAAGGAACAAATTATTCTAACATGATAAGCATCAAAATAAGTAGTAGTTAAATCTTATCTTTCATATCAAGTATCTTTTACATTAGAAGTTGTAAATAAATCTTTACGAAGATTTTGTACACTGTTATATCGTGTGTATGTAATCTTGTCAATATTTTTTATTCCTCTTTGTTAAATGTGATGTCCGTATTTTTTTTAACCATTACAATAGGTATATTTGAACATCTTATTATCGTCTATAGACTTTTCCAAAACCTCCCACATAATTCTGTAATGGGAATCTGAAACATCAAAACTAAAATATTTGACGCTGACTGTATCCTGAAACTGTTGGTTAAACTTCCATATTAGGTACCGGCTCGCATACATTATTATCGTTTAACTTTTGAGATAATTGTTTTAAAGAAAACGTCGATTTTCGATGTTACAATTTCTATTCTTACGAAATATTTTATACAATGTAGCAAGATTGTTTTAAAAGCTGCTCTCTAAAACAAACCTAGTATAAAATCTTATCATTTCTTGAAAATATAATTTTATCAATACAAACAAGATATAAATGCGTATAATATTGCTGGACGATCTGTGCGTTAACTTTTCAATTTTCATACATAACATTATCGGTCGGGAATAATTATGTATATCACCATTGACTCGTTCCAAACAGCAGATACCTATCTCTACTATAATTTATTCAAAGACGAATAATCAGAATCTAGATAATAATAATTGTCGCCGTATCTTTTATATCCTGTCAATAATTCCTACGAAATTAACACACTGGCTGGCATTTGAGCACGTGCCAAGTTAAGTGACTGAACTGGTTCTTAAAATTAAAGCGAAACACTCGTAAAAGTGATTGAAATATACGATAACCATTAACTCGACGTGGCCTCTCAAGTTCGCGAATTAATTATTTTATGTATTGGAATCAATTAATTTATTGTAATAGCGTCGGCCGTCGATGCGTAAAAACCCGCAAGTCACAATCGATGTCTACTTAATGCATACTTCCATACTTAATATTGTAATTATGCGAAAGAGTGTCTGTCTGTCTGTCTGTCTGCTACCTTTCCACGGTCCAATAGTTCAACCGATTTTGACGAAATTTGTTACAGAGTTAGCTTATATCCCGGGGATGGACATAGGCTACTTTTCATCCCGGCAAATGAAAGAGTTCCCACGAGAATCATTTAAGGTCCGTCCGTTTAACCGATTTTGAGGTTTGTTACAGAGAGAGCCTACATCCCGGAAATTAAGATAGGCTTCTTTTAATCCCGGAAAGTAGCACCATAAGTGTTCCATTTTTATCATTTGATTTACTGGTAGAGATATTCTGTTACGTTAACCTGTTTGATCTTTACTAATATAGATAAAGCTGATATTTTTCAAACAGTGTTAGATGGATCAAAGGAAACCTAATACCTCACCTTACATCACTCTCCATGTTAGCTTAGCACGTGTATGAACCATGTTACTTACTCGTACAAGATATTGGCGATATTGAGGACGCATTCTAACAACACCCTGTTTAGGCACTTGTCCCAGCTGTATCGAGTAGCTATCGACTATTTTCTCGCTCAAGAAACGTACAATCAATATAATATGATTCCATCTCAATGAAGAGATAAAATAAAAATAAAATAAGTAATAATAAATAAGATAAAATAAGTAATAATAAAATAAGTAATAATAAATAAGAGATAAAATAAAATCTCAATGAAGAGATATAAATAGGTGATCGATGATTGTGCATACTAGCGGCAAGAACTCTCTCTGCACTAGTTTATCGCAGCGACAAGAGCTATCAAACAAAAAACTTACTCAGTGACGCTCTCTTGAATATCGAAACACACGGTTTGCGCACGGATAAAAATGTATGGTCTCGGCTGCCGAATATTTTAATCGTCCGTCGCACACATATACTCGTTCATGGCCCAGCAATTTAACTATCCCAACTAAACAATCGCTTCTCGTTGCTCGCCAACTCGTTCCTAGCTTTTAACTTGTTTCTTGCCAATAGTCGGCAGTCGGACAAGTGCCTTACCAGTGATAAAGGCTGACTCAGTGTTTAGTCACCTTTTTGCAAAAAAAACGTGTTGACATGTTACGAAACGTGACACGTATTCCATCACACGTATTTTTTTCAACTTTTTCTTGCTTTTTCTTACAAATGTTTGTTTTGTAAAACCCATTTTCATAAAAAATCGGTGAGGTGCATTGGGGCAATTCCGATAGAAATTTCTGCGAGATGACTAGAGGTGAACATTTCATTTGATTATTTGGGAATGCTCTATTTTACGATTCTAACTGTTTTAGATCTGCATAGATATTGAAAAGCCTTTGAAAAGCATAAATTATATTTTTAAATATATCGTTGGATTTGCTAAAGAAAGTGTTTTAAATAAAGAACCATATTTTTGGGTTATAATGGATAATTGCGAACTATCGCGGGGTAATTCCGGAAGAACTCAAAAGTCGCCTTTATTGCATTTCAGCCAGAGTTTACATTACATTTTCCATCGTAATTGCCCCATAGATTTTGATATTGTAAGTTTTTTAAATAATAACCGTTAACTTGAATTCCTATAACTTTGTATTACGGAATTACCCCAGAAAAACCTTGATGTTCAGACATACGTGACAGTGGTTCTCAACATATCATTTAAGATTTTAGGAAATTTACAACTGCACGATGAATAAACAAAGTTATTTTTAAGTACTTACTTATTTTCTTAATGTCTTTTAAAGAATGTCAATAATAAAATAAAACAAAAATTCAGTGAGATCAACTTTTATTTTTATAAGTAAGTACGTAATTATGTAGATATTCTTAGCATATGCGGTAAGCTCCCCATTTCTTACTTTCTGTATGGCAGTGGCTAAATCTTGAGAAGTGTATGTTTTATTTTTCTTTTTTAAATAAGTACGAGGCATGATGACACTGAAAAAAGAAATAACTTTTGTCAACACAAAAAATGCAATAATTAAGCAATAACTGAGGAATACCATAGACATACAACTGCAGAACCGTTATACACCATTCAGTGTATTAAGGGGAAAAATGGTTACGGTTTTGAAATCGGTATCCATAATAAGGGATTGTGAGAGGGGGGGAGGAAGGGTATTTTTTGAAAAGTGGGGGTGACTCTACACTTCTCCCTCATCACTCCTCACCTCTCACAACCCCCATTATGGAAACCGATTTCAAACCCAATCCAAAAAAATAACTAGCAAAGTCGACATGGTACAAAACAAAGTTAAGAATTTTAATTAAACCCCGACCTAACTTTCATCACACATATCTAAGAGCATTCCCATTAATTCACATTTCAAAGAAAACAAAAAAAATTAAAATCCGTTCATCCGTTGGGCAGCTACGATGCCACACACCACACACACATACAGAAACGTCAAACTCATAACATTCCGTCATTTTTACGTCGCGGGTCAATAAAACGATACACTTTGAGAACTATTGGCAATTACAGTAGGAAAACGTAAGTGGGGTTATTGCGAAACAATCATATCGAAATAAACCCGGAGGGGTAAATCAGAAAAAAAATAAAAAACACAGTTGGAACCTTATATTCCTATTATCATTAAGCACAAAACAAAAACCTATCATAAAAACAAACAAACATTGAAATAACTTACCAGGATTTCGAGAAAACTATCTTGGGGTTATTACGAATCACCAAAATTCGGCGCGAAATCACTTCTCTTGAATAATTTGACGACACTCGCGTGATGTTAGCGCGAGCAACTCGCAACGTCTGTCGCGACAAGTAAATCTAAGATGGCGCTTTGCCTAATGTTGCCAGCAGGAATATATTGCTGCGTTTGGTAGATTTTTTGCACTTTCGGAATATACCCATTTTCGAAATAGCCCCAATGCACCTTGCCCTCAATTTCAAAACTGTCGGTCGGTATCGAAATATTTCTCAAAAAATGTTTAGGGTTCGAAGATTTCTGAATGATTATAATCCAAGACAATGCCTTTATGAATCTACGCCACTGAATTTCCCTTTTAATATGTATTTTTTGGCGTAGAAAATGTAAGCTTTTCCACTTGATTTCCAGTAGAGGTGAATGACTCTTGATATACTTACAATAGATGTGAATGACACCAATATTATAAGGATTCACGTGGACTAAAGCTCCCAAAGGAAAATTGCTAGCAATAATAATAATAAATTGTTCTATACTTCATTACTAATCCCTCCCGAGTCCCGTCTTTCCAAGTACCTAGCAACCACAATGTTCTTGTAAATATCGCAAAACATTTTAGCATTAGATTAATAGTTTTAACTAAGTTGAAGGGTCTTAACTGGAATAATACCTGTAAGTGACATTGTTTAGCAATAAGAATTTCCATTTTGCCACCTCGGACAGAGCACGTCGAAATCTATACGAGTAAAACTAACAATTATCAAAACTTCCGGAAACGTTCCAGGTAACCCCCTTTTTGAGCACTAAATGTCTGTGCTACTAAACAAGAGCTGATCACATTATAATATCGTGTTGTTTATATAACTAATGGGTAGGTGCTTAAATTGTCGATCGACATCGCTCCCTCAAACTGGTCACTGGTAATAAATTACGTTTATGAGTTTGAACGCTGACGCGAGAGCGATTCGGGGCCGGTCGCCCACACATTGACGTACCACTGATGTCCGATAGTGAAACTGATAACACTTCTAATGGGTAGTAACATACCTAACTTAAAACAGGTATAGATAGTAGGTAAGGTCAGAGAAGCTACTAACAAATCGTTGATAGGATAACGACCCTATCAGGTCCTATTAAGTATAGATATATAAAGCTCAAATATTTCGATGGGCCTCACCAAACTTCTTCATATTTAATCACGCCAACAGTTTGTATAGGAAAGTAACTAAATAATGAAGTATATTTTTTTTTACTCCTTGTCTAATTTCATGGTACCAAACATATATGGAGTATATTGTATTGAATGTTTACATTGAAGGAAAAATAATTGGTAAGAAAAAGCGTGCACATCGGTGCGGCGAGTTGTGGTGGGTTTCAAAAATCCGTTTTGAATTTAAATCAATCAAAATCCGGTGATCCTACTATGTAGTTCTATAGTTCACAGATTTTGCGGGATAAAACGTACCGTTTGCCTTGGTTGAAATCCAAGTAGAAACTCTAAGGTAGGAACGTCACTTTAATATCCTTTTAAAATTTTACTGGAGACAATTTTATGGCGTATAAAAACAAACACCGTTTTACGAGGCAGTTTCTTTGGGCATGACGTTATCTAGCCAAGAGTCTTCGATACAATAAACTCTTCAATCAATTGTTGGAATTTAAAGCGCTGTCATAATTACTTGGGTCATTCCTTATTTCAATCAAGCCCCACCTACCATTAAACACTGCGAAAAACAATGTCATTTAATTACTGTTAGTAAGTACCTACCCACCTACCAGGCACTCCATTTTAGAACAGACCTCCAATACAAAACGGTAACGCTTTATATCTATACATATAATAAAATTGTAGAAAAGTGGTGTCTGTACAATGGAAATATATAAAAAAAAAGAAGCAGGGGTTGTTATTATATCGATGCCGAACCCGAAATTATAATTGACTTTTTTTTTATCTGTTTGTCTGTTTGTCTGTGTGTTTGTGCACGCTAATATCAGAAACGACTTATTCGATTTAGATACGGTTTTCACTAATATATTGTAGTAAGCTTCACTTAACATTTAGTGTTTATTCATGTCAATCGGTTCATAAATAAAAAAGTTATGTCAATTTAAAGAATCACGGCGAACATTCACTATTCCACGCGAACGAAGTCGCGGGCACAGCTAGTTTGTACCTATAAGTATAAGCCTCCGCTGTCAGTCTGGAATCCTAAAAACCAAGACTTTAGGTTTCGGCTTTAGGTACTAGAAACATAATATTTAGTAAATCATTTCAACACTGCTTGATATTTAGTTTTATGTATTTTTTTGGTTCAAATTAAACATTTAAAAGCAATAAAAGAAACATTTAATAATCTTATCTTTAACATGATTAAACTATCGTCCTATAAATTTAATTTCCATAAACCGATACAATATTGGAACGTGTAAGATCAAGGCCTTAAATTATTTACATGTATAAATAGTGGGTGTGCATTCAACTTCGTTTCAACTTGCTTACAGGTTAGGCTTCAAACTTCAGTGAAGTCATTTTTGGCGGGTTTTAACATTTTAATGCCATTCGATGTTCATGCGCTTTCATTCGGCCAATTAGAAAGAAGATAGCAGTCCGTCAAAAACTTCATTTAATCCTTTTTCAAAATATTATATATCAAAGGTTGCTAACGAATATTTTACACTTTTTTATCTCTACTGTAAAGAAGACTTTTTTGACACACGCACTGTTAGAACTGCACTGAAGATGATGGGTCATATTATTATCAGCCGTCGATGGAAGGCATTCAATAGCTCATTACGGATTTTCAGAATATGCGTAGCATTAGAAAAATAGGTGTTTTGGCCATGTCTAAATACCTATTAACTCAATAAAACAGTATTTTAATTCGCCTTATTAAGGTCTAAATCCTATAGATAATCATACGAACAATTAATTACGTCATAATACGTACATACTTACATAAGTATTTAAATAGGAAATTACATTGGGAAGAAAGCAAACGAAAACAACACCTAACATCAAATCTCGTATCACAAAAATCGAGAAAAAGAAGAAAATGTAGCTAAGTAGGTACATAGGCTGCACTAAAAGTATCGGGAATGGAATATTTCCACTGTCCCTGTCATATTAAAATCTTTTTAATTGAAAACTCCTTGGTTTTAAAAATCGAATACCATTTATTTATTTAAAAAAAGATTCTCGGTCTTTTCACAATGTCTTGTCAAACTTGTTTAGTCGTTGAGAAAATGGAATTGACTCGAGAAAATTCTAGAGCGATGATTTATTATGACTTTCGAAGTGGTTTAACACAAAAATAGTGTGTTGACCGGATGATTTCTGCATTTGGTGCTGAAGCCCCATCCAAAACCACAATTTATCGTTGGTTTGCTGAATTTCAACGTGGACGTGTCAAGCTCAGTGATGATCCCCGTCAAGGTCGTCCAAAAACTGCAGTCACCCAAGAAAACGTTGATGCTGTGTGTAAGCTGATTGAGGAAGATCGACATGTGACATACCGCGAAATTCAGGCAACTTTAGACATTGGCATGAGTCAAATACAAATATTCTTGCATGAACAATTAGGTGTAAAAAAGTTGTTTTCCCGATGGATACCGCATTTGCTCTGTGAAGAGCAAAAAGCGGCTCGCGTTACTTGGTGCGTCAGAACTCTCGAAAGATTCCACGCAGGATCCTCAAATGCTGTATACAACATCGTATCAGGTGACGAATCCTGGATATACGCGTACGAACCCGAAACAAAAAACTAGTCACGAGTTTGGGTGTTCGAAAATGAGTTAAAGCCAACAAAAATTGTTCGTTCACGAAGTGTTGCAAAAAAAATAGTGGCCACGTTTGTCTCCAAAACCGGCCATGTTGCGACTATTCCTCTTGAGGGACAAAGAACGGTTAATGCAGAATGGTATGCTAGCATTTGTTTGCCACAGGTCGTTTCTGAACTCCGTAAAGAGAACTGCAACCGCCGCATCATCCTCCATCACGACAATGCGAGTTCTCACACCGCGCACAGAACAAAAGAGTTTTTAGAGCAAGAAAACATAGAATTATTAGACCATCCGCCGTACAGCCCCGACCTAAGCCCTAATGATTTCTGTACTATCCCTAAAATAAAGAATACATTGCGTGGTCAGAGATTTTCATCACCTGAAAAAGCTGTGGACGCCTACAAAACGGCCATTTTGAAGACCCCAAATTCCGAATGGAATGGTTGCTTCAATATTGGTTCCATCGTATGGAAAAATGTGTCAAATTTCGCGGAGAATACTTCGAAAAGCAATAAATACATTTTTAAATAGTAATGTTGTGTCACTTCCTTGATTCCCGAAACTTTCAGTGCCGCCCTCGTATAGAAAGAAAATTACAGAGTTGCAAACGGTATTTCTGTTTTTCTCTATCAAACGCAGTTTGAAATGTCTTTTTACTAACAAAATAAAAGTAACTATTCGTATCAACTCAAAAGTTTGAAAACAAAAGTTTTTTGTTTTCATATACTTAATAGTCTAGGGCTTCTGTTAGAAACTTCAAGAGATAAGTTGTTTACTTTTAAGTTTTTAGTTCTAAATAAATGTGTAAAAAAACCGGCCAAGTGAATATAGCCGTAACAATCTAGACTTGTAACTATGGGCTAGCTATAGGTATTCAAAGGTATACAAATATTTTATTATTTTTGTTTTTTGTTTAGTGCTGCTAATTGCAATTTAATTGGAAAAGTTTTATAAATTGACTTCAGAAAGGTCGGGAACCTTGTCTACGTGCACAAGTAGTAACTACGTCAATGAAAGTTTGAGACAACGACCGCGAAATTACAAAGCGCTGCCATTCAATTCTGCATAAACTTCGCAAAAGGGTTGTTGGAGAACAATTTACAAAAAAAAAAGTAAATAATTGCTTAACTACACCGTTGATGTTATTGTAACTTGCATGAATATTCAAGCAGTTTCAAAGACAAAGCTTGCTTTGAAAACTTTCTTTTTAACGCGAAAAATAATATTAGCAAAATTAATAACGGTGAAGGAAAAGGTTAAAATAAATACTGACGAACAGAGTTTTTTTTTTTTGAGAGAAAAAATTGAAAGAAAATTATTTCGATCAAGATTTTTTCTCAGATAAAAGCTAGCCTTCCGCTGCGATCTCACCTGATGTTAAGTGATGACGCGGTCTAAGATAGGATTGAGCTACTAAAAGGGATATTTTTTAACTACATATATATGCTTACGCTTGACTGCAATTAAACCAAACATTAAGAGATGATGCAGACTCTGAAAGATGCCTATTGACTCTTTTTAGGGTTCCGTACCTCAAAAGGAAAAAGGTAAGTACCCTTATAGGATCACCTTGTTGTCTATCTGTTAAGAAACCTATAGGGTACTTCCCGTTGACATAGAATCATGAAAGGCAGGTATGTCTCATTAGGCGCACTTAAGGGGAAACATCCGAAAATCTGTTTTGATGAATTTATGGTTACATCACAAAAATAATTAAAATGTGTTCAGGAAAAATAAAATTAGTATTTTCACCTTTTGAAGTAAAATTAATATACCAAGTGGGGTTTCATATGGAAGGGATATTTTACCTGTACATCCTATGTTACAAAACAGATTTATTTTTATGCATAATAGTTATTAATTTATCGTGCAAAATTTCGAAAAAATACGACTGCATTGCGGAACCCTCGGTGCACAAGTCTGACTCGCACTTGGCCGGTTTTTTAAAGGTACAGAGAGGTAAGGTAAAGATTAAGGTTTTCTTCGTCAGTCCAAAGTTTACAAACGCAGCGGTTAATGCTTATTTTAGACTCATTATTTATTTATTTACGCAATTATTTATTTATTCCGTCAAAGAACCGCTACAGTTGGAGAGAAAATCATAATTAAGAACAAGTTGTTAAAACAAATCATAACAACGAAAAACAGAATCGCAGCGGTCTATCAACAAAACATGGGCAAAAGCAAGACGAGATGAATTCATGAACTACCTTAATGTCATACAAAAACACTGCATAGAGCTTTTGTAGAATAGCTAAGAATTCTCTTCAACAATAGGTACTGAAGTTGATTCTGCGAAGACATATTAGTACATGTTTCATCTTTCCAATAACATTATATGGAGCTATAAGGGCCTCAAGTTTATACAACACAATACTAGCCTTATATAGACAGTATTACTTCAGAGAAATCAAGTTCATAACTATAAAGTAAAATCATTAGGTATCAGGGAACAGCTATCAATATATAACCTTAAAACGAAAATAAAAACGGTCAAGTGCGAGTCAGAATCGTACACAAAGGATATCATCGTATAAGGTATATGTGCATAACACTTTTATGTAGAACACTAAGTTAATGACGGACTGCGCCATCTTTATGTGTGATTTTTTAGTAAATTGATTTTTTCGTGCACACACTTTAATTTTTTTAATGATTTAGAAATTCATGGTTTTCGGACTTTTATTGTGTTATTTACCTGCCCATGATTCTAGGTCAACGGGGAGTACCCTATAGGTTTTCTTGAAAGGTGCGAAGGACAGATAGACAAATAGACAACAAAACGATCCTTTAAGCCTATAAGGGTTCCTTTTTTGTTTTTGAGGTCCGGAACCCTAAAAAGTCTAATAGTTATAAAAAATTTTCAAAAGAAAAATAAAACCGACTTCAAAAACCAAAAACACTAAAAAGTAGAAAATAATTTTTGTTTAGCTACACATGTAATGTACCTAGGTATGAAGTCGAGCGAGCATATTAAAACAAAATTAGAAATCCAAGAGTGAAGCTTTCCCGACTTCATACCTAGGTACATTACATGTGTAGCTAAACAAAAATTATTTTCTACTTTTTAGTGTTTTTGGTTTTTGAAGTCGGTTTTATTTTTCTTTTGAAAATTTTTTATTTCACAATTTTTAGTGGCCCCACTGTACTATAATATGCTATGTCCAGTTAAAACCCTACTGTTTACTAAGCTATTACAGTGATCGCGAGCAATTTGCTCTTATCCATTGAGGAGTTCTGTTCTCCATCTCCGAAGATATTCATCAGATCTTCACCAAATTTATATGGGACCACCTGCACAGTATACCCTTTCAAACAAAAAAAAAAATTTCCAAATCGGTCCAGGGGTCTTTGAGTAATCGGGGAACATACATAAAAAATAAAAAAAAAAATAAAAAAAAAAGATCCCGACGAATTGAGAACCTCCTCCTTTTTTGGAAGTCGGTTAAAAATACATAAATATAACTAGATGATCCTTCAGTTCCAAAATTAATTCATAGCCTGAAGTTTTCACTCGTGATTTTCTAATCTGACTTAGCAGCCACTGAGAAATAATTTGCTAAGTTTAAATTGCTTTGTGAAATTGTTTGTTAGTCAGAACTTTATAATAAGACATAGTCTTAAGACTCTATAATAGTTTGGGGTGCAGGCCGCAGATTATGGAGAATTTTAGGTGCACAAACGCATACCTACTTAGTTGCAATTATTATCGTCTTTGAAAACTAATAAAAGTTTAGATTTAGTTAATAACTTAATACTTAGATAGTTTAGTTAGTTAGTTAGTAGTAGGTATATTTTTGACGTGACAACGTCTTATAATTCGATAGAGCCGGCTGCACGCACGAAAAAACATGACTCATGCGGCGTTACCTCGCTCTGAGGCGTTCCATGTAAGGCTTGAAGTGCAAGCGAGAGCGCGGAACGAGCGACAAAGAAGCACAATCGGCCTTTGTTGTCACGTTCAACTATCGTCAGTAAACCGACTTTACAGACAACCAAGTTTTTTCAATACTCGATTTCTACGTCGACTAAGCTAGGCTTGCAACGGTCCTTAGTCGCTTATTCTGGCGAAAACCTAGACTGACGCTGTTTGTACCTATATAGCGTAGGCACTGCGATTAAACATTGCTCAAATAATCGCTTGCAGTAGTGGACGGCACTAGCTTTTACTCGCTGATAAGGTTGATGGAGAAACATTGTTGAAATTGATTCATATGATAAGAAACGAAAGATAAAATGAACAATTGTTGAGTATAAGTACGCCACTTTTAAAGGCTTAACAGGGCTCTCTCCGTCACTCGTTTCATACCATTTCATACAATCGCAGTTCCAATTTCATTTGAATACTAAGCAACCAAAGTCCATGAAATTTTCCGGACATATTCTAGAAACTAATATCTGTGTCTGTGGTGTTTTAGATTTTTCTAAAAATATGTAGTTTTAAAATTACAGGGGCTCAAAGATTTGTATGAAAATTTTAAGACCGCGTAACTTTGAAACCGAATATTTTAACAGAAATCTAGAAAACCACAGACATAGATATTAGTTTCTAGAATATGTTTGCAAAATTCCATGGACTTTGGTTGCTTAGTATTCAAATGAAATTGGAACTACGATTGTATGAAATGGTATGAAACGAGTGACGGAGAGAGCCCTCTTAATGCCAATCTTGATAAAACTAGTTCCATGAATAGTGTCAATATAGGAAGAGTAGTTATAGCGGACTATATCTATGTTTATTGTTTTATTTTATCATATCACTTATCGAACTCAATCAACTATGATCTCGATAACTGGTATCACCTACTACTTTTAAGCTCTGTAAGGTTAGATCGTCAATCTAACATAGCACCTTTACAGAAAAATCGACATCTAGGTATGTTTCTGAATCATAAAGGCAGAACTAATTTCTAATAATCAGATTTTTCGTAAACGCGTCGTCGTCATTTTCATCAAGGAGAAGAGCTCCATTTTAATTTAGAATATCTGTCTACTTTAATATTGGATTGGTTGCTATGCGAGAAAAATCATCACTAAACCCCCGATTTATCAATTGAAAGAAATAAATTACATAGATATGAGAAAGTTATTACGATTATTACTATTAATAATAATAATTAATTAGTAGGCATGGACGCGGTATAATATATTAACACTAGTTGTGCCTTGTTCACAAGTAGCAATCTCAATATATTTACCGGCGTTTTTTAAAAATTTCATAACTGGACTTACAGTGTTATATGGCTAGGTTATGGCCAATAAATACGATATAGGAAGTAGCCGGGCATACAGTGAGTAATAAATACAACTATCAGTTGCCTGTTTTATAGCGTTGTAAACCACGTAGGTAGTTGCCTAGATATTATGCTCACGTATCGTATAAATGGTAACTGGTTGGATACACTCATTTCTGTTGATAATAATGATTTTAATCGATTTTATGACGTCCTTTTACGAGGCTGTTAAAACGCACCAAGGTAGCGCTGTTCAGAAGATAGAGTTGCTTTTTTGCGTTAAAACAGCTCGCACAAATAGTTGAACAATTTTTTTTCTAAACCCGCTGAACAGCTGACTGATGAGCTTAAGGAGCCACCTCCTTGAGCTCAGGAATTGGGCTGATGAAGCGAAGGACCGTGTGTGGGGAGGGCACGATCTCGGAAAGGCCTAAGTATGTCCAGCAGTGGAAGTTACGGTTAGCCTCTACTACTAAACATAGATTGATGATTGCTACTGATTGATAGGTTGATACGAGCAACATATATAAAAACTAGTTTTTACTCGCGACTTCATCCCACACAAATTTCAAACCCCTATTTTATCCCCTTAGTGGTTGAATTTTCAGAAATCCTTTCGAAGCGGATGCCTTCGTCATATTAGCTAAAAGCCCATCCCGATCTGTCCAGTAGTTTGAACTGTGCGTTGATAGATCAGTCAGCCAGCCAGTCAGTCAGTTTTCTCTTTTATATATATATATGTATACTTAATAGAGTTACAAGGTAGAAGAAGAGAAGAAAAGAAAAATAAAGTGAGGCGTAGTGAGTTTATGTAGAAAAAGGCGTCGTGGTTGCGTAACTAATAGAATTCTCTTGAGACAATTGTTTAGAAACAATCTCGATCAGATAATTGTTTGATTGATTGCATCTATTTGACATCTGTGCATGGATACAGGTCAATCATCAATTTCCTCATTCAGTTCAATAAAAAATTAGATAATTGAGTTTCTGCAAATCGAATTCTTTTATTCGGCTTATTTTTTCAACGTTACTTCCTATACTTCACAGCTCCTTCAACTCTTTGAAAGAAACACTATGCCTTCAAGCTGATCCCATTAAAAGGTGAAGATCTAATTAGTTACTAATTAACATTTAACTTTAAATAAGTAAGCCTTCGCCAAGTATGCTGGTCAGTTTCAAACTGATACGTATTACGTACATTAGATCACATAGCTTAAATACACAGTGATCGCAAAACAGCAGTCCAATCTGTAGTTGCAACATGGCGGTTTGCGCAGGCCATAGACTAAAAGGATGACATACACTAGTTCGGCTGAAATTTGGCTTTGTACAATGCGCAGTAGCCAATAACACTACGGCTACATTAAGGTTAACGTCAATGCCCAACAACGCCATAATTATCGTGATAATCAACGCGTTAAAATGAGCGGCCACACTTGAATGATTAACGTCTAATGCCAATTGAATTGGAGTTAAAATCGTCTAAAAATGCCGTTTTACGTTGATCGTGGCTACATTTACGTTTAATGAGAAACGCCGTTGAACATCGCGTTTTTGGCCGTTAATGTGGCCGGGCATAATACACCTTATGTTTAGAGTATACTACTTGTTTTGCGTGCACTGTATATAAAACGATAATAGCCCGTAGTGATGCTATAAATAGTGCTGTGACAAGTATTTAAACGGTCTAATATTAGCTTTCACTGCCTCGGTCAGATGTTTGTGTATTCAATTGGACGTTTGATGGAGTTACTTTTACATTCTTCAATGGAAGATTCCTTTCTCGTCATTGCCGCTGCTATGAATTATTTAATGTGCAGGCCAGTGCGAGTGATGGGACTGCCAAATTCTTTGTTACATAAAGTGATTACGATCTTTATTTTGCTATCAGAAACCGTTTCAAAATTTAAAACATCTGACACTTCACATGTCTTGTTTTTATCGACTCTTGAACTTGAGTTATGGATATTATTCACTAATAATGTTAATCACTAACATAATTAACAAAAGAGAATGATTGACTGACTTACCATTATACAGCTCAAACAGATGTTTCCAGAAATACTCTAAAACTCAGCTAATCCTAGTATATCCGTATTGAAAGTACTTCTTAGGATTCCGTTGTAAGGAACCGCTGTAGGGACCATTCTATAGTTTCGCCCAGTCTATCTATCCGTCTGGTGTCACAATCATTTAAAAATAAACTACCATAAAGTTGAAATTTCTGTTATACTTAGAAATTCCATACTGCTATATATTCAACTACCATGCGACAAATCACGCTGATCCGTTGCTCCCTTGCGGCGTGATTGAAGGACAAACCAACAAATTAACACACCAATAAAACAACAAACAAACACACTTTCGCAGTTATTATATGGGTATAGTGATGCAAGGCAATGCTGAGCTGTATGTACACCCATTTGGGGTGGTGTCACAGATGATAATGTACATTTGTATGCTTTGTTTTTATCTGTGACACCAACAATAAATAAATGCATTTTCTTTCTTTCTTTCTTTCTTTCTTTCTTTCTGATGACTTCATTCACACCGCCGCGTACGCAAAGAGCAATGCAAAAAGCTCTATGCAAAGACATGTCAATCGTACAAAAGGACCTAGATAAGATACGTACTTTTCTTGTGGTGTAGACATGATCCGTGAAGGCGGCACATGCTCGCCGTCTGCCCCATGCGGGCGCTACCGCTTACTCGAACCCATCCGCGCGCTGCCGCACTCACTGACACTGCATCCCGATATCGATCACCGATTCATCGACTGTCGACACTTCATTTCACTTCACTATTTTGTTCAGCACAGCTTTTTTACATCTTTGATTTAAGACTTGATAGTTTGAACTTTGATACTAACTGTCGAAACATAATTTTAAGTTACAGTCATCGCAAAACAAGTAGACCAATCTGAAGTCGCAACATGACGGTTTGCGCAGGTCATAGACTTACACTGAATTGTTCTAAACAAGTTCAAAAATTAAAGAGGAGATTAAACTAATTTAATCACGAGACTATAGAATCTTGTAAATAAAATTAAAATAAGTTTTATCTCCACTTGATTTTTTGAATTTGTTTCGAATAACTCAGCATAAGGCTGAGATCTGTCGAGCATTGACTTTGCTCAAACTTAAGATAAAATTAAAACGAGACAGATCTTTGTCAGCGAAATAAACCCGTCTCGTTATAAGTCTATGTAAAGTCATAGTACGGTCTATAGATCCGAGGATTAAACACACAAGCCCGGCTGAGATCTGTTTTAGTAAAATGCGCAGTCATAGTCATCATGTTCATACTGGACTACTTGTTTTACACGCTCGATTTGGAGTAAAATTCTCTTGATTATCCCATAATTAATTAAAATATATTACGCAAAGAAAGTTTTTGCACAACCACAAATGCTGTAATTTAAGTAAGTAAATCCCTAAATTTCATCCTATAGTAATAAACGCGACAATCACTTCTAAAATACAAAACATCTACCTAGCTGAATTTTCAAAATCAAATTTAAAGTCGTCTCTATAGAATTTCAAATAAAATATTCAATAACAAAATGGTTTCGACTCGAAAGCAAAAATCGGCCGCGAAGCATCTCTTTAGGGGCCTCTTAACAACAAAGGCATCAGTTATGCAGATTTTAATCTTCTTAAAAATGGGAGCTTCGGATGTTGAGGGGTACCGGCGAAATGTCCATTAATATTCTGCTCTTTTCGTCAATATACCTAGGAATCTACTTAAAAGCTAGAAAAAATCTTTTGTTGAGGTTGTTTTTTTTTTTTCGCCACTTTAGGACCCAAATACCACGATTTTTTAAGCAACTTCCAAAAAAGGTGACCAATTCGACCTGTGATAAATACCCAGGTATGATCGCAATTTTCTTACTTCTGGCTAAACCGATTTCAAACCAGTTTTCAGTGACGAATAGCGCGACAAAACCTCGATTTTCTCGGCTTATTTTTGCGGAAGATTGTGCTCAAATAACTGTAGCCATAGCAATACGCTTGTGATGTGAGTATCAAATCTCAAATCGCTCTAACAAAGAGGTCGGTCCCATTGACTTTTATGTTTTTTACTCGAATAAATATAATATTATCAAAAGATCCTCGGATTCGGTTAAGTCACGGATCCGAATACATCGGCTTATCCTTTCGGGAATTTACATTTGCTCTCTAAACAGAATATTAATATCAAACTTAAAGCGCCAATGTTGCATCTCAACCCGCCGCGTTCAACACGTGTGAGGCATACGAAAAATTGAAAAAGAAATTACACTGCCAGAAAATTAATGTAACGCAGCCCCGTGGAAATCATAACAACATATTAACAATCTACGCGCACATTGGATATATTTTCAGGAAAATTAAGTATACTGGGGAAATTGATCAAGTGATCAATTTTCCCGGCAATCGGCTGTGCAGAGCTGGTTCCGTCCCATAGAACGAAGTACGAACGCGTCGCGTCGGTTAGCAATAACAAAATAGCTATCATTTATCAGTAAAATATTTTCTTTATAATTCAGAGCACAACTTTAAGGCAAAATTACAATTTTGTCCTGCTCCTTTATCCAACTGTCTTTTATATAAAGACACTTTTACTTATATCCTTACAAAATAAAAGAAGAAAACCAACTTCAATAAAAATGCTAATCGGAACGGAAGCCAGTGTGTCTCAGATTTCAAGTTTACTTAAACACTACTGAAACCAATCTTGATGAAATTTAAATGGACAGGCACAAAGCGCGACGGCAACTACATACACGAAGTCACACTGATCGCGTCATTTCTTGCCGTGTACCTAGATTTCCATGTACGATTGTCGTGTATGATTGCCGTGTAAAATTGCCATGTTTGATTGCCGTGTATGATTGCCGTGTACGATTTCCGTAAACGTTTGCCGTGTAGGATTTTCGTATACGATAGTTCATATACAAGTGTAAATTAAAAATTTTAACACCCCCGACAAGTGAAGGTTACAGTAACTAGAAAAGAGCTGACAACTTTCAAACGGCTGAACCGATTTTCTTCGATTATAGCTAAGAACACTCTCGATCAAGCCACCTTTCAAACAAAGAAAACTAAATTAAAATCGGTTCATTCGTTTAGGAGCTACGATGCCACAGACAGATACACAGATACACACACATCAAACTTATTACACCCCTCTTTTTGGGTCGGGGGTTAAAAATAATGGCTATAGATCTTAACCGTGCCCCGACCGTGCCCCGGCCGAGTCACGGCCGGCCCCGGCACGGGTAACGTAAATCGGCCTCTATAGTCATGTGTACACGCGCTGAATGACGTTCATGAATGGAGTTTGTAGTAGTATATCACTGTATGTTCTTATATGACACGATACGATCGGCTGCCATATGGTTTGGGATACGATGCCAAATGATCACGATAGGTAGTAAAGACTGCTGAGTCACCCAACTGATCTTATCACCTGATATAAATGACATCTACCTTATTTTGGTTATTTCTAAATTCTAACTACGCTTTCAGCAGAATTCCGAGAGAAAAAGGATGAGCGCAAACTTTAGTGTTGTTTTAAGATGGTAGCTGAAAAAAAAATGATTTCACACAATAGCAGATGTATATTTTTAGTACCTTTTAGCTTATCACCTACCATTTATTGGAACAATTATTTCTGATTCTCCTCTACTATATTATTTAAAAAAAATGGCATGTGGGTGAACTATTATAAAGTCGTTTCGATCGCTCTATCGAATCGCTTCCGTCTCGTGGTCGTTTAGCTTCAATACGTGTAATGGCGATCGATGTAACCTCGCTCTATGGTGCTATGGCTTAGTAAATATTCGCCCAGTCAATGAACTTTGGACAACTTTTTTCTGTTTTCACTACTTACTGAATATCGCCAATTGATAGTTAGTAGAACTTTTTTCAAGAATACTATGAAAATACGAGAGTAAAACAATAGATACCGCTAGGGCACTTTTTATTGCTAACCAAATTGATAAGTACTAAGTACGATGAAGCGAAATCAAAACAAATCTTAGATCTAGATAGATTCCTAGATCAAAATAGATAAGTTTAATATAGAACTCAATTTAGAAGATGGAGCACGTTCCCAACAACTCAAGTGCCATACCAAACAGCATTTGAAAATCGGGGGTTTCTCCCGTGGGGGTTGATGTGATAATTCAACAAACTACAAGTAGAGGTCGTATTCCAAATGGTAAACGTGGTTTGATAAACACGCGAGTTAAACTTGGCCTTGGATTTTAGTTTTTTTTTTTTTTTTTTTTTTTTTTTAAATTGTATAGACTAGCGCTTGGCTGCAATCAGACCTGCTAGCAAGTGATGATGCAGCCTAAGATGGAGCGCGCTTGCCTAGAAGGTGCCTATTCACTCTTGACTTGAAGGTACCCATATTATAGGTGGAAGGGAAAACTGACGCCGGAAGGGCGTTCCATATCCTAGCGGTTCGAATTAGGAAAGAGGAAGCAAATCGTTTCGTACGTGTTCGAGGAATTTCGACTACGTACGGATGCAGACTTTGACGATGCCTGGCAGTACGATGGTAGAAAGGTGAAGGAGGAACCAGGTCAAAGAGTTCTTGTGCACACTCTCCGAAATATATCCTGTAGAATACCGATAGACTGGCAACTTTACGCCGATGTTCTAAACTTTGGAGTTTAGTATTCATCAGTGCTTCGTCACCAATGAGTCTTCTAGCTCGGCGATCCACCGAATCCAATGCTTCGAGCTGGTACTTGGCAGAGCCATCCCATAAATGGCTGCAGTACTCCATGCACGATCGAACTTGAGCTTGGTACAGGGTGAGAAGCTGTTCCGGCGTGAAGTACCGCTTGACTTTGTTGAGGATGCCAAGTTTCTTGCCAGAAAGTTTCGATATAAATGATGGAAAGATCTAGTAAAACATAACGGATATAAGTTAACATAAATATCTACTCACAGATTTTGTAGTATTATGTATCCCACCAAAAACATTTCATGTAAAATGTTGCCAAGACTCACAAGTTCATAATGCTTTCACTGTTAAAAAGTTATGAGATCTCTAGTAGAACCAAGCCCCTAGCTGAGCTTAGAATTGCGCTGCCCATGGGACCTGTCCCAAGTCCAAAGTATATAGCTCTTAAATGCTCTTGAGTGTATCACATTTATAACAATAAAGAACAAATAACTCTACTTACAAGCTCTGATTTTACAAACCCTAAATCTTGGTTAAAAAAGGACGGCTTGGCCGTTTAATGTTCGTGGTACTTTTATCTGATATGACATTTAAGCCCGGAATAGCTTGTGCGACAATCATGAAGAATATTATAAATTAGTAATTGTCGAACAAACTATTCCTTATGACCTTAATATTATAATATGTTATGACATGTAATAGTTTCACGAACATTAAACGGCCAAGCCGTACTTTTTTAACCAAGATTTAGGGTTTGTAAAATCAGAGCTTGTAAGTAGAGTTATTTGTTCTTTATTGTTATAAATGTGATACACTCAAGAGCATTTAAGAGCTATATACTTTGGACTTGGGACAGGTCCCATGGGCAGCGCAATTCTAAGCTCAGCTAGGGGCTTGGTTCTACTAGAGATCTCATAACTTTTTAACAGTGAAAGCATTATGAACTTGTGAGTCTTGGCAACATTTTACATGAAATGTTTTTGGTGGGATTTCATTTCTTTTTGGCAGGTGCCTTAGATTTTTTTTTTGGATCTATTTTTTGTAGGTACCTACATCATTTTCATGGCCCGCTCTCTATCGTTACCTCTTTTTTTAAAAGCTTTTATTCCACTTGCAATGTATGTAACTATGTTTGTTTGGGTGGAATCTTGCAACTCAATTTTAAAGCAGATATATCAAATTTCAGTCTTTTAGGACTTCAAGAAACACATTTTTTAAATGTACAGACTGGGAAAAGTTTATTTTCCTGTTGTTTGAATGAAATCCTTAGCCTACATACCAAATTTCAGTCTTCTAGGACTTAGGGAAGTACTTTAGAACTTTTGACTAGAGGGGTTTTGAATGGCAATAAATCTGAAACCATAACAGGTAGAGAATTGATACTTGGTACGTTTGATAGGTCTGTCAAGGACATATTATCCTGAAAATATCAGCATTCTAGCGATAGACTTTACAAATAATTTGCTTCCCCCATACGTGGGAGTGGAGGGGGAAAATTTTGAATTTCTTAATTTTCCTGTAGTTTGTATGCAATTTCTAGTGTACACACCAAATTTCAGTCTTCTAGGACTTCGGGAAGTACCCTAGAATTACAGACTAGAAGTTTTGACTGTCAATAAATCTGAAACTATAAAAGCTAGACAATTGATACTCAATGCGTTTAATAAATCTGCCAAGGACATCTTATCCTGAAAATATCAGCATTCTAGCGACAGAATTTACAGATTTGCTTCACCCATAAGAGGCGTAGAGGGGGGGCATTTCCAATTTCTTAATTTTCCTGTAGTTTGTTGTCAATTTCTAGTCTACATACCAAATTTCAGTCTTCTAGGACTTCGGGAAGTACCTTAGAGGTTTTGAGTAGAGGTTTTGATGATCATCAGTGAGGGACGAAATCGGCGTATTTTAGGTATCAATAAATCTGTAACCATAAAAGCTAGATATTTGATACTTGGTATATTTGATAAATTTGCTGAGGACACCTTATACTGCAAATTTCAGCTTTCTAGCGTCATCCAGACCGAAGTTATGACGAGTCGAAAATACGGCGAAACACTTCGAGAAAAAGGTACGTAGCGCCCCGGCCGCCGTTTGGCTCGTCTTGGCGGGGGCACTGCCGTGCCCCCTGATATGTAAAACTTGCATGCTTATGAAATTATTAAAGTAAGGCAAGGTTAGAGCCTTTGTCGGCATAGAAAAAGATTGACATCTCATTCATCAAAATCGGCTGAGTAGTTTAGGCGCTAAGGTGCAACCCAAATAAATACAAACCTACATACATACATAGACTAAAATCATAACCCTTCCTTTTGGCTTTGCCGTAGTCGGGTAAGAGCAACACAAAATTATGGTGACCCTAGGAGCATTTAGGCCAGCCCGAACATATGACACAATGCGCGTAGGCAACACTAAACGACTATTAAGACCGAGTGCATCACAAATTGTAATTAATGACTTCTAAGGTTACAAAAGCTGTACGTCTCATCCTACACATAACGAACTGTTTTGCGTTTCGCTTGTTACAATAGTAAATTGACCGTATCTCTAACTGTACCTACCTATGTGTCAGTGTATAAATCACGTACTTTATCGAACTAGACATCAACTAAGTAATTTAAAAATTTGTACCTAGGTATCTTGGATATACAGACTACTTATAAGTAGGTTTGGCCCGATGTCATCTTCTAGAACAAGGTTCTTAAAAATGGTGGGTTCCCAACGAGTCACGCCAAACCGAGTAACAGTGTGACTCGTTGGGAATTTTTCGAAAACATGGTGTCTGTTTATACATAGATCACTCCTTATAACTCTCGACCTGCCTGTCGAAGGTCTATAAAATCGGTTCAACCGTTCCAAAGATCAGCCCGAACAAACAGACAAAAACATGTTGGAGATATTTGGGTACCAAGATTCATGGAAAATGATAGGCTTTCATGAACACTCTCATGCGCTTATTGAGTAAATAAGGTTGAATTTCCAAAAAATCCTTTCTTAGTATGTGCCTATACATTATAACTCATAATTTAAAAAAACTCCCGACACAAAAACCTCTATAAGAAAACTAGAAAAGAGCTGATAACTTTCAAACGGCTGAACCGATTTCTTTCGATTATAGCTAAGAACACTCTCGATCAAGTCACCTTTCGAACAAAAAAAAACTAAATTAAAAATCGGTTCATTCGTTTAGGAGCTACGATGCCACAGACAGATACACAGATACACGCGTCAAACTTATAACACCCCTCTTTTTGGATCGGGGGTTAATAAAAGGAGCCTAAAAATTGTCAAAATTTCAAGTTCCTATCCCCATCGGTTTGGACTGTGCGTTGGTAGATTACTCATCAGTCAGTCAGTCAGAACAACTCTTTGTATATAATTACTTACCTATTTAGAGATTTAGGTACCTAAATCTCTAAATACTACGTAATCCTGTTTATTTAAAAGAAATTCAAAATTATATTTTTGGATTCCTATTTCATTACCTTCTTACAATCAATAGACAGATACTTTATTATGGCACTTAGAATTTTTTTGATTATAACGAGAATTCATACCTACCTAACTTAATTTATGGAAGCCATATTATGTAAGCGTGTTCTATATTATAAGGGCTCATGAGATTTCTACCATGTTGTATACTTGTATGGATTCTCCCATAGTCTATTAAAGTATTTTATTTAAACTGAAAAAGGATTTAATTAAGCAGGCTTAATGTCAGCGATCCTCACTTTATATAACAAATTAGATTCTGTCACATATGGATACTAGTTGATGCCCGCGACTTCATCCGCGTGGATTTAGGTTTTCAAAAATCCCGTGGCAACTATTTGGTTTTCCGGGATAATAAGTAGTCTATGTCCGTCTCCAGGATGCAAGGTATCTCTATAACAAGTAGATGAAGTTCGCAACTTCGTCCACGTGGATTCAGGGTTTTAAACTTTTCGGGAACTTTTCAATTTTCCGAAATAAAAGTAACCTATGTCCTTCCCCGGGATGCGAAATATCTCTGTACCAAAGTTCGTTAAAATCGGTTAAACTGTTGGGCCGTGAAAAGCTAGCAGACAGACAGGCAGACACACATTCGCATGTATAATACCTATTAATATGGATTATTGCATGATTTATAAATGGCATGATTTGCAAATGTCGGAATATTGTACAAAGTGTAATAAAACTTTTTATTAGCCGAGTTAACATGTTATGGTCTAGTATGCTAATAAAAATATACGTACAACATAATAAATACGAGAATTTATCAGCGCTAAGCATACATAATATTCTTAATTTAAAATCAAGTAACCAAGTAGGATATTATATAACACCATTGCTTTGAATACAATACTAAAGTAACTTATTATTACCTTGATTCATAAAGAATATTGGTTAATTTATGGTCAAATAGTAAAATATGGGCTAGTTATTAAACACAGCGGTCTATGTTTATCATGGTTATCAGTGCAGATAAGGAGAAATTCAATACAATATAGCGCCCACGCTTTTAGTGCCTTTACCGACATCTGTAATATACCTACTTAAAGCACGTAATGGAATATATCATTCATTGTCATCATATCAACCGATTGCTACTCCTGCGGTCCACTACTGAGAACGGTGCAGTATGCAACGGGTTTCCCGAGGCGACAAGGTAACGCAATCTGTGGTGCCAGCTGCGAATACTAAGCAATTGAAATCACCAACATTATCCAAAAAGAGTAATAAATACCCTTTTATAATATCGAATATACTGTAATATACTCAAAGCCAGTAAGTAATGAGATTCAATTTTCAAACATAGGAACACAAATCAATTCCACACAAAGACCTCAGTATAATTTTGTCCAGTAATAGACTACAGGCCCATGTTCAAAAATGGATGGGTCATATGAACCACCAGGTGACGTATACAGGACGATATAAGAGCATAAAATAATACGATTCAGCACTATGCCGTCATTTGTAAGCTGTCCAACAGAGTGCTGGTGAGAATTCAAAAGTGCAGGTAGAGTGAGTACATTTTGGTCATATATTTTTGTACGGCATTTTTACCATCGATAGATCCATGAAAAATAATAAGAAAGCGCGCAGTGCCGTAAAAAAATGGTGCGCCACAAAGTCAGTAAATTTTTTGATTTTCTGACCTTTTCCGGGGTAAATTTGGTCATTTAATTCTGTACGGCACTAGTTTCATACTGTTTCAATACAGCCTCTAATCCATTATTCCGCAACGCCGTACAAAAATCATGCGACAAGGAGAAAAAATTGAGGGTAGCAACCCCCTCTCTTTCCGTGGTCCGGGGGGTGATTTGAAAAAGTACGGCTTTGGTTCCAAAACATTATCTAGCACTCAAAAGTACTATTAAAAATAATGCCGTCAAAAAATTAGTGTTCATTTGAATGTGTATCAATAATTATCTTAATTTCATGGTATACTTGATTTTTAAAGCTGTAAAATCATTTGACTCTGTACGGCAACTTTTTTTTTAACATGATAGTGTAAAATACTATTGTTGTATAGTATTGCCGTTCAAAAGAAACTGTTCTAAAAAAAATTATAGAGAAATACAAAAACTGAAATTTTTCAAATTATTGCAAAAGTTTAAATATTCATAGATTAATAAAATATAGCAATTTTCTACGCTTTTCCCTTGTTTTAAATAGTATTAAGATAAATAAATTAGGAAAAAATTATGCCGTACATTTTAATGCAGACCATATCTTTTAGGCTGATGAAAATGACGCTACCATTTTAAGGGTGTAGTACTTTATGGCCATCTGATACTGTACGGCATTAACATATTTTTGAAGAGAACAATTGATAATATGATAAAATCACTATGCCGTCTAACTGAAGTGAACGGGTGTGTATATAATATCCACATCCCCTACAAACCTTTGGACCAACGAAAATGTACGGCATGTAAAAAAATATTATCTATGCATAAAACACTTTCAAAATAAATTAATTTTATGTTGTTTCAAATCATCCCCCGGACCACGGAAAGAGAGGGGGTTGCTACCCTCAATTTTTTCCCCTTGTCGCATGATTTTTGTACGGCGTTGCGGAATAATGGATTAGAGGCTGTATTGAAACAGTATGAAACTAGTGCCGTACAGAATTAAATGACCAAATTTACCCCGGAAATTGTCGGAAAATCAAAAAATTTACTGACTTTGTGCGCACCATTTTTTTACGGCACTGCGCGCTTTCTTATTATTTTTCATGGATCTATCGATGGTAAAAATGCCGTACAAAAATATATGACCAAAATGCACTCACTCTACCTGCACTTTTGAATTCTCACCAGCACTCTGTTGGACAGCTTACAAGTGACGGCATAGTGCTGAATCGTATTATTTTATGCTCTTATATCGTCCTGTATACGTCACCTGGTGGTTCATATGACCCATCCATTTTTGAACATGGGCCTGTAGTCTATAAATAAACCTACGCCTGTTGTACCTTCTCAGTAATATCTTGGATGAATTAGTGTTAAATTCATCCAACAATAATATACACAAAACAAGTAATGAGATTCGTAATTCGAATGCTTCCGCGGTGCAGAATGCAATGGGTCCCCGAGGCGACAAGGTAACGCAATCTGTGGAGCCAGCTGCGAATAATAAGCAATTCGTTATGTATTCATCCGGGAAAAATCGTGCGCCGCCCGCCCCAGGTACACGCCTTGAATTAGGAATCGACACTGAAATGGACATACACAGTTGGACATACAAGTACGCTGGAAGAGTGCGGTGAATATAAACTTAGTGATACCCGCGCAACCGCCAGTCCGTTGAGGAACAAACACAGGTTTTAGTGTGTGCAAGCCCCACATAACCCCTCCGTTTCCCCTGACGGAAGGGTATGCGTTAGGCATTTCCTGTGTATAAAAAAAAGTACGATGGAAGACGTGTGCTATACAAAATCACAATTATTTTTGTCCCAATTCGAAGCGCTCCAACGAGCGCGCTGGGAACTAAAATTGACTGTTTCTATCGAAATCGGCTACATGTTGACACTATGTAGACAGATGTCTCATCAGCTCATCATTAATACTTTGTTGCGATTGCGCTCACGTGAAATTCAAAATCAAATTGCTTCAAAAAGAGGTCGGCAATCCCAGGTCCAGCGTGTATTTATAGAGGTCCACGGGAATCAGTGACAACGCTTTGGTTTCACATATTTCATATACGTAATTTCTTTTTTGGTTCACAATAATGATTATAATATCTTTAGGGCTGCCATAGAAATCTTTTTACGTTGATACATTACACAGGATTTTAGGCCCAATTTTGAAACTTACCTACTTATTACAAAAGTTTTAGACACTTAGACATTTTCTGAATTTAGGCGTTTGTTTTATAGATAAGAGACACTGTGGGGAGGTATTAACTGAAACTTTATAAAATATTTGCAGTCTCTCAATCTCCACCTTTTACGCTCTTCGATTTTACGAAATAGTAAAGTAATCTTGGAGCAATATTTACTAATCTTCGGATTTAGGTTACCAGCTACACACACATTTAATTTTAACAAATTCCATACGATTTAGTTAAAATAAACCACTGGCGCGTGGAATAATTTACGAGTATATCCCTGAAGATACCACTTCTTGGCGCCAGAAGCCATAAATTTTGCGAGTCAAAGCATTAAAATCTCGTTAAAACGCTATCCAGTATCGGCAGACCCTGGCACCTAGTAGTTACAGCTCGTCGACTCCGACTGTGGGTAATGTAACGTAATGAAATAACCCAGAACGCACGATGGACCCGTCGCGTCGCCATCGCCAAAGCGCAACAAGTGTGTTCACTCAACAGATCGCTAAACTAATCGGGCTGGCTAATCGAGTGGAACGCAGAAAAATGCAAAAAATTAGCGCGTGAGCTTAGCTGTTCACCGTTTGTTTACTACTCATATCCTGTCTGTGTTTTTATTCGTATAACATAACTTTAACTCGTATAACATAACTCTAAAGAGCAGATGTACAATTAATTGGATAAATTGCTGTATAAATTAATGCTTCTCATGATATTTTTTTGGTTATACAATTATACATATATTACCTTTATGATTTTGATTATTTCATCGCCGGCTCATTAAGTGATTACTGACCGAATGTCTCCTCTCAGAATGAGATTTTCGTTATATGTAACGTAACGTCCGAAACGGTTCCTTATTCCAAGGTCCTTCAGCCATCATAATATTTTGACCTATGATCTCCAGTCCATACCTACTAATTATGGACCTAACCAATGCTAAAGATGCTTGCACTATTACTACAAGTAACTGGTTAGGTAAGAGATTTAAAGTCAGTCAAAAGTCGCAAGTGATCTAATGGGTCTCGCAGTATTTAACTGGTTTCACTCGTCCAGAAAATGATACAGCATTGGACAACATAAATGCTTAAATGCAGGCACATGATGAGGCCTCAACAGACTGTTACCGAGTGGTTATCAATAACACAAATAATAAGTTGCTCAAGCTATTTTCTCACTTGTGACATGTTTCAAAGCAGTAACCAGTTAGAAATTATATTTTATTAGATTATCTAATTGGTGTTTTATAATGATAGCTTTTAATAAACGAACCGTTAAACTTTTCGTTGATTATTATTTTTAATAAATACGTTGTACAGTATTTTTTTAAAGATGTTCAACTTTTTATGTATTTTCACGTTAGTTACCACATTTAATACCTCTGTGAGTCTTAAACAAATACAAGTAATATCGAGCATATAATTTATGCAAACTTAAAAGATACGGAATATCATTAAACGTATGTAAAAAATATGTATGACTTTATTCATCATTTTCAAGCGAACCTGAATATAAATGACCTGTTACTGCAAACCAACACAGTTCAACTATATACTACAAGCCATATAGCTATATTCCGGTTCAGTTTGAACCTATCACGGAAACTGCAGTGTAGGAATGTAGGTACTAGCTACTGAGAATCGAATGAGTCAGAGTCTGGATGCATTCACGTTTAAAACTTCTTTTTATTTTCTCGTCTCTACTGTAAAGGAAATGTTGTATTACGCTCGATTGATCCGAGGATTTGTTGAGGTAAGGAAAAAGTGAAACTTGAAAAGCATCCTTGAGTTCTATAGGCCGAAAAGAATTAATGCCATTGTCAACGCAATTTACCAAGACAATGGACAATGGAGGCCGTGTTTGGATGACACCTAATACGTTATACATCGATTGTGTGATGCGCATTGTTAGTTATTTATTGTTTTTTTAAATGTTTACTTAGACAGAAATCATGTTCGTGTGACAAACAATCGAGCAGGCTAATTACATGAACTCATGAAGATCTATGAGCTCATAGCTAGAGCAAACTTAATACGTCACCGACTATTGAGGAATTAGTTTATTCCCCCTTGAATATCCCCCATATCGTAATTCGTAGTTTTGAAGGAACTCAGTAGCTAATAGTAATGCTGTGATTACATAATACTACCGGGTTAGATATTATTAACAGTAATTTGAGAGTAATTTTATCGGCAAGGCTAACAAACAATCAAAACAAACCACGACTGTAGGGATTTTGATCGATCAGACTATAACGTGACCAGACAGCGGTCCAAAATAATAATCATGAAACAACGACTGGACTTCGGACATAGTGCATTCATTAAAAACGTGATATATAACGAATCACCTCAATTAGTAAATAAATGAATCGATCAAATTGATTAAAAAATATCGACTCTCTTTACCTTGGATATAGTCTAAAGAACAGCGTTTGCAACAGTAATCAAAATACAAAAATAAAAACTAATTAACAATATAATGTTATAAATCAGAAAGTGTCTGCTTGTTTGTACTTTTTGTACCAATTCTTTATTCAAACGATTTCAACGTTATATCAAATGTACTCGATATAAAATACATAGTATTCCATGCAAAATAACGTATTAATCGAGAATTAAAAACTAGAAAAGAGCTGATAACTTTTAAACGGCTGAACCAAATTTTTTGGATTATAGCTAAGAACACTCTCGATCAAGCCACCTTTCAAACAAAAAAAAGTAAATTAAAATCGGTTCATTCGTTTAGGCGCTACGATGCCACAGACAGATACACAGATACACAGACACACAGATACACACGTCAAACTTATAACACCCCTCTTTTTGGGTCGGGGGTTAAAAATACTAAATCTAAGCGCACGAAGTGACGGCATTAGCAATTGACGAAATAGAAACTAAAATTGAAACAATGTCAAACATCAGCAAGATCGTATTGCTTATCAGTGAAATCCCTCAAGAATATTCACTATTTCCATCATATTACATAATGTAGAGATACACACTAATAGACGTCGGCTAATCGAGCAACAAGAGCAAGGAGCGAGCTAATGCCGCGGAATGCCGCCGCAAGGTCGGGAGCATTCATCAACCGACGCCCGTCTGAGGTTTCCACGATATGCCTATCCTTACTTAGAGCCTTACTACTGATAATAATGAATGAACGTACAAATAATGTCATCGATAGCTTTATTTTAGTCAATTTCTAAACTTGGTTCTTTATTATGCTTTTTCTAAAAAATTGCTAAAAGATTTATAAAAGGATTTAAACGTCAGAACCAAATACATAAATTTATTTTTGAAAAATCATGTAATGTAAGTTTATACCAAGTTTTGGAGGTATTGACCGTTAAAAAGATGTCGTATGAACAGACAATTCTGGAAGTAACATTAGGGCATATTTGTACAACGTCAGTAGGATAGGATGACGACTTGGATGAATTAACCACAGAAAGTACTTTAATGATCGATGTACGTAAATCAAGGGGAAGTAACAATTGGGCCTGCAAAATTTGAAATAAACTAATTAAGAAACTAACAAACTAACTTACCCTAAAAAGGAGGCTTAGTACAATAATTGATTCTTACTTATAGCTACGTTTTTCTTTGTAAAAAAACACTATTCAAGATATAAACGAAGTACAGAAATACATGAGTTATCATAGCAATCGACTGAATCGTTTATTCATTCGAATAATATTATGATGGCAATTTATGAAAGTGGAGGAAAATACTGCAAATGCCACTCAACAGACTTTAAACTCAGCAGACGCGGTTATTTTTCAAAACAAAAACAATGAACGTTTTCAACGTTCAAGGCTGCGCGCAATTTTAGTTCTAATGACTGGAATTTTCCATTATTAACTGATCATTATTTAAATTTAACCGCGATCAAGGTGTTGATTAAAAAAATAAATTATGTAAATACTATCATACTTATATTGCAGATAAAATAACACCAGTTTGTTAATAGATCAAAGGTTCTTGACAGATCCTTTATTTTAGCGATATTTATTATTCGTAATTATTTATTTAAATTTATTATAAGTACATGGTTATTCCACTAGTTTAAGTATTTTGGTTTTTAATTTTGATGTTCAATGTTTTTGATACATAAAAACCTATTCTAATGTTACCACGTCGTAGCCAAATGGGTAAGAAATAAAAATTAAAGCAGAAATAAAAGAATACTATACCGAAGCATTTTCTAACGAGTGGGCAATTCATCAAGTACTTCCAGGGTGTGTGCGGAGGATGTTTTTTCTTCTTGCAGCTCCTATGCGAGGGGTGGTGGCACCGCTCAGGGGCCCTGCTGTTCTTCGTGAACATTCCGAGTACCCCCTGACACTTCCATAGACTGTCACATCACTGGCACCATTGACACTACTGACTGGCAAACACTACGCGCACTACGCGCACTAGTCGCCGATTCCAACCACTCACTACCACTAATCACAAAGAATAACCACTAAAAGGTCATCTGTAGCCATCCCCCGCCCAGCCAAACACTACACGGGTGCAGCGGGCATTAACTGCAAAGAAAAGAAAACAAAAAAATGTAATAACACCCCTCCCCAAAGAAAACAAAAATAAACAGGGTAATAAGACTGGTAATAAAGTAGGACAGACATATTGAATAGTTCTCGTTAGGTGTTCCATAATCTAAGCTTCCGCTGTCGCTCGTCATGAAAGAACGAAACAAAAAATATACGGCAGCTACTTTTTGTACTCGCAATGCGCCGTTATGAGATGAAAGTGAAGCATGTCACTGTTCCACCAACGTACTGACACGATTTTTTATCAGTGTACACGATCTATTAGCGTCGTGTTAAACTTGAGTATCCTTCAATTGGCTGAACAAAGACAGATATTGGCATTTCGAGGAATCGAAATCCGTGACATTGAATTCATACTTGAAGTGTTACACGCAAAAACCGATACAGGTTTTAAATGTGCAAAACAAATTGCACATAACTTTCATGTTACCTTAGCAAGTTAAGATGGGCAGATGCTCGTTGGATCTGGTTGTGGTTACATCGAAGGAGAAACAAAAGTAAAACCAGTTTAGATACCGTTTTTAAGTCAAATAACTAAGGGGCGCGACGTTAGTAGTACGAAAAATCAGCAAGGTCATTCGTGTTAGTGATGTTTTTGGCTAGCCGAATTGTTTCATAATAATTACAAGTCAAATTAGCTCGATTAACTACAACATATGAGTATGTTAGTAATAATAATTATCGTGTTAGAAGACTGTTGGTATGAGTACGAGTAACTGACGTGAACAAAAAATTTAAATACAAATTCTTACATACTAATGAGTCGTTCGCACGTTTTTAATGGACGTAGAACAGCGTAAAATAGCTATAAGTATGCATACTGTAAGTATAATATCACTCTACGCTGGATCTATTAAAGAGCGTACTTTGACTTTGATCAGACTTCAGACCCAGTTAAAATGAGATAAAATGCAGCGATATGTTTCGTTTTAACAGTGCTCTAACAGTCTAAAGTATCAAGTAAGATCGCTTTTACTTCTTACGCATCAACGTGCAGCTTAAACTGCTAGGTCTGGAGAGATATTGCAGAAGTAGATTCCCTCTACTGATTTTAGGCTTCGTTGTTAAACGACAAAAAATAACGTAACAGGACCAAATTTATTTTAAATCACCATATTAATTAATATGGTGATTTAGAATGGCCGTTATTTACATTATGATTGATTCCCTCTCTAATAAATTACACTATTTCCTAACGTTCATATTACATGACTTATTTAATTCATACTCATTCATACTCGATGATTAATGATGAGACTAAAGATACAAAACACATGAAAAGAAAAGAGACAGCGCTCTACCAATGTGACAAACGTGTCGTAGTTAAGTCTTCAATTTAGAACCTAATTAACGTATCTAATATCTACTTATTCTATGTCTAATATATCTTATTCTTTGATATACAATATGAATTTTTAATGGTCGTAATATTATTGTTACTAACGTAGGAAAGGGTTTTGCGAAATTCCAACAAGTTTTATAAAAAAAAAAACGTCAACGGCAAGAAAAAATCTAGTAATCATATGAAAATCGCCAGCGTATTTACCATGTATTTACCGTTCATAGCAACAATGACAGACATTAGAATTTAGAACATACAGGAGTAGGCACGTCAGAAACACTATTTGGGAAACAAGTCATTTGTCGACGGACTTGTTTGCATGCGGTCACAGAGAGGACTGTAGAAGGTCAAGGCATCTCCTAGGATCTAGACCATAGAACACAAAACCTACCACACTCAGGCATGGATTTCGTACCGTTATGAGCATGTATCCATTGTAAGATATAGATAACTAGATAATGCCCGCAACTTCGTCCGCGTGGATTTAGGTTTTTTAATAATCCCGTGGAAACTTCTTGCTTTTCCGGGATAAAAAGTGGCCTATGTCCGGCCCCGAGATGTGAGCTAACTCTGTACTATCGGTTAAACGGATGGATCTTTAAGAATCTCGTGTGAACTCTTTGATTTTCCGGAATAAAAAGTAGCATATGTCCTTCCCCGGGATGTAAGCTAACGCTGTACCCGTCAAAATCGGTTAAACTGTTGGAACGTGAAAAGCTAGCAGACAGACAGACAGAAACACTTTCGCATTTATAATATAGTATACAGTATAATAGTATGAAGTATGGATTAACAGAATCGGTGAAACAGGACAGGAATATGCCTAATACGCTCTTAGAAGTTGTGATACAAGAAACTGTACTGTTTGAAGGTGTTCACACTGCGTCATGCGAATAAGTACTATTGCCGCCGCGCACAATAGAGTAACATACTATTCCTTGTATTCCAACATCCTGAAGGAGAATTAGAGAGCAGAATACACAACTTCAAGTCTTTCGAAAGTCATCAATGCATGCAATGATTAATTTTTAGGGTTCGTCAAGTCAACGAAAAGTACCATTTAGGTTTTCTTGACAGACACGACGGACGGACGGACAGACGGACGGACGGGCGGACAGACAGATAGACAGACAACAAAGTGATCCTATACGGGTTCCGTTTTTCATTATGAAGTACGGAATCCCAAAAACCTACTGTTATTTCATAATTTTAAGTTTTCCTGCTGTCCATACTGACTACCGTTTTTTTTTTCAAACTTCCAATTCTGTATAAGTAGATGTGGCCCTCATGTGCTAAGACCATTTTCCTCGAAGATGCGACTTGCGAGGCCTATCGATTAGCTTCTTATAGCCTTGTATACTTGTATGGAGTTATATAAGTACAGGCTCGACCAGGATGATTCACGTTAGACCAAATACGGTGGTCGTTCCAATGTACGACCTTTTGTTTTTGCAAGAAACCAAACCGGATTCAAGGCACGCACTTCTCTACCTATATCTTTCTCCGACAAACTTACAAGAATATTTTTTGTACTAGAAATGATTGTTTCTAATTATATTATCACTGTCTGAATTCTGATCTCCTGATTGAGATTATAGATTATGGATCGGAGAAAAGAGACCCCGCAGACGTAGCATGATAATATGTCTGTCTGACCAGATGTAAGAAACTGTCGATTCTGTTATACCTTCAGTACGGCCTCCAATAAAGAAACCTGGCGCAACATCGTGAAGGAAGCGATATCTCAAGGGAGCCATGATCCTCAAAGCTGAGGAATCGACGCGAGAAAAAGAGAAAAAATAATATATCTGTTAAAATAACCAACCGCCCTTTGGTATCTCTATATATATAGCCTCTACCTAGTATCAATATCTCAAATGATTTCCTGCTTTGCTACAGATTGCACTAGTAAAGATTGTTATTATTTTTCACTGATTCAGTTAATTTAAGGACTTAGTTGTAAAAATAAAATCACTACCCATATTTTATAAATTCAAAAGTGTGTTTGTCTGTTAGTTTATCGGTTCGTTGGTTTGTCCTTACAGAATAACGGATCGACGTGAATTCTTGCATGGATATAATTAAAGACCGTAAGAATGACATATGCGTCTTTTTATCCCGGAAAATCAAAGAGTTCACACGGGTTCTTCAAAAACCTAAAACCACGCGGACGAAGTCGCGGGCATCAGCTAGTCAACCATATTGAAACATAACTTAACATCGCGTTCATAATTTCCAACACTTAATAGACAATGAAAATTCAATACAGACAATATCCCATCCCAGACACAAATAACGATTTCCGAGACCACACAGATGTTGCGGCTTCGATAGCCAAGCTCGTATAAACTGACCGTTAGGTGGAACTTGGGAGTTGGGGGGTAGATGTTCATTCATCTGAAGAGTGACGTCATAACGGGGTCGTGCCCTCGCAGTTGGCGACAGAAAATAAGCGCCGACAAAGGACTTAGAGCATGGAAACTGCTCCATACATATCAACCTAAACGTATTAACATCTAAACTTCTCAATACTTTAGGAGAATACTTTCGTAAAACCGTAGACGGTGGAAGGATTGTAGCGGATTTTTATCAGGCTAATGCATTTATAATGTTCTTTAAATGCATCCGTCGTCTCCGAGACGCTAGTCAGCTGTACCAAAGCACTTTCAATTGCGCTTCTATGTATGGAGAATAGTCGCTGGATCGGGGTAACTTGATATTGCTCCGTTTTAAACCTAAAGTTTTACGTAAGATGCAAGTATTTCTTTGCACAAAACTATTTTTCTAACAATACTCAATTAGTTACCTATCTAGTAACAAAAAAAAAGTAGGTATTACTTACCTACTTTTTTTATTTTTTTTATTTCTCGTTTAAAGAGCTGGGTCACTAGTGTGACCATGTGGCTCTGGTAGGTCCATACCATCCTATATCAAATACCTACTTGCTGGGTTTTATTCGAAGCAATAGTTTCTAGCTTTCTAATGAGGTAAGGTGGCTTTTATATATAGAGAATAATCGCTGGATCGGGGTAACTTGTTATTGTTCCGTTTTAAAGCTAAAGTTTTACGTAAGATAGTATTAACTACTATTGAAAACTTTAAAGCAAGTTTTTCTGTACAAAAATACACTTGAAACAATACTCAATAGTTTCAGTTACCTATCTAATACCTACTTGCTCATTTATTTTTGATGAAGTTTGGGTTTTATTATGAGCAATAATTATGAGACCTAAGCACTTTCAATTGCGCTTTTATGTATAGAGAATAGACAACAATACTCAATAGTTTCAGTTACCTATCTAATATCTACTTGCTCTTGTATTTTTGTTCCTGTTTGGGTTTTATTAAAAGCAATAATTACAAAGCAGCTTTGATTAGGCGAAGAGATAGATATTGTTCGGTATTAAACTCTTTAAAGTATAACTAACTAGTAAAAATTATATTATTAGCTACATTTCAGATCCTAAGCTTTTCCAAGTGACAATGACAGAAAAAAAGCGGCGATAGTAGACTCTTTCAAGTTAGTGCGATAAGTAACTAACTGGTAGGTATACTAGGTGCCTTTACCTAAAGGATTTCCAGTTGACAATGATAAAACTACAGTAGGTACATACGCGAAAACTAATCGGTTCGTAGAGCGATAAAGTAGCACCGGTGATAGTGTTTGTAACAAAATGTTTCGACGAGGGCGTATCGATTGAATTAATGAGATGTGGGCACACGTGTGGTCCGTGTGTAGAGTTGTGGGCGCGATTACAAACGACCAACTTATCGAATAAGACTGTTTTTACGACCGCTTCATAGCGCAAGTGTGACTAGAACAATAGAAGATTTTTTAAGCGTTGTGCAACATTTTTTGGCTATGTACTACGGCTCCACTATCGGTATTGGGCAAATGATTCAAGTCCGGGCATACGATGGTTCGGCATTCGGCAAACCAACTGGCCACATTCGGGATATTTGAACACTCGTCAAACCCAAAACATACACCGTTTTGGGTTTGACGAATGTTCAAATAAGTCGGGCAAATCAGTCGGCCGGTAGATTCGATATTTTGTGTTCTTTCAAAAACACGAATAGTCCTGTGGTATATTATTATATATCCTGGCAAAACAAAGAGTTCCCGCAGAATTAAAAAAAAAACACTAATATCTATCTGTGGTTATTGCGGCGCATAATGTAATAAAAATGCCATGTACATTCATTTTATAAGTTTAATAAATATAAATAAAATAAATAAATCAACGCTTACCTATAATTATATTATACGCTATTCGAGTTAGTGCGAATGTACGTAATGATCGATTGCCGCCGGTCACACAATTCGCGAATCACAAATCATTGGACGAATTCCGATAGTGGTGCCGTACCATTAGAATAATCGCATAGCTAATGCGTGTGTGAGTATTTTGGACACGTAGATGATAAAGACGGAAAAAACTAAGTGTCTGAATACAATCCAATGGATGGAAGGTTTTCTTCGACTGAGGCACTCTTATTAGGATAATTGTAATGAAAGAATGGACATACGAGTGTTATAGCTCTGTCAACAATAGGCCGATGAATTGCTTTTAAGTAAGACATAATTGTTATGGCACCTACAATAAACTTAAGTGTAAAGAATAATTGGATGTATTGGATTGGTGAGCGAAGCAAGCGATATAGCTGTTCAGCAAGTGATAATAATATGTCCTGTCCTGAGACCGTAAAAGCCTTAGGAGGAGAATACAATTTGATGTTTCAATGATGCCTATTTAAAATCAATACGCAATCACTACTTACCCATATTATAAATGCGAAAGTGTGTTCGTTTGTTGGTTTGTCGATCAATCACGCCGCAACGGAGCAACGGATCAACGGGAGTTTTGCATAGATGTTTTCGTATTTAAAGACGTCATTATAGGCGGCAAATATTTGTCCCGAAAAATCAAAGAGTTTTTAAAAACCTAAATCCACGCGGACGCAGTTGTGGGCATCAGCTAGTATAAGATAGGTATTAGGTAAGTACATAAGTAATACAAATACGCAGAAACTAATTTATCAATAGGTACCTACTTAAGTAATTGGAAAAGTATTACATTTACCATCGATATTTAATGAGAAAGAATGAATTATACAATTTTAAATTGTAAATGGCGTCTAAATCGACACGTCATTGTAAAACAGCAATAACTGTTGATTATGTAGTTTGTAGGTATACATAATATAATGACGAAGGAGGCTTGCCGCGATAACGCGAGGTCAAACATCCAATAAAACAGTACACAACGCCACTTTATTCATTAATATGATTTACCTACTTTCCGAGCCGACTGACTGAGCTCTCATTTAAGGAATGTTTAAAACGATCTCTTTAACGAGACCCAGACGAAATTTCCGCTTGGCATGCGACAGTGGAAATTTTATTTTATTTTATTCAAATACAAGTTAGCCCTTGACTGCAATCTCACCTGGTGGTAAGTGTGATGCAGTCTAAGATGGAAGCGGGCTAACCTGGAAGGGAGTATGGTAGTTTTTACTAAACCCAGTATACCCATTTGGTTTCAACACGGCATAGTACCGGAACGCTAAATCGCTTGGCGGCAGGGCTTTACCGGTAGGGTAGTAACTAGCCCCGGCCGAAGCCTTCCACCAGATCAGCGGGGTAATTTGCTAACTCAGTGTCTAACATTGATTCTACATTGCTGCTTCACTGAGCGGTATTTAAATAATTTTTCGTAGAAAATCTTCAATGGATTAAAAATAAATGTCAAATGAGCTGCTTAGTTGCTATCATTCAGTGTTAGAGACTGAGTTAGCGAATCAATAGGCAAATCGGAGATTTAGAAATTATGAAATTACAAACCCTTGCCAGGAATCGTACCCAGGACCTACCACTAATAAAACTAACAAGACAGCGCTTGCCACTGGCGCCAGGGGGGTCGTCAAAAATTCCACTTGGCATGCAACAGTGGAAAAGCTGAGCAGAAAACGTTTTGATTTAACTTAATATAAAATTCCAGTAAAAAACAAAGTAAAAATTAATAAAATAGAGTCGCAAGTAACAACAATTACTATTCCAGACGAAGGTGCTTTGAACGCAACCAGGGTTATTCACCTTTAGGAATTAATGGTGTGCTTTACTTAATGCTTTTATTGTGTCGCTTCGCAAAATCCTCAACTAAATGAAAAAGTGATCCGATAAGGGTTCTGTCTTTCCTTTTGAGGTACGAAACCCTAGAAAACCCTAGAAAAATTGCGAGTTTGCACACTAAGGGTTCCGTAGGTACCATCGTACAAGATATAACACTATGAACTTTTTTTTTGCATGGTGGTCATTTTGTTTTTTTTATTATTTTGTTAGAGTCCCGTTGGTAGACAATTAATCTTTTCTCTTTATGATATTATTAGAAAGATTTTATTATATTGAAAATTCTTTAGCCTGTTGTTAGGGCCAAGTCAAATATTTAAGCTAAATCATGATAAGATTGGTAGTGGTAACAATTTTTTGATGCCAAGAATTTCTTTTTATCTTCTTAATTAAGAAACTGGATTGGAATATGTACCTACCTACTTCGATTTAAGTAATGTCGTATTTATAACATTGCGAGTTGCGATATCCAATAGGTATAAGTAAGTATTTACTTATATTATTTTTTATCTTACAAAATCAGTCAGAAGCTTAATGATAAGGCTCAGTCAAATGTTTTAATCGAGATACAACGGTACGTATAAAACTTTTTAATTATTAGCAGATACCAAGTAGGTAAGTATGTAATTACTTCTTATCTATAAAATTAATGCTTAGTTTTAAATTAAGTAATATGTGCGGATTTAAACTGATACGAAACCTGTAGCAGATTTCAGAACACAACTTTACATTGCAAAATCATTCATAAACTTATACCAATAAAATAAGTTATCAAGATAAGACACAAGGTACAACTTACTTAATCCCCATCATGCTAAACTTAAGTAAAACTTGTTCAAAAAAGTTATAATTTAATTAATTAGTACTTAAATTTAAACTTAATTTGGATGTAAAAATGTAATAGATTGCATAATGTATTACAAAATCGTGCAACTGCTTCTTGACGAGACCCAATCAAATTACTATAAATATTCTGAAATATAAAAATCAAGATAATAGACTACAGGCCCATGTTTAAAAATGGGTGGGTCATATGAACCACCAGGTGACGTATACAGGACGATATAAGAGCATAAAATAATAAGTTTCAGCACTATGCCGTCACTTGTAAGCTGTCCAACAGAGTGCTGGTGAGAATTGAAAAGTGCAGGTAGAGTGAGTACATTTTGGTCATATATTTTTGTACGGCATTTTTACCATCGATAGATCCATGAAAAATAATAAGAAAGCGCGCAGTGCCGTAAAAAAATGGTGCGCCACAAAGTCAGTAAATGTTTTGATTTTCTGACAATTTCCGGGGTAAATTTGGTCATTTAATTCTGTACGGCACTAGTTTCATACTGTTTCAATACAGCCTCTAATCCATTATTCCGCAACGCCGTACAAAAATCATGCGACAAGGGGAAAAAATTGAGGGTAGCAACCCCCTCTCTTTCCGTGGTCCGGGGGGTGATTTGAGAAAGTACGGCTTTGGTTCCAAAACATTATCTAGCACTCAAAAGTACTATTAAAAATAATGCCGTAAAAAAATTAGTGTTCATTTGAATGTGTATCAATAATTATCTTAATTTCATGGTATACTTAATTTTTAAAGCTGTAAAATCATTTGACTCTGTACGGCAACTTTTTTTTTAACATGATAGTGTAAAATACTATTGTTATATAGTATTGCCGTTCAAAAGAAACTGTTCTAAAAAAAATTATAGATAAATACAAAAACTGAAATTTTTCAAATTATTGCAAAAGTTTAAATATTCATAGATTAATAAAATATAGCAATTTTCTACGCTTTTCCCTTGTTTTAAATAGTATTAAGATAAATAAATTAGGAAAAAATTATGCCGTACATTTTAATGCAGACCATATCTTTTAGGCTGATGAAAATGACGCTACCATTTTAAGGGTAGTACTTTATGGCCATCTGATACTGTACGGCATTAACATATTTTTGAAGAGAACAATTGATAATATGATAAAATCACTATGCCGTCTAACTGAAGTGAACGGGTGTGTATATAATATCCACATCCCCTACAAACCTTTGGACCAACGAAAATGTACGGCATGTAAAAAAATATTATCTATGCATAAAACACTTTCAAAATAAATTAATTTTATGTTGTTTCAAATCACCCCCCGGACCACGGAAAGAGAGGGGGTTGCTACCCTCAATTTTTTCCCTTTGTCGCATGATTTTTGTACGGCGTTGCGGAATAATGGATTAGAGGCTGTATTGAAACAGTATGAAACTAGTGCCGTACAGAATTAAATGACCAAATTTACCCCGGAAATTGTCAGAAAATCAAAACATTTACTGACTTTGTGGCGCACCATTTTTTTACGGCACTGCGCGCTTTCTTATTATTTTTCATGGATCTATCGATGGTAAAAATGCCGTACAAAAATATATGACCAAAATGTACTCACTCTACCTGCACTTTTCAATTCTCACCAGCACTCTGTTGGACAGTTTACAAGTGACGGCATAGTGCTGAAACTTATTATTTTATGCTCTTATATCGTCCTGTATACGTCACCTGGTGGTTCATATGACCCACCCATTTTTAAACCTGGGCCTGTAGTCTATAAGACAGCCGATAAAACGTTTTAAATTTTAATTAATTTAAACAAGACCAAGAAAACTTTTACTTTATACTATAATTTTATGCTTATTGCAAAATCCTTCAGCAATCGCTTGAAAAGGATTACATAAAATGTTGTTACAAGAAAATCAAGATTAGATCGTAGATAAAATACGTATAATTATACAATCATATCAAATCGCAACACCAATATTTATGATCAAAACCTCATTTTTTTATCTGTAGTTTAGATCTAAACACCTTGTAACTCGTAACTACTATTATTTTATATCGTGTGTTTTAACGAGAAGTAATGGCACTAATTCAGAGCGCAACAAAATTTTAGAGTATTCGCATCTTTGTCTCACCAATGTAATAAGAACAGGACAGACAAACTTAAACTAATTTAGAACCATCAAACCTCGTGACTTTAGGTGCCAGTCGTGAGATTTGTAGAGTGCATCATTAAGTCCTTTTTAAAAATCATTTTCCGTCCTTTTTAACCCCGATCCAAACCCAAAAAGAGGGGTGTTATAAGTTTGACGTGTATCTGTGTATCTGTCTGTGGCATCGTAGCTCCTAAACTAATGAACCGATTTTAATTTAGTTTTTTTTTGTTTGAAAGGTGGCTTGGCCGAGAGTGTTTTAGCTATAATTCAAGAAAATCGAATCAGCCGTTTGAAAGTTATCAGCTCTTTTCTAGTTACTGGAAACCTTCACTTGTCGGGGGTGTTATAAATTTTTAATTTACACTTGTTAGGAATATTAAAAAGAAAAAGATGCAGATACTCTAAGTTTAGTTTAGAGGAAAACATCGGAATCGATAAGTCTAGGATTGATGTAATTTAAGACAGTAATTTATGTTGTAAAATTAGCGCAAAGTATAATTGCAAGACATTCTACTTTTTCCACGTGACCGTATTTAAAGTATATCTATAGCACGTGCTAAAGTACTAGTTATCTGGTGAATGTGTGTGTTAAGTACACTGGTAGTGGTAATTGCGTATCTTAGCCGGCGGAGGGGGCGGGGCGCCGCACGCGAACTGATAATAATTATTAGTCTAGGGCAATTAAGAGGCGCCAGATATACGCCATGGATGAGATAGTAGCGAGCTGCTGGAAGAACACAAATTCATAACAAGATACAATTTATCTGAAGATCCGGGTGTAGAGGGGTCTCTCCGTCACTCGCTCCATACAAACGTAGTTCGTCTCTCATTTGAATACTAACCAATCATACTCAATGGAATTTTGTAGAAACGTTCCGGGAACTAATATCTATGTCTGTGGTTTTCCAGATTTCCGTCAAAATATTCGGTTTCAAAGTTACGCGGTCTTAAAAATTCACATACAAATCTTTGAGCCCCTGTTATTTTAAAACTACATATTTTTAGAAAAATCTTAAACACCACAGGCACAGATATTAGTTTCAAGAATATGTCTGCAAAATTTCATGGACTTTGGTTGCTTAATATTCAAATGAAATTGGGGCTACGATTGTATGGAGTAAGTGACGGAGAGAGCCCTGTTTTAAACTAGATGCGCTTGCGAATGAGTACAATCTGGCATGATTACAAGCGATAATGAAATTGAGTGTACCTACATAACGTAAAAAGGGGACGCCCGCCGTCCTGAATAAAACCTATTCCACCCGAATCCCCGTTTTTGTAATAAACTAACGAAATACTATGTCTAATAATAATAGTCGAAATAAATATATAAGGGAACCAAAAAAATTACTCTCAACTTCTTGTGCATCTCCAGTATTAGAGGTCACATAATTTCAAGAAACTGGGCTACGATGGCTCGTAGGCGTTATTCAGGTCCATTCTTGGATGTTGAAGTCTAGGACTAACTTGTATTTGAATAAAAAAATCAAAAAAACCTACTCTCATACTCTCAACTTAATTTAATTAAAAAGAGACAGCTGACACGGATATTCCGTAAATAATGGAACAGAATATGATTGAGTAAAAGTGAACTACAAAGTACCTATAAAATCGCAAATCACAATTTTTTTAACCAAGTGCGAGTCAGACTCGCGTACCGAGGGTTCCGTACTCGGGTGTTTTTTCCGATGTTTTGCACGATAAATCAAAAACTGTTACTTAAAACTAAATAAAAATCTGTTTTAGGATGTAAAGGTTATGTATCCTTTCACCCACTTGGTATAGTTATGTATGCTATAGGTAGCCTATAGGGTTTTAACATACATGACAAACAGACGGACAGACAGATAACCAAGTAATCCGATAAGGCTTCCTTTTTTGCTTTTGAGGTACGAAACCCTAAAAATTGTAAAATATGCTTCAGTGCCTACTGAATCAGTAGATCAATCAACAATACACTGCCTCATTGAATATAATATACATATACATACGCTTTGTATCTAGTTTGTACTTATACATTCTCGTCTCTAAGGATCGGATCTTAGATAAGCAATTTTGCAATTGAATAAGCGATTGGTTGGAACAATCACATGCTTGTAATATATTGTTTAGTTTATACTTCAACATGCATATGTGTGTTCATGAATACGTTAACACGCATCACTTGTTGAGCCGAATGGAATAATACTAAGAATTGTGGTTAATGTAATTGCAATTGGCTTTTAGAAAATATAAAATGTTCATGAGATAACTCGACAAACAGGAAGTTTTGTAGTAATTTGTCATTATCATCATCACGATCAACCCATCGTCTGCCCACTACTGAGCATAGATTTCCTGTCAGAATGAGAAGGGATTGGGCCACAGTCTACCACGCTGGCCCAAAGCGGATCGGCAAACTTCACCATCTTTGAGAATATTATCAGAATTCTTACTTCTTTCTATTCTTCTTTCTTCAATGTTAACGGATTGCAATAATGTTCAGCACATGCTACAATCAACTAAAAGAATTGGCAATTGTAAATTTTTGTTTCAAGATCTACGTTTTATTTTTTTTTACTTAATTTTATTGTAACTACCTAAGTAAATGTAATGATAAGATCCAAATACAATTATCTTGATTTACAATTAAAATTGTTAAAGATAACCGATGTTTCGCAAGTAGGTAAGCAAACGAACTCGAAGTGGAAAATTTACCACGTATTGTTGAGAGCTACAAGCTATCGCGTGACGAGTTAAATTACGTACATTCCTATAAACTAACATTACTGAAGAAGCATCATTATATGTTTTTCCGTATTAGAAAACTACGGCATCATATCATGCTCTCTTAATAAATAACAAGGGAAAGTTTACAACTATAACATAAACAACAATACTGATTAGATAAAGAGTATGTAACTAGCTAGTAGGTACGACACTCGTTGAAGACATATGTATTGCGTTCATTATCTTCACAGATAATATTAGCCAAGTTCTAATCGAAGAAGCGTGTTTTCAATAAGTTAACTTTTATGATAATCCCAAATTCATACGTAGCTCAGGTTTGATACGAAAAGTTCTTCTTTGTATTCTTTATTTTTTAAATATTTCTGAAACGATTTCGTATTCAACATATTATCATTGTTATGTTTTAGTCCTAGATCTTAATATTGTCACTATTATTAGTTTCCCACCAGGTTCCATCATCAAAATAGGGCGCGTCATCAAAAATCGCTTAAGGATTTTATCAAACAATCAATCAACTGAGAGCGTTTTCATGATAACAAATTTCTTTGCGAACTTTACTCCCGACGTTTTATCAATTATTATGACACTATCAAGGTAGCTACTTATCTGAACATCTTATAAAATACTAGATAATGCCAGAGACTTAAAAAAAAAAACGAATATTAGCCATGCTAATCACGACTAATACTCCCATGTCCCCTCCAATTAAGCGTAAAGCTTGTGCCAGGAGTGGGTACGACAATAGTGCAACGGGTGGGGTTTGAACCGCCGACCTTTCGGAATTCAGTCCGCTCCTCAACCGTTTAAGTTTAAGTTTTTTTAATCTCTTTCATTTTTCTGAGATGTAAACTATCTAAGATGTCTATCCAGTAGGTATCCATACTTACTAATACTAATATAAATGTGAAAGTGTCTGTCTGTCAGTCTGCTAGCTTTTCACGGTCCAACAGTTTGACCGACTTTGATCAAATTTGGTACAGAGTTATCTTACATCCCGGGCACGGACATTTTTTATCCCGAAAAATCAAAGAGTTCCCACGGGATTCTTAAAGACCCTTCTGTTTAACCGATTTATTTGAAGTTTGGTAAGCATGCGTCCCAGAAATTGTCATTTTTATCCCATAAAATCAAGAATTTTTATTTTTAAAATACCTAAACCCACGCAGACAAATTAGTTGCGGGCATCACCTAGCACTAAATAAATGATGCCTGCGACTTCTTTGGTGTGAAGTAAGGTTTTTAAAAATCCTGTGGGAACTCTTTCGGGGTGCAAGCTATCTCTGTATATCCTCAAAATCAGTTAAACCGATAGGCTGTGAAAAGCTAACATATAGACAGACACACTTTCGCATTTATAATTTTAATATGGATATGGATAACATTGTATTAACCTATTAGGTCTTGTAAGAGTAAGATCTTGAACGCCTAAAAAAAATCCACTTAAAAAATCTCACGAATCTCCTAAGATATTTTGAAAAATGTAAAATTGTTATAGATAAATACCTAACGACTTAATTGAAAGGAATTTTCTGTTAAATAATTTTTAGTATCGTTTTTGTGAAATATTTCTTGTAGCTACTTGAATAAAATAATTTTCCTAAAGTCAATATTGAACAAACAATACAATCCCACCAAAAACATTTCATGTAAAATGTGGCCAAGACTCACAAGTTCATAATGCTTTCACTGTTAAAAAGTTATGAGATCTCTAGTAGAGCCAAGCCCCTAGCTGAGCTTAGAATTGCGCTGCCCATGGGACCTATCCCAAGTCCAAAGTATATAGCTCTTAAATGCTCTTGAGTATATCACATTTATAACAATAAAGAACAAATAACTCTACTTACAAGCTCTGATTTTACAAACCCTAAATCTTGGTTAAAAAAGGACGGCTTGGCCGTTTAATGTTCGTGGTACTTTTATCTGATATGACATTTAAGCCCGGAATAGCTTGTGCGACAATCATGAAGTATAATAAAAATTAGTAATTGTCGAACAAACTATTCCTTATGACCTTAATAAAATATGTTATGTCATGTAATAGTTTCACGAACATTAAACGGCCAAGCCGTACTTTTTTAACCAAGATTTAGGGTTTGTAAAATCAGAGCTTGTAATTAGAGTTATTTGTTCTTTATTGTTATAAATGTGATATACTCAAGAGCATTTAAGAGCTATATACTTTGGACTTGGGATAGGTCCCATGGGCAGCGCAATTCTAAGCTCAGCTAGGGGCTTGGCTCTACTAGAGATCTCATAACTTTTTAACAGTGAAAGCATTATGAACTTGTGAGTCTTGGCCACATTTTACATGAAATGTTTTTGGTGGGATTTCATTTCTTTTTGGCAGGTGCCCTAGATTTTTTTTTGGATCTATTTTTTCTAGGTACCTACATCATTTTCATGGCCCGCTCTCTATCGTTACCTCTTTTTTTAAAAACTTTTATTCCACTTGCAATGTATGTAACTATGTTTGTTTGGGTGGAATCTTGCAACTCAATTTTAAAGCAGATCTCTTCTTAGTCTTAGAGTCTTTTAGGACTTCAGGAAACACATTTTTTAAATGTACAGACTGGGAAAAGTTTATTTTCCTGTTGTTTGAATGAAATTCCTAGCCTACATACCAAATTTCAGTCTTCTAGGACTTAGGGAAGTACTTTAGAATTTTTGACTAGAGGGGTTTTGAATGGCAATAAATCTGAAACCATAACAGGTAGACAATTGATACTTGGTACGTTTGATAAGTCTGTCAAGGACATATTATCCTGAAAATATCAGCATTCTAGCGATAGACTTTACAAATAATTTGCTTCCCCCATACGTGGGAGTGGAGGGGGAAAATTTTGAATTTCTTAATTTTTCTGTAGTTTGTATGCAATTTCTAGTGTACACACCAAATTTCAGTCTTCTAGGACTTCGGGAAGTACCCTAGAATTACAGACTAGAAGTTTTGACTGTCAATAAATCTGAAACTATAAAAGCTAGACAATTGATACTCAATGCGTTTAATAAATCTGCCCAGGACATCTTATCCTGAAAATATCAGCATTCTAGCGACAGAATTTACAGATTTGCTTCACCCATAAGAGGCGTAGAGGGGGGGCATTTCCAATTTCATAATTTTCCTGTAGTTTGTAGTCAATTTCTAGTCTACATACCAAATTTCAGTCTTCTAGGACTTCGGGAAGTACCTTAGAGGTTTTGAGTAGAGGTTTTGATGATCATCAGTGAGGGCCGAAATCGGCGTATTTTAGGTATCAATAAATCTGTAACCATAAAAGCTAGATATTTGATACTTGGTGTATTTGGTAAATTTGCTAAGGACACCTTATACTGAAAATTTCAGCTTTCTAGCGTCATCCAGACCGAAGTTATGACGGGTCGAAAATACGGCGAAACACTTCGAGAAAAAGGTACGTAGCGCCCCGGCCGCCGTTTGGCTCGTCTTGGCGGGGGCACTGCCGTGCCCCCTGATCAAGTCTATCAATTAGTAACAATATTTTTTTAATTGAAACACCGAATGCAAACTACGAAATAATTTTATTCAACGCCAATATGAATACACTCTTCAAACTTTCGAATATTCATTTTATTCATCACTTGCACTATAAAACATTTTTATTAATTGACAGTTACAAGTGGACATTGCAGTCAGTTTCAAGGAGGTCACGCTGTATTTTCTCCCGTCCTTAATCTTTTCTAGTAGATAAACTGTAGGTATGTATGCCTATTGTGTGTATTGAGCTTGGAAAAGCACTTCTGACTTTTCGGAGTTAAACAGTTCCCACGGGATCTTCAAAAACCTACATCCACGCGGGCGAAGTCGCGGGCATCCTCTAGTATTTTTACAATAGTCTGGTCTCATTCTATACCGAAGACTAAGTGCTGTCAGCCTGTCTATCAGGTTACTAATGGTATAAACCTTTCCCATACAAATGTATTTGTTTTGAATACCTTTTCAAACATGGGACGCGTGCCAAAATCAACATAAAGTAGGTACCTACTCTAAACTTAATTATTCTAGAATGAGCTAACGTAGCATCGTATAAGTACTTAATTTCGAATATTGAACTAACTTGGCCTCGTCCACAGCTTTAATAAAATCGCTCAGCTGGGTACAGCTGCTCGCTGAGTTCGTTCAGCGTCTCTCTTAGGCGCCATCTCCACGAGAGAGAGAATCGCGGCGATAGTCTCGCCGTGCCACAAAATTCGATACAACTGTTATGGGTCTATCTATCTCCACAGGGCGATATTATCGCCGCGATACGACGAGTGACTCTGGACGAATTTAACGTCACGGACTCCTCGCATCTTGCGGCGATACCATTGCGTCTCGCGACGATACGTCAAGTCTCACGGTATCGCCGCGTTACCACACAGTTGAGTGGCCCAACGGCGTTTCGGTCACGTCACGAGGCGATCCGTTGCGGTCTCGTGGCGTTTTGTTGGCGGAATTATCGTTGTACCGTGGAGATTATCCGACGATGGGACTCATTGCGATTCTCTCGCCGGTGGAGATGGCACCATAGCAATAACATTCTTTTCCAAAATCTTTCTTGATTTCTTTTAGGTAAGTATAGACGATATTCTATTTTCATCCCCACTGAATGGTAAATGATTAGTCTCTATATGGTTTTATTATAAGAAATCCGGAGAGCTCTGCTCTATAATAATCCTGATTAGATAGAGGGAAGACCACCCGTAGCTACCTTCATTCAATATTGATACTAAATACCTATCGAGCATAGACCTCATAACAAAATTCAGGTCTCAAAAAAACGACCATCCAAACTCCAAACATAAAATCCATACTTTAAATGTAAAATATATTTTAAAATATCCAAATAAAGTATATTTAAGTATTTTATTTGTTACTCATAATAATATCACATTCAGAGATAAATAAATTCATTCATACAAAAAGCTGATACATTATAATATCTTGACCAAGCTGACCTCGAAGATAGGGTCTCCATTACTCATTATACACTGAATAGGTACAAACATGTGTATTGAACATTTTATGGTTGGACAATAATTGAACATAATACACAGTCGCTCGGTCTATAACCTAGGTAGGTACCTACATAGGTAGTTATAGACCGAGCGAGGCGCGAGGTCTCAGTCTGAAATCTACAGAGCGTACCTACTTTGACTTTAATCAGACTTAAGTTTTAGTTAAAACGAGATAGATTTATGCCAGCAATATAACGCTATCTCGTTTTAATAATGACAAGTCTGACCGAAGTCAAAGTGCGCTCTATAAAATTAAACCTCAGAGTCTGTAGGGTAGGAGTAAAAATCTTGGGTGACTTTGCATTTGTCCGTCCGTATGAGCCTACTTTAATTATTTCAAATTCCCAAAAAATGTGCAAATCGATGGTCTCAAAGCTAACAAATACATACTAATTACTAACTTTAGTCAACGTCAAGTATCAAATAGAAATATAATTTAAATTTTAAAACCCCCGACACAAAAACCTCTATAAGAAAACTAGAAAAGAGCTGATTACTTTCAAACGGCTGAACCGATTTTCTTCGATTATAGCTAAGAACACTCTCGATCAAGCCACCTTTCAAACAAAAAAAAAACTGAATTAAAATCGGTCCATTCGATTAGGAGCTATGATGCCACAGACAGATACACAGATACACACGTCAAACTTATAACATCCCTCTTTTTGGTTCGGGGGTTAAAAAGTACACTTTTTCCTGCAAGAGATGAATTACTATGCTTTCGAATTTCGAATGTTATTTGGAAACAATTTTGAATTGTGTCGAATGTTTTTTTAAAGCATGTTTGTGATTGTTTGGTGTCTCAAAATAGTTAACGCCCACTGAGATTTTTGTCTCTGTCATTTGTATGGGACATAACAGAGAGAGCGCTGTAGAGGCACTAGTAAATAGGCATTTTAGAGGCTACGCGTGCGACGGCGTAGCGAAATTGGTTAGTTGCCCCTAGCCTCTTGTAGCGTGTTGTTGTTTCCAAAGAAATTGTAACTTTAAATAGTGAATTATAATATATATTTTTTTAGTGTTCATTTCTTTTGTTTTTATTACTACCCTGGTAGAGAACACGGCGCTACTATATATCCAGCAACATCAGTCGTACATTGAATATATATACATCAAATATCTGTACAAATATACCTGTACATTGGTGACTCGGACTTTGAACTACCAGGGTAGCGCGTGTTAATTTTATTAAAATAAAGTAACGTAACGTAAGCTAGGGCAACTCAAGTTAACACGTGCAAGGAAGTGAAAAACTAAAAAACTGTAAAAATGGCGCAACCTACGACAGTAGTGAAGGACGAAGACACTTATCTAGCGTCGATATCTCTCACGTCGAAGATCCCGGAGTTTTGGACCGACCAACCTAGGGTCTGGTTTATCCAGCTGGAGGCAATACTGGCACCACAAAAACAAGGAGACGCATCCAAGTACAATATAGTGGTATCCAAGCTGGGTAAGGATGTCATTCAACAGGTGACGGACATCCCGATCAATCCTCCGGAGGTGCGTAAGTACGAGGTACTTAAAGAAAGGTTGCTGAACATATATGAAGAGTCGGAGAACCGTCAAATACAGAAGCTCATCGGGGAGATGGAACTGGGTGATCAGAAACCCAGCCACCTCCTCCGAAAGATGCAGGGTCTGGCCAGGGGTAAAATTAGTAATGAGACCCTAAGCGTTTTATGGCAGAATCTGCTACCAGCAGCAGCACGAGGCGTTCTGGCTGCAACAGAAGCCAAAGATCTAGACAGACTAGCCGTGATTGCTGACAAAGTAATGGAAACTATGAAGTCCCAACCAGTAGCAGAAGTGGCAGCAAAGGAGGCGGTACCCGGAAATTCTTCGATGGCAGCTGAAATAGCCAGGATACATGCAAGGTTGGACCAGCTGGACAAGTACAGAGACAGTTGGCGAGGCAGGCGAGGTCGCGGAAGGTTCCGTGGTCGTTCGCGTTCCAGAGGACGAGAGGACAGCAGGTCCAGACGTACCCCGGATAGCCCGGACTGGCTCTGCGTGCATCATTTTAGATACAGGCAGAGAGCTAATCGCTGTGAACAGCCGTGCACCTGGAATACGAAGCAGGAAAACTAGTAAAGATGCAGGTGGAACCGGTGGGTACCTGCGTCGAATTAGGGAACCACCGTTTATGTATTACGGATAAGGACAATGGCATACGTTATTTAATAGACACAGGTGCGAACATTTCAGTGTTGCCTAAAAGTTATAAATCAGTGTGTGATAGTGCAATGAATAATAAATACAAACTTTATGCCGCGAATGGTAGTGAAATACAGACTTACGGAACAAAGACTCTAGTGTTAAATTTAAGATTGCGTCGTGCGTTTAAGTGGACTTTTGTGATAGCCGACGTTAAACAACCCATTTTAGGAGCGGATTTTTTAGCTAAGTATAATTTGTTAGTAGACTTAAGAAACAGACGATTGTTAGATCAGGAGACTAACATGTATGTAATTTCCACTATAGTAAACTCGGAGCATTCATCTATTTTTACTATAGCCGAATCGCATCCATGTTATTCTCTTCTAAGTAGGTTCCCGGAATTGACAATGCCAGCGACGTTCAAAGAACCACCACGTCACAGCGTAAGACACCACATCGAGACTTCAGGTCCTCCGGTGCATGCGCGTCCAAGGCCACTGCCGCCGGACCGATTTAAAAAGGTAAGAGAAGAATTTCGCCTTATGCAGGAAATGGGTATTTGCCGCCCGTCAAAGAGTGCGTGGGCGAGTCCTCTACACGTTGTACCTAAAAAAGATGGTAATATAAGGCCGTGTGGAGACTATAGAGCGCTGAATGCAATTACGAAGCCTGATAGATACCCAATTCCTCACATAAAGGATTTTACGTTTATTTTAGCCGATAAGAAAGTATTTAGCAGGATTGATATTAACCGAGCGTATCATTTTATTCCGATAGCAGAGGATGACGTGGAGAAAACAGCTATCATTACACCTTTTGGTTTGTTTGAATGGCCATGTATGTCTTTCGGTTTAAGAAACGCAGCACAAACGTTTCAACGTTTCATGAATAATTATGTTTTACAGAATTTAGAGGCAAATTTTCAACAAAATAACCCGGATTGTGCGAATTATAAAGCAGAATTTGTTTTTTCATACTTAGATGATTTAATAATAGCTAGCGAAAATAGTTCGCTCCACGAAAAACATTTAGAGACCGTTTTTGAAAGACTACAACAAGTTGGGTTAACTATTAATTTAGCAAAGTGTGCGTTTTTGCAGGATAAAGTTGAGTTTCTGGGTCATGAGGTCTCAGCCAGTGGCTTAAGGCCGTTGCCAAGCAAGGTCCAAGCAATTGTAGACTTTCCCAGACCGAAAACGGTAGAGGAACTTCGTAGATTTCTGGGCATGGTAAATTTCTATAGAAGTCATTTGCGTCAGGCAGCCGAATATCAAGCTGAATTAAATAAGTATCTTCACGGAGCAAAGAAACGTGACAAAAGTAGTATAGTGTGGACAGAAAGTGCTGTTCAAGCTTTTGAACAATGCAAGTTGAATTTACAGAACGCTGCTTTGTTAGCGTATCCGATAACAGGTCAAGTGCTTGCTATAATGGCAGACGCGTCAAATAGTTGCGTTGGAGGCACATTGCAACAAAGAGTAAATAACGAATGGGTTCCGTTAGGTTATTTTTCGAAAAAATTGACTGACACGCAACAAAAGTACAGTACCTACGACAGGGAGTTACTTTCGCTTTATTTGTCAGTGCAATATTTTAGGAACATGTTCGAAGGTAGAGATCTCGTTTTGTATACAGATCATAAGCCGTTAACGTTTGCGTTTAAAAAGCTAAGTAGTAGTAAAGAAACGCCGCGAAGGACCCGTCAGTTATTATTTATTAGTGAGTTCACGACGGATATACGCTATACAAAAGGCGAAGAGAATGCGCCCGCGGACGCGTTATCGCGAGTTGAAACAATTTCGTGCCCGTCAGTACTTGACTTCACAGAAGTGGCTATTGCGCAAGCGAACGACAAAGAGCTCACAGAATTGCTAGGAACAAAAAACGGTAACACGAGACTAATAAAAATAGACTTCCCGAGTGTAAATAAGCCCATTGTTTGTAACTTGCGAGGCGATAAGGCTAGGCCTTACTTACCAAAACAGTTTAGGCGTATCGCATACGAAACAATACATAACCTAAGCCATCCTGGCATTAGAACAACAAGGAAAATGGTAACTAATAATTATTTTTGGCCTGGGATGAATAAAGATATAGGTATTTGGGCTAGGTCGTGCATAGAGTGTCAAAAAGCAAAGGTTCACAGACACACTATGTCACCTTTAGGGCAATTTGCAAAAGTAGATAGAATGTGTCATTTACACATTGACATTACAGGTCCATTCACTATTTCAGAGGAAGGCTACAGGTATTGTCTTACAATGATAGATAGAGAAACAGGTTGGCCGGAAGCATTTCCAATTAAAGATATTTGTGCGAAGACAGTAGCCAAACTCGTGTATGAAGGATGGATTACTAGACATGGGTGTTTTATTAATTTGAGCTCAGATCAAGGAAAGCAATTTGAAAGCAGTCTCTTTAGACAGTTAATGAAATATTTAGGGGTTCATAAGTTTAGGACGACACCGTACCATCCACAAAGTAATGGCATGATCGAACGATGGCATCGTAGTTTTAAGGCCGCCTTAATGGCGAGATTAAAGGACAATAGATCGTGGGTTGAAGAAATGCACACCATTATGATGGGACTACGTGCAGCACCACGCAGTGACACAGGGGTAAGTGCCGCGGAATTAACCTTTGGGCGAACTCTGAGGCTCCCTGGAGAATTTTTCGAACCATCGGATAGTAAGATAACGGACGGTGAGGAGTACCTAAAGCAGTTGAAACAGGTAATTAGTAATTTAAGACCAAAACCCGAGACACAGAGAGACTCTCGGACTATTTTTGTGCACCCTGCCTTAAAAGACTGTAAAAAAGTTTTTGTTAGAAACGATGTAATGCGTAAGTGTCTACAACCACCATATGACGGTCCCTATGACGTCATAAAGCGGTTGGAAAAAGCATACTTAGTACAGTTACCCAATAGACAAGCACTAATTTCAATTGACAGGTTGAAACCAGCTTTTGTCCTGGATATCAAAAATCCACGACAAACGCTGGTTGAAACGACATGTAAGAAAAAATGTAGATTTAGCGACGATGACGTTTTGCCGACTCATACAATCCGTACTACTCGGAGTGGGAGAGTCAGCAAAACGCCCGTTAGGTATCAGTAGAATAATTCGAGTAGTAACTAGCAATTAAGCAAATGAGTATTATGAAATAAGTATTGTAAAATGGCCCCGATCCGCATATATTATTTTTTATTAGAAGTCATAACTAAACCTTATTATTGAGAGTGTTAGCGTGGTTGACGATTGTTATAGTTTATTGGATAGTGTGTAAATGTAAAATGTAATGTAACAAACATTCGAAGCGTTGAGTGCAACGAAGGCTGGATGGCGTGGGAATAGCAACAATTGTAAGTGGACTTGCCACAGCGACCCCGTCGCCACCCGCTCAAGTTCTAGTGACCTCATCTCAAGTATAATGTGTTAAGAGATGTACCATGCATCGAATCAAAGGAACACTTTAACTGGGTGACGTGTTTAAATTATGATTTGTTGGGTAAGCGGATCGGAAACATTGCTAGGGTTGTCGAAAAATGAAGAACGAATATTGTGAAATAAAATTAAGGTTGCGGAAATTTGTATTTGTTTAATTTTTATTAAGATAAAAATTTGGGGTGGTGTGATGTAGAGGCACTAGTAAATAGGCATTTTAGAGGCTACGCGTGCGACGGCGTAGCGAAATTGGTTAGTTGCCCCTAGCCTCTTGTAGCGTGTTGTTGTTTCCAAAGAAATTGTAACTTTAAATAGTGAATTATAATATATATTTTTTTAGTGTTCATTTCTTTTGTTTTTATTACTACCCTGGTAGAGAACACGGCGCTACTATATATCCAGCAACATCAGTCGTACATTGAATATATATACATCAAATATCTGTACAAATATACCTGTACAAGCGCTATACTAAACTTCTTTATATGAATAGAGTATAGGTATACTAGAGTATACCTACATCACCTACATAGTGTCGCTGCGACGCTGACGACGCTGACAATGCTGAAAATGTCGCACTACCAATGCCTAGTGAGGTAATACGCGCGACACCGAAGTAGGTACGCGTCCGACATCAGTATACCTGCCTACGTGAAGAAAGAATATGCTTGACCGTTCACATGCACAATAGAGAATTTGATAATTTTTTGGAAAACGAACAGACCGACGGACGAATTAACGACGTACGATCGAACCGACATCATTCAGCTATTGTTCATTATACATAATTAAGTATATAAATAATTATGTGCTTAGTTAGGTATATTATGTACCTGTTTCAGTGAACCGTGATCGCCACTAACATCCTTGAACCGCTTTTTATGCAAATATCATGAAGTAAGAAACTACTTAAGTACAAATCGTCTAAAACAGCATTACGTACCCTAGCTACATTGTAATTCACTGATAATTTAATTCTGACAAAGCAAATTTATTAGTAAAGAATACAGTGAAATCCATAGGAATAGGTTTACAATTATTTATTTTCAAGTCACAGTAAGTAGGTAGGTACAACACAAGATGATACAGACAATCGTTCGTACACATACAGTCGCTTGTACACATACATCACAATATATACCTACGTATAACTATAGGCGCACGTATCATAATGTTCTCTCGCTCACATGCTGGCAATAGTCATGGTTACAGAGTCGAAATCAGCTTGCATTTGTTTGAGTTTCGAAGTTACGTGGGATAATCAAGAGTGAATCTTATTCGCTCAAAGTTTATACAGCTAGTATCAAAGCAAATTAACCGAGGTCATACTTACAGATAAACGTGTCACGGGTCCTACGGATGAGTTTAATCACACAAATGTTATCCGTCAACAAAAACACAAGAGATGTGATGCAGGCGCTGCACGCAGCGGCCGTTAACCCGGCTGGCGAGCTGCGTTTCGAAAACTTCGCAGCGAAGCGTTTAGTGAATATTCAAAAATAGACCGACGGGCTCTGAAACACGCGCGACTGTGCATGTAGAAACGTTCTGACACTATGTACGGAACACAGCAAGGGTGGCGATGTACGCGCCGATGGGGTAACTTGGCGAAAATTGCGTTCAAAAGTTTCCAGTACACAAAGTTGTGATCGAGAGACAGGGCTCAACGCGGCGATTACGCGGCAGCCCCACGACGTTTCGAACTCAACTGGCGGCGCTCCGACCGCTCCGCACCGCACGTCAGAGGAGCACCCACACAGACTCAGCGCGCGCACACCGCCGTCCAGCACACAGAGATCTTGCCCGCGACTCCACACTCCACACACACACGGCCAGAAACTGATAAACAGCTTAAAAACACAACACAACGATGCAACTGCACTTACAAACATATCCCGCTTTCCTGCCGAGTGCCGACACGAACTTGCGTTCGACCCAAACACGATGCAGATAGCAGGCAGCTGTTGTTATCAAAATCTAATGAACCTAATAAATCCCGAAAAGTTAACACAAACATAAGAGATATAGTTAGAAAATGAACTATGTATTAATGACCAGCAGATGTCCAAGATGCCGGCTTACCTAATGGACGTGACATTCACTTTATACGCAAAAAGTTTCTTTCTGAAGTCATTATTGTCATTATAGAGCCATGTCGCCTCCCAAACTGTACTCAGACTCTCATCAAGTAAGAAAACATACAATTTCACCTATATTTAAGCTATACCTAAGCATTTCTTCTGAAGCTTTTATATTTACGAACACTAGACAGACATTAGCGATGAAGAAATCTAACATTATCACGTATTTGAAGGTTCCAATCAAGTTCTAGCTAAGATCTAATAAATTATTAGTATACATCGATGTTAGTAAAACATACATTTGATGTGCTTATTTATACATCAACAAGACCACGAGCAATCGGGTTGTCGAGTAAAAAGTTATTGCTTTCATAGATATAGGTATACCAGCAATACTTACATGTTCTTTGAAAGGTCAGCCAAGTTCTGACTAAGATCTAATAAGTTACTATCAAAACATAAACATCTGACCAATCGGGTTGCCGAGTAAAAGGCATGCTTTCATAGATTTATACCAGCAATACTTAAGAAGTTAATCTACCGACCTAAAAGAGTCATTGATTACATTTTTGGGTGGAATGACTGAGGTTAGTCATTTGTCTCTCCCCTTGCATGATAAGAAATCAAATGGAAGAACACGCGCTTCCGAGAAAACTTACTTTGTGGTGCACGAGACGTAGAGAATAAACCAGGCGGATCCAATTTCAAAACTCCAATACTAGCCAAGCAGAACGTTATAGCAAAATTTTAAATTACATATTATTATACTGTATTCCAAGCTGGGTCCAAGGTCTCCTTTATGAATTTTTACATAAAAAGGTTGTATTGAGGTTTATAAAGTAGACCTTGGAGCAGTGTTTTCTCTGTTCCCGGATAAAACAGAACCACAACGAAATCTCACGGGTTTTGATTATTTTATAGCTTGGAGAGTCTCGAGACCCGTTCAGAGTAATAAAATAACATCTGCCACGTAAATAAAACGTTTTATAGGTGTTCTTGTAACCAACACAACTAGACTATAAATTCTAGAAACCAAGCAATTAACTTATTCAGAAAATATGGAGAATATATTTTGCGCTGTTTGGTGTAGACTGTAGACACCGCGTATCTAGATAACCGGGATCCATAATGAGAAAATTCTAGCTTGTAATTTTCATTACCAAAATAAATCAATCTGCGACAGCCAGAATTTCATCGCACATCAGGCTATTCAAATAAGAGCGCCCATAATATAAGGATTACATGAATCAGTCATGATACACGACTGTCTGTTTGAAGCTGTGACTGCATAGCGAACTGCAATAATTCTTTCATTGTCAATACACGAGACTGCTCGATCAGTTGTGACGGCTCCAAGCAGTCACGACGAATGGCGAGGAAACATTTTTAGCAAAGTAATGTAAATGCATTTCATTTCTTGTCGACACAAAGTAAAAAAACTATAATAAAGGAAATAGAAAAATACTCACTTGAATGAAATCCATCGAATTTCCGCACCGTATGGAAATTACCTGAAATAAAAAACACTATCGGAAAATTTATAATGCAAACAATTAAAACATAAAATCAAAGGCAGAAATAATGCGACAAAGGCAAGGTATAATATTATGTGAAACAGCCTGTGAAACTAGCAGTAAACAATGTCCGAAAACATCAATATTTTTGAAAACCAAAGGTTGACGAAACTATTGTTGAAACTTTGAAAGTATTATTGTTGAAAGTAGTTACATTAAATTATTAGTTACATTAACTTGAAGAGATTCAATGAAATCACGTGTTCCGTGTAAACTTTTCCCCGATGGGTTCCGTAAACTTCGAATGAAAGCGATAGAAACAAAAATGTTTCTATCGGTTTTATTCGACTCCGATACCTTGATTGCTCCTTTATCGGTGTCCCTTGAGGGTTCGAGGCTCTCAAATAACGACCTCAGTATCAGACAACTGTTTACAAGACTGATAAAATACTAATGCTATATAATACTACAACTGAGTAAGTACTTTCAACGCAAGAAACCAATGTAACAAATTAGATTTATGGTTTAAAGGATTTGAAAGTTCACAAATATGTGCAGTATAATGAATAAAAGGGTTAAAATATAATCAAAGTAAGAAGTAGAGAATAGGACGTTAGTGACAAAAAACTGGAACAACCCTATAGTTTCACAATAGTGGGAGCTTTCATTGACCTACAAGTAAAACGTTTAAATAGAACACTAAAATTGGAACATACTGCAAACTGCAGTTTTTATAGGCATATTTTTAATAAATTCTACCGCATCAGGATTCCAGCCAAAATCCAGATGAGAAACAAACACAAATTCATGTTGGCAATGCTTGGACGGTTTATCATTCAGCTGGAGTCTTTGCCAACATGAATTGATCTCTATCCGAAGATATAGTATAAAGAACACGGTAGCTATACGTGTGTTCTGTATGAATGAAGCATTAATAATCACGTTGCTACATCACGCAAGTGGGTGTGCTCTGATGTCGGAAGCAAAGACGAAAGACAAAGAGAAAGATTCTAAAAGAAAGATTCTAGTAAAAGTTAGTTGCCATAAGTTTGGTATATTATTGTAAAATGTAAAACTGGTCATGTGCAAGTTACATTCGCACACCAAGGGTTCCGTACCAAGGTATAACATATAACACATTTAAATTTTTTATACGATGTGCCCACAAATTCACGATTTTGGATATTCTTGGTCAACAGGAAACACCCTATAGGTTTTGAATCCCTTGACCTTGACGGGACTTGACAGACACAACAATTGACATTCGTTGTCTGTCTCTCTGCAGAGAGAGTGATCATAATAAGGGTCCCTTATTCCCTTTTGAGGAATGGAACCCTAAAAATCATAAACGCTCGTTAGTGGCCAACCAATATTGCGATGTTTCCCCTTGAATTCGTAATAATTGTACTGAATAACTAAATAATCCTTAACGCGGGTTCAGTGGAGAAAGGAAGATAACGAAGAAATACAAAGTGTGCTCAGTATCTCGATGAATAAAACATGAACAATCATGAAAGCTCCGACACATAGATGGGCGTGAAATCAAGCATTGAATTCATGACAACTATTGAATAATCCTTGTCACGAATTGGACGGAGATTCAAAGAAGATACGATATCATAAGTGTTCTTTATCGTAATGAATAATCATGGGAAAGCCGGCGGGTGCGGAATTAGCGATCCAATGCCGGAGTTGAATGCTGTTCAATGAATTCGTGACAACGATGAATAGGATATATGAATAACCATGGAAACATTCGTGCGAACGCACTCGTTTGGAGCGGGCGCTTTCTCAATAATTGATAAAAGTTTTTTGTTTACCCACACCAAAATAATAAAATGGGAATATGAGTGAATTTAGTAAGGAAATGGAGTGCGAACGTTATATTTCGTGTGAAAATGAATTTGACGAAAGTGTACGATGCGAAAAAAGGCAACGGGAAAAAAGTTTGCGTGACAGTAGCGGCGCGAGTATTGACGAAGAAGGATTTACAATGGTAGCGCGGCGGCGTACCAAACGTCTCGCTGTATGCAAGTCGGGTAGTAGTGATTTGAATGATGACATCGATATGATGGGACAAACACAAGAAAATGAGAAGATTGAGGTGAGTGTTACGTCAAAGGAAATTTTGCCTAAACAAATGGCACTAGCGAAACTATTGCGATCAGAAAATATACTAAGCATATTGAGTATTAAATATAAAAGTCCTTTTAAAGTTTTGATAGAGTTTGGTGACAAAGAAAATGCTCATAAACTACTAAGCAATAAAAGGTTTGCGGAAGCAGATTATAGATGTCAATTAACAGAGGGGTTGCAAATGATATTCGGTGTAGTACGAAATATTGATTTAGATGTTCAAGAGGAAGAAATGCTCGCGAGTTTTGAAAGTGAATTCGAAATTTTATCTATTAAGAGATTAAGGAGATGTTTAGAAAATGGTGACTGGATTGAGAGTGAATCAGTAAGGGTGTGTTTTAAGAGTCCTACCTTACCCTCGTATATACTGATATACGGGTGCAGATTTAAGGTGGAACCATTCACATTTCCTGTCACGCAGTGCTCTTCCTGCTGGCGCTATGGCCACACAAAGAAATTTTGTCCAAGAAAGAAGGATTTTTGCCCAAAATGTGGAGAAGAACACTCAAATTGTGAGACCAAGATATATTCTTGCATTAACTGCAATGGGAATCATATGGCACTTGAAAGAATGTCCTGTCCAGTATTTCTCAAAGAAAAGGAGATCAGGAAGATTATGTGTGAGGAAAACTGTAAATATCGACAGGCTTTGCTTATATATTATGATAAAAAGAAATTAAGTGATAGACGTCAGCGTTATAATATGAACGAAACAAATGAAGAATTCAACAATCGTAACGTAAATTATAATGAGACGAATTTGAATAAGACTTATAGAGATGTTCTAGTTACTGAAGCTGAAATTCATAATGAGAAGAAAGAAGAGTCATCAGATAGTGAAATAGAAATGGAGAATATTGAGACGGTACAGACTGGGTCACAGAAAGAAAAGAAAAGGAAGAAAAAAGGAAGTAAGGTAGAACGTGTAGTTGGTGATACAGAATATATAGCTGAAAACACAGAAAGAGAAAGACGCCAAGGGGAAAATAGAGAAGAATATGAGAAGAGACGTAAGAGATTTGACTTTGTAAGGTTGCTATTAAAAATTAAGGATGTGTGCTTTTCACAAACAAGTTTGGAGAATAAAATGAAATTAATTTTTAAAGTTATCATAGAGGAGATTAAAATGCTAGTAGTTGGATTGATCAATGATAATGACATGCTGAAAAATTTCTTGAGTATATTTCACAATGGATAGCTGCAACAATAGGTGCACTTTAAACATTATGCAATGGAACTGCCAGAGTTTGTAAATAGTAAAATTAGTAGAAATAAGTTAGTTATAGCATTTAGACTTAGATCTGGACACGTGCCGTTAGGCAAGTTTAAATATTTAATGAGGAAAAGGGATTCTCCCAATTGTGAAGTATGTGGTAACGTAGATGATGTCTCACACTTGCTACTGGCATGTGTTCGGAATCACAATTTGAGAGAAACACTAATGTGTGAACTAAATTTAAATTTTACAAAAATATTGGTATTTTCAACTGTATTTTAAACAAACCTTTGAGCGTTTCGGCAATGAAAGTGTATGAATTTGTTAGTGATTCTCTCAAATTGTTGTAGTTTTAGGTATATACCTAGTTTAATTTTAATTTAGATTGTACCGATGGGGCTGGCATATAGGACACCTATAAAAGCCCCTTAAAAATAATAGAATAAAAAAAAAAAAAAAAAAAACCATGGAAAGTCCGGTACCCAATTGACCAATAGATTATTCGTATCAAACTATACAATTTGAGTACGCAATTCGTTGAATTCATTTATCCATGGCTGAATTAGTGACAGGAATGTCAACGAAACTCATAGCTGGGTATAAGAGATTCACGAGGCATTGGTTTGTGTGGTGGCGCGCAGTCCATCCGTCCGTCCGTCTGTTTGTCAGCGTGTTGTATCTCATGAAGCGTAATAAATAGATAGAGAGTTGTGATTTTCACAGGCCATAACGGCCATTTTGTAATTTAAAAAGTACATATAATCTTGTACCATGGTACGGAACCCTTCGTGTGCGAGCCCGACTCGCACTTGGCCGGTTTTTATGATGTCACGTTGCATGACCCCGTCTCCCCACTTCAAGCTGAACCTTATTTATGGATGACCCTTGATGGAAACGTTAAAAAATTATGACAAGTTTCCGAGATTTTAATGACCACTCCAGTGATTTATATCAGCGGAAATTTATTTCAACCATTTTTCATAGGTTAGATAGGATTTCGGCCAAAATTTCGAGGCACTTTTTTAGCTAGACTTTTTAAAAAATGGGTGAAGTTGCAAATTTTTGAAGCACTTCTACTAATTCATTAAGAAAATACAAAAAAATGTCAAGTGCAAGTCGGACTCGCACACGAGGGATTCCGTACCATCGTACAAGAAATAACACTTTTTTTTTAAATTTATCATGGCGCCTATTTTTAAATTTTTATCATTTGTCTTTATAGCGAAAAATACACATTCCGTAAAAAATTCAACTCTACCTATATAGATTCACGAGATACTTACGGTCCGCTGACAGACAGACGGACGGACAGACAGCGGAGGCTTAGTAATAGGGTACCGTTGGCACCGTTCGGGTACGGAACTCTCAAAATTAAAGCAGCTCTACAGAGGTAGAATTACAAAGTCGTTAATAGTCCTATTAAAAGCAATAAAACTGTTTACAGTAGTTAATAGATCTGTTTATAGTGGTCAATTTACAGTTCAGCACTACAGCGCGCTTCATTCGTTTGGATTTTTCATGAGTAAACCAATGGGGTTTTTTGGATCACCCAAGAATCAAGATCCTAAATGTTGTCTGTCCTTCCTGGTATTATGGTAGAATAACGTCCATTCTACGAATGAATTTACCATCAAACTAGCGATCCGCTCCGACTTCGCACGGATAGTAGGTACTGATTATCTTAACGCGGGATGACTTCTGGACTCTATAGTGGGCACAGTATAAGTTCCTAAATTGCTACGGCCGGGAATCGAACCTGAAACCTCCCACTTATAACACCACAGCGCTCACCTTGCGCCAGGGAGATAATCTGTCTGTCTGTTTTGACTTTTGTAATATATATGTACATAGAAGCGTGCATTCTGGGGAAGGTCATAGACTACTTTGTATTAATTTAACAGTAACGTAACTTTAACTAACTTTTTTAACTCCAACATAAAACTTCTTGAAATTAGAAACCTGTCCTATCTTCGTTACAATATTTATAATTAAGGTTTAGTCCCTGCTTTATTTTGTAACGTCAAACTTGACGGGAATTTAATATTTGCTAATTAAATAAACTTTCGGCGCCAACGCAAATACTTTAGGAGATGTTGCACCAATTATGGATGATATAGATTTCAATTACGGTGAATTCTAACTAAAATGTATGTTATCTTAAAATATTTACTATAATCCATATACATACGTACACGTTAATTACTACCGCGAAAGTCTAGTGTCTATTAATTCTTTTTATCCAGAAAAGTCAGAGACCTAATTAGACATGTATATTTTTATTTTGTAATTCTTCAAAGTTCAAGCATAGTAAATACATAGAGAAGAGCAAAATACATACCGGAAAAAAGACCCCGTAGTTTAGCGATATAAATGACGTATCTCAACCAACGACCCAAAAAGTTGTGGGGTGTTATAAGTTTGACGTGATTATATGTGTATCTGTCTGTGGCATCGTAGCTCCTAAACTAATAAACCGATTTTAATTTAGTTTTATTTGTTTGAAATGTGACTTGTTGTAATCGAGACTCGAGAGTGTTCTTAGCTATAATTCAAGAAAATCGGTTCAGCCGTTTGAAAGTTATCAGCTCTTTTCTAGTTACTGTAACCTTCACTTGACGGGGGTGTTATAAATTTTTAATTTACACTTGTTATGAAATGTAGAAAAAAGTTTTATAACATTAACAACTTCAGTTTAATATAAACCTGAATATTTGAGCATAAAAATTAGAAACGATTGCAAAATATGTATATTTGAGACCTCTTGATCGACAATGAATTTTAAATTATTCGAATACGTATTCCAAATGTGAACATACGAGTAAATATAGTTTATTTGAGTATTTTTAAATGAAATGAATTTTTGGATCGCATTTGAAGCACTTATTTCATTTCTAGAGCATTTTATTTCTGTGTCTCTTGGACTAGAACTGATTTACTAAGGGGCCGAAATATATAACGTCTGTCAAGGCATCTCAGTTTACAAGGCTGTAGGAGTTTGAGTTGGAAACAATATCTTTTAAACAAATTATTGCCATTTGTTCCAACGCCCGGGTAAATCTTTGTCAGTGTTTTAAATGAATAATAAGTAAACAGTTGTTTTTGTTGCTTACATGAACCAAAATTTTAACAAGCTAAAGCTGGTAATAAATAACAGACGACCTTTTTGGGACAGGCAAAATTAAATGTAGAGAAGCGGAATACAATATAATATATTTTTTATACCATCTGGAATCAAATTATAGAAAAGTCAAGATACAAAACCTGAGGGATTTCTATATTTACTTATATATATTTAACTAGAGGATGCCCGCGACTTTGCCCGCGTGGATTTAGATTTTTATAGATCCCGTGGGAACTGCTTGATTTTCCAGGATAAAAGTTGCCTATTTCGATTACAGAGACGCAAGCTATTTCGGTACCAAATTTCATACAAATCGGTTAAGAGGATGGGTCTTTAGGAATCCTGCGGGAATTCTTTGATTTTCCGGGATAAAAAGTAGCCTATGTCCATCCCCGGGATTTAAGCTAACTCTGTACCAATTTTGTCAGAATCGGTTACACTGTTGGGGTTAGACAGTCAGACAGACAGATAGACAGACAAACAGATAGACAGACAGACACACTTTCGCATTTATAATATTAGTATGGATTTATAGACTAGCGCTTAGCTGCAATCAGACCTGCTGGCAAATGATGATGCAGCTTAAAATGGAGCGTGCTTGTCACTCAATTTTTTTATTTGCAATAAAACAAACATTTCATTGAACCCATATTATGTTAATAATATTCTTAGAAAATAATAAAAATCACTCTTTAGGGTTCCGTACCTCAAAAGGAAAAACAGAACCCTTGTAGGATCACTTCGTTGTCTGTCTGTCTGTCTGTCCGTCGTGTCTGTCAAGAAAACTTTAGGGTACTTCCCGTTGACCTAGAATCATGAAATTTGGCAGGTAGCACAAATACAGGAATAAATCTGAAAACCGCGAATTTGTGGTTACATCATTTTAAAAAACATTTAAACGTGTTTCAATTTTCAAAGTAAGATAACTATACCAAATAGGGTATCATATGAAATGGTATAATAGTTTTTGATTTATTGTGCAAAATGTAGGAAAAATTCCGGAGTACGGAACCCACAGTGCGCGAGTCGAACTTGGCCGGTTTTTTTAAGTTCCATACGAAAAAACATTTAGATTTGTCATAATATTAATTATCCTCCTGCGTCATATCTTTTATCCAGAAAGCAGCAGAAAAGCACACGGATATATATACAAAATCTTGAAACTGCTACATACCTAAGTAAGCAGGTACTACTTTGTTGAAAAATTTATAATTTATTTAAAAAAAATTTCAGGAAATGTTGACCATAAAAGTCGAAAAAATGCTCAATAATGGTAATAAATAAATTTAAAACATTTATACTATGATGGGGTTATAATGTTTTTAACCCCCGACCCAAAAAGAGGGGTGTTATAAGTTTGACGTGTGTATCTGTGTGTCTGTGTATCTGTCTGTGACATCGTAGCGCCTAAACGAATGAACCGATTTTAATTTAGTTTTTTTTTTGTTTGAAAGGTGGCTTGATCGAGAGTGTTCTTAGCTATAATCTAAAAAAATTGGTTCAGCCGTTTAAGAGTTATCAGCTCTTTTCTAGTTTTCTTGTAGAAAAGAAGGTTAGATAACCGTTAGGTTCATAATATTATGTCAATAGACAAATGTCAAGCTGTCAAGATGGACGTTGCCTAAATACATTATTTATTTGAAAATGATATTTTGGAAAACTCAAATACCTACTTTGGATCGTCGGGGGTGTTATAAATTTTTAATTTACACTTGTAAATTTATTTATCGTTCTTATTCTGAAGTCTTGTTGGAGTCCACAAAATTGCTGTAGTAGGTATAGTATTATTGTTCTCGCAGTTTCAGATGCAATCTTTTTGTTAAATGTCTTGTTTGTGATAATATCTTCCCAAATTGTGGATTATGCGGTCTCACAGCCGCTGGCAATTTGCGAGGAACAGATAGTGTGTAGTGTAAGCCATACCGCATAATCTGCACATAGGTTGTATTGCAATATTAGCATATCTAACTCGGGTATTTAGCTGTTTAATTAATAGTCAAAGAGCTTTCTAGATAAGAGATTACTACTTAGAACTAAGTACTATAATTAATTTATCAGGTTCTTTTGCTTTACGGCATACCTATTAATTTAAATTAATTTTCTTCTGAATGAACCAGAATAATTTTAAGATTACTTATAACATTCACTAATCTATTTGCACAGCAAGACCTGGTAGAATGTGTAAGGTAACTCAATTAATGTAAGACCTACTTACCACACACATTCCAGCGAATAAGCCATTATTTATAGTATTTATTTATTTATTCTTCTTTATTACTAACTAGCTTTAAGTAAGTATTTATTTTTTAAATTTTCATGGCGGATTTGTTGGCGGCAATAGAAATGCACATTCTGTGAAAATTTCAAGGTATAACCTATTAATTATGGTTTACGAGATACAGCCGGCTGACAGACAGACGGACGGACAGCGGAGTCTTAGTAATAGGGTCTCGTAGGCACCTTTCAGATACGGAATCCTAAAAAGGGGAAAATTGGCCTAACCTTGACTCACATCTATAGAAGGAAATCATTATTCCCAAATTGCCAACATTTGCGTTCAGACAGGCGCTCACATTACCGCAACAGCACTACGTGAGCCGTTGTCACGTTTACAGATTTGAATATCACGTTATTTGGGACAACTTAGATTTTTCTCGCATTCCTGTAAATATAAAAGTACAACTGACACGCGTAATAAACCAACGTCTTTTATTTTAGACAGCAAATCGTATGTCTCGGTTAACACCAGGGTCCTATTTCCTGCTAAAACTACTTACCGTGATGCCAATCCAATCCATTAGCCTGTAGGCATGTGTAGTTTGTACACTGCTGGACATAGGTTTATTTTTTATTTGTACAAGAAAGTCGTAACAATAAAGAGAAAAAGAAAGAAAAAGTGGACAGGGAAGCACTTATCTCTATAAGAGATCTCTACCAGTGACTCTTGTCAGTGCGAGAGGTTGTAAAGTAATTTTTAAAAGCGCGCCACCAAACATGGTTTTCCGCTTTCCTCATTCACCCGCTTCCCGTCACATTCTTCAGATCGTTGGTCCAGCTACTACTATTCCACTACATACAATTAAGTACTGTCATTTCGAAGACCTTGGTCCTTTGCTTGATTTAGGTAGGTATATCAATCCACTGTTTTCTACAGCCAGCTTTGGGACCGTTCACCCAGGACTATGAGTTAAGGCATCTGCGACTTAACTTCTTTTGAGACCAGCGCAATACGTTGCTGAACCAGTTCATGCATAAAATCATTTAAAACCAGGCAGAAAATATGAATAGAAATTCTAATATCCTGTGCGTGAATTTGCATCTGAGCTTGATATTTAAAAAACTAAATTAAAATCGGTTCATTCTTTTAGGAGCTACGATGCCACAGACAGACACACAGATACACACGTCAAACTTATAACACCCCCCTTTTTGGGTCGGGGGTTTGGTTGGCTATAAAGCTATAAGATCTAACAAGTGTGTACGTTCCAAGAAATGATAAAGTATCTCCGAGGTATTCAATAGACAGTAGACACGTGATTCTCAAAGATAAATTAAATTTATATGGTGTCATGTCAAACCACTCTCACAACCTGTCGTTTATTCAATCTGAATTGCATTTGCTGAAACTTATTTCTAGACTGCATTCGGAGATTGTATATTTAACACTGAGTAGTGAATGATAAGAATCATTTTCGTTTGAATACTACATTTGCAAGTTGTTCAAACGTACGACGGATGTGAAATTTTCCACGGTTGCTTCAGGATTGTTCGGAATTGACGGTTTTCGTTCATTCACGAATGTATTTTTAGCGTAGCGCTCGCTGCGATTCATGCCAGGCATATGGAATTGGGTGACCGACCTCTACAGTATAACACAAACAAACAAGTGATCGATGCGGATCCTGACAGCCTTTCAATAGTTTTTTTCTCGTGATTTATGACTCACCTACGTCCTAGTTCTAGATTAAAATAAAAAAATCATGGTGTTATTTTAGTTTTACAGGGAGTTAGCACCCTCGAGGGAGCTATTTTCCCCAAGTTACTCCTGACTCCTGAAGTCCTCAATTACTTCACACAATATACATACATATCTTTAAGGATCGGAATTAACTGTTGAGAATCCTTCAATAGATGATTGATCATCTTTCGATGACTGTAAAATCAGTCTCAAACGCTAACGCCACAAAAACGTAGTCCCTACTAATGACTGAGTATTTCTCTAAATTCCATTTATTACTACTATGTATTTTGCTAGTCGCACCAGTATCCTTCAGATGTAGACCTTAAACTTTTTACGGGCAATAATGTTAGTATTAGACTTTGTAGAATCCATTGATCTCACATAATCGTTATCCGTAAATCATAAAACGATTGACTCAACGTACTCGGAAGCTGTAAAATCAACTTTGTAATGTTTATGACTCAATTTTTCCAGTTTATAGTATTCTCGGGAAATGGAAATGATTTTCTTATTATTCATTCGCTGAGTGTTATTTGGCACGTATCGATTTTCTTTAGTTACCACATACATACTCTGAGCGAAACTTTGATGTTTCATAGATTTCCACGAAATAGCTTTTTCAATTATTAACCATAACTACCACATACCATAATTATTACATAGACCAAAGTAACTGACAAGCATGGGCTTTTTCGGTAGTGAACGTACTTCATTAACCGCCTCTTGAATCAGTTTTGAGGAGACAACTGGTGGAAGTTAGCTCCACAATTTGCATAACCGCATAACCATAGCAGGAATAACCTGGTAAAATAGAAGATTGAAGGTATCTTGAATAAACCTAGCACAGAACAGCTATAAATTCTAGTACAGTAAATTAGCAACAATTTTTATTGCGCATATATCACCAAACATTCAACGGTGGCGTATTCTATCAGGATATATTTGGCTAGGTTCGCGTATATCTTCTAAAAATAAAATAAACTGGCAGTTTATATAGGTGCGCTTACGTGAATTCGTATATAAATTACTAGTGATTCATCCAATCAGTCGAGTTAAGTTAACTCGAATTGATAGTTAACTCAGTTAACTCTATCAACAGTGATTTTTGCCGGCTTCTTCTTTCAGAGTTTGAACTGGTACCAAACTCACTTCCAACTAGTCTACACATATAAACAAACTATTAAGTATTCAATATAACTTACTTTTATGAATTGATCGTAATATCTATAACTCTACTGAACTATATAACGGTATTTTTTTATGTTTTTAAGCCGAAATTAGTATGTTGAATTAACATACATCTAGGAGGCGTTTCTTTAATTTTTTAAAGTTGAAAGTAATAATATGTCGCATTATGCATGTAATGTGTAAATGTAGGAAATCGATTAAATTTGAGCTCAACCGATTTTGACGCGAGTAAACTTTCAGGCAAAGGTATCAAAAGGTAAAAAAACAAAAAAAAATTTACTTTAAAAGTTATTTCTTGTGTACGATCTCACTTGATGATAAGTGATGATGCAGTCTAAGATAAAAACATGGCAACCTGGTAAGGTTTTGGCAAACATATTGTACACCTTAAGGAAGCTACTCTAACTCCAGTCAGGAAAGTGCTGTTGTACCTGGCACCCACAAGTGTTGACAAGGAACTTTCAAATTGGTGGCGATCACAATAGATCGGAGACGGTCGAAGTAATGCAAGGATTTTAAAGGACCTGCACATAATTCCTATCATCAACAAAAAAAAAATAGAAAGCAGAAATACCCAAAAAAATGAATAGTATTGGAATCTAACGTAACATAATTATAACCGGATGCGTTTTATCGGCTTGTACGAAGCGCTGACTGAGGGACGAGTGTTTGGTTTGGTCGGCGGTCGCCGGTAAAAGACGTCACTTGGAATTATACCGCAACAACACAGAAGCGTTACCCTGGAGTGTTTCGATCGACTTAAATTAAACAAGCATGGAATTAAAATAACCTCCAACATATGGGATGGTAAATCCTATAGGTAAATACGTATTTACCTATAGGATAATACGTAATCACAAACTTTATTCGTAATAATCTATGGTAATAATCAGTTACCATAGATTTGTTGTTTATGTTATTTTATTTCTCTTTTGTTTCTGTTATTTATTGATTTTGTTGTTGATGTTATTTTATTTTTTGTTGTTTCTGTTATTTTTTCTGTTGTTTTCGTTATTTTATTGTTTAAAAATAGCATAAAATGTGATAAATAAATAAATGAGAGAATTAAAAAAGTTACCATAACAGACAAATCTAGTTCTCGTCAAGTTGTGATCGAAATACAAAAGTCGTAAAAGTTTTTAAACTAAGATCAACGAAAAAACCGGCCAAGTGCGAGTCGGACTCGCACACCGAGAGTTCCGTACTCGGGTATTTTTTTCGACATTTTGCACGATAAATCAAAAACTGTTATGCATAAAAATCTGTTTTAGAATGTACAGGTAAAGCCCTTTCATATGATACCCCACTTGGTATAGTTATCTTACTTTGAAATTTTAAACACATTTTTTTTTTAATGATGTAACCACAAAATGGTTTTCGGATTTATTCCTTTACTTGTGCTATAAGACCTACCTACCTGCCAAATTTCATGGTTCTAGGTCAACGAGAAGTACCCTATAGGTTTTCTTGACAGACACGACGGACAGACAGACAGACAACAAAGTGATCCTATAAGGGTTCCATTTTTCCTTTTGAGGTACGCAACCCTAAAATACCCGGCTGAGTTTATGGTGGCGTTTGGTTGGCGAGATTGTGGACTTCTTTTGGAACACTTGGAAGCTTCGTAACTTTAGTATTAGTTCTAACTTGATAAAAATACTCGTACTTATATTTTCAAAAGAACTTTTCAAAATCCATTTGAATAAAAATCATGAGGTTTGAGGTAAAACCCAGTTTATCTACCCAGAATGGGCGCATTTTGGTACCTACCGATGTAAAAATAGCTTTTTTACCCTTTACAAATCTAAAGTAAAGTAACTTTTTTACAACTAGCTTTTTCTCACAACTCCGTCCTATACCGTGTCCGTGCTGTACCGAGTTATTTTTCCCTATCAGAGAAAGAAGTTTCAGAATGAAATCGTTAGTTCTAGAGACTACCAGATTAATATGTAGGGCCGCAAACTAACAAATACTCTTTATAATATTAGTATCTATAGATATTTTTGAATTGTGTGAACCTTTGATAATTCCATTAATGTTAAGTCTATGGTATTGCCGTACGGTGTATCGATGACGTAGGTAACGCTGATAATATTACGGGTATCTATCTACGTTAAGATTACGGAAATAAGGTTTGCGCACGCTACGGGTTTCCATAATAAAAACACAATGACTCAGTTTACCATGTGATGCAGATATATTTATTCTTATTGGTATGATAATGTTTTTATTTATTTTTGTTACTTCGGTATGTATTATTTTGCGCTTTATTGGGTAATGACCTCAAGACATCCTCCAGTTTTGATTGGAAAAGGAACTTCTTTCATCCAAATACTTGAGACTTTTACAAAATACTTTTGAACACACAGTCAAATGAAAAAGCCAGCCTGTAATTCAGCGGTTTTATTTTTCATTGAAATAATTGCGGAGATACATACCTACCTACATACATAATATAAGTCAAATATATAACCTATCATTTTTTAAGACCGTTAAAAATTATATTAAAGTGCCCAAAATCAAAGGGTTAACTTTTTATAAGCGTAGAAATTCATCGATTAATTTATCATGTACATACTTAGTGTCAACATTGGAAAATGAACAAACAAGAATTATTCGTAATCGTAATAAATTCCAAGACTAAGTCATTAATTAAAATCGCCATAGACGTTCGCGCCTAGGTTGGGCATGTAACACGTAATTAAATTTTCCTATCAGTAATCAGATGACTAACATAACACTCTTAACGTAGATAGGTACTTATATATTCGATTTTTTGGATTTAGGTATTTACAATTTTTATTGGCATAGCTAATATTATTAAAAAAAAGGAACTCGGAATTGAACACCATTGAATTCGGAACGATTCCAAAATCCTGCTGGCCTCGGCGAACTCCGGAGGTCATTTTCACTCCAGAGATATCAATACCGAAACACCTCGGAGCATCAAGCTCCGGCCCTCGTTTTCCACCATAGTTCCGAATATAAATACGGCACATGTTGTAAATACGGCCCATGTAACATATATTGTAAAAATACACAGTGTAAATATGTGAGCAGTTTTATTTGTGCACCACGCTGCCACAAGGGTCCCATAGCTGCGCTTTCATTATCATCCCAAGAAAACCACCGTCATCATTTGATGAATGGCAAACGTCCATGACCTATAGCAATGAGGAATTCAACGCTTCCTTTCTAGGACTAGCAGCCAGTACCGAAAAGAAAAATTAATATAAAATAATAACATATTACTGTCGCGTCACTGACCATAAGGGAAAATGCATCATTTCATACTCTGCTTCCACTTAACCGTGCCGATGATGCTCAGTAATTAAGCTAAGCTGATTCCGAAATCGGAGCTCCCTGCCGAAGACAATTGCTTTGCCGATGCATATAGGAAATCACCAAAAAGATACGCTTTAAACCCAGTGTGGAGCGGGCTTTAGGTGTTGGAGAACATTAATTTATCAGTACATACATCTCTGTCAGCAACCATAAGCGGTTTTCTGAATACCTACTGTACGTTAATTATCTACTAAGCTGGAAACTATGTGCATTAGCGCGGTGAATCATTAATCAGAAATGGCAAATAAACAACGTAGCGCCACTTCTATTAGTTTAGTGTACGTTTGTTGTGTCTCTGGGGCGTGTGTGTAGCCATGCGAGTCAGTAATTATCGGCCAATTTCCATTTATCCACTAGGTCAAGTAATAGACGTAACTACAAGGGCTAACTAACTAAAACGAATCGCGTTAGATAATAATTGAGGACCTGGCAAAAAAAAAAACAGAAAATTGCACAAAATAAAGATTCGAAGAAGCAACGAGATAAAGTTGAAAACTAAAACCCGACCGTGATCGTCTTAATAAACGCTGAAATATTGTAGTGAAATTGTTTTTCTGTAGCTTGGTATATTTTAATGTTGTAGTACATTTATATTTATGAACTCAGAATTTTCTCCTCTTTCAATTGACACCACACTCGATACAATAGCAACAAAAATTTGGAGACCTCCACTTTTTTCATGTAATATCCGTTAGGTCATTTTTTTCGTATCAAATGTAGCCTATGTCACCCGGACCTTTTCGACGAATCGATAGACACCTCATTCATCAAAATCGGCCCAGTAGTTTAGACGATACGGTGGAACACACAGAATCTGGATACAAACATACACACATTCATACATAGACTGTTAAAATCATAACCCTTCCTTTTGGCTTTGCTGCAGATAAAAAAAATCGGTCAGGTGCGAATCGGACTTTCACAGGTAGGATTCCGTATCACCGTAAAAAAAAAACATTTTTAATTTTTATCATAAGAGAAATCATTTTTTAAAGAAAATCTAAACGATTTCGAAGTATGTAACAACTGAACAAATAAGTTTATAGCGAATATGTTTAACTACCATGACCATATTCTTATGAAGACAAACAATAAAACAATAAATATGAAAAAAAAAACGACCAAGCTCGATCATAAAAGTAGATATTATATTTACAGAAAAAAACATGGTTTCAAAATGTTGAAATTACTGTGAACATGGAACTGTTTCATTTGACAACTTGGATTGGACCGATATCGTTCCACTATGGGACATAGTTCCTGGAACTATTACGATCCGCACCTACACATTTTTAAATACTCCTAGTTTAGAATTAGTCGAAACGTCTATTCTATTCTAGGCACTGCACTGTCAGTTGTCAATGAAAGCGCTAATTAGTTTAGTTCCGAAGTGGTTTTGTAGGTCATGTTGCTATAATTAACCGTTAACATAATGTTAGTGTAAATTATATACTATTCCTTGTACAAATACAAGTTACAAGCTACAAATTGTACCTATCCGCCTATATTTTGTTTTGCTTTGTATGTGTTTTTTCTGTATTAATTTTGTGTCATTTACGTTCTTTTTTAAATTTTTTACCTATCTCCATTCTAAATTTCAGCCCAATCCGTCCAGTAGTTTTTGCGTGAAGGAGTAACGAACATATACACACACACACATACACACACACACACACACACACACACACACACACACACACACACACACACACACATACAAACTTTCTCCTTTATAACATTAGTGTGATTTTGGAGGGTGTTTCTATTTGTTATCATTTTAACACGTAGAGTACAAGTATTTTTATTTTATTTTTTATCTTAAAATAAAATAGGGGTTTGAAATATTGTGTGGTCCACGCGGACGAAATCTCGGTACATAAGCTAGTTAGAAATATATTATTAAGGACTTATTCTATTTACATTAAAATATACAGAGAATATATGAACGAATTGACTAAGAAGCTTTCAAGTAAGAACTTGAATGAGTAAAGTACAAGTTTACTCAAACTAAGCTAGTCTTTATAAAAGCGAACACTTGGAATTGATTAATAAACTTTCTTATCATCCATTAGAGTCGTGTCAAGAGAAACGGCAAACAATACCGCAGGCCAGCCTTTGCCAGCCTTTATTCCATTAATGGTGATGCCTATCACAAACAAATTTGCAAAGTCCTGCCAATAGGGTTGCCACACATACCTTTTAAGATTTAGGACAAAAGGGTGCAGGAGCAGCTAGTCGATTCACTAACTCAGTGTCTAACACTGAATGAGGACTTCGTCTGTGGTGGCGTTTGCTGACGCGCGTGTTGTGACTTTTTGGAGTGTTTTTTTGTTAGAAGTGGCCGGTTTTTGTGTTCTGCTTGTGTTTATTGCTGGTGGAACTGACTGGAAAGCGCTCTAAAGGGGTGCCGCGTGTATGTCGACGGGCGCCGGCACAGATGAAGTCCATACTTATACATATAGTTTCCCTAACTTGTAAATAACTACAAACTTGAAATTGGCTAATCAGTGTAAAGCCAGACGAGAGAGAAAAAAAAACACTGAATGATAGCCACTGAGGTTGGTTGGTGCTACATTGCTGCTACACTGGGTGATAAAAAATATTTTTTCGTAGAAAATCTTCAATGGATTAAAAAATGAGCTCGGTGGCCATCATTCAGTGTTAGACACTCTGTGAATCCCCCCGCCGCACTGGAACAGTAAATGAATCGTTCCTACAAAACCTTTGTTAGGGGACGTTAAGTAACGGTACACTTCTTACAGCAAAACTTTGCCAGCTTTTATTCCATTATACATATAATGGCGATGTCTATAACAAACTTGGCAATGCCCTGGGGACAGGGTTGACACATCTAACCTTTAAAATACAGGACATAAGACTGCGAGACCCGGAGCTGAAAAATAAATTATAAACAACCGTTCAAGCTATTTCATAAAAGAAAAGCACCCCTAGCTAGTCGCTTGTCAACTTTGGAATGTCGGAAACTGGCAAATTACGGTTATCAAAACAATAAACTACGAAATAATTGACAAAAGTTTTCCAACACGCAATGTTTGCAAATATTCATTAGGGGGCATCATTAAAGTAACAATAACTATAAAACTCCATTGTTAGATGCTATCAGTTGATGGTATTTGATGTTAGTTTAGAAAGGCTGCCTAATATACACTAGCTATTAGGTTCGATGGTCATACCTTTGGGTGGTTTGGTTGATCAAAGGGTTAACTTAGGGGCGGGTACTTTTGGCAGCGGTTGGCCGAGCTCGTCTGTCTTTTGCTGGAGCGGCTTCAAGCGCTGACCGCCAGCCACAGACCGATCGTAGCAATCCGACCGGACCTCGAGCTCTGGACGGGGCGGAAGCACGGTGCTCTCTCTTTCAACCTCGTGTTATTAAGGTTTTTCGCCGATGTAATTAGTCCAAGCTGTGATAGCCTAGTGGTTAGAACGTCCGCCTACAAATCGGAGGTCGGGGGTTCGATCCCGGGCACGCACCACTAACTTTTCAGTTATGTGCGTTTTAAGCAATTAAATACGTATCACTTGCTTTAACGGTGAAGGAAAACATCGTGAGGAAACCTGCATGCCTGAGAGTTCTCCATGTTCTCAAAGGTGTGTGAAGTCTGCCAATCCGCATTGGGCCAGCGTGGCAGACTATGGCCTAAACCCTTCTCATTCTGAGAGGAGACCCGTACTCAGTAGTGGGGCGGAAATGGGTTGATCATGATGAATTAGTCCATGGTGTGCATTATGCGATGCAGTTCTTAATGTGATCAATTTTGTGCTCCCGCGGACAATTATCCCGCGCCTGCGTAACTACGCAGGCGAGGTAAGGAACTCATTATTACACCATTTAACAGACTTCAAAAAAGGAGGAGGTTCTTCAAAAAGGAAGTGGTTCTCAATTCAATTCAATGTATGTGCACCAAAATCGAGGTTTCTGAACCGATTTGCTAAATTTTTTATCTTTATAATTTCTTGATTTTAAAAGTAACGTACAGATACCTAAGAAAAAAATGAGGTATAGGTAGGCCGGTATGCTTGGAAAATAATCAATATTATAATATTATGTGCGGAGTTTAACGATTCTTGAAACGTTCTAAGAAACCATCGGTTTATATACCTATTTTAAGTGTGCATTATTTATTATAATTTATCGTTTAAGGAAATCGTTAAATGAGTCACAATTTACTGAGGAAATGTATTTCTCCGAGATGTAAAATGAAGCTCGGACAGTTCTCTTAGCTACCCCGATATTTTATAAACGGGAAGAAAATTTATTGCATTTAAATAATTCCTTATAATAAGGTTTAACTATATACCTACGGTAAAAGCATTTAAATATCGTCAATACAATAGGTACTGCATATAATTATTATAAGACTAATTAATTTAGATTTAAATATTATGAACTTTTGTAAGTATAAAGGATAAACAAGAAGGCTAAAGAAGATTTTAAATAACTATATGATCCAGGTACTCTTATTGTATTTTTTTGCTACGAACCACTTGTGACGTGTAGTTTAAACTAAATCTATTAATACCCAAAAAATATCTTACGTTATATAGGTACTTAATTATCATAGAGTTATATGATATTTTGTAAAATTTCGTTTTTCTTCCTTTAGGTACTTATCACACTAATATTATAAAGGCGAAAGTTTGTATGTGTGTGTGTGTGTGTGTGTGTGTGTGTGTGTATGTGTGTGTGTGTGTGTATGTTTGTTACTCCTTCACGCAAAAACTACTTGACGGATTTGTCTGAAATTTGGAATGGAGATAGATAATATCCTGGATTAGCACATAGGCTACTTTTTATCCCGGAAAATCAATGAGTTCCCACGGGATTTCGAAAAACCTAAATCGCGGGCATCGGCTCGTATTTTTTTATAAGGAAGCATTTGGAATTATTTTGTCAATATCTTAAGACTTTAAGCTACAGATTTACCGAGAGAAAGCTTACCAAAGAAATTATGTAAATCTAGTATTCAAATGTATTATGTAAAGTCACGCACAAACAATCCAATGGATCAACTCCTATGTCTATAAATCATACATATTTTGTTGTAAGAATTTAAAGCTGAAAAATTATTTTATCGATCCAATATATTTACAAGCAAAGCTTTTTGACGGAGGTTTGGGATAGCGACCAGAATGAAAAGAAGTTAAACAAACGAGAATGTATCTTTATGAAAAATCCATTTAAAAAGGTCTCCGACATTTTGCAAAACCAGTTCTTGAAATATTTTTATTAGTTACTTACTTTATACATATTTACAGTGAAGCTACGATACATGTCACACCTATTTTTAACCGACTTCCAAAAAAGGAGGAGGTTCTCAATTCGTCGGGATCTTTTTTTTTTTTTTTTTTTTTTTTTTTTTTTATATTTTTTATGTATGTTCCCCGATTACTCAAAGACCCCTGGACCGATTTGGAAAATTTTTTTTTTGTTTGAAAGGGTATACTGTGCAGGTGGTCCCATATAAATTTGGTGAAGATCCGATGAATATCTTCGGAGATGGAGAACAGAACTCCTCAATGGATAAGAGCAAATTGCTCGCGATCACTGTAATAGCTTAGTAAACAGTAGGGTTTTAACTGGGCATAGCATATTATAGTACAGTGGGGCCACTAAAAATTGTGAAATAAAAAATTTTCAAAAGAAAAATAAAACCGACTTCAAAAACCAAAAACACTAAAAAGTAGAAAATAATTTTTGTTTAGCTACACATGTAATGTACCTAGGTATGAAGTCGGGCGAGCTTCACTCTTGGATTTCTAATTTTGTTTTAATATGCTCGCTCGACTTCATACCTAGGTACATTACATGTGTAGCTAAACAAAAATTATTTTCTACTTTTTAGTGTTTTTGGTTTTTGAAGTCGGTTTTATTTTTCTTTTGAAAATTTTTTTATTTATTAGAGTAGCAAACTAGCAAAGTCCTACAAAAAGTGTTGTGAATCCATTTACAAAGTGTTATGTTACAAAATCCATATGACTGTCATTGTGCAAGAGGGCCTTAAATATTTAGAAACAGATATGTTTAATCAAGCCTACGTCTTTATAATAATTAGAAGTCAACATGAATAAATCTGGTACTCCATGATGTAACTCTATGACACTACCTATTTACAGACTACAGTTATAAATAAATAGTTAAGTTTAATAGTGCCAGGCTATAAGATATCGTCTTTATAAGAATCGTCTTTATCACTCAAGAAAGATGAATAAATTCTGCTACTCCATGGTCTGACTCTATGGCACTACCTATTTACAGTACCTACAGCTACTCTGTGCCTACAGTCTGCGTGTTTGGAAATGACGTGTCAATTTCCCCTTTGATAACATGACCAAGCAACATGCAATGTGGGTGTATTGTATTGAAGGAATTGAGGATGGTCTTTATGAGGAAATTGCTATTCATATCAAATAGTTTGCTTAATCTAATGTTTCGTTGTCGTGACATGAAGAAAATTTAGAAGCCTCTACCTACACACTAATTATTGTTGTAATCGCAAGGCTATTTGGGCCGTGATGACCTTTCGGCATCGCGCATAAAGCATTCTACTCACGATACTGCGACAGGACCGATTTAGGAGGCAGCTAGATTGGAGCAATCTAGGGTGGACCCTACACATGATAGCCGATCTAGGATCCGACTTAGAATGACCCTACACACGACATGTTTAAGAGGAAATTTGGGATCCTCCCCACTTTTTCATCGGCTCTACCGCAGTGTCGTGAGTAGTAGCCTTAATGAAGGCCTACAAGGTTCTACAACCTTTTCTAGTTCGACGATCTCTAACTAATACCTATACATTCCCCGACACTGGTGCTTCAACTGAAATGGACTCTTAAACCTACCCTGGAAACAAAATGACAGTAATTTTTGTGTTGATTCAAAGCAAAAAACAAATCTCTGCTTAAATCGTGCGAAAATTAGTTTACAATTTTTTTTAAAGTATTTATAGTTTACATAAATTGAGAGAGAAAATCTCAAGCACTCTGCTTATGCACTTAGGGATGGGTCAGTGAGCATGCAACATGGTTTGGTTCCTCCATTTCAGTATTAAAATGTTTGTTACTAGTAAAGTGCTTAAGATTAACAACTAGTGAATACTAAATCACTAAAACTATAAGATGAGGAAATTTTTTCTTATTGTCTTTAGATTGTGTTAAGGTAGGTAGTATAATAATAACGCTAAGTTTTTGCTAGCGTTCTGGTTACACCCTATATAAATTAAGTAGTTCAAAGTAGGTAAGTATTTAGTATAATTACCTGGTTTCCTCCGCACCCGCCACTGCACCGGCGGCGGCGCCGGGCTGCCCGAGCCCGACGAAGCCAGCTTAAAGCCGTCACTACACCTGGAAAAGAAATTCCTTTGAAATGGCATGTATGTCTTCCTTTCTCTTGACAAAATCTTACTTACTACAAAAGTTACGAACTTCAATACCTCAGCATTGCTTATTAATTAAGTAAACTTTCAACAACAACAGCTGATAAGTAGTTAGTAGTAATTTCCATTGATAGAGTCTACAGCTAGGTGGATAGATGTGTAATTATGAAGGTGCTCCGCGCCTATTAGGTACCTTCCTAAGTTCTTTCATGTAAGGTTTTCAATGCCGTTATGCGCACAAAATATCAGTATAAAATATAACACTAAAAGATTAAGGAATTCATTATCATCATCAACCATGATGTTTGTTGTTGATATTTAATTTGTTAAAATGCACATAACTCCGAAAAGTTTAACCTAAAACTTAATTAAAATTAATTATTTGTATGTCTGAGAGCTCACAAAATAACTTGGTGCGACATCTGTAGGTGGCACTGAAAACCGTTGCGGGGAAAAATGTGACCGAATGGTTCTACGGAAAGCGCTTTACCGTGTTCTTGGTTTTGTTTTTGTGTAGTGCACGGTCGCTAGATGGCGGGAAAATGAAATTTTCCACTTCCGGCAGAATTATTATTAGCGTCATGTCTCCAACTTTGTTTTTAATTTTTGTCATAGCATACAAAGATATATCGGTATGTCGGAGTAGTGCTAAAAATAAGAATGTAAACATCACAGCTATTTGGCGATTTTAACATAAAAGTTCTATGACATAGGTACCTAAAGATATTAAATAGGAAGCTTGACTAAAAACTTTTAGGTTCATAAAAGTGATACTTATTTATCAGATTAATATGTATGTACATATTATTATTAAAAATAAACTTACTATAAAAAATATATTTATAGGTACATGCTAATAAGTTAATGGAAAATAGATAGGTCATAGAAAATAGGTTCTCAGTAACTTTGTACCTACTTAATAAAGTTTAGCTCCGTCTCGTCACAGAATTACTCTTAACTACGGATAATGGAATAATGGACTGAATGGATTTGAGTATAACACAATTATAACGCTCCACTCACTCTGTACGCTAAAGGGAAGCTAATAACGAATTTAAAGCTTCTTTTCAGGGTTCCGTATCCGAAAAGTTCTAACGAGACCCTATTCCTAAGACTTCGCTGTCCGTCCGTCTGTCTGTACACAGACTGTACAGTGTACCTATCTCATGAACCGTAATAGGTAGAGTTGAAATACCTATTCACAGAGTGTGTATTTCTGTTGCCGCTTTTCAAAAAATAATAGAAAATCTAAATGGCGAATTTCAAAATGGGCGCCATGCAAATCAAAAAAGTATTTATTTTGTACGATAGTACGAAACCCTTCGTGAGCGAGTGGGACTCTCACTTGACCGGGGTTTTTTTTTCCGTCGCGTCGTCCATCCCATTTATTTATACATAATTATAAAGCTTTGAACATATTTTTCTGAAAAAAATATTAAATGTAAGTGGGTATAAGTACTGATTACGTCGAAGAAATTTTCTAAGAAAGTTTTCCAATTCATCACTAGGAATTTTATAACGTAATCTCGAGCCATCCATCAAACGAGAAGTTAGAGCTAAGTTGTTACTGTACAAAGTTATCAAAGTGCTCAATCTAATTGTTGTGTGAAGAAAGCCTCGTTACTCGATCGCGAACACCCTTGAAGTATTGTTTGATATTACGATAAATGATCTACCTTCATTCGTAACTTTTACTAGCACTCGCTAACTTCATTACTAGTATCTAACTAACGCAACGCAACAAGACAATACCTGACTGCTAACTGCGAACTGCCGTTAGATAGCGATAGATATTTTATTTACTACAGGAAAATCTACAGCGAAATATTACAATAAGTTTCTTAAAGGCTAATTACAGAGATATGACCAAATACAGATTTTCTCAAAAAAAATTAACAATTTGTGTAAGTGAGTTAAAAACATTTCGTAGTTAGAGTAGTCGCTTGCTTCAGACGGCGCAAGACCGTGGTGTTTGGAAGTTCCTACAAGAGATCTGTTCAACAGTGAATGTCTATCGATTAATATAAATATCGATAATGATGCCTAAGAAAACTGCATTCACAAATATATTTATATGACTTAACTGTTGTCCGATGATGAGATCCGTCTTCATCCTAAAAGATGATGAATTGATGAATTATACAACAGTTTTACGACATCGTAAAAGTGTGGTTATAAAAGCTTAAACTATCAATATACCCTGAATATGATATCAGATTTAAAAGCTTAAACTATCAAAACTTTCTATCTTATTAATGACTAACTTTTGCTCGCGACTTCCGATAAAACTTACAGGCTCACACCAGGATAATTCTGAAAATTTTTCGGACATTATCCTCTACATAGCAACTAACTACATACCTATTATCTCCTAGATTAGAAATAGACACTCCCACTCTTTTTAACCCCCGACCCAAAAAGAGGGGTGTTATAAGTTTGACGTGTGTATCTGTGTATCTGTCTGTGGCATCGTAGCTCCTAAACTAATGAATCGATTTTAATATAGTTTTTTTTAGGGTTCAAAAGGAAAAAACGGAACCCTTATAGGATCACTTTGTTGTCTGTCTGTCTGTCTGCCAAGAAACCTATATGGTACTTCTATGTTCTAGACTAATCTTTATAAGACCTTTAACATTTCCAATGATGAAAGCAAATATCATGAATTTCAGTTCATTAAACACATAGAGTGTGGAAGTGGGACGAACAAACAAACTCCCTTTCACATTTACATAACGTCATGTACTTATAGGTATCATTTAGAGTTTCAAACTCCAGCGAATATTAAATTCCATTAGTGAAGGATGTTACAGCCTGAACACACGAGGCGCGATGGCGTCGCGATGGTAACGATTCGCGGATCAAACCATTTCATCTGAGAACATACACGTGTACGAATTTTTAATACAAGTAACTTTATGAGAGTCGAATGGAGTCGCTGGACACAATACTTAGTACTTACTAATATTATAAATGCGAAAAACTTATTTTGTAGAATTCACTGCTAATTATTATAATCCAAATTACCAGAATACACAAAGAATGGAAATTTTTATTAAAAAATGTTCAGAAATGGACGTTCTTCGATTGAGAGTTGAGCTAGCAATAATTGTAATTTCAATGATTTTGAAATGTTGCAATACACGGTACTGTAACATTTTTGATTTTGAAAAGAGAGAACTGCTGAGTTTTTATGGATTTAAGTAGATTCTGATTTCCAAACTGGTGTTAGTAGTATCAACTATCAGTCTTGAGCTTTGACGTCATACATGATTCAAGCGTGAAATAATTAATTTGTTCCGTTTTTATTTAAATATATAAGCAATTATATAAGCAACAAAAATTTGGTAATTAGGTACTTACATAAATAAATTATAATGTTTGTGCTCTTCATTCTATTATATTCAGGAGAATAGAGATGTTCATTTGAAACGGAAAAGCAAATTAATTATGCCCACAAGGCCGGTTTGCTGAAAACGTGAATAATAAACGATACGGGCACCGAAATAAAATGACCACATAATGGTTAACGTTGTAAACAAACAATAACAGCTTTGCTAATTATGAACCACCTTAGCACGTCTATGTTTACAGAATTTGTAAACTCGGTTCCATTTAACCTACTTTTGAAGCAACATTTAGGGTTTTCATATTTTCTACATCCTTCTTCTTGAAACTTCGATTTTTTTTGCGCTTAAATTTAACAGTGCCATAAGATTTGACACAATTTCCTCACGTTCCTTCGTTCTCTTTCAAAAGGGAGAACTTTGCCTTTCCCGATTTTAGATCGATTTTGAAAGGAGTTTCGCAGTTTTCCGGTTCATTAGGGAATCGATAAAGGAAACGGTCTCCCTTTCAAAAGGAAACGCTTTTCGAAAGAGAAATTCAAAAGGAACGTCTCAGTGGCCAGTGCAGAGATTCGCAAGTAGTTAATAATCCCGATATTTTTGGAACTTTATTAGATCCACATGAATAATTTTGTACTTGATCACCAACCCAAAAACCGGACTTCGTCTGTGTTGGTGTTAGCTGGCGGGCGTGGTCTGCCTGACGGCGAGCGCCGGCACAGACGGGGTCTACACTTGTATTAAGTTTAACTAACGTGTTACAAATAACTACAAACTTGACATTGGCTAATCTTCGTAAAGCCAGACGAGAGAGAAAAAAAAACCCCAAAAACCATGATACACAATATTCAATATTCGATTTACAAATAATGTATTCACGTGCAAATCATATAGGTAGCGGATCGGTAAAACAAAATTCTGAAGGCGTAAAGGATGCCAAAGATTGTACGTGTTCCGGGCGTGCTTAGAATCAAGTCGATTCTTTGTTGTCTTTGTTCAAACAACCCATACGTATCCTGAATATTCAATATCTTAACAAAACAACGTCAATGTATTATAAGTATCGCAGCCGGAAATTTCCAGATAAACAACTAGTACCGGAGAGAAGGTTAACTTGGAAATTGTAATTTACGAAGTAATATAATAAGTCTATGTTGTAATTAGTTTCTAATTTGACGATGTTTAGCGATTAAGCGTTCCGATTTCCGAACCAATGCACAATGCTTTTTAAAACGCAAAAGAGTTATCTTCTGTTATAATATGGATCTCTAAAGAATTACTGTCATCCATACTAATATTATAAATGCGGAAGTGTGTCTGTCTGTCTGTCTGTCTGCCACCTTTTCACGGCCCAACGGTGTAACCGATTCTGACGAAATTTGGTACAGGATTAGCTTATATTCCGAGGACGGACATAAGCTACTTTTTATCCCGGAAAATCAAAGAGTTCCCGCGGGATTCCTAAAGACCCATCCACCTAATTGTTTTGTATGAAATTTAGTTCCTAGCTTGCATCTCTGTAATCGATATAGGCAACTATTTATCCCGGAAAATCAAACAGTTCCCACGGGATCTTCAAAAACCTAAATCCACGCGGATGAAGTCGCGGGCATCCTCTAGTTCACTATACATTCATTTTACCATCAGCATCCAAGCGCAATCAGTGCGACAATACTTTCTCTCGGCATTTTTAACGACCAAGCGTTGCAAAAGCTGCGAGATAGTACCTACCTATTGTTTCCACCACCATTCAATGTGTTGTCATAATCAAGCGCTGACCTGTCATTGATAAAATAATTCCTCAATTCGGTCATAGATTGGAGGAGTCTTAAATTCAATAGCAGCTGAAAGATCTAGATCACCTACATAAGTTTGGAGCTCAATACAGATAGGTATATCGAGTGGGCAAACATTTTACGAGGTAGCGAGCATATTGCGAGCGTCACGAGCGCGAATTTTTTTTTGTTAGTTCAAAATGTTATTTGAAAATTTATTTCTTTGATTGGAATACTTTTTTTACGCAGTCTACGGTTACTAACTACAGTATGCAAGCTGCCATACCTCACAGCATGATGCGAGCTATTTATTCCCTTTGGGACGAGTTTAGTGGGTGTCGCGCAGGAGGGGCACTCAGAGTTTCATAAGGTAAAAATCCTTATATTATTTGTTTTATTATTTACATAAGGTCGATGTCTTGTCTTGTCATAAAAAAGATAGGGTACTATACTCGAAATTTCAAAGATCTCTCCAATCTTGCAGCTGCCCTCTTAAAGAATAGTAAATATCAATTAAGTGGGATTAGGGGTGAAATCCGACAACTTTTATTATTTCAATATAGCCCAACCGTATTGTGTCGTTACTCCTCTGCGCTGCGTAAATCCGAAGGTAATAACAGTAAAGTCGCGCAATAAAAGGAGAGCCGGAAGCTATAGATAGCACGAGAATGGAAGCAATTTACCTCGGCGGACAGCTGAGTGCATTTGAATGGAAATTCTACAAACCGCACAATTCATCACTACAAGTCATCACGATCAACCCATCGCCGGCTCACTACAGAGCACGGGGTTCCTCTCAGTATGACAAAGGTTATACTGAGAGTATAGTCCATATACTGGCCAAGTGAGGATTGGTACAGTTCACACACCTTTGAGAACATCATGGAGAACTCTTAGGCATGCAGGTTTCCTCACGATGTGTTCCTTCACTTTTTATTTTCTTGAAACGCACTCCGAAAAATTAGCGGTGCGTGCCTCCGAGAAGTGCGTGCCCGGAATCGAATCTTCGACCTCCCGAATAGAAGCGGTCATTCTAACCACTAGGCTATCACGGTACCTAATAACAATGAAGTCGCGCATTAAAAGGAGAGTCGGAAGCTATAATAGGTAGGTAGAAGGTACCTATAGCACGGGAATGAAAGCAATTTACCTCGGCCGACAGTTGAGTGCATTTGAATGGAAATACAGCAAACCGCGCTTCCAGAAATAGTGAGTAGTTGCTGACATTTATTTACATAATGTTACATAAGGTAAAATTAAGTAAGCACCTAGTAGGTCATAGGTCTAGTTATCTAGTAGGTCCAATGATTGTCCGATAATTTTACTTCCTACTTAGCATCATCAGCACGTGATTTTGTTTGTTGGGACCAACAATTTGCGTATAAGTAGTTGTGACAATATTTGAGCCTACGTATTATTTAAATGTTACTTACACGATTTTGGGATAAAGAGCCTCGATAACTCAACGGTTAAAGGAGCGGACTGAAATCCGAAGGCCGTCGTTTCAAACCCCATCCGTTCCACTATTGTCGTACCTACTCCTAGCACAAGCTTTACGCTTAGTTGGAGAGGAAAGGGGAATATTAGTCAGTATGATAAACTTGGCTAATATTTTTTTTTAAAAGGGAGCGCTGAATTAACACCCCATAAAAGTTTTAAAGGCTTCAATGAATTATTAAACAATACACTAAGTACTTACCTACTTACCAAGTTTGGGATTTTAAGAAATTCGGTCTCTCCGGTCTCTTGTTAACGAACAATAGTTAAGCAATTTCAAAGTCTAGACACATCGACCCACCAATTTGGTTTTACATTTAGATGTTAGGTGCGACATCTGTTCCTTAGAGATAAACTTAATTTTGAATTAAAAGTTTAGAATTATGATATACACATTCTAATTCATTCAAAGATTCAATATTATTGTATGTCCTGGGAACTAACGCGGAAGCTGTGGTTATGATAGCGGCAAGTGTTGGAATTGGGTTAATTATGGTATTCTTACTGCGATGGTGCATTCTAGTCAATAGTGAGAGTTTTAGTTTATTTATTAGAGGTGATTGCGAGAGAGCCACGGTTGAAAAAAAACCTATTTTTGTTCCTCTGATAGGATGCTTTGGCCGTGGCTAGTTACCACCCTAGCCGTGAAGCCAAGCAAATCCGTGTTCCAGATAGTGAACTTTCGATTTGACCTGAATAGACGATAATGTGGCAAATATTAGGATACGGATTACATGAAATCAAAGAAAAATTCTCGTTTCATATCCTGTAGGTAACATTTGACGCCGGCCTCGACGTTTTGTTACAAATTCCCTAAAGTCTCATTTAAACGAGAGCTTTTCTAACGTCCGTTAAAAAAGCGTCCACATGAATCAAAATAATGTACCTACCTATTCAAAAGTTATGTTCACACGTCAACGCTTTTTAACCGACTTCAAAAAAAGGAGGAGGTTCTCAATTCGTCGGAACCTTTTTTTTTACGTGTGAACAGATACCTGGGAATGCATTAATTGTTCTATTTGTATTTTGGACGCGTTTTTAACGGACGTCAAAAAGCTCTCGTGTAAATGAGGCCTGTGAACTGTGCTACGATTGCAATGTATTGAAATAAATGAATCTCTATAGGGAAGGGCTATGTCCAACAGTGGATGCCCACAGGCTGATGACGATGATAATGATGATGAAATAAATGAAAGCGTTACATTAAAAATAATTATGTATCGGAAAACTCGGAAATGAATCATGCTCGTCTAAAACGTCTACGACACTTTACGAGCTGAAACTAAATGTACATTTGGCACCGCGATCGATACCTAACAAGGAGACAGTTCCAAGCAGAGACTGCAAGCTTTTAGTTACGTAAGTTACTTGGCCCGGAACTCTTTTTCGGGTTCCGTACCAGAATGGTGCCAACGGGACCGTATTACATACTAACACTTCGCTGTCCGCCCGTCTGTCTGTCAGCGGGCTGTATCTCGTGAATCGAGAAGATAGATAGTTGACAAAATATATATTTCTATTGTCGCTATAACAACAAATAATAAGAATTTCAAAATGGTCGCCATGAAATTCAAAAAAAAAGTGTTATTTCTTCTACGATGGTACGAAACCCTTCGTATGCAAGTCCCACTCGCATTTGACCCATTTTTTGTGACAAAATGGGTGAACAGTTCCAGGCAATGCAGTGTTTTAGTTACATAAGGCCGTAAGTACTTATATTTTTCGTGTAGGTAAGTATTTGATGTAATTCCCTTACAATATACTAACTAGTTTTATATAATAATATTATCTACCTCTCTTGGGATCGCCTCGTGTTTCATGTCTCAAGTTGTATTAGTAAGTAGATACTGATATTGTTTCTGTTTAGGCGGGTTCATATTAAGCGCGGCAGGATAAACTGCGCGTGGCGTGCCACCGCCGTTAATGCGTGCTTCCCGCGGTCGGCCGTTCTACTTCAAGTCCACAATTCACACGCTCTGCCGAGTAAAGTAGAACGCCACGAGATTACCCATATACGTAGTAAGTAAGTATAATCAATACTGCTTATGCGTCAAGTCGTATGCGGAAGGATCTGGGAGCCCACCGCATTATTATCCCAAGAATACATAATGTTACATAAGGTAGGTACTATTATGTGATTAATGGAAAAGCCTCCATCCTCAGTATTGAGGAATACGACGTAGAAATAGATTGCTTATTCATCACAGGTGGAAGCGCGTACAGGTAGCATGGCGTTCGCCATATCAAAATACTTTACACTTGACATAAAGTTGCGAAGAACCGTTGAATCAAGAGCGGCGCCAAATCATAAAAGCTGTTACCCACACTCATTCTTAACTAAGTCGGAGAAAAAGTGTGGACTGGGGAGTGTAAACCCTACTAAACACAAAGTTTGTCTTATAGCTAACTTCGCTAACTTGTTGAATGTTTATGCTTTATTAAGAGCCCCCGCATGTAGTAAACTTTGGGTTGGCCGATAGTTCAGTCGGCAGCTAATGAAGTATGAAGGTACTCGTAATATTATAGGAGAGTGCGCAAATTCAACGATTTGTTTTCAGTCAGATACCTACCTATCTCAAAATCGACTACTGAATCGTCTTTGTGATGTAAACCAGTCTATTACACACGAATCATAACGCTTGATAGGATGATACACTGAACGCGCGCGTAGGGGTGCACGATATGTACATAGATTCATCTAAGGATGTGTATTACAATTTACAAGAAACCGCTTGAAGCACTTCAAACTGCGACGCGTGACTGCCGAAACGCGGCTGCAACATGCTTCATTTCTTTTCTTACAGTTCCTCCGATGCGCATTGTGTGTGCTTCAACTTTCATCAGGATTATACATCGCAGAAATACCATTACGGCTGATAGCTATCGTGACAGGGCACAGACTACAGAGTAGGTACAGTTGTACGTAATTACACAAATTGCTCCCACTATTGAAGTAATGGTGATGATACCGCTTCGGTATCGGCTTTGGCGCTTTCGTAAGTCGTGACCTACTGGTAAGTGGTAACCATCTTTGGAGGTTCGAAGTCAGCCTAATATACTTACGTCTTTTCCATTGTAACTCGTAGATCACGTTAAAGCCTAGGTCAAAATAAATGATAGGTACTTTATTACTCTTTTGCTTTTTAAGAAATTAACTTATAAAACAACTCGCTAAGGTGAAGAAAAACTAACTTTGTTGTTTTTTTTTTTTAAAAGAATATTAGTCATTTTAATCATGACTAACATTCCCCTTTGCCTTCCAACTAAGCGTTAAGCTTGTGGTAGGAGTGGGTACGACAATAGTGCAACGGGTGGGGTTTGAACTTCCGACCTTTCGGATTTCAGTCCGTTCCTATAACCGTTGAGCTATTGAGGCTTGTTTGAAGCGTTCAAGTCTTGTGTGAAGTTTGTCAATCCGCACTGGACCAGCAGCGGTGGCGGCCTATGGCTTAAAGCTAAACCCTACTCTTTCTGAGAGGAGACTCAGTAGTGAGCCGGCGATGGGTAGACTACGAACACGATGATGATGATGACTTTACGGCGAGTAGTATGGTAAAGGTTCGCCCAACGCATTGCCCCGTGATAACCCTTATCCATCATGTTATTAGTAGGTAATCGTCACGACTTAGGTAACTACTTAGCAATGGGAATAACGACTAAGAAAAAGAGGTAAGTTAAAAAATAAATACAAAAAGTAACTAAGTATTATTGCAACGTAAGGCACGAGTAGTATAAGCGATAAGTAAATATCGGATTTTTTTATTGCAGCAAGTTTTTATATCAGGTACGGCGCCCGCGTCGGCCTTCTAATATAAACAGCACGTGTAACGGGTGAGCTATTGAGTGCAATGCGTCATCGATCTCACCGGACTTGTGCCGCCTTGTGCTATTAGCTGCCTTTACTACTCTTTCACGCGTGAATCGGAAAGAGCGCGTATATGAGCAAGGAGATAAAGAATGGCCGCTTACTCGCGCAATCACTTGTGCTTTCAATTCTGCAAGTCTGTGCACGTCAAATATCTTTAGACTGACTGACACACTGACTGAATGAATGACTGACTGACTGACTGATCGACTTTATACGAGAACTCTTTCCTCTTGCGTTAAAACTTAAAATGAATGTTAGAGAAAAATAAGTCAATATGTTCAATACTCAAATACCTAAACATACTCTTAATCTGTACCTTGGTTGCTAGGTACACTTGCTGAATAAAATTAACTAGTGTTTGTACATTTTCCTTAATAAAATACTTGACTTGAGTGTTATGCTCTATACAACCTATATCGAATCTAGATAGCCGTGAACGAATAACCAAATCAGCTATGTCCGTGAACCAAATCAAATAAAGACTGGTTTATTATTTAAACCAGATCTGACCACCTAGTACCTACTAACATTTCGCACGGAGCGCGGTTGTCCTGTTAAAATCTATATCTTTGCTATAAAACTCAATATTAATCTCTCCATTAGCTTTGGGCTTAGTTTTCCACTCAACTTTTACGATGCTGAATAATTGGCTAAATAAACTTTAATAAGTGCTTTGAATCGTCAATATAATTTACCATTGGTTCGGAATGACGTTCCTACCGAGAAGAACCAGCAAGAAACTCGACGGTTTCTCTTTTCAACTGTTATACTTATAATAATATTCCATATTATACAAGCAATTGCAGCCCCGCGCATTGCTGGAGCGAGCGAGTCAAATCCAAGACCGACCCAACACTTGCTGGACGAGGACATCAAACAAGTCGCAAAGAGTCGCAGGGTCAGGAAGTGCTTATTCTGATACCTATATGGACCTCTATCGGTTGACGATGAGTGGAGTTAGGAGGAACTGATGGTCATCGTCTTATCATTTGGACGGGGTAATCTATCAAATCAATCTAAAGCCGCTCCTAACGCCATTTTTACTGATTACTTCGTGACAGCGCGCTAGTAGGATTAATTGCTTACAGAAATTACTTCCAACTTCGCAGGTGGAGTTGTTGTAACGTCTCCTTGATACGACGACTAAATTACGTCATCTGTATACGTTACATTGTATACATGTGTTCGTAGCTTTAATTACCTCCACGTTAATATGAACGTTTAAATTAAAGTCAATTAAGCGCGTGTTTGTCTTTTTAGTGACCAAAAGTCGTCTGAGTTGATAAACGTTGAAAAAAAGGTTTCTATGAATTACAAGGAATCTGATTTTCAACAAGCTTTCCACTTATTAATAGAACTTACATTAAGGTAATTGCTATTTGACAAATCGCAAAAATGCTGTACTTTGAAGTAAATTGTTTATTTTTCTAAAGCATTAACAGCTATTAAATACATGCAATTAAAAACTTCAGTTTGTGAAGATTATAAGGGCCTCTTTTTATTTAGTATACATTATCCCAATAAAAAAAAAAACCAAGTTGAAAACATTGCTGTTCGCAACTTGTTCTGTAAAAGTTTTCTTTAACATCTTGATACTTTGAAGCCAACCTCCAGAAAATGATATGTTTAGGTTTAGCAATCAATTTTAACTGTTAGTTTTATACTAAATGTTTTTCGTTTCTTAAATAATCTAAAACTAACCAAAAAACTTCCTGTGCTATTTATTTTCTAGCAGGCGCTCTATGGAATTCAGTGTCCACTGGACTGTCATGGCGGAAGGACTGTGCGCGTCATTTCCTCGCAAAATATTATTTAAAATGAATTTAAGCTTATTATTTTTGAATGAAAGTTGTGTTTATAATCGTTGAAAAATAAAATAGGGATTTTTTCATTTCTAAATGAAGCCTGCTTATATACTAAAATTTATTCGAAAGTTACGGTTTTACCAGGTAAATACTCGGAGGTTGTCATAGATTATGATGACAGATAGTAAGTGTTCTAAATAGGTATTATACCTATGTTTTTTAGGAGATAGCGCGCCTCGTTTCGGGCGCCGTGTTCCGAAATGGATTTCGTAGTAGTGCAAGTTTGGTGTAAGTCCCACATGACGGAGGGGTATGCGTCAGGCATTTCCTGTGTACAAAAAAAGACCTATATTTCGGATCCATTTTTCATCACTGACATCATGCACTATTCAAAGACTGGTCTTCAAGCATTGAGGAATTTTGGACGAGAGACATCTCGAAGGTTCCCGAAGGCTGCCTAACTGAGTTAGATTTGTCGGCTAGCTAGCTTTTTTTGAAATTGGACCTACTTAGCTGGATTGTGTGTTAGAGATTTCTTATGAGATATTATATGTACATAATATAACCACCATAAGGAAGCTCAGATTCATGCTGCGGGCAATGGGGAGAGCCTAAAGGTTGGAACGCTATTTCTGCGGCCGTGTTTCCTGCCATATATACCATAGATACCTGCAAGCCAAGAGTGAATAGGCATCTTCCAGGTAAGCGTGCTCCAACTTGGACCTCATCATTGCTTTCTTTAAAGCATGATTGTCGTCAAGCGCAAGCGCAAAGATTCAGGCGGCGCAAACCCGTAGCATGTGGAAGACCCTATTAAAGACCTATGTTCACTGTGGACGTCTGTCGGTTGATGTTGATGATTATGTCTTTAGTGCAAGTAGTTCAGTAGTTTCAGAGTTTATCGATAACAAACAAACAAACCTTTCCTCTTCATAATATATGTACTTAGTAGCGAAAACTTGGAAAAAATCTCGTGGAAACTCTTTGATTTTCCGAGATAAATGTCATTTTACCTGGCAGCCCTAATCAATTTTATCACTGATAATAATAACTAATTCATAACCGTTAAACCTAAGAGTCAAAATCTCGTTTTTCTAGTCGAGTTCCGTAGGCTCTTTGAACTCATCGCATCCCAAGAAAACCTACCATTAGATGTAGGAATAATGGAAAGAGGTCACAACCCTCAGCAATAAAGAATACGATGCGGAGAGAGATGTCACTCTCAAGGTCTTTAAATGTATCCATGCAAAAAACCACGTCGACTGGTTGCTCCGTTGCAGCGTGATTGAATATTAAACCAACAAACACACTTTCGCATTTGAAATATGGCCAATGATTATAAGAAACAGTTTAAATCTCTCTCTGCTCTCCGAGAGACGTTAGGCAAAGTGAACACGAATTATGACACTTCTGTGTTCTTATACAAGCTTAGGTCTCTCAATTTTGTCAATTAATGTCAAATTTCTTTCTCAGATCAAAACCTAGTAAGTGGTTTAAATTCAAGAGAAGTTTAGGCCGTAGTCTTCAACAAGAAACTCGGCGGTTGCTCTTTTCAAAGATTTGATATACAATATTAAATTGCTTAAAACGCACATAACTGAAAAGTTAGTAGTGCGTGATTCCAGGATCGAACCCCCGACCTTCGATTAGGAGGCGGACGTTCTAACCACTAGGCTATGACAGTTTTTAAATTAAAGGGGTTTAAATATTTTAGTGTGAAGACTGGCCTACACATTTATTCATTAGATGTGCATCACTTTCTTTTTTAGGGTTCCGTACCTCAAAATGAAAAACGGAGCTCTTAAAGGATCACTTTGTTGTCTGTCCATTTGTCCGTCCGTCCGTCAAGAAAACCTATACAGTACTTCCCGTTGATCTAGTATCACGAAATTTGTTCTCGGATTTATTCCTTTACTTGGGCTATGAGAGTTGAGACCTATCTACCTGCCCATAATTCTAGGTTAACGGGAAATACCCTATCGGTTTTCTTGACAGACACGACAGACGGACAGACGGACAGAAAGACAGACAACAAAGTGATCCTATAAGGGTCCCGTGTTTCCTTTTGAGATATGCAACCCTAAAAACATTATGTAAGTATGCAAAGTATTTCCCTTGCAAACCATATTTAACAGTTGACATGTAGAGGTCATTGACTTTTCCTATCTTACTTTTAAGTTTTAATGCATCATTAAGTATTTACTGTTTTGACATGGTATTTAGATAATGGGTGATATTTATTTTATTTAATCTAATTCCTTTGAAAAACTTAGTAAGGCGCATTAATCTATAAAAAACCTAGCCAGTTCATAGACTTACTATGTTTTAAAATGGTCAAAGCGACTTACTAGCTTTTAATTTTACTTTAATGTGGGTGTCCTTACAATACAACGGGACATACTATGAAAGTTAGGCTTATGACATAAAACGATTTTCGGAAAAATGACTTTTACTTTGTTTTGATATGGGGCGGTCGATATAATTAGGTACTAGGGTAAAGGCTCAAGTAAATGAACAGATTGGACGTTATTACATGTATTAAGAGCTGGAATAAAAAACCGGCTGATATACCTTTTTTAAATATTTTCTTACAAATTCTTACACTTTTTTCAATTTCAATTTCAAAACCGTGTTCCGTTCAAACCGTTCAAAAGTGCGTGTGCGTGCGTCCATGTGTGTGTGTGAGTGTGTGTGAGTATATACTTGTCTGTATGTTTGTACGAGTGTTTGTTAGTGTGGTATTGCGTTGTATAACCACATGAGTAGCGAACAGAGTCAAAGCTTCATACAAGCGCGCTACGATAGGTACACTACTACAAGCTTGAGGCGCGTGTGTGCGTGAGCACAGGCGCTACGTCGCGTACGGAGAGAAATCGGTTTATACCGGCTCGGCCTGTGCTCAAGCTCAGGGGCTGCAGTACACGTCGCGCGTCGTGTTTTCATTTAATTTAATGTTAATGATAATAATTTAAATAGTGTTTAAAATCTATTTTCTTGAACTGTCATAGATTTTGTTCAAAATCAATATCTGAGGATCCCTAGGATCACAAAACAGGATATTGTTACCAAATTTAAAATAATCGACGCCATTTTGAAATTCTTTGTTAATTGACCGATTTCGTTCAAAATCGATATTTAGAGCTCCCTGGGATCACAAAATAAGAAACTGTTACCAAAATTTAAAAAAGTCGACGCCATTTTGAAATTCTTTGTAAATTGACCGATTTCGTTCAAAATCGATATTTAGAGCTCCCTGGGATCACGAAATAAGAAACTGTTACCAAAATTTAAAAAAGTCGACGCCATTTTGAAATTCTTTGTTAATTGACCGATTTCGTTCAAAATCGATATTTAGAGCTCCCTGGGATCACGAAATAAGAAACTGTTACCAAAATTTAAAAAAGTTGACGCCATTTTGAAATTCTTTGTTAATTGACCGATTTCGTTCAAAATCGATATTTAGAGCTCCCTGGGATCACGAAATAAGAAACTGTTACCAAAATTTAAAAAAGTCGACGCCATTTTGAAATTCTTTGTTAATTGACCGATTTCGTTCAAAATCGATATTTAGAGCTCCCTGGGATCACAAAATAGGAAACTGTAACCAAAATTTAAAAAAGTTGGCACCATTTATAATTCTTTCTAAATTGACTGATTTCGTTCAAAATCGATATTTAGATCTCATCATCATCATCATCATCATCAGCCTGTGGACGTCCACTGCTGGACATAGGCCTTCCCTAAAGAGCGCCACCACACCCGGTCCTCAGCCTTCCTCATCCAGCCACTTCCCGCCAGCCGCTTAATATCATCGGTCCATCGTGCTGGAGGGCGTCCCACACTACGTTTGCTTAAACGCGGTCTCCACTCAAGGACTTTCCGGCTCCAACGGCCATCGCCTCTACGACAAGCATGGCCTGCCCACTGCCACTTCAGCTTGCTAATAGTTTGGGCTATGTCAGTGACCTTACTATTTAGATCTATCGATCGATATTTAAAGATCGATATTTAAACTAGGCAATCACAACAAAAACAAACTTTACCATCTTGTTGAACAAATAACTATTGTTAATTAAATTGTATCCTCCAGTGCCAACCCTACCAAAATAGTTATAAATTTTGCCTCTGTTTGCTACTCTGTGGTATAACACCATGTTAGTAAATCTTAGTATATTTTTAACCGACTTTAAAAAAAGGAAGAGGTTCTGAATTCGTCGGTATCTTTTTTTTTATGTATGTTCCCCGATTACTCAAAGACGCCTGGACCGATTTGGATTTTTTTTTGTTTGATAGGGTATACTTTGCAAGTGGTCCCATATAAAGGTAAAGATCTGATGAATATCTTTGAAGATGGAGAACAGAACTCCTCAATGGATAAGAGCAAATTCAATTTTTTTTTTAATGTATGTTCACCGATTGCTCAAAGACGCCTGGACCGATTTGGATTTTTTTTTTTTGAAAAGCTAGGTATACTTTGCAGGTGGTCCCATATAAATTTGATGAAGTTCTGATGAATATCTTCTGACATGGAGAACAGAACTCCTCAATGGATAAGAGCAAATTGCTCGCGATCAGTGTAATTGCTTAGTAAACAGTAGGGTTTTAGCTGGGCATGGCACATTATTATAGTACAGTGGGGCCACTAAAAATTTTGAAATAAAAAATTTTCAAAAGAAAAATAAAACCGACTTCAAAAACCACAATAACTTAAATTATTTTTTACTTTTTAGTGTTTGTGATTTTGAAGTCGGTTTTATTTTTCTTTTGAATTTTTTTTATATTTATTCTGGTATTCTTCTTTCTTGGATATGGATCCCTCTTGGGTATCCCCATTTCTCTCTGTCTTTGGTACTATCAAGCTAATTTTCTCTCGCGATTTGCACAATAGCATTAGACCAACGCGTCTTCGGTCTACCTACCTGTTCTTCTTTCATCTGTAAAAATCGATACAATATGACCATTTGCATTTCAGTTTTAGGGCATGTCTCAAGGTGTCTGTAGGCTTTGTCTTTTTTCTTATGTCTTCAATTCTCACTTTGAATATTTTTTGCTTAATTTATGCACCTTGCCATCGCCCTTTAGCAAGTCACTATTTCTTTTTATATTCTTTGTCTGGACCCATGTTTGGCTGGCATAGGTAAGGCATGGCAGGATGCATGTATCTATAACGGATCTTTTAAGATGTACTGGGTAAGCTCCTTTCATTCTTTCCTTTTGTGCCCAGTAAAACAAGCATACTCGGGCTACTTTGAGAACCCATTAGCAGCTAACAGCAAGGCCTGGACTCCAATTTTTATATGTGGAAGCTGTATTTCCTCGTTGCGTTTATGAGCAAATAAGAATAGTTAACTACTTTTACTAAAAAAAAAATTTTATAATTTGGCGCGAACCATCTAAACACCATGATGATTATTATTTCTGCGTTGTGAATATTACCAGAAGAAACAGCAAAAAAAATTGTTCCAAGCGGCTCTATTGTAACTTGCAGTCTGCAATTTGAACGATTCTGACTTCTGGTGATAAATCTGTACCTCAGCCCCAACCCAGTACCTCTAATCTACCATTTCAAGAACTTTCAGAAGGTAGTGACGATGTAGTGACTTTTTTACATCTCAACTTAGACCATTCAATCAAAATTATTTGGATCACTTAATGAGAGATCTTAGATTGTCTAAAAAGCATCAGAACATGTGGCTCAAAGGAACAAATCTGATAACATCAGACACTTGTGTTACGGTATATTATTCTCACTACTCTTAACACATTCAGTAGCTGATGTTGCACTTCCAGCGACTTGGATGCAACAAGAGCGTTAAGTTTCATTTTCTCTGTAGTCATTTGGACTGTTTTCCAGAAAATTTAGGTGACTTTCAAACTAAGATAACTATACCAAAGGGGATAATATCATATGAAAGGGCTCTATTATACATTCTAAAACAGGTTTTATTTATTATTATTATGTAAAAGAGTTTTTGATTTATCGCGCAAAATGTAGAAAAAAATATACATTAAGTCAAAAACTGAAAATCTGACATTTTTTTTAAATTCCAAGCCGAAAATATACTTAAGAATTTATTAATAGGAATCGAGAGTTTATGCACTAGATAGAGTTTGTTCATTCACTGAAATTCCCAGTTCATTTACTGGCAATTTATCCTTTTGTTAAATAAAATAATTTATAATAATTAATACCACGCATTTTTTTGCGTTTTTGATATTTAAATAATTTAAGAGTGTATACCTACTGTGTATAGACACAGATAAAAAAAAATATAAAAATTATATATAGAACGATTCTCATATATCTTAATTTTAGGTCAAAGTCAGGGTAGTCATTCATTTACTGGATCTTTTACCCTCCTACGTCAAAATACTAAAAGTCCGCGTAAATTTCGCAGATTGAAATGTCTGCTTGATTAATTGTCAATAGAGGGTCATGACATGTCGAAATTGCTAGTTTGAAGGGGAAATCGTCAATGTCATTCGCATAGGTTTTCCTCTTAAGTTTATGTAACGCATAATATAACTCGGAATTTACGAACCCTACAAATACAACAGGACCAACAGGTAACTTTTGCGTTATCTATGGCAGGAGCCGTTTGTTTTGCAGTCACTTGAATTTTATTAAGTTGAATAAACTGGGTTATATATATAGCTTATAGAGTAACTTTCAGGAGTCCAACTGGGCGCAAATTACTTCACTAATGTCACGTAGAGAAGACACATAAAGGAGTTTAAATACCACTCACTTTATGAAGAAGCTCTAAGGGCCAATTAACCAGGGCCAGCGATAAATACGGAAATTGAAACTAAACTAAACTTATCATCTTAGTTAGAGATAAATGATGGTACATCAAAGGGAGACTCTCATTACCTAACACTTGTGTTACAAAATCTAACCTAGATTTCACAGATATTCTAACTCGGAGAGCTGCCTCGCATAAATTTGATTACCTCTTGTAATTTTATGAAAGGCACAGGCGGGCGTAATTACATACCGGTTCTATTATCGGAGTAAAATTAACCTCTCAAATTTCATACTGGGACAGTATGAGCTCATCTACGTGACCTAATTGCTTTGCAGATTTATATTACTTACTTACACAGTTCTAGGCTTAGTACTCTGTGATAAAATGATGACTTTATAATTTGTATATTGAATGTCAATAGAAAGTAATGGGCGAGGATAATATTATTAATGATATTATTATGTATGCTAACTACGTAATTGAGAAATTGGATAAGCAGCTCTTATCGTGTATCAAATACCTATCATTTTGCAGTAATTATACCTACTATAGTTTGTTGCGTCGGCGTCGTAATATTTGAGAATAATGCATAATGCTCACGTATATAATTAGTAAAATATAATTCACAAACTTGTTCAGGTGATGAATCTGTCATTTAGTGAGATCATAAGAATCATAATAACAGATTTCTATGAGTGAGCTTGTACTTACTGCATTTAAGACCAGTTTCCTTAGAGCACTCCCCAGCGCTTACCATACAAACGTAGTTTAGCTCTCATGTGATAACTAATGAAACAAACACAATAAAATTTTGTAGACACGTTCTAAAACCTAATATCTGTGTTGTTTGTCCGATTTCTGTAAAAATGTAAAGTTTTAAGTTAAACGGGCTGTTCTTAAATGTTCAAGCTCATGTAACTTTAAAACTACATACACATTTTAAAATAAATCTTGAAAACCACTGAGTCTATATTTCTTTTTGATTGGTAAAATACATTCAAATAGGGACCAAACTACGTTTGTTGTAAGCGCCTAAGACCTCTAACAAGACGAAAGCAAGTACTCAAAGTCAGTCATTTATTCAAATTAGGTACTATTGTACACTTTCTGATTGTCAAACAACGATGTATTGGTGATAATTAATTACGTTAACTTAAAACTAAAGCTACGAGGGTTCCAAATGTACTGAAGCGCAAAGAGAACACTAGGTCATATTGCTCGTATAAGCGTAAAAGTCCTTAATGGTACAGTGTTTACAAGAAATAAAAGGTCAATGTCAGCCTTGACGTAGGTTACTTCAGGGGCTCGTACGAGGGTAATGCAAGGATTTAAGTGCCTTGCACGCAACGACCCTTGAAGAGATTCGTTGCACGCCTTCTTCATACAATGCTTTTAATTTGTACGTCCATACTCCACTTCCTATTCTAATCAAAATATGGATCTTAAAACTTAGCTCATAAAAACTATTAAGATACTCGTTTAGCGTAGTGAATTCCGGTGCTTATTAAATTCGTTTTTGTAAAATTATTCAATCTTTTCTTTTCCGCGCATCTATAAAATCTTTAAAGAACCTTGGACAATATTTTCTATAGTCAGGATTGACTCAGTTGCGTATTGCGTTTGTATTATCTACATTCTAGACAGATTTTTAAGACCCATAAAAAATCGTGTTCGTTTTCTTGTCGTATGTTTCGTAGATATTTGATAGAAGCTAGTATTCGGCCTAATTTTATCAATGGATTTTTTCTTTGGTTACAAAGCACATTGCCTGCCTAGACCGTTAATTGTATGGCCAAAGATATCATAATATGATATCTATGTTGAATTTATTATGCTACCTATCAATATAGGTAAGTAATATGCTTTGATTGTGTAGAGCAGCGTCTTTAGAATATTTTGTGCCTAGGATTGTTCATGATATTTAGTGAACTTCCATACAAAGGTATTGGGGTGGAAATCCTTTTTGTCAAGTACACAAATTACTTCTTCACTATATAGAAGTTTCTTCTAGGTTACAGCTGTTATGAGACGTAATTTATTGGATTCAGCCATGTTACAACAGATGTGAGATGTATTCAAATGTTTATGACATATTTATGTTGTAAAGAAAACGCAAAAGCAATATTTTACTTGGCAGAAGTTTACCGATTCGTTTCTGTTCTTTATTATTGCGTAAATATTGAAATGATGTCACAAGCCAGCGCTTTTAAAATTAAATATTTCTATCAAATCTTTTAGTTTTGGTATTTGCTGTTTTATTTAGTATTATTTATGGGTAGAATATAATATGTTTGTACCTTTTCTTTTAAATCAAATAACTAAGTGCCCAAGTAGATAAGTAAGTTCTTATACTTAAGAAGATCGTTTAGTTGTAAAACATACAAAAAGCGACAGCGTGTTTCTCCCCATAAATGTAGTCCAATATTCATAACTTTTATAAATCTTGTAGATATGATGAAGAAATATGCTCGTACGTTTTAATTTTAAAGAAATATTGCTTATGTTAAATGTTACTAGCGTTTAAATATTTTTATTTTTGAATTAAAATCTTTTTATTAATATTTATATTTTTTTTTTAATGTAGATAACTAAACTAAAATCTAAAACAAGTGTAAATTAAAAATTTATAACACCCCCGACAAGTGAAGGTTCAGTAACTAGAAAATACTTATAACACCCCTCTTTTTGGATCGGGCGTTAAAAATAAAACGTGCGAGTCTAGATTAAGGTAATTGAATCTAATGAGACCAAATTTTTTTAAATGTAGGCAAATGCCTACTGGACTTTGAAAAAAATTGGAAAAATTTACAACTAGACTATTCTCTTAAGAGGGCTCTCTCCGTCACTCGTTTCATACAATCGTAGTTCCAATTTCATTTGAATATTAAGCAACCAAAGTCCATGAAATTTTGCAGACATATTCTAGAAACTAATATCTATGTCTGTGGTTTTCCAGATTTCTGTTAAAATATTCGGTTTCAAAGTTACGCGGTCTTAAAAATTTTCATACAAATCTTTGAGGCCCTGTAATTTTAAAACTACATATTTTTAGAAAAATCTAAAACACCACAGACACAGATATTAGTTTCTAGAATATGTCTGCAAAATTTCATGGACTTTGGTTGCTTAATATTCAAATGAAATTGGAACTACGATTGTATGAAACGAGTGACGGAGAGAGACCTGTTAAGTTTGTAGTATAGTCAGAGTGAACTATAGGAGCATAGGTACCAACGTCAAAATGTCCCTGTCGTCAGTGGATGTCAAGGCAGCAACCGTGACGTCTCAGCAGTCCGAGCACGTTTACTTTCACGCTCGGAATATTAACACAGAACTTCTGATGTAATTCGATCTGTATTGCCTGTTTGAAAGTTTGGTTTGGTTGGCTAAAGGCTGATTTTTGGGTCCATATAGGGTCACTTCGTTGTCTGTTGTGTCTGTCAAGACCCGTCAAAGGAATCAAAACCTATATGGTTAAGGGTATTTCCCATTGACCTAGAATCATCAATTTTGGCAGGTAGCAATTTCTTATAGCACAAATAAAGAGAATAATCTAAAAACCGTGAATTGTGGTTACAACACAAAAATATGACGAAAAGTGTTTACTATTTTTTGTACGATGGTACCTACGGAACCCTTCGTGTCCAAAATTGACTCGCAGTTGACCGGTTTTAGGGTTCCGTACCTCAAAAGGAAAAAGGAACCACTAAAGGATCACTTTGTTGTTTGTCTGTCTGTCAAGAAGCCTATAGGGTATTTCCCGTTGACCTAGAATCATGAAATTATACACAAGTAATTACTACATCGAGTAGGACTTATAGGACAGGCAACGGGAAAAATCCGAAAACCGTGAATTTGTGATCACAAAAAAATTTAAAATTGTTATTTTTTTTACGATGGTATGGAACACTTCGTGTGTGAGTACAACTTGTAGTTCATAGGTTTTTCAATCGTAAGATAATCTAATTTTCATTTTCATATTGCATTTTCATATTACACAAAAACTATTGGCCAACTAAAAGGAATTTATTCATAGTGCGCTTCAAACGAACATATTTGGTTCTCATTTGAATATTAATACGTAATTAAATTCAATGAAATTTTGTGGATACGTTTTAGTAACTAATATCTCAGATGTGGTTTTCTAAATTCAGATTAAAATTATTAATTAGTCTCAAAATTACACGGGCTCAAGGATTTCCATAAAAATCTTGAAAGTTTAATTCCGTGCAACTTTGAAAAAAAATATTTTTATGGAAATCTGGTGCATCCTGTAGACAGACAAGGATACACTTAGTTCCGGAAAATCAGCGTTCCTATGGATTTTAAAAAACCTAAATCCATACCGATGCCGCGGGCATCAGCTAATTATAATTGCCTACATTTTCTCGTAGATATTCATGTCACAAGACCAAGTAAATACATACCATTTACGCAAATCAATATTTACTACGTTGAGTATGACCCTTATATACTTTATTTATATAAAGCACATCAACCAATTTAGTTAATCATCCATAATAATTAGTAAACGAAAATAATGAAGATTGTCATTACCAAACAACATTGTTATTTTAAGATATTTTTTCCTTGTAATTTTACACACTTTACGTCTTCGGTTCAACTCAATCGATCATATTATTATTAGGTATTCCTCATCAAGATATAGTATGTTATATATGTGTATGTACCTAATGCAAACAAAAAGAATAACAAAAGTCATGTTTTTATAATAATAATTATTATATTATATTCCATTCAAAAACAATTATATTATATCAATTATCATATCTATTTTGCTTTTTAAAATTTGTGTAAATTCCTCTTTTTTTAGTTTCTTTATTTTACCTGTACTTTTGTTGTTATTTAATATTTGCTCCCTACCTAAAGCAATATTCGCAAAATATACAAAAATATGGATAAATTTTATCTCAATGAGGAAATGTCAAAACCACGAACCTTATTCCAAAAAAAATATCGTCAGCCATTTATCGGCTTACGTAGATAAGAGCAGGATAACACTCGGCGATACGGTAAATGTTATAATATATTAAATACTTTTATCTTCGGCAAACAATTAGTATGCGATAGCTTCCTCTTAGTACCAAATCTGTTTCGACCCAGGAACAGAAAACTCGCAACTAGCTTTACTTTTACTATACAATACCCAAACCCATTCAAGGCATTGATTTTTACATTTCTTCATTTGGGTTATAGCACCTGTACAAGATGAACTAACAGTAAAAAATTTTTTAACTTTTGTCGCAATTATTTCGCATAACATTACTGAAATTTTAAGGTACTGCAGCGAATTGCTTTATGTGGTCGTGATGTCATAATTGGCTAAATTGCCTGGAATTTCGAAATTTCAATTGCTCGATACCAAAATTTTATGTGATGCTAGACTTTTAGCTAGGTACCGTACCTACCATGGTAACACAATACCAGTTTAATGAAATTTTCCATTAATGACGATAATATTAATTTCGCTGTGTAAGTACATAGTTTAAATTAAGTAAGTGTTTTCTGACTTAACTAGTAAAGGATTTTACCGGTACGGACCTCAAACGTAAATCTTGAAAGCTTCATTGGCTTTCTAAACAGATTTTTCCTGTAAACCGAACACCAAAATCTAGTTAGTCTTTAAAATAAAGCCAATCAATATATTTTTGAGTCGTAAGTATTTGTATAGAGCGCGTGGGACGGAATTATATTTCCCTTAATTTCCAATGATCAAATAAAAAAGTTAACTTCTCCCCCACGACTTTCACGCTTCCTCGAGAATTGAGATCTGGGGCAAATTGAATTTAAAATTGAGATGTCTGTAGGGCTATAAATGTAAGTCCCTTTTCCAATTAAGTAGTGACGTTGAGGCGTCGGCAATAAGCTAAGTATTTGAATAAAAATAAGCCGAGAGTAAAAAAGTAGAGAACCTACTGATATTTTCAGGAGTGCCCTGAGAGTTCTTCTAATTAAAAACTTACAAACGAGTCACATTAATCTGCTTTTATAATGATGACTACATTAGCTCGTCCAATATTATTTAATGCCAAAGTGTGTTTGTTTGTTGGCTTGCGACGAAAAAAGTGTTATTTCTTGACCGATAGTACGGAACCCTTTGCATGCGAGTCCGACTCGCACTTGACCGATTTTTAACTCCCGACCCAAAGAGAGGGGTGTTATAAGTTTGACGTGTGTATCTGTGTATCTGTATGTGACATCGTAGCTCCTAAACTAAAGAACCGATTTTAATTTAGTTGTTTTTGTTTAGCTACTTAATCCAAGAAAAGTTCAGCCGTTTGAAAGTTATCAGCTCTTTTCTAGTTACTGTAACCTTCACTTGTCGGGATGATGTTATAAATTTTTAATTTACACTTGTTAGATATTTAAATAGTATCAGAGTATCAATTTAGAATTATCAAAGCAAGTCCTTAAACACAAAGTCCTTCAACATCAACAGCGTGGGTTACGGATTTCCGATATTTAGAAAAAAAAAACCATTCCTTCAATTTTAAAATGAGATTTTTGTGGGAGCCATTATCATCCCTCAACATGTGACGTCGATCGAGTGGGTTACCTACCTACTTCCAATCGTTAATGGAACAGAAGGATCGAAAAGCTCTGTGATCTGAATTACAAGTTACCTACTTCAATTGACCGTTTCGAATAAAAATTTAGCACAGGTATGTACCTGTGAATTTTGCCAATGGAATTTCTGCAAGGAATACTAAGTAAGTACCTAATATTTCGGAATTTTTTACCTTTTCCGCAGTATGATGCACTGCTACGCTTTTTAATAAAATTTTGTCGTTGCAGTGGTGAAAGTTAGAAATACCGCTGTAGAAAAAGTTGTGGTTTTATATTTTACCTCTCGGATTTTCAGATTCCAAAACGATAAAACAAACTAAACAGTGCGATTGCAACGTGACGCGACGGAAACGTGTCAAACTCAAATTCTACTATCTAGTACCTAACCTAACGTTAGAATAACCTAAGTAGTGTCCTATCTACCTGTCAGAATGAGACTTGAGAGTACAGAGTGAGGGAACTCTCGGTTTGATCCTGAATCGACGATATGTCAAATATTAGGGTGTGGGGTGACGTGATTTCATAGAAAAAAAAACCGGCCAAGTGCGAGTCGGACTCGCGCACTGAGGGTTCCATACTCGGTTATTTTTTTCGACATTTTGTACGATAAATCAAAAATGATTTAGAATGTACATGTAGACCTATTTCATATTATGATACCCCACTTGGTAGAGTCATCTTACTTTGAAAATTTCAACACATTTTAATTTTTTTTTTTAATTATGTAACCACAAAATCACATTTTTCAGATTTGTTCCTTTACTTGTGCTATAAGATCTACCTATCTGCCAAATTTTATGATTCTAGGTCCATGGGAAGTACCCTATAGGTTTTCTTGACAGACATGACGGACAGACGGATGGACGGATAGACAGACAGACAACAAAGTGATCCTATAAGTTTTTCCTTTTGAAGTACGGAACCCTAAAAATAGGGCTACCATAAGGATGCCTGCGTCAAATATACATTTGACTAGCATTTGACTCCTGCCAGTGACATCGAAGCCTCGACGTTTTGTTAGAAGATGAACTGAAGTTACGGAAAAATGACAGCTAAGTACAGTGTGACGATCGCAATCGCCTCTTTGTTGACTCTTGACACTCGCTCACTATTGGCTACAATACATATCTATGGCTACAATGCATTATTGCAACAAGAATACTATAAATTTAGCCAATCACAGCCATTGCGATTGTAATAATAATAATTAATTGATGCCGGTATTCCGGAATCGACCTGCCGATCGGGTGAAACTTTCTCGCTATAGGCTGAAATGCATTGTTGAAGCAAAAATACCTACTATAAATTCTGCCAATCACACCAATTGAGATTGTAGCAATGATTCAATTTTTCGAAATCGACAGGGCATTCAGTTCGTTGTACCAACTCGTACATAACGTTCTAAGTCCTGAGTTCTGACGTCCTGTGGAGCGATTTCCATTTTCCGTCCGGATTCACTTTGCCATGAGTCATGTCCAGACAGACTTCTTTGTCCACAATCATTTCGCCTGTGTCAACTAATGGAAAAGACAACAAAAAGATTGATCGATTGTGCTTTTTCATTATAATGTCTAACCACTGGAAAATTACACATTTTTTCTACGCCATTGTCAACGAATAAAATCGCTTCATGCAAGAGAGATTTATTTCAGATTTCACAACCACGGCCCTACTGGCTAATGAAGACTTTATTAGTAAGCACTTGGATTCTTTGTTGGGTAACTAGCCTCAATATGTCCAACTTCTTTTCTTCTTTTCTTGTTTAGTTGAGCTTTTCAAAGTGACCAGCGCGATAGGCTGGTCATTTGATTACCTTCAGTCAAGCATATAATAATGTACTTATTATCTTTGTTGCCCGCGTTAAATTTTCATACACGTAAAATTGATGTATCCATCTCCACCAAGTATCCGATAGCCAAGAAAACAGCGTTAAATCGGTACAGTCAGCAAAAAATAGTACAAGCTACTATGGACGGTTGCATTAGCTTTGTTGCTGACTGTACTATTGTAAAATATACGCCATAAAAGCAAATGGCCTTGCCAGTTCAACAAGTTTAAACTAATGCAAATAATCCCATTGTTTGGCGGCAGATTTTCGTAACGCGTACGTCAGCTCGCATGGCATGATGTCATCGATACTCGAAACTGAACTATCCACATCAAATTATATTATTCTTATTTGCCCATATCACTCGTTTATCTATTGCGTAGAAATTTTTACCCCGTAGTTTACTTCACGTTAGATATTGGTAATTCTATGCTTTTTCAATAAATAAATAAATCTATCTACAACATGTGGATGTCAGCATTTTCTCACTCGTTACTTAAGTACCTACACATTTTTCTCTGTATATTTACTTAATTAGGAAGGCTACAATTACTTTACTAAAACTCAGGATATAGAATTTCCAAATTACTGGATAATCCGGATTATCCCTAACGAAGTAAACCATACAAGTAGGTATGCAATTTGTGGAGGACGTACACCGTCATAAACTCATATCAAACTAATTAGCAGATGACAGAGGACTCTCCGTTACTCCATACAAACGTAGTTTCATTCCAGCTTTTAATACATAATAAGAACAATGAGATTCACTTTACAAAGGTAGAATGACAGTTACAATATCACGATCGCAATCACCTCTGATTGGTTGACGCTCGCTCACTATTGGCTACAATGCATTGTTGCAACAAGAATAACATAAAAGTCAATAACAACAATTGCGATTGTAATAATGACTGATGCAGGTTTCACGGAATCGAGGTACTGTATGATTAATGTACTGTATGATAAATTACTGTATGTCAAATCACGACGTTTATTCTTTCATAATAACTAATAGACTGATATTATTAGGCAGATTTGCAACAACGCTCAAAATTATTACTGTACCTGCCTCTAACATTAGTACCTATATAACATAAGTAACTTAAATGTTACCTTAATTATTTGTTAATTACCGTAATTTGTTTGATTTTTATACAAACAAATATAATAATTAAAGAGTTTCGAATACTTAAAATAATAACTAGGAATATTTATCTTTTGGTTTAAGATGTCGTCATGACTACTTACTACACTGATATAATATAATATTATAAGTTATAACCGCCGTCTATGTATGTAGTTATATAATACGTAGCTAATATATCTAGTATATATGAACTAAGCCTGTATTACCACGCATATTATACAAAACTGCATTAATTATGGTTCTATTCTGAATAGTCTATTCATTTATGTTGACGTAAATGCTGCATTATTTACAAGCGCTGCGAACTGGCATGTATTGCCCTAGGTTTTCCTGTCTGCGACTGAATTACCTACGCTATAATATCATTAATAAGAACAAACATGTGATCATTTTTATTCCACTTTGACACGCGAGTATTTTTCCATTCAATAATAATCATCCTTCATCCAAGATAATAATCAAGTTCATCCATTATATTGACATTCATATAAGTAACTATAGACCGTTTTTCTTAAGATTAACAAATTGCAGAAACATTGTCGTAAAAACGCATAAGCGACGCGATTTCCCCGGCGCTTTAGACGTTCTGGACTTAGGTTTTTCATACGTATCATGATTTCTTTGTCAGTTCGTGGTAACAAGGTCGTATAGTGCGCCTGCGCATTTCAACGAGAAGCTATTTGTTTACCTTTCACGTAAACTTAAGGGAAACTAAAGTATAGATGATCTGCAACCTCATCTGCGTGGATTTGGTTTTTCGAAAATCCTATGGGAACTCGTCGATTTTCTGGGATAAAAAGTAGCCAGTATACGGGATACAATTTTATCTCTATTCTAAATCGATGATGCCCGTAACTCCTTCTGCGTGGAATCAACTTTTTTCAAACGTTTTTTTTTTGCGTGAAAATTCTTGAATTTTTTGGACAAAAGCAGCTTACGAGTATATCCATCCCCAAGATGCAAGCTATTATAGTTTGTTCCCGTCAACGTCGGTAAAACGGATGAGCCGCGAAAACTAACAAACAGACAAACGCACTTTCGCATTTATAACATTAATATGGATATGATGATATTCAAGGTAGGCAAAAGGTATAAAAACCTACATAAGTCGGTTATAGTTAAGGACCGGTTGGATCAGTTTAGTTATGTTTTCTAAATTGGAGACACCGGTCCAACAACCACCAAGAAAGGGGTTCGGGATTCAGGGTTTTTTTAACCGACTTCCAAAAAAGGAGGAGGTTCTCAATTCGTCGGAATCTCTTTTTGGCTGAATGAAAAATGTCTGGATATTAATGAATTTGTTATTGTTCGCAGGTCCAACCATATCAGCACAGCGGAATTCTTAAGAAAATCTTTCATGGTAGAGTCTATATCTCCTGATGCTCCGGTGTCAGAGTGAAACGAACGTTGAATTTTAGAAGATTTAAGTAGTTGTGTTGGTGGTTGTGCATATTGCTTGATTTACCTGTTGCTCTAGTAGTGGTACCATATACGAGTACATAGATTTTTCTGTTTTGGCGGATTGCTTGTTCCTTGTATGGACCTCCGCAAAGTATCGCCTGCTTCCAACGATTTTGTTATCACTAACATTTGATACCTACTACTCAAACTTCTTAGGATATAAGAAGCCAACGAATTATCATCCCAAGAAACCCCTACCATTATTGTGATTAATAGAAAGGAATTCTGCTCAGCGATTAGAAGAACACAACTCAAGAGGGATGCCGTTTTAAAACTCTCTGTGCCTACTAGATTGTAGCAGGAGCTACCTCACAGGTTAGTCCGTTTCCATATTTAAATTTATCATACTACTGATATCAGATACCAAAATCAGAGATTTCGTTTTATAATAAAGTTAAAAAATATAGTATCCAAGTCGTATTTAGAAGTACTGATATATTACAAGTGTAAATTAAAAATTTATAACACCCCCGACAAGTGAAGGTTACAGTAACTAGAAAAGAGCTAATAACTTTCAGACGGCTGAACCGATTTTCTTGGATTATAGCTAAGAACACTCTCGATCAAGCCACCTTTCAAACAAAAAAAAAACTAAATTAAAATCGGTTCATTAGTTTAGGAGCTACGATGCCACAGACAGATACACAGATACACGCGTCAAACTTATAACTCCCTCTTTTTGGGTCGGGGGTTTAAAATCAAACATTGTTATACTTAAATTGATTAATTTACTGTCATAATTACAGTGGTAGCGTTACATATCTATGTAGCGTGCTTTTAATTCCTCAGCTTCCTCAAATAACATAATCCACAGTTCACACACTTCGTGGAAAAACCGGTACGATCATTAGGTACTCACTAATGGATTGCGTTATTTGAATTCCTTTATAAACGTCCCAGTGCGATGTAAACAAATGCATTGGTAGTTGGTATTATGGCTCCAGTGCACATTGAATCAATGCATTCGGCGAGTGCCGGCAAACGTATTCGGTTGCATTGATGATGTCTGTTTTTCCAAACTATATGCCCTGTCCATTTCCACTTCAACTTCGCAGCTCTGTTAGCGGTTACTGTGGTACTTAGGCTTTGAATGACGGGTTCGGAATTGGATGTCGGGCTTTGATGTTGGGTTCCTATAAAATGCGGCTAGCTGGAAAGCGTTGGCCGCACGCAAATATACGCTAAGTGCTGTACTGTACACATTCGACGAGTACTTACATTGGCAAAGCGCGGTACGCCAATGTGTACTAAGCTTTATAAAATAAGATAAGCATTTATTGACAATTTTACATTGTACCTCATAATTTTATCTACTATTTACAATTATAAATTGATAAACACATCGATAAATAAATAATTCTTAAGTCTTTTAGCGTAACCTCTAACGTAGGTTCTATTTCATAATAAGTAACTATTGATTCGTCGTCAGTTTCACAGGTAGACGACGCGTCGGCTTCGGTTTCGGCCAAAATGGGCCCAAGTTTTGAGCGAAATCGAAGGTTTCTAGCTAGCGCCGAAATTGAACGAATTGTTGTGAGTTGTTACGAATGCGCAAGACCTCCATGGAAGGTGGGAAGCGAGGGTCAAACTGCGTTGCGCCACTAGCCGGGCCGGCCGCCATCGACAGTAGTATAAGTATGTAGTAGAGTAAAAGTAGACTTAAAGAGACGTAGAATCAACATAAACTTAAAAAAAAACTATTACTTACTTTATTCACTTTTAGCTAATCTTGAACAGTTTTTTTTAATTTGTCAAACCTTCAGCTTCAGATTCGACCGAAGGTTGTGACGAAAACCGAGTAATCGGCTTGACTTCGGCCAGAAATTGAGCTTCGATCGGAAATTACCGTCCAGTCTTTAGTGCACTAGTCACTCAGTGCTAATAAGATTCAGGTCGATGTATTCAAATCGGCACGTGAATCCAATGTCATGCATTCATTGAAACTGGAACTAGTTTCTTTGTAAAATAACTAGTTTTTTATGTATACATTTATATGGAAATATAAATGTTTTAATTAAGATTTACGAGCAAAGTCGTTTATCATGTCAACTAATCATGAATTTCTTCAAATCTGTTACATTAAAATAAATCTATAGAGATGAGAAAAAAAAAAACATTTTTTTGACCGCTAACCACCGTTTTCCTCTGTGACCCTACACTTATAGCCTAATATTTAACATATCGTCGGTTTAGGATCTTCCCTCACTCTAGTTCACTCTAGCAACGCTATCTCGCGGTTTTTGTAATATAACGTTTTCTAGAGATGTGTCACACTGATTGTGCTCGGGCAGGGTGTTAAGATTTTGCGTGTAGAGTTCAAAATTCGCATATCGTTCTTCCAATACGAATACAGTTCTAGGTTATCTTATCTCACAGACAGAACATCTCTATATCGGCCAGCCGACAAAACGCACATTCGTCTCGACCATTGCCAAGTGGATATATTTGCATTCTAATGACGAAACAACACAGGTACCCATACCTACTCGATAAGAATACAGTGAGCATTATAATAATAATTATGAGTCTATAACAATGTTGACTTATTAATGTAAGTTTATATTATATACATTATACATATAAAACTAGCTGATGATGTCTGCGGCTTCATTTAGATTTTTTTAATCCCATGGGAACACTTCGATTTTGGGATAAAAAATTGGCTATATCCATGTCCAGGATGCAAGATATCTCTGCACCAAATGCATATGTGACACTATCCACGTACATTTAGGTTTCTAAAAAATCCAAACGCTTTGATTTTCCGGGACAAAAAGTACCATGCAGCCTTCCTTAGGATTCAAGTTTTCTCTGTGCCACCGTTGCGGAGATGGGCGGTGAAAAGCTAGAAGACATATTATAAGACACTGTCTACAGTTTTATTATAAGTAGAAATTGCAATACGGAATCTGTAATGAGTGTACGAAATTGATCTTCGCAATGTTTACTGAGGGTGTTTATTCTGTTACCACACCCACTCGATCAACGTTTATCGATACCACTGATCCATAGTAGAATTAAATCAGTCAAGCAAGTCGTCGACTCATCGCCAGTTCCTAAAGATTACTAAATTATGATTTGTATGGGGTAATCTTTAGTAAACAAAATGTTTGTTTGACTGTTGTAAAGAACTATCAGGTTCCCTCACAATATCCTAGTTCGGTCCCAGTTTATATCCGTATTTTCACGGGCTCGGATCGGATGAGTGCGTAAACGCTCTAATCCTATAACCGCACTCATGCATTATTTAGTTAGTTGTCATCAAATAAGTAATAAAAAGTTAAGTAGGCATTTACTTAATTTTGATAGGATTAAGATTTATTTCTGTGGGAATCCATTTAGCCCTTTCACGAAACAAACGAGTCAATTCGCTCCAGGTAGTTTTAGGTTGACATACCTAACTATTTACCTACCTACTCGTATTGTTTCTTCCCCACATAATATTGAGACTTGAGCTGTAAAATAAACGTAAAAAAATACAAATTACTACGTACTTACTAATACCATTTTATTATTTCGTACATCACGTTTCACGGTGTTACAGGTTTACGCTGAAGTAAAAGAGTGCTTTTAAAAATAAAAAGTAAGAAAGTGTGTCACAGTATAAAGCCAAACATACACAGTTTAATACCAGGCCCGCCTTTTATGACGGTAATAACAGTAATGATGGAAGTGTCTTAAGTAACAAAATTCGTTTCATTATCTCCGCGAGGCTAAGTCGGTCGTTTACGAGGTAAGTATTTAGGGATACTTGGATGGCTTAATTGAACTCCCATTTTTCGAGGATTAATCCTTATTGCAGATAAAATCGCTATGAATGTGAGCTGTTAGTCTGATGGGTTCTTAATCAATCATCCAGATGTCTATTTTTAACGACCGATCCAAAGAGAGATCCAGAGGTGTTATAAGTATGACGAGTGTATCTGTGTATCTGTTTGTGGCATCGTAGCTCCTAAACTAATGAACCGATTTTAATTTAGTTTTTTTGTTTGAAAGGTGGCTTGATCGAGAGTGTTCTTAGCTATAATCCAAGAAAATCGGTTCAGCCGTTTGAAAGTTATCAGCTCTAGTAACTAGAAATTACTGTAAATGTAAGTTGTACATGTAGATGTACCTATGTGACAACATTTATATCGCTGCACACAACATAGTGAGGCAGATGGGCCGAAATCCCACAAGTAAGTAATTACGCTTTAAACATCAGACAACGAAGCCGAAATCGATGTACATTATTTCCTGCAGGGCATTGTACTAGAAATTTCACAGTAATAAAACTTCTAGGTCCTAGGAGCTGCATTGTAGACGTTGCAGCTGGTCCCCCATGATAGCATAAAAATTAAATGAGGATAAAAAAGAAAATAAACGATATCCAAAAAGTTGAATAAATAACAAGTTAGTGAATAAAACTGGTTTTTGATAAAGACATGATACCTACTCAAATATCTTTAAAAAATTGCGACGTAAAATCTTATTGAAATGAGCAGATCTGCAAAAATTTAGTTATGACGAAAAAATCGGTTAAGTGCGAGTAGGACTTGACACGAAGGGTTTCGTACCATACAAGATATAACTATTTTGTAATGTTCATGGCGGCCATTTAGTAATTTTTAAACCCCCGACCCGAAAAGAGGTGTGTTATAAGTTTGACGTGGGTATCTGTGTATTCTGTGGCATCGTAGCTCCTAAACTAATAAATCGATTTTAATGTAGTTTTTTTTTGTTTGATAGGTGGCTTGATCGAGAGTGTTCTTAGCTATATCCAAGAAAGTCGGTTCAGCCGTTTTAAAGCTATCAGCTCTTTTCTAGTTACAGTAACCTTCACTTGTCGGGGGTGTTATAAATTTTTAATTTACACTTGTTATTATTTGTTGTTACAGGGGCAATAGAAATACACATTCTGTGGAAATTCTATCGAATAACGTTCACGAGATAAAGTCGGACGGGTGGACGGACAGCGGAGGCTTAGTAATCGGGTCCCGTTGGTACCCTTCGGGTACGGATCCCTAAAAACTCTCAGCAAATTCCAAGATCTGAAAGTAACAACACCGCGACGGGGACAATGAAGAGACATTCGACAGCTTTTGTGGTTGACGACCTCAATATTATTGCTAGTACTCGACCTACTTACGTCTTTATCGCAAAAATTACGATATTGTTTGAAAACCGTTCCTAGGCGGTCAAATAATAAGTTATTGTTTGGATTTAACAGTTAGGGAACTTCTAACAAAACGTCGAGGCTTTGAGGTCACTGGCAGGAATTAAATGTTATTTATTTACTAGACGATGCCCGCAGCTTCGCCCGCGTGGATTGGTCAGATCTCCTGCAGCATCAGTATTGAAGAGTTGGTATCTAAATTTTTTATGGAACAATATCGCAAAGTTCCTTTATCGATAAAAAAAATACACAAATCGGTTCAGAAACCTCGGAGATATCAGTGTACAAGGTAGAAAACACAACTCCTCCATTTTTCAAAGTCGGTTAAAAATGTACGTTAAGTTGTCGTTTGAAAATGTGTGTTACTCCTGGGTTAATTTTCTACTTGTCTGTCAAAGTCCCATCAAAATAGGTTTAGCCATTCCGAAGATTAGCCCGTTCAAACAGACAGCCACTTCAATTTTATTTATTAGAAGAAGTAGGTATAGATATCTCCTTTTTTTCTCCTCTGTCGCCCGGTGGTCATTGTAAGCGAAAAGAACTGTAACTTGATACTTAGTTAGCTTGATTCGTATTTCGTACGTGATTTAAAAAGGTAGTCATTATATAAATGACTCGCTTTAACCCGTGTAAAGACTGGGATAGCGATATGTAGGTCAGGTCAGGGCGAGAACGTGAAAAATATCGTTTAGCATACTTCATGTGTAAAAAATCACATTTGCACCGAACAAAATAGTGGAATTTTTTTGGACTGAATTCTAATAGCTCTACCAGACTAGTAACTAGCTGATGCACGCGATTTCGTTCGCGTGGATGTAGGTTTTTTAAAATCCCGTGGGAACTCTTTGATTTTCCGGGATAAAAAGTAGGCTATGGTCTAATCTAGGGTATAATTTATCTCCATTCTAAATTTCAGCCCAATCCGTCCAGTAGTTTTTGCGTGAAGGAGTAACATACATACACACACACACACACACATACCAACAAACTTTCGCCTTTATAATATTAGTGTGATTACTTACTTAATTAATTTTCCAAAACCGAGTCGTGTACTTACATTTTTAAAGGACCTGTCTACTTAAGTACTTACTATTTACGAAACCGATAATAAATATTTACGAATCCTAGCGAGACAGCTACTTGTGCAACCAAGTAAGTACATAATACCTACTTGTACGACTGAGTAGAAGAAAACTTGCACCTACATTAGTACAGTACCTACTCAAGAAAGTTTTTAGATCAAAAATATTGATAATTAGACGTTAGTAACATTTAACATAAGCAATATTTCTTTATAATTAAAACGTACGAGCATAGTTCTATATTATCTACAACATTTCTAAAAAGAATGAAAATTGGACTACATTTACGGAAGAGAAAAACGTTATCGCTTTTTATATGAACATTTAGACAATCCTCTTAATGAAGGAAAATAATATCAGTAATATTAATATGCGCATTATCAAAGGCATTATTTTTTTAATTTCGAGAAAGTTCGCGGAGCACATATCCTTCTAATTGTGCTCCTCCAACTTTCTCCTTTCTTCGATGAAGAGAATAAGTAATACAGCTTAGTATTTAATTATTAAATAGGTACATCGCTTAAATTACAAGTGTAAATTAAAAATTTTCAACACCCCCGACAAATCATTTTCAAATAAATAATTATGTATATCTAGGCAACATCCATCTTGACAGCTTGACATTTGTCAATTGACACTTGAATATTATGAACCTAAGGGTTATCTAACCTTCTTTTCTACAAGAAAACTAGAAAATAGCTGATAACTTTTAAACGGCTGAACCAATTTTTTTGGATTATAGCTAAGAACACTCTCGATCAAGCCACCTTTCAAACAAAAAAAAAGTAAATTAAAATCGGTTCATTCGTTTAGGCGCTACGATGCCACAGACAGATACACAGATACACAGACACACAGATAACACAGATACTCACGTCAAACTTATAACACCCCTCTTTTTGGGTCGGGGGTTAAAAACCCACTTTCACGACCTTCGTTTTCTTGATAACATAACAAAAACTAAATAGGTACAATATATTTTCTACAAAACTTATCACTACCACGCAAATATGTAAATTGAAACCCACGTGTTTCAGAGATGGGAAATAGTAGATATTGCGTATTAGAGCTGATATCGTGGAAGTTATCAGTAAATTACCTAACTGATTGCACTGATAACTTTATTATTGTTGTACTGAAGGTGTATCTTATGTTCCTTAAGTTTAGTGTACACACACAATTCAAGACCTAGTCCTATACATGACATTATAGGTACGTAATACGACATCTACTCTAATCAAGGGCCTTTATCAGTCATAGAAACAAACTAGTTGTAGTTATAAGTGAATAGAACCTACTTGGTTCAAGAAAATTGTAAAACTCAACGTAATTATTTCTATGACTTTAACTAGATTTAATTATTTACATAAGTACGTAAGTAATTATGTAATTATATTGTGTGAAATGATTAAACACCACAAGAAAATTCCATATCGGGTCATCTCTCGTTTTGGAGATCGAAATTGACTGTAAAGTTAACTAACTTTTCGTGAGTTTTTTAGGCCACACGACTTAGAAGAAGTACCAACCTATGCAACTAACTACCTATGCCTTCTGCCTAACTTGCATCTTTTGCACATTTAAGTATATTTGATTTATTATTTAACGTCTTTGTTCAAAAACCATTGTGAAGACAATACCTTAAGGGAATGATTGTCGACTTTAAAACGAACAAACACAACACAGTATTTAAATAAATGATTTGTTAGTAACATATACCGTAATGCATAAGTCGTGTCACTTCTTTTATTTTAACTTGTTACTCAAGTAAACAAGTCTGTAAGTTTCATGGTAAAATGCGTACTACTGATTTGGCCTAGGTTCAACACTACTAAAATTCATACGATACGACAAAAGAAAAAAGTAGTCTACAAGGTACATGAAGAAATATACTCGTAATTTGGCTTAGTTGAACGTTTTCAATCTTAAACGAGTTAGGCACCTTCTAGTATAGGTACAAATTGCATTTTAGTTGAACTAGAACAACTTAAATAGGTCATGTCAATCGCAGGTTCGCTACTGATGTAGAAGAGTCAAATAAAGACCGGATACCTAGGTACTTACTATCATGTATAGAAATGGGAAAATGTTACGTACTCTAGCCAAAATACCGCAGTATTGAACGCGTTCAATTATTTACAATCCTAGGAATATTAATACTAATTCCTACCTAAAATTTGGCGCGGAGACAATAATATTGTTCCATCAGTTTAATATTAGGTATGTTAAGCCATACCCGTATTAAACACTGATATCTAGTTATAATCTAATCGAAATAGAAACATTTCGATGAATCTAATGTCATATTACGTTTTCAAGTGAAAGGAAGATTTCCCAAGATTGGGAAAGACACATACGAGTATTTTCAAGGTCTTGTTATTTCATCTACAAGATCCAAAATGATTTGGCCGAAAAAGCAAACGGCCCAGCGTTGTTTCGGCCATCTGAAAAGTTATCAATAAATGGCTTCAAAATTTTAAGGCTTATCCCCATTTTCTACTAACAAACTAGCACAAGGTTCTTAGCAAGAAAGTTCTTCTCGAATTCATAGAAATTGGATCACGAAGTTTTAGAAAGGAATTAAAAGGAAAAGTTTTTATTAAGTTTACATTTTGTATGCCCGTGGGTATCGCACGCTCTTTAGAATTCCCGGAGCATTGCCATCGAGGGGATTTTAGTGGGTAGAAACCTCACATAACCCGATCTCTCCCCAAAGAAATCTCTTCCGTCAACAAGAATGGCAAACGTATTATAACCCGTGGTACGTGTTGCAGAACAAGTCACAGGGGTTCATATTTTTAACGACCCTTTGACTTGAGTCACTCTCCAGGTCTTTAGAAGGTCTTTAGCTATGTCCATGCAAAAATCACGTCAATCCGTTGCTCCGTTGCGGTGTAATTAAAGGACAAACAAATCAACAAACAAACACACTTTCGCATTTTGGGTAGTGATGCAGTCTTGCAATATTAGGCTCAAGATGGATAATCGTAGCCAAACAGAAATTTCTTTGCCCAGGATCCAATATGCAATTGGGTAGCCAGTGTGATTCCTGGCAGTAGCAGTGTAATTAACTACTTTTTTATTTTTTTTATTCTAATATTTTTAAGGGGCTTTTATAGGTGTCCTATATGCCAGCCCCATCGGTACAATCTAAATTAAAATTAAACTAGGTATATACCCAAAACTACAACAATTTGAGAGAATCACTAACAAAATTAACTACTTATAGTACCTACTATGAACTTGGTAAAACGTACCAACAAGCAACTGGTTATGTCGAAACAAACAATTTGATTGATGAAGCTATGTATTACATTTATCAGATAGGTAAATGTTAGGTGTAAAGTACAATCAATTTACTCTCTTATCTATAAGGGTTGGATACACATAACGGGCAGCGACAGCGAAACGTTTTTGATTTCTAGTTGTGGTAGTAGGAAGTACTTAGGAACCGCGTGCGTGTGTAACATCCTGAGGAGTGAGTACTAACTTCATACAGATATGCCTTGTTATTTGTACATATTACATTAGTTGATGCCCGCGATTTCGCCCCCGTTGATTTAGTTTTAAAATCCTGTGGTAACTCTGATTTTCCGGGATAAAAAGTAGCCTAGGTGTCATCCTCCAGGTTTTTAACTATATCCATGTGGACAAAAGTCCCACAAAAATTGAGATCTAAAAATACTATATTTTCGTCAACTATGTTGCGTGATTGAAGGACAAAACAAAGGTATTGAATACAAATCATACATTAAGCGCACGTTCACTCAACTGCGCAGAGTAGTCTTGCATGCCGTTCAGATTTACGCGGTGCATCGCTGCCGTCGCGCTTCGAGTGTGATTGAGCCTTTATGGGCTTATAACCTCTTATCTTAGGAGATAGCGAATCATAAGCCTATTCCTACCTATTATCGAGCACAACAAAGATATTGTGGATGTAGTACCTAAGTACCTACTAATTTGCGGAATAATTACGAACTTGACGATTTTAGGTGTTGTGCAGTCTAGGTATTTTTGGAGCATTTTGGGGTCGACTTTGTGATTCGACCCTAATATTTAGAGCTTCAGAAAAATAAGGTCTAGCCATAACTATTGTCTCAACTGCCTCGTTAGCCGTCGCTAGTAGGTTCGACTGCGGATGACGAAGTCCTGGGTTCGATTCCTGGTTTGGTCCAGTGGGTACCTATTGAGTTTTCTGTCAAGAAATTCTCAGTAGCGCTGGACCGATGACCTAAAGAAGATGGCGGAGAGCGAGTGAATGAGGAAGGCGGAGGACCGTGTTTGGTGGCGCGCTCTTGGAAAGGCCTATGTGAGGGAGCGTCAATCAATCAGAGGTGATTGCGATCGTGACATTGTAGCTGTCATTCTACCGCAATCGAGCCCCTGATATCTTTTCGGTCATGTCGGATGTCTGGCCCATCCCATCGGACTAAGAGAGTACGGGAATAGGAAGTAAAGCTGTGCTCACGCATAGCCCTATGTCTGATCTTTCTCTGGTCGTGTCGAATCTCTTTCCTATAGACACGGTTTTTTTTTTTTATTGCTTGATATGATAGTCTTGTGCTTGAGGGCAATCGTGCATTAAAAGGCAATGAGGTCTGGGTTAGAGCGCGCTTGCCTAGATCCCTTTTTCTTTTGAACCTGTGTTTACGCTCAATCCTATGCCTGATCTTTCTCCGGTCGTGTCGGATTTCCGTCACATCGCGTGAACCTGTTTGACGCACACACTTGTTGCTTATGCACTATGCCTACCTACATAACTAATGCGCAGATGGCTAATCTCAGTGGACTGTGGAGAGTGGCCGCCGCGTTACCGAAATTCGGGCGGGAAGACATTATTGTCTCAAGATTTAAATTAGGTAAGTAATTAGAAAAATCTCCAATCTTGATCCTCGAATGATTTTATATAGGTATGTAATTCATAGATTCTCTTTGTATCACACACGTAGTTAAGTAGTTAGGTAGTTTTAGGTAAGTAGCTATATCTACTATTACTTACTACCGATATCGACCTCTATCCATTATCACTTATCAGTAAAGCGATTAGTTCGTTAATCGTTACATATTAATTTAAAACACGAGATAAAAACTTACCTTACAGTTAGTCACAGCAACAAGTTCACGGTCGTCACCCACACAAACTGCACAAAATCAAACAATGCCAACTTTATAAACACCACTCACACACACGCGGTCACAACAGAGATCCCGTTCCGGAAAAAAAGATGAATCAAAATCGATTCTACCAATGTTCACTCTTACACTATTCGACTAGGCCTCTCGGTTCACTCGAATTCACAACTTGCCAGTGAAAGTTTCCCGATAACAACACAACAATGGGGTTATGTTATTGTTGTACTGCAAGGGAGCGTCGACTCCATACGAACTCCGCTTGATTACTGAACGAAACGAAAAGCGGACGCCGAACGCCGAACAAGTAGATTGCGGGCTGCGAAATGATTTCAAACGAAAATATTTTAAGACGAGCTGATGCCCGCAGCTTCGCCCGCGTGGATTAAGGTTTCTAAAAATCCCGTGGGAACTTTAGATTTATCAGGACAAAAATAGCCTATCCGTAATAGCCCGTCCCCAGGAAACAATGTATTTCTGTACCAAGAAAAACATTTAAACGGATGATGATCCTTTAAAAATGGCAATGCGATTCCTTACAGCATCAGGGTTTAGGAGTTGGATCTTCGAGGTCAACGATAAAGTGTTTACTTGGTATAGATACCTTCAATATCAATCAATTTATAACCGAAAGTTTCTAAATCCCATCAGTTTTGGTGGTCAGGTCCCCTGCAGCATCAGGATTGAGGAGTTGGAATCCAAATTTTTTATGAAACAATGTCGCAAAGTTCTTGTATCGATTAAAAAAATTACGCAAATCGGTTCAGAAATCTCGGAGAGTTCGGTGTACATAGGTAGAAAAACACAACTCCCTTTTTGAAAGTCGGTTAAAAAAGTAGCCCTGGTCAATTCTCTATTTGTCTGTGAAAATCCCGTCAAAATCGGCTCAGCCGTTCCGAAGATTAGCCTTTTCAAACAGATAGACAGACAGACAGACAAAAATTTTAAACCCGGTTGATTCGGTTATGGTATCGTTCAAAGAACCATATGAGCTTAATATGAGGTAGTTATTTCGAAATTATAGACAGACATTTCAATTTTATTTTATTAATAAGTATAGATTGCGATTATTGCGCTTGTAAAGGTAATATCAAATATTATGTGCTGCGCCTCATCCCGCGCTTTATTGCGAGATTCTGCTATGATTTTACGTCCGTGTGATAGGTAATAATTTTGCTATGCCATCATTTTTGGGGATGAATTCTCGTCTAACTCATGGTATGTGGTGTCATTGGATACTTCGGTGTATAAAAAATATTGCGGATTTGTGAAAACCATTTTTCGATTCAGGGATGCGTTTGCGAAATATTAAGCATTTAAGCACGTGCTTGTTGGAGTAGTATTCCTCCCCCTGGCCCCTGCAAGACAAATATGTAGCGTCAAACCCCCATTGCACTATAGTCGTACCCAGTATTTTTTCTTTCTCGCGTGAGGAAAATCCGTCATGGATACCACCGACCGGCCACGGGAGAGCACAGTGGTTATGTGGGACTCTTACCGACTAAAAACCTCACAAAGTTCCATCCCACCGCCTGATGACGGAGCACAAGGGACCGTCAACAGCTCCTTACTCCGCCAACGGATGCCCGCCTCAGCGGACCCACCACTGAGACACTATGTGCCCCAAACATCATTAGAGGTATGCCGGAACTACAGCGCGCCAACCAACCCGAGCACCCCGTGTCCATCACCCACAGATCCTCTCGAGAGCTAGGGTTCGTGGGGAGAGCAATTCCCTTTCCACATTCCCCATCCTCAATATCTCCCTCGCCCGTCACCAAACTGGACAGGTGAGAGACCGGTGGGGCAGCCAGTGACTGGATGGGTGATGAAACCTCATCACCAACCACCCAACACAGCCACACCCTCCGGGCTATGCCCCATGGGTGCGTCTACTGCGACCTCTGCTAGGGACACTCAGAGGGACGCGCAGACAACACCCCCTCGCTGCCAGGTCAATTAGCCAAGGCTAACAATATCCTATGAAGAGAAATCGTTAACCATGCAACCAGGGTACATCGGCCCAAGTACTGCTGTTACCTGCAACACTCAGGCACTCGAGGAGGTTACCTGGCTGGTACCCTAGTTGTACCCAGTTCTAGCACAACCTTTCCCTTAATGGGTGGAGAAAGGGGAATATTAGTCATATTAAACAAGACTTATATTCTTTTTTAAAAAATACACGCACGACATACGCCTGACACACGCTCCACACATGCGCACTCACGCTCCACACGCACCACAAACGCGCAACAGACGCTTAAAAAACACTTCACACTTCCCCTACACACGACTCACACACGCACCACACATGCTTAACAACTTCGACACACACACTCCACACATGCACCACATACGCACCACACAAGACTATCCATATGTGCACCACACGGGCCCAAGACTCGCCTTACATACGTACCACACACGATTCACTTACGCTTCACACATATGTTGCTTACACGCACAACACTCACTTCACACACGCTTCACAGATGCACCACAAACGCTCTTCACACGCTCCACGCATGCTCTATGCACGCTTTACATAATATGCTCCACATACGCACACACCACACAAGCCCAATGTGCGCTCCAATCTCTATAGACGCATCACACTCACGCAACATACGTTTCATACACGCTTCACACTCAGTCAACACATGTTTCAAAAAAAAGCGCACCACACACGCTTCACGCACGCTCCACAGACGCACCACACAGGCTCCACATACACACTTACGCACACACACATCACACACACACCACGCACGTTTCACACACGCTATACACACGCTCTGAACACACGCTACAATCAAGCTCCAAATACCCTCCATTCACGTTTCACAAAGGCTTTACAGATACGCCACGCATTTAACACACACGCGCAGCACACGTTTCACACACTCGCCACATACGCGCAATACACGCTCCACATGCGGTTTACAAAAGTTCCACACTCGCGCACCACAATTACGCTCCACCACACAGTCCACACACACGCCACAGCACACACAAAACTTTCGGAAATAGGTAGGCTGACTTCTGGGACTGATTGTTAAGCATAGAGATAGTATAAGTTGTTAAGGTTGTCTGTGTTCAAAATATGGTTTTTTTTCTCTCTCTCGTTTGGCTTTATACTGATTAGCTAATGTCAAGTTTGTAGTTATTTACAAGTTAGGAAAACTATACGTATATGTATGGACCTCGTCTGTGCCGGCGCACGCCGAAATACACGCGGCGCCCCAGCGCTTCCCAGTCAGTTCCACCACCAATAAACACCAGCAGAACACAAAAACCAGCCACTTCTCACAAAAAAACACTCCAAAAAAGCACCGCACGCGCGCCAGCAAACGCCACCACAGACGAAGATCACATATATGGTTCAACACCTTGACAGTGACTTGGCAGTATTTCCACTTTTTGGGATTTCGCCCTATCTTAGGATGAAACGGCTAATCAGATACGGCTTAGGGCTTTTTTTTATGTCGACAGGGCTTTAGGATAAGTTGGAGTAAAGTGGAAGTTGAAGTGGTGACTGTTTTTTTACCAACCCAATCATTCTGATTCAAACTAATTTTATACTTTCTAGATTCATCATTCAGGTTAGAATAAAAAAGATTTTCACTTCACATTGTGGAATAACAGCATTTTTATCTTTTTCTATATAATATGTAATTGTAAAAAAATCTTACTACCCTGACAAAACTGATCATCTATCAACGCATGGTTCAAACTACTGGACGTGTCAGGATGAGAGCAGGGCTGGATTATGACATTTAAAACATCCGTACCGATCAGCCTAAGTATCAATTGAGACTGAGTTATTAACTAGTTATGTTAAACTGGAAGAAAATAATAATTATCACCCAATTATTTTCTTCGTCACAAGACTTAAAATTTAGAATCGTGAAATGATATTTAAACACGTGAAATGATATCGTACTTTAAAATACTTAATAAATTATTATTGTAACAAAGTATTTTAGGGTGAAACCAAAATAATGAATGGCAACTCTGCATAGTGATGTCAACTGTCTCAACTGTCATGTTTGGCCGTTGACATCTATCTTTCAGTTTAATTTTAAAAAGTTGTTGATTTAATTTATAAACAAAAACACTCATCAACGATAGAAGAAAAATTACAAAAATGATTAAAACAGAGCCTTGGACTGGTGGCACCGACGAGGAGTATGAAACACAGCATTTCGGCTTCGGCGCCCAACGATTCAAGATAGCAGTGCGCCAAATGATCGAACAGAAAATTCAGTCCGGCGTAAAGGACATGGAGTCTTTTCTTAAAAAATCAGTGAAATCAACCGACGAAGACAACGTTGCTTTAACAGAAGCTTGTGAGAAACTTGTGCGCATGTACTGTGAGAGGGCAGGACCCTGTCTGGATAAAATAGATGAAGAAATCACGCTTATGTTACAAGTGCCTCATAACGTGTTATTACCTGAAGATGAGATTCAACTTGAACAGATAACTGATGAGGATTTTGAAGAGCTGCAGAGGGAAGTCCATAGTTTACAAAGGAGGGTCGAACAGAGTGCACTAATGGCAGCTTTATTAACAGCTGAGGAAGAGGAACTGTCATCAGTTGAAAAGGTATGTGAAGTAGCCAAAAAAGACATGGAGGGGCTTGATGTATTACAAAAGAATCTAGAAGGAAGCGGGAATGTTAAGAATCTGTTGACTGAACTTCAGTTTCTGAGTGCTAGTATGCCGTTGAAACAGGAGTGTAATGATGACATTTTAGATGACTAAGATAAGATTATGAATGTCATATTTTGTGTCTGTTCTAAAAAAATAATTTAATAAGTATATATTCAGTAAACGTTTGCAACTTGGTTACTAGTGTGTCTAATTTCGAACATTCTCTATAGATAAGTTTCAGCTCACTTGGCTCTCTTTACATTATACAGCCCTCTGGAGATTATTTTAAGTTTGATGTATTAGCATCTTAAGTTTTTTCATATAGTGGTGAATAGATAGTTCAGTTTAGAATGAGAGAAGATTTCTAATGCTAAGTTTAATGTAATTCTGGAAGAAGGCTCTGCATCCACAATATGCAATAACCTTTATTATGGTACTGTAGGGTAATATCTGGTTACTACATCAATTTCGTCAATCAATAAGATATAATTTAGATCAATTATCTCACTACATATTGGGGTTCTTCTTCTTCTCTCTGGGCTGGTTTCCGCACTTAAAAAATAAATAAAAAATATTGGGGTTATGTCCCTGTGCAGTTTGGGCTTTATATAGCAAAACTATGACATCTTAATAATAATCTTTTTCTCATAATAGCTGCCTATTATGAGAAAGCTGTATGCTTATATTAAAACAATCTATTCCCAGCAGTAGTAGCTTGGGCAGGATTTGGAGAATGACTTTTGAAATCCAAGTGACTATAACTCTCCAGATAAGAAAAGCTCATAGATATGTATTTTAAAAAGTGAAGATAAATGTGTTTTTTACACACACATCTTCTAGTGGGAGGCTACAACTGTGGCTAGTTACCACTTACCACTCTGTGGGCCAAGTCATTTAGCATTAAATAAGGGTTATGGGTTAAATAAAACTGTTATACCCCTGTCAAGTTAGTCTGCTTCCATCTTAAAGTGTATCATCATTTACAATCAGATGAGACTGCAGTCAAAAGCTAACTTGTAAAACAATAAAAAATAAAAAAACACATGCATGTAGTGGTATGGTCCACATAGATGTTAGCATTTAGTTTATGCACCTTTGGGTAAAACTACACCTATGAGCAAGCTTCAAAAATCTCTTTAGCAGCTCTTATACAGTATATATAGAAAATATTTCCCAATCTGATATGTGTGTGCTTTTTTTAGGCTTCCGTACCTCAAAAGGAAAACAGAACCCCTATAGGATCACTTTGTTGTCTATCTGTCTGTCTGTCCGTCCGGTTCGTCTGTCAAGAAAACCTATAAGGTACTTCCCGTTCACCTAGAATCATGAAATTTGGCAGGTAGGTAGATCTTATAGCACAAGTAAAGGAATAAATCCGAAAACCGTGAATTTGTGGTTACATCATTTAAAAAAAATTAAAATGTGTTTCAATTTGCAAAGTAAGATAACTATACCAAGTGGGGTATCATATGAAAAGGCTTTACCTGTACATTCTAAAACAGATTTTTATTTATTTTAATGCATAATAGTTTCTGATATATCATGCAAAATGTCGGAAAATATACCCGAGTAGGTACGGAACCCTTGGTGCGCGAGTCTGACTCGCACTTGGTCGGGTTTTTTTAAATTAAGTAAATGTTATAAAACTTAAGGTATCAAAATAAAACATGCTTCAACAGTTATTCTTTTATTGTAAAAACACAACTTACAGAATATTTTTTTCTATAACCAAATATTGGAAACAACATCATACTTGTCACATTGATGTAGTTGTACCAACTTTTAATATTGCATAGTATGGTCTGTTTCAATAATGACTAATTTATTGGTCAAATTGGGGATTTGGTATAATATAAACTACTGATTTATTAAATAAAGAGCTCCCTATTTTATTAGGACCTGCGTAATATTATATTGGACAAAATCAATGTTGTTGTTTATAGTTGCTGACGAATTTAATTAATACTTTATGAAAAATATACATCTAAGTAAAATAATAAGCATTTTTAAGTTCCATAATATGCTTAGGACTCATTCCTTGTAATTTTTAGTATAGATCACAATATTATTTAAATTAAATATTAACATTTTATTATGAAACAGAGCATACATTATACAATATAATATACGGGTACACATTTAACGATGGTAAGTAATACATAAAAGATGGGATCAAAATCTTGGCACAACAAATCTTAATCTCTATACACATTTAAACATTAAGATTTTTAAAAACTAGACAGTTATAACCATAATTATTACAATTAAAACTATAATACCTATAGCTAATCATTACTTGATATCACATTTAGACTTAAACTACGTACATCTTTTTGGGATCAATGAGCTTGGCTTAGCCAGAATTCTTAATACATTACATTAATCACACAACAAATAATACATAATTAATTGTACTGACAAATCAAGATAAAATAAGGTTCTTAAATAAATACAAGTGTTTTTTTTAACAATAATGCCAAAAACACTAAGGCAAATAGTATTTCTGAGATCAATAATGGTACATTTTTTATTGAAGGTTTAAAACTACACATTCAGAATTATTTAAATATATTGTGATAATTACTAAACACTGAGTATTTCACAGAAAATATTTTTAAGTTACTAGAGGCTGTGCTAAAAATAACTTTAAGTATGACAAAGTAAATCTTTGATTTGATGAAAAAAAACAGATTAAGAACAGATATGCCCTGACCCAAAAAACTATGGCACCTGTATTGGCAACTTAACACTACTGAGAGATTACTGTGATCTCTTTTTCTGCTTTCTAAATTAATAAAATCAGTCTATCTGTAATCTGTTGATTTACAACATGACTGTACTTAACAAAATTGTTATTTGTAGAAAAATACCATATTTTTTTTGACAAAAACAATTTTTTTAAGTACAGATGGATTAAAGATAGGACTGATTATTATTAGGATAGGTATTAATGTTGACCGTAAGCTAACACTTACTATCTCTTAAGTGAAGTAGGTGAGCACATTTTAATAACTCCGGATACAAGTGTAAAAGCGATGGCAAATCTAAGGATTTAAATCTTTGATCTATCACTATCACAGATGAAATAAACAAAAGCTAACATCTAATTTTTATTTACAATTCTTTAGAATTCATGCTTTGTGATTTTCATTTACAATTTATTAATGTCTAAATATATAAAATATGATGTTGTAATAATATCATTTATTTATTAAGAATAGGTAACTTTTTATAAAATATATGAAGTAAATATTAAATATAATAAAACCTTTTAATTAAAACATAACAACTGTGTAGGTAATTTTATTGTCTGTTCAAACATGAACACTCATTAAATATTTTTTATAATATAATATAAGTACCCTAATATATAACAATGTATTTAATTTTAAAACCCATATAATATAACATTTAAAGTATTTATGTTGGTAATTACACATTAAATAAAATACCTAATTAACTTATTTAAAATATTCTTATGCTGATGTGGGATCTAAGAGGATTGCCTTAAATATTGATTGACATTTCAAAATGATCATGGCCCATGGGAAGATTCGTTATGAAAGTCATTAGGTAGGTACCCAATACTCACACAATTTATTAATTGTATTGATGTCAATAATCGAGTGTTAGGTATATTGTTACATTATCTCACACTGGCCTTTAAATAAAATCTCTGAATATATTTAAACAAAAAGTAAATTTAAATAAATAGGTAGGCCTATCCATAATATTTATTTTATTAAGAAAACATAAAATATCTTGCTGCTAATTCCCGAAATTATTGACAATATTAGTGTGCAAATTTTTACTGGTCTAGCCTTGGATTTGAATCCTTTGTTCAAAATATATGACATGATTTATTAATTGAATTATAAATTTACACTGATAAGGAATTTATAAAAATAATGATTGTTATTTATTATTTTGTACTTATCTTCTACAAAATATTTAACATCTAATATTACACTTTCTTGTTTATTTTTTTTGTTTAATCATACACATTCAAAATAATACCTTGAAACAGTAAAAATAATATCAGTAAAAATGTAAATGTTTAACAAATCCGTTTGATATGATTTACTCTCTCAAATCTACATAGGTAGTAGGTACTATTATTAATTAAATAATTCGAATCACTTTACGTTTTTAAGAAAATGGATTCTTAGCTAACATGTTGCCACAATATTTTTATGTTATCTTTGGTTTTAACACATTTTATATTATAACCACCCTTTTTATGTGAAAATATTAATAATATGTTTATTGTTTAATATCCATAGAAGTTAAAAATAATAATAATTTAACATTATGAAATCCCTTTAATAAATATATTTTTAAACAGCATATTATATATCTATCTATCTAAAGCATTATTGACTAGATTGAGTATAAGTAATACACAAATAAGTTTCAGACTAAAGTTCTAAACTATGGAATGGCAAGTAGGTACTGTATGTGTTAATAATTGTCAACATCTAAACACTATTTTCATTAAACTATTGTATGTCATAAATGTAACTATGGCTTTAATACTACAGGTCCAGACTTTCGATTTTGACGACAGCAATATTTTACTATATTCACAACTATATCTGTAACTATATAGAAGTTAGTTGGTTGTGTCTCACAACCTTTCTAAAAGCTTTCAGTAAAATAGCAGGACAGATAAAAAATCTATTATTTGGCATTTGCTGACACCACAATTGTTTTTAATGAAGGAACCTCAGTGTAGGTATTTATGGAAAATAAAATTAATAACAATTATCTGAGTTTGCCTATGAAGGACTTTTACCACAAATTTTTCAACTCAAGTCCTAGTTATAAGCTGTTCTGAATCATATTTCTTGATAATTCCCTACTTTTTCAGAATTTTTACCGACCTAATATATTTGAATACGTTTAAGACTAGGTGCATACTTAATGGGTGTTTTTGGTGGCTTCTGAATCACCGAATATTCTAAATATAACAGCATTCTGTCAGAACTATCAACCAGCAGTCCTATGTTAAGAGCACCCTTCTTTTCAAATAGATACAATTTAAAACCCAATAATTATATCATAAAAATCGTATAATAAGTATACTTATTCAAATTCAAAATATTTTTATTCAATTAAACTTTTACAAGTGCTTTTGTTATTATCCGTATATACCTACTTAAATAATAAAAAATATCAAATGAATACTCGGAAAAAAATGTTTTTTGACAAAGTAAGTGTTACTTTTAGTTAAAAATTATATTTTTAAGTATGATTGGACAATTAAAACGTTAAGAGCTGTCCTGTACAAATTAGAAGCTATATTCCATTTGAGTATTATCTACTCTGCTTTTTTTCAAACAAGTTAGTTTTTTTCAATACTGTTCAATAAATAAGCATACTTGTATGGTACAGCTAAACAAGAAATGCTGAAAGAAATTTGTTTCAACGCGCGTTCACACCTAACCCCCCGTCCACACCATGCCCGTGTGGCATGGGAGAGAGCGAGGAACGGAGGCAGAGACGTAGTGTGGCCGCGTTACTCTCGTATTCGAGAGTCGAAAAAATATAATGTCAAAGTAAAATGGACCTAAACAGCACTGGTTTAAAGTTAAAAATTCAGTACCATTGATTTTAATTTTGCAACGTTTCCGCTTGGAGCGCTGGCTGTAAACATATGTACAAACTTGAGCATTAAAACAAGGCAGTTAAAGGCTGTTTTACTTTAACGCTAAAGTGTTTCGACTCTCAAATACTATCAACGTTGGCGAGAAGTAAAATCTCGTACTGAGGGTACTACGCCACTATGCATTACGGAAGCAGACTGGCTACGTAGCTACAGCGTATTTTCAGCATGGAGAGAAAAATGCAGTCTGAATTCACATTCACACTGAGTGGGACTCAGTAGTGAACCGGGTCACCTGTCGGCGCCTGACATTAAGTTAGGAGTGAACACTCACTAAAAGTTAAATTGAATGAAAAGAAAAACCTCTTGTATTACGCATTTCTTTGTTTAAAAAGAAGGCGATTGTTCTTCTTCAGACATGTTAAATTTGACAGCCCGTTTCCTCTTTCTCCATTAAACTGTCTTTCCACCAGGAACGTGGGTAGGTGAAGCTGAATGAAGGGACGATCAAGAGCGTTTTCTGGCATACTCTTTTTTAGGAAAGTTTTTGGTTTATTTAGTACTTACTGCTTTTTATCTAGCTACTATTAAATATAACCGATTGCATCAAGTTTTTGTGTCCTTTTACAGTAAATTAGCAATTTTTTTTTAAATCCCATAGGAACTCTTTGATTTTTCGGGATGAAAAGTAGTCTTCATAATATGAAGCTTGTACTCTATACTATCTGTAAATAGATGATGCTTGCTACTTCGTCCACTGGATTAAGTTTTTATGAATTCCATAGGAACTTGTAAATTATGACCATCATCGGGATCTAGGCTATAAATCGGTTAAATGTTTGGTCCGTAAAAAGAAAGCAGACAAGCAGACAGCCAAACTTTCGCATTTATAATATTATAATAGTATGGATTCTGTGCTGCTCTTGACGTTACCGGAGTTTTCAAATGGTATATTTTGGTTGGTTGTAAATTCGCAACTATATGACACACATCTCCACAGATTCCTGGTGGAAAACCAGTGTTATACTGTATAATGAAGGTAACTAATGGTAAATACACTGGAGCGGCTTGTCACACGAAGGAGGGCGAGCGCGCGTCGACGGCGGTGACGATGCGCTTGCCCGCCGGCCCCGGCCACTGCCAGCCGCTATCGCTGAGAGCCACCCGTCACACGGGCCCTGACCACTCTGTGCTTTCCTGTAACGAAGATTATAAGTTGGTTGGTCCAAGAAGTCATTTCTTGCTGCTACAGCCCTCAAAAACGGGTTATTTGCACTGTCTTCGTGAACACTCATTTGCGGCACTCACTTGTGAAATGTTAAGAGTCTTTGCGTGCATGGGACTCGCGAGCGCGTTGCCGCTGGTGGTGAAGTAGCCACCGGGTCGCGGTCGCAGGTGCCGGTTGTGCATCTCCATCTGCACTATCTTCATGAACTCTATCTGTGCTGCTAGCTTCTGCACTTCCTCCTACAGTGAGAAAAATATACTTTAATATTTTTTTCACGATAGGTATGTATGTGGAATTTGTAGACAAAGCTAGCTAGCTGAAGCCCGCGACTTCATTCTCGATTGTAAAAACCCGTGGGAATGGAACTCTTTGATTTTCAAGAACAAAAAGTATCGCTGTAACAACTTTCGTTAAAATCGGTTACACAGGCCGTAAAAAGGTACCAAACAGAGACTTTCGTATTTCGCAGTGTGGATTGTTATGAAACTTTCTGTCGCACACACTGCGAACTTCAGAAGTGGATCGATCCGAAAAAATCTGACAGGTTTGCGACTTCATTGTATGAGCATTCGCCTTCCGGTGAGTGTCTGGATTTTCCCACCGACAATTTCGGATCTTAGAAGTAATTTCTAACGAAAATAGCTAAGAGTTCCGACAATCATGAGCAGGAATCTGCTGAACCGGTAGCTGGCACTACAGGTAGGTAGGTCCATGCAATTCCGTCTAAGGGCGGAATTGCATGGACTATGGTACGCTCTTTCTTTGCGAGTAGTCTTAGAGGTCATCTCCGATTGGTCGGGGCGGCCAAGCAGAGGTACAGACCTCGACGCATGGCCTCCTTATTCAGGTGGGACGCACGGCATTTTGGTGAGGATTCAGGAGGTTCGCTAGTGAGAAGTCCCTACCTTAAGCTCCTCATTCTCCTGGTAGAGGTCAGGCGGCTCGTCGGGCACTAGACCGATTCCATTTAGAGAAGAGGACGCGGGAACGCCGCGCGCACGCGCCCTGCTGTCCCACGTATCGCCTGTACCGCGCACCACGCGCAAAACCTATAACAAGTAACAGGGTATAGTAAATACCGTCACTCCATATAATATACGTAGTTTGGCTTTCATTTGAATATCTCTAAGATATAGCTAAGATTTTATTAATTAATTTATTGAAAATTGATAGCTATTTGACTTATTCCATGTTATTCGAGATGGCGTTAATTTGTACAAATACACGAGGATCTTAACGTGATGTTAGCAGCGGCTCGATTGCCGTAGAATGGCAGCTACAATCAATCGCAATCACCTCCGATTGGTTGACGCTCGCTCATTGGCTACAATCCATTGTTGCAACAAGAATACCATTAATCAGCCAATCACAACAATTACGATTGTAATAATGATTGATGCCGGTTTTCCGCAATCGACCAGCAGAAACTTTTTTCCTATGAGCATTTGAAAAGTGGCAAATTGGAAAATATAAAGGTAGGTACGTCTACCGTCTAATTATACTCGTTAGCTTATATCTTACTTTTGGCAGAAACACAAGCAATACTGTAGTTGAAGTGGACAACTGTGTTCTGATGAAGCCGAGTAGATATTTTATATCAGGGCCAGCTCGTGGCAGGATTAGTAAGCTGAAACAAATTAAATGAATCAATTAATACCTTCTTAATAATCGCCACTATTTAACTTGAAAAAGGCACGTTAGTTACCCTGGCCTTTAAAATGCCTTGGGTAATGCTGATCCTCTTTTATACTAAAACTGTTATATTATTAATTTTTAGCAGTGAAAGTGATTTAAGACCATTTTAGAGCAGTTTTCAAAAGTGCCACAACTGAACCCATGTCAGGGTCTTCTTTCTGGAAATTATTCCTGTGAGTTTAGTATTCAAACGGAAACAACTGAACATTCTAATGTAAAAAGTTTAGCTATTCCTATTATTATGAACTAGACAATGCCCGCAGCTTCACCCGCGTGGATCGGTCGGATCCCGTGCAGCATCAGGATTGAGGAGTTGGAATCCAAATTCTTTATGGAACAATGTCGCAAAGTACCTCTATCGATTACGCAAAAATTACGCAAATCGGTTCAGAAATCTTGGAGATATCAGTGCATAAGTAGAAAAACACAACTCCTCCATTTTTAAAGTCGGTTAAAAAAGTAGCATAGGCCTAAGTCTTGGTTAATACTCTACTTGTCTGTGAAAGTTCTGTCAAAATAGGTTCCGCCTTTCCGAAGATTAGCCCGTTCAAACAGACAGTCGCTTCAATTTTATTTATACCTATAGATGTTGAGAATGAGGATCAAACTACTCCTCCCTTTTTTCCATGTCATTCGAATTAAAGTTTCAATCAACACCATAACAATTTGTAATATAACAACTCGATCCTGCGTTTTGTGTCACTTCACTATAGGTATACCATTTTACTGAGACGGCTCATGAGTTAGGGGAAGAGCTGGTAAAAGTCTTGATTTTAACCAAAATTCAGCATCGCTGCCGCATCTTGCATCCCATCCCATGAGCTGTCTCAGTCAAGCGGCACACCCATAGACAGATTTTTTAAGATTACAAAGATGATTTCGTTTTGGATAGGATCATACTTACTGGAAAGCAATCATAAGTGAATTGACGGTAAATATGTTGTATATCGCGATGGAGATTAGCCGCGCTTCGTTGTAGAGGCTTTCGGCGTGCCGCACTCGGTAGCACACTCTCACGCCCCATAACAAGAACAGGATCTCTCCTGCAAATAACATGAATAACAATGGATGAATCTTGAATGTTTCACATATATAACAATAAATAACAAATAACTCTACTTACAGGCTCTGATTCTACAAACCCAACGTCTTGGTAAAAAAAGTATGGCTTGGCCATTTCATGTTCGTGAAACTATTACGTCTCATAACATTTTTTTAAGTCCTCAAGTAATTAGATTGTGCGACAATTACTAAATTGTATTGTGGGTCCATTGCGTGATGCCATACTTTTTTTACCAAGTTGTAGGGTTTGTAGAATCAGAGCTTGTAAGTAGAGTAATTTGTTATTTATTGTTATAAATGTGAAACAGTCAAGAGCACTTAAGAGCTGTATATCTACTTTGGACTTGGGATAGGTCCCATGGGCAGCATTAATCTAAGCTCAGCTAGGGGCTTGGCTCTACCAGAGAACTCATAAATTCTTAACAGTGAAAGCATTATGAACTTGTGAGTCTTGGCAACCAAAACATGAAATGTTTTTGGTGGGTTTATTAACCAGAGATGATCAGGGAAAATAGTTTCACTTAAAATATTTTTAGACCTTACCTATAGCTAAACTATGGTCCCACCAGTTGTACGTGCACTGTTTGAACTTCAGTCCTTTGTTGTCTGTAATCTGAAAGTGATTAACAAACATAAATTTTAGAAACTTAGGGTGGGTTGTCAATCGACACACAACGATACACGCATTTGTAAAATGGATTTTGGATAGGTAGGTATCTATTTTCATAGATGAAAATCAGCAAGAGAATCGATAGAGGTTCAATGGAGATTTATGAAAAGATCAGACTATTATGTACTTTAATTTTTTTGGGCAATGAATCACAGGTGACTATCACATTGGTGAAAACAAAATAATAACGATCTTTTTGTTGAGTATGGGCCAAGGGCAAGGCGTGGATTTCCCTCCATGGCTCGAAAGTCTAGAACCAGAGCCATGCAAAGATCATACCAGTTGCCTAATGAAAAAAAAAATATTGACTGGTTGAATTGACGCTATACGTGAGTGAAACCCTGACATAGGTAACCTAAATAGATAGATAGACTCACGACTTCAGCATCAGGCGGCGCGGACAATGTCCAAGTGCCGAGATAGACCAGCATGATAAGGAGGATAGGCGCCATCCACTGCAGTAACTGCTTGTCTGTCAGCTTTAGCTTGTGGGCTGACTTGACGCGATATGTGAGTGAAACCCTGAAATATTATTGATGGCTAGGTATAGGTGATTTGCTGGCTAGGTTTAGTATTTTTTGGACAAATCGTAAGAGGTTTTCATCGTGACCTGCTAAGAGTGCTATATTACTCAATGTCAATCTTTTGTTTTTATCATTTTTATAGGCGCAATGACGATTCGAGATCTGTGTGAATAGGCATCTTATTCTTGGCAACTCCAACAACTGGTCTTAGTTTCTTAGGCCTACCCTCGAAGACACCTAGTCAATATCGTCTATAACGTTCTAACGTGAACTATAAATTGGGACTATTGAAGAAACAATAAGATGTACCAATAGTTAATTCAATTGTGACTATAAACACACCTCCATGTTTTCATAAGAAGAGCAGTGTAGGTAATACAGAAACCCATGTGTCGAGTCCATTTCGTGGCGATGCAAGAATAACGGTCCAATACGGGAAATATAGCTGCCATCTGGAAAATAAAGAGGTGTTAGCTTACCATTTAAATGCGGTATCTTTCATTATTAAGTGGATGGGAAAGGCGCAAGGTCTTGTGTGGTGATGCATTCTCGGGAAGACCTATAGGATACCTCCGGCAACTGACGCAAACAGGGTGATAGTAATTGTGTGATAAAATCTCAAACAATTATAAGTCAATCTATCTATTTGCTTATCTATCCGTTGCAACGTGATGGAAGGACAAACTGACGCACTAATAAATCAACAAATTCTTTTACAATGGGTATTAACTATTAATATAATATGGGTAGTGTAACAGTGTGGGACCGGGCCGCTAGTGGCTGGAGCGGTGCTTTGGCTGGCGACCCTGGAAGGACGACCGCTTGCTGTGGCGCAAGCTGTCGTGCCTACATGCAAAGTGCACGAGGCCAGGGGAGTATATCTTTCAGGTTGAGCCCACTGGGCGTCGCGCAGGGGAGGCACCGGCGCACGTTCGTAAGAGTTCCCGGAGCCTCTTAATATGTGCTGAGGATGGCCATCGAGGGGGTTTTAGTGGGTAGAAATCCCTCATAACCCGATCTCTCCTCAAAGAGGTCGGGTATCTTGTGAAGATTTCCCCCCCGTCAACAAAAAAAAAAGAAAAGAGTAAAACAGACTTACCTCCATATACATAATAGCGCAGCCAAGTAGAGTGATGGACAGAAAGACGGGGCTAGCGACGCGAAACACTTTGACTCGACGGTGGTGGCGCGTGTAAATCGTGAGCAGTACCGTCATCACCGCGCAGGTCACAGAAATCACCAATAGAGATATCCTGGACACAAATAAATCAGGTTGAATTTTGGCATCACGAGGTTATCCATCCATCAGCCTGTATGCGTCCCCTGCTGGACATAGGCCTTTCCAAGAGCGCGCCACAAAACATGGTCCTCCGCCTTCCTCATCCACCCCCCGCTACCTTCTTCAGGTCATCGATCCAGCGGGCAGGAGGTCGTCCCACACTGGCACACATGAGGTTATAGTACATCTAGTGATACTTAAATATGCGCCAATCTTTATTGCCGCTGTGAACATATCCATGTTTCGATTCGCAGAATGCTTTCAGGTTTCAGTTGGCGTAGTTGAACGTGCTCTGCCCACGTTTCCGCCCACTATCTTCCACTTCCACGCCTTTTCGCCCTACTCGGTGTACGATGAGCAAGTGCATCAAGATTTTCAATTTGGCGCCCAATGTGGGCTTGTGGTCTGGACTCTGGGTGCTAATACGGAAGTAGGGCACACCTTACGATAGGTTGGCTGAATTTAACGTATTCTTACTGCAACAGTGCATTTATTGTCTATAGCACGAATGCCGAATAGGGTCTTGGATTGTATTAATAAAATGATGTGATATTTTGCTTAGCGGTAGTTCATAGGGCTAGAGTTCATTAATAAAGAAAAAAATTAAAAAAAAAATTGGAATTTTAACGCGATAAACGACAAATATTTTTCAATTTCTTAATATTGGTAAAAATATTTTCCTGCGCGACAGAGAAGTGATTCATAAAATGGTATAAATGTGCTATATTTTCTATATCTATCATTATGTTAATTCAACCACAAACTCAATGTAATTGCTCTGTTTATTTTCGCTGTAGGAAATTCACAGCAACGTTAATTAAACGTTTTAAAATAAACAACTTTGTATTTCGCACCGAGTAATTGCTGATAAACTTGAGACATCCAATAGGATAGGGAATTGTACGCCGCAAAGGCGATGTGGCGATATCTAATAAAACCCATTATTGCTTGTATTAACACTGCGCATCCAATCAAGTTAATTATATGGCTTCAAAGTAAACAAGCTTTCAAGGCAAGTCTTGTTGATGTTCCTTTAAAGTGGATTGTTTTTAACCGACGACGCGTAGTTAGAAATTTAAAAGAGTGCTGAATTTTTTTTATGCGAGATAGGTTTCGGTTTGATGACAAACATGCTCAGTAAAAAGCAATGATGAGCTCTAGATTGGAGCGCGAATAAGAGATATAGTTGAAATATATTTTACGAATAGTTGGTATGTCCTCTCAAACTATGCGCGGTGAACACTGGTCACAACACGTAAAGGTTATCGAGAAAAACGAATGGCAAAATAAATTATTTAAATAGAGCGCGATTGCTGTTACAGCATCTAAAAGCTCAAATCGCTGAATCTGGAAACTTCAAATTTTCCATATAGCCTTTTTAATAAGTGTAGATCGCTACTTACTAAAACGATTCTCAGACAAGTGTAAATTAAAAATTTATAACACCCCCGACAAGTAAAAGTTACAGTAACTAGAATAGAAAAGAGCTGATAACTTTCAAACGGCTGAACCGATTTTCTTAGATTATAGCTAAGACAAACGAAAAAATGAAATTAAAATCGGATCATTAGTTTAGGAGCCACGATGCCAAAGACAGGTACACAGAAACACAGATACACACGTCAAACTTATAACATCCTTCTTTTTGGGTTGGGGGTTAAAAATCCACCGTATTGATTTTGTTGGATCACCCAATGTCTATTCCTGTTCACCTCATTAATGCAAAAACAATAAACAACACTTCGTATATTCATCCATTACGTAAGTAATTAATGCAAATTTCGTAATTAGCTGTCGCCGCATCCCACCTTGTAGCCTAGACTGACTTAATTCCATTACAATATGTAATGTATGTAAATGTAGGTATTTTGTTAGCTTTATTTGCATACTGTAGGTATAATTACTTACATGTACCTGACCTCATCAAAAACGGAAAACCTTTTTAATTTCTATTAGTTACAGCATTCTCCCACTATTATGTCAAGTAAAAAATTAAAATTCCAGCAACGATGATGCTAATACAATATTATACTTATTAAAAGTTTTAATAAAAAATTGCGTCTCGTTATTATCACTAACATTTGATATTACCTTTGAGGTTTTTGACGACCTCAGTGTGCGAAGTGGTTTTATAAGTGGTAAGTCCCTAGTTCGATTTCCGGCAGCTTTCGACCGCTTCTATCTATGACTGCATCATCACTTACCAACAGGTGAGATCGCGGTCAAGAGCTAATGAGCAATGAGGAATACAATGCTGAGAGATAGTTACCGAAAAGGCCAGTTGTATGTAGCTAGACAAGGCTCCGGGCCCCGACAAGTCTCGCATCCAGGCTGACACATCAGACATTCGTATGGCTCGCTCCAATTTTCTAAGCCGTTTTCCGCATATTCTTGGTATGCAACTGTAAAACCAAATGATAAGTATGGTAGGTTAAAGACTCATATGCAATTTTAATTAAGTTCTAAACCAAAATTTACCTAAGCGAGTAGAAAAGTTTAGTTCAAACGTACGAGAGGCGCGATCCGTGGAAGTTCCTGCAAGATAGTTTCTTATCTGCTGCGGTAGAGAGGGCATTAAGTCGGGTTTTTCATTTAAGATCTTTCTTTTTAACACCCTGTTCCTACTTGTCGGCTGTCGGGCCCGGATTTTAATCGGATGTTCCAGCGGCAGAACATTTTGACACAAAATCAGTTTAAGACAAGTGTGAATAGCTAAAATGTTCTGCCACTGGAACATCCGATTTAAATCCGAGTCTGACAAGTGGGAACTGTAACTGGGTTTTATACCTCTACACCATATGTAAATCGAGTGTATAGCTTTTTCCAAACAAAATATTAGAACCCCACCAAAACTTGTAGCGCAGTTTTCTCGTAACTGCCTTATTATATATTTTTATTTTATTACCATATTAAGAGTTAACAGTCGGTTTGAAAAATTCACCTCACCTTCAACAAGTGATCCGTTAAATCCTTCGGGATGGTGAATGGAGTAGAATCCTGGTCGACACCGGCAGATGTAGGATCCACGCGCCCAGCCAGCGTGACGGACGCTTATCTCACGATTTGGTTTGTAGTCACACTGCAATTTTTTTTTTAAATTATTCTTACTAGCTACAAGTGGTGATAGTGGTTAGAATGTCTACCCCCTTATTAGAGGGATCAGGCGTTTGATTGATTCCGGGCATGCACCTCTAACTTTTCGGGTGATATGTGCGTTTACGAAATTAAATACAGAATGAGTTAATGCATAAATCTGAAAATATGAAATAAATGAAGTTAAATGATCATTAAATCTACCATGGATAATATCTATAACTAAGAAAGATAGGTAGGTACTTTTACGACCGAATTACTGAAACAAATAATAAAATAGCACTCCAAACACTTTTTGTCATTTTTTGTATGAACCAAATCAGGCACTTAATATTAACGATGCCCTCAAACGAAAGCCTTAAACACGTTCAGAATTCGGTCGGGATAGGTAGGTACCTACTTACTGTCAGGTAGAGGAAAAATAAACATAATTGTAATATATCACTTGCTTAGCGGTGAAGGAAAATATCGCGAGGAAACCTGCATGCCTGAGAGTTCTCCACATGTTCTCAAAGGTGTGTGAAGTCTGCTATCTGCACTTGGCCAGCGTGGCGGAATATGGACTTAACCCTTCTCTTCTGAGAGGATACCTGTCCTCAGTAGGCCAGCGCGGGCGATGGGTTGATCTTGATGAACTGAAAGACTATTCTTGGAAATCAATCAATTGGAATTTACGTACGAAAGTTGTGTCGTTAGGGCACTTGTGAGTTCCATGGAATGAATAAATTTGATTGTCGTTCCCCTCTTCGCCGTCCATTTCGCACTGATTTATCTCCAGATTCGATATATCAACGTCTAGGGAAATAACACCTTTTAATCTGAAACAGAAGATTGAGACTGCGTTATCAGTTGGGCCCTGGCATTGGCCCTGGTAGTGTTATGACCACAGGACATCAAAATAATCTCACAACGGCACGGCACGAGAGCTCTATGCGATCTATAGAGGTATCTTTACAGAGGTAGGTACTTTTACTTGGCTGAGACCCTAGAATCCATATTCATAATACCCACACTAATTAATATGATAAATGCGAAAGTCTGTCTAAGGTACAGAGATAGCTTGCATCTCAGAGAAGGACATAAGCTAATTTTTGTCCCGGAAAATGCTGTCCCCACGAAATTCTTAAAGAACCTAAATCCACGTGGATGAAGTAACGTGCATCATCTATTTGAACTATGATAGCATCCATCCTGTGGAGAGTTATAGGCTGTTTTTATCCCGGAAAATCAACGAGTTCCCACGGGATATAAAAGAAAAACCCACGCGGACGATGTCGCGAGCCTCATCTGATAAGTAGTTAGTACTTCTACTTACCTACTTACCAAGTATGAGTTTCAAGTCGTCTATATCTCTTTTTTAAATATAAATAAATAAATAAATAAATAAATCTTTATTATCTGAGCAGAACATACTGAACATACTGATACAGAAATGCCTTACATGTGGCCTTACATCTGAACAAAGTCGAAATACGTTCTATAGATTTCAACCTAAGATATTTGCATAAGTAGTTGGGTAAGTATATTAAGCACTGCATGGCACAATCACAGAGAAACAACGAGGAACCTCTTAACTGGTTGAAGGTAAGTAGGTACCTATTCACCGGTAAGTAAAGGCTTCCAAACAGTTTCATTTCTAAGACCTAGATACTAGGTATTCCATTTTAGAGGACTTGGATAGTGCTTTTGAGTACGAACATGCCGTCTCACAAGTATTACTTAGAGAAAATCCCTAACGTTCGTGAAACTTATCTGATGCTGGAAGCAAAGTTTCTTAGAAGTTCTAAAGATACTGCTAGAGATTCTAGTGTAAGTTAAAATTAACTGTACATAAATCTATTATTTACTTAGTAAGACGTGAAAGGGATACCTAGTACCTACCTACTAATTTACGCACAGTAAGATTTAACTTATTAAGTTAACATACTCGAGTTGCAAATGGTTCTAATTTGTGGAAACATTAGGTACGGTACATAGGTAGATTATAAGCTCTCAAGTTAACAATGAAAATGATTGTCTGAGTTAATCTCATCCTTAAGAGGGGTCTCTCCGTTGCTCGCTCCATACAAACGTAGTTCCAATTTTATTTGAATATTAAGCAACCAAAGTCCATGAAATATTGCAGACATATTCTAGAAACTAATATCTATGTCTGTGGTTTTCCAGATTTCTGTTAAAATATTCGGTTTCAAAATTCGCGGTCTTAAAAATTTTCATACAAATCTTTGAGCGCCTGTAATTTTAAAACTACATATTTTTAGAAAAATCTAAAACACCACAGACACAGAGACATTAGTTTCTAGAATATGTCTGCAAAATTTCATGGACTTTGGTTGCTTAGTATTCAAATGAAATTGGAACTACGATTGTATGAAACGAGTGACGGAGAGGGCCCTGTTAAGAGTGAAAATAATAATTGTCTCAGTTACAAATATGAAATCTCATCCTTAAGGAATTATTCTTTTTCATGATGTTTGATGAGCAATCGTTACAAACTCCTTATAAATAACGACTAGGTACGAGTAGATAAACTCAGGGAAAGTAATTTCTGGTGCGATTAAGGGCCGATTTCGCCAACGTAAATTAAGTCTTATCCAATAGTAAATTTGATATTTTAGCAGGTTTTCTATACAGAAATCGGCACTAAACCATGAAACTAGGTACTTATAACTTTGGCCGCAATATGAAATTTTTGTAACTAATTTTGGTGCGTCAAAGGGTTTCAAAGGAATAAATAGAACATCCTAAAAGTTAATGAATAATTCAGTCTTACCCGCGGATGGTTGGCACGGGGACCGTATAAGATAGCAGCCAACGTTCCGCCTCGCAACTGTAGTAAGGGTACGTCCACCATCCCTCCATAGTCGCCCCAGGTGGTGAGGGCATGAACTTCGGCGATCTTACCGTTTCACTTTCTTGGGCTGATACGTACCTAGAAAAATTTCTATGTAAATCCATACTAATATTATAAATACGAAAGTATGTCTGTCTGTCTGTCTGCTACCTTTTCACGGCCCAACAGTTTAACCGATTCTGACGAAATTTGGTACAGGGTTGGCTTATAATATCCCGGCGATGGACATAGGCTACTTTTTATCCCGGAAAATCAAACCTAACCTAACTCCACGCGGACGAAGTCGCGGGCATCCTCTAGTATGAAATAAACAAATAAGTATATTTATCCCTGAACCTAAAAGATGTTGACACTTTTTAAACGGTTTTATCTAGTTTTCCTTGTCTGTGTCTTGAGTGGGTCTTTAGTACCTAAATGGAAATTTTACCTCCTTCCTGTTGACCAATTGATCTAAAATTTCGTTACCTTCACCTCAATTTTAGTTACAATACGTTTGTTACTGACCTTCAGTTACAATACAATTATCTTTATTCAGTATCATCGTAAAATGGCCGCCGCTAAAAAATGGCGGATTACTTGCAATGTTTTTTTTAACCGCATCCAATCATTCGTGTATTTAGGTAAACACCCTAAACCCTGCGGCTTCACATACCTATCCATCGAGATTTCCATCACATTCTTAGCTATAAATAAATTAAAATCGGTTCATTCGTTTAGGCGCTACGATGCCACAGACAGATACACAGATACACACGTCAAACTTATAACACCCCTCTTTTTGGGTCGGGGTTATTAAAAATATACTTACCATGGATATTCAATATCTGGTGGCTTTTCTAACTGCGGAGAAACAACAGCCACTGGTTCAGCAGCTCCAAACCTTTCCCACGCCACCGCGCTATTGACCAACCCATCTGTTCTGAGGGCTATCGCTCTAGCTCCAACGGCGCGTTCTGATGTGCTCGAACCCATCACCAAGCCTTGGGATACTGCCATGAGGACTTCTGCGAGAAACATTTTCGCGTTAGATCCCAATTTGATAAGTACCTAGCTATATATAACTAGGTAGCTACCTAGTTAGTTTTGTGAAACTTTTAAGTCTTAATATTACAGCGTAAAAGTTTTATTAAAGTGAAAAAATATTCGGAACTGTTTCCCCTATGTAGAACGCTCTGATTTAAAGAAGAGTAGCGTAATGAAAATAAATGTCCATAAGAAGTTTCCACTGTTGTCCGTGTGTAATGTATACCTACTTAGATAGGGTTTTCTCTTCCAAGTTAAGATAATAATAAATTGGAAGTCAGTGTGAACGTTACAGCGAAGAGTCTGTAACTATGTACATATTTCAAGCCATTAGAGCGCCTGTGTGCAACTTTATCCAAAGTACCTTACTCTCCCACGAGTAGGTAACTTTGACTGCACTAACTTTGTGACGAACTTTAAGCTAAAAACAGTTACAATACATAGATACATACATATTATAGAAGATAAAGTATAGATTTTTCTGTGATAAGCATAGGTTGGTTTTAAAAATAAAGTCTAATATTCTTTTCAAAGTTTCAGATAAAATAACATCGAAATATTAAGTTTTACGAAGCCTCTATAGCTGAAAGATTAAGAAGACTGAATTTCGAGAGCTCGAACGGTTCATACGCTTTACATTTTTTTTAAAAAGAATATTAGTCATTTTAATCATGACTAACATTCCCCTTTCCCCTCCAACTAAGCGTTAAGCTTGTGCTAGGAGTGGGTACGACAATAGTGCAACGGGTGGGGTTTGAACCGTCGACCTGTCGGTTTTCAGTCCACTCCTATAACCGTTGAGCTATTGAGGCTTTTGGAGGAAAAAAGAATACTGTATAAAAGTTTCTCGATATCGTCCCAGTTAAAATTGACACTGTATATACTTGCACCCTAGCGTGGATTAGCCAAAGCAATGCAACCACGTCGCTTTAGGTTGCAAGTCCACTATAGCGAACCAGAGACGTGAACAAGTAGATCAATCAGATAAGCATAACACAGAGTTGACGTAATTAAATTAAACTGCTAAGCATGTCTCCGCTCGTTCTTTAGACAGGCATCCTTACACCCTTTTGGCGCAACATAAAATTCCCAAAAATAAAGATAATATGCCGTGACACTAATCCTAGGTTATCTGTCCTAAAATCTCACTTGATTATCGTAGAGAGCGCGGCTTTATGTCTTACTAATTAGATGAAGCCTTTAATAAACTGTGTTCCTCGTTGCCTTAATTAGCTAGGTACTTTGGTGACAAAGACCGGGTGGCAACCTGAGGAAGGTAATTTTCAAAAGGCGCCGGGAAATGCTCTTGCTTTTTTGTAATCCGCCCCTTTTGTTAACCAAATAGTTTTACGAATCATTTTTAAGGTTCCGTATCCGAAGGATGCCAACAGGACGCTATTACTATACCTCTGCTGTCCGTCCTTCCGTCCATCCATCAGTCTGTCAGTCCGTCCGTTCGTCTGTCTGTCTGTCAGCGAGTTCAATATCGTGAGAGTTGACTCATGTGGTTGAAATTTTCATAGATTGTGTATTTCTATTGCCGCTCAGCAAATAATAAACATTTTAAAATGCCGCCAAGGAAAAAAAGGTGTTATTTCTTGTACGATGATACGGAATCCTTCGTCCGTGAGTCCGACTCGCACTTGACCGAATTTATTTGAATTCTTCTTCTGTTGAACTAACAATATTAAAGCTATACGAACCATTTTTGCAACATAATAAGGGGAGTTATTATCTAGTTATTCAGCGTGGACTACTAACTCTTCAACTTTTTTAATTATGGTTCAGTAGTTCTCTGCGACTAAATTGTTGGACATTATATGCCAACAAACTGTTTTCTATAGGTATAACGTTTAATTTAATAAGAAGGAGAAAAATTAATCACCTTTCAGACGCCTGCATTCGGTCCATTCGTTTCCAAAATCGATTCATTCGTTTAGGCGCTACGATGCCACAGACAGATACACAGATACACACATAAAACTTATAACACCCCTCTCTTTGGGTCGGGGGCTAAAAATGAGAACCCATAATGAAGAATGATGTACAATATTCGAATAAAGTAAAAAAATAAGGTGTATTCATGTTGCATATTGGTTACATAAGTACCTAGTTATAGTAAGTTTAGCCGTAAAATATCTCACAGTCAGTTTAATTTCATACTAAGTAAAGTGGATGTGTGGAAGGAATTTCCTTTGAAATAAATGCTTTTTAACAAGAAGATGAATATCGCCATTATGTCGTTCTGAGCGCGTACTGACAGTGTTTATGCTGGTTGATTGATGAGATTTGCGGTCGCGAGCTCTCATATTGTTTGTGTGCCTTGGTAGTTGATGTCGCTAATAACATTCAGTGCCTCTGTTTTCCTTTAAAATGAAAAGCGTTATATTATTGGACTTGTGGTACCTACTTTTTATTCATAAGATACCAATTGCAGACGCAGATACAAGCTTTCTTAGTTGTCAAACGCTCTACCCTCTACCAATTAAGTAAGCAGAGAACTACCACAAGTTTTTATGCTCGCAGAAACGTCCGAAAACGAAATGAATATTCATGTGCATGAAATAAATCGATTGGTCGTTTTGCCAAGTCTATATTGTTTCGAAATTATTCGATTATCCTTACAAGGTCTCCCAAACCTCGTTGCAATGTAAAATGTTTGGGGCAAGATTGTCTCACGAAATTGCAGTTCCATGTGTGCATTGAAGCTTGCAGGCAGCCGTATCGATGCGTGACGTAAATCGATTTGATCGTCCCGCCGAGTCTATTGCTCTGAACTATTTGAGAACGGAATTAACGACATTGTTTTGTAAGTCTTCAGGTCGAAATCGAGACGGAAAGGTCATGTCTTTGAGACTATAGATGACCGATGGACCCGTTTGCTACTTGAATGGAGACCGGAAGTACCGGAGTAACGTAAAAAGAAATGTTGGAAGACAATCATCTCGTGGGTGAGATGACATCACCAAGCTTGGGAGAAAACTTGAAAGAGGACTGCACCAGGAAGAATTGCGTGCACATGAGAAAACATAATCAACCGGGTCCTTGCTGCGTTCAACCTCGCGGTGGTCATTGGTGCTCACAGACGATTGTATCGATGCGTGATGTACATCGATTTGACCGTCTCGCTGAGCCTATTGCCTTGAATTATTCGATTGTGTTTACCAGCGGTCTCCAGGCCCACTTGATGCAGGATGTTAGCGGCGAGATCTGCCCGGGCCCTTGCCGCGTTCCACCGCGCTGTGTGCATGGGCGCTCGCAGACGACCGTAGCGATGCGTGACACAGAGCGCTCCGGTCGCGCCTGTGGCGACTGCGTGGACGAGCCGGAGTGACGACTCCAGTTTTTCCTACAAAAGAAAATAGTCCAAGTTAGCTTACTTGTTGCCTAAATAACAGTCACCCTCAAATTCGTCCCCATTGAATCATTGTTTACATCGGAACAAACATTCCGGCTTGAAATCCATACTTTGATTACCTATGATACTCCCTGGCAGATAAATAATAATAATAATCAAAAAATCCATACTAATATTATAAATGCGAATGATTGTCTGTGTGTCTGCCCGTCTGCTAGCTGTTCACGGCATATCGACGATTTCACGACCGATTCTGACGTAAGGTAGTTACAGAAATAGCTTGCTACGGGAAAAGACATAAGTAGGTTATTTTTTGTTCCAGAAAATCCAAGAGTTCCCGCGGGATTTATGAATAACATAAATCCACACGAAGGGGTCGCGGGCATCATCTATTTGGTACAGATCTTGCATCTCAGAAACAAATACCTTTAGGCTACATTTTATTCCAGAAAATCAAAGCGTAACTACGGATTTCTTACCTACCTAAATCACGCGGACGAAGTCTCTGTCATCAGCTAATAGCCTGTTATTACTCTTTGCAAAGTCCTCTACCTGGGGTTGGCGTGTCCGTGTCGGCCAAAAGTCCCATAGATAAAAATTAAGATCAAAAAAACTCCTCTACCTGACTTTTCAAAAGTCCTTTCAAAATCGGTTTAAATACATGCTACGGGACAACATGTAATATCCATAGCAACATGTAGTATTGCACATATTGGCAAGCAATAAGCCTGTCAGTGGTAGGCAATGAAGTGCAGTTTGGGCATTTATTGGTCGATTGCAATTTACTCAACTCTTGACCGTTTAATAGAAACGTCGTTGAATCAAACTATCCATTAATCGATTGTAGGTATAGGGTACCTATGTAAGTCTAATCGACGAATGAATTATGATACAGGGAGGGAACAAATCAACAAGCATATTTTATACATAAAACAACGAGATATTTTTAAAAATCATAGTAAAACAATTAAGTACATAGGTAGGTACATATATTGTTATGTTGGTTATTTTTTTTTAAAGAATATTAGTCATTTTAATCATGTCTAACATTCCCCTTTCCCCTCCAACTAAGCGTTAAGCTTGTGCTAGGAGTGGGTACGACAATAGTGCAACGGGTGGGGTTTGAAACGCCGACCTTTCGGAATTCAGTCCGCTCCTATAACCGTTGAGCTATTGAGGTTGAGGTTATTGTGGCTAAGATGTTCGGGCTTCGATTCGGGGGGTCTGGGATTCGATCCCGGGCACGCACCTCTAACGTTTCTTGTGTATATTTAACGGTGAAGGAAAACATCATAAGGATGCCTGCCTGGATGAGAGTTCTCCACAATATCCTCAAAGGTGTGGGAAATATGCCAATCCACACTTGGCCAGCGTGGTAAACTATGGCCACACTCTTCTCATTCTGTGACAAGATCCGTGCTCAGTAGTCAGCCGGCCATGTGTTGATGATGATGATGGTATATTATTTAAAAGCCATATCTACCTACTTAATTGCTCGATCACTCTCAAATGTGGCATAACTCATTAGGTACCTACTATTTAGGTCGATTGCAATTTTACTCTACGAGTAGGTATATTGATTGTTTGATACAAATACCGGTCAAATTGATAGCGTTAAAGTAGTTATTCAGTATATTAATGATGAGTGTGCTAACAATTTATACCAATAATTTGGCAAGGAAATATTATACAGGGAGCTAGCTATTAATGAGTAGGTACCTATAGATTGTTACGGCTATACTCACGTATATTTATTTATTCGACGTAAGCTCTACTAGTTTCATAGAGTCTCAGTAAATGCGAAAGTCCTTTTACCAAGAAATAACAAGTGTAAATTAAAAATTTATAACACCCCCGACAAGTGAAGGTTACATACAGTAACTAGAAAAGAGCTGATAACTTTCAAAACGGCTGAACCGATTTTCTTGGATCATAGCTAAGAACACTCTCAATCAAGCCACCTTTCAAACAAAAAAAACTAAATTAAAATCGGTTCATATTAGTTTAGGAGATACGATGCCACAGACAGATACACAGATACACACGTCAAACTTATAACACCCCTTTTTTTGGGTCGGGGGTTAGTAACTGATGCCTTTTAGAAATTGATTGCTCTATATTTTACTAGCTTATGGCCGCGACTTCATCTGCGTGGACTCCGCCAAACCTCAGCCTGATCAGTCCAGTAGTTTGAGCTGTGTGTTGATAGGCCAGTCAGGCAGTTAGCTTTTCCTTTTATATTTTTAGGTACCTAATCTCTTGTTCCAGTGCCCTACAATTGCCACACACAGGTCTTAGAGGTCTATGTACAATATTATGACTAAAGTTGTCTAACGTCAGCACGACGGAACGTTCAGGGTGCTCTAAATACGTGTCGGCCACTCACAGCTCCTCATTTAGAAGGGCCCTTCGCTATTTGAAGCACCCTTCCACTTCTACTCTGCACGGGGTAAATATAAACGTTTAGTATCGACGTACTTTTATTAGCACAAGTCAGGTTCAAACAAATCAGTTTATTTTACGATCTGGTAAAATAAATTTGTAAGATTTATCTTTTAGATTTTTTTATTACGTTATACCTATCGATAAGTTGGATCAGTTTTATCCTATTCCATAATATGTACGATTTATGTAGACTCTATGCTATATATGTAAACGCTGAAAAGCTCGACTTTTTTCTAAAAATGTGAAAATCGAAACTCCGGTTATGTTCATGATAACTCCGGTTTTATAATTTTTTTTTAACGATTCTGTAATTTTCAGAAGCTCCGGAGTTACGCCAAAGCAATTCCGGAGCTCAAGCCCTAGTAGGCACTCACTCTGTACGTTGTGACGTTGGCTGCATGTGCATGTGGAAGTGACAGCAATGCAAATGGCAGCAGCAGCGCACTTGTCATGCGCCGCGGCGCTCTCATCTCCGGCAACCATTCGCGCGATTACGCGCTCTTCTGGAACAAAAGAAGTTCGATTAAAACGCAAGCAAGGGTAAAAGCAGTTTCATCCTCACTAGGATTGCCAGATGCCACGTATTTTAGAGGTTACCCCGTATTTAAAAGTATGATAATACAGAAACCCATAACCTACATACCTATACTAGTAAATAAAATTGGAGTGTCTGTCTGTAATTTCGAAATAACTACCTCATATTAAGCTCATATGGTTATTTGAACGATACCATAACCGAATGACACGTTTTTAAAATTTTTTTCTGTCTGAACGGCTAAACCGATTTTGACGGGATTTTCACAGACAACTAGAGGATTGGCCAGGGAGTAACATAGGCTACTTTTAACCGACCTCGAGGACCCATGCAACTCCTCAACCCTGATGCTGTAAGGAATTGCATTCCTAAATCCTGGTGATCCCTCGCGATTTTTAAAGGATCAGGAATGATTAGACGAGTCACCCGCCCATGAAAATTTGCAGCACCAGAGGAAACATCGTTGCTAGCTTTTTGATCCGCCCTTTTAAATAACCACATTCCCTACCATATCAAAGTTAATTGCGAAGTGGAAACTCCACCCAAGGGAATTTTGCTCCAAGATTTTGTATGAAACTTGACACATAAAATAGCGAAAATCTGTCTAATAGTACTACTAATAGTGTAGATTAAATATTCAGAATCTCGTAAGGAAGCTTCGCGATAATTGTGTTGCAGTTAAGTACGGTTCTGTTTCCCAAGTTTGAAAATAAATTTATCAAAGTTTGTAGCTGGAAATCCGATACTATAGGATTTGAAATATGATTCACATAACGCATACTAGCTCCGAAGTGAGTAACTTATGACTGTGAAGTGTTTTGTTTTTGACATGTTTTATTTTGTGTGATAAGTAAATATAGTTTTTTTTTTAACAAAAATACAAAATAATCGTTTTATTTATTATACTTATATAAACCTCAACCGACTAATTCCAAAGATTCTTCAGCTTAGGAATCGTTTGGGCTATGTCTTACAAGTTACAATGATCCCATGGACTTATAACCCTTGTAATACCTACCCAAAGACATTATTATTACCTGATAACTTTTTTCCGCGACTTTGGCTGCGGTACATAATCAATGATTTATGGCTTACGTTAGTTACTTCTGGACAAAGTAGCTTTCTTATGTTGAAAGAATTATTAAAGTCGGTTTAGTAGTTTCAGAATTTAGCGATTATCTATACTTCTATACTAATATTATAAAGAGGAAACCTTTGTATTTTTCAAGTATGTTTGTATTGAAAAGGCTCAAAAACTACACAACAAACTGGACCGATTTCAAAATTTCTTTTACCATTACTTAGAGGGATTCTTCCGAATCCGTATAGGCTATATTTTATCCCGGAAAATAGAAAAAATAAATGTCCACCCGTGCGAAGCCGGGGCGGGTCGCTAGTTATTAATAAATTAATAAACAAACAAATCTTTTCTCTATATAATATTATGAATCATCAATAAATGTACAAAACAATGGGACGAGTCACAACATTATCTGAATGTGAATTATATTAAGGTCAGGTGGGGTAAGAGGGACGCGGGGGGAAGAGAAACTGTACCTAGTAAAAAGAAAACTATAACGGCGAGCTCTATGGTCACTACGTTGATATAACAGTATTAGGCGTAGTTCATATATTCTTGGATAGATGGCGCTACAACACGGCAGATAAGCGAGTAAAAGAGAGAAAAAAAAATCAGTTGTCAAACTAAAAAAACCAAGACCTAGCGGCGTTCCTTGTTTGTGTTATTAAAATATTAAAAACATCAGTTTTGCGGTTGATTGCTATGGTAAGTGTAATTATTACATTTAATCTTTATTTTCTACGTATTGTATTGTTTGTAGTGTGTGTTTTTAGTGCTTTTTCGATGTCAATAAAAACATAACCTTCAAAATGGCAAGCTGGGAAAGAGGAACGGCTGTACTAGGTTAAGAGAAACATATGTTCCTCTTTCCCGGTTTCAGGGGTAACAAACGTTTTTAAAATCCACTAAAATACCGGCTGACTTTTAAGTACTGGCCAAGATTTGTAGGATAAACCTACCTATGAATATGAACAACTTTTTCTAAATAAAAAGTCAGCTGTCCCATACAAAAGTATCGATCAGTTGTGACCAAAATGTATGAAATACTTAGTAGATTTTTTTTTTCGAGTACGAAAGTTGGTCCCATACAAAAGGTTAAGGTTTATCCTACGAATTTTGGCCAGGACTTAAAAAGTCAGCCGGTATAACACGTTCCGTAAATAGACATGATTTGTTTAACTGTTTATTTGTTACAGAAAAAGCAAAATGCCTCGAGCTTACGAAAAAAAGACCGATAGAAGTTCTTACCCGAAAGAAAAACTATTAGAAGTAGTTAGGGCCGTTAAAAGTGGCGCTTTGTCAGGTTATGCAGCCTCAAAACATTATGTTATAGTTATATTTCAAAACATTATGTTATAGTTTCACTACGAATGTTATTGTTTGTGACAGTATTTTTGTTGTGATACATTGTTGTTTACAATTACGCGTATAGGCCAAAGTGAGAAAAGTTCAAAATTGTTAGAAGTTTGTTTTGTTCCTTACGAGTTAATTTTTTAAATTGTAATTAAGTAAAGAAATTTACTAAAACCATATCTGTTTTTAGAATACATTTCTATCCCAACTATTCCGACCAATATTATAAATGCGAAAGTCTGTCTTTCTGTCTGTCTGTCTGTCTGTCTGTCTGTATGTCTGTCTGTCTGTCTGTTGCGTTTCCACGCCTAAACCACTGAACCAATCTTAAGAAATTTGGAAGGTAGGTAGCTTGACACCCGGGGCTAGGGGCATAGGCTTCATTTTAACCGATCACGGGACACTAAAGGGGGTTCATGTTTTGAAAAATTGTGCCAAGCGCGATATAACCAAAACGCGGACGAAGTCGCGGGCGGAAAGCTATTTTTAATACGTTCATTTAATACCAGAAAAAGTTTAGCACCTCTGACCTTACCTATATGTTCCTGTTACCCCAAATTTCGTTTTTGTATGCTGTCAGCCTAAATATGACCTTATTTTAAACGAGGTAAGGTTTTCATTCCCTTAACTCAAAAAAATAATTTAATACATGCTATATAAACACTTAAAAACACGAGTTATTACTTAAAAGTATCGAGTGTTCCTCTTACCCCAAATCTCGGGTAAGAGGAACATTTTTATGACCTAGCTTTGTTGCTAAATTGTGCCGTAATTATACAAACAATCTAGTTCTGTATCAAAAAAAATGTTAGTATATTTCAAAAGCGAAGATTTGTTTCAATTAATATCGAAATAAATGTATAATTTTGATAGCTGAAGGCCAAAATGTTCACAAACCAGTAAAGTATGTTTCTCTTACCCCACTTGACCTTATAATAATTATAGTATAGCTAGATGTAACTATGTTATTAAGTACCTCTATCTGAAATACCTATTTTTGTACGATTTTTGTTATGCCACATACCTACCATAGCGTATTAAAAGTTTCAAAAAGTAAAAGCCAGTGCATAAGGTTTTTTCAGTTCGCAATCAACGTCGCGTAGTCAAAATGGAAACATGATATTCAGTGGCAAATTGCGGGTGGAATAATCCCGAAAAACCCCGAGGGCAAATTGCTTCGTGTCTACAATTATAATCTACTAGCGACCCGCCCCGGCTTCGCACGGGTACCACGAAAAATCCTATTTTCCGGGATAAAATATAGCCTATACGGATTCGGAAGAATCCTACTAATGGTAAAAGAAATTTTGAAATCGGTCCAGTAGTTCTTGAGCCTATTCAATACAAACATACAAAAAAATAAAACCGACTTCAAAAACCAAAAACACTAAAAAGTAGAAAATAATTTTTGTTTAGCTACACATGTAATGTACCTAGGTATGAAGTCGAGCGAGCATATTAAAACAAAATTAGAAATCCAAGAGTGAAGCTCGCCCGACTTCATACCTAGGTACATTACATGTGTAGCTAAACAAAAATTATTTTCTACTTTTTAGTGTTTTTGGTTTTTGAAGTCGGTTTTATTTTTCTTTTGAAAATTTTTTATTTCACAATTTTTAGTGGCCCCACTGTACTATAATATGCTATGCCCAGTTAAAACCCTACTGTTTACTAAGCTATTACACTGATCGCGAGCAATTTGCTCTTATCCATTGAGGAGTTCTGTTCTCCATCTCCGAAGATATTCATCAGATCTTCACCAAATTTATATGGGACCACCTGCATAGTATACCCTTTCAAACAAAAAAAAAATTTCCAAATCGGTCCAGGGGTCTTTGAGTAATCGGGGAACATACATAAAAAATAAAAAAAAAATAAAAAAAAAAGATCCCGACGAATTGAGAACCTCCTCCTTTTTTGGAAGTCGGTTAAAAATACAAAGGTTTCCTCTTTATTATATTAGTATAGACTAGCTGCTGACGCTCGTGACTTCGTTCCCGTGGATACAGATTTAAAAAAAACCGTGGGAACACATTGATTTTCAGGGATAAAATTCAGGGAGATTCAGGGATCAGGGTAGCGTATGTGTTAATCTATACTAATAAATAAAATTGGAGTGTCTGTCTGTAATATCGAAATAACTACCGCATATTAAGGTCACATGGTTATTTCAACGATACTATAACTGAATCACACGTTTTTAAAATTTTTGTCTGTCTGTCTGTCTGTCTGTCTGTCTGTCTGTCTGTCTGTCTGTCTGTTTGAAAAGGCTAATCTTCGGAACGGCTGAACCGATTTTGACGGGATTTTCACAGACAAGTAGAGAATTGACCAGGGAGTAACATAGGCTTCTTTTTTAACCGACTTTCAAAAAGGAAGTTGTGTTTTTCTACCTATGTACACCGAAATCTCCGTGATTTCTGAACCGATTTGCGTCATTTCTTTTTTAATCGATACAGGAACTTTGCGACATTGTTTCATAAAAAGTTTGGATTCCAACTCCTCAATCCTGATACTGCAGGGGATCTGACCAATCCACGCGGGCGAAGCTGCGCGCATCAGCTAGTCCAGGATATAATCTATCTTCATTCCAAATTTAAGCCAAATTCGTCTAGTAGTTTTTGTGTGAAAGAGTAACAAACATCCATACATCTATCCATCCCTACATACAAACTTTCGGGTTTATAATATTAGTAGGATATAGGATATACCGCATATAGTTACGTATTATGGTCGCAATTACACCTGTTCCTTTTACTACACGTTTAGGAAAATCAAGAAAGCCGTCTAGGTTAGGTAAGTATATACCTACCTATCCTGTACCTGTATTACTATCTATTGTAATGTCTACCCCACACGAAACTTTTTCAATTAACTGAAGAACAAAAGGCATGAATGAAAGTTTAAAAATTCATATAAATTAAGAGAAGGATAAAAAGAAAAGAACCGTAGCAGCTGTAACAGAACCCACATCAGAACAGTCGAGTTTAAATTGAACATTTAAGACGCTCCAAGTTTCGAATGGCCTCGAGCATTTGGTTCCCTCTCGCCCCTCTACACCTCGACATTAATTTACTTTAATTTTTACCGCCATCTAGTGGCGGTAAACTGTACTACGGCTACAGGTCAACCAAGTTAACAACCTCAACATTGGCGAAAAAAGAAACGACATAGCACCGATGCGCTTAGCTTTTTAGGGTTCCGTGCCTCAAAAGGAAAAACGGAACCCTTCTGGGAACACTTTGTTGTCTGACCGTCTGTCTATCTGTTTGTGTGTCCGTTTGTCGTGTCTGTCAAGAAAATCCATAGGGTACTTCCCGTAGATCTAAAATCATGAAATTGGGCTGGTAGGTAGGTCTTATAGTACAAGTATAAAGGAATAAATCCGAAAACCTTGAATTTGAGGTTACATCACAAAAAAAATATTCATTCAAAATTCCAAATTTCATGATTCTAGGTCGACAGGAAGTACCCCATAGGTTTTCTTGACAGACACGACGGACAGACGGACAGATAGACAACAAAGTGATCCTTTATGGGTTCCGTTTTTTCTTAACCCTAAAAATAGATAAAAAAAAACTTAAAAACCATCAACACTAAATAGTAAAAGCAATTTAATTTACTATCCAAAAAATGATACTATAGAACTACATTTTACTCCTGTATACATAATAATGTGTTCGATAAAAATTAAATTATTTTTTATTTTTTAGTATTGGTGGGGGTTTTTTTTATTATGCATAATAGTGATTGATTTATTATGCAAAATTGAAAAAAATACCCGAGTACGGGACCCTCGGTGCGCGAGTCTGACTCGCACTCGGTTGGTTTTTTTTCCATAGAGCAAAAGCATGTTAGAAGCGGCAATGGAGAAAATTTAATGTGTGTTGATATCGTAAAAGACCTGAATTAATATTTTTTATTCAATTATAAATTAGCACTTGTTTGCTATCTCACCTGGTAAATAGCAGTAGGTAGTAAGTGACGATGTGAAGCGTACTTTGACTTTACTAAGACTACATTCAGAGTCAATATTGAATCGTGCTATAATGCATAAAATTTAAGAAAGTGCTTGCCATTTAAGTTCTATCCGTCAATTGATATTTGAAAAAACCGGCCAAGTGTGAGTCAGACTCACGCACTTAGGGTTCCGTACTCGGGTATTTTTTCCAACATTTTGCACGATATATCAAAAACTGTTATTCATAAAAATATGTTTTATAATGTACAGGTAAAGCCCTTTCATATGATACCCCACTTGGTATAGTTACCTTACTTTGAAAATCAAAGCACATTTAATTTTTTTTCAAACGATGTAACCAAATGCGGGGTTTTCAGATTTATTCCTGTACTTGTGCTATAAGACCTTCCTACCTGCCAAGTTTCATGTCTCTAGGTCAACGGGAAGTACCCTATAGGTTTCTTGACAGACACGACGGACAGACGGACAGACGGACAGATGGACAGACAGACGACAAAGAGATCCTATAAGGGTTCCGTTTTTCCTTTTAAGGTCCGCAACCCTAAAAAGGGTAAAGGATAATAATATGTAAACCAGTGTCCTACCCGTTCAGAGTTCAGACCTGAGCCAATTTGGAAATTGTAAAATACTGACTCGATCGGGGGCTTGATATCGAACCCAGGACCTCCCACTTAAATGCAATAGGTATATAAATAAGATCATGTTAACAAACTGGATTAATTGAATTTATACACAAGGATGGTTGGTGAGAAATAAAAATGGTTTTGTAGGGGTAATAAAAAGTATATATTTTTTATATTAAATTTATGAATGAATAAAATATATGAAAATAGAATATGTTTGGTATTATAAAAGTGAGGCAGTATTAGTGATTTTCATCAGTTTATTTTAACACAGAAAATTATTTAACTTGTTACTGAAAATTAAATCTGATTCAAAAAATTAATCAGTGATTTAGATATTTTTATTTTATTTTTAAATTTCACTCATAACTTTGACCACAGTGCCGAGTGAGAGTGCAGATTGTGAGTTATGAATAAATTTACAAAATGCCTACACTTAACAGAATTCAGAAGTCAATTTAGATGTGAAAGCCCTAAGGGCAACAATAATTTAGTTAATTTTATAAGTTATTAAAATGTTCGCGTAGAAGCTTATCAAGAGTTTTGATCTTTTAAATAACCTAACTGCAATATTAATTTGATCAGAGTGCACTTGATTTTGCAATCACTTAATCAAAATGGCGACCTAAACACAAAAGCGTTTAATAGTCATTCAGTCTCGAGTCGGAACGAGACTGGCTTAAAAATTATTTCCCTAAAATTTGCCTTAATAAGTAGGGCTATATATTTCGACATAATACTAAGTACTAACTATTTCTGAAACCGGTAAAGAAGTTTTGCTTTAAATAAAAGTTGAAAAAACTATAACCCGACTACGGAAAAATGAGACAACTTGAACTCGACTTGGTACAAGTAAAATAAACTAAAAAGAAAGAAACAAGATAGGTGCTTAGTGCATCGTCTTGAGTAAGATTCAATACGAATGCCGTGGTCGTGCGTTGTCGACAGCGTATTTCTTATCCTTGATTGACGGCATTCCCAATGATTTTATTTGTCTACCAAATTAGAATATTTTCTTTTTGCTATCGACAACGCACGACCACGGCATTTGTATTGAATCTTACTCAAGACGATGAAGACGATGATAGCACTAAGCACCTATCTTGTTTTTGTTTTGTTTTGTTTCTTTCTTTTTAGTTTATTTTACTTGTACCAAGTCGGGTTCAAGTTGTCTCATTTTTCCGTAGTCGGGTTATAGTTTTTTCAACTTTTTTTTTATTTGAAACTTTTCCGTTGTCTATGATGCGATGACCAACCGAGGTCTCGTGAATGACCAACAGGTGGCGCTGAATAAGAAATAATAATTATAATAAAAAATGGTTTTCTGTCGCTTGGTATATTTTAATAATAACTATATTTATATTTATTAACTCAAAATTTTTTCCTCTTTCATTGGACATCTCACTCGACACAATAGCAATTTTTTTTTTTTAAGACCCTCACTTTTTTGATGTAACATCCATCTGGCCGATTTTTTTCGTATAAAATATAGCCTATGTCACCCGGGCCTTTACAACGAATCGATTGACACCTCATTCATCAAAATCGGCCCAGTAGTTTAGGCGCTACGGTGGAACACACAGAATCTGGATACAAACATACATACATACATACACTGCTAAAATCATAACCCTTCCTTTCAGCTTTGCCATAGTCGGGTAAAAAACGCTCAAGGTATTCTGTCTTTTTTATTTATTTGCCGCCTCTGCCACTTTCATAAGCTGCCGCGAAAACTCTGCGTCATCACTACATAGTATAAAACCCATAAACTGTCAGTCCCTACGTATGCTTAGATTTGCAAACGCTGGCTATGAGATAGGTCAAAAAAAGGGTTCCGTTTTTCCTTTTGAGGTACGTAACCCTAAAAATTTATGCCATCAAGAAATAATTAGTATTTTCAAATTTCAAAGGTAACTATTTATAACAAGTGGGGTATCATAATATTGTGAAAGGGCTTTACTACGTAGTTATATATTTTTATGCACAATAGTTTTTGATTTATCGTGTAAAATTTCGAAAAAATACCTGAGTACTGAACCCTCGGGGCGTGAGTAAACTACAACTAAAATAATAAAAGTAAACAAAGAATCTGTTGGTTAGTAACCTACCTATGTACCTATCGTACAATTTGCAATATAATTATGAAGGTATATCGTACACGACAAATCGAGATGGCAATCGGGGTGGAGACACCCCGCACACCCGCACAGTCCCCGCGCTAGCGAGCGGTGCGGGCGAGCGCAGGTGTGCGGGGCGTCCCCCCGCCTCATATTCCAATTGCCATCTCGACCTATCGCGAACTTTAGTCGGCGATAGGTCGAGGTAGATTATAACAGTAGCATCTATAGTACGGGACAGGTCGACATGGCAATCGGGATGGGGACGTCCCACTCACCCGCACAGCCCTCGCGCTAACCCGGTGCGGGATAGCGCGGGTGATGTGCGGCTCATTACCCGATTGCCATGTCTACCTGTCGCGTACTATGGGGTACTTTTATAGGTACCTCTACCTACTTATAAAATAAGTTTTGACCATTATTGTAATCTGTGTCGGTAGGTAGGTAGGTACTTAGTACTTACCTACTTACAGTATTTTGCCCAGCTGCTTACAAGAATGACGCAACAAGGAATGGTGTGTGTTTATCTATATACTAATAAATAAAATTGGAGTGTCTGTCTGTAATTTCGAAATAACTACCTCATATAAAGCTCATAATATGGTTATTTGAACGATACCATAACCGAATCACACGTTTTTAAAATTTTTGTCTGTCTGTCTGTCTGTTTGAAAAGACTTATCTTCGGAACGGCTGAACCGATTTTGACGGGACTTTCACAGACAAGTAGAGGATTCATCAGGGTGTAACATAGGCTACTTTTTTAACCGACTTTCAAAAAAGGAGTTCTGTTTTTCTACCTATGTATACCGAAATCTTCGAGATTTCTGAACCGATTTGAGTAAATTTTTTTTTAATCGATAGAGGAACTTTGCGACATTGCTCTATAAAAAATTTAGATTCCAACTCCTCAATCCTGATGCTGCAGGGGATCTGATCACCAAAGTGGATGGGATTTAGAAACTGTCGTCGGTTATAACTTGATATTGAAGGTATATTTACCAAGTAAAGACTTTGTCGCGCGGTACGGATAGACTACTTTTGTTCTGGGAACTCAAAAGTTCCCACGGGATATCTAAAAACCAAAATCCACGCGGGCGAAGCTGCGGGCATCAACTAGTTCATAATAAAAAGAAGAAAAGTTTGTATGAAGTAATCTCTGGAACTACTGAACCAATTTTGAAAATTCTTTCATCAGTAGAAAGCTACTGCTTTCTGGTAAGCATTATTCCTGAGTGACATAGGCTGTACCTATTTATTTTCAAAAAAGCCGTAGGTACGAAGCCGGGGGCGAGGCCGTTTATAGTAAGTAGTAGTACCTAGTTAGTCAGGAGTTTCAATGTTCCACTATGGGTGACAAGGTTTTGGATTCAATTCCAGGGATCGGGCCAAAAAAGTGTGCCGCACAATATTTTTATGTAATAATAGGTATATGGGAAGATAGGTAGGTACTTACGCGATTTTCATGCTTTCAATCTTTTGTAGTTGAGATCGTTTTAGTCGAGATATTTTCGGCATCCTGATATTTGACTATGATACCTTCGTACCTACCTAACACAATTTAAAACAACGAAATAACTCTAAAAAACACTACTAAGTACCTATTTACTATGGAGTTCACTAATATTTAGATGATAAAAGTTTCTTAAAACTAAAACAAATCATCCTTATTCAATAATTTATAAATAATAATTTCGCTACAATTACACAAAAAATATTTTCCGTAAATCGAGAGCGATTGGCGGGAAAAATTGCGCACATCCACCACGTCTGAAGGGCGCCTGCCGTATGCGTCGCGTCTCCCGCGCAGGGCCGACTAGGATTATTTTACCCAAATGTGAATTTTTCATAAAGAATGTCGAAATACAATAAAATACGTTTCGAAAGTGTATCATATATATATTCCCTATTATTAAATGTAAGATTTACTTTCATGGTTGCACAGGTAAAGAAGTTGATACACGATCTTATATGAAGCTACTATTGTATAAGATTCGTGTATTTATCGTAATAAACGATTATTTGAAAAAAAAAACTCCACATAACTAAAGACCATTAACCAAACTATTGTACATATTTTTTTGAAAATTTTGTGATGTCATTTGTAGGACTAGATAGGTGTTGAATAACAATACTTTCAAAGGAATAATGTCGGCATTAATACTGAAATGGAAGTGTCGACATTGGGCATTGTTCCAACCAACTTTGTGAAACTATGCCCTGACCAGATATCCAGCTTCTATTAAGAGTTGATTTACATTCTAATAATGAAACTTATCCGATTGTTGTATTTATCTCAAAATTCTGATTAATTTTTTTATCAGAAATTTATTATCTCGTGAAGCCTCTAATTACGTGTTGGAGCTACTTCCCCAGGCTTTATCCCGAAAAAGTATATAAATAATATAATATTATATTTCTATCTTTATTTTTTTTTAAAAAAATATTACAATAAAACTTAATGCTAGCCTTATCTAATTACTGTACAAATCATGCCCGCGTGGAATGGTGCCAAGGCTGCATTTCCGCGCTGGACAGCCAGGCTGATCCGTTGCGCAAAAAATGTTTAGCTATTTCTATCTAAAAACTGAATGTTGATTAACGTCTGGTTTCGATATTCATCTGTAATCTATCGGTAAGTTTCTATTCGTCCAAAAAGGATTAAACAACAACGTTGCTATAATTTATCGACAAGTTACAGATTATAATAATATTAATAACAATTGAAGACGGTCGAAAACTAATAAGTTATACCTAATCATATTATAATAATTCAGTTTGTCTTTTTGTTTGCCGCATTTTTCATCCGATTGAGTTGAGAGTTTGCAGAGTTGTCGTTGGGACTTGCGGAAAGGTTTCTGTCGTACCTACAATATTTTTATTACATTTTTTTTTAAATATTGAGTATAGCAATTAGCGAACAAAGGCGAGTCATCTGATGTTAGTCATTACCGACGACGCCCCTAAACGTCATGATCGTTTTTGATATTGTGTTTCTCGAATGTTTCGCATCAAAATTATATTCCCTATTGGATGTGATATCTCGGGTTTTTTTCGGTTGAATGTTACAGGAAAATCGTTCGTACAATTATTACTAGTACTTTCCTCATCAAATACGTTAAAAAATTCGCAAGGTAAAATATTTACAAAGGTTTCTTTCCAATTTTCTCGCAAATTGGGAACTTTCATTAATAGCCATAATAGACTACAACCTAAAATGGTTTTCGTAACGTTAGATGTTGAAAATTGTTTATTTTATGAAAAACCGGCCAGACTCGCGCACTGAGGGTTCCGTACTCGGGTGTTTTTTCCAACATTTTACACGATAAATCAAAAACTATTATACTTACATAAAAATAAGTAAAAATCTGTTTTAGGACGTACAGGTAAAGCCCTTTCATGTGATACCGCACTTGGTATAGTTATCTTATTTTGAAAATTGAAACACATTTTAATTTTTTTTTTATATGATGTAACCACAAATTCGTGGTTTTCAGATTTATTCCTGTATTTGTGCTATAACCTACCTACCTACCAAACATGATTCTAGGTCAACGGGAAGTACCCTATAGGTTTCTTGACAGACAGACAACAAAGTGATCCTATAAGGGTTCCGTTTTTCCTTTTGAGGTACGGAACCCTAAAAATGTAGAAAATATACTTAGTTATTACATATAGGTTAACTTATTATGGTACTATCTACACACTAATCGTAGATGTGTTACGTATGGTAACACATCTACGAGTAAGTATATGAAAAAGCTATGAAACGTCAAAACTATGCCACCAGGGCCACCAGTTAAGTAAGCTCCACAGAGAAGAGGCAGCAAGAACCTCCAAAGATCAAAAATCCTTCCTTATAATATGGTCGACATCCAATCAACTCTCACGAAAGTTTTCTGATGGGAACTGCTAAGGTGTGGAACGCCTTTCCAACATCCGTAACAGACAACAAAGTGATCCTATAAGGGTTCATTTTTTCTTTATAAGGTATGGGTCCCTAAAAAAGTTTGACGTTGACCTGTCTGCCAAGGTTTAAGCAAGAACGCCTATATTTACCGAACTCTGCATCACAAAAAGAGCTCCGTGGACATACTCGTATCAAAGGGCTTTACAACCTCGCTGCTTTCACTAAAGCTCCCATACACAAAGAGATTTAAAGCCACGGTACCTATAACCTGTGCTATAACTTACTTTGAATGTGAATTTTTTCGACCCAATTGTATAGGACAGCTTTACTTGGTAGGTACTATTTTTACAAGGAGCTATTAATTGCTTTTACTCTACAAAAATGCCTACAGTAAATAATTTAATCTCGATTATCCATGGGTTCATAATGCAAAAGTGTGTCACCTTGTCACGGCTCTACCACAGCTACTGAACTTGATTTTGATAAAATAATACATTTTTTTGCTCACTCGTAGTCGCGGGCATCAACTTATCATTATTAATATTATAAAGTGTGTCTGTCTGTCTGCTCCTTGCCTTTTCACGGTTTACCCGCATAATCGATTTTGAGGACATTTGGCATAAAGATGGGTTGCGCCCCAGAAACGGACATGGGCTACTTTTTCACAAAAAATCAAAAAGTTCCAAATCCACGTAAACGAAGTCGCGGACATCATCTAGTATTCTATATACTTAGATAAGAGAAAAAGCTGACTGGCTGACTGATCTATCAACGCACAGCTCAAACTACTGGACGGGTCAGGCTTGGCATGCAATATTACGACGAAAGCATCCGCTAAGAAAGGATTTATGAAAATTCAATCCCAAAAGGGGTAAAACAGGGGTTTGAAAGGAGATTGGCGAATTCCATAGAGTTTCTGACCCAAACTTACAGAACCGTGGGCCTCAAGCCCACGTTCACGAATCAAACTTCTTATGCTTGTTCTAGTAAACGAGTCAACCAAAAAACTTCATCAAACTCTATCAAATAAAGTTGGGAGAAAAAAGATATTCACTTGTATTGCCATGTAACGGTTAGTTATAATGGTGTGCTTGTGAATAATTTAATTTTTGATCCTCATCTTCTAAATGTATCAGGCTTATACAGAAAAATACTCTGAAAAATATTATTAAAATTAAATGATTTCTGAATCTGAACGGTTTTTAAAAATGCTGGGTCAAAATTCGCCAGCCTCTTTCGTGTAGCCCACGCGATCAAAGTCGCGAGCAAACGCTAGTTGTATTATATGCCGTGCTATATTATCATGGTATTACCGGCAGGTTAAACGTTTCCCTTCACTCGAAATTACCTTGCGGAGTCTATTTCCTTACTTGTCTTCCAAACCACTTATTGCCATCTAACCCATCTTCATTGAAGAGCTAATTGAATTGAATGAAGAGCGGATGCCTTTACAGCTCGGGCTACATGCTTTTTATTCCCTTTCGGGTCGATTTTATTCACATTTTCCATAATACCTACGGCATATGTAAAGGTATGTGTTAACATAGTCTAGTCGGTATTTATTATTAAGTAGTATTAGTAATGTTTAACATGACTTAATATTAATTTCTTTGTAAAAAGGGATAATTAGGTATATTCCTTTACATGATGATAGAGTATTCGTAAAAGGCTCTGCGAAATACAGTAACACCTTTTAGTCTAGAATCAGTAATAGGTAGACTAAAAAGTAATGTGCCTAAATACAATATACATACAATGGTAAATTATTCTGACGACCCAAAAGAACTTGTAAGAGTTTATTTGAATAAAAATCTATAAATCTATTCTATTCTAATACAATTTTCAGTACCTATGAAATTATGTTTGTTTGTTGGTTTATTATTACTTAGTTTGTAATTACATCGCAGCGTAGCAATACAGATTGACGTGAATTTTTGCGCGAAAGACCTGGAGAGTGACATAATCTTTTTTATCCCAGGAAATAGAGTTTCCACGGGATTTTAAGAATCCTAAATCCTCGTGGATGAATTCGCGGGATTCAGCTAGTAGTATACCTATGTACCACACGAATATTATGGTAATCAACGTTGACTAAGCTTTATGCAGCGTGAAATTCGCATTTTCAGTGTTAAAAGCAAGCTTAAAATAAATAGAGGTTTTCCAGCAACTGTTGTTTTATCTCAGTTATATATGAGAGTACTTGTGATCTAGTTGATTTGTTGCAAATTTCAGCTAATTGTTGGTTGGTTTGAATCTTAGCTAGGTACATCGTAAAGATATATAATAAAAAAATATATACGTATATTTTACACTAGTTTTATAACACTATTATAACTGCGTAAAAATACGTGAACGGCATTTATTTTTATGATGTCACAACCTAGTTAACGCTCGAATTAATTTATTTACGTTAACGCAGGGGCAACATGTTTATATTGAAAAAGCTGAAGAGTTTTATTAATATTACTAGTGTAGATACAGCTATACGCAATGAATATACATAATTTACCAGATATTCTACATTATTAGCCAAGATTATCAGATGCTCTTTACTCAAACTAAATTAATTCACAAGACATTATTTTAGTGATGGGAAAAGGTAAATCAAAAGTTTAATTATTTACTAACAAAATACATAGGTATATATATTTAGTACAGTTTACTGTTACTTTAATAAAATTACTATAATATAAGTAGGTACCAAAGTAAACCAAGTAAACTATGTATTTTATTCGTAGACTAGCTAGCTCGCGACTGGGTAGGTTCAATTATTTTGTTCTATAGACCTGGAGGTCATCGGATAAAATGAGACAATTTCATTCACAAATTTAGGACCCTTTTTTTTGTTCCCTTGAGGAAAATCCGTCATGGATACCACCGACCACGCACAGTGGTTATATCGGACTCCTACCGACTAAAAACCTCACGAAGTTCCATCCCACCGCTGATGACGGAGCACAAGGGACCGAAAAAACCTCGTTACTCCGCCAGCGGATGCCCGCCTCAGCAGACCCACCACTGGAACACTACGTGCCCCCAAACACCGTTAAAACAAATTTCGGACCCCTGTTTAACCCATTAGGAGATGAATTTTTAAAAATTACTTCTAAGGGAATGTCTACGTCATAATAGCTGTCAGCTATCAGCGTGACAAGTTTCAGCCCGATCCGTCCAGTATTCTGAGCTGTGCGTTGAGCCAGTCAGCCAGTCAGTCATCTTTTCCTTTTATCTTATATTTGGAAGGATTGTCTTCAATTAATTTGTAGATGAGTACTAAAACGTTCATTGGTAGTTACACAGTTACTGCGTCTTAGATGCGTCATAAAGTTTAGCCCACCTGCTTTAAGGCCTGTCATCGTCGTAAACACGCTATAATACTGCCATAATCGCTGCGATTCATGAAATGAAAGGGGCTTACTGCTTTATGTCCTTCCTTACAACGCAACAGTTTAGTAAATCATTTTCTTATTTCTACCCCATCGGCCGTCGGTTCTGCGACAGATCTGGCCTATGTCCATCTTTTGAGCTATGTGAGTGCTTTTGTTCTTTTGCGAATTTCCTCGTTCCGAATTTTATCCTTGAGAGTAATACCCAACAAAGCTCGCTCCATAGCGATCTTAGTTTGTGGACGAGGCCAACAACCAGTGTCCACGTTTCTGCTGCATACCTACGTCATCACAGGTAGGACACACTCATTGAAGACCTTAGTTTTTATGCTTTGCGGTATACGACGATTCGAAGACTGTCGTAGCTTTGAAAACGATGTGTTGTCAACGTAAGCTTCGTGAGTTAAACATACAGGTGTAAACGTGGCATACTATTATTACGTAAGCTTCGTGAGTTAAACATACAGGTGTAAACGTGGCATACTATTAGTATATGATTGCTATTTTAAAAAAAAACTACTAAAATAATTGGTAATTATGTATTCGGACACCAATGGTATTATAACTGCTAAACTCTATTTATCCTCCCATAGTCGGGTAAAAAACCGGTCAAGTGCGAGTCGGACTTGCACACGAAGGGTTCCGTACTATCGTACAAGGTATACCTATTACTTTTATGTGATTTAGTAAATACATTTTTTCGTAAACCCTTTTTTTTGTGATGTAAACACAAATTCACGGTTTTCGGATTTTTCCTTTACTTTTGCTATAAAACTTACCTACCAAACATGATTCTAGATCTTCGGGAAAATACCCTATAAGTTACCTTGACAGACATGACAAACAGACAGGCACGACAGACAGACAGACACGACGGACAGACAGACACGACAGACAACAAGGTGAGGGTTCCTTTTGATATACGGAACCCTAAAAAAACAGAAGCTACATAGAGACAATGATTAGGCAATTTAACACCCATAGGATAAAAAGCAAAAACACAGCTGTATAGGAATAGCAATAATGTATGAAACGTTATTTCGTTATAATCAAAAGCGTCACTGATTTTATGTAGGTCAATGATTCGTGTTTAAAACTTTAATGACTCGCTGCTTTTTACTCTGCGAGTTAAATAAATTCGAATCAACAGTTTATTTTCAAGCTTTTCAAGTTTTTAACGCAAATAAATAATAAATAGGAAGGGCATTTCGGGCCAAAAATTTACTTAAATCAAAATCTATAATATATTTCTATTTAAATGATCTTTCCTCACAAGAAATAAATATTTTTGAAGTTTATTTTGCTAGTTTGGTATTTTTTCTTAACAAGCTGTTAACAACCTTCCGCCATTTGGCAGAAAGGCAACTTGATAGGAAATGAAATAAGACGCAACAAAGCATAGGCGCGCTATATAGCTCCCTCTATTTACAATTTTCACGGGGAAGCTGTTGCGTTCGAGATAACCTCATTTCCCTCCCGAGCGCCGTCAAGCCTACTCTATCCTGAATAAAAGCCCGGACATAAATGAATTTATTTCCAATTCCATAAATAAATCCTGTTTATAACCTTATTTACGTTTACAGCACAGTATTTCGTGTTTAGGTTCGTTACATTTATGCTCTAGTTTCCTGACCTACGTACAAATAGGTACAGGAACTACGTACATACTAAATACCTACAGGTGTTCTTTGAGCGATCAGTGAGGCGAAAATTCAAAAAATGGGGGCTACATACAATCACAAACTGACTGTTTTAACTGAACAATAAAAACTGACGGTGATAGGTACTAAAAGTCATAAAAATAAACTATTCCATCCTCTTTAACTGATAGGTAGTCCCTAAGTAGTCCCAAAACAGAGTTTTCATGCTACACAATCTTCGTTTATGACTGGTTGATGACTCAAAATGGATAACACCCAATGAGATTTATGTCTCTGTCATTTGTATGGGATTACGTAACAGGGAGAGCGCTATACTAACTTCTTTTCATGGATAGAGTATGGTAAAATAATTCTATGACCTCATTTAATAGGGAGATCAAGTTTTATTTTCCCCAACCCAAAGAAAAACAGAAACATGTAAAGTCTAAGAGCTTTTTCACTTTGGAAAATAAGTTAAAAAATGTATGAAAACTTTGCCAGCAGCCTCTCAGGAGTCAACTCCAGTGGTAATTGGAGTTTGAAACTCTAAAGTCGATTACCGCTAGTGGCAAACACTAACGTATTTTCAACAACTGTTATTTAATTTAATAGAGAACTCAGCAGGAATTCGTTTATAGTTTTCTTATTGGGAGGGTTTGGAGCGTGCACGTAAAATATGAGTTTAGTTCAAAACTGAAAATGTTTAAAATCAGAATATACTTGAGTATACGTATAGGTATGAGGCGGGGAGACGCCACGCACACCCGCATGTCACGCGCGTTATCTCGCCCCGAGTTAGCGCGAGGGCTGTGCGGGGCGTTTCCACTGCGATTGCCATCTGAACCTGTCGCATACTAGGCATAGATACATACATACATACGGCAGTGATGTGCCACGTTATCACTCATTGATGTAACAGGAATCTCTATTCCAAAATGTAGTTCGTTGTCGTTACTTAGAGACCAGAGTAGAGATAGTAGGTAGTAGAGTGAACACAGCGGTACAGGAGTGGATGTCCTATTAATAGGTTATATATTAGTATAGTGATCGATCGAAAATCGATTCCTGGCCGAAGTCGATTAATCATGTATCGTAAGAAACTTAGGCCGAGGCCAAATCCGAAGGTTTAATAGTCCTAAGATATTCAGTACAAGTTTGAGAGGGGACCCGTTCTCAGTAGTGGGCCAGGGATGAGTTTATGATAATGATTTAGACTATTCTCCAATAATCGCTTCAAGAACTTTACGTTGCGACTTACGTTAGAATTGGCCTAAAAAAAGTAAGCGCTAAACAAAAGCTTACGCGAAGCTTTAACTGAGTAGGTATTAAATCCCGTGCCAACCTCCCTTCCACTTCGCAGCCTCTTTACGATGCAAAACTAAACCAAACTCGAGTCTCAACAGCAATCTTCTTACTTATTTTAAGTTTTCATACTTGTTTATACAGCATTTATTATGGAAACAGAGTTCCCAATAAAATGCTGTAGGTATTTTTTGTTAATTTTCATAAACCTCTCTAGCGAAGATATGCGAACTTCCAGAACCCAGGATCATTCTATTAAAACTTATTTTTGTTCATAATTAGAAATTCCCACTAGTGAGTCTTACTACGAGTATGAATTCAGTAGTAGTATAATTAAAAACTTACCGAAAATATTCAAATCATTCTTGGACCTGAAAGCAATGAAAAAGTCGTAGTTAGGTTAGTAGATCACAGGACTTACACAAAAAGAAACGAGTTTAAAATTAAACTGAGTTTCAATCATATATTAACTTTTTAGGCGATTATATCAGTCTGGTCGAATTTATGGCTTGTTGCATATCTGGCTTTTGCAGCCGGCTTGAGACTTAAAGCCCCACTCTCTTTGTGCAAGATTGCTTGAGCGTGTGTTTGATGATGTTTCAAAAGAGCATAAAATAGGTATACCTATTCCTTGATAGGTTCATGTATATGATCTACAAGTGTAAATTAAAAAATAGCACCCTCGACAAGTGAAGGTTACAATAACTAGAAAAGAGCTGATAACTTTCAAACAGCTGAACCAATTTTCTTGGATTATAGCTAAGAACACACTCGATCAAGCCACCTTTCAAACAAAAAAAACTAAATTAAAATCGGTTCGTTAGTTTAGGAGCTACGTTGCCACAGACAGATACACAGATACACACGTCAAACTTATAACACCCTTCTTTTTGGGTCGGGGGTTAAAAAAACACCTGTCGATTCGCCCTCGACCCACGAGAAATTTCATTTCATCCACAGACGCGCTACTATGATAGAAGCCAACAACTTGCAAATAAAATGAAACCTGAAATGAAGCATTCAAGAGGGTCTCAACTCGCAGCGAACGCGAATCACAGCGATGGTTTGAATTTTATTAACTAGAAAACGTTTATGTAAGTAGTGTCTTGTATTTAAGTGGACAAAGAGTATTAAATACTTCATACCATACTTCATACCAATCACAACACCCAAGAAAAGTTAAAAAGGAATTCTCAATTTCAAGCAACAAGTAATATTTTGATGAATCTAGTAGAAAGTACTTAAAAAATGAATAAGTATGACTTTGGAAGTTATTCAAATCCTTTTAATAGACTTTTCAAAAGCCAGCCTATTTCATGAAAAAGCTTACGATCGGCTCCAATATCTCTCTTCTATCTATCCAAAACAAATATTTTCCAGTTTAGAAATCATCAAAGTAAGCAGATAAGTACCTACTTAAATGACTCGTTATAATCGAGATTAATGAATTTTAATCTACAGCATCTTTTGTCTTCTCAGAGGAACGAAAGATTCGTTAAGGTTGTGCAGGATTCTTCAGGATGCAAGCTACAATCTTTCAAGATCAGTTAGTTCACTAATAGGTTGACCGTTTTTCCTCTTGAAGAAAAGGTAAACTAGTACACGTTCTATACGACCTAGTTACCGCGAACTGTCAATGAAATTATGATATGAGTGAAAAACCTAAGTCCAGAAGGTCTAAAGCGCCGGGAAAGTCGCAAGAGTAAATATCCTACTCTGTGGTAAAGTCGCGTCGCTTACGCGTTCCTCTGCGAAGATTTCTGCTATTGGTTTATCTTTTAAGCAAACAAAGGAAAAAGCAACTGTATCAAATGTTATGTCAAGCGCGAGCTGCAATACCGCTTTATAGCATTGCAGGCGATTATTATCATAAGTTATCATAATATGAAACCCGCCGCGTTTCACACAATTATGCAAATGAGGCCACGGGTGGTTGTGGTTCATTCTCTCGTCATTGGACGCTTTGGCGTTTATTGAGGCGATATTTCATTTAAATTGTTTATTATTGTTTAGGTGGGCACTTACCTATATTTATTATATTTACGGTCTGTCAAGCCTAAAACGCACGCAGCGCACGACGAGGCTTTTTAGATTTGGTAATAATAAAATCAACAATCAAGCCATCGATCGGCGGTCCACTACTGAGAACGGTTCTCCTCTCAGAATGAGGTGAGTTTCGGATATAGTTCACCACGCTGGCCAAGTTTGCACACCCACAGTGGCGGACTTCACACATCCCCGAGAAAACTATGCTAAACTCTCAGATATGCTATTTTCCTCACGATGTGGTTTTCCGTCACGGTTAAAGCAATATTCAATTGTTTAAATTTTAAAATGCACATAACTCCGAAAAGTTAGAAGTGCGTCTTCAATGAAAATTGTTTGTTCCATTTCCAAAATTTTCTTACCAAATCTATACCTACCTAGAAAATGTTCTTTCACACGTAAGCGAAGTTGCGGACAACTGGTTTTAAAAGAAAAACATGAAACAAGCGCACAAGTAGGTAGATATTACTTCGGAAAGCACTTTAAAGTTCAAAATGGAACACGCCTATTCAATACTCATAGATTTTTAAATCCCTGACGAGAAAAGAAACAGGGGCGGCGTGAAACTTGGTAGATAGAGAAAAAGATTTAAAAAACTGGCGACAAGTTACGAACAAAAACTCCGCCGTGGTGGCGCGGGTGGCTCCAAGTTATCACCCGGTAGATTATGAGCTCAGAACTCTAAAAACCCGGTCAAGTGCGAGTTGGACTCGCACACGAAGGGCTCCGTACTCTTTTAAGTTGTTTAAATTTTCATGGCGGCCATATTGAAAATTTTATTATTGTTCTTATAGCGGCCGCAGAAATACACATTTTGGGAAAATTTCGACACTCACGACACTTCGTCAGATTTTTTTTAATGTATGTTCTCCAATTACTCAAAGATGCCTGGACCGATTTGGATTTTTTTTTGTTTGAAAGAGTATTTATTATACTTCCCAGGTGGTTCAATATTTTAGTATGATCTGATGAATATCCTCGGGGATAGACACAGAACTTCCCAATGGATAATAGTAAATTGCTCGCGATCAGTTTAGTAAACGGTAGGTTTTTAACTAGGCATAGCATATTTTAGTACATTAGGGCCACTAAACATTGTGAAATAAAAAAAAAATCTAAAAAAATAAAACCGATTTCAATAACCCCAAACACTAAAAAGTAAAAAATATTTTTTGTTTCTACACGTGTAATGTACCCACATGTAAGAAATCGGGCAAGCTTCACACTTAGATTTCTTTTATTATGCTCGCTCGACTTCATACATGCATTACTAACACATGTAGAAACTAAAATTATTTTTTACTTTTTAAAGCCGATCCACACGCGCGCACGTACATGTAACACTTGCTTGTGATGCGCGTGAATCCGTAGACATAACTGCACGCATTACGTCTACGCGACCTGTGTGGCCGGCGCTTTAGTGTTTGTGGTTATTAAAGTCGGGTTTTTTTACGAAAAAGACTCTATGCTCGATGAATCTTAATACAGAAAAGTAACACACGACCAATGAAAGTAGACGGCCCTGGTTTACAGTGCAGATGAGAATTCAGATTGCTCTTTCAGTGAGTAAGGGTGCATTTACATAATAATGGGAATTCAATTATGCATAGTGGTCTGTATGTTAGGTAGGCGACTGTAACTAAATGTAGTTATTGCGTCTTCGATAGCCACTGTGTTTTGTCTTACATACTTTTGCATCCCGGGGACGAACATAGGCTACTTATTGTCCCGGAAATCAAAGAGTTTCTACAGGATTTTTAAAAAACCTAAATCTGCCTGGGTGTAGTTGCGGGCGTCATCTGTTTTGTACAGAGATAGCTTGCATCCCAGACGCATAGTATAGACAACTTTTATCCCGGGATTTTAAAAACCTGAATCCACGCGGACATGATGCGGACATAATCTAATATGAATATGTACCTATATGATATGCGGGATAATTCGCTAGCTCGCCGCCATCAAACTCATTTGACATTGGTTTATTCTACATTGCTGCTTCACTGAGCGATATAAAAATGATATTTCGTAGGAAACCTTCAATGGATTAAAAATAAATGTCAAATTAGCTTAGTGGCTTTCATTCAGAGATGATCACTGGACTAGCGAATTAATCCGCTATTTTATCTAAAACTACATAGTTTTCTAATTCAGCTCTCCAGTTTGAAAAAGATCACATTAACACATCACTAACTCTGGAATTCATAGTCAAGATAGGGGCTTCTTTAGACGACGATTCAAACGACATATTGTGTCATACACAACCATGCAATGCATAAAGGTTGAATATGACACATGTCGTTTGAATCGTCCTCTAAAAAACCCCATCTTGACTATGAATTCCGTCATTACGTTAGATTCATTTATTACATTACGTCAGAGTAAACAGAGTTCCATCGGATATACCTATGATGAAAAAGACTGTCTGTGATTGACCATGAAAAAGGCAACAACTGACAGCTAATTGCATTTACGCCAACCACGTCTCAGCACTCTCATGTTCCATTTTGCTAATAAAGACATTTATTTAATCCAAGCTGAAGCCTGTAACTTCGTTCGTGTAGATTTACGATTTTAAAAATCCCATGAGAATTGTTTGATTTTGCGGAATAAAATTCTATGTCACTCTCCAGGTCTTTGAAGATACTCATGCAAAAAATCACGTCAACGAGTTGCTCCGTTGCGACGTAATTGAAGAACAAACCAATAAACAAACACACTTTCGCATTTATAATTTGGGTAGTGATTTTCGTTATAACATCGTCAATAAGTACAGAAAGAAGTTATTTCTTGCAGCATAAACGTGAAATAGGTACTTTTATTAGAGAGTACCACAGTAGTATATTCTGATATCGACAGTTGCATCTAAAATTATACTTATAAGCTGCTTTTGACATTCGAATCAGATACCCGTAGATTTTGCTGTAAACAGTCGATAATAACCAAGTAGATGTTTTCTTAGTAAACAATAATAGTACAGGTAGGTACTATTAGAAAGTAAGATAGAGAGATGGATTACGTGAAGGAAGATATGTGTGAAAAAGTGGTGGATAATGTGTTAACCGGATGTCAGGAGTGAATGGAAGGAGAAGACATGTTGTGCCGACCCCATGTAGCGTGTGGGATAGCGACGAGAAGAATGGGGATGATGCCTGGCCTATGTTAAAAAAATTTCAAAAGAAAAATAAAAACCACAAACACTAAAAAGTAAAAAATAATTTTTGTTTCTACACGTGTAATGTATGTATGAAGTCGGGCGAGCTTCACACTTGGATTTCTAGTTTCTTTATACAATAGCAATATCTCTCGATACAATAGCAAAAAAAATGTTTGGAGACCCCCACTTTTTTTGATGTAACATCCGTTAAGTCAATTTTTTTCATATAAAATGTAACCTATGTCACTCGGACCTTCACAAACGGATCAATAATTGACACGTCATTCATAAAAATCGGCCCAGTAGTTTAAGCGCTACGGTGGAACACACAGAATCTGGATACAAACATAGTATACATACATACATAGACTCCTAAAGTCATAACCCTTCTTTTTGGCTTTGCCACAGTCGAGTAAAAACCTTCTTAAAGTTTACATAAGGGGACAAACAAAGATTATCTATACTTATTTTTATACAAACACTATCGTAATCGAACGCATGGATAGGCAAGTCTTATCTAATTAGACTAAAGTAATTGTGAATTCTTGTCAAAAAAATCGGCCAAGTGCGAGTCAGACTCGCGCACCGAGGGCTCCGTACTCGGGTATGTTTTCCAACATTTTGCACGATAAATCAAAAACTATTACGCATAAAAATAAATAAAAATCTGTTTTAGAATGTGCAGGTAAAGCCCTTTTATATGATATCCCATTTGGTATAGTTATTTTACTTTGAAAATTGAAACATACTTAAATTTTTTTTTATGATATAACCACAACAGTTTTCTTGACAGACACGACAGACAGACAGACAGGCGGACAGACAGACAGACAGACAACAAAGTGATCCTATAAGGTTTTTCCTTTGAGGTACGTAACCCTAACTAGGTTTTTGATAAGAATTCAAATTCACACAGATCTTATCAAAAGCCTAAGTTCACATGTACGCTTGATTTAGTCAGACTACCTGTTTATCTAAATACTATGTATTATTTTTATCCCTTAAGAAGCATCCCTCCATCTATTACAAATGAAGAACCTGTGATACTTCTTGCTTTATCACTCGCCAGGTATAGTATTAAATCAGCTACTTCTTTTGGCTCTATTAACTTTCCCAGGGCCGTCCGTTTTGATAGCGTATCCCAAAAATCTTTGTGCTTGGTTTTGTCGGGAATCAATGTGTCCATATAATCCGATTTCACAGGCCCAGGACAAATCGAATTCAGTCGTACACCATGAGATGCTACATCTAAAGCGACACCTCTTGTGAAATGATCCAATGCTGCTTTTGAAGTGCAGTAGGCAAGGTTTCCCGGAAAAAGGACAGCATGAGCCGCAACGCCAGATATGTTGACAACATTTCCACGCGACTTTATAAGATGAGGCATGCTGAGGTTGGTGAGGTAGGCAGCGGCTCTCAAATTGGTGGCAATGATCTCGTCGAATTTTTTCATAATATTATCCGACACTATGTCCACAAAGCCGCATATACCAGCATTGTTCACCAGAACATTCAATTTTCCGAATTGGGTAAGAGTAGTATCAATAATCTCCTTTATACATGTATCCGTAGCCAAATCGGCTACAATAACAAGCGGTTTTGTCCCGTTTTCTGCACATTTTTCTGCAACCGCAGTCAGTTTTTCCTTATTTCTCGCGACAATAACCACGTTCGCACCTTCTTCTGCAAACTTTAAAGCGGCTGCGGCACCTATGCCGGAGCTGGCGCCAGTCACAATCACTACGTTATCTTTGAAAGACATTCTAGTTACTAATAAATACTTATAATTAAATAATGTTTTATAGACTACTGTAAGTACCTTCTTATCATTTATGAGTTATTTTATTATCAATTATGAGTTATTATAGTACAAAACAATAGTGTAAAACAAAGTCGCTTCCCGCTGTCTGTCTCTATGTATGCCTAGATTTTTAAAACTGCGCAACGGATTTTGATGCGGTTTTTTAATAGATAGAGATATTCAAGAGAAAGGTTTATTTGTATAATACATGTATAAAATAGTAGAGTAATCCGATAATTTCAGAGGTTTCTAATGTGATGTTGTAAATTAACACATTTTTATTTTGCGATTTTATGCAATACAGCATTAATCCTTATCCAATTAATTACCTTAAATACATTGTGCATGTAACATAGATATGGCCCTTTACAACATGTAATTTAAATAAATATTTTCGAAAATATTACAGAAATAACTTAAAATTAAAAAAAAAACCCAACACAAAAACCTCTAAGTATAAGAAAACTAGAAAAGAGCTGATAACTTTCAAACGGCTGAACCGATTTTCTTCGATTAAAGCTAAGAACACTCTCGATCAAGCCATCTTTCAAACAAAAAAACTAAATTAAAATCGGTTCATTCATTTAGGAGCTATGATGCCACATACAGATACACAGATACACACGTCATATTTATAACACCCCTCTTTTTGGGTCGGGGGTTAAATATTAAAATATTACAGGACGAAGAAAATATTAAAATAAACGCAATAAAGCATGGAACCAGGGTCGAGACTCGAGAGAGAAGTGCAGGGCGGGGACAAAGGACTAGGGACAAGCACAAAACATACAAATAAGAAAGAAGAGGGTCAAAGTGCATCCGCAATATCGAGTTGTGGAAAGATAGGAAAGGATACTCTGTACGACTACGTGGGTACGGAGATATATACCTACTCGTGCAAAGATCTCATTTGGTTATGTAAACTACAAGTTCGTTTAGTAGTTTTTAAAATTCCGTACCCAAATTCAAATTCAAAAATTTTTATTCAACTAGACTTTTACAAGTATTGTTGAATCGTCAAAAGCATCTACCACTGGTTCGGAATGCCTTTCCAAAGGGTAAAAACGGAGCCCTATTAATGTCACTTTGCTGTCTGTCTGTCTGTCCGCATGTCACAGTTCTCTAGCTCGTAGACGAATGAGTTACAAACCTAAAATTTTGGTATTGGGTGTAGAAAATTTTTATTCCTTTCAAAGATTAAATTGTAACCGCTTATATTGAAAGTCAGATACGTAACATAATATTATCAAGATGTTCAACAAATATAGTTATGGCCTCCGTTTGAAGTTACGTAACAGCCTGAATTACGTATCTAGGTAAGTAGGTACACTATATTTATATGCACTTGAAGTAATAAATAAAATTATAACGAAATAATGTTTTTAACAAAAAAAAATTGCGGAACTCCTCTATATTTGAATGCACTTTTCTCATGTTTCTTTGGGGATATGATTTGAACGAAAAATTATAATATAATAATAAAAATAATAAAACATCCAATCAGCAAAATGAACTAATTACAGAGAAGCCGGAAGGGGAGGGATACGTTTCAATCTAATAATAACCCCAGTAGAGTGAAGTACCCGTAGTCCCGACATAGCAAATTGGGGCAGACATGGACAGACCACATTTTTTAATCTCCAAAAAACCGCGAACCGCAACAAAACCAATTGATTTTTTTTATTATCTTGTGGCGTCGCGTCGACGAGACTTTACCGACTCGATTAAAATGTTTGAATTTAATTGAATCCAGCGGAAACCAATCATCTCCCGGAAAACGTTAAGCTTGAATCATACAAAGTGCACGCGGCGGGACGGAAACGCACGACAGGATGTCATACTGAACACGCGTGTATATGCGTATTGATTCGGGAATCAAAATGCAAGGAACTGCACAAAATTCCCACGACAGAACGAATTGCCTTCAGTAATACTATCGAAACATACATAGAGTTAAACTTAAAAATGATCTTTTTTTATAAGGTGATCGGTCATTTGACCGGTTATAATATTAGTGTAACAATTTGTAGGAGCTTCGTATCAATATCATATTTGGCAATTGACAGTCAGCACGCACTGTGTATATTAAGCTTTAAAGCTCGTTCACACAGGCTGCGTAAGCGTAGACGTAGCGCGTACCATTGCGTTGTAATGTATGAAACATGGCACACCGCTTGCGTAAAGCGTGGACATATGCGTAACCTGGTGTGTTAGTTTATGCGCGTCACTAGGCACGTGTCGTTTACGCAATTGGTGTGAATCGGCCTTTACTGTCGATGTACAGCTACGATAGTAGAGGTAACTGTCCACTGAACACAGCGGAGCAGACAGCAGCGTGGATGAATGAGCAGCTTTTCAGTCTGTTTTTAATTTTTCACGGCTTAACCACTGAATCAATTCTGATGGATGGATACTAAATATATGTATAACTACGCAGATAGCTTGCATTCTAAAGATGGACTGCAAGAAAACATATTTTCTCCTATAATTTATTTATTTATTTTTAATTAGACACACATGCCGTCAAGTCTTGACCACACTCACAACTGATGGAAAGTAACAATGTGGCCTGAGATGGAAAATTTAATAGCAAGTAGATTATAACTTATTTTTATCACGAATTTTATTATAGGATAGATAGAATATTCTATAATAAATTCATGATAAAAATGCAAACTGTATTAGCAGTTCTCGGAAAGTTTGCAAACGGATAATTCGCAATTGCAGCACTAGAGGCGTTGCCAAGACTTGCGGGCTTCAGAGTTCTGATAGTAATTTTATTTTTAACCGACTTCAAAAAAGGAGCAGGTTCTCAATTCGTCGAAATCTTTTTTTTTTAAGTATGTTCCCCGATTACTTGAAGTCGCCTGGACCGATTTGGAAATAATTTTTTTTTTGATTGAACTCTACATTAACTCTTGTATACTTACACAATATATTCATTTTTAGTGTTTGTGGTTATTGAAGTCAGTTTTTTTTGAAAATTATATCATCCCCCTCAGTAGAAGGTGCCGCAAGATATCGTCAAGATCTTCATACCAAACAAAAAAAGAATTATCAATTTGGCGGAGTAATCGCGTAACAAACATACAAAAAAAACCGCCCAAGTGTGAGTCGGACTCGCACACCGAGGGTTCCGTCCTACTCGGGAATTTTTTTCGACATTTTGCAGGATAAATTAAATACTAAATAATAAAAATAAAAATCTGTCTTAGAATGTACAGGTAAAGCCCTTTCATATTATGATACCCCACTTGGTATAGTTATCTTACTTTTAAAATTTAAAGTTAAACACTTTTTTTTTAAATAATGTAAATACGAATTCACGGTTTTCGGATTTATTCCTTTACTTGTGCTATAAGAGCTACCTACCTGCCAAATTTCATGATTCTAGGTTAACGGGAAGTACCCTATAGGTTTTTTGACGGACACGGACGGACCCGGACGGACGGACAGACAGACTGACAGGCAGACAGACAACAAAGTGATCCTGTAATGCTTCCGTTTTTCCTTTTGAGGTATGGAACCCTAAAAACAATCAGCCGGATTTATAACCACCTTTTTTTGAAGTCGGTTAAAAATTATAGTACGAGTAGTTTTACCAGTCTTTGCTACAAAATAACGCAAATATCGGTATTCGGTATATTTCAAACCACAACCGCAGCTAAATACCTATTTAAGAAGATTAAAACGTGGTCAATCAACACGCAATTTAGACCGTTACTCGACCGTTATCTTTCTATGTAGTAACTTGGTAATATAATAGATATAATATTATCTGTCCGTGACATGATTTTGTAAGCCTTAATTAAGGCTTACTTACAAAATCATCTTAATTACGAAAGTAAAGCCTTACAGCCCCAGTGGGGTGTAAGGCTTTACACATTCTTGATTCTATTCAGATTCTTCATCACCATCATCATTAACCCATCGCCGGCTCACTACTGAGCACGGGTCGCCTTTCAGAATGAGAATTTATGTAGATCAATTAGTATCTCAAATGCTTCCTAATTACTCTTATATTTACTTAATATGTTACCAAAAATACAATTTTAATTACATAATAAAAATTTAGTACTTACTGTTTATTTCTACATTATAAAATTTACATTCTAAAATAAATTTTTGTTTATTTTTAAGCCACATTGTTTTTAACTTGTTATGAAAAAGTTTTAAAAACATACCACCCCTCTTAAAATCCCAAGTTTTCAAAGCGAAAAATCTGAAATAAATTAAAGTTGACAAACGTTTTGTAAGTAAGTACCAAAAACAGGAAAATGAAATAAAAGGTATTAGGTATGTCGGAAGAAACAAATGCAAAGTAAAATTACAAAGCCCCAGAACGTTCAATTAAAGTTTTACTTGTTGGACAAAATTACAAGGCATTATTTGGAGGAAAGCAAATTTAAACCTACCATTTGCTGTAAATTTTAATTACACGACTGCCCAAAAAAAGGAGTGTAATGTATTGAGGGCTCATGTAAATAGGTACGAGTAGATATGTATGTAAGTTTCTTTATTCCACCTTAACTTAATGAATGCCTGAACAGATTTGGATGAATGACGTATCGATAGAATCCTTACATTATCCCGAGTGGCACTGGCTATATATTTTTTTTAACTATTCAATATGGCAGTTATATAGTGCCATTGTCAAGTGTAATTTGTTTGCTATTTACTTAGTTCGTTTTTTTGAATTCATTATACCTAGGCAAGCGCTTGACCATAATCACACCTGATGGAAAGTGATCATGCGGCCTGAGATGGGACGCGTTTACCTGGAAGATGCCTATATTCACTCTTGCTTTAAAGATACTCGGATTGTAATCTGTAGAAAACTCAGATTACGGTTTTTGGCAGGGACGTCAGTCTAAAGGTCACTATTACCTATTTGACAAGGGTAAAAGTTCTAGGGATTTGAATAGCTCACTGCACCTGCACCTGATCTTTCTCCGGACGTGTCGGACTTTCGTCCCATCGGGCTATGAGAATGAGGGAATAGAGAGTGCACCTATGTTTGCGTACAATACTATATCTTCCGCGCAGTTCGCTAATCTCTATGGAGATTGGAGAGAATTCGGTCAGGATTACATTATTATTATAACAACTATAGACAATATAGACAGAAAATCATTTTCTCATGAACTAGTGGTAGTACCTACCTACCTTGTGCTTACATAATATAACTGGACTAGGGAGGGCATTGGATAGTCATGCATTGTTAGCGTTGCAATCACTTGCCAAGTTCAAATCTATTTATATCTACAATTGCATGATTGATTTGATTGGATTCCCTACAAATACAATTGAGGTTTTTAATCAGTTGATGAACATGTTCGTGGGTTTGCAGTGTTGAATAAATAAATACTTATTCATTTATATGAAACATCGCGCGGCAAAACAAAAAGGAGGGTTTTAGGTAAAATCACAGGTAAAATATAATGTAATGTATTTCAATCATCAATACGTTTATTATAAAAAGTCCTGACTCACTCACTAACTCATCAAAAAAGCTGAAATTTTGAAAGAGGTTCCCTTTCTAATGTAGACAACGGATAAGGTCGGATTTTCCGAAATTCCCACGGAAAAGATTGAGAATAAAGAGGATTTACATTTTTGCCGAGGTAACCGGGGGCGGTCATTAGACGACTGTCAACTCGTTAGTATACCTACTACGTATATAAAAAATCGGCCAAGTACGAGTCGGGCTCGCACACGACAGGTTCTGTGCACAGAACAAATAATACTAATTTTAAATCTGTGGTTCTGTGCCATCGAACACCGCGCTCCGTGCCGGGGTTTTTTTTAATTAAAAATTAGCAGCTATTTTGTTTGAATTTTTTATCATTTTTTTTAAATATTAAATGTATAATAGAAATATTATAGAATTATTTGTCTAATACATCTCATAATGAATTATCCACCAAAGTAAGATGTTCGACGGAGCGTCAATTATCTAATTATAAGGTCGATTAGTCTTGTGACCCGTAGAGTAAATTATCGCTTGTAGGAGTTAATCAATACAATATTATTATTATTAAGTTTATTTTTGTACACTGTTTGCGGCAGTTCAATTATTTAATTAATAAAATACATCTAACCTTACCTTATAATATTACTTAGGTATACTATGGATAATATTAGAATGGACATTTGCCTACTTATAAGCTTAAGATTTTGGTTAAACGTACCTAGCTTTTCTCCATTAAGTAGGTACGTAGTATAACAGGTAGGTAGTACCTAAGAGAGAATTGTATAAATGTACAATATTGTGCGCGTATAGCGACCAAGTTTTCCAAGACTGTTCATTGATTTAAATATTTCGTAAACGAGGTCAAAACAGAGAAGGCTTTTGTATGGCTTTTGTTTATTTATATTCGTTACCCTTCGTCAGGGTGGTCGTCACCTGTCACCCGCTCTCAGAGTGATAAGCAACACGGACCGGCCTTCCTTTGAGGGGGCGGAAATATAACTATGCAACAATAACCTTCACCAATGTACCTGACCATTGGGTCGTAAATATGTATGTTTTATCGTTGATATGTGATCCGTCCGTCTGCAACCGATTTTGTTTTGTTAGGGTTCGGCAGCGCCTTTAGAATTAAATAGCTCAATGATGTAGAGGCTGGCTAAAATCCGAAAAATTGTATTAAGTTCGAATTGCAACCGTTGCGCTGTTCTCTACTACCTTTTTTCGTGAGGAAAATGCGTCATGGATACCACCGGCCTCGGGAGAGCACAGTGGTTATGTCGGACTTCTACCGACTAAAAACTTCACGAGGTTCCATCCCACCGCTGACAACGGAACACAAGGGACCGACAACGCCCCGTTTCTCCACCACAGCAGACTCACCACAGGGACACTTAGACATAATATAGGCACGTAGTGTCCCCAAACACCGTTAGACGCATGCTGGAACCGCAGCACGCCAACCAACACGAGAACCACACTGTGAACGACGGACCGCCCCGTGTCCATCATCCTCAGATCCTCCCGAGGGCTAAGGTTCGCGGGAAAGGGCAACTCTACCTAGCACAAGCTGTATACGCTGTAGATGGTAGAAGGGAATACAAATTACTCTGTCTATCGGTTAAAATACACAGTTTCAGTTACATTAATTACTTAAATCAATTAAACAAATTGAGCTCAGAGCCAACAAACAAAATTACGGCGATCAAGTGATTCAATCATTACGAGCATTGTAGAGTTCGATACAAAATGTTAGGCCAACTTCTATACGTGCCGCTTGATAACGACGAGACAAAAATGAACTATCTTTACCCGACTACGGCAAAACCAAAAGGAAGGATTATGATTTTAGCAGTCTACGTATGTATATAATATGTGATCACCGATTCAACCTCTCCTGATTTAACTCAATGTTTCAATTCATTGAATCAAATTAACGTAGATACCCGTTAACTCCAGAACGCCTGCAAAAGTAGAACAAATCTTGGGAGAGGATATCCGGACGGATGTCATCCCTTTAGTTCCATAGCTCTCTCTCTATAACGTGGTATGGTTTTGACCCTTGTAATCCGACGGAATAGGATATGGCAAATACTTGACAACAGAATAACATGTCACTTACGTTTCATATTTGGGACAAATCTTAAAAACACTTGTTTAGTACCGAAAACCTAGAAATACCCAACCATACTAAAACTATACATGAGAATATAAACTGTCTGTCATGTTTTCAATTTTCATGGAAAGAAAGAAAGAAAAACGTCTATTTCTTAAATTGTGCCACACAATACATCACTTGTTATATAAAGAGATGGATCCTGGCGCTTCCTCCAATTTAACATTAAAGCCCAATAATGTCTTTATCGCTCAACCAATATTGACGGGCACAGAGGTACAAATAGCTCACATCCTGAAGATTGACATAGGATATCTTTTATCCCGGAAAATCAAAGGGTTTCCACGGATATTTTAACAAGTTCAATCAGTTTCACCAAATAAATAATTTTTGGTAGGAGCATATTGCGATTGCCAAGAGATGAAGATTCTAAGAGTTCCCACTAGTATATTTAAAAAAAAATCTAAATGCAAGTTGCGGGCATTATCTTGTATTTTATTTACCTATATACTTCCATACTTAATATTATAAATGCGAAAGTGTGTCTGTCTGTCTGTCCATCCATCTGTCTGTCTGCTACCTTTTCACGGCCCAACAGTGTAACCGATTCTGACGAAATTTGGTACAAGGCCAAGGTTAGCTTATAATATTTCGGGGACGAACATAGGCTACTTTTTATCCCCGAAAACCAATGAGTTCCCGCGGAATTCCTAAAGACCCATCCATTTAACCGATTTGTCTGAAAGGAACCGAAGTAGCTTGCGTCCCTGTAATCGAATTAGGCAATTTTTTATCCCGGGAAATCAAACAGTTCCCACGGGATCTATAAAAATCTAAATCCACGCGGACGAAGTCGCGGGCATCCTCTAGTTATTTATAATTATTTTCCTGTTTGTACCCTAATGAGGAAACAGGTTATATTCATGCACAGAATTCATACTTTGTTAAAATTAAGTTAAGCCAGGAACGGACAAAATATTAAAAGCGATTATGAAATTTAATCACGAGGGATTTGATTATAAAGCTTCTCCACTGCAATCCTTTTCTAACCGACTTCAAAAAGGGAGGAGGTTCTCGATTTGTCGGAATCTTTTTTTTAAATAATTATTTTTAATGTATGTTCCCCAATTACTCAAAGACGCCTAGATCGATTTGGAATTTTTTTTCGAAAGGGATCTTTGGAGGTGATCCCATATAAATTTGGTGAAGTACTGATGAATATCTTCGGAGATGGAGAACAGAACTCCTCAATGGATAAGAGTAAATTGCTCGCGATTAGTGTAATAGCTTAGCAAACAATAGGTTTTTAACTAGGCATAGCATATTTTAATATTATGGGGCCACTAAAAATTGTGAAATTAAAAAAAAAAAACAAAAATAAAATAAAACCGGCCACAAACACTAAAAAGTAAAAAATAATTTAGTTTCTACACGTGTAATATGTATGTATGAAGTCGGGCGAGCTTCACACTTAGATTTCTAGTTTATTTTATAAAACCTCCTCCTTTTTTGAAGTCGCTTAAAAATTGGCACATTTTTACCGACCGATCTCCTCTATGCTTCCCTCAAGCTACTCTACACTGGCGAAGTGCATTGTGCTGGTCTGGCACTACCAAAAGCCACCAAAAAAGAAAAGAAGAAGAAGGGACTTCGTCTGTGGTGGCGTTTGCTGGCGCGCGTGTTGTGACTTTTTGGAGTGTTTTTTTGTTAGAAGTGGTCGGTTTTTGTGTTCTGCTGGTGTTTATTGGTCGTGGAACTGACTGGGAAGCGCTCTAAAGGGGCACCGCGTGTATGTCGGTGGGCGCCGGCACAGACGAAGTCCATACTTACACATATAGTTTCCCTAACGTGTAAATAACTACAAACTTGACATTGGCTAATCAGTGTAAAGCCAGGCGAGAGAAAAAAAAGAAGAAGAAGACTGGTGTAGTCTCGGCTTTCGACTACAAAATGGACACATCACTGAGAAATTGAGGTCATGAAATAAATCAATTAATAATGTTTTACGCTTCTATTAACACACTGTACTACTTGCCTTGTTTTTAAATTGAGAGATGAGGCAATTACAAACTGGCGGTGATGTCACAGATTTAATGGAACACTGGCTTTTATTTGCGGGTAATAGATTATGAAACTATTTATTTATGTGGCCTTGTTCGAGACTAAAATAGCCATAGTCATGAATTTCATACCTTATGAGATTGTCATTGCCTCAATGTAGATTCCTCCGATAATGGCCTGTACGTATTTTATATTATTTGTATGTTTGTAAGTACTGTGTTGTTATAGCTTCTTCAAGCAACAATCTGCACACATATTTTGTATTTTATTCCGGAAAAATCCACATTCCGCGCAGGATTTTCAAAAACCGGAAACAGAGTGGACGAAGCCGCGCACGAAACATGTATTTTGGACTACGAATATATCGAATCGGACTACCCAGGAATCTGACTAATAGCGGTTTGGACCAACTACGAATTGTACTAACTGCGAAAAAGGTAGGTACATATTCAACCCATTGCCGACCCAATACTGAGCACGTGTAAGAAGAGTCTTAGAATGAGAAGGGTTTAGGCCTTAGTCTACCACGCTGGCCCAATGCGTATTGGCAGAATTAACACACCTTTGAGAACATGGAGAACTCTCAGGCATGCAGGTTTCCTCACGATGTTTTCCTTCACCGGTAAAGCAAGTGATACTAAAACGCACATAACTGAAAAATTAGAGGTGCGTGATCGAACCCCCGACTTCTGATTAAGAGCCGGACGTTCTAACTACTTCAACGTTTTGTTAGAAGTTCCCTTAATGTAGTGAACTGTGATAGATGCTACTTAATACTTATTTTAAAGTTGTAAATTAGTAAAAGGATTAGGGTAAGCAGTGCTTGTTTGCTTATATGAAAGAGATCGCAAGTTATTTAAAAAGTTAAAAAAAAAAGTCTCATGCCTGTCATGAACAAAATTTTAATATGAAAATATGAACAAAAATTTAAGATAATTATTTTTGGCATTTATTAATGGCATACAGTATGCCATTGTGAAAAAAATAATGTGTTGAATTTTTGAAAAACAAATTGGATACTCACGGAATGATGAAAGGGATTCTGAGTTCTAACGATATACAATCAAAATCTGTTCAGGCATTGAGAAGTTATGGTGGAATAAAGAAACACACACATAGGCACCTGAAAAAATCCTGAAAACTTGACAAGGTCGTTCAATAAACCTTAAATACTGCTAAGTAGGTACTTGTCGGACCCCTCATACTCATTTAAAATTTGTTGCTTCAGCTGAAATAAGATCGCGATGATCTTGCAGAAATAAAATTTAAGTGCGTAGGTGCTCGGATATTATCGCAATAACTGATGGGACGTGGATAATAGAAGGTATACCTACCCTGTCTATCTATCCCAGCTGAAAGATAATTTAATGATGCTTAAAGCTTAATAAACCAAAACCACACAGATACAAGAGGGGTTTTATTTTAGAGTTCCGTACCTCAAAAGGATAAACGGATAAATGTAGGATCACTTTGTTGTCTGTCTGTGTGTTTGTCCTCAGTCGTATCTGTCAAAGAAACCCTTAGTGTACTTCCCGTTGACCTAGAATCATGAAAGGCAGGTAGGTAGGCCTTATAGCACAAGTAGGTAATGGAAAAATCCGAAAACCGTGAATTTTTACATCACAAAAAAAAAAAAAAATGTTTTCATACACAAATAATAATTCATATTTTAATTTTCAAAGTGAGATAGCTATACCAACTGGTGTATCATATGAAAGGGCTTTATCTGTGCATTCTAAAACAGATTTTTATTTATTTTTATCCGTAATAGTTTTAGATTTATCGTGCAAAATGTCGAGAAAAATACCCGAGTACGGAACCTTCGGTGCGCGGGTCTGACTCGCAGCTGACCGGTTTTTTCAGGATATTTCAGAATTAGCATAGGTAAATACCTAGGTACCTACGGCAAGCCTACCAAACATAAATAATGTTAAAAAATTAAATATTTTAAGAATAGATCAGAATATCCGGAAACTCTTACACTGAAATTCTTACACCTATAAATACCTAAATAGGGACAGATTTTTTTTTGCAAAAATAACGCTGAATTTTTTTGTTTAGGAAACATATTTAATTACAACTGTTTTGTTTGTATTGCAAAACAAATAGCATAACTACTTATCCCTATTTATAAATAATAGGTAAATGAGACGCAATATATTCCAGGCAAGCAGTTAGGTAACATCTCGCAGGCTCCCTCTCAGCTAAGGGTCATAACCTTTAACCCTCCACTCAGTAGGTACTAGGTGCCTACATCAAATATATTTAAACAAGAATCAATATAGGTATTAATAAAAAAATACTGACCGCAACGTATTATCACGAGCTTCACGCTTTTGTGGTTCTTATCATGAATGATTTCAGGATGTCCTTCAGTCAAAATGTTCATACACAAACACGATATTTTTTTCAAAACAAACATATAGACATTTCACTGAGTTTATCTTAAATCGTTTCAACACTCGCATGTAAGATTAGATCGTACCGTAAAGTGGTTACTTAATCATTCAATATCAAACCGTTTAGAAGGTTGCGCGGCGAATATAGCTCCCCACAGCTTTCAGTCAACTGAAGGCTGAAGCCTACGGGAAAATATCAAGCCTCGACCGGGAATCGCTGTGAAAACAGACCCTGTGTGAAGCAACAAACGTTGTCCCACTCTTTCTAAACTATGCGTAAGCGAGTGAGTCAGAAGAGGTCAACAGGTCCACACTCAGCATCTACTGTAGGTAATAATTGTGCCATGACGAGTTTTCACGATAACTAACGATGAACGCTCTCCCATCGGAAAAGCTCAACGGTTAACGATAATATTCTTCTTATTTACGGAAAGAAAAGGACATTTTTGTTTAGAATCTTTGGATCATTCCATTGCCTTAGATCTGTGTATTGATTAGGTATATTTATATGTTAGAAGTAACATTCATAACACAGGACGTGAAAAAGCTAGCCTTACCTACTAAGAGCGCCGTCCATAATAAACGTATGAGTAGTTACTTAAATTGCTACCAAATCATCATCGGATCGCCTTTCAGAATGAGAAGGTTTAGGCCATAGTCCACGCTGCTAGCCAAGTGGGGATTGGCAGAGACACATTTGAGAACTTAGGTTTCCTCACGATATTTTTCTTTACCGTTAAAGTAAGAATAAAAATAAGAATCGAACCCCCAACCCCTCGAATAGCAGACCAAAGACTTAACCAGAAGGCTATCATCATTGAAATGGGAAATAATTTAGCAAATCTCAGAATTGCTTCCCTGGGGTACCCACCTATAGGTACCCACAGAACCACATAATTAGGGTTCCGTACCCGAAGAGCGGAAATGGGACCTAATTATTAAACCTCCTCTGTCCATCCGTCTATCTGTCAGCGGGCTGTATCTCATGAACCGTAACTGTAGAGTAACCGAAGGTAGAGTTGAAATTTTCAGTGTGTACTTCTATTGTACTAACTACATAACTAACTAAAACAACTATAAATAAAAATTTCAAAACGGCCGCCATTAAAAATGAAAATACATAATCTTGTATGATGGTATGGCACCATCGATTATGGAACACTTCGTGTGCAAGTCCGACTCGAACTTGGCCGGTTTTTTTTCATAAAAACAATGTTCGTTCTAATTTACTTACATTTTTTTTATATCCTGGCTTGTCTATGTATAATAGATTCATATGCCTAATGCTGTCGCTTTTCAAGTGGGTTTATAGTGCTTAAACTAATTGTGGCTAATTCTGTTGACCTATCTCTAAACTAAAATGACATTGCTACCAAACTCTCAAAATCAAGATCATTTATTCAAAGCAGGTACTTATTGTACACCTTTTGATGGTCAGAATTGTTAAATTTGTAAGATGATATAGTGGTGATTTAATTACGTAACCTTAAAACTAAAGCTACGAGGGTTCTAAATGCGCCCAGGTCTGAGAAGAGCCCACAACTAACTCAGCCGGGCATGATACCTTTCATGCTCCCTGCAGAAAAAAAATTGCTCTAGATTCAGACCTGCCAATTTAGTTTAGAAATTGTGTAAGTAGACAAGAATAATCTACTTACTAAAAACATCAAATAAAACACTTGGTAAATCAATAAAATATTAAAATTTATTGAAAAGTACTTAATAATACGTAACTAATGGTCAATGGGACAGGTTCTAAGCGTAACTAAATTTTAGAGCATTTACATCTTTTTCTTATGCATGTAATAAGAAAAAGATAGACAAACCTAATTTAATTTAGAACTGTCAAACCTCGTGACTTTAGGTGCCAGTCGTGAAACTATTGTTTTGAAGAGTGTATTAAAATTAAGTCTTTTCATTTTCGCTTCTTTTTTAGCAATATCAAAAAGAAAAATATGCAGATACTCTAAATTTAGTTTGGAGATAAACATCAGAATCGACGCCGATGGGTATCTACTTATTTAATTTCAGCATTAATGTAACAGTTCAAAGGAAATGAAATAAATGCAACGTCTGCTGTAGGTATGTAAATAATTTGGTAATCACAAAATGTAAATTGTTTTCATTTTAAAAATATGTGTTGTAAAGGTAGGTATGGCAACCTCCCCCAGTCTCGGTAACTTGAGCGGTCTACTCGGCTTCTGAAGCGAGCTTGGTTGGCTGGAGTAAAGACTTCGGCGGGGAGGAGCAAAGCACGCACATCAGACGGAAAGTGCGGAAACCACCACACCTCTTATCGGTTTCTACACGGCATTGTACCGGAACGCTAAATCGCATGGCGGCACTGTTTTGCCGTAGGGTAGTAACTAGCCACGGCCGTAGCCTCCCACTACATTATTTCAAAAACATTACACCAACAGACATTACACATACATTTCTATATTCAGCAGTTGGAGTCCCAACTAATTTACATTATAAAATGCTATTGGACAGAATTCTTAACTATTCACTTATTTTGGATACAAGATATTTATACAGAGAAAAAAGGATAAGTATTATTCACAAGGCACTGTTGTTTCAATAGTGGTATAGTTTTTGAATATCACACTAATATTATAAAGGTGAAAGTTTGTATGTGTGTGTGTGTGTGTATGTTTGTTACTCCTTCACGCAAAAACTACAGGACGGATTTGGCTGAAATTCGGAATGGAGATAGATAATATCCTGGATTAGCACATAGGCTACTTTTTATCCCGGAAAACCAAAGAGTTCTCATGGGATTTCGAAAAACCTAAATCCACGCGGACGAAGTCGCGGGCGTCAGCTAGTCTCTTATATTGTGAAAAATATAAAGATACTTCTTGTTTCCACCCTGTATACTTATAATTATTACAATTCAAATGCATCATTATTAAATAGTTATTTATTTGTAAAAATATTAGTATGATACTTACTCTATTTGGACGGAGTTTAGAACAGTATTTTATATTCAGCTTACATTCTTATCAGTCATAATCCTAAGACACAATTAATTGCATAAGGAGCACGTAAAGATACTCTTTATACTAATGATATTATAATTATAATATGATATTTTTATGTCATCTACAATATCGTAAAAGTAAAAATTAAGTAATTGATTGGTCACTAGACAAAATACTATGACTACAATACTACACTAGAGGCTAAAAGTTGCAGATGTATGTATGTTATTAAGTATTCATTGGCAGAGCGATAACATTTATTACTAAGTGTCACAGTCATAAATACACCATTTCATATGTGATATAAATAACAAATTATTTACATCAATAGTTATTATCAAAATAAAAATCTATTGAAAGTCACAAATATGTAGGCAATAGCATAGGCTTTTAAAGTAGCAGAAGTATGTACATTAGAAGAATGATTGCATTCATCGGCATAAACACCACATTTCTTGTTATAAATAACAAAATATTGTTCTTCAATTAACTTTGTGTTATATTAAATAATCTGATTGTAAGCAGTGATTACTAAAGTAACAGATGCACATGTATGTTAGAAGAATTTTTGCAGTCATCACAGGAGCAGTAAGCAACACACTTCTTACTAAATGTCATTGTCATAAATACATACAATACATTTCACACATTATTATACCTTATTTAAATATTTATCAATACAAAAATCTATTGTAGGTAAAAAAGATGAAGGCAACAGCACAGGCTATTAGAGTGGCAGATGTATGTATGATAGAAGAGTGATTGCATTCATCGGCAGAGCAATAGCATTCTTCCCAGTAAACTCCATTGTCATAGACACCCCAGTTGCACACACCAGTGACACCAGTTTCGGCGACTGATGCACAACGTCTGATAACTTGCCTCCACCTGCCATCCCCTGGAAAACAACAATTAATTTTTCAGTGACTATATACTAATATTATATGTAATATTATATGTAATATATTTCCTTAAGTTAATATGGCAATTAAAATCTACTGATTGCAACCAGTCATACTATGTATTATCTTTCTGGGCTGGTTTCCGCACTTAAACATTTCCATCTGTTATCAATCCTATGTTGTACGACTATGTATTATATAAGTGGTGTGGATTTTTCATCATTAGGGTTTAGTACGCAAAGGGTGCTAACAGGTCCCTATTACTAAGCCTTCATTGTTTGTCGGTCTGTCTGTCAGCTGGCTGTATCTCATGAACGGTGATAGCGAGTTGAAATTTTCACAGTGCGTATTTCTCTTGCAGCTATTACAACAAATAATAAAAAATCAAGATTATATCAAAATGGCATGAATTTTTTTAAAAAGTAAATAGTGCTATACATTATATGATGTGTAGCACTATTTACGCTTGTGTGTGAGACCAGTTCACACTTGACCAGTTTTTTGGTCCTTAAATATTCGAATTTGAATATTAAGCAAAATACTTTAATTTTTTTTAGTTTACTTACCCTATCAAAAGTTCTTAAAAAATATTTTTATATTTATTTTTGATTTTTGTTATAAATACTTTGAAAGTTTATACCCAGTAGGCGAGTTACTATTAAATATGTACTTCCAAAGTTTTTATTACAAAGTAAGAAGTTGAAAATTATTGATTTATTGATCTCTGGTTATATGGCTTATTGATATTATACTGTTCTAAAACATCCTTCATACTGTTACTTCAGGTAAAAAGAACGCTGGATGATTGTGGACAGGGAATGTCTCTGCAGCCTGCACTTAGATACTATTTATTAAGAGTGGGAAAAGACACATTGATGAATGAACCAATTAAACATTAGTATAGACACTCCTGCTGTTATATCATTTCATACCACTAAATAGATCATAAGTCACCTACTGAGCAGGTACAACAACAGTGGCTATTCCACAAGACAACAAAGTGTACATATTTAAGTAAGGAAGTAATACATAGGTACATTTTCTTCAAATGTACATGATTTACACATGAGTGAACTTGAGTGAAAACAGGAACTAAAAATTTGAAACAGTGCAACCAATTTACTTTCAAATGTATCAAACTAATTACTCAACTGAAAGTAACAACATGCATGCCACATACAGTAAAAACCATTTAAAGTACTTTTTAAGTAAAGTATTTAAAATATGTACATATTTTCACTTTAACACCATGTAAATAACTAGCTTTTCCTGCAATTTTATCCATGCAAATTATGGTTTTTTTACTACTGGTTCTAGAAACTTGAGTTACATAAATATTTTCTATATTATAACGAGGCCCTCACTAATAGAATTATTCAAAAGTTCTACGGGAGCTAGATGGGAGCAGTCAACTAAACCTTTATCACATACGTATATCTTCTAAATTGCTATCAGCTCATACAACAAAGTACTAGTTATTAAATTATCAACTAACATATAAACCCTTTAGGCCCTTGCTGTGTGACTTTCATACAAAATGAACCAGGCATATGAGATTCGTCGCTATTACATTCTACAGCTATGTGGCTGTCTGTGTCGAACTTTTTGTACGCGCCACAATTATCTTCTTCTAAACTCTGTGATGAGGCGCACTGGTAACACCTCACGCAGAAAACTGAAATATTATGAAGAATATGAGGAATAAAAAATAACATGTTTTTCAGAAAAATAATTATTCTGAAACTTTGTTTACCTGTCGGCAGAGTACACAGCGCGAGGAAAAACAATACTTTGATGAACATTTTGGATGGTAAATACTTATTTATGTTTTATTTAATTAGTTTAAGCTTAATTTAAGGCACATTTCAGGTAATAACGAACAGTTTAATTAACATTTAACATTTGAATCTCACACAATCAGTCACACCCTCAAAACAACTGACAACAACCACAGAAGCATGGATATAGGAAATAATAATATTATTGTCAGATGATTGTCAGTCAACATGAATAGCTGTAAAGGTGCTGCCAGGTTTTTATTTCACTTTACCCTTTTTCAATTTACCCTAGATTTTGAATTAGGTGGAAAAAATACCTCTATTTTTGGAATTTTGAACTTTCATATTGCATTATATATTGTAATAATCGTGCTATAAAATTATAGAGGAAATAACAAGTTAAGCAAAATTTTATTTCACTACAATAAATATTATTTAAATTCAATTCAAAGATTTCAGATTCAGATAGTTTTCCCCGTGTCATGTCATGGTGCTTGCCTCACACTAGGTACTGCTATTAAATATCTCTAATTTCCTTTTTGGAGAACATAACATAGCATTTTAAACTTGAAATAACTGCCTACAATTGTAATCTTTTAATTTTATAGTAAGAACTTACCCAAAAACTAGGTATCTTAGTTAAATTTATAGGTGCTCTATAATATATCTTAACAATTCTTTGCAATAGATAACCAACAATGATTTTAATACTTGCGGCATAAGAGTTTTGCCTTAAATCACGGGTAAAATTCACTAAGTTGGTAATATTTCAACTGACTTCAACTCTTGGCTCTATCGTTTTATATTTACCTACCTTAGAGAATATAAATCACTACAGTGCGACAAGGATCTTTTGGCGTGTGGCACCACCATCTTGTGAAGTGTCACTCAGTCCCTTTGTATGCGGTGTTGCTAATTACAAAATCTGAATTTCACTGTTTTTTTTTTTAAATATTAGAGCCATTCCATACACTCAACTTCACGATATATCTTGAAAATAGATGTAGCATAAAAATGTGTCTGCATCTTATTAGCAATAGGTTTTAGTATTTGAGCAGGTAAACATGATAGGTTGCAAATCCATGGCCTTTAAAGGTTTTCATTTTTTTTTTTTCAATGTGGAAACAAGGACGGCTTTCCCAATTTCTCTTTCAGTTAAAATTAAATAAAACTTACTCGATTTTCAACATTTACATTTTCAACATATTCCCTAAACTTGAGAAGATTTATTTGCTGGCAGCCTTTGTTCTAAAACAACACCCTTCTGTCAATGTCATTCAAGTGCCAAAAGATCCTTGTCGGACTATACCTAAATACAGTACTTACGTTTACAAGTCTATGGTTTGTTTAGATTTATTTCGATTTGGTTTTTGAGTGCAATAAAAAAGGTTATAAATTCAGAGTCAAAGTCAATTTCAATTGTTTTCTTTTAACGTAATAATGGTTCGATATTTGAAAATCGTGAGTGTATTTATCGTGCTAAGTTTTGTAGCCGATGGTAAGCACTAAGCAATAAAGCGTTGTTCGCGGTCACGCCCAAAACATCGCCTCAGAATAATAATAATACAATAAACTCCTATTGTTTTTCAGTATATTGTATAAAATGTTGGAACTGCCGATCGAACAATGACCCGAAATGTGCTGACCCTTTTGATAACTCCACTGTTCCAATAACTGATTGTAACCAAGAGAAGGGATTGCCTCATTTACCGGGAATAAGACCGACTATGTGCCGCAAGATAAGGCAAAAAGGTACTCAATATAAGTAATTGTTTTTTTTAGTTACAAGTTAATATTGCGGTTGACGAGAATAGAAAGCAATAATTATGAGGTCTAAAATTCATCTCGATTGCCAGGAAAAGATGCCCCTTGCCTTGACGGTTACCTTTCTTACTTTACCTTTGTTAACCACGGCTATCATAGTTTTTAAACATAGGTCTTAAATAATTTTCAGTTAATGGCGAATGGCGTTACTTCAGAGACTGCGCATATCTGGGTGAAGTTGGAATCCAAGGCGATGAGAGATTCTGCCTGATGAGGACCGGGACGTACAATATCTTCCTTGAATACTGCACTTGTAACAGTAAGGATGGTTGCAACTCCTCCGGAATTTTCAAATCAATGCCTTTGTTGGTGTTCTTATCAGTTATAAGTGTTTACTTTAAGATTTTTAACTAGACTTACCAATTATACTGAAAACCTGATTACATAGACTACTTGCTAATTTTTTAAAATCAGGGGGCTAATATAGAAGTTGTGATGTTCACATTGTGATTGTTCACAACCAAAACATTGGAGCTTTGTTTTCTGTTACTGCTTCATGCTTGCCATGTAACTACACTGTAGGCACAGTAGTTAATCAATTTATTTCATGTGTAAAACAAGGAGTCCAATCTGTAGTTGCAACATGGCGGTTTGCACATATTGTAGACTAAAGATTAAATACACAGACCAGCCGAGACTTGTTTTTGTATAAAGTGCAGTTATTCACCTCATGTTCAGATTAGAACACTTGTTTTGTGCACTCTGTATCTGTGTGCTTAGTATGAACTTACCAACATGATAGAACCTAGTTTACAAAACCAATTTTGTCCATACATCTACAGCCAGCGTTCGAAGCAGAAACTTTTTGAAATTAAAATGGTGGCAGATAACTGACTTTAAATCAAGGAAATGTATGTAGATCCATTTTATACTTTTGGTATTGTATCTTGATGCTCGAATTTTATCAACATTGTTGAGATGTTAAGTCTCATAGTATAGATTAACTAGTCTGTGCATGTGAAACAAAATAATGTGCGACGACATGGGTGTCTATGATAGTGTGTGATTGAATCAAGCTTTTGTTTCCTGTGCAGTATGAGAAAATATTACCCACCTTTTTTTCTTCTCTCTGGGCTGGTTTCCGCACTTAAACGTTTCTGTCTATTGTGTGTAAAAAAAAAATCAGTACCCATGTGCAAACACAATATTCTTTCCAATGGTTTTTAGCATTCTTGTTATGTGATAGCAACTGTAAGTGATTTGTACAATCAGGTTTTTGTTGTATACATTTTTATAAAAGTAGATGCACAAATTTTAAATTTTTTAAGGTAAGTATACTTATTGGGTATGTAAAAGCAATGGTAAACCATTGTTGATATTAAAAATGGTAATGGTAATTTTAATTATTGTGCCTTATCTTATAGTTTTATGAAATCATGACTATTTTTTTTATTAAGAATAGTTTTGGGAAAACTGTTTACTAATAAATGTTATTTTTAAGATTGTAAAATAGATCTGATAAAAAGGTAGCTATATCAATATGGAATCAAATTACCTATTACTAATGACTAGCTTTTAACAGTGACTAATCCAGTTTTTTAAAAATGCCATAGTTGTTAAGAATTTTATTTCTAAGAATCCTTTCTTTTCGTGAGATAAAAGTATGCAATCCAAGACCTAAGCTGTCTCCGTGGAGTATTTAATGCATTTACCATAATATTTAGTATCGTTTAATTATTATTTTACATACTACCTACCTCACTAACATGAATCTCAAAATCCTCAGCAAATGACAGTTTTGGATCTGTTGGATGGATCTTTATTAAGTTAGTTTTTGCTTCGTATCATACCAGTATAAAGTGTTGGTACTTAATACAAAGTAGATTTAAGCTCCTGAAAATTCTTTTCACACAGCCATATATCTATAGAAGACTGAAAAATTCCGACCATTATACATTCCGATTTTTTGTACTTATTTTTAAGAAAAAATAAAGCATGATTTGCAAAAATAATATGTTTTTCTTATAGCTCCTAACACAAATAATAAATACGAAATATTTACCTAGGTTTAGTAATTAACTAGCTATAAGTGCTTATTCATTAATTATTATTAATTATTCACAAAATCTTTTTTTAGGGTACGAAGGGAATAAGGAAATGTGCCTACTTATATATGTATAATTAAATTAATGTATTTTCTTAGGATCTAAATAAAAAACAAATTGTTTTCAAAAATGTATTTTATAGACTTAGAAATAAAACTAAATATTTAACGAAAATGAAAAATTTGATACATTCTAAATTAATATTTCAAGTTAAAGTTAAAACCGTTGATAAACTAGACAGCGAATAATAATCAGCAGACCAGGCCGACAACTGAACATTATATTATATAGAAAGGCAGACAAATATTTTTTTAAATCAACAAGACAATATTAGAGATGATGTTTGGTATTAATAATACATAAGATTTAAATTTTCACTTATGTACAAATAAAATTATAAATAAACCCTAAAATTAAATCTTAACAGCAACAAAACATTACATTTATGAAGTCCTAGAAAACAATCGAGTTAGTAAAAAGAAACATTGGTACGCTTGTCAAATATAACAATCGTTTTTTGATTTTCATGAACATAAGTAGGTACTTTTAAAAAAATCGTTTCAAAAATTAGTCAAATAAGTAGGTAAGTTGATATAAAAATCAGGTAGTTGTTGTTTTTTAATTATTCTAAGAGATTCGATATTTTTCAATATATCATGAGTAGATAGGTATCACTTTACAGTCTACTCTAATGATTTATTATTATTTGGATACAATGTTTAGATACTTTTGTTTTCTTACTCTTTTATATGTTCAGTATAAAAACCTTTAAATAAAGTTTTTGTGTTGCCAACTACAACAATTCTCAATATTGCCATCAACCATCTTATGTACTATATTATACAGCATTCATAATCATAATATTATGCAAAATTATCCACTATTAACTTGTAAAATCATTACCTACATTGTTGCTAATTACAAAAAATAATAGTACCTATACAGCAACAATTACATAAAAAATCACATTACATGCAGTTTGAAGTTGGCAACACTGTATAAGTCCATGAATTTCAAACCCAAAAGTGCTAGAATCCAGAGCCGTAAAGCCGGTAAAAAAACATGGAATTTGAATTTATTCCTATTCCCTAAACATAGGAGAGGTAATTGTGTATAATTTACTGAAGGTAGGTAGTAGATTTATCGAAATAATTAAAAACTTTTGCACATGGTTCACGGTGGGCACAATGCTGTTAAGACAAGGTACTATTGGCGTGGTCCCCAATAATAAATTATTTGACTTATCGTTACTTGAACAGCAGAAGACCAAGAGGGGCCATGATAAGTGCCATAGTCATGCCGATTGCTGAAGCACCGTTGCAGCCGTCATATTCACAGGTTTCGCAGTACAATGGCACTTCGTTTGCTCCATACGAGGACGCTGAACAGGCGGTCGAGTAGTCGTCTTGACGCTTCCACGTGCAGCCACGGGATATAACTAGATTGCCTCCAACTGTAAAAAAAAAATATAGATAAGTAAGTAGTAAATTGGGTTGGTAAATAAAAATTTACCGGCCGCCTACGATTCGGTGACGATTCCGAAAAATCCCTAGATCCCAAAGTTAGGGCTTGGCGTTGATCATGATCAGTCAGTCAGGGCTTCTTATTTTGTTGTAGGCATGAAGGTTTTTAAATAGGTAGTCAAAAGTATTTTTTATAATCCTTGCTTTACAGGGTCCTTTCTTCTAGTCTAGAGTTTTGAGCTATATTCAAAGACCCGTATATTTTTAGGTAGGTATGTTATTTTGCTCTTGTTCGATTATTATTATTAGCTGGCAGTGGATATAACTGGCTTCAGATATTAAACATTAAAACTACGGATGTGATAAGACTGATGTGTATGTGAAATATCAGGGACAGGGGCCTAATTTAACAACATTTTAACGGAATAATTTATAGACTACAGGCCCATGTTTAAAAATGGGTGGGTCATATGAACCACCAGGTGACGTATACAGGACGATATAAGAGCATAAAATAATAAGTTTCAGCACTATGCCGTCACTTGTAAGCTGTCCAACAGAGTGCTGGTGAGAATTGAAAAGTGCAGGTAGAGTGAGTACATTTTGGTCATATATTTTTGTACGGCATTTTTACCATCGATAGATCCATGAAAAATAATAAGAAAGCGCGCAGTGCCGTAAAAAAATGGTGCGCCACAAAGTCAGTAAATGTTTTGATTTTCTGACAATTTCCGGGGTAAATTTGGTCATTTAATTCTGTACGGCACTAGTTTCATACTGTTTCAATACAGCCTCTAATCCATTATTCCGCAGCGCCGTACAAAAATCATGCGACAAGGGGAAAAAATTGAGGGTAGCAACCCCCTCTCTTTCCGTGGTCCGGGGGGTGATTTGACAAAGTACGGCTTTGGTTCCAAAACATTATCTAGCACTCAAAAGTACTATTAAAAATAATGCCGTAAAAAAATTAGTGTTCATTTGAATGTGTATCAATAATTATCTTAATTTCATGGTATACTTAATTTTTAAAGCTGTAAAATCATTTGACTCTGTACGGCAACTTTTTTTTTAACATGATAGTGTAAAATACTATTGTTATATAGTATTGCCGTTCAAAAGAAACTGTTCTAAAAAAAATTATAGATAAATACAAAAACTGAAATTTTTCAAATTATTGCAAAAGTTTAAATATTCATAGATTAATAAAATATAGCAATTTTCTACGCTTTTCCCTTGTTTTAAATAGTATTAAGATAAATAAATTAGGAAAAAATTATGCCGTACATTTTAATGCAGACCATATCTTTTAGGCTGATGAAAATGACGCTACCATTTTAAGGGTGTAGTACTTTATGGCCATCTGATACTGTACGGCATTAACATATTTTTGAAGAGAACAATTGATAATATGATAAAATCACTATGCCGTCTAACTGAAGTGAACGGGTGTGTATATAATATCCACATCCCCTACAAACCTTTGGACCAACGAAAATGTACGGCATGTAAAAAAATATTATCTATGCATAAAACACTTTCAAAATAAATTAATTTTATGTTGTTTCAAATCACCCCCCGGACCACGGAAAGAGAGGGGGTTGCTACCCTCAATTTTTTCCCCTTGTCGCATGATTTTTGTACGGCGTTGCGGAATAATGGATTAGAGGCTGTATTGAAACAGTATGAAACTAGTGCCGTACAGAATTAAATGACCAAATTTACCCCGGAAATTGTCAGAAAATCAAAACATTTACTGACTTTGTGGCGCACCATTTTTTTACGGCACTGCGCGCTTTCTTATTATTTTTCATGGATCTATCGATGGTAAAAATGCCGTACAAAAATATATGACCAAAATGTACTCACTCTACCTGCACTTTTCAATTCTCACCAGCACTCTGTTGGACAGCTTACAAGTGACGGCATAGTGCTGAAACTTATTATTTTATGCTCTTATATCGTCCTGTATACGTCACCTGGTGGTTCATATGACCCACCCATTTTTAAACATGGGCCTGTAGTCTATTACGTCAGTCTGCTAATAATAAATTGGCCCTGCGAAGCAAGACGAGTCAACTGTGAACCAAACAGGCAATGAGTAATATCGTAGTTAGGTACAATAATTCTGATGTCAGACTTGGCTCACGGTCGATGTGGGCAGGTAAGAAAGCGTAGGTAGCCGTAACAGCTGAGTAACTAGATACATACTGGATTTGCATAATACAATCGAAACGAGTAGGTAAAGTGCTATCCCACTTCTGACCTAAAGGACTTAAATAGGAAAGTTTTAGTATTAGGTACCCATCGTACAATCTGAAGAATGACTCGCCCAGACTCGCCATATCATTTGGTCTGTTTCAACTGTCTATGTTTAGAATGTTTTGTACTAAACCGAGAAAATTGTAATACTTAGTTAACCAGGTTAAGAATCCTTGAAGTCGATTACTAAATGACCATTTTAAGAATTAATGACAAGTTTTATGCTCAGATGTGGTACGGGTAACTACCTAATATAGATGGTGGTTAAGGCAAAATGAATTGTAATACATAGGTAGGTAAGTATATCGTAAACCACACGTAGCATGAGTAACCACTTAGCAAAAGTCCGATAATTTTCATGAAAGTCATGCAAAACGAGATCATGTTGGATTTCATTTTCAAGGATCTTGGAGTACGGAGGTGGAAGCGAAGGCAAAGGCCAATTATCAAGAACAATAGAATTGAAAGAACAACACTGCATTGCGTTGTAAACGCAATTTAGAGTGTTAGATGACTTGACAAAATGTTGAACGCTACTTTATAATGGATGGCGGTTACATAATAGGTACTACTTAAGAGGGGTTTCTCCGTCACTCGCTCCATATAAACGTAGTTCGTCTCTCATTGGAATACTAACCAATCATACTCAATGGAATTTTGTAGAAATGTTCCGGGAACTAATATCTATGCCTATGGTTTCCAGATTTCCGTTAAAATATTCGGTTTCAAAGTTACGCGGTCTTAAAAATTCACATACAAATCTTTGAGCCCGGACGAAAGGGTCATTGCAGTAGGTACTGGTTGAGTTAACTTACTGTATTTCTTCATCTTTTTGCACGCTGATTTTGAAGTCGTGAGGTAGGGGTAGGTAGCACCGGTGTTGGCATCGCAGTACTCGAGCCGGAATAGCCCTGAGTTATCCGCTAGGCTAGGGACGAAAGGGTCGTTGCAGTACGGGTTGAGGTCCGACGAACACGTCCAGCATCGGACTGCCTCACCTGAAATTGAAAATGTTGATGGTCAGTGATGTTTATTAAATAACTAGCTGATGCCCGCAGCTTCGCCCGCGTGGATTGGTCAGATCAGGATTGAGGAGTTGGAATCCAAATTTTTTATAAAACAATGTCGCAAAGTTCCCCTATCGATTAAAAAAGAAATGACGCAAATCGGTTCAGAAATCTCGGAGATTTCGGTGTACATAGGTAGAAAAACACAACTCCCTTCTTGAAAGTCGGCTAAAAAAGTAGCCTATGTTACACCCTGGTCAATCCTCTACTTATCTGTGAAAATCCCGTCAAAATCGGTTCAGCCGTTCCAAAGATTAGCCTTTTCAAACAGACAGATAGACAGACAGACAGACAGACAGACAAAAATTTTAAAAACGTGTGATTCAGTGTTGGTATCGTTCAAATAACAAGCTCATATAGCTTAATATGAGGTAGTTATTTCGAAATTACAGACATACACTCCAATTTTATTTATTAGTATAGATAATCGGACTACTTCTTAGTCGGTTACTTTATAGTAACTGACTAAGAAGTATCGAGGAACCAACTACTAAAATATGGCTAGGATAAGTCGGAAATGTTGCATTTCAGCGTGCAACATGAACGCGACTTCTACAGGCTTCCTAACAATAATAATATTTCTAATTAATAGATATTTTAAACCATTTATATAAAACATAATCAGGTAATTACCAATTATTATTATTATTCTTTTAAAAAATCAAGGCAAGAACGGCAAGAACGGCAAGAAGTGGCAAGAATAAAATTCAGACCTTGGGTCAATATCCGGAATTATGAACAATATAAATTGAACAGACATTTTAATCTTAAAAATTAAGTTGCCTAATTGTAAATGCCTGGGAATTTTTAAAAATAAATTCAAAAGAATTCAGTTTTTATGACAGATAAAATAATTGTACCTATTTCTAGAATATATGACATCGTTAAGGTTGGTACCTTCCACTTGTTAAGAACAATAGCGTGACAAAAAGTATAGGTATCTACCTAAGTATCTATGTACCAAAGTATAATGCATAATTTATAGTTACTCATTGTTTCCCACACATAATACTTATACAAAGCGAAAAATTAATAAATTCATAATCATTGTTTCGAGCGAATGATAAAGCTTCATTTACGCCAGAGACATTGCGGTACGCCACAGGGCCGCACGGCATGGTACAATAACACACATGGTCGCAAAGGAGCAAAAATCCTACTAAGTAGTCCTATAGACATGTCGCATGTTGCTCTGGCGTAAAACAGTCTTTATAGGCAGTTTTTAAAGTTTTAAGAGCATCGCACACTGCCCCAATACACTACTTGACCAAAACTCTGCACTCTGCCATCTTTTCGAGAGGGAGCTACTTGGCGTTCATTTGCTAGGATATTGGCTTGCCGACTATTGCGGTTTTTCATATAAACTACAGGACCTACCTAGGATGGAAAAGGCTCTTGTGTACCTAGTTAGCAAACAAAGTTTATACTGGAGCTTTAAATTCATTGCACTACTCGTACATGGAGGATTGTTACTGAGCATCAATTCAGTAAAATAATATTATAAGGTATGTATGTATATTCAAATCTGTGAAATAATTAAGATAGGAATCAGAAAAATATAGGAATCAGATAAATATATATATAACCCATTCACACGATTTTAAAAGTTTTAAATATTTCAAAAATTCGTTAATATACCTACTTGCTTTATTATGTAAGTACATATATTAATTTATCGTATGTCAAACTTTTATGTCAGAACGCTATTGTTATTTCGGTTCGAAAAAACTGCCAACCCTATTTTCGCGCTTAACCGATTCCGTTTTTTGCATTACCTTCATTTTTATGATGCCTCCAACTTCGACGGTTAAATTCAAGGTTCTTACTGCGATTATTTATGAATTGATGGAGTCGTTTTTCTTACCGTCACGGTTCCGTGACGACAATAACACTCTTTGTTTATTTACTAAGGTAAAGGTAAAAGTTGTTTTTATAGGTGTTAGGGTTGACTGCGGTCTTCCCTGCGTAAGCCAGCCCCTTAAATGAAAAACCCCTGGACATTCCCCCGAAAAATGTATCAAATGACGTACAATCAACTTTTGGTGGGCAAGGGGAGAGTGTTATTACCCGACCTATTACAGTGAACCAAATCCTTGGCCATAATGTTCAAGAAAAAGAGCATTTTTAATATGGCGTGCTATTCGCTGTACCTAATTGGGAAACCACATACGTAATTATTATTGATTTTACGAGAATGGGCCACTATTTTGTCCACTTTTCGTGGTGTATGCTTACTGCAGTAGCTAGGTAGGTACCTATTACAAAAATGTACTTATATCTTAATACCTACTTATATATTTTATCTGTACCTAGGTTAATATACAAGTACATAGTTGTTTTTGTTTAAATTGCAGTCACGTTTACTAGCGGAACATTTTATTTTGTGTACTACTTACCTAGATACCTAGCTAGGTACTATCATACTATGTTGTATCTAATAACAATTACACTAAGTTGAAATGTATCTTGGTGTCTTGGAAATATGGTGTATATTGCCAATTCGATTGTATTGTGTAAGTTGTAACAACTTGTATCATGATTCATGGTACATACGCTGTTTCTGATAAGAAACAGGTATCTACAGGTGGTACATACCTACCATACCTATAGTATATGTATACCTATACTATACCACGAAACGACATAATGTTATAGAAACAAATTTTATAAATGGTAGGTATAGGTCTCTAATTAATGTACCTAGACTGCAATCAATCTTAGGTAATAAGTAGAGTAGCTACAACAATGACAATGCAGCCTAAGGTGGAGCGCGCCATGGGTTGCCTAGAACTTAGAAGACACGTACCTACTACATAATTATTCACTAAAGAGGTTTTTAGGGTTCCGTACCTCAAGAAGAAAAACGGAACCCTTATAGGATCACTTTGTTGTCTGTCTGTCTGTTTGTCCGTTCGTCCGTCCGTCCGTCGTGTCTGTCAAGAAACCTTATAGGGTACTTCCCGTTGACCTAGAATCATGTTTGGCAGGTAGGTAGGTAGGTCTTATAGGTTCACTCTTCTGTTGAAGGTATCAAGGAAAATGTAAACCGGAAGGATGTTCAGTAGTGCGTACTACAGAAATGACTAAATGAGGAACGAATCACTCCATAGTCCGTAGTTCCGTACCTTGTCTGTGGAATCACGACTAGGTTGGTATGTAGGGGTTGCACCCTTATAATATTGATTGCGCTAATGGTAAAAGGACGAGGGAGGAATCAGGTCGAATAGTTCCTCAGTACACACTCCGAAATATATTCTGTAGGATACCAGTGATTACGATAATATGTATAGTGTATTCCTATATAAATATACCCCTGTTACTTATTTACTTTATTAAATTATATACTTACACGTATAGGATAACGATTACTAAGAATACGAAGGTAGTATACCTACTGGATCTAGGACTTTGCAGGTGCGTATCCTACTTACCGCTCAGCACACAAGCGGAGTGAACGAACTGTGACACATTGTTACAATAGCTTAGTAGATACCATATGGATAACATAGGTAGGTAGGTTACATAGAATAACAACGTACGCATTACTGTCAAGTCGCACCTAAGCGTATTTTTTTAATATAATAGGTATAAGTTAGGTAGGTACCTAGGTATTTTTTTTCCTCTCTCGTCTGGCTTTACAAAGATTAGCCAATGTCAAGTTTGTAGTTATTTGTAACAAATTAGTTAAACTATACAAGTATGGACCCCGTCTGTGCCGGCGCTCGCCGACACACGCACAACAAAAAAAAACACTCCAAAAAGGCAGAGCACGCCCGCCAGCTAACACCAACACAGACGAAGTCCGTACCTAGGTATATTATATTGGTAATAATATTATGTAGATACCTAATAGACATTTAAATCTAAATTATTAAACAAAATATCAGTTACTAGACATATTTTACACAGAAGTACACAAAACACAATCAAAAGTAATTATTTGTGTGGTGTACAGCAATTGGAATGATTCTGTGGTGACTGCATATTATTATTTTTATACTATATACAGGGTTACTGGTAATATGTCGGCAATCTGTTAAGGGGGTGTAGGCGAAGTAATTTGCTACCAAATGACCTCTAATGACCCCTAGGCAAATGTCAACCATTTTCGAGTAATTTGACTTTTTGTGTTTTTTAGAAGAATTTGAGGTATGCAACTTTGAAAATTTATAAAAAAAAAACCAATGCATGAATTTTTTTATTTTTATTATTATTTGCTTGTTAACACTTCAATACATAATAATCAACCATAAAATGATACTTATCTTTAATAGTTTTTAAATCACAGCTACAAATCTGTACAAGTTTCATAATTTACACCAGGTGGTCTGACAAAAATGGTCGATTTATGTAAAAAATTACTGAAGAACTTTATCGGCAGAACACATGAAAAACATGTACAACTTCTCAGCTATCCAACGAGATACAATATGGTACCAGAAATTAGGAATTGGCCGAAAAAAATGCAATTATTGTGAAAAAAATGAAATCGTCTTAAGAATACGAAATAATATCTCAACGTCGAATTTTATGGTAATATTCTTATTTCTTATTTAGGATGAGTAATGAGTTATAATTAATCTTACAATTCATTTTCGAAGTATAAAACTCTAAAAATAACACTCTAAAAATAATGAGAGTTCCAAGAATGACATTTTTAATCCTTTGTGTGAACACGTGCACCAATCAGCGCTCTCGGATAAGAAGAGCTTAAAAACATTATCTAGTGACTGGATAGAAAAAACAAAGGCATAAATAGCCAGATTTGCCTAACATTTTTCAGAGAATAGGATAATAATTAAAGCACTGGCAAGTACAACAACATTAGGTGAAGGGTGGGATCCTTAACTTATTTAATTGTATTGTATTTATAAATTCTTAGACTTAAAAGATAAGACATTTAAAATGTTTCATAATTTGCGCAAAACTGCAAAAATTTACAGTTTGCTTGTGCCACTCGTACTGTACAGATCATCTCTACCTAAGTTGGTACCTACATCATTGTGAATTTGGAAGTGAATTGACCTGGCTTTTTCTTATGGACTGTTTCTGGCATACTCTGTGATTTGGCTTGTGATTGGACTCTGATTTATTGCTCTCCCGACAATTTGGCGCGTCAAAAGGACTAATGGCTGCAGAAAGAACCCAGTACTCCGATGAGGAATATGCCAATATCCTTTTTTGTTATGGATATTGTGACGGCAATGCTTTGGCCGCTCGCCGTGAATATCTTCGCCGATTTCCTGGCCGCCGAGTACCACACAGGTCTGTCTTCAGTGATGTTTATCGAAGAATTAGAGAGACGGGACGGCTGCAGAGGAGACACGTGAATTCTGGAAGACCACGTGTGTACGCTCGAAGTGACGAAGTGCTCGTATGAGACTTTTTTGAAAGAACATTTATTTGCATTAGTAGAAAACGTACCTCTGGAAATAAGAAGAGGAATGAGATTCCAGCACGATGGATGTCCAGCACACTGGAGAATAACAGTTCGGCAATGGTTAGACACTAATTTTCCCAATCGATGGATAGGCAGAGAAGGCCCAACTCCTTGGCCAGCAAGATGTCCAGACCTGACACCTATGGACTATTATGTCTGGGGACATATGAAGAGCCTAGTGTACGATGTCTCACCAGTGCCATCAGTCGAAGAATTGAAAATTAGAATAATAAATGCAGCTAATTCAATAAGAACCAATTTGACTAGTAATGTAGTAAAATCTCAATTAAGAAAAAGAATGCGCCTGTGCATAAGAAATAGAGGGTCACATTTTGAAAATGAACTTTAGAATTTAGTTTTAATGGCTTAGTGTAACTTATCTACGTAATTATTTTAAACTTCCTAAACGATTATTGTAATTTTGGATTGCAGACGATTTCGTCTTTTTAACAATAATTGTATTTTTTTTCAGCCATTTTCTGATTTCTGGTACCATATTGTATCTCGTTGGGTAGCTGAAAAGTTGCACATGTTTTTCATGTGTTCTGCCGATAAAGTTCTTCAGTAATTTTTTACATAAATCGACCATTTTTGTCAGACCACCTGGTGTAAATTATGAAACTTGTACAGATTTGTAGCTGTGATTTGAAAACTATTAAAGATAAGTGTCATTTTATGGTTGATTATTATGTATTGAAGTCTTAGCAAGCAAATAATAATAATAATAAAAAAATTCATGCATTGGTTTTTTTTTTATAAATTTTCAAAGTTGCATACCTCAAATTCTTCTAAAAAACACAAAAAGTCAAATTACTCGAAAATGGTTGACATTTGCCTAGGGGTCATAAGGGGTCATTTGGTTGCAAATTACTTCGCCTACACCCCCTTAACGGATTGCCGACATATTACCAGTAACCCTGTATATTACCTACTTACATAACATCATAGACCCATAACACCTATCCAAGATACCGAAATTAGATTAAAGCCCAAAAATTTGATATTATGGCAAGGTATCGTGACAGAAAGATGAAACAAGTTTAACACCAATGCCCAAAATTTGCCTAAAATAAAATGATGTTTTCACAGCCAGGTCTGTCAGGTTTAAAATAAACACGCGGTTAATGCTTGTATAATCGGTAGCTTTGTGGTAAGAGTTATAAGAACGATGTCTTTAAAATAGCTAATGGGTTGACAAAAGTCGTGGCCGGCCTTTTTATTTAGCCAAGAATGTAGATCTAGTTTGGTGGCTATGTATAGATAGGTACCTTTGTACTTACTTAATAATAATATTTATTAGGGAATCGCGTTAAGTACCACTGCCTAGGCTAGGCAGGAGGGTCCAATAAAAAAAATTATTTCATTGATTAAAAAAAATATTGAAGAGTTCTAATAAAGATAATGAAATATAAAAAAATAAAGTTTTTTTACGCACAAGCAAGATACTGAAAACATAAGGTAAAAATAATAATGTAACATAAGATCAAAATGTTATCTGTAATCTGTTCCTTGAACTGTTCGTGTAATTTTAACTAGGCATGGAAATTTTTGGAAATGAAAATTTGGCAATCAACTTTGCTTGATTTCTACGGGTTTATTTATTTAACGATAACCTTCCTTGAATCGCTGTAGGTGCAACTGGTCCTAATTTAATCTTCTCTGACCTAACATTACATCATGGACGACTTACGTAAACGTTTACAACTATCTCTTTATTACTTTACCGGATAGTAGGTATCTAAATCTTATACATGGTGTGCTCATAACATCCCAGCAAGCTGAAGTTAGCAGTTGGGAGTGTTGGGACCAATGTCTAGACTAGTTTAATTGAATAAAAATAATTTGAGTTTGAGTTTGAGTTTGAGACTTATCCATACTAAGATTATAAATGCGAAAGTGTGTCTATCTGTCTGTCTGCTACGTTTTCACGACCCAACCGCTGAACCGATTTTAATGAAATTTGGCATAGACTTGGGATACATCCCGGGAAAGGACATAGGCTACTTTTTATCCCGGAAAATCAAAGAGTTCCTACGGGATTCAAAAAAACCAAAATCCACGCGGGCGAAGCCATGGGCACCCTCTAGTCAAAAAATAATGAGCCTTGTAGCGTGAAACATGTGGAAGATATTATGAGGATTCAAAGATTTCAAATTAAACTCTAACAACCCTGCAAACAGTTGATTGTATAAAACTCATAAAAAACTTCTGTAAACTCGAAGGACCTTTGGACGTTTGTCAAAGAGGACGAAAATCTATGGCACTAACTATGTATTTGGTGGGTATTCATTTTTGTATATGATTTATCAAACACGCTGTATATATTATGTATCTACCTACCTAACACTGGTCACTTCCGATGTGTTACGAAATGTTGAATCGAAGCCAAACCATCGCACGTGTTTAGCCAGCGTTAATTTTTATGTTAATATTGTTATTGTTAGACGCAAACTAACTAATTTCTGAATTAGTTTTATAATTAACTGCAACCCGTTTTATTTGAATACCTAAACTTGTTTTTCGCGGGATAAAATTAGCCTAGATCTGTAGATAATATAATCAACTCATTATAATGTAGGTACCTGCTAGTGGAAGTCCGGTCAAAGTCCGTTCTGCCGTTTCGAAGATTTATCCGGAATTCGGAGACAGAGATGTAATAGACAGACAAACACAAAATAAAATTGATGTTACAGACTGTCTATCGTGTTTGTCAAGAAAACCTATAGGTTACTTCCCGTTGACCTAGAATCATGAAAGACATATAGGCGTAGGTCTTATAGCACAAGAAAAGTAAAGGAAAAAATCAGAAAACCGTGAATTTGTAGTTAAATTACATGATTTATCGTGTGAAATGTCGAAAAAATACCCGAGTACCGAACCCTCGGTGCGCGATTCTGACTCGCACTTGACTGTTTTTTTAGGTAAATATTACAAAAAACTAAGGACACCTAAGTACCTTAGTATTTGCCGTATTTATGTAGGTAGGCTTCACTTATTCAAGTTGTCCTCAGAACCGTTTAGGTTTTATTCTAGTTAAGCAGGTAGGTACCTTCTCTATAAGGCATGGGTCACGAGGTCGACACCCATTCTATTTTTTCTAACACAGGTAAGATCGCTATTCAAAATGTTCATTATCATCAATCAATGTATTCTTTCGACGCCACAATACCGCTACAATATGAGCAATACGCGATGATAGTGCTATGGTACCTACTTGCCTAGTACCTAGTACCTACTTAGGTGTGGCGCGGAAAATCACTAAAATGTATAGATTGATAGGGTAAGCATAAGCAATGACTATTCCGAGTAACTTACCGATCTGATGTCATAGTTATTTTTAGAACTATCTCATATCAATTAATTAATATTTATAATTAAGAGATAGTAGGTATACATAATATAGTATATTGTCTTTATCAATTCTATCTAACTATCTTTTAATAACTATTATTGATACAGGTACCTAATACATAGCCATTATGAAATTGTAGTGTAGAGCCTAGGTATTGTAATACGGCATTGCCATTGGTAAGGCTGTGGCTGAGATACTGTAAATCAAGCAGCATTCCCCGCGTAGAAATTCGTCCTACGAAAAATTCGCTATAGGTACCTACTTATAATTCTCCAAAAAACCCCGTGCATATTTTTTAGTCGCAGTATTTTAGAATTCTGCTTGGACTACTGGGTTATCTGTTGGCAGTTATATTTGAATGGCTTTAATTAATAATATTTTAGTTTTAGTAATGAAATTAATTATATACTATACCTACCTAATGAATTTCTAATTTTATTTGGCTGTAATGCGTTAGAAATGAATTTTCCAGGCAGTAGAATTCGAGATAAGGAGACCTCGCAGAAAATTCATGCGCAGTACACTTTCGAATCTTTCTACGAGAATTTGGCGATTTGTTTAGCTTATCTCTATAAGGAAAGATAGAAAACTATGTTTATCTGCTTACTTAAGTTATAGTATATGTATTTTTTGTAACAAATAAAAATATCTAGGGCCCTTTATAAGTTTATCACGAGAGCTATAACTATAATAACTCAAATGTGCTTAGGGGACATTACAAAATCGAGGGTCGCAGACGTCGTTAATTAGGTACGTTAAACTACTTATAAAAGAGCAATTTGTCCTCTTCCGGAGTTTAGAACCCTCGATGTCACATCGGTTATAACTTTAATACCTCGATAACAGTGAACTCGCCAGTATGATTTAATTTAAGAGGAGTCAAGTCGTCGCGCGCTCCTAACGAACGTAATTTCGTTCTCATTTGAAACTAGGAAAACTCTAGAAGGTAGTATTTTCCAGACATGTTCTAGAAATTAATACCTATATTTTGGTTTTCCATGTTTCTGTAAATGTACCTACCTACCTTTAAAGTTGCCGGCTGAGTTTGGTGTGGGCTTCTTCTCAGACCAGGGCGCGTTAAGATTTATTTTAAAACCCTCGAAACCCTCGTAGCTTTATTTTAATTTTGCGATATTAATTAAGTATCATCATTGAACGAATATGAATGAATGAATTGAAATGAATTACAAATTCCACAATTCACAATCAAAAGGTGTACACTACAATGGTAGATGCCCAATTTGAATTCGTGATTTGAGTCGATTCAACTCCTATTTCCTTAATCTTCTTTATTTTTAATTTCGAATTTATTGTTCTACCCTATATCTACCTACTTATGTCCTTTTTTACGAACTTTTACTATAGCTTCAGAATATCTTCAAGTTCTTGAGGGGTACGGATGTAACCAACCCACGCAGATACAATAGGTAGTACCTCTATACTTAAGTCCGACGTAAAATTTTAGAGCATATAGATTTTTGTTGCGTCTACACTCTACGCAATACGCATTCAATTTTACGTGAATGACATTAAAAAGGCTAAACTATAGACCTACCTCTTACAATATTAAATGCATTTTATCTACACCACTCTACACATTTACCGTAGCTAGGTAGTCCTAACTAACAGCTATACCTAGTTACTAACTACCCAACACGACGGTCATTGTCTCATGACCATTAATTTTTGTAAACGATGACTAACATGACTCCTGACCTGCCTGGCCTCTGTCCACCCCGGACGGACCCTGGCCTCATAATGAGGCGAACTTATTGTTGACTAGCCCAATTAAAGATCATCACGCATTGCGTCTCTATTACCGAATAGACCCCGAGGTTAGCTTGCCGGTAACAACTGGTAGGCTACTTAACTGGTAAACAATAACAATTTATATCCTGAGTATCATGATTCACTTCACGATCCATATTATAAATGCGAAAATGTGTTTGCTGGTTTATTGGTTTATCTTTCAATCACATCGCAATGGATGGAGCTATGCAATGGAGCTACACAACGGATCGACGTGATTTTTCGCAAGAGTACCTATATGGGGACTTGGAGAGTGGAAAATGATGTAGGCAGTGGAGTGCAGTTCATAGAAGCATAAAAGCACTGCTTTTCCAAGTTAAAATAGCTTCGTGCTCTTTTTTCGTGATTTTTCATAAAGATATTCAATAACAGGTAATCTAACTAAGTAATGCCTACCCTAGCTTCAAATCCTGCGCATGTCACTGGATGTAGGCTACTTTTTATCCCTAAAAATTAAAGAGTTCCCTAGGGATTTTTAAAAACTAGAGATTTAGGTTTTCGTACTGACCCCAGATTTTCAGAACTTAGCTAGGTACAAACTCGAGTAGTTATGGTTATTGTTTTTAGATATAAGGAATTGGATCATAAGAATTTTGCTTATTTATAAAGCTACCTAGTAATAGAGTTCTGACCTATAAGGTGTAAATTAAAACTGTCACAGACGTACCTATAGGAGGGTAAGTTTAACACGTACCTAACATGTTAAACTTACCCTCTGATTGCATCGGGGGTTAAAATAATACTCAATGATCGATATTCTGTCACCTGTGTGATTGATGATAATGATTTATCTACAAAGATATCTCTTGATCATTAGTACCAAAAAACCATAATTTCCATTCCCATCTTTGCCCTGAATCACTCAGTATATAGACTTAGTACCTGTTTACTAAATAAATTGACTTCTGAATTAAATCGCCGCGCTGGACTCAAAACGTGTACCTCTAACCTATAAAATACCCACCTACGTAACCGTAATGTGAAGTTCATATTTTCAGGGTCGGGACCCACGATAAATTTTATCATGGCTGTTACATACCTACCCTACTTAATAATATTATGATACATTATATATTCGACATACCTAACATACATACAGATATTCGATATAGGTACCTAATCAAATTAAATATCACAGGCTACGACTTTAGGCAGGAATAAAATCTACAGGGTCCTTTCTAGAATAAACAGTACCTAGTAGGTACTTACCTATTTATAAGACAATGAGATAATGCCCGTAATTTCAATATACCTAACTAGGGGTATTAAAAAAATCCTGAGGGAAATCTTTAAAAAGTAGCATAACTCTGTACCTACTCAATTTCATCAAAATCGGTTCAACGGATGCGCACGCCGTGAAAAACTAGCAGACAGTTACACCAAACCCCTATTTCACCCATTTAGGAGTATAATTTTCAAAAATCCTGTGCTCCTGAATTATCGTTCTCTATTTACATAATAGTAACAACTCCACGATAGCGTGATTTGCCACCATCAGCCAACAAAAGATATTAAAGTGCCGAAATTAGGGACTGGGGTCGTTTTTTATTAAATTCGATTGGAAATTAATTATGCGGGCTTTCTGATAAAGAAACGATACCTACCTATTACTAAGTATAAAGATAAATAAATTGATGAACAATTGAAGTCTCACTAACATGGTCGATCGATAAAAGATTGAAAGCCGGGAGTTATATACTTACCTACCTACCCTCGGTGCGCGAGTCTGATTCGCACTTGGTCGGTTTTTCAATTATTATTTTACATATTCCACTGAGAGTGAACTTTATAAATATCTGTAATTATTTATTCAAACAAGGATACCCGCGGGTATATATTAATAACGAGTTATTTACGTGACTTGTCTTTAACATAAACGTTTTTATGATAGTACATACTACATATACATAATTTGACGATATAAATATATGCGGATGAGTCATGAATCAAATCTTATAAGTAGGAGACATAGATCATCAGTCGATCAGGTAAAAATTTGAATTTTCCGTCCAAATTTATGAAAAAGATAAAGTTGAAAACTAAAACCCGACTGCGATCGTCTTAATAAACGCTGAAATATTAGAGTAAAATTGTTTTTCTGTGGCTTGGCATATTTTAATGTTATTATACATTTATTTATACACATGAGCTCAGAATTTTCTCCTTTTGAATGTTTTTTGGTAAATAAACGTTATTATTATTATTATTATTTGACATCCCACTCGATACAATAGCAAAAAAAAAATTTTGGAGACCTCCACTTTTTTGATGTAACATCCGTTAGGTAAGTTTTTTTCGTATAAAATATAGCCTATGTTAGCCGGACCTTTACAACGAATCAATTGACACCTCATTCATCAAAATTGGCCCAGTAGCTTAGGCACTAATACACAGAATCTGGATACAAATTAAGTACATACATACATAGACAGCTAAAATCATAACCCTTCCTTTTGGCTTTGCCGCAGTCGGGTAATTAAAGTTAAAGGAAAAGAGCTGCTTCATGAATATTTATGAAAAACATGAAATTGTAGAAAAAACTGTAAACCTTTGTTGTAGCACTTACGTAGGTAATAATAAGCTAAACATTGATAAAACTCGATGCTCGAACTGTTTTTGTGCATTGTCCATTCAGCAAGAGATAAAAATCTTGTTTTCGTTTTGAGGTCATGACTCATGGAGCATAGAATTATTACGCGTTTATCAAATAAAATTAAATATCTGCTTTAAAACGTCGTTGAGGAAACCTGCAGGCCTGAGAGTTCTCCATAATGTTTTCAAAGGTTTGTGAAGTCTGGACTATTGGCCATATACAGGGTGTTTGGTAATTAGTATATAATGACGACACGTACCCATGCTACTTTGATGTGATAAACACAATGCTGAAGTATAATGACGAAATAAAATTATAAAAATTTCCATACAAAATTTTAATTTTTTTTATGACCCAGTTTTCATGGCCCTAACGTGCCCTAACTCACTGAGATCGTTGGCCATCTTTAGATAGGCCGAGGCCAACGATCTCAGTGAGTTAGGGCACATAAGAGCCATGAAAACTGGGTCATAAAAAAAAACTTAAATTTTGTATGGAAATTTTTATAATTTTATTTCGTCATTTTAAAGCATTGTATTTATCAGATCAAAGTAGCATGGGTACGTGTCGTCATTATATACTAATTACCAAACACTCTGTATAATTCTGAGGGGAAGCCCGTTCTCAGTAGTGAGCCGGTGATGTAAGATCATGATAATGATGATGATACCTATTGATATAAATATAATAGGTTCGAGTATAAAGAAAAATAATTATGGTTTACTTCGTACGTATATTGGAATTAGCTGCGTCTCACTCACCTGTTTTAGTTAGGACCTACCTAAATACTTACAGGCGTGTCCTAAGAGCTGCCCTATACCTTTACGGTACATATACAATTATACAATATACCTACATACCCATTATGGCTATGCTCGTATACGGTAATAATATCAATGTAAGAAAGTGTGTCAACTATACAGCGCATAGTTTTAAGTGAAAGTGTTGTAAAGTTGGGCATGGAATAAATAAATAATAGTAAAACTTGGGGCCGCCATTCAGGTAGGTACTAAATACCTTATCTTTATGAAAGTAGGTCTTTCTTTTTTTGAAAGCTTTTTATTATGGTTTACGCTACCCACGGAGAGAAGTTACCTAATAGAGTATCGGATTCATCACCAAAGACAAAAAGTACTCTTAGTTTATACGGAAAACATAGCCTATGTTTGTGATTGGTTGGACATTCGAAATGGCGAACGTCTACCGAATTTTTTTTCTTTATATTTTATATGGGATAATTAATAACTTGAATAAATCCATTATGTTTTAGGATATCGTATCTCTAGAGAAAAGGGAACCCTATAGGATCACATCGTTGTCTGTCTGTCTGTACAGACAGAACAATTAAAAAGTATTATTTCTTGTAGGTACGTTGGTAGGAAACGGAACCCTTCGTGTGCGAATCCGACTCGCACTTGACCGGTCTCTACAAGGTTAAATATAACTACTTAAACTTTTTTTTTTTGTGTAAACAAACAGGACTACGTACCACAATTTCTAACCATAAAAAATCTAGGCACACTTTTTCTACCGGAAAACCGCCAGTCTTTGCGGACAATACAAGTTTTGGACGTACGAGTAGCTCAACACGAATTTTATCAACCGTATCTACTCGTATGTCACCGGTTACGGATGAATAACGTTACTTTACGTTAGGTAATTTTATCTCAGACTTAGATAATAAACATCTAATTGGTCAGATCACAAAATAAAATATGTGTAACCTACTTACCTACTATACAGTGTTAGGCTCAAATAACGAAAACGCTTACTGAGCGAAATAACAGCTTACGACGCGTTCTGGTTCCTTTAAAATGACCAATCAGCCCACAATGGTTTCTTTCAAATATCCACATTGTGCAATTCGTGTTATCGCATGCTCATGAATGACGCCTTGAGGCAAACACAGAACGTACACATAGAGATATTAATGTTTTCAAGATATTCGAATTGTGAACATTTAAAAATCCCAAATCTGTTTATAGTCCAAGGACTGATCGCAGATAAAAGGAAAATAATAGAAAAAAAAATTACTTATATTCGACCACAACACATTAGGGTCAAAGTACGAAAACGCTCAACGCACAATGGTCGAATATCATGAAAGCTGCGACACTCCTTCATACTACGTGGCGAGTAACTTCGCTATGTGGTAAGTGATCGTGCCGTGTTAGCAATCATGGGTAATTTTAAAAGTGACATAACACGAATTTCGCGATGTGAATGTTTTTAAAGAACTCACAACGCGTGGTCAAAGTGAACTAGAGTGAGGGACTCTCTGTTTATCCTGAAGTGATACTCATAGTGGATATGGGTGATGTGAAATCAAAGAAAAATAGGCGATTCATGACATTTGACGCCTGCCTGTGACATCGAAGCCTCTACGTTTTGTTACAAGATCGTGAACTGTGGCGTGGTGGCGACTTTTTCGCTCAATGAGCGTTTTCGACACAGATAAGTTGTTTACTTTCTTTGAGCCTAACATATGCAATGCAAATATAAATTGCCGCTGTTTTTGCAACGCTAGGTGAATAAGTGGAAAAATTGGGAGGCAAATGCATTGTCGCAATGATTTTATACTTGGGTTTGCAATTCAATTGTCCATGATTAGGATTTTAGGCCCAAAATTCATTATCGTAACAGCTCTATTTTGCAATATATTGTGTAACTTATCCGTTGCTTATTTATTGGAATATACAATACCATGTAGCATGGCTTATGAACACGCCACGCTTTATTATAATATTCAAGTGGCTTCTTAAATAATAATCTTATAGATAATATTATACCCACGCACAGAATAAATAAGTACGTGACGTAGCAGCGAAATGAGGTAATATCTATTATCCATACTAATATTATAAATGCGAAAGTATATCTGTCTGTCAGCTACGTTTTCACGACGCAAGGTTGGTATAGAAATAGCTCGGGTCCCGGGGATGAACATGGCTACTTTTTGACCTGGAAAGTCAAAGAGAATCAGAAGAGAAAAAATTTAGGTTTCTTAAAAATACCGCGGGAGCTCTGATGGGTAAAAGTAGCTGCTTGTCTTCGGAACACGCAAGCTATCTCTGTATTCATCAAAATCGTTTAATGGATAATTCGTGAACAGACAGACGGACACTTTCCTATTTATAATAAGTATTAGTATTTTTGAAGTCGGTTAAAAATAAAGAAAACGTTGGAATTCTTTCTAGTGGAGATGATCGACTTCCTTTTTTGAAGTCGGTTTACAAACTAGGTAAATACCTGCATCTAAATGATAGATAATGATTACATGCAAAGTATACCAGTTTACATTACAAAATACAGTATCATTCTTTATAATGCTTGTCGCGATATTCAATTATTTACAAGGGCAGGAAAGAAAAACTTTATTGTAGCTCTTATACTAAAGAGATACTAGACATCTATTCATGTGTTCTGTGATTCGTATACCTAATGGCCTTCTTGCCTAATACCTACCTAGGTACATAGAGTTACTGTTTTTCTATGCATTGTTTACATTATATTGATAACAATAGCACAGTATTAAGAGACACCTTACTTTGTGGTGCCAATGGTAAATACCTACCTATCACTCTGTTTACGCCTGTGATAAAATCAGTTGCAGCTGTTTCAAAGATTAGCTGAAATAAATAAACAAACAGACAAAGATAATAAAAACTGATGTGTCCGGTGTTTCTATTACACGGGATTCAGGAAGTCTGAGGCGAGCTGATTGTATCTATAATGCAATGTGGCAGAGAAACGTCTATAAAAAATCATAAGTACTGATTACCACTGATTTTCAGTACATAATATTTTGATTTCTTAATTACCTAAAGTTGGTTATTTATTCTAAAATGATCTAGAAAACTTAAGACTTAAAAACTTAAAAATTTAAATAATTTTGAAACATTATATCACCAATTTTGTCATCATCCTGACACAAATTACGGAGGTATGTTTTTTATTTTATAAAAAATCTACGCAACGAATACTTACGAACCTCCTCCGTTTTTAGAACTAAACCGAACACAAAAACTCACACAAAAACTACTACATATAATTTTGATATGAAGACCAAACCTTCGACGTTTCATGAGTCAGAAATATTTTTGGTGAAGAGTGTTTTTTAATAATTGTGAGCGTAATCGTTCACAAAACTCAATAATCTGTAGGTAAAACAAAAATATAAGTATAACAACAGATATTTTGTGATATCTCTTCTTTTTATTTACACAATATAATTATGTAGGTAGGTAAGTAGGTAACTACTTACGTTAAAATTAACAGTGACATAAAAAAGGAGTAAAGTTTGATTCCTAATATAGAAAAAAACTTTAAAATAAATAAATAACCGCGGCATTTTTATGTCGAAAGATTCGCCAGTTTCTAAACAGGTTCTACAACTTCCACTCGAGGCTTTGGCGCGTAAATACAAGTAGGTACATACGTATACCTACAGGTAGGTACGCATATTTACGCAACCGACAACGTGACTTTCGTAACCATGTTATGGGCTCCATCGTAATAATTCGAGTCAATAGCTGTACTACGTGGCGTTTGTATAACTTAGATAAGCAATATAGCCCGAAGCTCATGACTTTTTAAGCATATACCTACATCCTACTGTAAAATTCTCTAACGGCTGGAATCACACTAATATTATAAAGGAGAAAGTTTTTGTGTGTGTGTGTATGTTTGTTACTCCTTCACGCAAAAACTACTGGACGGATTGGGCTGAAAAGAATGGAGATAGATTATACCCTGGATTAGCACATAGGCTACTTTCTATCCCGGAAAATCAAAGAGTTCCCACGGGATTTTTAAAAAACTACATCCACGTGAACGAAGTCGCGGGCATCGGCTAGTTAATAATAATACTTAAATCCATTCTATCTGTAATCGATAGGTTACTACTTATTTAGCAAAGTAGTTAGGTACCTCTTTGTCAAGTATTGTATGGTCTTTTCAAAGTAGGTATGGTATTCGACAGGTTGAGATGGCAATCGGGGTATGAGGCGGGGGGACGCCCCGCATATACGTCACTCGCGCACACCCGCAGCGGGTTAGCGCGGGGGCCGTGCGGGTGTGCGGAGTGTCCGCACCCCGATTGCCTGTCGCGCACTATAGGTACCTACCTAGCTTATCTATCGACAAATTACGGATAGATTGATTATCATTAATTATTATTATTTCGGCCATCAAATGATAAGTATGACGTATAATGTTTTCATGTAAATCTGTCATTTAGTATGGATGGAAAAGAGATGGAAAACGGAAAAATGTTTTCCATTCCAATTGGAATTACCTACCAGATGTTTTCAGCAAATTCAAGTTAGAATTAGGTAAGCACCTACCTACCTAAACCTACTTAGTGTTTTGACCAGCAGGTATAATATACGCTTAGTTTTGGCATATTATTAAAATGTACCTAACTACGTACCTAGGTAGATTGTAGATCTCGTCGATTTAATAAAAAGTTTAAAATAAATAACCATTTAAAATGAACGAAACGTACCTACCTATCGTAACCTACCTATCGAGTTAGGTATTGGTTTCGTATGTAGGAAAGTTGTCGCAAACTAACACGTTACTAGATTACCAGGTTAAACATTTAATTATACTAATACTACTGCGTAATTAGCTAATTGTACTTGAATTATAATTTGTATGTATTAAATATATAAAAAGTACTGTTCTACACAGAATTATTTGGTGAATTTCCCATGAAAACTTTGCTACGCATAAAAGAAGGTCGGTCATAAAAACAAAACAGAGCGACGCCTAAACATAAGACACAAAACACTTAATAAGTACGATTTATCAGTTGGAAAAGATAGAAATAAAACGCTCACCGTCTGCGACAAATGCGGCCACTAACAAAACAGGCACAAAAATAGATAACTTAGCCATTTTCTTAAATGTGGACACTTGTTTCGATTCAAAAATAACACACGATACGCGCGTCGTTCCAACTTGGTCGCGGTTAGCGAATGAGAACGCGGGTCGCGGCCGTAGTAGAATGCCGATCGCCGAACAAGAAACGAGCCAACGTGAAACGACTGCAGAATATTATGGATGTGAGAGGACAGTGGTATGGACTACGAACAGTGACTTCTACTAATATATATTCTACGCTGGACTTGCGGCTGCCGGCCTATTTTTGAAGCTACTTGATTTTCCCCATTTTAGTGCAATTAGCAGCAGAGTACGTCATGTGAGCGTACTTTACACATCAGTCAGCAAATGTCGACACTAATAGTGAGATCTATAGAGCTCTCTCTGACTTTGCTTAGACTTAAGATAGAGTTAAAACGAGACAGATGTATATCTCTCACATAAATCTCTCTCGTTTTAACTCAATCTCAAGTCTGAGCAAAGCCAAAGTCTATAAACACCCTTGGACTATGACAAAGTATTAATGTTAATTCCCCGTACGCTCGATGGGTAGCTTCGAATTGGCATAAAAATAATTGTTATTTTGTATCGCACACGTCTTCCAGCGTAGGTACTTATATCCATTATATTTCAGTGTCCGACGCGAAGTTTTGGCGCGAAAAGTTCAGCGCATGTTCAGCGTACAATAAATTTTGGGCTGCGTGCCGTTTTATTTGTGGTAGCATTGAATTGAATGGAACTAAGCTTATTTCCATTTCCAAGGTACTTCGTTATTCGCAATACCTATCAATAATACCTGTGCGTATACCTGTGCTTGTGCCACCAGGCACCAGCGACCAAAATTTTCGCTTGGTTTAACTTTCCAACTGGTTTTATTTTTAAAATAGCGACCCGCAACACCCTGGTTTATCGCAGGGGTGGTGTTTATATATTTTGTAATACAGTTCACACTATCATAATTTATTATTATCTAGTTACTAGATACAACTAGCTAGGTAGTACTTTTTAATTAGAATTATTCCAGTTAACTTCTTATTTTAATTATACTTATTTTTTATATTTTCAAGGAGAGCTCTCAAGTGGATGTCTTTATCATCATAGTTTGGTCAATTTGAACAAAATAGTGGCGCGCTGTCTATTGATTTCTTTATTGCTGACTATCAAGTAGATCTCATACTTGTATAAGTTTGACATTATGCATTTACAAGTGTAAATTAAAAATTTATAACACCCCCGACAAGTGAAAGTTACAGTAACTAGAAAAAAGCTGATAACTTTCAAACAGCTGAACCGATTTTCTAGGATTATAACTAAGAACACTCTCGATCAAACCACCTTTCAAACAAAAAAAGCTAAATTCAAATCGGTTCATTAGGTTAGGAGCTACGATGCCACAGACAGATACACAGATACACGCGTCAAACTTATAACACCCCTATTTTTGGGTCGGGGGTTAAAAACGCATAGCGCATAGGAGGTATCAGGAAAATTATGGATACTATTTTCAACATAGATAAGTTTAGAAACAGAGACGTCTTGTTTCGTCATTATACATATTATCATTATTCTTTGGCGTAGGTATTTGATGATGTACCTAAGCTTAAATAAACACCTATCGATCTTGCAACTATGAGTAAATGATATTTAATTGAAGGTGTTATAAACCTACTCTTTATAATAGGCTCAATAATTAAATAAGGATTAAGGTACGATAATATACAAAAGTCTTACTCTGTGACTAAGGCGTGAGTCATGGTTCACTAAATTAAATGTACATATTGAATCAACCTAATTTGTGAATGAAAAAAATATCTAAATTATTGTTGCCTAGTTAGTAACACGACTCTACTGACATGCATTTAAAGATCATTATTAAATGTAGAAATATAAACACAGGTAGGTATAGTTCGCGACAGGTCGCCATGGCAATCGGGGATAGAGCCGGGGGAACGCCCCGTACACCCGCGCAGCGGGGGCTATGCGGGTGTGCGGGGCGTCCCCATCTCGAGTGCCATCTCGACCTGTCGCGAACTATAGGTATTTAATTAAATGTAAATACCTATAAGTATTGTGTTTTTTGGTACTGTTGACTAATTTCTATTATTCATTCTTGATGACATTAGTAGTTATGAATTGATTAATTTAATGCGTCATCTAGTAATTAAAATGAACAAAATGTTTAGGGATTTAGGTCTGATGATGAAGCAGTTTCTTGATTCTTAATTTTTGACATTCACTCATTTGAGTGGTTTTTTGTTTTTTTTCCAAACTATAATTTATTCAAACTAATTGCTTCCTACTGATGGATCGTAGGGTAAGACCGCACCGCGCGATTTTCACTACGCTTTTTTTCCGCAGGAATCCGTGACATGGAAAGCGTATGAAGCAGGTCGCACGATTTGTTTTGGGAAGGCTTACCCTTGAAGTAACTAAAATACACATTTTCCCCGCAGAAATTTAAGACATGGAAATTGTATTATATGAAACAGTTCGCACTCGTACAAGAACAGTGCAAAAATAAGTTTGCTACAAAATCTGTGTTTTACTGCAGAATCCACCGCTACATAGTATCACAGTTCACGAGTATAACTTACTACAAAAAAAAATATTCTATACTACCTCTGCACATAACGCCGAAGTAGGTATGATTTAAAGCGTAAATAAATCCTTCATGCACTAAAGTTGTATGCCACTAACCGCGAAGGATTTCATTTGCATTTGGCCGTACGTGTTAGATAAGATTCCGTACGCAGATTATAATCCGCCAGAAATAAAATCTCACGGATTTATTTTGCAGTGCCGGCTTACAGCCACAGACCGCAGATACGATTTTGAGAAATAAAACTCAACTCATGTAGGGAATCGTTTAATTTTATATACATCAAGCAACAATATATGAGACTCTTGAATTGAAAACTATAACAAAAATCAGTCGTGCCAGTTCAGTCGGTCTGCTGATGCCAAATTCAAACAATAGTGTCACAGATTTTGTATCCATCTCAAAAAAATATTTCCATGAAACCATGAAACACAATCTAAGATTATTGTACTTTCCACCCACAAAAGAAATAAGAAAGCATCAATAATTATCTTTGTCTGGGCTATAAAAGTGTGTGTATATCCTTTTCTGTGCTACCTGTAATTAATTTCTCTTTCGATTTTTTTTAAAGATCGTCTTAGAATTTTATAAAATGCCACTGATATGCTTTGGTCGCACTTTTCACTGTTGCAGTAACTCGGTACGGTGTAAAGATTTTAATGAGATAAGGAAATAAACCTATTAAGTGATAAGTTTCACAGTTCACACACGTCCGTCCCTTCGCTTCCATACACTGGTGGAAAGGCAACCTTATCATATTCAGAACTTAATATAAACTCTTAACGCCTTAAAATGAAAATCACATATTAAACTACTGTAAAACGGCAAGTCCCCACCGTTATTGGTGATAGGTCTCTGGCATGCCCTGCGTGGAGGTAAGGTAATATAGATAAAACACCGGGGCAAGAACTGCTGGAGTCCAAGGGAATGCTACTTGAGATCCCCTGTCTCGCTCCGAGAAGCCCTCGGCAAGCTGTGCGGTTACATGGCTTCTGGAGCGAGTTTGGATGGCTCGAGTGACGAGCCCGGCGGGAAGGGGCACTTTAGGGGGAAACGTTTAGTGCGGAAACCTGCTCAGATAGAAGTAAGAAGGAAACCGCAAGTTCCATACTCGCCCATGACAATGACGAGTTCTAAATTAAAATTCAAAGGTAACTGAATATTATGTGCTTGGAAATCTTCGAGGCATAATAGAGTCGTAGGTACATGCGAGAATTCAAGGCAATCGTGTTAAGTTGCCGTGTCGTCAGAGTAGTCATTAAGCTATTTTAACGCGCAGTTTATTTTATGGTACGTCTCCACTATCGGTATTCGGTATATGATTTGTGATAACGCGCGCGGACGGCGTCAATCACATCGCACATTCGCGCTGTATATAAATCCGAATGTATACAAATGTATATAAAAATCCCACGGAAATTCTTTGTTTTTTCCGGTATAGGAAATTCAACATTTTGCGAATTCAACATTTTGCAACTCCAACATTCAACATTTTGTAAATTCAACATTTTGGGACTCAACATTTTGCAAATTCATCATTTTGGGCTGACCGCTGAAGGATATGAATGAATGAATGACCGGCTAATTTGCCAAACTTATTTAAAAATTAGTCAAACTCAAAGCATTCGCCGTATCCCAAGTAGTGTGGCCAGTTGAGTTGCCGAATGCCGAACTATCGTGTGCCCAAACTCAAATCATTCGCCGAATCTCGATATTGGAGCCGTAACATAATGTTACCCATTAGATGCCTAGGTAAGAACAAATCTAAGTTGACATTGTTGGTAAAATGAGGACTTTTTTATCACATTAGTAATGATGTTTTTAAGAATTTTATTATGACTCATCGTAATTCACAATTACAATTTTTGGTCACATTATTTCATTAAAAAAAAATTCATACTTATCGTTAATTTTTTTGATCTTTCAATTGGCATTTCAAAACTGTTCTCTGACTCAGATTTGATATCCTGAGAAAAGATCCTGGAATTTTAGTTTCATTAATAGTTACAATAATATTGAATACCTACCTGATAGGTATCCATACCAATAGTCAAAAAACACTATTTCAAAAATTCTCTTAGTATAATGACATTCAGCGAGATAGTATTAATTTAGTCTTTAGTCTACAATTTAGCAAGTCTTTTGAGAAAACTGAGTTTTCTTTTGTTCGTTTTATAATTAGTTAGGTACCTAACTGATAACTACCTAAATACTATTTATACATGCTGCCGATTCTTATTTAATAAACGATAGGTAAGTAAGTATTAGAAATCGAATCTCCCAAGACCTTTTCTTAACACGAACCAGTTTTAGGAGAGCGTGTATTTCGCAATCAATGGCGTAACCACCAAAGCAAAGAATGCCATAGTGACGTCAGCAATAGACCGAGCTGAGTTTGTATTACATCTTTCCCCTTCACACTCAGTACATAGCAGCAAAGTCACGATATCTGCGTGTGATGCATGAGCCTTCCTAATGTCAGCGCAGGTACCTCTTTCTGAAGCACATCCTCTTATGTACCAAGGCCTTTTCATATCTGAAAGAATGGAGAATATGGTTAAAATAGAAATAGACAATGTTTCAGTCTTTTTTAGGGTTTTATACCTCAAAAGGAAAAACAGAACCCTTTAAAGGCCCACTTTGTTTTTGAAAATTTATAGGGTACTTTTCGTTGACCTAGAATCACGAAATTTGGAAGGTAGGTGGGTCTTATAAGCACAAGGAAAGGAATAAATCCAAAAACACAGAATTATGGTTACATCATAAAAAAATTAAACTCTCATAAGTGAGTATAGAATACAAGATTGTACATCAGTAACTTCGCTTCTGTCAGTTGTTTCACGACCCTTGACACCTTTTAGTCATTTGGTGCTCAAAAAGGGGCTTCACTGGAAAGTTTTCCGGGAGTTTTGAAAATTACTGGTTTTATAGATTTCGACGTGCTCTTTCCGAATTTTTATTTTGCCACCTCGTATCTTTGCCGCTCGCACCGCCATCTTGGAAAAATGGCGTCTTGGAAAAAGAAAAGCTTAGAGCCTTTTACAAAGGAAGTAGCAAAAATGAACACTCACGTTTATATTTTTCTGCATAGACGACGCACTTGTTCCTCTTGTCAGGATCCAGAGTATAAGGACACATTTTGGCAGTAGTATTAGAGCTGATTTGAGGACAATCTGTACAGACGTAGCACTCTGTTAGGTGGATGGAGAAGGGGGTAGGAGTCGGAACTGGTCGAGGCGCGAACGCTGTGGCGAAGGCTGTGGCGCTTGACTCAGAGGCCATTCTATGTTCAGGTTGATGTCCCTCGTGTGCATCGTTAGTCAATCGGACATCTTCTTCGTCCACATGCGGTGGTTCTGCAAAAGTTACTTGTTGATAACTGGCACTTTTTTATTAACTCGCTTTCTTGTCGGTCTGTTTATTTGTTTGTCTCTCTGTTCGGTACAAATGCAATCAATTTTAAAATAACTTCCCAATGAGTTAGATGCTTTACATTTTAGATGTAGGTTGCTTTTTGCTAACTTGCTTTTTTTGTCTGTTTTTTGTTAGTTTTTCTTTTAATTTCCCGATGAGCTAGAAGCTTGTTTAAACATGGTTTGGAACTGGATGACAATGCAATATTAACTCGCTTTCATGTCTCTCTGTTTGTTAGATTGGTACAAATTTTGGAATCGGTTTTAAACTAGCTGCCTGATGAGCTATAGAGGATTGAATCTAAATAAGATGATAATGCAATATTTAAATTGTTCTAATTTGATCACATAGAGACTACAAGCATAGCTCATGTATAATAGGTATAGGCATAAACAGTATACATAGACGAGTATATATATACCTGGGACACATAAACCAGCTAAGTAGGTCCAATTTCTAGAAAGAGAATAACCACCGAATCCAACTCTGCCGAGCAGCGTTTGGGAAGCTTTGAAATGTCTACTCGACAAAAATTACTGAGTGCCTGAGGACTAAAGTCTTCGAACAGTGCGTGTTGCCAGAGATATTAATATAATTATGGACCTGAGACATGGTCGCTAACGATGTCACTCAGCGGGCTTAATTTTTGGTATAATATCCATACTATCCATCCATACTAATAATATTATAAATGCGAAAGTGTGTCTGTCTGTCTGCTACGTTTTCACGGCCCAACCGCTGAACCGATTTTAATGAAATTTGGTACAGACTTGGGATACATCCTGGGGAAGGACATAGGCTACTTTTTATCCCGGAAAATCAAAGAGTTCTTTGGGAATTAAGAAATCGAAATCCTCGCGGGTGAAGACGCGGACATACCCTAGTAAATAATAAAAACTTCTCACCTGATGCTACTAACTTGAGTAATCCAAAAAAGACACATCCTCCCACAACAAGCAACGCAACCTTCGTCATCTTGCCGTCCTCAAATGACGTTGAGCTGAAGGTCTGTTCTTATATATTTCAAGCGATAACTTATCGTGGCAATCAAAGAATAGGATATGCTTAGTGGACCGACCAAGGTACGCGTTTGCCAAACCGTGCGAATCGCTCAATATCATGCGACCATTGCAAGTTGCAACCAAGTACAACTCTTTTTTTAAAGTAACAAGTCGTAATAAAAAGAATTTAAAAAAACACGAGCTAACAATTAATTTTCACAATTGGAAATGGTAGCACACAGACGGCCGAGGCGTACTGAATTTTTTTCAAAAAAATTATAGCCAGTGTCACTCGGGATGGAATCGGGATGAAACATCTTCTTTTCTTTTTTTGAATTCAAAATTCAAAATATTTTTATTCAATTAGACTTTTACAAGTTCTTTTGAATCGTCAAAAGCATCTACCACTGGTTCGGAATGCCTTTCCTACCGAGAAGAACCAGCAAGAAACTCGGCGGTTGCTCTTTTCAAAGATTTGATATTTGAATTATCTCAATTACATCATTATCTTACAAATTCCACAATTGACAATCAAAAATTTTACAATGGTAGGTACAGGTACCTAATTTGAGAATAAATGATTTGAATTTTGTTTTCCTTGACTTGTCTAGTCTTGTGAGCTATCGACGCACAGGCTTCGCACAGGCACCTCTGGATACAAACTTGATGACAGACTTAGGATCTTTTCATGACGTAGGCACTTACTAAGAAAGGATTCCTCTTCTCTTTAAGGAGTTAAACAGAGGATTGTATGAAAGTTCGTCATTTTTCAAGTTATATATCCCTGAAAATAGAGAGGTATTGGGACTATCGGTTAAAGTGTAAGAATAATACGCATTTTACGATCTTAGAAAATTTTACCCTCAAGAGGTAGGGTTGAAAATTTATATGAATATACGTTAATTTTCAGGTTATATGAATCGCGAAAAAGAGCATTTGTGTTAAATCGTGAAAATGAAGAAATGTTTTCAGGTTTTATGAAAATTCAGATTTTCAAGAATTCAACTCGAGCGAAACCGAGGGTCAGCTAGTATGCAATAAGCTTCCACAGCAAATAAAAGTTTCAAGTAGGTTTGTTTATGGTATTTAATACAAAATATAAACAATCACAAACAGAAAAATGAAAATGCAGAAGTAATATTAAATTTAATTTACAGTGCGTCCAAACAAAATTATTTTGAAAATACATAGCTATTAAGCCTGTAAAGTACCAAATACCTATTTTTTAACTTTTTAAGATTGTTTGATCTTATTATGATTTAATTAACTGATTTGCCATTGAATAACCTGCTGAAAGTGTGACTGGAATTTGGACAAGTGAAGAGCCTTTAGAACTAAAGATACCTATTAAATCTAAATTTATATAAAAGTTAAAACCAACTGATCTATAAACACACAGCTCAAACGCACTTTAAAAAAATATATTTATCAATTTAATTACTTGACAAGCCCTCTAGGATTTATCAATATCCTATCCCAATGGCGGGCTATGATATAATGAGAATTTAGGTACCTTCATGCTAAATCTAAAGTTTTTAGATGCTGTGATGTGAGCTGCAGATACGTTGATATGAGTTTCTCCAGTTAGTTTCTCCTTTTATATCTACCTATGTATAGATTTAGAAAAAATTAGTGAAGTGCAAGTTGGTTTCTCTCTTTCTTTCAATCTGTGAACTTCAACTCTACAGTTATTAGGGTTCATGAGATACAGCTCATTGACAGACAGACGGATGGATGGACGGCCAGCGGAGGCTTAGTAATAGGGTCCGGCTGGCACACTCCAGGAACAGAACCCTAAAAATTCTCAAAAAAAGGTCCTAGCATTCGCTGCGTGCGCATGTGGGGAGTTGCGACGAGCCACGACGAGCCGTCTAGTGGTCAGCGAGTTCAGCGGGCGATTCGTTAACTCAGTGATCATCACTGAGTGAAAGCCAATAAGCTCATTTGACATTTATTGTTAATCGACTGTATGCTATGAAAAATTACTTTTAAATCGCTCAGTGAAGCAGCAATGTAGAGCCAATCAATGTCAAATTAGTTCAATGGCTTTCTTTCAGTGATGATCACTGAGTCTGGCCTTATATTATTTTGCTCGCATAGTTAATAATTTAACACGTAATTAATGATCATGCCGATTAAAAATGGTACGAAGGCAATGGTTGTCCTCGTCGCCGAATTACATTTGTCTCCCTCGCAAACGTAACAACGGCTGAGAGTGCCATTGTAGTTGCCGGCAACATTTCTACACCTATCTTCATTGGTCACATTTTCACCAATTGAACATCCTCGATTTGTTTTTTTTTGGCCGTTTTCTGTAAAAAAAAAAATGAAATTATTACACTATCACACTAATATTCACACTATCACCCTAATATATTATATTAGTGTGATAGTGATAATAAAAGTGGATGGGTTTTAAGGAATCCCGTGGGGACTCTTTGATTTTCCGGGATAAAAAGTAGCCTATGTCCGTCCCCGGGATATGAGATAACCCTGTACCTTTCATCAGAATCGGTAAAACTGTTGGACCGTGAAAAGGTAGCAGACAGACAGATAAACAGACGGACAGACAGACAGACACACTTTCGCATTAATTATAATATTAGTATGGATTAAAACTGAACATTTACTCACCTTCATAGGAAATGATGACACATCGGGCCAGGGTCGAGTTAGCTCTGAAGAATTTCACGTTTCTCCGGAATCTCCTCTAAATAAAGAAAAATACATTACATTTAGAAAGCTTGTTTAAGAACAGTTCATAAAAAAACCGACTTCAAAAACCACAAACACTAAAAATTAGAAAAACAATTTTTGTTTCTACACGTGTAATGTATGTATGAAGTCGAGCGACCATAATAAAAGAAACTAGAAATCTTAAATAAAATATGCTATGCCTAGTTAAAATACCTACTGTTTACTCTATTACTGATCGCGAGCAATTTGCTCTTATTTATTGAAGATTTCTGTTCTCCATCTCCGAAGATATTCATCAGATCTTCACGATCTTATATGGGACCACATGGAAAGTATACCTTTCATTAAAAAAAAAAAAAATTAAACAAAAAAAAGATTTCCAAATCGGTCCAAGCGCCTTCGAGTCATCGGGGAACATACATAAAAAAAACCCGACGAATTGAGAACCTCCTCCTTTTTGAAGTCGGCTAAAAATCTTCCTACACAATATTGAAAAACCATATCCCACCAAAAACATTTCATGTAAAAAGTTAGCCAAGACTCACAAGTTCATAATGTTTTCACTGTTAAAAAGTTATGAGATCTCTAGTAGAGCCAAGCCCCTAGCTGAGCTTAGATTTGTGCTGGCCATGGGACCTATCCCAAGTCCAAAGTAATATAGCTCTTAAATGTTCTTGACTATATCACATTTATAACAATAAATAACAAATCACTCTACTTACAAGCTCTGATTCTACAAACCCTACATCTTGGTAAAAAAATGACGGCTTGGCCGTTTAATAACTTTTAACGTATAATATGTTATGTCATGTAATAGTTTTACGAACATTAAACGGCCAAGCCGTACTACACGTACGGGTCGAAAATACGGCGAAACACTTCGAGAAAAAGGTACGTAGCGCCCCGGCCGCCGTTTGGCTCGTCTTGGCGGGGGCACTGCCGTGCCCCCTGATTCATAGCGTTATCAATAACAAAGTGCATAAGAAACTCGTACATCGAAGATTTTCTTCGTTCGCAATATAATAATCAAAAATTTTCAATTTTGAAAGACAAGATTTTTTTACCTGAACGTCTATGTTTTCGTCATCGGAGCTTTCGATATTTGTACTTGTGCTTGTATTTGTACTTGTTGAAGTGCTTGTATTTGTGCTTGGTGCAGTGTTTTCGGTGCTTGTATTTGTGCTTGGTGCAGTGTTTTCGGTGCTTGTATTTGTGCTTGGTGCAGTGTTTTCGGTGCTTGTATTTGTGCTTGGTGCAGTGTTTTCGGTGCTTGTATTTGTGCTTGGTGGAGTGCTTTCGGTGCTTGTATTTGTGCTTGGTGGAGTGATATCAGTGCTTGTATTTGTGCTTGGTGCAGTGTTTTCTGTGCTTGTATTTGTGCTTGGTGGAGTGCTTTCGGTGCTTGTATTTGTGCTTGGTGGAGTGCTTTCGGTGCTTGTATTTGTGCTTGGTGGAGTGCTTTCGGTGCTTGTATTTGTGCTTGGTGGAGTGATATCAGTGCTTGTATTTGTGCTTGGTGGAGTGCTTTCGGTGCTTGTATTTGTGCTTGGTGGAGTGCTTTCGGTGCTTGTATTTGTGCTTGGTGGAGTGCTTTCGGTGCTTGTATTTGTGCTTGGTGGAGTGCTTTCGGTGCTTGTATTTGTGCTTGGTGGAGTGCTTTCGGTGCTTGTATTTGTGCTTGGTGGAGTGCTTTCGGTGCTTGTATTTGTGCTTGGTGGAGTGCTTTCGGTGCTTGTATTTGTGTTTGGTGGAGTGCTTTCGGTGCTTGTATTTGTGCCTGGTGGAGTGCTTTCGGTGCTTGTATTTGTGCTTGGTGGAGTGCTTTCAGTGCTTGTATTTGTGCTTGGTGGAGTGCTTTCGGTGCTTGTATTTGTGCTTGGTGGAGTGCTTTCAGTGCTTGTATTTGTGCTTTGTGGAGTGCTTTCGGTGCTTGGGCTTGCTGAAGTGCTTTCGGTGCCTGCGCTTGTGCTTGCTGTAGTGCTTCCACCCGTGTCAGATGCTTGACAAGTTGCTACACTATTTTCATATCCACTTTCGCAGTCGTTACATATGTAGCATTGCAAGGCCTGCGCTGTTACCGGAAAAAAATAGTTGTAAATATCATATTGAAAATCATGTAAGTTACCTATCTCATTATTGAGTATTTATCATCATCATGATCAACCCATTTCCGCCCCACTACTGAGTACGGGTCTCCTCTCAGAATGAGAAGGGTTTAGGCCATAGTCCGCCACGCTGGCCCAATGCGGATTGGCAGACTTCACACACCTTTGAGAACATGGAGAACTCTCAGGCATGCAGGTTTCCTCACGATGTTTTCCTCCACCGTTAAAGCAAGTGATATTTAATTGCTTAAAACGCACATAACTGAAAAGTTAGTGGTGCGTGCCCGGGATCGAACCCCCGACCTCCGATTAGTAGGCGGACGTTCTAACCACTAGGCTATCACAGCTTATTGAGTATTTATACTTCCATGTTATTGAAGCATAGCTATTTAAAGGAACAGGATAAGAGCTTTACAGGCACATAAAATATTTTTATAAAAGAAAAAGTACTCAGTGTCAGAGTGATTTAAATAAGCGCCGCATTTTCAAGGTTCTAGAGTAAAACAAGGAACCTTTATAGTTTGTCCTTTATTTGTGTCGTCCTCGCGGACGAAGTCGTGGGCATAAGCTAGTTGAGCAATAAGGATCACGATGCAGAGATGTGTAATCGTCATTATCATCTTCATCAACCTATCACTGGTCCACTACTGCGTACAGATCTGCTCTCAAAATGAGTAGGGTGTAAGATCATAGTCCACCACGCTGGTCAAATGTGGATTGGCAGACTTCAGACACCTTTAATAAAATTATGGAAAACTCTCAGGCATGAAGGTTTCCTCACGATGTTTTCATTCACCACTAAATCAATTAGTGATATTTAATTGTTTGATAACTCCGAAAAGTTAGGGATGCGTACGTGTCCGCATCGGACCCCAGACCCAAATAGGAGGCCGACTTTGCATCGTAGCGACTAGGCAGGGACGGACCTTGAGTTTGTGGGGCCCTGGGCTAGTACTACTTGGGGGCTTGCCCAATTAATCTACTTATTGCTATTTTGTCAAAAACTTTTCGATAATGATGACAGTACACGACACGCCGAACAGATGCATGAAGCCCATTCGACTGTGAATGACTGCGTTTGTGAGAAAATATACCGAAAATAAATGGCAGGGAGTATATTAATAGTAAGTAATTCGGAGAGTGTGCACAAGAACTCTTTGACCTGGTTCCTCCTTCACCTTTCTACCATCGTACTACCAAGCATCGTCAAGGTCTACATCCGTACGTAGTCGAAATTCCCCGAACACGTACGAAACGATTTGCTTCCTCTTTCCTAATTCGAACAGCTAGGATATGGAACGCCCTTCCGGCGTCAGTTTTCCCTTCCACCTATAATATGGGTACCTTCACGTCAAGAGTAAATAGGCAACTTCTTAGGCAAGCGCGCTTCATCTTAGGCTGCATCATCACCTACTAGCAGGTCTGATTGCAGCCAAGCGCTAGTCTATATAATTAAAAAAAAAAAAAAAGTAGTGTAGTATATTATAGTAGTTATAGTATTGTAGTAGATAAGAGCGTAATAGCGAAAAAATACAACCGAAAACGGTACGCTTTTTTTATTTAATCTCTCTTTAATTTACAATAATGTCCATTTTGTCTAACGGGGGCTGGGGGCCTTGCATAGCCACGAGGTTCTGGACTGCAGCCCAAAAAGCCCTTACAAAAGCTCCGCCCATACGACTAGGCATACTTAGCTGATACAGTAGGTATGTGTAATAAGCTATTGTATTATCTATCATAAAATAGGCAGGTATCTATAAACTTTTCACTTGTTTGTGTGATTAATCGATAATATCATTGCTTTCACATACTACATAGGCATATCGCTGATCATTGCACAGTTAACGCGGCTGCACAATAGCTAGATTCCTTAAGGTAATTGCTATTTGACAAATCGCAAAAATGCTGTACTTTGAAGTAAATTGTTTATTTTTCTAAAGCATTAACAGCTATTAAATACATGCAATTAAAAACTTCAGTTTGTGAAGATTATAAGGGCCTCTTTTTATTTAGTATACATTATCCCAATAAAAAAAAAACCAAGTTGAAAACATTGCTGTTCGCAACTTGTTCTGTAAAAGTTTTCTTTAACATCTTGATACTTTGAAGCCAACCTCCAGAAAATGATATGTTTAGGTTTAGCAATCAATTTTAACTGTTAGTTTTATACTAAATGTTTTTCGTTTCTTAAATAATCTAAAACTAACCAAAAAACTTCCTGTGCTATTTATTTTCTTGCAGGCGCTCTATGGAATTCAGTGTCCACTGGACTGTCATGGCGGAAGGACTGTGCGCGTCATTTCGTCGCAAAATATTATTTAAAATGAATTTAAGCTTATTATTTTTGAATGAAAGTTGTGTTTATAATCGTTGAAAAATAAAATAGGGATTTTTTCATTTCTAAATGAAGCCTGCTTATATACTAAAATTTATTCGAAAGTTACGGTTTTACCAGGTAAATACTCGGAGGTTGTCATAGATTATGATGACAGATAGTAAGTGTTCTAAATAGGTGTAGTGAAACACGCATGGCTGATTCAATACTGACTTTATTGAGTACCCACATATTAATATATATTTCATTATACCTACATACACCACATCTCCCTTCTTATATAATAATGTGCCACTGGCATATAATAAGTCTATGAATTACAGGGTAGGTACATGATAAACAGAATACATAAGATTTTAAAATTACTTCAAACACAATGGGTATAAACTTCTACCTCATTCTAAGGTCTATACATATTTATTTTACTTATTCCTACCACACCTTTCCCTTTTTTTTTTTTTTTTTTTTTTATATGACATCTACTTATAATATATTAACACTTATTTATTAATTCCTAATTAATGACAATTAATATAAAAAATATATTATAAGAAGTGGGTACTTAGTATTAACTTAGTATTAAAGTATAAAATACTTGAACTAGACGTTTTCATTTTGTAATCTTGCCAGGAGGTTCGCCCTTTTTCTGGTCACCACACCTGAGCCAGTAGGCTTTATAGGTGTGGGACCACCAGTTTTGGTATTTTGAGGCAAACCTTCTTTATCATCCGTTGATACCAGATTGGATGCTTGTGTTTTGATATTGTCGCCATCAGTACCCGCATCAGGCTGAGCTGTGCGCGCTACGAGGTGACGACGCGTGCGACGACACACACGGCCGGCGTCGTCTCGCACGAAATAGGAACGCGGCTCCGGTGCGCGTGCTACCACTGAAACTGGCTTGCGCCTTACTCCATCTGTAAGAATCACCCTTTCGCCAGCTGACAAATGCCTGAGCGGAGTCGCATGTTTATCAAAATGTTGTTTTATATCCTTCTGATGTTTTAACACGGCATTGTAGTTAGCGTCATTATCAACTTTTTCTTTCAATAACCTATGATTTATAGGCAACTTTGTGTTAAGACGTCTACCCATGAGAATTTGTGCCGGAGAGTCTATACCATCACGCGGCGTCGTCCTATAATTCAGTAAACTAACATAAAAATCTTGACCGGAGTCGATACATTTTTTGAGCAATTGTTTAATCGTTTTTACTGTGCGTTCGCTTTTCCCATTCGACTGTGGATAGTGGGGCGATGACGTCACGTGACGGACTTCCCATTCGGACATAAATTTCTTAAATTCACGTGAGCTATAGGCAGTCGAGTTGTCCGTTATGAGTTCTAGAGGAATGCCGTGGCGTGCAAATTGCTCTCTCAAAAAATTTACCACCGATGTGCTACTCAAATTTTTAATCATTCCTACTTCTACATAGTTCGAGAAATAATCTATTAGAATAATATAATGTTTCTTCTTGTATTCAAATATGTCTGAACCTAACTTTTGCCACGGTATATTCGGTACGTAATGCTGGTGCAGAGGCGCTCGTCGCGGAGTCGGCGCATGCAGCGCGCACGCGTCGCATCCCCGCACGGCGCGCTCGACGTCGCGGGCCATGCCGGGCCAGAACATGACGTCGCGCGCCCGCCGCTTGCAGCGATCTATACCTAAATGTCCCTCGTGTACTCTGTCCAGCATTAACCTGCGTAAGCTTTGAGGTATATACAGTACATCGTCTTTAAAAATCAACCCATGCGCGTATTGCAGTACATTTCTATATTGCCAAAATAATCGAAGATTTTCATTAACATTCTTTTTATGTGTCGGCCAACCATTGAGTATATATGAAATCAGTGATTTGCTTTCAGCATCGCTAGCGATATGCTTTTTAACGAGCTCTAATTTTTCGTCACTAAAACGCACGTTTTCAATTAAGAAACACGTTTGCGATTCGATTTGAGCACTTATACGATCGTTCATTAAATCCGGTAACGCGGCTCGCGACAGAGTATCTGCTATGTACATGTATTTTCCGGGCGTGTACACGACTTTCAAATCGTACCCTTGTATACGCATCATCATACGTTGTAACCGGATAGGAACCGACGCTAGAGACTTGCCGCACAGAGCTTCCAGAGGCTTGTGATCCGATTGCACCGTTATATCTCGCCTACCAAATAAATACTGACGAAATCTCTCGACGGCAAACACGATCGCGAGCATTTCCTTTTCTATCTGAGCGTAGCGCGCCTGTGTGTCGGTGAGCGTAAGCGACGCGAACTCAACCGGCCGGCCCGCCTGCAGCAGCACCGCGCCCAGCGCGTGTGCGCTCGCGTCCACCGACACCACCACCGGCAGCTCCGTGGAGTATAACGCTAACACTGGTGCCGACGATAATTTTTTCTTTAAAATATCTACTGCTTCCGAGTGCTTAGAGTACCATGCCCACTCGGAGTCCTTTTTTAATAAACTTCTTAATACCGCAACGGATTCTGAATAATTCGGAATAAATTTTGATAAATAGTTCACCATCCCAAGGAATCTTTCTAAACCTTTCCTGTCGCTAGGATAAGGCATATCTAATATTGCTCTTACCTTACTGTCGTCGGGTTGCATTCCATTACTATTAAACTTATGACCTAAGAAAACTATCTCTTGCACGCCGAACTTACATTTATCAAAATTATATTTTATACCGATATCCTTTGACCTCTGTAGTAAGCGCTCGAGTCTCGTGTCGTGTTCTTCTTTCGTACGCCCCCATACAATAATATCATCAATGAAGGAATCTGTTCCTTCTAAGTCCTCTAGATGTTGTTTAATTTTAGCGTGAAAGACTTCCGATGCACAATTAATACCGAACGGTAAACGCAAAAATTGATACCTACCGAACGGCGTTCCAAATGTACAAAGGTCAGCGCTCGCATCGTCTAACTCGATCATCCAAAAAGAAGATCTCGCATCTAAAACGCTAAAATATTTTGCGTCACGCAACTTAACGGCCAACTCGGTTACGGTCGGTAAACTATAGTGTGCGCGTCGAATAGCGCGGTTCAAAGGTCGCGGATCCAAGCAAAGACGGATTTCTCCATTCTTTTTAGCAACTACAACAATAGCGTTCACCCAGTCTGTTGGGTGAGACACCTTTCTTATCACACCCAATGTTTCCATTCTACATAGCTCTGAATATAATTTATCACGTAGCCCGAGAGGAATTTTACGCGGAGGAATTATAACTGGTTCAATATTATTATTTATGGAAATTGAGTATTTACCAGGCAATTTGCCTAAGCCACTAAATAAATCTGAGTATTTACTTTGGTATTTAGAAAATTCAACCGCATTCACTCTGCTTATCAGCCCCAATGCTATGCAACCGTTCAATCCAAGTATATTTTGACAATTTAAATCGGCCACTACAAACACTAAGTTGTGATTTTTATTCTCATGCGACAATACCAAATCACCAGCACCCAATATAGGTATCTCATTACCCGTAAAAGATTGTACACGCTTAGTAAACGGTTTAAGTATATCTAATGAAAAACCTAGTCTTAAAAAATCACTTTTAGACATCACATTCAGCATAGACCCTGTATCTAATTTAATCTGAATTCGCTTACCATTACATACAAAGGTTTGAAACCATTCCTTACAAGATTTATCATTTTTAACTTCACTTATCACCATATTCACGTAAAACGTTTCATCATCAGAGCTGTCGACACTCACGTTTAACACTTTTTTGCCCCTACATTTCTTTGATTTAGCAAAATGCCCACGTCCATTACACACAAAACAAGAAGCACTTCGCGCAGGACAGGAATCATCTCCTGCGCAGCGATCATTCGCACAGGAAACACAGACGGGCGGTGTGGCGGCGCGGCGCGCTCCCCAAGAAGCGCGCGGGCCGCCCGCGCCGAGTCGCCCGGCGGCGCGCCGCCGCCCGGCGGCGCCGCCACCTCGCGGCCCTCCGCCGCCTCGACCGGACTCCTTCCATATCGCGTCCACTGACGCCTCAGACGTGGACGCCTCGATGAGTCGACTTTCTTCCTTTGACATCTCGGCAGCTTCACATATCTGTACGGCCTTGGCCAAGGTCAGATCCTCCGTGCGCAGTAGCCGATCGCGTACCGTATTATTGGATATTCCACAGACTATACGATCGCGTATCAAGCTATCTCTGAGCTGTGCGAATTCACAATATTGACTAAGAACCCTCAGCGCGGTCACGTACTGATCGATGGTTTCCGATGAATCCTGGGAACGCGTGAAGAACTTGAATCTCGCTAGGGTTACGTTCGGCTTCGTGCCGAAATGCTCATCAAATTTCTTCAATAGGCACTCGATGTCATCTTCGCTTTCACCTTTGTCATAGGTAAACGTAGTGTATACGTCGTAGCCAGCAGGGCCTATGAGATTGATCAGCAGGCTAGCCTGCACGTCAGCAGGCTCCTTCGCCACTCCGGATGCCTTTAGGAATACATGAAATTGTTTGCGCCACGTACGCCACGCGTCAGCTCGCGAGGCAGGGCCGCCTTCCACAACTAATTCCGCCGGAGGACGCGCGTGTTCCATACCGCGATTCATTAATTTACACTATTAATGACCAATTACGCAGTATTTACTTTAACTAACGAACTTTTTCCATAAAATAACTAAAACCCGCTGCCATCATGTAGTGAAACACGCATGGCTGATTCAATACTGACTTTATTGAGTACCCACATATTAATATATATTTCATTATACCTACATACACCACAATAGGTATTATACCTATGTTTTTTAGGAGATAGCGCGCCTCGTTTCGGGCGCCGTGTTCCGAAATGGATTTCGTAGTAGTGCAAGTTTGGTGTAAGTCCCACATGACGGAGGGGTATGCGTCAGGCATTTCCTGTGTACAAAAAAAGACCTATATTTCGGATCCATTTTTCATCACTGACATCATGCACTATTCAAAGACTGGTCTTCAAGCATTGAGGAATTTTGGACGAGAGACATCTCGAAGGTTCCCGAAGGCTGCCTAACTGAGTTAGATTTGTCGGCTAGCTAGCTTTTTTTGAAATTGGACCTACTTAGCTGGATTGTGTGTTAGAGATTTCTTATGAGATATTATATGTACATAATATAACCATCATAAGGAAGCTCAGATTCATGCTGCGGGCAATGGGGAGAGCCTAAAGGTTGGAACGCCATTTCTGCGGCCGTGTTTCCTGCCATATATACCATAGATACCTGCAAGCCAAGAGTGAATAGGCATCTTCCAGGTAAGCGTGCTCCAACTTGGACCTCATCATTGCTTTCTTTAAAGCATGATTGTCGTCAAGCGCAAGCGCAAAGATTCAGGCGGCGCAAACCCGTAGCATGTGGAAGACCCTATTAAAGACCTATGTTCACTGTGGACGTCTGTCGGTTGATGTTGATGATTATGTCTTTAGTGCAAGTAGTTCAGTAGTTTCAGAGTTTATCGATAACAAACAAACAAACCTTTCCTCTTCATAATATATGTACTTAGTAGCGCAAACTTGGAAAAAATCTCGTGGAAACTCTTTGATTTTCCGAGATAAATGTCATTTTACCTGGCAGCCCTAATCAATTTTATCACTGATAATAATAACTAATTCATAACCGTTAAACCTAAGAGTCAAAATCTCGTTTTTCTAGTCGAGTTCCGTAGGCTCTTTGAACTCATCGCATCCCAAGAAAACCTACCATTAGATGTAGGAATAATGGAAAGAGGTCACAACCCTCAGCAATAAAGAATACGATGCGGAGAGAGATGTCACTCTCAAGATCTTTAAATGTATCCATGCAAAAAACCACGTCGACTGGTTGCTCCGTTGCAGCGTGATTGAATATTAAACCAACAAACACACTTTCGCATTTGAAATATGGCCAATGATTATAAGAAACAGTTTAAATCTCTCTCTGCTCTCCGAGAGACGTTAGGCAAAGTGAACACGAATTATGACACTTCTGTGTTCTTATACAAGCTTAGGTCTCTCAATTTTGTCAATTAATGTCAAATTTCTTTCTCAGATCAAAACCTAGTAAGTGGTTTAAATTCAAGAGAAGTTTAGGCCGTAGTCTTCAACAAGAAACTCGGCGGTTGCTCTTTTCAAAGATTTGATATACAATATTAAATTGCTTAAAACGCACATAACTGAAAAGTTAGTAGTGCGTGATTCCAGGATCGAACCCCCGACCTTCGATTAGGAGGCGGACGTTCTAACCACTAGGCTATGACAGTTTTTAAATTAAAGGGGTTTAAATATTTTAGTGTGAAGACTGGCCTACACATTTATTCATTAGATGTGCATCACTTTCTTTTTTAGGGTTCCGTACCTCAAAATGAAAAACGGAGCTCTTAAAGGATCACTTTGTTGTCTGTCCATTTGTCCGTCCGTCCGTCAAGAAAACCTATACAGTACTTCCCGTTGATCTAGTATCACGAAATTTGTTCTCGGATTTATTCCTTTACTTGGGCTATGAGAGTTGAGACCTATCTACCTGCCCATAATTCTAGGTTAACGGGAAATACCCTATCGGTTTTCTTGACAGACACGACAGACGGACAGACGGACAGAAAGACAGACAACAAAGTGATCCTATAAGGGTCCCGTGTTTCCTTTTGAGATATGCAACCCTAAAAACATTATGTAAGTATGCAAAGTATTTCCCTTGCAAACCATATTTAACAGTTGACATGTAGAGGTCATTGACTTTTCCTATCTTACTTTTAAGTTTTAATGCATCATTAAGTATTTACTGTTTTGACATGGTATTTAGATAATGGGTGATATTTATTTTATTTAATCTAATTCCTTTGAAAAACTTAGTAAGGCGCATTAATCTATAAAAAACCTAGCCAGTTCATAGACTTACTATGTTTTAAAATGGTCAAAGCGACTTACTAGCTTTTAATTTTACTTTAATGTGGGTGTCCTTACAATACAACGGGACATACTATGAAAGTTAGGCTTATGACATAAAACGATTTTCGGAAAAATGACATTTACTTTGTTTTGATATGGGGCGGTCGATATAATTAGGTACTAGGGTAAAGGCTCAAGTAAATGAACAGATTGGACGTTATTACATGTATTAAGAGCTGGAATAAAAAACCGGCTGATATACCTTTTTTAAATATTTTCTTACAAATTCTTACACTTTTTTCAATTTCAATTTCAAAACCGTGTTCCGTTCAAACCGTTCAAAAGTGCGTGTGCGTGCGTCCATGTGTGTGTGTGAGTGTGTGTGAGTATATACTTGTCTGTATGTTTGTACGAGTGTTTGTTAGTGTGGTATTGCGTTGTATAACCACATGAGTAGCTAACAGAGTCAAAGCTTCATACAAGCGCGCTACGATAGGTACACTACTACAAGCTTGAGGCGCGTGTGTGCGTGAGCACAGGCGCTACGTCGCGTACGGAGAGAAATCGGTTTATACCGGCTCGGCCTGTGCTCAAGCTCAGGGGCTGCAGTACACGTCGCGCGTCGTGTTTTCATTTAATTTAATGTTAATGATAATAATTTAAATAGTGTTTAAAATCTATTTTCTTGAACTGTCATAGATTTTGTTCAAAATCAATATCTGAGGATCCCTAGGATCACAAAACAGGATATTGTTACCAAATTTAAAAAAATCGACGCCATTTTGAAATTCTTTGTTAATTGACCGATTTCGTTCAAAATCGATATTTAGAGCTCCCTGGGATCACAAAATAAGAAACTGTTACCAAAATTTAAAAAAGTCGACGCCATTTTGAAATTCTTTGTAAATTGACCGATTTCGTTCAAAATCGATATTTAGAGCTCCCTGGGATCACGAAATAAGAAACTGTTACCAAAATTTAAAAAAGTCGACGCCATTTTGAAATTCTTTGTTAATTGACTGATTTCGTTCAAAATCGATATTTAGAGCTCCCTGGGATCACGAAATAAGAAACTGTTACCAAAATTTAAAAAAGTTAACGCCATTTTGAAATTCTTTGTTAATTGACCGATTTCGTTCAAAATCGATATTTAGAGCTCCCTGGGATCACGAAATAAGAAACTGTTACCAAAATTTAAAAAAGTCGACGCCATTTTGAAATTCTTTGTTAATTGACCGATTTCGTTCAAAATCGATATTTAGAGCTCCCTGGGATCACAAAATAGGAAACTGTAACCAAAATTTAAAAAAGTTGGCACCATTTATAATTCTTTCTAAATTGACTGATTTCGTTCAAAATCGATATTTAGATCTATCGATCGATATTTAAAGATCGATATTTAAACTAGGCAATCACAACAAAAACAAACTTTACCATCTTGTTGAACAAATAACTATTGTTAATTAAATTGTATCCTCCAGTGCCAACCCTACCAAAATAGTTATAAATTTTGCCTCTGTTTGCTACTCTGTGGTATAACACCATGTTAGTAAATCTTAGTATATTTTTAACCGACTTTAAAAAAAGGAAGAGGTTCTGAATTCGTCGGTATCTTTTTTTTATGTATGTTCCCCGATTACTCAAAGACGCCTGGACCGATTTGGATTTTTTTTTGTTTGATAGGGTATACTTTGCAAGTGGTCCCATATAAAGGTAAAGATCTGATGAATATCTTTGAAGATGGAGAACAGAACTCCTCAATGGATAAGAGCAAATTCAATTTTTTTTTTAATGTATGTTCACCGATTGCTCAAAGACGCCTGGACCGATTTGGATTTTTTTTTTTTGAAAAGCTAGGTATACTTTGCAGGTGGTCCCATATAAATTTGATGAAGTTCTGATGAATATCTTCTGACATGGAGAACAGAACTCCTCAATGGATAAGAGCAAATTGCTCGCGATCAGTGTAATTGCTTAGTAAACAGTAGGGTTTTAGCTGGGCATGGCACATTATTATAGTACAGTGGGGCCACTAAAAATTTTGAAATAAAAAATTTTCAAAAGAAAAATAAAACCGACTTCAAAAACCACAATAACTTAAATTATTTTTTACTTTTTAGTGTTTGTGATTTTGAAGTCGGTTTTATTTTTCTTTTGAATTTTTTTTATATTTATTCTGGTATTCTTCTTTCTTGGATATGGATCCCTCTTGGGTATCCCCATTTCTCTCTGTCTTTGGTACTATCAAGCTAATTTTCTCTCGCGATTTGCACAATAGCATTAGACCAACGCGTCTTCGGTCTACCTACCTGTTCTTCTTTCATCTGTAAAAATCGATACAATATGACCATTTGCATTTCAGTTTTAGGGCATGTCTCAAGGTGTCTGTAGGCTTTGTCTTTTTTCTTATGTCTTCAATTCTCACTTTGAATATTTTTTGCTTAATTTATGCACCTTGCCATCGCCCTTTAGCAAGTCACTATTTCTTTTTATATTCTTTGTCTGGACCCATGTTTGGCTGGCATAGGTAAGGCATGGCAGGATGCATGTATCTATAACGGATCTTTTAAGATGTACTGGGTAAGCTCCTTTCATTCTTTCCTTTTGTGCCCAGTAAAACAAGCATACTCGGGCTACTTTGAGAACCCATTAGCAGCTAACAGCAAGGCCTGGACTCCAATTTTTATATGTGGAAGCTGTATTTCCTCGTTGCGTTTATGAGCAAATAAGAATAGTTAACTACTTTTACTAAAAAAAAATTTTATAATTTGGCGCGAACCATCTAAACACCATGATGATTATTATTTCTGCGTTGTGAATATTACCAGAAGAAACAGCAAAAAAAATTGTTCCAAGTGGCTCTATTGTAACTTGCAGTCTGCAATTTGAACGATTCTGACTTCTGGTGATAAATCTGTACCTCAGCCCCAACCCAGTACCTCTAATCTACCATTTCAAGAACTTTCAGAAGGTAGTGACGATGTAGTGACTTTTTTACATCTCAACTTAGACCATTCAATCAAAATTATTTGGATCACTTAATGAGAGATCTTAGATTGTCTAAAAAGCATCAGAACATGTGGCTCAAAGGAACAAATCTGATAACATCAGACACTTGTGTTACGGTATATTATTCTCACTACTCTTAACACATTCAGTAGCTGATGTTGCACTTCCAGCGACTTGGATGCAACAAGAGCGTTAAGTTTCATTTTCTCTGTAGTCATTTGGACTGTTTTCCAGAAAATTTAGGTGACTTTCAAACTAAGATAACTATACCAAAGGGGATAATATCATATGAAAGGGCTCTATTATACATTCTAAAACAGGTTTTATTTATTATTATTATGTAAAAGAGTTTTTGATTTATCGCGCAAAATGTAGAAAAAAATATACAATAAGTCAAAAACTGAAAATCTGACATTTTTTTTAAATTCCAAGCCGAAAATATACTTAAGAATTTATTAATAGGAATCGAGAGTTTATGCACTAAACTAGCGGCACGCTATGATGGCCGGTTTGACGTTTGTCCGCTCATGAAGTTCCGTATTAATTGATAACGACTTTGAAGGAAATAATTGTATTACTTTATTGACGATAGTGATGTGCAGAGATTCATAAATTTTATCGAATGTAGTTTTAGGTTTAGGACTCAAAATTTATTTATTAAATTGATTTCTTAAATGTATACAAGTGTAGAAAAATCAGTTTGCACCATTTAAGGGGTGAATGTACTTGTGAATATGAACAATTTTCACTATGTGGACAAACCTCTGAAATCGCAAAAAAATATCAATAAATTTTTAAAAATGGAATCTAATACGATCGTCACATAGGATCGCTGGCTAGCACAACTACTACCTCCGGCAAACTCGCGTCAATGCTCAATGCAAAACAAAGCAGTTTCGAATTGACGTTGCTTCGAAAAGTATAAACTGTCAGTGCAATGCGATTGTGATATAGTTTTGACCTGGCTTTGGATTTCAAATATTGATACTGCATTACTGTTGACCCTTGCTCGTTAATTTGGACTCTGTTCAAGCCCTTTGTTGTGGATTTCGTCGATATGACCGAACGTACGTAGAGAACTGTTCTAAATAGTCAGACACGTGAGTTCGTAATACGCCTTCGTAACTATTTCGATCGTGAAGCTCAAAATAGAGGGCCAATTTTACCTATAACGTCAGTGGTTGAACGCGTAGCTGATGCGCTTAATATTGGACAACGAACTGTTAGACGGATAACTAAAAAAAAATATGGCGAGACTGGCACAGAAGAAAATAAACTTCACACACCAAAAAAGAGAAAACGAGCAAAACCAGTCGTAGGCATCGATAGCTTTGATGCCGATGCTATCCGAAGACATGTTTACGGCTACTATTTACAGAAGGAGTATCCAACAAGAAAAAAGTTGGTGCATTCACTGAAGGAAGCTGGATTATTCTTCGGTGGGGAAAGTTCTTTAACGAAGATTTTGAAGACCATTGGATTTCGATACAAAAAATGTAACAAACGCAAAATATTGATGGAAAGATTTGATATAGCGATGGCAAGGTATACTTTTTTACGGCAAGTGAAAGAAATCAAAAATTGGCAAAATGTTGTCTTCTTGGATGAAACATGGCTTAATGCTAACCATACTGTAGACCGTTCTTGGAACGATGACACAGCAGCATCTACTTCCAAAGTTCCTGTAGGAAAAGGATCGCGACTTATAATTTGTCACGCCGGAACCATCAACGGGTTTGTCGAAGGTTCTCTCATGGCTTTTGCGTCAAAAACCACTGGAGACTATCATGAAGACATGAATGAAGAAAAGTTTACTGAATGGTTTACCTCAATGTTGTGTAGCCTCCCTGAACCATCTATTATAATTATGGACAACGCCCCATACCACTCGATGCAAATTGACAAGCCACCTGCCCAATCCCAAAAGAAAGCTGATATCGTCGCATGGCTTCGTAAAAATGGCGTAGATGCAAACATGAATATGTTAAAAGCGGAATTAGTACGTCTTTTAAAAGAAAACAAACCAACCAAGATCCGATACGTCATTGACGAAATAGCATTAGAACATGGGCACAGAGTTATACGGTTACCGCCTTACCATTGTGAGTATAATGCGATTGAGTTGGTGTGGGCTCAAATTAAGGGATATGCTGCAAGACACAATACAGAACCCCCATTTACCAGAAAAAAAATGCTAAAATTATTAGAAGAAGCTTGTGAACATGTGACTAAAGGAGACTGGGAAAAGGTTGTGAATAGAACTGTTAAATTAATAAGGGAAGATTATGAAAGAGATGTGAAAATAGATAATATTATAGAAAACGAACATATAATTATTAATGTATGTGATGATAGCAGTGACGACAGTGAAAATAGTAGTATGGACGAATCTGATTAATTATGGCCTTTTGTGGCACCTTTTTTGGTATCTTTTGTATTCATATGTTTCTTGTGTGCATATAAAGTATGTATATTCATTTTCGTTCAAATATTCAGTTCGTTCAAATAAATTAAATAAACATATACATTTTTGTTTTATTAAACCTATTTAATCAGGTACAAAAACAAAACTTAATTGTTTTTTGTTCGAGAATAAATTGACATTCCACATCACTATTGTAATGTGTCAAACCGGCCATCATAGCGTGCCGCTAGAATAGATAGAGTTTGTTCATTCACTGAAATTCCCAGTTCATTTACTGGCAATTTATCCTTTTGTTAAATAAAATAATTTATAATAATTAATACCACGCATTTTTTTGCGTTTTTGATATTTAAATAATTTAAGAGTGTATACCTACTGTGTATAGACACAGATAAAAAAAAATATAAAAATTATATATAGAACGATTCTCATATATCTTAATTTTAGGTCAAAGTCAGGGTAGTCATTCATTTACTGGATCTTTTACCCTCCTACGTCAAAATACTAAAAGTCCGCGTAAATTTCGCAGATTGAAATGTCTGCTTGATTAATTGTCAATAGAGGGTCATGACATGTCGAAATTGCTAGTTTGAAGGGGAAATCGTCAATGTCATTCGCATAGGTTTTCCTCTTAAACTACTTCACTATTGTTATCAAGATATTAATAGAAGTATTGATTATTATGAGTACTTAGCGATTAAGACAAGTGCTTACGTAGCTTACGTGAATCACATAATTGCTATTTGGTATGAAAGTACATCTACTTATCACCATGATCAACCCATCGCCGGCTCACTACAGAGCACGGGTCTCCTTTCGGAATCAGAAGAGTTTAGACTCTTAGAGTTAGACCATAATCCACCACGCTGATCAAGTGTGGATTGTTAGATTCACACACCTTTGAGAACTCTCAGGCATGCAGGTTTCCTCGCGATGTTTTCCTTCACCATTAAAGCAAGTGATATTTAATTGCTTAATAGTTAATACGCATGTGGCACCGAAAAGTTAGAAGTACGTAATAGGATTCGAACCGCTGTTATTCCGAATAGGAGGCGTACGTCTTAGTGCATTCGGTTGCCAAGTACATTAGCACTAAGATGTGATATAAAAATCTATGAGTTCGGCCAATTGTGACCGAAGGTGTTTTTGTTTAGCCGAAGCTGGCTGAAGTTGAAGGTTCAGTCGGAAACTATTGATCATAAATAAGTAGGGGATTCTGGGATCGATTTTCGGCGATCTTAGACTCTTATCATCAGTTTTTACTGACTATTTACCTACCTACTAACGACTCGGTAAGCTTAAAGTCAAGGGCACACTATTGTTATCAAATAAATAATCAATTTTGTCCTATAAATGACAGAATCACAGAATTTCAGTGTAGGTACATTAATAGTTATTTAGTTAACATTGAACAAATTGGCAATTAACTAAAATATAAACTTTACTCACTATCATTAAATTAAATTAATAAGTTGACAAAATAAGGAAAAATCGTCACATTCCGAATTTAAATAAACCTTTAATAGTTGAAATATATCTAAGTCAAAATATGTGAAACATGTATCTTTATCCGACTGCGGTGAGACCCACAAGATATACCACTTGCTTTAACGGTGAAGGAAAACATCGTGAGGAAAAAATTGAAAAGAAAAGAAAGAAAGAAAAACATTTATTTTTGAAAGCTGTGCCACACATAACCAGTTATACCTACGGAGTTGTCCCAGCTACTCTAATACTTGAGCATTAAACTCAAAAGACCTCAAGCAGAAGAAACGCCGGAATAAACTGTGTCATGTGTGGCACAACCAGAAAAAAAAGGTCCCAACTCAGCATAAATGCTGTATGCCTAGCGTATATTATACAAAAACATACAGCGCCGATTTTCAGCTGGAACGTAATTACCTACACTAACTATGCTATCTATTCTATCTATAACTAACCTAACCTAACCTAGCCTTAATTCTCTATGACGTTCTCAAAGGTGTGCAAATCCGCACTGGGCCAGCGTGATAGACTATGGCCAATACCCTGCTCATTCGGAAAGTAGTCCCGTGCACAGTAGTGGGCCAGCGTTGAGTTGTCATGATCTTGAATTACCACCTCCAGGATGAGCGACAGAGATAGAGTAAATTAGAGTAGCAATTATTTGTGGCTGCAGAAGTACGTAAAAGTTATAAAAGTCAAGCCACCTACAACAGTCTCCGACCGCCATGTTGGAGGAAAAAGGAAGGAACCCATAACAAAAAAAAAAGGTCCAAGAAGTGCATTCTCGCGCCGGAAAGTACAGCGTTAGAAGACCTCTCACTAGGTGGACATACGACTTCGCAGGGAGCCGTTAGATTCAGGCGGCACGAGACCGTGGTGTGTGGAACTCCCTAAAAGAGACCTATGTCCAGCTGTGGACGTCTATCGTTCGATAATGATGATGATGATGATGAATGCTCTTAATTAGGAACTTCAAGACTTACCTTGTATTACCGCCACCAGGATGAACAACAGAGAAAGAGAAAACCTTAGAGAAACCATTTTTGCCTGTGTAACCTTTCATCAACACTGTTCAGAACTGCAATATATAATGAGGCTATTCGCTGATAACAAATAATAATATATAAACTTTATTTCAATATACAGCGTGTATTAAAAATAAATCGATTTGATAAAGACGGTTATGACTCGAACTAACTACGGAACGATTGCTGCTAATTTGACATTTTCTTCATGGTTCGCGGCTTGGCCTCAAAGCCTGATTGAATAATTCACAAAAACTGATCAGATTATATGAGTATTTACTTAACTGATGAAAAAGAGGCATCGACACTATAAAAAAAGTCGCGTGGTTAAAAGTCTTCGACCTTCTTGTTCAGGATGGTATGCACCTCTAGCATTACGGACCTATGTGTGGTTTAAAATATGTAATCAAGGATCACTTGCTTAAACCGTGAAAGAAAACCTCGTGAGGAAACCTGCATGCCTGTATGTATTCTCCATAATGTTTATACAGGTAGATGAAGTCTGCCAATCCGCCCTGGCCAGCGTGGTATATTCTCTTACTTGTGCTATAAGACCTACCTACCTGCCTTTCTAGCTTCTAGGTCAACGGGAAGTACCCTATAGGTTTTCTTGATAGGACAGCAGACAGACAGACAACAAAGTGATCTTATAAGGGTTCCTTTTTTCCTTTTAACGCACGGAACCCTAAAAAAGATATCTTCTCGTCCAAAATTTCTCGAAGACAAAAGTTTTAGGACGGTGAGTGTTGCCAGTGATGACAGGATACTACACATTATCACTAAGATTATCAGAGAGAAAGAACTATGCTTGGAGTTTCTCTACGTGGTCAAATCAGAAATGAGGAGATCCGTAGAATCAGAGTAACTGACATGGCTCAGCGGGTTGCGAAGCTGAAGTGACTTATCCATCCATACTAATATTATAAATGCGAAAGTGTGTCTGTTTGTCTGTCTGACTGCTACCTTTTCACGGCCCAACAGTTAAACCGATTTTGACGTTTGGTACAGGGTTAGACTATGTCCGTCCCGAGGACGGACATAGGCTATTTTTTATCCCGGAAAATCAAAGAGTTCCAACGGGATTCCCAAAAACCCATCCGTTTAACCGATTTGTATGAAATTTGGTACCTATCATTGACGTAGGCAACTTTTTATCCCGGAAAATCAAACACTTCCCACGGGATCTTTAAAAACCTAAATCCACGCGGACGAAGTCGCGGGCATCCTCTAGTTGTTCATAAACTTATAGACGTTGGGGTTCCAAAGTGCTGTAATGGCGACCTTGCATCAGAATGAGCAGCATTGAAAGACTAGGTACTTATTAGGTGGCCAGACGGCATCAAAAGAGTGGCACGGAGCCACTGGATTCAGGTTGCATAGGACCGTGTGGCATATGATAGTCCCTACAAGATACCTATGTCCAGCTATGAACATCTGTCGGTTGGTACTTGGTGATGATTAGGAGTAAATATGTTTGAATTAAGTTTTTTTAAAGTTAATTATAATTACACCTCCTATGTGGAATTATAATAAGTAGATACTTACCCACTTGATCATTATCTGATGCATAAAAGCAAAAAGATAATATTAGATATCTATAGAAATGAGTGTTCCCTATAGGGGATATCAAATTCCCTATACTTCTATAGATACCTACCTTATTCAATGACAAACACCGGAAGAATAAACATTTACTAGCTCACTGCCCCGACTTTGCACGTGTAGGTAGCAACATTGGATTTTTTAAGATCTGTTCAAGTAGAACAACTCAATATACCTACCTGCTCATTGTTTTTTGGGTGAGGAATTTCATTAGTTTTTTAAGTATTTACTGAATAATTGCTTTGAAATGCCTATATCACGTGACATTATAGTCTCCGACCGAACTTACGGCTTCAGCTTCAGCCAACTTTAGCCAAAAAAAACATCTACGTTTTAACGGTAACCGTGATTCAAATGTAACTGCCAAGAACCTTAAATTAAAGAGAGACAATTTTGTCTCCAAATCACACAATATTAAGTCTACGAGATAACACGAGTGGCCCGTGTTTTACCTGAAGACTTAATTTCAGAGCAATGAAATAGGATGCAAACAAAGGGGTGCCAGCCAGGTGCCTGGATGCTGCTGGTCCCTTTTGGAGTCATCCGAGGGGAGGAGCAGTATTCGGGCCGGTGCACCCCGGTAACATGGCTAACAATTTCTCTTCGGGAATATTGTTGGTTATGGCTAATGACCTGGCAGGGGGAGAGGTTTTTCCGCGTGTCCCTCTGATTAGCAGAGGGCACAGTGGATGAAAGCGAAGGCCAGGACGCAGGCGACGTGGGTGGGATCGCCGCCTGCCGCCTTGGCAGGGGATTCCGGGTGATTGGTCTGCTGTCGCCCGTGAGTCCCCGGGTCGGGAGGCGCACTTCATTGATGCGCCTCAGACAAGGAATTAGGGGGCCTCGCGAGTGGGTCCCCGCAGGAGGATCGGCGGAGGCCGCGGAGGCGCCGCTGGGGTTAAGTGGGTATTCCGGTCGCCTCTCGGCCGGTGAGTCCCACATACCCTCCCTCAGATGGTTGGCTGGCTGGTTGGTCTACGGCTGTCTGGCTGGCTTCCGGGGAGGGATGCGTAAATGCATTCCCCAGCGATAAAAAAAAGGATGCAAACAAAAACAACATGACTATTATTTATTTACCTTATTAAATATTTATTGAAAATTAAAATAAAATTACAATAAAACTTAAAGCTAGCTTTATCTAAAATAGCCTTATCTACTGTATCAATCATGCCCACCTGGAATGGTACCAAGAGCGCTGGCTGTATATCCACGCTGGACAGCCAGGCTGATCCTTTGCGCAAAAAATGAGCCAGCCCTTTTGTCACCAGATGAGGTTATTAACCGCGGTGAAATGTCTCGTGAAAGTTTATTAGTTAGCAATAAGACTCGATGACCCTATTGTCTCCACGGCAAACGGAACAAAAATGTAGTTAACTCTCGGTATGAAAGGCACAGTTGCGCCGCTTACCTGTTTCAATTATTTCTGCTGCGGCTCCCGGTCTTGTTGCTGTTCCCTGATATGACACGGGACCAATGTGTCAACGCACGTTGCGTCCCATATTAGGGCATGAGCCCTAATTACCCCTCCCTGTTCCCTGGGAACGGGGCCATACCCGTTTCCAGGGACCAGCTTCATCAAATATTAGTACAGATATTTTAAATAGATTTCCAAAAAAGAGTTGGTTAATTCGGCCCGTTTTTTTATGTATGCACACTGATTTTTTCAAGGTTTCTGGACCGATATGCAAAGTTTTTCTTTAATCAACAGTAGAAGTTTCCGTGGTGGTCCCATTACAATTTCTGCATCCTGATGCAGCAGGGTTACTGCCCGCCTAAGTTATCAAGATTCATTTTTTCAATTGTATTTGATTTTGATTTGAATTAAACACATTACAAACATATTATTATTTTTTACGCAGACTGACGTAGCAGACTGGGCACAAACTCTAAAATAAAAGTATGCATTCATTTTTTTTTTGTTATAGTTAATTAGCAGGTACAGCCACAGGCGAATTAGGTACGTACTAATAATATTAAAAAATCTTAATTAAAATAAAACTTCATAATTATTATGTACATTTTTAAAATTAAAAACAACATCGTAAAGGACAGCAAAAATCGGTCAAGTGTGAGTCAGACTCGCACACGAAGGGTTCCGTACAATGGTAAAAGATATAGACTACCTACTCTGTTTAAAAAAAAAATGCGTGGTGGCCATTTTGAAATTCGCCAACTTGCCTTTTTATTATTTGTTGTTATAGCGGCAATAGACATACCCACTCTGTGACAACTCTCGACCTACGGTTCATGAAAAACAGACAGAAGGACAGAGAGCGACGGCTTAGTAATAGGGTTCGTTACGTACGGAACCCTATGAATGACAAAATAACAATAAAGCATAGACATACAATTTTCGCTTCGCAATAAAGTATGTAAACTTATATAACATTTATCTTCATATCAGTCATCATCACCATCATTTCATCCGCAAACACTTTGGGATTCAAGACTCAAAACAGACGCTCCGCATTTCGACTGCAAATTCGCATGCAGTCGGCGTGCATTTGCACGTAGAGAACTTAGAACTCAGTGAGCGCTAACCATTTTGAGTCACCAACCAATTATAAACGGAACTATGTTTTCTGTACTTATTCTATTAGAGAACCTATGTTTTCAAAACACATTTAAAATTTAATTTGGAAACATAGTTTCGTTTGTGATTGGTTGTTGACTCAAAATGGTTAGCGCTCATTGAGTTTTTGTGTTTGTCATTTGAATGGAATTACGTAACAGAGAGAGTCCTATACTAACTGCTTTCCGTATAGAACAGGCAATTTGTCAAGTTTGGCGTCTCCAATTGAAGTATTTTAAACCAACTTCCAAAAAAGGAGGAGGTTCCCCGATTACTCAAAGACCCCTGGACCGATTTGGATTTTTTTATTTTATTGAAAGGGTATACTGGGCAGGTGGTCCCATATTTTGGTGAAGATCTGATGAATATCTTCGGAGATGGCGAACAGAACTCTTCAATGGATAAGAGCTGATAATGGGTGAGCTTCACTCTTGGATTTCTAATTTTGTTTTAATATGCTCGCTCGACTTCATATTTAGGTACATTACACGTGTAGCTAAACAAAAGTTATTTTTTACTTTTTAGTGTTTGTGGTATTTGAAGTCGGTTTTTTTTTTCTTTTGTTTTTTTTTTTTACATTTCATAGCGAATAGAAGCCCTGGGAATGTATTAACACCTAAACAAAATTAAGGACTAAGCCCATCACAATGGGTATAGATGCTACCGTGAATTTCATAGCGGAATTACAATTATCTTCTTCACAAACTTGGCAATCTATTAGGTCTAGTTTCGCCGTGTCTTTGTTTTGGGTTGCACATCTTGTTTTGTCATCGACACTTTGGATTTCATACGAACACCCTCGATTGATTCTTGTTTTCTCGCCATCTGAAAAATAAACACATTTATCGAATCAAGTCATATTGCTTTGCTACTCATATTATACTTAGAAGCAAAACTGTGTTTGTTTGTTGGTTTGCCCTTAATAACATCATAAGGGATCAATGGATTGATGTGATTTTTTTCTTCGATATAATATCACCTGAAGAGTTGGTATAGGCTACTTTTTATCCCGGAAAATCAAACACTTTTAAAAATGTATCAAATCGCGTGTATCAGCAGTTTTTTAATAAATTAGCCAAAAAATTGGTTAAAATCAATGGCCTAATGGCCAGCTCAGGTACGGACTGGGGTGAAAATAAGGATGAAACATAGTAGTTCGTATACAATTTAGTCCGTTATTGTACAATGCGGCATAGAATTCGATTTGGAATCTTTTTGAAAATTGTTACCTACTTTATAGATCAAATTGATCCAGATATTTTGGACCTCGAGCCAGGTAGACAAAATTCTCCCTGCTCTACGAATTATTCATTCAAATATCAGTACCTTCAAAGACGACTTTCACACACTTTGCGATCTTCGGTTCAGCTGCAGTCGCCCTCCTCCTTCTGCTTGACTGTAACGGTGGATAAGAACGTTTTACATTATTTTCCTCCCTGTTTTTAGGGTTCCGTATCTCCAGAGACAAAGAGGAACCCTTATAGAATAACTTCGTTGTCTGCCTGTCTGTCTATCTCTATCGTGTCTGTTAAGACCCGTCAAGGGAATGAAAACCTAGATACTTCTCAGTGACTTAAAGTCATGAATTTGGCAGGTAGCACTGTCTTATTAGCACAAGGGAAAAATCCAAAGATCGTGAATTTGTGGTTACATTAAAACGAGTCAGACTCACGCACTGAGGGTTCTGTACTCGGGTTTCCAACATTTTGCACGATAAATCAAAAACTATTATACATAAAAATAAATATAAATATAAAATAAATCTGTTTTAGGATGTTCCTACAGGTAAAGCCCTTTCATATGATACCCCACTTGGTATAGTTATCTTATTTTGAAAATTGAAACACATTTTAATTTTTTTTAAATGATATAACCACGAATTCGCGGTTTTCAGATTTATTTCTTTACTTGTGCTATAAGTCCTACCTACCTACCAAATTTCAGGATTCTAGTTCAAAGTACCCTATAGGTTTTCTTGACAGACACGATAGACGGACGGATGGACGGACAGACAGACAGACAGATAAAAAAAGTGATCCTACAAGGGTTCCGTTTTTCTTTTTGAGGTACGGGGCCCTAAAAATAACAGTTTTTCTTCAATTCTAAAATTTGGCCTCTCTGATGGATTGCCAGACATGCCATTAAAAGCTGAAAGTAACAGATCGCTGACGCGCAGTTTTAATTAACTAAGCAGTGAAAAATAGATCTGAGGACACACTACCTTTTCTGTGTTCATTGTGGCGTCTACTTGCTTTGTGGTAGCTGGGTCCACTTTTGCCACAGTTTCGACGTTTGTTTCCTCTTTGACTGCTTTACCCTCTGCGGCGTTTGTTTCCTTTTCAACCTTTCTATTAACTTCAGTCACTGCATCTGCTGCGGTGTTTGTAGGCGCTTCGGTCTTTTTGTCCACCACGTTATCTGTCACCTTATTTTCTTCTACTATGGGCTTTGTGTTCTCTTCGCCAGTTACCTCCGCTACATCCTTTGCTGCGGGTTTTGGGGCCGGCGCTGGTAGTGGGCATGTCTTTAAAGAATTCTCATAGATCTCTTTTGCTTCACAGTCTTCACACTGGTAGCATTGCAAGGAGTCCGCTGTTAATTAAATCATAAAATAAAGTAAAGTATGAGGTAATTTGATTCATGGAGCGGGCTATGTTGGGTTCTTGCTGAAGAAGGACTTAAACTAATCACGATATAGTTAGAGGACAACCTGCTTACTATGAACACCGCGAAAATAAAGTATGTGTGCAGTGTGCTTCAGTACATCAATTAGAAAGAATTATATTATATTTTTTAAGGTTTTTAGTTTTAGGTTCATTATTTTAATAATTTAGATTTTAGATGTTGTAATTGTAAATTAATTTTAAAGACACTACGTTAATATTAGAAAGAATCCAGTTAAAGACTTTAAACTTTCTATTCACACTTATCCTTGTAATCGGAAAAGTGGCCTAGACGTTTGTTATAGCTGTGACATTTTGACCAAAGAGGCAACTGTTAAATATCTTGGAATTACAATAGATGAACATCTTAAGTGGTCAACTCATATTCATAATGTCCAATGTGGCCGATTATTTCGCGATTATTGGATCTCGGGTTGCGGCTTCTTGGTCCCGCATCCGCAATTCTCAGAATGAGATTCTCGGGTAGGTATGCTCTGAGTGTCCTTTTGGGTGTTTTCAAGATTTTAGGCAGGATTTTTAGGAGATTTGCGAGAGGCTTGCTGTACATTGTGGCAACAACGGTAATAATATTAATTAATTAATGATTGAATTAAACTAATAAGAATTGATTTTATTGATTTAGAATAGATTTTATTTCATTTTTATTTTATCCAGATAATCTAACCAGAGCAATTAACAGCTGGCTGGCATGCAAGGATTATGATTTATGACGAAACAGAAAATATTTTAAAAGTTAGGAAATAGATTCAATAAATTATACTCTCTCGATATTTTACTCATACCTAAAAATAACAATTAGTGCATTATTTCCTCTCTATAGATTAAATTAACTAAGGGGCAATCAATTAAGGAAGTCTAGATACCTATTGAAAAAACAGGAAATTAACATTTAAAACCCAAATAGTTTTTACGGAAAATGGAAAAAACAGGAACTTATCATTTAAAACCAGAATAGTTTTTAAGCGCACAGCTCATACCACAGTTTTACGATATAAAACTGTAATAAATGTAAAGCTATAATAATGTTGACAACCTCTTTAAATTCAATATCTGGGGGTGAAATAGGAATTTGAAGTTAAACTAGTCATAAATACTGAAATAAAATTACCTTGCGTTGATGCCGCTATGACGAGGAAAAGAGGAAGGATGAAGATCATCCTTAAACCAGCCATGTTTGTGTTCGTTACTCCTAGCTCCCAACTGTACAGGATTACCAATAATAATGAGGCTTGACCAGTGTGATAACGAATTTATATACAAACATAACGCCTTATACAGGATGTTTCAAAGAACATATATTAATAGCGTCAGAATAGGTACGCATAAGGTAGGGTTCTAATAATAATACAAGTGTAAATTAAAAATTTATAACACCCCCGACAAGTGAAGGTTACATCAACTAGAAAAGAGCTGATAACTTTTAAACTGCTGAACCAATTTTCTTGGATTATAGCTCGGTTCATTAGTTTAGGAGCTACGATGCCACAGACAGATACACACGTCAAACTTATAATACCCCTCTTTTTGGGTCGGAGGTTAAAAATAACAGAAACAATATATTTATTATCTCCCGTTGTGAATTTTTTACTCTTTATTATACCTACTGGTTGCTTGAAAATTCCTCTTCATCTTGATTGCCTATAGCTGTAGCTCGATTCCGTACAACCAGCATCAATCATTATTACAATCGCAATTGTTGTTATTGGCTAAATGTATGTAAGCAAGTGTCAACCAATCTGAAGTGATTGCGATCGTGACGTTGCAGTAGATGTCATTCTACCGCAATCGAGCTGTGCAGCTGGTTAGTTACTGGTCTCACAATACCCGTAATATTATTATGTTTCTTAAAACTTCTTACCTAGTATGTGCTAATATCCTAGAACTTTTAGATTTTTAGAAGTAGGTATAGTGGTAGGAGTTAGAAGCTGGGACCACAGAGTAAGGTCTGGGACATTCATCTCGTAAACCTCCTCCTTTTTAGGGTTCCGCACCTTAAAAGGAAAAAAGAACCCTTTTAGGATCACTTTGTTGTCTGTCTGTTTGTCTGTTTGTCCATCCGTCGTGTCTGTCAAGAAAACCTATAGGATACTTTCCGTTAGTCAAGAATCATGAAATTTGGTAGTTAGAGTAGGTCTCATAGCACAAGTAAAGGAAAAAATTCAAAAAATGTGAATTTGTTGTTACATCACAAAACAATAATTAAAATGTGTTCATGAACAAATAATTAGTATTTCAACTTTCAAAGTAAGATAAGTATACCTATATTCAAAACAGAATTTTATTTATTCTTATGCGTAATAGTTTTTGATTTATCGTGTAGAATGTCGGAAAAATACCCGAGTACGCAACCCTCGGTGCGCGAGTCTGACTCGCACTTGGCCGGTTTTATTGAAGTCAGTTAAAAAGGGTTCCTTGTTTTACTATCAAAAAGATCATGGCTATATTATTTCATATTCAACTAGGTATATGGAGGAAGTATTCAAATTCAAATTCAAATTCAAAATGTTTTTATTCAATTAGACTTTTACAAGTTCTTTCGAATCGTCAAAAGCATCTACCACTGGTTCGGAATGCCTTTCCTACCGAGAAGAACCAGCAAGATTCAAATTGTATCCCCTTTTATTTATGGGGTTTTACGTAGGATAATGATAAGAAGTTGCTTTATCCAAATTCCTAATTAAATGCATTTTCCCGTAGTTAAAAAACACGTGTTTAATAACTAAGTAGGTATATTGTATAGAAATAAACCCGGCCCGGAACCTGCATGCTTGTGACTTCTAATGTGTAAAGTCTGTTCAGTAGTGGGCAAAAGAGGGGGGACGGGATGGTCTCTAAAGAGATTGGGCTATTGGGCTACTCTGGGATGGGTAAAAATTAATAGATATTCGGAGTGCCTGATCTAAAAATTAAACGAATGTTAATATGGTCTTAATTAAAAAATTATGAAATTTTAATTTTCGATAGGTTTCTAAGTAGTTTCATGTTTTCACTTCTGATACTTTTTTCGTTAGCTGTTTTTGCATGTCTATCCACTAATATAAGGGGCTCTGTTAAAGCAGATGGCTGTCCCATTATGCAATGGTTCTCTCTGGAAGTTGCAGAGAGTCCTTTTCGAGATGTATAGATTTTAATTTTAGACTTGACGGACTAAAGGAAAAGCCCTAAACCACATTCCTATACTTAGCCACGTAATCGGTACAAAACCGTTTATTTTACCTACACTCAGTACTTTATAATTAACTAGCTGATACCCGCGACTTTGTTCGCGTGGATGTAGGTTTTTTAAAATTCCCGTGGGAACTCTTTGATTTTCCGGGATAAAAAGTAGCCTATGTGCTAATCCAGGGTATAATCTATCTCCATTCTAAATTTCAGCCCAATCCGTCCAGTAGTTTTTGCGTGAAGGAGTAACAAACATACACACACACACACACACACATACAAACTTTCTCCTTTATAATATTAGTGTGATAACAAACAAGTTGATTATAAATACTTGCCTAACAAAGTCGACAAAGCTGTGATAACAGTAGTTAAGACTTCATCCTCCTATTCGGGGAAATCTGGGTTCAATCCCCGGCACCAACCTCTAACTTTTCGAAGTTATAATATACCTACTAGAGGATGCCCGCGACTTCGTCCCGTCCCGTTCATCCCGTGGGGACTGATTGATTTTCCGGGATAAAAAGTTGCCTATTCAATAACAGGGACGCAAGCTACCTCGGTAGCAAATTTCATACAAATCGATCAAGCGGGTAAGTATTTAGAAATCCCGCGGGAACTCTTTGTTTTTCCGGCATAAAAAGTAACCTATGTCCTTCCCCGGAATGTATCCTAAGTCTGTACAAATTTTCATTAAAATCGGTTCAGTGGTTGAGCCGTGAAAACGTAGCAGACAGACAGACGGACAGACAGACTCACTTTCGCATTTATAATATTAGTAAGGAAGTAAGGATTAAGCAATTAAATATTACTTGATTTAACGGTGAAGGAAAATTACACGCCTAAGAGTTCATCATAATGTCTTCAAAGGTGTGTGATGCCAATGCGCACTTGGCTAGTGTGAGTCGGGAATCGAACCCATGACCTGTTCATCCGCAGACAGACATGCTAACCAATAACTATTTACTAGACCAACGGGGTCGTATACAGTGCGTCACACATAACTCGTATACCTACCTCCAAGGCAATAGTGTACACAGACATCTTCTAGGCAGTGTTTCAAAGCTAATAAAGCATCAATGCTTTCCAAAATTCGTTGAACGCAATCCTATCTTTTTTTTTTTTTAATCTTTATTTTAAGAGATTATATTCGCTGGGCGAATATGCCTCTCTATATAGCTGCAATATAGTGCATTCTAAATCTAAATGAATCTAGATTAAAATCTAGCCAGTAATCTAGCCAGTATCTTATATACATATGAAAGAAAGAATAGGATTGGCATCGAGAGAAAAGACAGGAGTTGTTGTTGTCTTTTCTCGATGCCAGTATCTTGCCTAATAAATAGCTCTAGGATACATAGGTATCCTAGAGCTATTTATTAGGCAAGATATATAAGTAGGTTTTCCTAGTATTGTAAGTTTGTTCGGGATGAAACGAAAATCTCTAGATCTAAAACCTGTATATATCTGTACCTGTAGCCTGTGTATATCTGTACATACGCGAGGCCAAAGATCTGAAGTTCTACGGAAAAATCTTTTTTTTTATTCACTATAGGTAAGCGCTTGACCACAATCACACCTGATGGAAAGTGATGATGTGGTCTAAGATGGGACGCGTTTACCTAGAAGGTGCCTAAGACAAAGCTTTTATCATTATATTCGTCAAGCGCACTCTTAACTTGCATTAAAAATACAAAACCTTATGGTTAATTATTTATTACAATAATTAATTAATGTAGAAGGCAAAAAATAAAAATAATGTACAATTTACTTTTATCGATTTTATTAAAAATGGATACGCTAAGGTTTAAACGGACGGTCGACAAATGTTTTGCGATACATAGGTAATTAAATGCTTATATATTTTGCAACATTTATCGACTCTGGTTTAGATACAATATTATAAAAATAAATTGTCTTCGATGTCAGTGCCATTTTTGCTTATGGATACTTAGATATCTTTGGAAATCAAACACCTGTTATTTTCTTTCTACATTATAATATTTGTACAATTGGATAGCAGGTACCTACGTTTTTTTTTTGGTTAATACGGTTTACATTTATCGTAATAATATTATAATATCAACACGTCGTAGATGGTAACACTTAAAATATTTTATTTACGTTAAAGCCATTTTTATAGTCCACTTTTGATAGGTCATAGCGGTACCTACATAAGGTAGGTATATAGGTATGCAATGCACACAGAAATCCAAATAATACGGGTATACACTTGGTAGGAGCACCCACATAATATTATTGAAACCTGCAATGAAAAATTAAATACCTTTATAAGTATAGCAGAGACTATGTAGTTTTTATATACTTAACAAATTAAATAAATTAGATAATAATATTTTATTGGAAGTCAATCTTTTAGAAACCGAACTGTATGTCTGCCTATTCTTTTTTTACCATGTACGTCCTTGCTTCTTAACCATTGTCAAAAGTGGCTTATTAAAATGGTTTTATTATTACTATAATAAAGTAGGTAATATTATAACTATTCCAACAAGCAAAATGAACAACATTAATATTGGACGGGTTTAATATGTTGAAGGCAATGGTACAACATTGTATAAGCTTTTTATTTAATGACAAGTTTGTGTTTAAATGCGATCTCATATAAGACGATAATAAGTATAGACCTAATAAGTAAAGTCTAAGATAGCAACCTGGAACGGGTAATAATGGCAGTTTATTAAACTGATACCCTCAATAGAATCATAAGCTGCATAGAAAATTGATGCTTGTAGCAACATGGTTTAGAGTCGATCCATCGACATACAAAAACAACTTATGCAGTTTTTCTACAGTACGACCTTTCATTCCTTCTGTATCGCAGTTTTTTTTTAACACCGAGTCACAGTTTACGACTTAGACGGGAACTGGTGACAGAACGTTGTCACAGTTTACGATCGGGAACTGGTGTCTAAACTTTGTGGCTACGACGTTACTGGCAGGCGTCAAAATATGTTACTTACATTTGACTGTTTTTCTTTGATTTCACGTCTCCTATTAACTTAATATTTGACAGATCGTTGATTCAGGATCAAGCCAAGATTTCCCTATCTAGAGCGCTCACTATTGACACAATGCATTATTGCAACAAGAAAAGCATAAATTCAGCCAATCACAACAATCGGTTGTAATAATGATTAATGCAGGATATAAAAAAATTGCTATCCCTTTCACAATTTAGGAAAAGGACAGCATTATGTATTCTTAGACCTCTCAATATTGTAGTTTACTAGAGTTTATGTGCAACCGAAAGCTTAAATTAAGATTTATTTTTAAAGAAATTACAAACTAACAAAAATAGAATAAAGTAGGTACCTACATAAAAAATATGCAAAAAAATAAAGTGGTCTCGAATTTGACTTTTAATGTCAAATTTGCACTTACTAGCCATATATTTTTAATGCTGGCAGTGCTCTTCTTAGTTGAAATTTGAAACGCGTAGTTCGTATTCGACATTAGCGTGGGAGGAATTCAGGACCAAAAATATGGCGGTTTAAAGCTGGCCATAGACAAACAATTATTAGTACAATATAATAATTATTATTATATAATTCATAAATTAATATTTTTAATGCTTGCTGTAAAGATAAGTAGCAATAGCTGCTGCGAACGCAAGTGGGAGGGAGACGGAGATAGATCCAGCTCCATTGCAGAGGTCCTTGTCACACACGCTGCAATATTTGCTCTGTTTGTTGACATCCTGCGACATTTTCAGAGCATTGCACGTGGTCTGGCTGGCCGGGTTCACATCCAAGCAAGTACGGATTGTTGTTCCGGATTCTGAAAAGAACAAATTTTTTATAATTCAATAGAGCCGGCTGCACGCACGAAAAAACATGACTCATGCGGCGTTACCTCGCTCTGAGGCGTTCCATGTAAGGCTTGAAGTGCAAGCGAGAGCGCGGAACGAGCGACAAAGAAGCACAATCGGCCTTTGTTGTCACGTTCAACTATCGTCAGTAAACCGACTTTACAGACAACCAATTTTTTTCAAAGGGAAGTCAGTATATTTTGACGGATGACAACGACCATACATCACCCTCAGTTCTACTAAGTAAATCTAATATTATATCCGTAGGCATGATGTAGGATATAAAAAATACACTATGTTTATGGCCACGACGCTTAACTAAACTGATAGTTCTAGAATTAGTGCTAACCTTTCCACAGTGTTTTTGTGAAAATAGATACCTACCGAGCATTTTTTAGATCTGTCAATTTCGAGAATGTGTTCAACCGGATTAGCACCATCGGATATCGAAGAACAAATCAAAAGAACAGTTATATTATTGAAGCTGGTTAAAAATACTGCATCAATGTTAAGTAATAATGAAATTATGGAACATAATATAATACTCGTAATATGAAAATTTTCTTGAGTAGGTATTTCAAACAGATGAACCTATTGGAAATTTGAATACATTATTCACTAGTCGAGGGTGATTTATATCTATTATACTGATACCCGCGACTTCGTCTACGTAGACTACAAATTTCCAACCCCTATTTTACCCTTTTAGGGGTTGAATTTTCAAAAATCCTTGCTTAGCGGATGCCTACGTCATAATAGTTATATCCATGTCAAATAGGCCCATTCGTCCGGTAGTTTTAGCTGTGCGTTGATAGATCAGTCAGTCAGCTTTTCCTTTTCAACCCCCGAACCAAAAAGAGGGGTGTTATTAGTTTGACGTGTGTATCTGTGTATCTGTCTGTGACATCTTAGCTCCTAAACTAATGTTTAGGAGCTACGATGTCACAGAAAACTTTAGTTTCTTTTGTTTGAAAGGTGACTTGATCGAGAGTGTTCTTAGCTATAATCCAAGAAAATCGGTTCAGCCGTTTGAAAGTTATCAGCTTTTTTCTAGTTATTACTGTAACCTTCACTTGTCGGGGGTGTTATAAATTTTTAATTTACACTTGTATATATTTAGATTTTGATACTAACGCATGATGATTTTGTGGCATTGCCTCGGCGCGCCGGGCACGGAGTGGATCAGCTCAGCGGGCAGGATCTGGCTCAAGTAGCCGCGGTTGAAGTTCACAGAGTCCTGGCTGTTGCATTCCTGGAATCAATATTTAAAGTATTTCAAATAACTATAGCTACATTACATAATATTATGTTATCGGGAGGTCGAGGGTTCCGGGCACGCACCTTTAACTTTTCGGAGTTATGTGCGTTTTAAGCAATTAAGATAATAAATTATATCACTTGCTTTAATACAATACGATAGCGAAATCTTTATACCCATTTTTTTAAACAAAGTATAATTTTTTAATACTAAGACAAAAACAATATTATTGTAAGAGTTACACATTTTCGTACATATAAATAGATAGATGGATAATTATATAGTTCGATAGATAGATAGAAAGATAATAAATATATTACACATAAATGTATATATAACATTAAATAGAACAGAAGAAACTAACTTTACAGGTAAGTTTTGATTCGTCAATAGATTTACTGGTTTGGAATCCCTGACCGAAAAAGCAATAGCAAGAAACTCGGTTTATATCCCTATAAGTAGGTGCGGTATGTTTGCGCTCCCGATCGGCCTGTGACCTCACTAGGGGGACAGTTTTACGATGTCCTATCGTAAAACTGTGCTAGGGGTCATGCCTGAAAACCAGCGCTGCAGTCGACTGACTGCCGCATCAAGCTTAGGCAGCGCCCCGTTCAGCAAAATTAGATTAAGTTAGTTTTAAGAGGGCTCTCTCCGTCACTCGTTTCATACAAAATGTGGTTTTCCAGATTTCTGTTAAAATATTCGGTTTCAAAGTTACGCGGTCTTAAAAATTCACACACAAATCTTTGAGCCCTTGTAATTTTAAAATTACATATTTTTAGAAAAATCTAAAACACTATAGACACAGATATTAGTTTCTAGAATATGTCTGCAAAACATGGACTTTGGTTGCTTAGTATTCAAATGAATTTGGAACTACGTTTGTATGAAACGAGTGACGGAGAGAGCCCTGTTAAGAAGTGGGTGCTTGGGTCTTAGGTAACCAGAGAGCATAAACGTTGATAGGCTCCTTAGTTCCCTGGGAACTATGGCACCCTATATTCTGTTTGTAATTATCATGTTATAAAATTTTGGCTGAATAAAAGATATTTATTATTATTAAGGAAAACATCGTGAGGAAACCTGCATGCCTGCGAGCTCTCCATAATGTTCTCAAAGGTGTGTGAAGTTTGCCAATCCGGACTTGGCCAGCGTGGTAGAGTATATTTAGCCAAACCCCTTCTCATTCTGAGAGGAGATCCGTGTTCAGTAGTGAGCTGACGATGGGTTGATGATCTTATAACAATTATAAGGGAAAGTGCCCAAACATTACGATCGCATCGGTACTTTTCGTAGGTGGGTAGGTAACTTTTCCAAGCAGGTACTTAACCTTAATGGGAAAAGGTTCATAACAACCGGCGCTTTCCCTTCTACTAGTCAAATGAGTCTAGACCTCGAACAAAAATAAAACAATTCACGTACCACTAAAAGACTCTGGTTGGGGACGAAGGGGTCCTTGCATTTGGGGTCCGACTGGGAGTTGCATTGGTAGCATCTCATGCAGGAACCTGAAATCAAAACGAACATAACATTAAATAATAGTATTTTAAAAATAAAGTCTTCTTCAGTGTTTATGTTTTGGCACTAAAGTAACTGGACTGTAAACTGGAAAGTAAAGGACTGGACAGACCCCTCAAATGCCCTCAATATAATATAGGCACTATGTCCATTACTATTATGGGTTGACAATGACATCAAAGGTAAAGCCTACGTTGTCGTATTAGTTTACAAATTGCGAAAAACCAAATTAAATTTGAATTTCACGGGCAGACCCGTCGCAACCACCTTAAAGGAAATAGAAGAAATGGACTGTTTCCTTTTTTCCTACAAAAAAAGTCGATTGCGCAACAACGCTAGGTACCTACGTTTGCGACACGAATGAGTAGGAACAACGAAAACATGAGTAGATAGATATACGTGAATGTGCGTTTCGTTAGACTAAAATAGAATCGGGTGTGGCATACACCGGATGCCGGTTAAATTAACCATGAGCGGATCAACCAAACTTATCAGTTATTTGGTATACCTATCCATTTAGGACTGTCATCTGTAATGTTGACATTTTATTTCTACCTACCTATAAGAACAAGAAATTTACACTACCCAACTACCAACTAGGTTTTACTCTTACTACAAGAAATTTAAACTCAGCTGGGACATGCGTACTTCTAAACTACACCACGATCTCAGCTTAGTAGATTAAAAATAGGCCCTGTCCTAAATACTATAATCTTGCCTACATGATACTGTGATCATTGTTCTATTTTTAATGGTGAACTATAAGGTACAGTGACCTTCCAATAAATAAGTTTAGTAAAATTTTTAAACTAATCTATGTCTTCGGTTTAAAAATATCTATTAGCTCGAACATTCAAACATTTCTCGTTACAGTGTGTTAGTGTTAGAAAGAATTTGTTTGGAATTGAATTCCGTTGTGGGATATGTAACAGATGTTGTTCACCTGTGTTATTTTCGGTAGGTATGTAGGTACGACCTGTCGTCATGTAGTATGTACATGTACTACAAAACACAAACACACTAGTGCAAAAACTGTTTTTTACCTCCACCAATTGGTCCGAGAGGCCGGAAATTAGGAGGTGCTTGATCAAAGTTGTTAGAACTATTATTTTGTTTTCTCTGCATTTTGCTTCAGTATTCTAATAAATAAAGTAACATAACGCCATGCGTGGCAGGTTCATGAAGGATTAACACGAAAATTAGCTCATTCATTGCAATAATATATTTATCATTGGTCAAAAGTGAGAATTCTTGTTACAAAAGACCATTTTAGCCAATAGTGAGTGTCATACTATAAAGAGGATTGTCATAGCTACAGTGCAGAGAACAGTCTCTGTATCTAGTTGCCAAATTTTGTCGGTTGGTGGTAGGTCTAGTAACTAGTTTCAGAAGTAACCTTACAAATATCCAACAGTATCTAATTCCCTCAAAATCAATGAATCAAGTACCTCGAAATATGTTAAAGTACCTATAACCGAACATAGGTCCTTCCTTGAAACACGTCTATCCTAACGCATTTTTTTTTAATAATTTCAGTTTAATCTTTATTTGATACTAAACTTCATAATTTTTAAACATTTGTGTTGTACTTTGTTTTTCATAATATTATTACTAGCCATGACACCATACACCTATACCATTCTTCATGACATCATTTTTCATGACACTTGGATCGGTAAGATAAGGCTGACGATTAGTATCGTCAACTAACTATGATACTATGTATCTTATTTGTATTAGAATCGAATACAGCGGGAATCGATTAGGTACAAGGTGTTAGATATTGCTCCAGGCAAGCTGAGGTTAGTACTGATGTGTACATGTAACCTACCAAAAACTAATACCCATGGAGATTATGACTTAAAGAATTTGTTTAAAACTCCAATGTAACACCCCTGTAAACAGCTGATCACGGAAATTAACTCGTACAAACTTCTGTGAACTCGAGCGAGCGTTTGAACGTTTGTCAAGTAGCAGGGACAACGAAAGAATCTATGGCACTAACTATTTGGAATCAGATAATAATTTATCTATCTAATGTATACGAGTACTGCCAAACTCTACCCTTCCGTACTCGGGTAGTAATAAATCTAAGTAGATCTGTTTGTGTAAGTTCAAACGAAGTTTTAAGTGAGTCGAGTATAGTTATTATAACTACTATGTAAGTATCAAAGTAATATTCTATATCCATTCAATAATTTATTATGTCAGACGCAAACAAAGTACTTAAGTAGAAATATGAATTCAGGAAAGGAATTGATAAAAGGGAATTCGAAATCCGTGACATCTCTGCGTGATAAATCGTCATGGAATTGGATCTTCAAAACAAATATATATTTTCCAAGTTAACTAAATACATTTTAATATTATATCGAGTGGACATTAGTTTTGCGAAATATTACCTATTTTAACTTTTATTGTATCAATTTTGTGGTTTTTATGGGGTTTTCTTAGAAAAATTTTGCTTATGACGTTTTCTTTTATGCTTTTTTAAATTGAGTTTAGTCAATTTAAGAAAAACTAACTGTTTAGGTAAATAAAAAACTAAATAATAACAAGCGAAATAATCAAGTGGCTTGGTTTTTGCAACATTTTGTACACAACTTCTATTGACATCTAAGACGTAGGTGCGCGTTTTTTTCACCGATGACATCAGCGTAGGTACCTTTTATATATTTAGTTCATGATCAAACGCCTCACCTTCGAGTTTACACTAGGTATATAATAAACATGGTAAGCTAAATGCCGGCGGAATATTTTGCTTTACTTACTTGTTCACAGGATTAACCTCTGTTCCATTCATGATGGTCCCAATGTGGTAAGGGTCATCTACATTCCCTATATGCAAAACGAGATCGCCTATACCTAATATAGTCCTAGTGGATTAATCTGTACAGTTTACCTCTCTATATGAATAAAAGAAATAAGATCACTGTAGTGATAAGGTGTATCTTTGCAGTTTGCACCCTAGCGTAATTGTTTTTCTTCTTGTTTTTGAAGTCTATGTTCTGTGTTTTGTCGCAATAATTTTTTATACTACTTACTACTATTTCTACTTCTACTACTATTACTAGAGACCCACCCTGGCCTATCTATGTTATAAAAAATCTCTATGCAAAATGTCAAGTTTTTAGATAAAGCGCAGTGTAGCGATTTAAATTTCGTTAATGTTCCTGTCTTCCCACGAATAAGATATAAACACCATATAGGTAGGTATAATAGGCCAAAATTTAAATAAAAGCCATCGCTTAATCTCAAGGCCACATTAAGCCTAACTTATGAGGGAACCGACAACCATAATACCTACTAATTTTTTTTTATAAACTTTCTGGCGGCTTCCCAAATTTAGCACATTTAACATCATTGCTCTTAATGTCCCGTAATACTAGTTTTTTGTGTAATTATTTATGGGTGATAAAAAAAATTCAGAGAGCGTTTTTCATGGCCACTTTTAATAATGGTTAGGTATTTTTTGGCTGTTTTTCGCAACACAATTTTTTTCCATAACAAGTTAGACCTTGGCTGAAAATGACGCAGAGATGGAAGCGTTTAAATAAATAAATAATATAGGTAGCTATTTATATGCAAGAACGTTGGTACAAGGAAGATAGAAGTGTACAATTATAATAGTCAGAGGCCTATAACATTCGAATAAATCACATCTATTCTCAACGTATTTAAAGGTTTCTTAGAGAACACCTAATTACACTGAAGATCAAAATCATCTCAAATTAAAATTACCTGGCCTGAAAAAAGTAAAAAATCGCAAAAAATGCTCTAATAGAAGGAGTCATAACCTTCAGTACCTAATCGAAATAACAACACAGACATCGAGGAATTAAGACAATGTAAGCCAGAAAAGGATCAGAAACAGCTTGTTAATTTCGCAATAGACACAAACGACGTTTCTCAATTGATGTTAAAAAGGTCTACCTAGGATGTTTCGCACCAATTTCCTAATTGGACCAGTCATACGACTCACAAGAGTACTTAATATTCTCTTTAGTAGATTGGTACTTGCATGTGTGCCTCTTTGTCTCATTCCTTGATAAGTAGTGACCTCGTTGAATATAGTATCTTAATGGGACATTTTTTATTTCTTTTTAATTGCTTGACTGCAAAATGGAATGAATGACGTAATAATGTAATAACTCATTATTTAACAGAAACATCAGTTATCAGTTTTTATTTAAGTGTTTATTTAAGTACTAGATGATGCCTGCGACTTCCTCCGCGTGGATGTTGAGTGTTGACTCTTTGATTTTCCGGGATAACAAGTGTAAATTAAAAATTTATAACACCCCCGACAAGTGAAGGTTACAGTAACTAGAAAAGAGCTGATAACTTTCAACCAGCTGAACCGATTTTCTTGAATTATAGCTAAGAACACTCTCGATCAAGCCACCTTTCAAACAAAACAAACAAAATTAAAATCGGTTCATTAGTTTAGGAGCTACGATGCCACAGACAGATACACAGATACACACGTCAAACTTATAACACGTCTCTTTTTGGGTCGGGGGTTAAAAAATAGCTGTCCGTTCCCGGCATGACCCGTCCTTTTATTTGTGCTATAAGACATTGCTATCTGCCAAATTTTACGATTCTCGGTCAGCGGAAAGTACCCTATAGGTTTTAATTTCCTTGACGAAGTGATCCTATCAGAGCTAGTCCGCACAGTGAATAAAAATCGCACGATTTTTTTCGCAATTTTGTAACACTTGCAATCATATAGAGCGACACTGCGATTTAAAAGTCGCGCGGAATAAAGCTGTGAGTTGATACGAGTATTTTTTGCAATATGGAATATAAATCGCGCGTTTAAAATGCGCGAGAATAAAAATCGCTGTGCTGGCTAGGCCTAAGGATCTCTTTCCTTGCTCTGGAGATACGGAAACCTATAAATCAACGAGATTACCTAATCAACGTAATGTCTACGAATTAGAAATCCTAAATTTTCGCGAACGAAGGTAACTTAGTGAACGGACTAAGGTAGGTATATTACGTTTTTCTAGTAAAAAGATCCCATTTAACTAATACTTTAGGTATAATTTGATTAAATAAAACGCACTATGCATGAAATGAGTTAAATAAAGAGTGCGGTGAATCAACAGCGGTTTATGAAGAAAAACGTAGCTATAATAATACAAAAACACTAAGGTACTTAAATCCTAGACATATAAGTAATCTTATGGTATTTTCCATGATTACACCTACGCTACTTATCCTTCCAAAGGAAAATAAACTGCCAATAGCTATAAAAACAACATGTATTTTCCCGCGATTTCATCCGCTGGACTGAGGTTTTTTGAAAATTTCTTAGGAATGCTTTGAATTATCCGTAGTAAAAAATATCTATGTCTACAGATTGCTAGCTATATCCATGCTATATATATGTGCCAAATGTCAAGATGATTTCGGTGGTTGAGCCAAACTATTGATTTGCGGCGGATACGCAACGGAGATCACCGAAAAGCTTAATGTGGACCCACCCTAAGGTTGCGTTCAGTTGAAAACGAATTACTTATCTCTGAAAAGCATCTCTTTGAAAGATGAAAAATGAAATTACTGAACGCGAGTAGCGACTAGCGAGGACGAAATTGAATTAACTACTTAATGCAGAAGGTGTAAAAATGAATAGAAGCATATTTTTAAATCTAATAAACTTTAGATATTAATATCTACTTCAGAGTAAGTAAAGTCTAGTCTAGGGGTTTCACTGTGCTTTGCGATAGCCTGGGGAATGGCGGAACTGTGCAAGGCGCATCGCATGTTAGAACTATTTTGTGATACGATTTGATAACTTAAGATAATTTATTTAAATAAGGAAAAGAGAGTACTTAGCTATTTCCAATTTCATTTCAGCCCTAATTTGAGCTATTGTGCTCAATATCTATCCATCTTATTCATTGTAACTATTGTTTTTCCTAACGATTATTCGTTATATTATATTATCTAGTTAATAATCGATATTAAGATATTAAATTCTTTGGAGCTTTCTTTGAAAAAATAAATCTATAGCTACACACAAAAAAGGCAGGTAATTAGGTAGGTATCTTCTTTTACAAGGTTGTCCCAAAAAAATCACAACATGTGAAGAAAGTTGCATTATAAAAAAGCTTGGGAATCCCTGGTTTAGTCCATTACTATTGGTAATTAGTAAATCTAGGTTAGGGTATAGGCACATAGGTAATGTGAATTTCGCACGAGCAGAGATGCGAGTGATAGTAAAGGCATGCATTGTTATTGCAGTGGCTTTTATAGTGTAACTAATTAACGTGAATCGATGACTAACAAAAACAATTGACATGGTCTTGTGAACTATTCCTAGGTAACCTAACTACCTAAAGAACCTTTGTTCTATAATAGGTATCCTCATTGCTCGTAAATACTTGAAAAATATTGAACTGTGTGAATGTGAGTCAGGAGTAACATAAACAAATAAATATGGCAAAATATGGCATTAGACTCTTCACACTGATATTAAAATATGACAGATTTATTTCAACACGCGTCATTAATAGACCACCTAGAGGTACAAAAGTAGATACTCAGCCATAAAACGAATTTTTCAATGAGTAAGTATTAAAAATGCATGCAACTTCAGCATCAAAATCTTTATCATCGACGAAATGTCAATGAAATCAGCAGAGGGGCTGAAATGATCTCGGCTCACGTATTTTACGGCGGGACTAGTGCTGCTGTCGTCGTCGGCGTCGTTTAGATTTGCAGTGCCAAAAGATACGTCTCATTGCGGTTCTAGCTCTTGTCTTCTGCGGGTCAGGCCGTTTACGATTTTCTACTGGTTGCGATCTTCAAGCTGTTTTACGTCGAAGCAACAACGTGCAACAATGTAGCATGCTACAAAGGATAACATTAATTTTGCGACCTACAGCACGCGGTAGTCTATTTTATGCCGCTGTCAACGCGCAGTCATAGCGTTTTTAGGGTTCCGTACCTCAAAAGGAAAAAGGGAACCCTTATAAGATCACTTTGTTGTCTGTCTGTCTGTGCGTCCGTCCGTCCGTCGTGTCTGTCAAGAAAACCTATAGGGTACTTCCCGTTGACCTAGAATCATGAAAGGCAGGTAGGTAGGTCTTAGCACAAGTAAAGGAATAAATCTGAAAACCATTTTGTGGTTACATCATTAATTTTTTTTTTAAATGTGTTTCAATTTTCAAAGTAAGATAACTATACCAAGTGGGATATCATATGAAAGGGCTTTACCTTTAGACTCTAAAACATATTTTTATTTATTTTTATGCATAACTAGCTTATACCCGCGACTTCGTTCGCGTGGATGTAGATTTTTTAAAATTCCCGTGAGAACTCTTTGATTTTCCGGGATAAAAAGTAGCCTATGTGCTAATCCATGGTATAATTTATCTCCATTCTAAATTTCAGCCCAATCCGTCTAGTAGTTTTTGCGTGAAGGAGTAACAAACATACACACACACACACACAAACACACACACACACACATACAAACTTTCTCCTTTGTAATATTAGTGTGATAGTTTTTGATTTATGGTGGAAAATGTCGGAAAAAATACTCCAGTACGGAACCCTCGGTGCGCGAGTCTGACTCGCACTTGGCTGGTTTTAGTCTAGGCGCGCAGTACAATTAGAATATTAACACTAGTACGACAGTTTGGCAACGATTCTTACTACATTTTAAATACTTGTACCAAGGGACCCTGTGGCATGCAAATTACTCTGGCGTAAATGAAGCTTTAATTCTAATGTCGATGACTCGTCCAAAAAACACAATAAGTAGCAAAAACAACAATTCCAAATTCAAAGCCACGTTACGAAACGTGAGTAAAATTTTGAACCGATATAAGGAAAACGTGTAAATTGCATGATCAATGAGTTTGTATCTTATAGGTATCTATTAAGTACTAAAATTTAGATAAAATAATTATAGACTAGGTTTTTCTCGCCAAAGGTTTTAATAATCGCACGGGAACCTTTTGTTTTTACCCCAGGATGCTAAACGGTTAAAGAGATGGGCCGTGAAAAGAACAGACAGATAGACACACTTACGCATTTATTATAATAAATATGTCCTTGATAATGTTATTTGTGGTCGAGGGCCGAGGCCGTTCTATGCTATGAGATCATCTGATGATAATAATGATTAATATAAATAAATCTGTCCGTCCAACTATTTATCTATGTGTGTGTATATATGTGCAAGTGTGTGTGTGTTATGTATGTGTGCTTGTTGTTATGTAATTTTAATGGTCAAACTGATTAATGCGCCAATTTAGTTCCTACAAAGTAAATTGGAACTCAAGGACAATTTATTAATTACCAAATGTAAGATTACAACAACTATAGGTACAAAACGTTAGTACGTATGTCAGACTGACGGACTGACATATCATCAACGTACACGTACAGCTCAAACTGAAATACTAAACTAAACTAAAAAACTGAAATTTGCATGTACCTACTTGTAAGTATCCTGCTCAGATTTTTTTTTTTTCAAAAATTAGGTGTATCGAACTTTGGTCTCTCAGAATTGGCCGACGCGTGACGTCTTAACCACTAGGCCACTTAACCACTATAATGCATACAAAATGAGATCTCACTTGCCTATTTAACTTTGTGTCAACTGTCATGTTAATAAAGTACGATTTCAGTCCTTATTTTATAGGTGAACCCACAGAGTGAGCCGCACTTTTGACATGACAGTTGACACAGAGTTAAAATGGCGAGTGAGTTCTCATTTCGTACGGACTATACAGAGTTTAATCTAGACAAAAAATTCGTTTAGTGACGCAGTCGTTAAGTCTGTACTCTGGACTTACGCCAAAAATCGAAACAAAGTAGGTATGCGTGTACCACATAATTTTAACGTTTATTTCGAACTATTGTTCCAATCCAGATACATACCTAATTATTCATATTGTACATAATTGTTCGGGGATTCAGTGAAAGAATTTTCAGAATCGCTTAGCTCTGGATAGGTACTCCACATTAAATACAAAATCACCGACCTCTTTATATAATTACCTAGTGTAGATATATTCCACATACACCGGAATGCAAAATTAATTACTTCATAATTGATGATAGCAAAGTTGTTTATCATTCACTCTACCAACTTAAAATTATAAAAGGTGCAAGTTGCATAATTTTAATGTTTAATTCAAACAATTTTTGCAATACATATAACTACTCACATGATATTATGTAGTCCGCCCACATGGTTATGTAACATACAATTAATTATTTACTTAACACTTAATTGATGATAGTAAAGTTGTTCGTCATCCTTTATTACTTTAAATAATTGTAATTGGTGCGTAAACCGCATAATTTTAACGTTAATTTGGACTATTTTTCCAGATGGTAAAGTCACTTATGTAGATCACATGTATAGCTATGTATAATATGATTAATTAACTCTAAATTGATGTTAATAAAGTTGTTTGGCGCAACCATTACTTTAAATTATAATAGTTATGTTGCTACATCACGAAATTGGTACCTACTCGAGTCTCTGCTAGCTATTGTATTGTAAACCTAATTTGGCAACAGTTTCGTCACATCCTATTAGATCATAAGTCAGTTTCTCTTCGCATGTAGCAGTAGCTTTCATTCATGGCTTTATTCGAGTTTGTTTTCATTCATTCACCTACCTATTTACGTCGAATGCACTAAGTAGCCCTTCCCGAAAGGTAGAGAGTTGCTCATTCAAATTATTGGTACCTAATTACCTACTAAGTATGTACATTACATTCTTATTTATTTAAATCATCGTGTAGATATAGGTTTTTGCAAAATTTATGATTCCCTTAAAAATTCCACTGGGACAAATTAAATTATTTAAAAAAAATGCAAATGACATGTCTGTCTGTCTGTGTATTACTTATTTCATGACCAATCCGATAAACTGATTTTGACGTTTGTAGAAAAACATCCCAGTGACGGACGTACAGACTACAGACCTGCGTAGGCTACATTTTAGTCCGGAAAATCAAACTTCTAAAAACTAACCCACGCGGACGTATATTCTCTATCGGAGTTTGTTTTTGTGGATTTTTATGGAATTTTGGAATTTAATAAAAAAAAATTATTCATAGACAATGTGACGAATGACGACACTCTAATGCTACATAATTAATTATCTATTCGTACTACCATGTACTACTTACCGCTTCAAAAGTACATACAGATTAAATAGAGAAATAAATAAGGTTTTAATGTCTGAAGAAACCTTGACAGACAAACCGGATTTATTATTAGTCATAGGTACTTACCTACATTATATAGCAAGGATTAACAATGAGCAATAAAAAATTGATTGTTCTTCATACAAGTTTCATAGGTTGTACCTAATTGGTACATACATTGGTACATTGGTTGCATAGTATATATACTTAAATAGATAGTAATGAATAAGATACAGACCAACCATACTGTAAAAAAATTGTAAATAAATCAAACTATGGTAATTTTTGTTTGTTTGCATGTCTGGAACGCCTAAACCGCAACAGAAAATCACATACGAAATTGCACCGGCCTATTTGAATATACCTAAGCCAGTTATTTCAAACATGAAAGACCAATTTTGGTATAGGTAGGTACCTACTTAAGGGCTTACTAATACCACTAATACAATCGATATTAATTAATATTATAAATGCGAAAATTTATCTGTCTGTCTGCTCGCTTTTTACGGTATCTATTAAACCGATTTTGACGTAATTAAGGCGGAAAAAATAGTGGAAAACTAACTAGTTTCCACGGGATTTTTGAAAAACTAAATCCATGCGGACGAATACGTGAGTATCAGCTTAGTTAGTAAATAAATTAAACTAACTAAAGCGTATCAAATAAAATCACTGAAGGTACGTTTTAAAACTAGTGAATCGTAAAACTATTTTTTGTATAATATTGAGGCTGAACTTCGGAAAACTAATCATAGTACCTAGTTCTATTCTTAGAACTAGAGCTTTTATAAAAAAGTTTCATTTTGAAATACCTATTTCCAATAGAGCCAGTAGGACGGCAAAGCTGAACGCTGTCACTCCACTTCGGGCCATGGTAATTGGTAAACTATCGACAGGACTTCAAGTTAATATACGGGCGAACTCTCGCGACGTGTTGTAGGGACTGAGACGCCGACGCTCTCACCGACATAGCGTCGCCGGCTAACGCATTTACGGTTTACGCGTACGGTGAATGTGCTTTGTGAAAATTCCGGACAATCCTGCTTTTCATTGGGCATTTAATGTTACCTACACTGACGCCAGGAAGGCTTTGATTTCATATCACCGGTAGCCTATTACAGGATCAAACTATTCCTCAAAATGGAAGCTCAGAGTTATTCAGTGGGCAATGGAGAGAACTATGCTTAGAGTTTGTCAACGTGATCAATTCAGAAACGAGATATTATAGGAGAACCAAAGTAACCGACTAAATGGCAGTGGCCGAGGCTCACAGTTAAAAAAAATCGGTATACGTTAGGATCCCAAGGTGCTAGAATGGCAGCCTAGGAGCAGAAAGCGTCGAATCGATTTTCATGAAACTCATCTGATAAATAAGATTTCTATGACAATAATATTATATTCTATACGCAACGACGCGATGTGTTGTTGAAGTAGGTTGGCGAGTATCAAGTAAGTTTCTGTTTTATGTATGTACCTATGCATTTATTAGTTGTATTGCAATTCCCCGCCTTACAGTTCTATTAGATAAGTTCTTAAAAAGTAGGTACGGGTTGCCTAGAGGAGATTTCTGTTAGTAGTAAGAAAGGTTGTTTCTAATAGCAATAAAGATATTTAAATAAATAGATAAATAATTGACATGGATCGAGGAAATCTGAAGGGAAACGAGAGTTACCGATATAGCTCAAAAAATTAACTAGCTAAGGTACCAGTGGGCAGGATTATGTACGTTGTAGAATCCATGGACGCTGTGGCAGACGTGTTTAGAACTGACGGTCTAATGGTGGTGGAAAGTGACTGGACGAAAAAAGCGGAGGACCGAAGTGCGATCTATGTTCAGAAGGAGATGCAAATGGTCTAATCACGATGACGATAATGAAGCTAGAAACTTATTAAAAGTGATCAAATTATATCTAAAACTATTTATGCCATTCCTAATCCTCTCGAACTCGTGGTGACATTACTTTTCTTCTACTGGCGATAATAAATACCAGCACATAGTAAAGTTTTTGAATATGTAGCCACTAGCTTTACCCAGATATTTTTCCATCTATTTTCATGACTATTGCAGGCGTGCCTTATTTTTCGGAAAACAAAATAATATCATTAACCTTAATGTGCCCAAAGGTGTCAAGTGAATTATTGTAATTCAAGATGGCAATAAAGTTTGTTTACTACAGTGGAATAGGTGGTGAAGTTGAGGCCGCCAACTCCAAGGTCTAACACAATATGACGTATTCTAAATGTAGTAGGTACCTATTACATTGTTGCGATTTTTTTTTGCACTAAAAAAAGTTTTTACACAAAACTTCTAAAATACTTGTGAAATTCTGTTTGTAAAATTTTTTTGTTGGCGTGAACAACATGCCAACAAAAAACACGGTTTGGGTAGGTATGAGGCGGGGGGACGCCCCGCACAACCGAATGTCACCCGCACTGTCCCGCACCGAGTTAGCGCGGAGGCTTTCCGTGGGGTTTCCCCACCCCGATTGCCATCTCCACCTGTCGTGTACTATAGTACGCTTTATATAGTACTATAGTCGCTTTGGTAAACTAGAGGCTTAAAATGTATTAGGTACATATTAGATGCCCCAGCTTCGCACGTGTGGAATTTTCAAAAATCATCTCTCACGTCTACGGGGGTCTACGTGATCGTAGCAACAAAAAACCACGGATCATTGAGCCGCATCAACATTAGTCAAGTGGACGGCTCATGAAAAGGTAATGACTAATGACAGACAGACACGCTAATCGGATTTAATAGTGGGTACCTAGTATGGATACTAAATTGAGTTGTTGACGCGTGGATATTTGGCCATGGATCCATAAAATTATAATGGCACGGACTTACATTGCATCAAAACAAGTTGATTTCAAATTCATAAATCTTCAATGCACGATAAATTGCATTCCGGTTAGAGCTTTGGAACATAATAACAAATAGATATTATTTCCAATATAATAAATAGTTTAGTGCTCGCTTTCAAAGTGTCGTTCGTATGTGATAAATTGATGATGTTACCTCTTTCACTTTTGGTTTGAAACTACTTTCATCGTTATCATCATCCTTATCAACCGATAGACGTTCACAACTGGAAATAGATCTCTTGTCACGCGCCTGAATCCAACGGCTCCCAGCGACAGTTTGATGTATCTACCTATTGGGGGTATAAAAAGTAAAAAAAGGCAAAAGTCAAAATCATTTATCCAAAATAGGAACTATTGTACACCTTTTGTTTGTCCGATTTGTTGAATTTGAAAGATGACATAGTGGTGATAATTAATTACGTTAACTTAAAACTAAAGCTACGAGAGTTCCAAACGCGCCCAAGACTGAGAAGAGCCCACAAAAAACTCAGCCAAGTATTTTTTATTATTTTAGTACATAATAGTTCAATGGTGGGGGTCTGCATACTGCGTTTCCTGCTTGAAGAGTGAAGACACAATCTTTGGCCTTTAAGCACTAAGGAATTTTGGACAAGTGGACATCTCGAACGCTACCCAGCCGAATTGGATTGGCGGCTAAACTCTTTCTCGAAATTGGACCTTGCTGGATTGCGTGTCCCAGGTATAGGTACATATTCGTCTACAATTTCGAGTGCAGAGCTCTCAATAATTACTGGGTAAGACATGTGGTGGGCATTAGACATGATTTTCGTTATACATACTCATGTTCATTTCTAGGGTCACCTGTTGAGAAGGTACCTACTCTTGGTGATATAATAATTTCATTAAACATCAACGTAAACAAAAACCACAACTAGTTGGTAGTTACGCCTAAAATGACACATTCAACCCAAATGACGCATCAGGTTCAGGAGGAAATACAGAATTTGACATTGGTGTTAATAGAGTCACGTAGTCTCCTTGAAATAGATGAGATGGCTAGCTTTTTTCCATGACTTTGTCCACTTAAAAAACTATTGGAGTTTCACAGAAATCCATGTTTAGCCTTATAGAGAATATAAATGCAAAAGAAATGCTTAAATATTTGATGTTATAGCGTAGAAAACACATCAAAATTTGCTTGATCAATTTCGTGAAAAACCAGTTTTTTCCTTTTAGTGTACCTTACAATTGTTTACCTACCTACTCTGCTGCACTAGAAGAAAAATATACTTAGCTCTTATAATATGGGAAGTGTAGGATGATGGAAGGGGTATGGTAATTAAACCAATACCCCTTTGGTTTCTACAAGGTATCATACCGGAACATAAAATCGCTTGGCGTAGGCGTAGGGTGGGAACTAGCTACGACCGAAGCCTTCCACTAGACCAGACCACTGATTTAGAAATTATAAAATTCCAAACCCTACCGGGAATTGAACACCCTCTCACTAATAAGACCACAGCTCTTACCACTGTGCACTTCGTGAGCTCGAACTTGTACTGGACTTGAACGTGTACTTGAACTGGAAAATAAAAACATCGACGACCCATACATGTATCTAATCTGCATAGTATTGCAAAATATCTATACTTACTTAATTTTTTTAAATCACAGAGACTTAAAATCTTTGCAATTATGTTTATAAATCTAATCTTACTCTTAATCTTACTTATAAAAACACTAGTCTATCCCCGCGTAGATACGTCCGGATCGATTTAGGTTTTTAAAACTCCTTCATTTGCCGGGACAAAAAGTACCTCAGGTATATATATTACATTAATCTATGGTGTAATCCAATTCCTTTCAGCTACATCCGTCCAGTAGTTCTTGCGTGAAAGACTAACAAACATATTAAACAAACACACAAACTTTCACCTTTATAATATTACTAGCTGACGCCCGCGACTTCGTCCGCGTGGATTTAGGTTTTTTGAAATCCCGTGGGAACTCTTCGGTTTTCCGGGACAAAAAGTAGCCTATGTGCTAATCCAGGATATTATCTATCTCCATTTCAGCCAAATCCATCCAGTAGTTTTTGCGTGAAGGAGTAACAAACATACACACACACACACACACACACACACACACACACACACACACATACAAACTTTCGCCTTCATAATATTAGTGTGACTGTGATGCGTTGTGATTAAGGTACTTTTAACACAAGTATGTACCTACCAGGTATACTACACTTGTATGAATAAAAATATAAACGTACATGCATAGCATATTCATATAAACAGTGTGAAAATTTAGTTAAGGTCGTTAATGTTTAGAGACCTTGTAGTGGATAATGAGTATTGAGTCAGTAGAGTGCGTAGTATTTTATCCTATAGCTGATACCCGCGACTACGCCCGCGTGGATTGTTAGATTTTTAAAAATCCCATGTGGACTCTTTGATGTTCCGGGAAAAAAATTACTGACGGCACTCTTCAGGTCTACTATACTCATGCAAATAAAAATCGGCCAATTGCGAATCGGACTCGCACACGAAGGGTTCTGTACCATCGTACAATAAATAACACTTGATAATTTTTATTTTCATAGCCGCCATTTTGATTTTTTTATTATTTGTTGTATTAGCGGCAATAGAAATACGCATTTCGTGACAACTCTTTACCTATTTATTACCTATGGTTCACGAGGTTACAGCCCGACAGACGGACGGACAGCGACGGATTAGTACCTATAATAGGGTCCCGTTTGCACCCTTGGAGTAGGAACCCTAAAATATCACGTCGATCCGTTGCCCCGTTGCGACGTGATTGAAGGACAAACTAACAAACAAACAAGCATACTTTCGCATTTATATTATACGTAATGATTACATTACACCTATATTATATGCCAAGGTGTATAGGTACTAAGGTTGTACAAAGGGACATACTGTGATTGTACATATGGAATAACATAATGGAATTATTTGTGATAGGTACTCACTGTTCTCATAATATCGACTAGGTACCTACCTAACTCTTAGTAATAGTTAATTGTTTGAAACATAGTAATTATATGACTCATTTATAATGTCTATATAGGTAAATGGAGCCATAACAAGCCAATATTTTATTAATGACTTTGAACTTGATGTCTTTTAGTGTACCTGCTCTGCTATTCTTAATTCTTTTATAATCCATACTAATCACTAGGTAGTGCCCATACCTATTATAAATGCGAAAGTGTGTCTGTCTGTCGCCTAGTTTTTCACAGCACTTTCAATTTTACATTTATAACAATACTAGCTGATGCCCGCGACTTCGTCCGCGTGGATTTACTTTTTTCGAAATCCCACGGGAACTCTTTGATTTTCCACGGTATAATCTATCTCCATTCCAAACAACAAGTCCAGTAGTTTTTGCGTGATTGAGTAACAAACATCCAAACATCCACCCTTTCACATTTATAATATTATAGTAGGATTAGGATTAGGATTGATGGTGACAGTTTCCAACAATAAATACTCAGTAAAAAGTTTTCCATTAGATACTTAGTTAATACTGATCGGTTCTTTTATATCTAAGCCCTGCTTCAACTTGCCTACTTTCTATTCTATACCATCAATCTTAATCCATCAAACTTTATAATTTGTGTACCCTAGGTACTCTAACCGTGTGAATTATTTCTATTTTATCAAAGTTCATGCATAGTAATATTATTATGTAGGTAGATACATAATACTCACATAATAAGTACTTAACTATTATAATATTTCCAGAAAGAAGAATTATTTATTTCAACATCTATATTGTAATAAAATTTGTAACCAAATTACCACGAGGTGAAAACGTCGAAAGTTTTCCGAAATTTTCCTTCTATTGTATGTAAGTATAACTCCAAAGTATTTGAATTATTCTGAAATATATGTTCAATTTTATGAAAATTTAAAAAGTTCTGCACCTGGGTAGAGCCAACTTTCCTGGATTACCTAGTGCGCGCTTCGCCGCCACCATTGTCATTTCATTCCAATGCTCGACACCAAAATGAAATATAACCTACCTTACACCAAGACGTACCTACCTACCTACAAAACAAAAAAGGCATCTAGAGAAGATTAAGAAAAACTAGTCTTAAAATCTTTACTTTTAATAAAACTGTAACTGGACGACTTCTGTTCCTACATTAAATTTATTTTAAAACAATTTAATCAAAGCAAGCATTATATTGATAAAGAGCTCAAAACAGTACTTTTTGTGATTAGATAGGGATGTTATGACTCGACCGGATTTCGCCCACGGCGCGAGCGGCCAATTTCCACAGAGATTATACGCAATCGCCACGGCGGTGTCGCGACGAGTCCGTCCGACTATATAATCGATTAATCTCCTCGATACAACGATAGTTCCGCCAGCGTGTCGTCACGACTCGCAACGATACGCGACGAGAACGCAACGGATCGCCGCGTGACATAACCGCAACACTCTACTCATGTCCGCAACGCCTCGTTGGGCCTCTCAACTGTGGCGTAACGAGACGACATATCGTCGCGAGACGCGAGTCCACGACGTTATACTCGTCTAGAGTCACTCGTCGTATCGTCGCGATAGTATTGCTCCGTGGAGACAGGCCCGTAGAGGTTGTATGGGATTTGGTGGCATAGCGAGACTGTCGATGTCGCCGCGATACTCTCGCTTGTGGAGATGACGCCTTAGCCACTTGTACGGGAGATATTAAGTGTAGTGTACCTACAATTAGTGTACGCAAGCAGGTGCATTCTCATAGCCCGATGGCGATGGCATAGCCATATTTTGATACAACCAGAGAGGGGATCAGAGGACCGACGGCTTTAGGTGCTCTCCGAACTCCGAAGTACGTGAGCACAGAATCTATACTTCCATACTACGTATAAATGCGAAAGTCTATCTGTCTGTCTGCTACCTTTTCTTGGCAGAACAGTTAAACCGATTTTGATGAATTTTGGTTAGACAGGATTCTTAAAGGACCATCCGTCGAAGCGATTTACATGAAATTTGGTTCAGAGGGCTACCTCTGCCTATGTCAATTTAGGAACTTTTATCCCGGAAAATTCAAAGAGTTCCCAAGGGATTTTTTCAAACCTAAATCCCGGACGAAATCGCGAGTATCATCTAGTATATTATTATAATTATAGGTACACGGGGTGAACCAACTTCCTAACTAGTATCTACAATCTACATGCGTTTATCCTAGATTTATCGAATAATGCATTTCGAATAGCGCCGGTTTTGTTATTCCTTGGCGATGTAGGGCAGAGAAATGTATTCGTATTGTGTATAAAGTTCACAGCCAAGCTATTAAAACACGAGCCAACACTGAACTGTGTCATTTCGCATTTTGTAATATTACATCGGAATAGGTAGGTATTACAGAGTATTTTGATAACCTCGACAAGGTCTGGCGTTCCACGTGCTGGGTACAAAAGCATTTTCCTAAAGTATCAGGCATGGATTTAGGTTTCCCAAAACCTCGTTCCTGTGGGAACTCTTTGATTTTTCGGGATAAAGCGTAGCCGATTTCACTCTTCATCTATAACCATGCAAAGATCACGTCGATCAATTATTGCTCCGTTACGGCGTGATTGAAGGACAAACCAACAAACACACACACTATCGCAATTTATGTTATAAAATATTAAGTAAGTATGGGTATTGGGTAATGCTGATAGAACTCGATGACTTCTATGTAATGGATAGGAGCCGTTTGTTATAATTTTTTATTTTACCTTCCTTAAGACACAGCCTTATGCCATTAAGTACTCGTATATCATCTAATAGATATAGTTTATGTGATAAGTACGTTTTATGCTTATGAGATAAGTATGTTTTATGTCCTTACCTAATTTTTTTTAAAGTACTTTGCAAGTGTCCTTAAGCATTAAATATGCCTAAGCTGTGATAAAAAGGATTTAGATAATACGCCTATCGCTCACAAGCACTTTTAAAGAAGGCAAAATGAGTCCATGTTAAACGAAAATATGTAGAAAAAATCATAATTTTATTCAAAATGTATCCAAAGGCTAGCCTTATCTGATTTGTACAAATCATGCCCGCATGGAATTGTACTTTAGAATAGCTGCATTTCCATGCTGGACAGCTAGGCCGATTCTTTGCACAAAAAATGAGCAGCCCTTCAGTCACCAGTGAAGCTATTAACCACGGTGAAATGTCTTGTAAATTTTTTTATGCACTAAGAATCTATGGCCCCACGGCAAACGAACAAAAATGTAACTCTCGACTAGTGTGGTAGACTATGACCTAAACCCTTTTCATTCTGAGAGGAGACCCGTCTCAGTAGTGGACGGCAATTGGTTGATGATCATCCTGTGGATGATAATATTTTGAAAAATAGGATTTATCACATCTAAGTACATAAAAGCTTTAAACTATCCATTCTACCACAGTAGTTGTTTTATGAAAATCATTATTTTTAAAAATTTGATAGATAGATTCCACCACAGTTGTTGTTTTATGAAAATCATTATCTTTAAGATAGATCGATCAAAGCTAAATCAGTCAATTCGATAACGAATGGACTTTATGGTTGTACTGCAATAAAGGAACCACATTTATCAAGTTTTCTGAAAACTGGATAAAGTCTAGGCGTTGCAGAAAATGGAGGTTCACTGTTAAGGTGAAATGCCAACAAGTAGATAGTAGATACCATAGTGCCATAATGGCCTATTTTTATTCAACTTGTTGACTAGATATTGTTTGTCTAGCCTAGTAACATATTATTATTATGTACGTGAACGTTTGACGTCCAATCCAATCCACTTCAATCAGGGACGGACCGTGACTTTGCGGGGCCCTGGGGTAATACTACTTCGGTGCCTGCCCAATTAATCAACTAATTGCTATTTTGTCTAACCCCCGAACCAAAAAGAGGGGTGTTATAAGTTTGAGTGTGTATCTGTCTGTGGCATCGTAACTCCTAAACTAATGAACCGACTTTAATTTAGTTTTTTTTTGTTTGAAAGGTGGCTTGATCGAGAGTGTTCTTAGCTATAATCCAAGAAAATCAGTACAGCCGTTTGAAATTTATCAGCTGTTTTCTAGTTACTGTAACCTTCAATTGTCGGGGGTGTTATAAATTTTTAATTTACACTTTTCGATAATGATGACAGTACATGACACGCCAAATAGATAGAAGCATGAACCCTATTCAACTGTGAATGACTGTGCTTGTGAGAAAATACACCGAAAATAAATGCCGGGGAGTATACTATAATAGTTCAGTATTGTAGGAGAGAAGGGCTTAATAAATATAACGAGAAAATACAACCAAGAAAAGCTTCGGTAGATCCCCCGTTTCATGTCATAGACGTGCACACGCTTTAATTGATTTCAGGATTGCTAACCTTATGACACGATTTTATTTTTAACTAGATTATACTCGCCACTTCGTCCGCGTGTATTTAGGGTTTTAAAGATCCCGTAGAAACTGTTTGATTTTCCGGGATAAAAAGTTGCCTATGTCAATTACAGGGACGCAAGCTACCTCGGTACCAAATTTCATACAAATCGGTTAAGCGAATGGGTCTTTAGGAATCCCGTGGGAACGCTTTGATTTTCTGGGATAAGAAGTAGCCTATGTCCGTCCCCGGGATATAAGCTGACCCTGTTCCAAATTTCGTCAGAATCGGTTAAACTGTTGGGCCGTGAAAAGGTAACAGACAGACAGACAAACAGACAAACAGACAGACACTTTATTATCCATTTTCTTTAGTCATGGGGCTCTGGGCTACAGTACAAAACCCTTATACCTTAGAATAAGAACCCCTTATACAGATCTGCCCATGACTTCAATCCATCAGCCTGTTTGCGTCACTGCCTACATGCCTTTTCGAGAGTATGCCACCATGCCACCACACACGGTACTCCGCCTTCCTCATCCACTCGCTACCCTCCATCTTCTTCAAGTAATCAGTCCAGTTTGGGGTCTAGTGTTTTATTTACAGTTGAATTTTATAATGTCACACGACAAGGCTATTCTAAATACTAAAACACAAACACGTACCTAATTGAGAATTTGCTCTTGAACTAGATACAAGATTCCTAAGTAAGGTTCGTACTTCGTAGTTTGTATTCATACGAAAGTTGTTTCTTCCTATAGGAATATACGCTCTCATAGTCTTTTCAGCATACTCTCCTACATAAAACTCAAAGATAGGCATTTGAAATTGAACGACTTTACACACCTTTAAGATTTTTTTTATTCCGATACAAGTTAGCCCTTGACCGCAATCTCACGTGGTGGTAAGTGAGAGAACTCTCAAGTATGCAGTTTCCTCAGGATGTTGTCCTTCACTTTTTTAATTGGTTTTACAACGATATAGTATGAAGTTAGGTATGTTTGAATACCCAACCAAATTATAAAAATATTTTTCCCATTTCTCTAATATGATTGTCCGGGCACGTAGCCAATCACTCTTCATTATTTTAAACTACTTCACTGAATACCAATTTGTGTTGTAACTAAATCTATCAAGCCACAGAAGATAGGAGCACATTTTTAGGTTGTCGTGCCAAAAATTGTATGAACTTATGAAGCTCAGAATGAAATATAATATTTTTCGCCGAGGAATAGACTTTTAATCGCTTAATGTATTTTTAGGAAAATAATAAATAAAAAAATGTACTGTGCATGCTTAAAAGTACTGTTTATTTGACATTCATATTAAAAGCGAGTGATTCCTAACTTGGAGTTGCATCCCTTATCTCCCCAATATATTCAACAGATCTTTACCACAACAATACCTTTCAAATGAATTCGGGTAAAAAAGAAATAATTTCTATATTAAAATTTTCAGATTTTTTTGAAGTTGTTTAAAAATATACACCTGTGTGCGATCACCTTAACAATGAAAATTATTTGCCCGATTGAAAAAGGAAACTGAGCACCTATAGACTACAGGCCCATGTTTAAAAATGGGTGGGTCATATGAACCACCAGGTGACGTATACAGGACGATATAAGAGCATAAAATAATAAGTTTCAGCACTATGCCGTCACTTGTAAGCTGTCCAACAGAGTGCTGGTGAGAATTGAAAAGTGCAGGTAGAGTGAGTACATTTTGGTCATATATTTTTGTACGGCATTTTTACCATCGATAGATCCATGAAAAATAATAAGAAAGCGCGCAGTGCCGTAAAAAAATGGTGCGCCACAAAGTCAGTAAATGTTTTGATTTTCTGACAATTTCCGGGGTAAATTTGGTCATTTAATTCTGTACGGCACTAGTTTCATACTGTTTCAATACAGCCTCTAATCCATTATTCCGCAACGCCGTACAAAAATCATGCGACAAGGGGAAAAAATTGAGGGTAGCAACCCCCTCTCTTTCCGTGGTCCGGGGAGGTGATTTGAAACAACATAAAATTAATTTATTTTGAAAGTGTTTTATGCATAGATAATATTTTTTTACATGCCGTACATTTTCGTTGGTCCAAAGGTTTGATGTGGATATTATATACACACCCGTTCACTTCAGTTAGACGGCATAGTGATTTTATCATATTATCAATTGTTCTCTTCAAAAATATGTTAATGCCGTACAGTATCAGATGGCCATAAAGTACTACCCTTAAAATGGTAGCGTCATTTTCATCAGCCTAAAAGATATGGTCTGCATTAAAATGTACGGCATAATTTTTTCCTAATTTATTTATCTTAATACTATTTAAAACAAGGGAAAAGCGTAGAAAATTGCTATATTTTATTAATCTATGAATATTTAAACTTTTGCAATAATTTGAAAAATTTCAGTTTTTGTATTTATCTATAATTTTTTTTAGAACAGTTTCTTTTGAACGGCAATACTATATAACAATAGTATTTTACACTATCATGTTAAAAAAAAGTTGACGTACAGAGTCAAATGATTTTACAGCTTTAAAAATTAAGTATACCATGAAATTAAGATAATTATTGATACACATTCAAATGAACACTAATTTTTTTACGGCATTATTTTTAATAGTACTTTTGAGTGCTAGATAATGTTTTGGAACCAAAGCCGTACTTTGTCAAATCACCCCCCGGACCACGGAAAGAGAGGGGGTTGCTACCCTCAATATTTTCCCCTTGTCGCATGATTTTTGTACGGCGTTGCGGAATAATGGATTAGAGGCTGTATTGAAACAGTATGAAACTAGTGCCGTACAGAATTAAATGACCAAATTTACCCCGGAAATTGTCAGAAAATCAAAACATTTACTGACTTTGTGGCGCACCATTTTTTTACGGTACTGCGCGCTTTCTTATTATTTTTCATGGATCTATCGATGGTAAAAATGCCGTACAAAAATATATGACCAAAATGTACTCACTCTACCTGCACTTTTCAATTCTCACCAGCACTCTGTTGGACAGCTTACAAGTGACGGCATAGTGCTGAAACTTATTATTTTATGCTCTTATATCGTCCTGTATACGTCACCTGGTGGTTCATATGACCCACCCATTTTTAAACATGGGCCTGTAGTCTACTATACAAATAGGTAACTAGACTTTTTGAAGGTTATGGAATACGTGCTCATAATAATGTAGTATCACTACTTCGCAAATAATGATTGCTGCATCCTTCAACGTCATTGGTCTACCTACCCGCGATCTTTATAAGGCAAGTGATTTTCCTGCACCATTTTATAGTTCTACGTGTGACCAATAAATTAAGATATAACAACAGAATTGTAAATAGATAAAAGAAACAATATATTCTATTATTATTTTCAGCTACTCTTATGAATGAACCTACAAAAATAATTATTACGCCTGCACATAAATCTGTAACATCCTAAGCAACGCAAATTAAATTGTATATAATTTAATTGTAAGTATGCAATTACGTCTGTTTTTACAAATTTTACAATACTTTTACAATTTTTCCAGAATAGAACACGCCCAAGTTTCGCTAGACATCTGTCCTGCGCGGCGACAACCTCGGGCTCCTTAACCACTTCTATGCTTACTTTGAATTCTGTGGTGATAACTGATGTTACTCATGCAATTGCATAATGATTGACACTGGTTACAACGATGAAACTTTTTCAATCAGTAAGTAGGGTCACGACTTAACAGGGCTCTCTCCGTCACTCGTTTCATACACTCGTAGTTCCAATTTCATTTGAATATTAAGCAACCAAAGTCCATGAAATGCAGACATATTCTAGAAACTAATATCTGTGTCTGTGGTGTTTTAGATTTTTCTAAAAATATGTAGTTTTAAAATTACAGGGGCTCAAAGATTTGTATGAAAATTTTTAAGACCGCGTAACTTTGAAACCGAATATTTTAACAGAAATCTGGAAAACCACAGACATAGATATTAGTTTCTAGAATATGTCTGCAAAATTTCATGGACTTTGGTTGCTTAATATTCAAACGGAGACCCTGGGGCCATGGAGTCTTAGTGCGAAAATTTTTTTACGAGACATTTCACCGCGTTTAATAGCCTCATCGGGTGACAGAAGGGCTGGCTCATTTTTTGCGCAACGGATCAGCCTGGCTGTCCAACGCGGAAATGCAGCCAGTATTCTTGGCACCATTCCACGCGGGCATGATTTGTATAGTAATTAGATAAGGCTTAATCAAGGATAAGCTCTAAGTTTTATTGTAATATTTTCAATAAAAAATATAATAAAAAAAATATTCAAATGAAATTGGAACTACGATTGTATGAAATGAGTGACGGAGAGAGCCCTCTTAAATGCAAATAGATTCTATTAGACTGAGGGTTGTCAGGTAGTGTGGCCTAGTTGAGAAAACGTGTATCTGTCGTGCTGGTCAAGGAACGTTGACCTCATTCCATAACAGGATTTGTGATTGACTCCCGAAGGCCGAATTTTCCATCATCTATTTCAAAGTAAAATTTAAATTTAAAAGAAATGCGTAAGTGATGCATTACTAATGTTTAAGTACCTAAGTAATTATTTAGGTACCTTTTAATAATAACATGAGTGAGCAAATAAAATAACTCAAAAAAGCAGATAGTACTTATATAATTATTTTATGTGATTGCGATGCCGAAAACTGGATACGGAAATGGAAAATAACTTGAATAATAGTATTTTAGACTATTAGTAACAAAGGATGTATCACGTAGGTAAACTTTAAATTATTTTACAAAAACACAATTTCAAACTTAACTTAATTTACAAAAATAAGTAACACTAGATGATACCTGCGACTTGGTTCACGTGTCGCGTGGATTGAAAGGTTTTTAATAATCCCGCGGGAACTTTAAACTTATAATACTTAAAACAAAATCTTTCTAATTTACAAGCAAACAAAAGATTCAATTTGTGTTAAATACAATTTAGTTACAGTTTTACAAATTATTAGCTCTAGGTATATTTGTAATAAAATTTTATTCGTTAAACGTGAATGCTAAATTGTTTAAAGATTAACTAAAATATAGACTTTGTCGTAGGTCCTAAATACTTATTATATTATTTTATTTAAGAATTACTATTATTTTAATCAAGTTAAGAGTTTATTTTAGAAAAAGATATGGCTAGCTTGAAAATAATTGGCTCTGTTTTAGGAAACTCCAAATATATAGTTTTTTTCACTGGCGTAATTGCTAATAGCAACTCTTACGTAAGAATATTAGAAGCTCGGGCCAAATTCAGATTGGAATAGGAGACAACCTTGAGTAGAGTATAATAAATTGCTATCCTGTGTCCTCTGAGTTCTTTAATATACGTTAGGTATACTGTTGCGTTCTTTAGGAAAAATTAAGACTATTTTACATAATATAGCTACTTTATGAAATAGCAAGTAATTTTAACAGGAATACATTCTATCATATTATAGCATATATACTAATTTGTATATTTGTATGGTTGTATTGATTCCTCGGATTAGTTTAGCCTAATTTAAGATATTTGGTGGGTCTACGACCTACGTATGGTAGGTATGGTAACCTCCGCGCTAAGCCGTTGCGAACGCATCATCGCAGCCGTCACATACATTTTCAGTACCGAAAAATGCTTCCTACGCCTTTTGCAGCTCTCGCATCCCTCCGCCTTCTATAGTACCTAATTGAAAGAATTTCATCGATGTCAATTAGTACTGTACAATATGGACAGCCTTTATGGTTAGGCGGGTGGTCTGTATTTTGCTAGTCAACTGCACAAATACTGTAGCCTTTAATTAGTAATTTTGCCTATACAAACTTCGTGATTTACAACTGGTGCCATGGTAATGTAGAATCTAGTAGGTCCTGTTTGTTGACCGCATAGCTTCAAGCACATGTTATGCTAGCTAGGGTCCTGAAGTTTTTAACCCCCGACCCAAAAAGAGGGGTGGTATAAGTTTGACGTGTGTATCTGTGTATCAGTCTGTGGCATTGTAGCTCCTAAACTAATGAACCGATTTTAATTTAGTTTTTTTGTTTGAAAGGTGGCTTGATCGAGAGAGTTCTTAGCTATAATCCAAGAAAATCGATTCAGCCGTTGGAAAGTTATCACTTCTTTTCTAGTTACTGTAACCTTCACTTGTCAGGGGTGTTATAAATTTTTAATTTACATTTATTGAAGTTTTTCCCAGCTATAAAAATAAAATAAAATCCAAACAAAAGCATAAACAATGAAACCCGTAGTTTGAAAAGTTTTAGAAAATCGACTTACTTAATTTTATAGTTTCAACTTTCAACCTACATTTTGTAGGTTGACACCGTAGCAAAACAATGCAAGAGTAAACTACAACAATGCCTTCTTGTCTTTATGGTTTTGTACAGTGACTGTTTAGCTCCCATTGTTTTTTACTTTATTTTACCTACAAGCTCGGTGCGTGAGTTCCCGATTAGGCCCAGTTGGCAATTGGCACAAAAGGGAAATTTAGTACCGTGAATAAAATCACCATAACCATTGTGAACGGTAAAATTTATCACCCCGTTTGATACCGCTTTTGATTGCCTCCAAAACAGTGCTGTAAGTTAACAAAGTTTTATGTTTGGGGTAATCTGAGGCCTGAGGGTAACAGATAAGACTAAAAGTTTAGATAACTTTCATGGTTTAATTGATTTGCTGACTAGTTATATAGATAATAGGATAAAGTTTATTGCAACAAAACCACAACACACATGGAGCATAAGCACTAAGCAGACATAAAAATAAGAAGAAACACAATTATTGTGCTAAGGTGCAAAAGCGGCTTTATCACTAAAGTGATATTTTTAAAGACAACCCATATTATGAAGCTAGAAAGCAAACACTAGAATACACAGACATCATTTTTGTATCACTGCTAGAATACAAGCGGTTGATGCACAAAGCAGATTAAGGTTAGAAGAACTATTATAACCAGTTTTAGTAAACTTCATTTATTTCAAAAGCACTAGTAAAAGTTTAATTGAATAAAAACATTTTGAATTTTGAATTTTTATTTAAACAACTTTATTGCCTAATACTAAAATACTATGATAAAGAATAAAATACAGGATCGACTTAAACTTTATATTGATATCAGGATTATCAGCATTATAATTTTTCTAGTGAATTTACTTTTAGAAATTTTTAATATTTTTTTCCCGTTCGGTTCCGTATTTTTGATATACGTTAGTACTTATGTAGGTACCTATATAAAAAAAAATTTAGATATCAGCGTATCATACTATAAATGTATGGAAAATGAAAAAAATATGTTATTTTCACCAGTAAGCCTCTACTCGGGTCCTATGAAGGTCATATGGGAAACGGAACAACAAATTATCTGCTTGTCCTTGATTTATATAAGGTACCGGAAAGAATTTATGGCTTTTGTTTTCACTATCGCCCAAGGATTATCCTCCCTAAGCGGATTTATGTAACCGCTACCAAAATAGACTGTTGCGTAAAATATGGGAAATAACTAGGTTACTCATGTAGATACCTACCTACTAACTGAAATACGTCCCTATTCTGTGTATATGGAATAAATACTACACAAGTGTAAATTAAAAATTTATAACACCCCCGACAAGTGAAGGTTACAGTAACTAGAAAAGAGCTGATAACTTTTAAACGGCTGAACCGATTTTCTTGGATTATAGCTAAGAACACTCTCGATCAAGCCACCTTTCAAGTTTCAACCAAAAAAAAAACTAAATTAAAATCGGTTCATTAGTTCAGGCGCTACGGTGCCACAGACAGATACACAGATACACAGACACACAGATACACAGATACACACGTTAAACTTATAACACCCCTTTTTTTGGGTCGGGGGTTAAAAATACATCGACTGAAATTCGAACCTACAAGACAAGGACTACATAGCGCTATCGAGGGTTTTGATTTAGATTTCATGTACCTACTTAACTACTTAATCAAAATAATATAAACCAGCAGGTAAATGGGGTAATTATTTAAAGCCCAGGATGGGCCTTGGTTTAATCAAGCACACTAATTCTTCGTTAGATATGGTCAGCAATGTCTTTACGAATCAAAACTCCCAAAAACCTCTTGTCTTTAGGTCTTTCTTGGCCTCTACTGCCCTTAACGGTGCAGCAGATTTTCGGGGGGTTTTTTATGCCGTTACAAGTTCGCGCCTGACTGCGGTCTCACCTGGTGATAAGTGATTGATGATGCAGTTTAAACTATGGCAGCGGATTAATTTTCGATTCGGAGTCGAACTACGACTTTGCTGATAGGGTGGTAAGTGGTCACGCTCACGGCTGAAGTTCCACCAGACAATTTGGTGCGGTCTGTGTTGCACATTATCCTACCCGCTTTCTTGACAGTTTTATATTCTTAACTCTACTTGATAATAGAGTTCCATGGATTTACCAAAGTTCATGGTTATGGTATTTTGCATATAGCTACTTATTTTTGCATAAACCTTTGGATTAAGTAGATGCAAAATACATAGAACATGATTGGCAAAATAGGTACAACGGGGACGATAATTTGCAGAGCATGAACTTTGAACCCTGAGTAAGTTCCGTCGATACAAGCTAATGAACGTCCGGCGCCGACATTCCTGCCGAAGTAGGTCGACTCGATGGTGCTTTTAAAAACTTTTTGTGTAGAAATTGGATTCTCAATCAGAGTTCTTTATGTGTATCCACCCTTACCTTGACTGGCTCGATGAAATAATAATAACGATTGTCAATTAAAAATTTATAACACCGCCGACAAGTGAAGGTTTCAGTAACTATAAAAGAGCTGATAACTTTCAAACGGCTAGACCGATTTTCTTGGATTATAGCTAAGAACACTCTCGACCAAGCCACCTTTCAAACAAAAAAAAAAACTAAATTTTAAACCGGTTCATTAGTTTAGGAGCTACGATGCCACAGACAGATACACAGATGCACACATCGATCGGGGGTTAGTAAAAATATTTATCCTGACTAACTAGCTGATTGACTGACTGCTCTATCAACGCAAAGCCTAAACCGCTGGGGTGCTGGGTTGGGGTTGGACTTATTTGAAGTCCAACAGTGGATCTGAAACTTTGGACAGTTTTCTCTTGTTATATTATGTAGGTATAAGTAAAAGAAAACTATCCAAAGTTCCGTTCACAAATGGATACTTCGTAAATCTATTTTAGCAACCGGAAACAATAAAATTTCCTTGTTTACCCGTTCTCTCTATAAAATTATTACTGCTGTATAAGATTTTCCATTGGGTTTATGAGAAAATAAAATTATTAGCCACGAGTTAGTTAGGTACCTACCTATTTACCCCCCCCCCCCCCTCCCGACCCAAAAAGAGGGGTGTTATAAGTTTGACACCTGCATCTGTATATCTGTGTATCTGTCTGTGGCATCGTAGCTCCTTATCGAATGGACCGATTTTAATTTAGTTTTTTTTGTTGATCGAGAGTGTTCTTAGCTATAATCGAAGAAAATCGGTTCAGACGTTTGAAAGTTATCTCTTTTCTAGTTTTGTTATAGAAGTTTTTGTGTCGGGGGTTTTTTAAATTTTGAGTTATTCTGATGAAAATGGTAGAGTCACATAAGTAGGAAAGTGGTTGTCTAGAACTCTAGTACAAAATGGACAAAATATTGTGAATATTATTATAAATAATGATGAAGAAAAACTTATCAATAAAAAAGATACATTAAAATTATTGAATCTATTGATTGCATTATATTAACTTTTTATTTTTATACCTGTAACGCCATCTCTGCTGAGTATGCTAAAGCTCGTCAGCATTTAACTGGTACCAAGCCCAGTCTCGGAGACCTCGACACCGCGCGGCTAGTATGATCTAATCTGATCATACAAGAATAGTGTAATAGATGGCTCTGATACAGTGATACACCAATGACATCTAATAATAATTGATATATCATTTATTAAGAGGGCTCTCTCCGTCACTCGTTTCATACAATCGTAGTTCCAATTTCATTTGAATATTAAGCAACCAAAGTCCATGAAATTTTGCAGACATATTCTAGAAACTAATATCTATGTCTGTGGTTTTCCAGATTTCTGTTAAAATATTCGGTTTCAAAGTTACGCGGTCTTAAAAATTTTCATACAAATCTTTGAGCCCCTGTAATTTTAAAACTACATATTTTTAGAAAAATCTAAAACACCACAGACACAGATATTAGTGTCTAGAATATGTCTGCAAAATTTCATGGACTTTGGTTGCTTAATATTCAAATGAAATTGGAACTACGATTGTATGAAACGAGTGACGGAGAGAGCTCTGTTAAATACGTGTTGGTTATATAATAATTACCCATCTACCCTTAAATGGAAACGCATGACGTCCGCCCCCTAACGAGAGGTCGGGGTGTGATCTCGGGCACCTCTAACGTTTCGGACTTACCTACTTATGTCACTTGACTTTTACCCGACTGCGGCAAAGCCCACAGGAGGGTTATGTGTTTGACCTATATGTATGTATGTAATGTATGTATGTAATATATGTATGTATGTCCGTTCCTATGTTGGCTTGTAACTACTGAACGGCTCAAGCGATTTTGATAAATGATACGATATTAGACTCGTCTTGATGGCGCAAGTGTCACTGGGTACCTTAAATTCTTAATTTATTTTAAAACTAGCTGATGCCCGCAGCTTCGCCCGCGTGGATTTAGGGTCTAAAATCCCGTGGGAACTTTTGATTTCCCAAAAGTCAACGACAAAGTCTTTACTTGGTACAGATACCTTCAATATCAATCAATTTATAACCGACAGTTTCTAAATCCCATCAGTATTGATGGTGAGGTATCCTGCAGCGTCAGGATTGAGGAGTTGGAATCCAATTTTTTTATGAAACAATGTCACAAAGTTCCTTTATCGATTAAAAAAAAAATTACGCAAATCAGTTCAGAAATCTCGGAGATTTCGGTGTACATAGGTAGAAAAACACAACTCCCTTTTTGAAAGTCGGTTAAAAAAGTAGCCTATGTTACACCCTGGTCAATCCTCTACTTATCTGTGAAAATCCCGTCAAAATCGGTTCAGCCGTTCCAAAGATTAGCCTTTTCAAACAGACAGACAGACAGACAGACAGACAGACAGACAAAAATTTTAAAAACGTGTGATTCAGTGTTGGTATCGTTCAAATAACCATATGAGCTTAATATGAGGTAGTTATTTCGAAATTACAGACAGACACTCCAATTTTATTTATTAGTATAGATTATAGGTATCTAACTTACGATAAATGAAATTTATTAAAAAAATCTCAAATCTTGTAAAATAAAACAAGGCCAAGCGTGTTCTACGAAACTTGTCAACGGCATTATGGTGCTGAGAGGAAATGCGCATGCGTCGACATCGAGGCCGCCTCTGATCGATCATTTTCGCCTCTTCCTGTCCGCTAGAGGTCAACCAGAGGCGAAAGCTCTAATTTTTTTGATAACTCTACTGATATTTATGTGGTGTTTTATTGTTGTTTATATTTTAGCAATGCTATCTATTAATTAGCATGTATCCAATATCTCTTTTCTGTGGATCCATTCAAAGAGACGTAGACGTATCGTTACAATCGAACTACTAGGCATAGCCCTAGGCCTGCAATATGCATCCCCGCATAGTCGAAGTCCCACAGTCCTGTACGAGGCGATTTGCTTCCTCGTTTCTGATACGCACTGCTAAAATATGCAACGCCCTTCCGGCTGCCGTTTTTCTCGCTAGCTATAATATTGGTACCTTCAAAAGAAAAGTAAATAGGCACCATCTGGGCAGGCGCGCTCCACCTAATAGGGTGCATCATCTTCTGCTTAGTGCTTGCATAGTGATTGCAGTCAAGCGCAAACCCATTTAATTATTTAAAAAAAATATCTCATCTATTTCTCAATGTCTTGCTATAGGGTTTGCTAGACAACAGTAGGCAGTTAGTAGGTAGGTTATTTTAATTGGTTAAAATAATTTATTCCACAAATACACCAAACTCTACTTAATCAAATTTTCAAATGGTCGTAGGAAAGAAATAGCCAAAATAACTTACTTAATTGCCTTTCTAATTAATTCATTGCGACAATAATAGCCACTTGTAAAGCAATTTAGCTTGAGTAGCATCGCGCACAAATATGTTAAAAAATTATTTATTAATAAAACTATCTAGTTAAATTTAACTACCGCAATCCTTTCGATCTATTTGACACTATACCTAATATTCAACGACAGTAGTATTGATATTTTCATTCTAGAATTCCTAATTCCTCTAAAACTATCCAATATTTTTTTACAAACATAGCCCGTCTGGGAAGATTTGGGGTTTTCAAAATCTCATTTATCATTGATAAGTATTTTTTTAATCTCATATTTTAAGAGCCTAATTTTTCCTAGTGGGTGAACCTATGTGCCTATTTCAAGTAGCTTGGGGTATAACCTTGATATGTTATAGCTAGCCAGTTTCTCTTTTTATACCTTACATAACTCACATTATAAGATGTCTATTATAACATTATTATTTATGTAGAGAATTTCTCGATATCACTGTACTCTAAAGTTATATTTTTAGCACATAATAAATAACAAACATGTCGATTCACAGACACTTGTCACTCACAGTTCCTTTGTACTAAATACAATATTATCTGAAATATATTACCTAACTGTAGCAAGCAAAAACGTATAAATACACAGCAATGCATCATTATAATAAGATCTAAAATTGCATGGCACATTTTAACTCTTTAGTGTAAAATATGGCGATTACCCTACCCAAAAGAAATACATATATACCCTATACACAAGCAGGTACAATAACTGTCAAGGAATTGTTATGACTCGAAATCGCAATAATTTGATCTTAATCGTTTAATAAAGTTTGTGTATTTAAATTACTTCCTGGGATTTTTATTATGCGCCTTTCGAGAAATATTAAAAGTGGATTGACATAATATGTGTGGACTTAACGTACCTAATCAAAATAAATTCTTAAAGCTCGATCTCAAATTAATCCATGCTTCCCAGAAACATAGGTACTCTATATTTTTTTTATATTAATGAATAATTAATTTATTTTTGAAAGCATTTTCCAGACCCACCATTATAACCTGTAGGCTGTAGCTTTATGTCATGCATGAAATAATTTGATAGCTTGTAGGTAAGAAACAAAAGAAAGACAAATATGATTAAACCACAATTCTATAGGTATATAATAACGATAATGATCTTATTATAAAATAAAATGAATGTGCTCGGAAATTAGATTGTGTTGTCCTTAGATAATTTTAGAAATTGTTCGAATAAGAATGAAACACATCTTTTTTCTCCTTTATTTATTTAAGGGCTTTTATACCTATGTACATACCTGTAGCATTAAAGAATGCGTTGTATTGGCACTAGCAGAGTCCGTAAACACCCTTTTTACACAATTTTACCCGACTGCGGTGAAGCCCAAAGGAGGGTTATATGTTTGACCTGTATGTGTGTATGTAGGTCCGTTTCTATGTGAGCTTGTAATTTTTCGTTGGAAATCCTCATGGATTTCACCGCGCCCGGGGAGGCATTTAGGTTATGTTGGACTCTTACCGACTAAAACCTCATGGTGTTCCATCGCCTGGTGGCTGGGCTAACACCTAGATCGACCGTTCCTACTTGTATTATTTTAGTTCTTAACTTAATACACGACATCTAGAGCTGGACTTAGGTCATGTAGGTCACTGGAATATAGTATAAGGTTTAATAAACCCATAAGATCCACAGACACAGTATAAAGTTCACGGCTGCCGACAGAGCGTCTCGACTGGCATTAAATTGACCTTTCACATCGAGACATCTATTGCGAAATTGCGACCATGCGACTCCGCTGAATCAATACAGTTATTGTATCCAACACCCAACAATAAAACTAGGTAGGTATAGTAGTTGAGTACAGGCTCGAAGATAAGTATACAAATCTTTGCAAGTAACTGGTTAGCAAAAATGGCATATTGATGCTTCCATTTGTTTAAAAATTATATTTACCTACTATCTATACGTCCGGTTAAAGTCGAAAAATTTTGCATCCAAATTGTTTCAACATACCTTGGCCAAATAATTCAATTACGCAGAAGCAAGTTCGACGGGTAAGCCAACAGAAGAATTCGGCTAGGTTGGGCAGCTTTTGGGAAATTAAGTCAAGTCTTCTCAGCGTCAATTTTTCAATGCCTGAAAACTTAAATCTTTAACCACTATGTCCTTTCCGTCCTCACCTATGGCGCTGAAACGTGGACACTGATAAACGGCCTTGTCTACAAATTCAAAGTTGCTCAGTGAGCTATGGAGAGGGATATGTTAGGAGTTTCCCTAAGGGATGAAATCCAAAATGGTAAGATCCACAGCAAAACCAATGTCATTGACATAGCCCAAACTATTACCAAGCTGAAGTGGTAGTGGGCAGGCCATGCCTGTCGTAGAGGCGATGGCCGTTGGAGACGGAAAGTCCTTGAGTGGAGACCGCGTTTAAGCAAGCGTAGTGTGGGATGCCCTCCAGTACGATGGGCTGACGATATGAAGCGGCTGGCGGGAAATGGCTGATGAGGAAAGCTGAGGACCGGGTGTGGTGGCGCTCTTTAGGGAAGACCTATGTCCAACAGTGGACGTCCACAGGCTGATGATGACGATGATCTACACACTTTAATAAATGATACGATTAAGTGCCATATAGTAATCTTGTCGCAATTACGGATAAAAATGATTTTAGTTTAATTGCTGTAAGCTCTTGAGCTTTTATACTTACTACTTCATGTTATTTCCTTAAAGACGGTAATTAAGTATACTTACCAACCTAGTTAATGTAAAAGAGCTTTTATTTAATCCAAGGAGGAAAGAGCTTATAAGTAACTACCTATACGGATGTAGGTAAGTATATTATATCTACTTCATAAGAAACAAGGGTGTAATAAAAATTTATTTAAGAGGAGTCTCTCCGTCAGTCGCTCCATACAAACGTAATTCCAATTTCATTTGAATATTAAGCAACCAAAGTCCATGTGCAGACATATTCTAAAAACGAATATCTAACCTTTTGTTTAGATACACGGTTGTGGTAGGTGACGGAGAGAGCCCTGTTAACGTTCTCAATTCTTTCTTTTTGTGATTAGTACTATTCAGTAGATTAGTACCTACCTTCTCCATATATGGGTATTTAAAGTAAGATGGAAAATGAAACCTGCATGCCTGAGAGTTCTGCATAATGTTCTCAAAGGTGTGTGAAGTCTGCCAATCCGCTCTTGGCCGACGTGTTAGACTATGTCCAAAGCTTTCTCATTCTGAGAGGAGACCAGTGCTCAGTAGTGAGCCGGCAATGGGTTGTTCATAATCCATACCAATATTATAAATGCGACAGTGTGTCTGTCTGTCTAGCATTCCACGACCCAAGATCTTAACCGATGTTGATGAAATTTGGTACTTACGTCCCGAGGAAGGATTTAGGCTACTTTTTATCCCGGAAAAACAATGAGTTCCCACGGGATTCTTAAGGGCCCGTATGTTTAACTAATTTATCTGAAAGGTAGCTTGCATGCCGGAAATTGACATAGGCAACTTTTAATCCCGGAAAATCGAACAGTTCCCACGGGACTTTTAAAAATCTAAATTCTCGCGGCCGAAGTCGTGGGCATTATCCTAGTAATTAATAATATTTTGTTACTTAGTAATAGGTACCTATACATACTACCTAGTACCTACCTATTTTAGAAATCTTTCATGTTATCAGTAATGTTAATAGAATATATCTATTAACATCACTGATCACATAGATCTCCTAGGTCTCGACGTCTCGGCTAACATCAACTTCGGAAGATCCATCGAAGCCAAAGCCAAGACCGCCGCAAAAAAACTAGGCATTCTTAACAAGGTCAAGCAGTACTTCACGCCGCGCCAACTCATTACTTTGTATCAAGCACAAGTCAGGTCGTGCATGGAGTACTGCAGTCACCTCTACGATGGCTCCGCTAAGTACCAACTAGCGGCTCTGGATGCCGTTGACCGTCGAGCTAGGAGACTTATAGGCGAAGACTCTCCTTTGTTGGCGAAACTTCAAAGTCTCGATCACCGCCGTAAGGTCGCCGGCTTATCCGTGTTTTATAGGATATATTTCGGAGAGTGTGCACAGGAACTTTTCGATCTTGTCCCCCCTTCACCATTTTACCACCGAACCGCAAGACGTCGGGCGAGTTTCCATCCTTATGTCGTCGACATTCCATCTACACGCACGAAACGTTTTGCGTCTTCATTCCTCATACGCATGGCTAAGGTTTGGAATACCCTTCCGCGATCAGTGTTTCCTACCAATTACAATCCGGGTATCTTTAAAACAAGAGTGAATAGGCACCTTCTAGGTAAACGCGTCCCATCTTAGACCACATCATCACTTTCCATCAGGTGTGATTGTGGTCAAGCGCTTACCTATAGAGAATAAAAAAAAAAAAAATCACATGTCGCCTTTCTTCAATTCGGCTTCAACATGTCTTGAGCCATAATATAATAAAATAAAAATCTTTTTTCATCGCAAAACTGTATTTCGAATTTTGGCTCTCAATGATGTTTTACTTTTAGGCAAAATTCGCAACGACCTCATTCTATCATGAGACCAAAATTAACGACTGCACCGATCTTACGAAACGGTGTGATTTATGCTTATTGAATTCAGAGTAATGTTCGATATTTGTGTGATATTTAGAGCTTATGTTTTGCAAGACAAATAAATTACTGACGAAAATAAAAGTGGCTGTGTGAAAAAGACAAGCTACCTGTGTACCAAATTTCACATAAATCGGTTAAACGGATGGGCCTTTAAGAATCCCGTGGGACCTTTTTGATTACCCGGCGTAAAAAGTAGGTAGCCTATTATGTCCTTCCCCGGGATGTAAGCTCACTGTCTACCAAATTTCATCAAAATCGGTTAAACTTTTAGGCCGTGAATAGCCTAGCGGCGGACAGAGAGACAGACAGACTTTCGCATTTATAATAATAGTATGGATAGTATGGATAAGAATGGGCAAAGATTAAATAGGTAGTGAGTGAGCATCATTTTAGTGCACAAAATAAAGTAAAGTAGGTTTAAATACCACTAAAATATGTAATCTAGCGTGCACTGGTTTATGTCGAAGTCACGACTGAGTAGGTAAGTACCTACTACCTAGTTAGCTCTCATTCATTCTATTATAGAATATTTCGTTAAACTAAAGGGCTATAAAGTATTTAAGTACCCTTTGTTGTTATCCCTTTACTCGTATCATGAATTCAACTGCACAGACTGAAGTGTAGATTAAAAATTTATAACACCCCCGACAAGTGATGGTTACAGTAATAACTAGAAAAGAGCTGATAACTTTCAAACGGCTGAACCGATTTTCTTGGATTATAGCTAAGAACGCTCTCGATCAAGCCACCTTTCAAACAAAAACAAACTAAATTAACATCTGTTCATTAGTTTAGGAGCTACGATGCCACAGACAGATACACAGATACACACGTCAAACTTATAACTTTTTTTGGGTCGGGGTTTAAAAATAAAAATCAATGGTGAATATTATAGAAAGTATATTGATAACATAAAGGTCACAACTCACAATACACTCTGGTACAGATTTCCTCATTTTCCTGCATTATGACTTATGAGATAAGATTGTTCCGACATTCCTAGCAAGCCGTAGATACCTTGCTGAATCCTTTCACTACGACATTATACGACACGAAACTAATTCTGGGAACTGCACCAAGGCGCTAATGTTAACAATCATTGAAAACGCTCAAGGTTATCGATCAGTCATCGGGCTTCATACATAAAAGACTCATTTTTAGGGTTCCGTACCTCAAAAGGAAAAACGGAACACTTATAGAATCACTTTGTTGTCTGTCTGTCTGTCTGTCTGTCCGTCTGTCGGCCAGTCGTGTCTGTCAAGGATACCTATAGGGTAGGTACTTCCTGTTGACCCAGAATCATGAAATTTGGAAGGTCTTATAGGACAAGTAAAGGAGAAAAACCGAAAACCGTGAATTTGTGGTTACATCACAAAAAATTTGTTATAGGTAATGTACATATTTCAATTTTAATTGTGCATAATGTCGGAAAAAATACCCGAATACGGAACCCTCAGTGCGCGAGTCTGACTCGCACTTGGCCGGTTTTTTATTCGTCAATAGGAAACACATTCAGGGTGAGAGCGATTTCTAAGGCCATCAACACTGTTCATTACCTCAAGCATCAGAAATTGTTGGTCAAAAAACTTTCTCTTGCACTCTGCGAACACCAGAAGCGTATAGGTCGTATTTTCTAATGATTAAGTTACAGCTTAGAATATTATAATTTTGATACTCACAATTTGTACTTGACTATCGTAATAAATTAGATCGATGCCCGAAAAACCGATATACGTTCTTTTGCGCACCAAAAGTCAACTGAGTAGCGATGCCACGAGTCCCGCGTCCTTCTGTATTCCCTCAAAAAAAAAACAGGATCTATCTGATTTAGATAAACATAGTTTATGTTTTATATGAGTAGTTTTTATTACCCCGTGGTTCCGATTCCCCCGTGTTACCCTAATTGACTGATAGTCCACTGATAGCAATGCAATCCTTGTATTGAATATTTACCAAAAATCCAGCTCTTTGCCTCATTACTGTAATTATTTCAAAAAGAGATATTTTTATGATACTATAATTTAAAGAGCAATGCACTCACTTGACCGATGACACTGGGTTGAGATCGAAAGTGGTTAATTGATGTTTTCATTTTGAAAGTACAAGAAATATTTAAATTATTCTTATAGGGTTTTTATAAAGCCATAGGAGATACAAAAACTTTTAAAGTTTCAGTACAGTTCAAAGGGCGCATTTAAAACAAAGTCTTCAAAAGACAGCAATATTGTACGTGTGCAATGTGTTGCAATTTTCATGTGTCCCCTACATCATCACTTAACATCAGGTGGCCCGCCCAGCTCGTTTGCTCGTTATTCGGGAAAAAGCAAATCGAAGCCGGTAGACATATTCATCGAGATTCACGTTTATGGCGTACCTATATAAAGGACAATACTAATTAAGAGGGCTCTCTCCGTCACTCGTTTCATACAATCGTAGTTCCAATTTCATTTGAATATTAAGCAACCAAAGTCCATGAAATTTTGCAGACATATTCTAGAAACTAATATCTATGTCTGTGGTTTTCCAGATTTCTGTTAAAATATTCGGTTTCAAAGTTACGCGGTCTTAAAAATTTTCATACAAATCTTTGAGCCTCTGTAATTTTAAAACTACATATTTTTAGAAAAATCTAAAACACCACAGACACAGATATTAGTTTCTAGAATATGTCTGCAAAATTTCATGGACTTTGGTTGCTTAATATTCAAATGAAATTGGAACTACGATTGTATGAAACGAGTGACGGAGAGAGCCCTGTTAAAGAAAGTCAGAAAAATTCGTAAGAGAGAAGTAGGTGTAACATTGTAATTATGGATATATTTAAGTATTGACATCTCCTTAATTTTAACTGTGTTGTACAATTTCTAGTATGTTGTAACATTTTATTGATTGCAAGTTGTATAGCTAAATATTTGGTTAAGAATTTTATTTAATAACTCATTTGAAATTTTTGTTCTCTCTTTTAAATTATTTGCTCACTATTAATTTAGTCGATGTTATGGCCTATGATTATATTACTTCCATTTTCTGCTACCAACTTTCTTACATATAAATGATTATTTATTATTATTGTTATTTAACTACTTAGTAGGTAAGTACACCAGTGGTAAGTAGTACGACATAGTAGAAGGAGACCTCGAGGCGTTTAGCTCGCTACCGGATCGGGATATATTCGTGCCGGTATTTGTATCTGATTATATCTACATTGTTTTATTGGTACATATGTAAAAAGTATGGTATCATGATGTTTGTCATTGTGTACCTACTTACATTTTTTGTTATGGGGATTGATGGGCGCAAAAAAATAATTAGCGAATAATAGGTGTTTAAATAAACAGGCCAAAGAAACGTTTGTTCTTATTATGAAACGCTTCCTATTTTTTCATATTAGTTTTCTTATATTTATGTATTTTGTTTCTTTATTTGTTAAACACCTAGATCTATAAATAGTAATAATAAATATCTAGTGTAGTAAAGTGACTCAAATAAATAAATAATTAAAAACAATTGTGTTTTTTATTCAATAATTTACTTACAATCATACTGTAGGATCATATCAAATGTAGTCAAATTTAGGTATATAGTAGTCATTATACTAAAACCGTTTAGTATAGGTTTTCTTGACAGACACGACAGACGGATAGACGGACAGACAGATGGGTATACCTACCGATGGACGGACAGACGGACAGACGGACAGACGGACAGAGCGACAGACAGACAACAAAGTGATCCTATAAGGGTTCCGTTTGTCCTTTTGAGGTACGGAACCCTAATTAATCTTTAAGTAATTATAAAACAAGCACAAACCCCATTAATTTATACTTACCATAATCCGTATTGTTATGACCACGTGAGTCAATTGTTTAAAATGCAAAAACCTATCCACCATGGTTTTACCGGCCGTGCGGGGCCTGTCCGACCCGTTTTCAGTTCTTCGAAGCCATTTCCTCGCTTCAGGAACTGTTAATTGCTCCACTTTGTCATCACGCAATTTGTACCTACCGAGATAAAAATAGAAAAAAAAATCGTTATGGGGAAGAGATGTTTTCACCTACTATAATGGAAAATTTATTGACGACTTAGATGCGTTTTATTAGCATTATAATTTTAACACCTGAAACACGTATATTAATTAGATTTTAATTCCTAAAATGTGTTCATATTGCCCATGCGTAATAAAATTTATGAATGTTGTACACATATATTATACGTAAATTCTTTAAAAAAAATCTAGTTTCTTGTATGCAATGCGTTTGAGCGGTTTCCAATTCCAACAGATTGATCAATATTTAATTAATAATATCCAATAATTTCCGTTACCATATTAATTTGATTGGCATACACGCATTTTTAATTACTTACCCATAAGCTCATTTACGTCAATCATAAATTCATAATATGTTATTCTGTGAAATCACTACACTTACCTATACATTTGCAATTTTATACATATAATACTCTAACTAACGCAGATGACTAAAATAGACATAATATACAACTAGCTGATGCCCGCGACTTCGTTCGCCTGGATTAAGGTTTTTAAAAATCCCGTAGGAACTAACTAATCCCGGTATTAAAGTAACCTATGCAAAAATCATGTCGATTCGTTGCTCCGTTGCGGCATGATTAAATGAAAACTAACAAACAGTAGCGATATTGGCTGGTATTGATAATAATATGGGTAATGATAGCCAAAGAAAAACGCCTCCATAGTGAATTTAGAAGAAATTAGTCGTGACTCATTAGTTGTAATTTTATAATATAGTATAGAATGTCATTGATGAAATACCAGACTAGTGTCGGGAACAAAGAATGTACTGCCCCGCCCCCGCCCTAGCAACAGCTACTGAACTGTCGCCTTTATTAACCCCCGACCCAAAAAGAGGGGTGTTATAAGTTTGACGTGTGTATCTGTGTATCTGTGTGTCTGTGTATCTGTGTATCTGTGTATCTGTGTATCTGTGTATCTGTGTATCTGTGTATCTGTCTGTGGCATCGTAGCGCCTAAACGAATGAACCGATTTTAATTTAGTTTTTTTTGTTTGAAAGGTGGCTTGATCGAGAGTGTTCTTAGCTATAATCTAAAAAAATTGGTTCAGCCGTTTAAGAGTTGTCAGCTCTTTTCTAGTTTTCTTGTGATAAAAAAGGTTAGATAACCGTTAGGTTCATAATATTATGTCAATAGACAAATGTCAAGCTGTCAAGATGGACGTTGCCTAAATACATAATTATTTATTTGAAAATGATATTTTGGAAAACTCAAATACTTTGGATCGTCGGGGGTGTTATAAATTTTTAATTTACACTTGTTAAGGCGATGTGATTAGGTTTCATTCTCTCTCGCACATTCTAACATTTTTAATGATTGTGGAAGTATCACTACATTTTTAACAAATATGACTCAGCCAAGTCCTAAACAATAAAATTACATTAATTTTAGGCATGTCTTCATTGTATTTTCATTGTATTTCATAGAGAAAAACGGGGAAAACGTTCAGATTATTTCATCCCCATTTTGCTCTATCAAAACTACGTATATTACGATAAAAATATGTTTAAAAATGAACGTTATTTTATTGTTTAGGACTTGGCGAGTCCCATGTGTTAAAACTGTACTGATGCTTTTACAATCATTGAAAATGTTAGAATGTGTGAGAGAGAAGGCAACTTAACTGATCACAAAGGCGGGCGGCGGGGTAGTATATTCTTCGTACCCGACAATAGGATTTTCCGGTATAAAAAGTCTCTATATGTCTCTGTTAGAGTGTCTATGTATAAGTTATCTCTATATTTTAATATCCTTTACATCCTTTGCTCTACTTGGATTGAAAGACAAACCAACACAAAAGCACACTTTCTCATTTATAACATTAGTAGGGATTGTAAGTAGGGATTGTATATATATAGGTACTCGTAATTTAACAAAACAAACGACATTGTAGTAAAATATTTGTGACCAACAACGCAACGTTTTACCAGGAAACCTTGATTGAGAGAATACAGAAAAATAAGTAAATACACATACCTACTGAATATTATTTACGCATTTGTTAATAGGTAGTGACATAAATAACCACATATAATTCAAAGAACATGTAACTTTCTTAGATTTTTCATAACTTAAACACAAAATAGTAATATTGTGCAAGAAACTTGGCCTTAATATTGTCACTCTGCTATGCGACAAGCGTGATTCGTTGGCCACGAGCCTGATTAGTAATTACTTTAGTAACGAAAATAACAATTTAATAATAATAATTTATATATAATCACACTAAGTGCCTACTAATATTATAAATGCAAAGTGTGTTTGTCCGTCTATATGTGTCTGTCTGTCTGCCTGTCTAAAAAATACGGGAGCTTTACTTACCCCGTATTTTATTTTCGTAACTACGGGGTTCTGTATTATCATACCCTAAAATACGGGGTAACCCATAAAATACGGGGCAGCTGGCAAGCCTAGATATAATTGCTTTAAAAGTTTAAACGTACGTAACATCCAAAAGTGAGAGGTATCTACCAAGGAACCAAGAACCCCCCAAATTAGAAGCCAGCCTCTTAACCATTAGACTAGCCCTGCTACTAAAGGCCTAGCAGGTAAGTATTTATTTATTTAACATTGAATATTCATGAGGCATATGGCATCTACATAGTCTGGCATACCTCGTAAACTAAGCTAACGAGGAGATTTTTACGTTTGTATTTGTTTTATCGTGGATATTTATATTTAGTTTTGCGACTCGGCAAACGTCAGTGACCTTACCTAGCCACTTGACCATTCTCTGTAGGCTTCAGTGTACTTGGCATTTCAATGTATTAGGAAGTTTTTTTTGGTGTAGAGACAGAATATGCAGACCGTACTTATAAAGAGATCTATATTCTATACCAAAATATCCGTGACACAACTTGAGACAAATTCGCTTTATACTATACTTATTACTACTACTATAATTAATACTATTTCTGACTTCAGAACTTTGCGAGTACGTCCCTAGTCCCTACCTTTTGGTTCGGGGGGAAATCTTTTTAAGATATCCGACGTCCTAGGAAACACAGGGTTATGTATTTTACCTATTAAAACTTCACCTAAAAGTGCCTGGATGAATAAGGCTGAAGACTCTGTGATGGTACTCTTTAGGGAAGGCCCAAGAGTGGACGTCCACAGGCTGATGATGATAAAGATGCTGATGAAAAGCTCAGCTAATGTTGGGAGGCTCCAAGCTCTCTGACGAACACATCGGTGACCCCCCTTGCGTGACACCTATTGAGCTTGTCCCAGAGAAAATAGACCATGTCTTGCATGTCGGTATGAGATATGGCTGCGTGTGCCACAGCAAGGGGTCATCTCCAGGTACTGATTTATCTATCTGCGTCTGAGGGTTGTGAGTAGTTTAATACCCCTATCATTAATCACTCCATGGTAGAGGTTTTCTTAAGAACAAGTGTAAATTAAAAATTTATAACACCCCCGACAAATGAAGGTTACAGTAATTAGAAAAGAGCTGGTAACTTTCAAACGGCTTAACCAATTTTCTTGGATTATAGCTAAGAACACTCTCGATCAAGCCACCTTTCAAACAAAAAAAACTAAATTAAAATCGGTTTATTAGTTTAGGAGCTTCGATGCCACAGACAGATACACAGATACACTCGTCAAACTTATAACACCCCTCTTTTTGGGTCGGGGGTTAAAAACGGTTCTCAGCGCTAGTTTTAGATATAATCCAGATAAATCATATCAATTATATTTTGCAACATCAATAGTAGTAACTACTTACCAGTTAAACACTTCAGTAATTATTAAACTTTTAAAACAATTATTATCTTAACAATGATACAAGAAGTCAGCAAAAAATATATCAGACTTAATTAAAAACGGAACGCATTACAAAAACCGGAGCAGCAAGAAAACCCGGGCACTTGCGGAAATGCGGAAATCCCCCAACAATCAATTATTGTCATTATGCTACGACACAGGATAATGATTTTGTATGAAAAAGAGTTGACTTACTGCAGGTACAACGTCTTATCAGCACTGAAAGTGGGTAGCATGTAGTCTCAGTTATTGTCGTGTTTTAAAGTAGGTATACTATGTACTTATTGTATCAGGGCTATTGTATATCAGAGTACATACTACTAATGACAATACAGACGTGATGTAAACACGTGATGTTGAGATTAAATCACTTTGATAACATTCGTATCAATTAGCATCTATTCTTATTTATAGGCTTTTTTCGTAGATGTAAAAAATGACAATATAATAACAAGAAAATGATAAATTATGTGAATAGTTAAGTTTATCTCAGTTATACCTACGTATAGTAATTATATCATAATCAACCAATCGCCGTTCCACTACTGAGTACGGGTCTCCTCTCAGTTAGAGAAGGCCATAGCCTGCCACGCTGGCCCAGTTCACTTCACACACCATTGAGAAAATTATGGAGAACTCCCAGGCAAGCAGGTTTCCTCACGATATATAATTGCATATAATTAAAAAGCACATAGCTCTGAAAAGTTATAGGTGCGTGCCCGGGATCGAACTCCCGACCTCGCAAATAGAAGACCGACGACTTAACCAACAGGCTATCACCGGTTGATAGTTATGTATTAGGACCATGTAAAATAGTCTCGGATATGTCAATATTACGTCTTAGTTCCGTACACAGTAAGCTCTAGGGTTGGCAAAAGCGTTAGAATATAGAGCATACATTAAAAAAAAAAAAAAATTGTCGTTTATCACCTTGTGACGTTGATCGCCTTCCATACAGCGTGACGTTTATAATTAACAATGTTTAACACTTAATTTTTTTTAAATCATATTCTTTAATAATGAAATCTAGCCGCATAAAATATTGCTATACTTTACATCCCATCATTTTATTACTACAGCCCCTATTAAGTACCTATGTATACATAAATTACTTCACGATTTCATCCTTTTTTTGTAGCTGAATAGGAACATCTAATTGAACTATATTGAACGAATATTATTTCCTCTAATGAATAATTTCATAAAAATTCTTCTTCATCTCTTGGCAGAGCGGTCGTGGTCATCACGAAGCAACGTCTTGAGGGCAGATGTTATACGCCTCACGAGCATTCAGCACTTCTCCCTGCTGGCCGACAGCCTGGTACACTCGTGCATGGGACCGCCCACAGTGCATGGGCGACCTACAATCTGGTGCCCTCCAATTTGCTCTGCATGGCAAGACGCTCGATGGAGTCCCTCTCACGCCGGAAGACATTTCCGAAGAATTTTAATATGTGACTCCATACTAACTACAAAAGTCCTTAGTAATAGATATCCATACTATACATATAGTATAGATAGATAGATAGATGAAAGGCAGAGAGTTAGCATACATCCCGGAAACTGACATAGGCAACTACTTTTTTCCCGGAAAATCTAAGAGTTCCCACGGGACTTTTTAAAAAACCTAATAATCCACGCGGACGAAGTCGCAGGCATCATCTAGTCGGTTATAAGTAGTACAGTACAACCACGTACAACCAAATTAATAATGCGCATAGAAATCTTCGTCACTGTTCGGCAACAGTCGTATTCCCCGAGCGTCAGAAGACGATATGTATAATATAGAGTGGTTAAGTGCATTTTTAACAATTTTGTGTTTTGTGCTAAAAGAGATAAACATTGATTTATTTATCAGTAACGAAATTTTATTCATGCATGCATGCGCATTATTAATTTGGTTGTACTGTACTTAATTTTACCCGTGATAATGAACAGTATTATTGCTAACCCTATAAGATTGACAATGGCTGTAATATCCGCGACACCTAGAAGCGGCAATGGAAAACCCAAACTAAAACATGATAAATTTTCCATGATATAAAAGTGTATCCTGATTTGTTTATTTATACCGGCTCAAAGTGATCGTTCCAGCATATTATGTAAGGGGCAGTTTTGTATTACTTTACTTTAAAATTTTAGCAGATTTGCATTAAGTAATTAAACAAAATCGAAATAGGCACACGAGACTACAAGACCTTTGTAAGCCACCCATAAAATTCAATTTCAAATTCACGCTCGATCATAATTACACCTGATGAAAAGTGATGACGTGTCCTTAGATTTAGGGACGTGTTTGTCTAGAAGATGCCTATTCACCTGATTGTAATTGTTAGGAAACACAGATCGCGGAAGAGTATTTCAAACCTTAGCCATGCGTATGAGGGATGATGACGTAAGGCTTTCGCGCGTGTAGTTGGGATGTAGATGTCGACGATAAGGTTGGAAACTTGTCCGGGTTCTTACGGTAACGTGGTAAAAAATGAAGGGACAAGATAGAAAAGCTTCTAAGCATTTTCTTCTATTCCTTAAGACACCGACAGCCGGCAACCTGTGGTAATCAAGGCTCAGAAGTTTCGTCAATAGTGGAAGTCTTCGCCTATAGTCTCCTAGCTCGATGACCAAAGGCATCTAGAACCGCAGGTTGGTAATTCGCGGAGCCATCAGGCCTTAATGAGTCTTCTAGTGTGACGTTCCATCGAATGCAATGCATCAAGCTGCCAATATTTGGCGGAGCCGTCCCTTACATTGCTGCAACTTAGGTACTCCATACACGATCGAACATGAGCTCTGTGCCAAATTGAAAAATTAATTTTTGATGTCAACCCTACCTATAATTTTCTCATAAAGATTAGATACTTTTTATCAGTAATTACTTAGCAACAGATGAATCAGTTGCCATAAATGTGTATTAACATATTGCGTTTATGGATACGTAATAGGTACTTATCGTATTAGTCATTTTCTTCGTAACACACTATTTTTGGTATGTTGTTCTTGTAGTGCTAAGTAATTTTTGAGCTGTTACATGACATGGCGTTGTTTTAGGCAGTTTCTATATCTGGGATTTGCTTATGCTGAAATGTAAATTGAATATATTTTTCTTAGAGGATCATAATTCATGTCAATTTATGCCTAGAAAGCTTATAATTTGAAGAGTTTGAGCTTGAGTTTTCAATAAACTCAGTACCTATTCCTATATAATGCTTTATGCTACCTACTTAATTGGTAGAGCAATTAAATAATATTCCAAATAAAAAAACTTAAAGCAACTTTTTTAATTAGGTGTAGGTAGTAATTTAAATGTTAAATTGATTTGTTATACTTAATTGCATTTTACAAGCACGTATAAACCTTCTCATATAATTCAACCTAACAACGCTATTTTTAATTTTTCTAAACTAAGAGATGCTTCGATGACGTTTATGTCTTTTCTTCGAACTCTGGAGTTCGCGCTATTTATCAGTAAAATTTTATAATGTCTAGATATTTTCTTCGTGTACAAACTCTGCATGACGTACCTACTACCTAGGTATATTTTTACATTTAAACATCAGATTTTTATTTTTAATTTTAACCGACTTCCAAAAAAGGAGGAAGTTCTCAATTCGTCGGAATCTTTTTTTTTTAGGTAGCTCAGCATCTAAAATAAAAATAAAAGTAGGCTAATCCCTAGATTGAATAATTACGTTTACGAGTAATGTCCTCCTATCAGAGTTTTTATGTATTAAGCAGGTTTTCTATAATCAAATACAAATGCACAGTGACAACTTTACTCATCATGTAAATAGAGTACTACGAGTACTACTACGAGACAATGTAAAGGATTATTTACTTAAATGATACAAAAGCTCGGAAAATAGTTGCTTCAACAGCTTTCATAGTTATTTCTAAGAAGTTGTAACGGATAAGTATTGTGAAATAGTTAAATGGTGATGGTAAAAATAATATCCGGCTGAAAACTCAGGCCATCCAGGGCGCATTTGGAACCCTCCGGGCTTTAGTTTTACTTAACACCATTACATCAATAATTATTATCTTACATATTCAACGATTTACATTCAAAAATTGTAAAACAGTACCTATTTTGAATAAATGGCTGTAACTTTGACTTGGTAGGAAGATACAACCTATCAGTGATGCCTGAGTAATCCGGAAAGCGGTAACCCCATAAAAATCACCGTAATTCCCTACCACAAAATTGTACTCGGAGAAATTCGATCCGCTACAGTTTCCGCATGTTATTGTACACAGATCATAAATACCAGCCGGAACACATACATCATCGGAAGTTTTAAGGCTCTATTCTATATCTCGTACATACTGACCAGTGACAATAAAACTCTCAGAGTAAGAGGTACGCGTCATTTTGCTGATCCTAGTGTTCGCGCGACTAGCTGAGAGCGAGCACGCGCTTGCCCCACGATTACCGATAAATTAAAAAAAAAAGCCCGCCAAATTTTGACGTGAACATTCCGAAATCGAGTTTTAAAATTTCGACACGAAACAGTTTCGTTCAGTATTTTGTTACCTGTGGACATTTAAATTTCGAAGGAAAATAAACAGTTTTTTAACGATTACGTGAAGGCGTAAACGAGGACAATAAAGGTAAAATATTATGAGAGTACAATTTATTTAATGCACATGTTGAGTACACAGTTGCTGTTTCGGATATTTCTTCACCTATGGCATTTTGCTGTAAGGTTTATTTTCTATGGAAACAGACATGCAATGGTACAAAATGTGAAAAAGGTTTTGTGTGATGTAAAATAATAAACTTGGTGTCTTAAATTCAATATTGATTTACTTACAACCGTACTGTTAAGCAACCTTAAAAGTCGACTACAGTCTCGTATGGTGTACCTACCTATACTCGTAGATACCTAACCCTTATGAGTTAATTTTTAATTAGCTGCCCCTTTTAGCAAAGGCACAATATCATACAGTCTGAAGCTCTTTCTCGAAAGGTGATTCTCGGGGATGGTCATTGGCTACTTTTTATCCCGGAAAATCGATATGTTCCCACAGGATTTTTTTTTTAAACTAAACCCTCGTGGACGAAGTCGTGGGCATGATCTAGTACTTAAATAAAAAGCCATTTCTTGTATATAAGTTTGGAATCCGTTAATGTAGACTTTTAGAGGTAATGTTGAAATAAATAAACAAACAAGCGTTTGAATGCCCGCCGCGGCAGATACCTAAGTCATTGGCAAAATCTGATTGGATCGATGCCGATGTGAGGTTTGCGTAAATACCTACCTGTGTCATCTGACCAAGGCTGTTCTAATTGACTACCTCCACCGTTTAAAGTTAAAAGCTATGTGATGAAATTTTTAAAGTAACAGTTTAATAACGTAACATCTTGTATTCAGAAGTTTTTACCCGACTGCGGCAAACTCAAAAGGAAGGGTTATGATTTTAGCTTTGTAAAGCATGTATGTATGTACCTTCCTATGTATGTGGGTATGTATGTTTGTATCCAGATTCTGTGTGTTCCACCGTAGCGCCTAAACTACTAGGCTAGGCTTTTGATGAATGAGGTGTTAATCGATTCGTTGTAAGGGTCCGGGTGACATAGGCTTATACGAAAAAAATTGACCAAACGGATATTACATTAAAAAAAGTGGGGGTCTTCAAAAAAATTTTTTTACTATTGTATCGCGTGGCATCTTAAATGAAAGAGAAGAAAATTCTGAGTTCATAAATATAAATGTACTACAACATTAAAATATACCAAGTGACAGAAAAATAATTTTACTATAATATTACAGCGTTTATTATGACGATCGCAGTCGGGTTTTAGTTTCAACTTTATCTTGTTTTGATTAATTTTCAATATTACATATCAAAAGCACTGATAGCCTAAACGAGCCGTGGTAGCCTAGTGATTAAGACGTTGTTCTGCTATTCGGAATGACGGGGGTTCGATCCCGGGCAAGCACCTCTAACTTTACGAAGTTATATGCGTTTTTAGTGTTCCGTACCTCAAAAGGAAAAACGGAACCCTTATAGGATCACTTTTTTCTCTGTCTGTCTGTCAAGAAACCTATAGGGTACTTCCCGTTGACCTAGAATCATGAAAGGCTGGTAGGTAGGTCTTATAGCATAAGTACAGGAATAAATCTGAAAACCCCGAATTTGTGGTTACATCATTAAAAAAAATATTAAAATGCGTTTTAATTTTCAAAGTAAGATAACTATACCAAGTGGGGTATCATATGAAAGGGCTTTACCTGTAAATTCTAAAACAGATTTTTATTTATTTTTATGCATAATAGTTTTTGATTTATCGTGCAAAATGTTGGAAAAAATACCTGAGTATGGAACCCTTAGTGCGCGAGTCTGACTCGCACTTGGCCGGTTTTTTTAATGATGAGGGAAAACATTGTGGGATACCCGCATGCCTCCATAATGTTTTCAAAGGAGTGTGAAGTCTGCCAATCCATACCTGGCCAGCGTAATGGACTATGACCAAATTCTTCTTATTATGACACAAGAGACCCGTTCTCAGTAGTGAGCCGGCACGTGATGGATTGATGATAATGAAGGATAACTTATCTCTACTGGAGATATTTCTCCCAGCCATCCTAAGTGCAATTTCTAAAGAAAAAATATTTTTTCATTTCATTCCATTCAATTTATTCATCTGATTTTTTTACGTTTGGTTTGGCGATCGTTAATCATAATATGAGAAGAGGCGAAAAGCAAAATATATGTAAAATTAAAATAATTATGTAAATATATACAAAAATATTATATTTTGTTCCATGGAACAAAAGATTTCGAAATACATAATATTTCTTTAACTTAAGTAATTGATAGCCACAGAATATTGGCATTTAAATGCAAAGTGTTGCGAAACAATATACTTAATAGTGGTGTGTTAAAACCGTAAAAGTAATATAACCGTTCAAACCTGATTTTATTTGCTGATTTTTTTTATTATTTGAATCATCATCATCATCATCATTATCAAACGATAGACATCTCATGTAGGGACTTCTACACACTACAGTCTTGCGTGTATAACCTTAAGAAAACTGGCCGGCAATCACCCACGTGAATTTATTGAACCTACAGCATTTTTGAAGTTTTTTTGAATGAGAAAGTTGAAATATATACATAGATACATTGTTCATGACCTTAGACTAATTAATGGTTAAGGTCTGTGGCGGTAATTTAAATTAAACCACGAAAAGTAACAGGTCATAATGTGTCACCGCATACCTGTCTTAAGTCAGGTTTACACTCGTTAGCTGTTGATGTAATCGGCAATAACCTCGTTTAATAATAAAGTTATACCTAATAAAACAAGCTCGGTCCAGTGAGTTTGTGGATTATATGAAGCTACAAACTTAATTTGTTACAATCCACCAAAACAGACAAATCTCTATACAACGTGCAATATGCAAAATGTACCGCCCACCCTTCAACTACTAAAGAAGTAGGAAAAGCAAGCTAAACCACCAACACACAACACCACACATACGAGTATGTATCTTCTAGGACACAGCGTAAGTTTTACGCCGATAACGATGCATCGTCAGCAGATGTAGACTCCACATTAGATTTAGATTTGCCTTTTCACGAGTTTAAGAATATAATAGAAGTGTGTGTGCTCGTAAAAAAAACATATCACTTAATTATACAATCGAAGAAGAAGAAGGGAGATTGATTAGTGCGGGGCAAAGTCATACAACGCCATCTTTTATGACTTGAGGTGCCTACAACGAAAATCTATAACACTTTTTTGGATGGATTTAAATGAAACTTAAGCATAGTAATATCTTAGAAGCTTATGCATGTGATCTAGGAACACCTAATATACCCCCTTAGGGATTGAATTTAAAAAACCTTCCTTAACTGATGCCTGCATCTTAATAGCTATTTGCGTGCCTAATTTCAGCCCGATCTGATGAGTAGTTTGAGTTGTGAGTTGATAGATCAGCCAGTCAGTCAAACAGTCAGGTCAGTCAGTCACCTTTTGCTTTAATAAAGGTGTTTAGATTAATGTTGTAGTTCCTTGTATATCATCACATTCCGCAAAGCAGAGCCTGCTTCTATCCTACATACATTATGTCATTTACCTTTTTTGGTAAGCAGACCAGAGACATATTATTATTATAGTTGCGTAACATCAATTTTCAATGTAAAATTTAAGAGTTCACCTTGACCTTAAACTAATGGTTACTAATTTATGTGAGACGAAAGTAACGTGTCATATTGTGTCATCTTTGTCAGATACACAGCTCTGTTTCGGTTAGGTGTGATCGCCAGTCGCCAATTTTAACAACACCACAAGAGTTAGATATACAAGTGTAAATTAAAAATTTATAACACCCCCGACGATCCAAAGTATTTGAGTTTTCCAAAACATCATTTTCAAATAAATAATTATGTATTTAGGCAACGTCCATCTTGACAGCTTGACATTTGTCAATTGACATAATATTAAGAACCTAACGGTTATCTAACCTTCTTTTCTACAAGAAAACTAGAAAAGAGCTGATAACTCTTAAACGGCTGAACCAATTTTTTTGGATTATAGCTAAGAACACTCTCGATCAAGCCACCTTTCACACAAAAAAAACTAAATTAAAATCGGTTCATTCGTTTAGGCGCTACGATGCCACAGACAGATACACAGATACACAGATACACAGATACACAGATACACCGATACACAGATACACAGATACACAGACACACAGATACACACGTCAAACTTATAACACCCCTCTTTTTGGGTCGGGGGTTAAAAATATTATTATGAATATTACTAATACTATACGTGTGAATTTTTAATCACCGAATGATTAATTAAACTTATAAATTATTTACTTTTATGAATAAGTAGTGCTTACTTAGTTACATAATTTAGATAAGTAAGTAATTTTTATTCCTACTTAGTACTCAGGTATAATAATTATTGTTTGCCAATTATTTATTATATCCGGTAATAATGGCAAATATTTTTAAGAAAGTGCCACAAACCTATCCCACTCGTATGTATGTAGAATCTATGCTAAGAAGATGGAAAAAAATAACAATACTTTCCTATCGAAAAGCGAAGATTCACTTAAGATTTACTTAGGTACCTAGATCAAGAGTTAAATAAGTACCTAGGTACCTAAGAACCAACCATATTATGTATAGTTATTATGGGTGTAGTGTCTTGGATGCAATGTCTAAAACTTACATCACAACTTTTAAAAGTTATGAAATCTAGCAGCCCATAATTTATTACAGATTTCACATTTAGACTAGTTCAAGACATTAGCTTTGCATCTGTGTCAAAGTTAAACAGCCTTATTAGAACGTCTTCAAAATACCACGTCGCTATTAAAAACCTGTTACAATCCATACAAAGTGTGCGTAAGTGTGTCTGTCTGTCTGCTAGTTTTTCACGGCCCAACAATGTTAATGGCCTTAACTTGTATGCCGAGGACGGATAAGGCTACTTTTTATTTCGGAAAACCAAAGAGTTCCCACGGAATTCTTAAAAACCCATCCGCTTGACCGATTTATATGTATATGAAGGAAGCTTGTATCGTGGAAATTGGCATACCTTGAAAAATCAAAGAGTTTCCGCAAGATTTAAAAAAAAATGCACTGAATCCACGCGGATGAAGTCGCGGTATCGTCTGGTTTCCATATAAACAAAAAATCAATCTCAGTCATCAATAAAATGTTGCGTTACCTGATTGATGTAATGAGGTCGACGCATGGGACTTTATCTGAACTGAACTCAGATATAAGTTGTATCGTATTTAATGGTTTTACACATGACGACATTTTCATCACGCGTTTTCCGAAAGCACGTCGACTTAGCTGCAAACACTATTATCAATGTATGAGATACAGGCTGCTGATAACAGAAAGAGGCACGGTCTTCAAAATACTAAGTCGTCGCCTTACCACGTAAAACATGTTACGATTTCCATATAAACAAAAAACCAGCCAAGCGCAAGTCAGACTCGCGCACCGAGGGCTCCGTACTCGGGTGGATTTCCGACATTTAGTACGATAAATTAAAAACTTTTATGCATAAAAATAAATAAAAATCTGTTTTAGAATGTACAGGTAAAGCCCTTTCACAATATGATACCCCACTTGGTATAGTTATCTTACTTTGAAAATTGAAACACATTTTTTTTAATGATGTTAACACAAATTCGCAGTTTTCAGATTTATTCCTGTGCTTGTGTTATAAGACCTACCTACCTGTCAAATTTCATGATTCTAGGTCAACGGGAAGTATATAAGTTTTCTTGACAGACACGACGGACGGACGGACGGACGGACAGACAGACAGACAGACCTGTTGACCAGACATGTTGGAAAAAATACCCGAGTACGGAACCCTCAGTGCGCGAGTCTGACTCGCACTTGGCCGGTTTTTTTCATCGCGTATTTTTTGAACGTAAGTCGATTGCGCTGTAAATGGCATTGCCAATGTATGAGATACAGCCCGTTGACAATAGACATACGAACAGACAGCGGAAGCTTAGTAATAGCCTCAATAGCTCAACGGTTATAGGAGCGGACGAAATCCGAAAGCTCGGCGGTTCAAACCCCGCCCGTTGCACAAAATGTGAATGATTATATGCTGATTATATTAGTAAAGTCTCGTCACAAAAAATACTGATTCGAAAGCACAGTAATTATCTAATCTAATCTTTTATACAATCCCGAGCAAGTTAAGTATAATTGTTACGCTGTGTAAATGTGTATTTTTTAACTATTAGACTATGGGTAACACGCAGCACTAAGCATCTGTGTGGCAAAAAGCTCTCTCTTTACTATTTCTATAACTAATCTTCTGAATTCTGTGATTTTAACAAAATTATTTGTTAGTAATAAATCATTCAAACGCTTACCTACTTATTTTAACGCCTAGTATATGATTAATAACAAAATTGATGAAGGGGCGTACATTAGTGTAGTATAATTATTATTTCAAGTTATAAAATATAATATTTATTGCTTCAATTAGAAGGGTGCAATTTAGCATAACAAATAGACAATTTTAGTAAATTTAAATTACCTTCATTATAATCTATCACCTACCTGTTCTGTCTCTATGTTGTTGTGTTCTGTTTTGAATGCAGAAATATAGGTTTGTAAAAAATTAGGTATATTTATAGGCTCGAAATTCTAGGTTGTTAATTGTATTATAAATCTATGATAAAACTGCACTAGATTTCAAATATTATCTAAAAACTAATAAGTATAGATATTTTTAACATTATGACCGTTAGAAGTTAGAACCAAATAAATAAATGTCTGTTTTTTAATGGCGTGGACCATTGAAAAGGAACCCACGCCCCACCCCTTTCTGTAATCTGTGGTGTGGATTCTAGTTTCCTTGTTCAGGTGCCATCAAACCAGCATGTAACTGAAGTTTTCAAAAATAAATGTTAAATTTAAAATATTTCCTTTCATTCCAATTAAACAACAACTTTATAAGTGCTTTAAGGCTATCGTTGTCAACGATCCCCCGTCGATTTCCTACGTATGATATTATTGTTCTTATCTCTATCTGCCCTGGTTCGTGCATTCTCGGTTCCTAGATCGGTACATTTGTGATAACCAATTGAAATTGCTGTGATTGGCTGAATTTACCATGTTCTTGCTGCGACAGTGAGTTTTAGCCACTAGCGGAACAATGTTAGCCGGTCAGAAATGATTGCAATTAGTCAACCTGTTTGACGTCCGTGTTCTGTTTTCGATTACAAAAAAGAAAAAATTGTTGTTGCAATCATCAATTTTAGCAAATAGTGAAAGAGAGTCGGCCAATCAGAGGTCACAACTACCGTCACACTTTCTGTCACACTATGGCAGTAGGCATACCGAGTAATGAAAACAATTTTTAAATTCTGTCTAGGAAGTAGTAGGGTTGCCACCTGCCTCTTTTTGATTTACAGGCTACCACCATCAAAAATACGGGGTTTAGATTTGAAGAAATTTGAAAATTTGAAGTATTTAAAGAAATAGGCGGTGGTTCTCTCTGAAATGCATGGAAAGCCTATTTAGATATTTTAGTTTATTTGTAAGTTTTGTATTTTTTCTCCGTATGTTGCCGTATCTTGATTAGTGAACTGTGTTTGCAATGTGGTTTTAAATAAAAGATTTATTTATTTAAATAGCTTTTAAAAACTCTTAAGTTTTGTAAAGCAAAATGTTATACATTTCATGCATACAATCTTTTCATTTTAACTTAAAATTACATTTAATTTGTAATTCCACCTTCACAGTATCAATACTATGGCCGTAGCCAGGAATCGATTGCGGGAGAGGTTTTATCAGGGCCGGAACTGAATCCTGTCATGAGGAAAAAAACATTCGCTCAACTTTATGGGCTAATTACCTGGTTAGTGAAATTTCACCTTTCAATTTGTCAGTGAGATAAAATACAACAATAAAAAAGCGCGAGCGCAGTGAGCGTAAGTGTTTTTGGTTCAATACAGAAAAAATTAAAGTGAAAGGGAAACGAGTTTAGCCATAGCAAGATTATATTTTTAAAGCTTCCTATCCATACTAATATTACGAATACGACAGTATATCTATTTGCCTATCTACCCTTTCACGGCCCATCTTCTTTACCAAAATTTTGGTACTTACTATTCAGAGGTAACTTGCATCCCAGACATTTTTTTTAGGCGGCTTTTTAGCCCGGAAAATCCCCCACGGAATTTTTTAAAATCTAAATTCATGCAAACGAAATTGCGGAGTTTACACCAAGTAATACAAATTCAAAGCGCGAGTGAAGTGAGCGCGAAAGGTTTGATATATTTCCAAAAAAAATTGGTAAGCAAATGCAAGAAATAGTGTAAGTATTATTTTAGGCTTAGGTTTTTGACGGATTCCCAGGCGCAGTCGCCATTTCTAAATTTCTGGTCTGATGGGAGGCTTCGGTCATGGCTAGTTATATGGTTACTATGGCCCTAACGGCCAAGAAATTAGACTGCATCATCACTTACCACTAGAAAAGATTAAAGTCACGGGCTAACTTGTATAAAAAAAGGCTTACATCCTCAAACCAAGCCCCGCTGCCTTGGCTACGACCATGATCAATATCGAGTGGGTTTCGGCTACGCATTGCCGCAAAAGGAAAATATTCTTTCTACTGGACATAACGTCAGTGTTTGATTTCGCCAGCCAGGTTTCTGTATCCCGAAATACGGGGTAACCAGTAAAATACGGGGCCTCTGGCAACCCTATTCGGAAAACACTGTCACATTCAAGTTAATGTCAAATATTTTGTTTTCAATTACAGAAAGCTGCATCAATCATTATTACAATATTTTCTTTGTTGTGATTGGCTGAATTTTTGAGTTTGAGCCAATAAACAGACTGTTTGCCAATTAAACGTCATAACAATATAAATGCCAGAAAGTTTAACCAAATAAAACAAACTTAATGAGAACCTAGTGAGAATGCAAACGGCACACAATTTATAATACATATTATGTTAGTCGTATATAATAGATATTATAGTAGTCGTTCACTTTGGTAATAGTCAGATTGTCATCAGTAAAATTGATATTGGTTGATGTATCGTAAATTATTGTTTCGGTGACAAATATTTTTATTATCTATTTATCTTTGAACAGAATGGAATAGAATGAAATGGAATGGAATACAATGATAAATTTTTATTCCTGTAAACTTTTAGGTAAACTTCAAAGTGTTTTTGGATGGTCAGACAAATTTACCACTGGTTCGGAATGCCGTTCCTACGTTTTCTAGGGTTTCGTACCTCAAAATGAAAAACGGAACTCTTATAGGATCACTTTGTTGTCTATCTGTCTGTCTGTCGTGTGTGTCAAGAAAACCTCTAGGGTACCCGTTGACTCAAAACCATGAAATTTGGCAGGTAACCTAACTGCGTAATTTTGGGTAGTTTTTTTAATCGATAAAGAAAGTTTGCGACATTGTTCAATAAAAAATTTGGATTCCAACTCCTCAATCCTGATGTTGCAGGGGACCTGACTACTAAAGCTAATGGGATTTAAAAAGTGTCGATTATTAATTGATATTGAAGGTATAGGATGCTGTAAGAAATTGCATTCCTAAATCCTGGTGATCCCTCGGGATTTGAAAAGGATCATCCGTTTAAATATTCTTACGTGATACAGAAACAAGTTGCATCCCGGGGACGGGCTATTACGGAGAGGCAACTTTTGTTCTGGGAAATGAAAGGATCGGGATTTTTAAAAACCTAAATCCACGCGAGCGAAGCTGTGGGCATTAGCTAGTTGTAAATATATTTAAAAGCTACTATAAGATAATAGATAAGGTACTTATTTCCTTATATTTTTATTGTATGGCAGCGCGCGGTTTTAAATTATAAATTGCACGTCCTGTCCTTTTCTGTAATACATTTTTTTTTCAATATCTACCGCTTTATCTCATAGCAAGAGTCCGTAAGACATAATACAGTGAAAATAGGCAAAATATACAATTTTTGCAGTTTCCACGTCAGTACCTGTCGAATTTTTCTAACAGTGTAAGCAGCAGAGCTGAGTTTACCATCAAGTGTTGATATGTGGGTGTTCCATAGAAGCTTTGCATCTAACATTATACCGAGAAACACGGGGTTCTCCTTTATTTTCAACATATGATTATTTATCAATGAAATTATGTCATTTAAGGTCCTGGTATTGGGCAGTGTGAATTCAACACACTTAGATTTCTTTGCATTTGGAAGTAAATTGTTAGCAATAAATCAGAGAGTGACCTGTGATATGGCATTACATATAGTATACATTGTCAAAAATTATAATATTAAAGCTGTGCGTATTGCGTGAGGAATAGGTTGCAAGAGAGTTGCAACTTGCAGGGTTTGATGCATGCGCTATTGCCAGCAAACATGAGACATATTTTTATCTACAGGCAACGTCTGAGTAGGTAACGCATACGTCTAACGCAAGTTGAAATGTACCAGTGTATTTAGTTAGACCTATCGACAAGTTTGGAGTTGGGTGCAGTCTAAATGTGGCCCGTGTGTTTAGACTGTCAGTTTCTGTCAGTTTCACGTGTCGTCCCCCGCACTTCACCACCCCGCTTGCACAAATCGAGACAGCACGAAATTTTCAAGATTTCTGGGTGTAATTTCTGGTTTTCGTAGTTCCCACACAATTATAACAATATAAAATATATAACGATAATTTTTTTACTACATAATATTCATTAAATTTTCTAGGTCTGTGGTTTTTCCAAATTTCATTAAATTGCTCCATTGTCTAGAAAAACGAGCACAAAGTTGGGCCTTTTTTTAAAGAAAAATACAAATCTTTGAGCCCCTGTAATTTTAAAACTACATATTATTAGAAAAATCTAAAACACCACAGACACAGATATTAGTTTCTAGACTATGTCTGCAAAATTTCATGGACTTTGGTTGCTTAATATTCAAATGAAATGGGAACTACGATTGTATGGAGTAAGTGATGGAGAGAGTCCTGTTAAGCCATAAAATTCCGGAAAAACGTGCGTGGGTGAAAACTCGTCGGTTGCGATCGCAATAAAAATATTTGACATAGGAATACCAACCGGGCCTACATTTTATTATCGTAAAATTATTGCTATATAAGTTTGCGTTTTTTTTTAATTGCAATAAAAAATCGCGGCATTCGCATTCACGGTCATTGCTACATTCCAATAAGTTCCAATGTAAAGCTAGCGACTGACCTGTGTTATTCGAATGTAATGTAAACACTAAACATGTTACAATGCGAGCATAATATGTTTAATCAGTAGTTACAGCGATGGTAGCTGCTTACCGCGAGCTCCGGACGTTCGCAGCGAGCTTCGCGTTGCATTTTTAGCAAAAGCCGTAGCGTGAAAAGTTTCTTGCGAACGTTATTTTACGATAATATTAAGGTTAGTTGGTGCCTTTACAAGTACAAGCTTGGTCCACACAAATATCATTTTGTTGTTGCAAAGGAATCATGATTCCTAGTTAGGGCATAAAATGTGTGGTATGTACAATGTTTTTTTTTTTTTTCCATACAAATAAGACAAAAAAATTTACAAAAATAACATCAGTATGGTTGTCAATTACAGGTGTATAGGTACTTTATAATAAAACTAATCTAACACTAACCTAAAGTACAAATTCTTAATATATGTATACAGGGTGGTCAAAAAGTCGTGGATCAAACGCAATAGGGAGATAGAGGAGGACATTTCCAGCAAAAAATATTTCTACAGCATGGCCTTATTTAAATTGCCCTAAGAGTTATGAATATTTTTGAGATTTTTAACAAAATACCAGATTCTCTTACAATTAGACTAATTTAAAAAAAAATGAGATAAAAAATAATAAAACAAACGATGCTGTGTCATTACTAGATAATGTATCAGCACTACAAACCTTCTATTGAGGCTCTGGGTGCCAAATTACAAGAGCAATTAATTTTTTTCCAAAACTTTTAAAGCGTTACCAAAAATTTAATGTCACTTTAAAAGCGCACTGTGAAAAAAAAATGTACTACGGAAAAGTGACCCTGCATCAGAAAAACTTGCTGATTTAATGCCAATTTAAATGAGGTATAACACATTACTCTTTGTTTCGTAATTCTGGTATTATAATTGTTTTTTCATATCAAGGTGCAAATTTCAGTAGATTAGTTTAATTCAAAATAATTTTGAAGATTATCATGCTGCTAGTTAAACTGCTAGTTTTTTGTACGTTGGAATGCTAGAAACATCACTGTGCTTGTCACACTTAAAATTTGTGAAAAGAACAGAAACTGTTCACTACCACCACGTGCCAGAACTACCCAGAACGCCCTCTTTTCTAGGAAACAAAAGGATAAAAAAACTATGCCTCTCTTTCACATCCTTCCTTATTTCAACAATGCAAATAGAAATGATGATTAGTGTGAACGAGAGGCATAGTTTCTTTATCCTTTTGTTTCCTAGAAAAGATGAACTACTTGCAAGACGGGCGTTCTGGGTAGTTCTGGGTGGTTCTGGCACGAGGTGGTAGTGAAGAGTTTCTATTCTTTTCACAAATTTTAAGTGTGACAAGCACAGTGATGTTTCTAGCATTCCAACGTACAAAAAACTAGCAGTTTAACTAGCAGCATGATAATCTTCAAAATTATTTTGAATTAAACTAATCTACTGAAATTTGCACCTTGATATGAAAAAACAATTATAATACCAGAATTACGAAACAAAGAGTAATGTGTTATACCTCATTTAAATTGGCATTAAATCAGCAAGTTTTTCTGATGCAGGGTCACTTTTCCGTAGTACATTTTTTTTTCACAGTGCGCTTTTAAAGTGACATTAAATTTTTGGTAACGCTTTAAAAGTTTTGGAAAAAAATTAATTGCTCTTGTAATTTGGCACCCAGAGCCTCAATAGAAGGTTTGTAGTGCTGATACATTATCTAGTAATGACACAGCATCGTTTGTTTTATTATTTTTTATCTCATTTTTTTTAAATTAGTCTAATTGTAAGAGAATCTGGTATTTTGTTAAAAATCTCAAAAATATTCATAACTCTTAGGGCAATTTAAATAAGGCCATGCTGTAGAAATATTTTTTGCTGGAAATGTCCTCCTCTATCTCCCTATTGCGTTTGATCCACGACTTTTTGACCACCCTGTATATTTTTAAAACAATGGAAAGTTAAACTAAAAAAAAACACAAAAATATCCACTATCAATGATCACTAATTAAAACTATTCTCTTTTTAAATTTGTTTAATTTGTCGTGAAAAATGTCCACATCACTAGCGCCTGACACACATACGTCATTATAGCATTTAAGAGGGCTCTCTCCGTCACTCGTTTCCACTCGTTTCATACAATCGTAGTTCCAATTTCATTTGAATATTAAGCAACCTAAGTCCATGAAATTTTGCAGACATATTCTAGAAACTAATATCTGTGTCCGTGGTTTCCCAGATTTCTGTTAAAATATTCGGTTTCAAAGTTACGCGGTCTTAAAATTTTCATACAAATCTTGGAGCCCCTGTAATTTTAAAACTGCATATTTTTAGAAAAATCTAAAACACCACAGATACAGATATTAGTTTCTAGAATATGTCTGCAAAATTTCATGGACTTTGCTTGCTTAATATTCAAATGAAATTGGAACTACGATTGTATGAAACGAGTGGAAACGAGTGACGGAGAGAGCCCTGTTAAGCATGCGAGGAACGGGTGAGTAGCTACACGACAAGGTCCGATTATATGAAACATGAAAGAGACGAATGTTAACATACATATGTCCTTACTTCTATGTAGGTAGACGTATAGCATTGGGCCTTCGTGATGGACATAGAGTAGGTGCACCAGAATAAAATAAATGTGGCCAAAGCCTTACTACTGCTCGAGATGTGGTGACAAGGTCGTTAATCATACCAAATACTTGGTACTTGGTTGCTACCAAAAAATTTTTTTAAATGTATTATTGTTTGTTTTAATAGCAGTTTTTTTTCAACGCAAATACCTATCAAAGGCATTGGACTTTGTTTCATTTTTTTTTACAACGACATAATAATATTATCACCGCCCTTTGATTAGAAACATTAAAATACTATCATTTGTATAGAGCTACTTTTACTGAAGGTCTAATCTAGAGAAAGAGTCGTATACTTATCACGCCTCTTTTTCCCGTTACGTAAGAATTCCATTGGCACAAACCATGTATGAAAGGTAATGGATAATAATAGAGAATTCATTAAATATCAGTCTATCAGTAATTATATTATATTACAAGTAGGTAAGTATGTACTTGATTAAAAAAATATTACTAAATAGAATTGACAGACTGATCGCTATTGTATCTTATAATTAATTTGGTCATTGACTTCTTCCAGTAGCTTTTTGCTTTGATCAGGAACAAACAATAATTACTGAGCGCAAAAACTGTGGAGATTGCAAGCGGTTATTATTAGAGCGATCACGTACATCCTGCCCCTAAGCGCGAAAGTTATCATTGTCACAATGCTACAATCTCAATAATTTTTGTGATATTTGTATTTGTATTTATTTATTCTTCGTTTCAGACTTATAAAAGCACTTACGAAAGTCAAGATCAGTACAATACACTGAAAAAATACGTCTAACAAATATGTAGGATCTAAATAATAATATCAAAATGTAACAAATAACAATAGTAACAATAGTAAACCAAATTTCTAATATTACGGGTACACAAGTAGGTACATAATTTTAAGCCTAGCTCGTTGAATAGCTTGTGCAGGGCTACATTTTCCATGCGTTTTTATCATCTATATAATTATTAATCTTATAATAACTTTTTTAATTAAAAATATTCTTGCTGCAGTTTGCTGCAACAGCTACATTTTAGGCTAAAATGCAAGCTGTTAGCTAATAGTGAGAGTGTCATTCAATCATAAGGATTGCGATCGTCACTGACTAGATTAATATGACACTACTAGCTGACGCCTGTGACTTCGTCCGCGTGGATTTAGGTTTTCGAAATCCCGTGGGAACTCTTTGGTTTTCCGGGATAAATTCCGAATTTCAGCCAAATCCGTCCAGTAGTTTTTGCGTGAAGGAGTAACAAACATACACACACAAACACACACACACACACACACACATACAAACTTTCGCCTTTATAATATTAGTGTGATAATATTCTAACAGGTATTCAAGTCTAACAGCGATCTTGATCGCCGAAAAAATCAGAAATGGACTTACTCTAACTTACTTGCGAGTCGAATGTTTGAATGTTAGAAAAAACACCGAGCCACAAACGTTTGCTACTGGTATCTTAACCATAATATACGAGAATTATGCTGAAAAATAATGGAATTAGTTCAGTTGTTTATGATGTCCTACCAATAACAAACAAAACAAAACCAAAATAAAAAACATAGTCAACTGCTAAATCACAATTACTTAAAACATACTAGACGCTATATAAACAGTTCTATTATAGTTTAATGTTAAAAATGTGAATAACAATTAAACACGGAGTTTGGGGAAATACGTGCAAAAACGTGTATCTAACAAAAGTTTTTTGAATTAACTAGTTATTATGTAAATCTTCAATTACTTATGCCTGTTTGGTTCAACTACTTATTTTGCTTATATTACACGTGGAATTTATTTGCATAGTTGGGTAGGTTCTACCAATAGTTCATATTATTTTCATCATTCTCAACAAGTGTAAATTGAAAATTTATAACACCCCCGACAAGTGATGGCTACAGTAACTAGAAAAGAGCTGATAACTTTCAAACAGCTGAATTGATTTTCTTGGATTATAGCTAAGAACACTCTCGATCAAGCCACCTTTCAAACAAAAAAAAAAACTAAATTAAAATCGGTTCATTAGTTTAGGAGCTACGATGCCACAGACAGATACACAGATACACACGTCAAACTTATAACACTTTTTTTTTTGGGCCGGGGGTTAAAAGGGCTTTGGCGAGAGTCTGTGCTGCTATGCTGGCCAAGTGCGGATTGCTAATATGTACGTAATTATATTATTATACTCGTATTTACAACGCGACATAATGTCTTAGCAGAAAGTAAATACAATTACATCAGCTGACAACCTTCAGATAGATCACGGCATGTAAGTGCGTAGTAATACTTGTACCTACTTGCAGTGTGTGCAGGGCGTGTTGAGAGTGATGACATATGCATTCGAAACATGGTCGCTAACTATGGGCCTCGAATGCTCGGAGACACTCAGAGGGCGATGGAGAGATGGCTTGGAGTCTATCTACGTGGTCAAATCAGAAATAGGGTGATCCGTAGGAGAACCAGAGTAACCGAAATAGCTCAACGGCTTGCTAAGCCGATGTGGCAATAAGCAAGACACATAGTTTGAAAAACTGATGGACGTTGGGGTCCGAAGCGTAGCGTGCAAGAAAAAAGCGTTCAAAGACCCCCAACGTCAGGTGGTCTGTGCCCCCAACAAAGACATAGTGAAGGACATCAAACGAGTCGCAGGGAGCCGCTGGATTCAGGCGGCGCAAGACCATGTTGTGTGAAAGCACCTTCATGAAACCTATGTTCAACAGTGGGCGTCTATCAGTTGATAATGATGACTTGTAGTAAGCTTCAGAATAGCGCGTTTTGTAGTCTTACTTCAATTTTGTTACAGTGCTCACGTAAACTATGGTCCAGGCCTAATTGATATAACATTTCTTCTCCAGAACTTTACCAATTTACAGCTTGAAAAAAATTAATTTAGGACATTTAAATAATCTCGTGTAATAAGCTAATGCTTATCACACGAGATTATTTAAATGTCCTAAATTAATTTTTTTCAAGCTGTAAATAATAAATTAAATTAGCGAGCTTTAAGCTATTGATGCTAAAGATGATTGATATTTTATGCTGTTTATTTAGCCACAGATTTAGCTTAGCAAAAAATAATATAGACAGGTATTCAGAGCACTCCATACTTACCACATATAGGTACTAATTACTGAACCCCATTGTTCTCTCTATTAATTACTACATCACATAGGCCTCTACAATCTACGTAGGTACTCCTATTTGACACAGTATAATATTTTCTTTCGACGGAATGTAAATCTGTGATTTTCGTTTGGCATAGATATTTACATTTTGTTATAAAACGTATCAGACAATAGTATTTTTTTTTTTAATTTTAACGATTATTATTAGCCATGCTAATCATGAGACCAATAACTCCCCTTTCCCCTCCAATTAAGCGTAAAGCTTGTGTCAGGAGTGGGTACGACAATAGTGGAGTGGGTGGATTTATTCTGAACGAATACTTGCTGATGTCCGAGACTTCGTTTGTGTAATGTGGAAAATCCCAAGTTTTCAAGTGACCCTTTTAAACTTAAATTTTTTGAAAATACATATAACTGATCAAAATCACATAACTAAAAAGATTATCTCCTGAACTAGCAGAACGGGTTTCTACCACACCTTTTAAAACCAAACAAAATGACATCAAAAATGAAAATTTTAAAAAAATACATAGCGGATTTGCATGCGCAGCGACGAAATATAATCTTGCTGCATTTTAACTTTTGTTGATCTTAACCGAAAATTTATGTATCCCAAGCTTGCCAATCTCTTTTGAGTAGGTAATTTATACTTATGCTTTGACATGCTCCGTCGTGAGCCTGATGCTCTTCAGCGATAGCTGCAGACGTGCAAGGACGACACGAATCTTGCCTAAAATTATATTATATGCCAAATAGGGTGTTTAGGTATGTGTGGGTGTATAAATATTGTTCTAGTCAGGATTAGTTGGTATATTCTCGCATAAAAATTATTAAATTAAGTAATTAAGACATATCCGACATATCCGATAATATTAGAAGGCGTGACCAAAATGAGATGAATTTCATAGACTAATTACAAAATAATTGCCCTTTGACTGCGATCTCACTTGGTGTTAAGTGATGTTGCAGTCTAAGATGGAAGCGGGCTAACTTGGAAGAGGTATGGTAGTTTGAGAAGTCCTATAGGCTTCTCTCAAATCACGTAACGCTACAACACTGTTAGGTATATCTTAACATCTTAAGATATAATAATAAAGAATCTGTAACGAAATTGAACAAAGTTGATATTACGAAAAGGTCGACAAATTAATTAGCGGATTAATCGAGCTCATTGAAAGTTATCGCACAGATAAAAAATTTAGCATCCATTGTTTGCACAAGGATGCGGGTGAATTGTATGTCGTCGGAAGATTGGGTTTTCCTAATTCGGTGCCAAAAGCATCTGCAATAGACGTTCTCCGATCACGACTTGTGCCTTTAAAATATGAATGCCATTTGTTAAGGCATGTGGCAAGGATATCACGAAACTAGGGAAATCCAGCCATAAACCTTTGTTTGCTGGCTTACAAATTGGTTCACACAGCTTCAGAAGTATAATTATTTTTGGAGCACATTACGTCTATATCACACAATGAACAAAGTTTAATAAACCGTGTGTTCAAAGTCATCAAAATCATTATTTACCTTTGCAAAGGTTTATTTTAGAACTTATCATTATAAAATAGCCAAAATTTACATAAGAAAATATTATGTTGTTACAGGTAAACGTGGTGCTCGTGTCAGATAGGAAGCAGTGAAATAAAGTGGCAGTGCAGTGTGCTCTCCGTTGCAAACATGAGAAGACGCTCGCGAACCTGACTGTATTAAATAAAAATGAAAGTGCAACAGTGCATCAACATTTAAGTTGACATTTAAAGCATGTCAAGTAAACACTGAACTATGGCTCTGACGAACTTCACGGTGGCAGGGATTGCCGGCGCGACGCCCGCGCTCACAGCCACGCCACCTACTCCATTACGTGTCAATCTAGATGATCTCCTCTACTCCCCTGAAGAACATCAGGCGGAATATGCCCCGAACTACGCTGGCAACGAGCCCTTCCTACCACCCCCTGATATACAACAACCCAAAAGATCAAAAGTTAGAAAACGTGCTGGCACTGCGTATTTACCCCCACCTAATCAATTCACCCACTACCCAAGACAGGATAACTTCCCTCAAAATCCCTTTAATAGTCCACTAAATCCCCAAGTTTATCAACAGCATACAAGACTTGATTTACAACCAGAGAATCAGAGGGTTCAAGAAATTAACACACAATACGGTAATACGGGGCAATATGTTCACGATCCGACTGGGGACTATGATTATGAACAGAGGAGAAATGATAAAACTCGACCACCTTACAACCCAGGGTACGCGGATAATCCTTATGGACCAGCAACCACGCCCGGTCCGCCATCTAGTCGAAGGTTTGGTGCAGATCAAAGCCATTTAAATCGTCCTACGACATCGCCGTTGCAAAGTGTGACGCGAAAGCAAAATGAGGCTGGAACTAAGACTAGTAGTAGTGGTAGTAATACACCCCCTGATCGTCCTCGTGGCTTTACCAAAGTTGAAACAGGAAGCTCAGGCGGCAAGACACAACTACATGCAATTCTAGACTACGATGATGATTATTACGAAGATGTTCCTGGATCAGGTGAATATAATATTTTAAATGTTTATCCATTAAAATTAGTTGTATGCAGTTACAAAATATAAGTAGTATTGACTGGAACGTTACAATTAGATTGTTATCCGCTAAATAGTTTTAATACCAGCCTACGAGACATTGAAAAGGCACGATCGGTCCAATTACTTCCACTATCAGTCGATAGCCTTCGAGGCCAGCTTAAGATATGAAATGGGAGCGAACAACCAATTTTATTACGCGGTTACGATCAATAATAACAGCAAACACCAGTCGTATGTATCCATTAAAGTCCAATGATTGATCATTTCATGTACTTTAATGTTAAAACGAGGGTCACAGTAGGCGCTAAAATTGATCGCTTACGCTTTTATCTTAACTTCTATTACTTTAGCCTTCGATTGCTTTAGTGCCGGCTGACCAATGCCAGCTAGACAATGGATAGTCTACCGTGGACGTTGGTACATGAACATGAATGCTGACAATGCCCTAGAAAATGCGACCGCGGCTTGCTAATTATTCTATAACTATGTCTTTCATATCACCAATTAATCAATTTACCTTGTATAGACAAAAAATTATAACAACTGCAAATGATTGCATGACTGCCAGTTTTTTGCAACAAGTAATGTAATGTTATCTACGCTATAGACATCTGCGACATGGAGTCAGTGATAGATATTTTTCTATTGGTGTTGCTGAAGGTCAGCCTCAGCGTCTATACACATGTATCAAACCCGACTGACTGACTGATTGATTGACTTATCTATCAACCCACAACTCAACCTACAGGACGGATCGGGTTTCAGAGGGGTCTCTGGGATCTCAGGGGGGTGAATTTTAAAGACCGCATAACTTTGAAACCGAATATTCTAACAGAAATCTGGAAAACCACAGGCACAGATATTAGTTTCTAGAATATCTCTGTAAAACATGGACTTTGGTTGTTTAATATTAAAATGAAATTGGAACTACGATTGTATGGAGTAAGTGACGGAGAGAGCCCTGTTAAAGGCATGCAGGTAGCTATTATGACGTAGACGTCCGCTAAGAAATAATTTTTGAAAATTCAACCTCTAAGGGGGTGAAATAGGGATTTAATATTTGAGTAGTCCACGCGGATGAATTCGTGGATATAAGCACATTTTCCGATCAGTCTATAACACACACTTTTACTTAGATGTTGCTTAACCAGAAGCAAGTTTTCATGAACCGCACAAACGACTATTAACATACGTGTTTATGTGTTGGGATTGCGTGTAAGCGTCTTTACTTTTAAGTCAAGCGTACAAAAACACCAGTTTCGACCTTGGTTTCACTTTCGAACGTTATTATCATCAATTTACTTTGAACGGTTACTCTTACGGTACTTACATGTGGAAAGTATAAAGCTATGGCATAATCTCGTCTGGATATGTAATTGTTGTTATTGTGTTGTGTTGGTTGTGCGTACCTACGATTTTATAGTAAGTAATCTCTCAGTGCGTTGTGTTCCGCTTTCCTGAGCGTTGGGACTCCTTTCCTTTAATCACATAATTGTAAAGGTTTCTTGGAAAAATAACGCGAGGGGTTCTGAGATCCTTTCGCATTTCTTGCTTGTTGATATTTATAGTCATCACTCATCAATATCGGATTAAATTAAAAAAAAAAATGCAGGGGATACCTCGAGTTGCTTATTTGCATAAACGCAATATCGATCAACACCGCGCTCTGGTGAATTATACGACACACCTCTAATACGGCATTTGCCATTTACCTATGTCAAAAATAAATTGTTTCTCAGTGATTATCAAATAGAGGGTCTTCCAAATACGTAAAACCGAACGTCTTTTGTTAGTTTTAAGCGTACTAACAATTTTAAACTATCGATTAAACTTAAAAGCACGTCAAATTATTGTAACGTCACATGCCAGTATTTCATAGAATAGAAGCTCGCGTATATAGCGCGTGTTTTGACGTTTGATAAAAAGATACTGATTTGACTAGTTGTCAGACACCGGATTGAATACCAACGAACTTCTGACTGAAAGCTCCGAATGAGTAAAAAAGAGACATAGGTACAGCCGTTACTTACTACAACAATAAACAATAATTGTATTTATGTGTCGTCGACATTCCATCTACACGCACGAAACGGTTCGCGTCTTCATTCCTAATACGCATGGCTAAGGTTTGGAATACTCTTCCGCGATCAGTGTTTCCTACTAATTACAATCCGGGTATCTTTAAAACAAGAGTGAATAGGCACCTTCTAGGTAAACGCGTCCCATCTTAGACCACATCATCACTTTCCATCAGGTGTGATTGTGGTCAAGCGCTTACCTATATTGAATAAAAAAAAATATCACTCATAATGATATAAAATCTAAGAGTTGTCTATTATGAGGACAATAGCTATGATAATACGATAAGACAGGGTTTATTGCACACGATATGAATAGGAAATTTATCGATATTACTTGTCGATGTTAAAGTTTTATTGTCCACGTGTAGAATTTTAAAAGGTACCTACTTAGTCTATATTGGAATTCTATGAAAACAATGCATGGGAATAAATTGTGTGCCTACTAGACTTTCTAAGAAATGGGTATCAACCACCGCATAATAATAATTCTAAAGCAACATTTTGCAAAACCAATTGCTTGCTCTAGGATGACTGTATCTTAAGAACCTGTTATGGGAATCGTCATATTCGTCGTTTATACCAATAGGCGACCATTGTTAGATATTACACAAGATGCTAGTGTATTAGTGGTAGTAGCAAGGTGCAAGTGCAGTAGCACAACGTCATTCCTTTCATCACTGAATCTGTGCTAATATTTCCTCACACTCAGGTTTCACGGAATACCTGCTAAAAAAAAAACAAAATTAAAAAACCCCCGACATATTTTTATTAGAATTTGGGCTGGACACTAATTTGTATTGGTCGGGTAGTAATAACCGGTCTAATAAGAAAACTAGAAAAGAGCCTATAACTTTCAAACGGCTGAACCGATTTTCTTAGATTATAGCTAAGAACACTCTCGATCAAGCCACCTTACAAACAAAAAAAACTAATTTAAAATCGGTTCATTTGTTTAGGAGCTACGATGCCACAGATAGATACACAAACACACAGATACACACGTCAAACTTATAACACCCCTCTTTTTGGGTCGGGGTTACAAAACGTGTGACACGATTTTTAGATTCACGCTGTATCTTGAATAGTTCCTGAGCCAACGAATTTTAGCGGTTAATAATAAATAAATGAACCTCCAAAGCTAAATGACCGAATCTAACAAATATTATGCTAAAGCCCTTTCAAATACCGACCTTAGTTTGGGTGACTATTGCTCTAGACCTGTTTCTTTGTGCACTGAATATCTAACTAGTTCAGACAAAGATAACGTGAGTCAAATAGTTTTTAAACATTCTAGTAGGACACCTTTTGTGTCTTAGTAACAAGTGGTTGTACAAATGTGTAGTAGGTACTTAATACAAAAATTACTTTTTATTCTTTGTCTAAAATATTTTGGAGTCTGATATTTTTCTTACAGATTGTCTAGTTAGTTCAACATCACGAATAGCCCTTCATAAAACTGTTAACCAAAACGCATTTTTTATCAATCATGATGCCTAAATGAACATACCTACCGCAATAATTGAATGAACAAGTGTAAATTAAAAATTTATAACACCCCCGACAAGTGAAGTAACTAGAAAAGAGCTGATACCTTTCAAACGGCTGAACCGATTTTCTTGGAGTATAGTTAAGAACACTCTCGATCAAGCCACCTTTCAAACAAAAAAAAAAAACTAAATTAAAATCGGTTCATTAGTTTAGGAGCTACGATGCCACAGACAGATACACAGATACACACGTCATACTTATGACATCCCTCTTTTTGGATCGGGGGTTAAAAATTACCAAATTAGTAATCATGTAGAAATCAGAAATGGCATTGATCAGAAAATCAAAAGCTAGGTCGTGGTAAAGTTTAATATTCGACTTTGAAATTTTTTAACACTAGAAACGTCTCATCACAATTCCCAGATTTAGTCATAATCTTTTTATTATGCTTAACGCTGACACTAGATACAAATCTTGGGTAATCTTAAAAGGTCATATACGTAATCTCAAGGATAACTATTTTCACACAAATGTGATGCAGTTAAAGCAACCGAAAGGTTTTATAAAGTTTTAAGAAACTAATCCTTACACTTTGTACTGCGCTTTGTACACTTATGGTGGAGTGGACTAGAAACTAGGAAAACTTAAGCTTTGCTATTCAAAGAGGACATAGCGCCATCATATTGTTGGGTACCATGTCCATAGGTGATCATTGATTGGATGACGTATATATTTTTATAAATATTTTTGAAGTACCTACCTAGGTTTTTTGGTAACACAAAATGTCATAAATACTAAGATAAGAAATGATATCGAAATTAGATTCATCTTGAGTCTTGACTTATGTTACTCGAACCATGTATATTTTAGAGTTTATAGTTCTTAGATCATTCAACGTAGGTAAGTTTAGTCAAGAATTTTAAGTAACACAATTTTAATAATACAAGATATAAATCTTTAAAAATATTTATGTTTATCTAATACAAGATACAAATCTTTGAAAATCTTTATGTTTATCTACAGGCTAATCCCAATAAATTAGATTTTTTTGTTGCTAGACAGGTAGAGTTTAATTTTAATGTTATTTTTAGAAGAGACTCTAAGATGTGTAGGAACTTATATTTATACTTATATTACATATAATAAATTAAATTACATAAATGACATTTGTAGGCTATCTTAGAAATACAAATTCCATTAAATAGAGGATTGTTTCTAATTTTAACCGCCAGGATATGGAATGCCTTTCCAGCATCAGTTTTCCCCTCCACTAGAGGTAGATACCTTCAAGTCAAGAGTGAATCTGACTAGGCATCTTCTAGGGAAGCGCAATGCACTTAGACTGTCTGATTGCAGACAAGTTCTAGTCTATAAAAAAAAACTGCACTAAAACCGCGAACTGCTGGTAGATAGCGATAAGTAGATGTAGTAAAATTGTTTTTCTGTCACTTGGTGTATTTAACATTGTACCTCTACCTACTATATTTATATTTTATGAACTCAGATTTTTTTTCTCTTTCGTTTAATATTCCAATGGATACAATAGCAAATAAAATTTTTGGAGACCCCTACTTTTTTGAGTATAACATCCGTCAGATCAATTTTTTTCGCATAAAATGTAGCCTATATAACCCGGACCATAATAACGAATTGATTGACACCTGATTCATCAAAATCGGCCCAGTAATTTAGGCGCTACAGTGGAACACACAGAATCTGATACAAACATACATACAAACAAACATACGCATAGACTGCTAAAATCATAACCCTTCCTTTTGGCTTTGCCGTAGTCGAGTAAAAAGAAGAGAAGTCATACAATGAAATTTGAAAATCTATGTATGTGTAGTAGGCATACTAATTTCAGTTAAGTATATAAATTGAGTTACTTGCACAGTAATTTAAATTGACATTTTCCTTCTTCACAATTTATGTAATGGTTAGTGAATTTTAACGAGATGCTTTACAGGAAATCATTGTTGAGTACGACGAATTGGAATTCTAACTAATGTTATTTGTAGGAGTACAAGGAATTTATTGACTTCATCTTTTTGTTTCAAAATTGTATTCAACAATTTGATATTTATCGTACCCAAAGCCTCTAGTAGAGACAAGCTGACTGTAAAAGATAAACCAATATTATGTATGTATGCATGTATTTATTATTTATATAATAACATTTTTATTTCTTGTTTTCGTCCCCTTTTACCCTTTCTCACTAGTCGTTTTATTTTCGTAGACGTAGACATGCGCTAAAAAAGGATTATTGAAAATTCAGCCCCTAAGGAAGTAAAACAGGGGTTGGAAATTTGTGTAGTCAACGCGAACTAAGTCGCGGGAATAAGCTAGTTCATACTAATATCCATACCAATCTTACAAATGCGAAAGTGTGTCTGTCTGTCTGTCTGCTACCTTTTCACGGCCCAAGAGTTTAACCGATTCTGACGAAATTTGGTACAGAGTTAGCTTATATCCCGGGGACGGACATAGGCTACTTTTTATCCCGGAAAATCAAAGAGTTCCCTCGGGATTCCCAAAAACCCATTCGCCTAACTGATTTGTATGAAAGGTACCGAGGTAGTTCGCGTCCTTGTCATTGAAATAGGCAACTTTTTATCCCGGAAAATCAAACAGTTCCCATGGGGTTTTAAAAAACCTAAAGCCACGCGGATGAAGTCGCGGGCATCCTCTAGTACAGCTAATAAATAAATCCAAAAACTAGCAACTCTAGTGAATAATTGTCAGACATCCTAAACAAGATCTATGCTCTTTCGTAACGTGTGACCCGAATTTGAGGCGCCCAGTGACGAAATATTTTCAGCGAACGTCTGCAAGGTGTCGCATCATTTAGAAACACCTATTAGTTATCCGCTAGATTTCTATGATCTACTTATGATGCCTAGATTGCAGATTTCTAGCGCTTACTAAATCTTTCGTAAGGACTTAATTAGATTTAAATGTTAGATCATCTAACGTCATAACTTTTTGGCATTTTATGATTTAATTTTATTTTAGAACTAGCCGATGCCCGCGACTTCGCCCGCGTGGAATCAGGTTTTTGAAATCCCGTGGGAATTCTTTGATTTTCTGGGATAAAAAGTAGCCTATGTGCTAATCCAGGATATTATCTATCTCCATTCTAAATTTCAGCCAAATCCGTCCAGTAGTTTTTGCGTGAAGGAGTAACAAACATACACACACACACACACACACACACACACATACAAACTTTCGCCTTTATAATATTAGTGTGATAACAAAACCTAACCTAACCTAATGTTGCGCTTTCCGGTGCGAGATTGGCAGAAAGCACCTTAGGACCCCAACGTCCAGTTAAAGCTATAATACCTAATTAATAGCATACGCCCGCGACTTCGTCCGCGTGGATTACACAAATTTCAAACCCCTATTTTATCCCCTAAAGTTGATTTCAAACTACGCAATATAGTATATAATAAGTAAATATCGCTCACCCTACTTTTAAATGTAGATACCGTACTTTTATATGTAATAATATAACATCTAAGTGTGAACAGTGACATTTAAAAGTAGGGTAAGCGATATTTATATATTATATTTTATTTCCGTAGTTTAAAGGCAACTTTAGGGGTTGAATCACACTAATATTATAAAGGCGAAAGTTTGTATGTGTGTGTGTGTGTGTGTGTGTGTGTGTGTGTGAGCAGTGCGTTTCTAGATCAGTCAGTCAGTCAGTCAGCTTTTCCTTTTATATATTTTAGATTATTTGAATGGTTTCAGATTCTGGTCAGACCGCGGTGACGCCTCTGCAAGGTCCCATATTGCTGCGCAATGGGAGCGTGCCCGTCGTGCCCTTAACTTCCTACCCCACGGTCAACAACGGCTCTTTTTACCAAATACCAGTAAGCACATAGTTTCCTTAATTTTTAAGTAAGTTACTATAATAAAATTTTATACGCAAGAATTTACGTCAGTATGTTTATTTTTTAATTCTACACAGCATGGTACGGGAACGCTAAATCGTTTGGCGGCACGACTTTGCCAGTAGAGTGGTAACTAGCCACGGCCGAAGTCCATCACTAGACCACATAAGAGAAAATTTAAAAATTACTAGCCGATGCCCGCGACTTCGTCCGCGTGGATTTAGGTTTTTCTAAATCCCGTGGGAACTTTGATTTTCCGGGATAAAAAGTAGCATGTTATGTGCTAATCCAGGATATTATCTATCTCCATTCCAAATTTTAGCCAAGTCTAGTAGTTTTTGCGTGAAGGAGTAACAAACATACACACACATATACATAGAAGTAAATATTTATTTTTTATTTTATTTAATAGGAAGCCAACGGTATACAAAGAAAAATAATTATGACGACTTATATAAACTTAGGACTATCAATGTATACTCACTTACAGGCTAACTCAACATGCTTAATCTACAACTTCTAAATAGTAAAACTTAACCTAAGACATTCTTTGCATAAATTCTATAATAATTAAATTAACTACTCAAAAAGCCAAAAGTACAATAATATTATAATAAATATTATAAAAAATATATAAATATTAGTGTGAAGTGTGATTAAATTCCAAATTTCCCCTGCCGGGGATCGAACCTGGGACCTTCCACTAATAAGACCACGGCGCTCACCACTACGCCGGGGAAGTTAAAACTTAACTCGTGTATCCTTTTTTGCTCCTTCATAATAATAATACCAGTTAAATATATCGCTTCCTGATATTATAAACAAGTGTTTATCATAACTCCTTGTCAACGTGTCTGCTTTATGCTTATCAATTGCGAGTTTATTATCACGGCAGTGATACGGTCCAATTCTACTAAAAACTTTACCGATAACATACATTTGTAGTTTATAATATAAACTGTCTTTATAATATTATGTATAATTTATATTATAATATAAACTTTATACTTACCTGTAATATAAATTATACATAATATATAAGGACAAAAAGAATACGTTTTGGAAGTTGCTTGGTTAGGTATAGATTATAGAGATCCGTGCTCAGTAGTGTGATGGGTTGATAATGATGGATGGTGGGTGGCTGCAAATATACCTAATGATTTTCCGAGATAAAAAGTAGCCTATGTCCTTCCCCGGAATGTATTCCAAGTCTGTACCAAATTTCATTAAAATCGGTTCAGTGGTTGGGCCGTGAAAGCGTAGCAGACAGACAGACAGACACACTTTCGAATTTATAATATTAGTATGGATAGTAAGATCATGTTCGTGATACCGTCTTACAGAGAATCGAAAAATCCACAGAGTTCTGAAAAGCGTTGAAACGAGAAAGCTCGAAGAAGATTCGCTAACTCACTAACATTATCGATGCTAACATTGAATGTTAGCCAGTGACTTCATTTGACATTTGCTTCTACACATGGAGTTCTAACCATAGATATGTAGTTCTAACTACATAGCATCTACATAGCTGCTTCAGAATAGAATAGAATAGAATAGATTTTTATTCAAATAAACTTTTACAAGTGCTTTTGAATCGTCAAATAATTTACCACTGGTTCGGAATGCCGTTCCTACCCGAGTGATAATAAAAAAAATCATAGCAAACCTTCAATGGATTAAAAATAATATGCAGATGAGTTCGATGGCTATCATTCAGTGTTATAGTAGAGTCAGGCTAGATAAAAATAGAAAATAATTTTAAAATCATACGTAGGTAGGTGCATTCATGAATATATAGGCATCCTAGGATTACTCATATAGTAAGTGACTACCTACCTACAGTTTGAATGACCTAATGATAAAACGTCTACAATTTTTATGACTTTATTCTGTAAAGTACAAGTAAACTGGTCGGTGGTTTCATACAACTTATCACTTTTGCATCATAATAAATTCCTGTACGTATGAGCATAGTATAGAAATTAGTGTCATTTTAAATGTTACAGCTGTCACAAGGTTGACACTTTGACGTGACTACCGGCATAATAGTTTAAGGCTGAGATCTATAGAGTGCACTTAGACTTTGCACCACTGTTAAAATGAGACAGGGTTATGCCGCTGGCATAAATCTGTCTCGTTTTAACTAAAACTTATGTCTAAGCAAAGTCAAATTGCGCTCTACTTATAAACAACCTAAGAGTCTCTACGCTCGAAAGTTGACATATAAATATGCTAAATATAATGCTTAAAAAACCGGCCAAGTGCGAGTCGGACTCGCGTACCGAGGGTTCCGTACCCGGGTATTTTTTTCGTCATTTTGCAAGATAAATCAAAAACTATTATGCATAAAAATAAATAAAAATCTGTTTTAGAATGTGCAGGGAAAGCCCTTTCATATGTTACCCCACTTGGTATAATTATCTAACTTTGAAAATTTGAACACAAATGCTATCGCCCACGTCGCTTTTGCAGCGATAAGCAGCAAAAAAGGTCGCGATATTGTAGCAATGTCCGTGCCCGTGTCTAAATGCAAATAGGACTACTAAAAATGTATCGATACATAGCCGCGCATTCAAAATGCGCATTATCAATAATTAAAAAAAAAACCGACTGCCCTGCCATACTATGTAGTTTCAAAAAATTATATATAATATTATAGCCAGTATCACTCAGGATGATGTAAGGATTCTAACCCCATACATCCCAATCTGTTAAGGCATTTAGAAGTTATGGTAGAATATTACACTCCTTTTTTGCGCAGACATGTAGAAAGTCGTCGTGGGCGCTGGCCCTTAGTAAATCTCTACAACATAAAGACAAAAGACGGCTCACCTCAAAGCTAAATAGCAAACAATCTTTCATTCATTATACAATTGGATTTATACGCTGCAATCTTGCCTATTGTAGTTAGTGTCTACCTTAAATGGGCATCCTATCTTGTTACTTGCACATTACCTACACAAGTACATAACATAATTTATTACACCATAATACACAGTTAATATTATATCATTAGCACTTATATTAACGTAATTATGCTATGGCTTCTAAGGCCATGAACGCGAAAAAGTGATAATAACCTAGTGGTTTAAACGGCGGCCTCCATGTCGGGGGTCCCGGGTTCTATCCTGGACCTCAAACTTTCGGAGTCATATGCGTTTTAAGCAAATAGGTCTCACTTGCTTCCGTTAATGTGAAGGAAAACATCGTGAAGAAATCAGCATGCTTGATGAGAGTTCTCCATAATGTTCTTAAAGGAGTGTGAAGTCTGCTAATCCTAATCTAGTAATCTTGGCCAGTATAGTAGACTACGGCCAAGCCCTGATCATTGTCAGAGGAGACCCTAGGCCTCTAATAAAAACCTAATGAAAAACGGCATCAATCATTATTACAAACTCAATTGTTGTGATTGGCTCAATCCATATTCTTGTTGCAACAAGGTATTGTAGCCAATAGTGAGCGAGCGTCAACCAATCAGAGGTGATTGCTATCTTGACATTGTAGCTGTCATTTTACCGCAAACGAGCACCAGGACTCAGTAGTGATTACACTGCACTGTGGTTTTACTCTACACATTGATTGAGTGCCGTCTATTATCTCTAAAGGCTTAAGGAAAACCATGCTATAAGAATTATGTCGCATCACTATTAACAGAGGGGCAGGTCAGTACGGAGGTAGGTATAATATAAAAAGAGGACGTATGCTTTAAAACGTTACTTTGTAAACTAACCTTAGTAAGTTAATTACATAGGTAGTCAATTTTATCGTTATTAAACAAGTCGATATTTTGTGTTTACTTTGATTTTGGGTTCCGTAACCGAAGGGTTCCAACGGGACCCTATAGGCTATAACTAAGCCTCCACTGTCCATCCGTCCGCCCGTCTGTCTGTCAGCGGGCTGTATCTCGTGAACCGTAATAGTTAGAGAGTTGAAATTTTCATAGAACGTGTATTTCTATTGTCGCTAAGACAAATTTTTGAAGAGGACGTTACCAATTTTGAAAGTCCTTGAGTAGAGACCGCGTTTAAGCAAGCGTAGTGTGGGATGCCTTCCAGCATGATGGACCGCCGATATAAAGCGGCTGGCGGGAAGTGGCTCGATGAGGAAGGCTGAGGACCGGGTGTGGTGGCGCTCTATAGGGAAGGCCTATGTCCAACAGTGGACGTCCACAGTGATGATCGTACCAATTTTAGAAGTGTGCCAGCTAATTACAATGAGGTACCTATAATGCCATAGCAAACTTGCAGTTTCAAACTACTAAATGCGGAACATTTGAGCGTACTAGTTAAAGACCTTGTAACTAGAATTAAATTAATGAAAGGAACCGGCACGAGCGGACGGAGGGGAGCCTTAAGATGTGGATAGATTCAAAGCGCGACAGAAATGTTTCTTAGAAGTTGCATTAACTGTATTAAAGCGAACCGATACGTATTATCAAATGATTTTTCGGGACGAAAAGTAGTGTGAGTGGAGGACCTGGAGAGTAACATAACACTCTACAAGTTTTCAACAATAACCGCAATAACCATGCAAAAATTCAATCAATTGTCTGATTGAGATGAGAATTTAGCAGATAATGTGTATAGATGACATTAAAACACCCAGCTGGACAGTGGGCACGCACAAAGTGCGAGGAACACGTCACCAACGTCTGACACTACTAAAAGCTATGTAAATTAAAAATTTATAACACCCCCGACAAGTGAAGGTTACAGTAACTAGAAAAGAGCTGATAACTTTCAAACGGCTGAACCGATTTTCTTGGATTATAGCTAAAACACTCTCGATCAAGCCACCTTTCAAATAAAAAGAACTAAATTAAAATCGCTTCATTAGTTTAGGAGCTACGATGCCACAGACAGATACACAGATACACACGTCAAACTTATAACCCCTCTTTTTGGGTCGGGGGTTAAAAATAAGAAGAAAAATAAGTCCCCAACGTCGCTTCTAGCAGTTGTAACTTGGAATACAAGAACTTGTACGAAGGTTAATAGAATTTGTTAGCTTTAAATGTAGATGAAGAAAGGTGTAGGCTGACGCTGCCGTTGCGCTTTGAATCTGGCCAGGCCTTAAATCAAATCAAGAGCAGATTGTTCATACCAGTTCGCCACATAGAGCGCCGCCCAATAAACAATATTAGTATTGCGCCGGCGCAGAAACCGGCAGGAAACGTCCGTTCGACCGACGACCACGCGTTTTGCAGCTTCCTTTTATACCTCACGACATTTTACGGAAAGAAATAGGCATTAAACTAAATAGTACCTAACTTACCTACTTATACAGTTGTGCTAGAGTGAACTAGAGTGAGGAAACTCTCGGTTTGATCCATCAACTGTCAATTATTAGGCTACGGCTGACGAGAAATTAAAGAAAAATAGTTTTTTCATAGCCTACCAAGCGTCAAATATAGGTAACATTCATTAGACGCCTGCCAGTGATGTCGAAGCTTCGAGGGCTTCGAGGTTTTGTTACAAGTTCCATAACTATCGTGAACCTGTGATTATGCTGAGCGGAAAACGTTTTTCGAGTTGTGCCACACGTGACAACTATAATAATTCCGGTGCTTCTTTCTTCTACTTGAGGCATTTTGGCTTAAGAGGGCTCTCTCCGTCACTCGTTTCCACTCGTTTCATACAATCGTAGTTCCAATTTCATTTGAATACTAAGCAACCAAAGTCCATGAAATTTTGCAGACATATTCTAGAAACTAATATCTATGTCTGTGGTTTTCCAGATTTCTGTTAAAATATTCGGTTTCAAAGTTACGCGGTGTTAAAATTTTCATACAAATCTTGGAGCCCCTGTAATTTTAAAACTACATATTTTTAGAAAAATCTAAAACACCACAGACACAGACATTAGTTTCTAGAATATGTCTGCAAAATTTCATGGACTTTGGTTGCTTAGTATTCAAATGAAATTGGAACTACGATTGTATGAAACGAGTGGAAACGAGTGACGGAGAGAGCCCTGTTAAATGCTCAAACGGGGTCGGGATAACCAACCCTTAAATATCTCCCTATAACATGTTATGTGGGGCACAATTTACAAAAAAAAGTCTTTCTTTCTTCTTCTATCTTACGAAATATCGTTACAGTCTCGTAGCGTCTTCCGAGACAGTAGGTAGCTGTCCATGGTAGCATAGTGCCTTAGTCACAGGCGTGGGCGAAAGATAAAGAATACAAAACGATTTATGAGTCTATTAATCTAACTAATCCAGTAACCTTATAAATATAACAAGTTTTTTAGGTTCCGTACTTCAAAAGGGAAACGGAACCCTTATCACTTCGTTGTCTGCCTGTCTGTCGTATCTGTCAAGAAAAAGGAATTAGGTAAAATCTATAGATAGGCAGGTAAGTACTTCCCGTTGACCTAGAATCATTAAATTTTGCAGGTAGGTCTTATATATTTAGGTCTTATAGCATAGCACAAGTAAAGAAAAAATCTGAAAACCAGGACTTTATGGTTACATCACAAAAAAATTATCAAAATGTGTTCATAAACAAATAATTAGTTCATTTAAATCATATATGGATGGCGCTGGCCGTCCACTTAAACGACCGTCCGTAACATCAAAGTGTTATATCTTCTAATGGTACGGAACCATAGATATGTATACGGAACCCTTCCCTTGACCGGTTTTTTGGTGCTGTGAAACAGAGTCAACGGGCTATTGTGACTGCAATAACAAATCTACTTACCATTGCAATTAATATCCTATTTAGATTTTTGGGTAAAGCTAGAATTATTTGTAAAATAATGATTAAAACTTAGAATAGAAGGAAGAACATTTTGGATGAGCTGTTAATTCATTTTTGAGTTTGTCTATTCTATTCTATTCTACAATAAGAATATACACCCCAAGGTGGCTGTTATAGGGTGGATAAAAGCAATAAGCGCCCGTGTTGTCCTCTATCGGGCAGCGCGCAGCGTGGGCACTTTATAAGGCAGACGTGAGCGATTAATAAGATCTAAGACCATTGATATAACATGCCCATATTCGACTGTTATAACAGAGCGTTCACCTTGCCTTGTACAAAGCCAAACAGCTAACCTTTTGTAAATAAGCTTGTATCAAGATTTATCATCAGTTCGCGATGCACGACATTTTTTCGCAAAACCTTGAACTATATACGCGACTAATCGAAAGCCTTAATATTTGGATGTACTGAAAATATAACTTGCCAATTTTGAGAGACAATGACAATTTTTCCTAATAACTGAGAATTATTAGGAAAAATTTAATATCCGTGAATAGCTAGGTTAGTTTTGCCGCTGATTAGGCTAAGCGTATGCTGACACGCGGCTGGCGTAGGATAGCACGTACAGATTTTGCAGGGCAGGGCAACCAGACGGCAGTATGCTGTGACGCAGCTGAGTGACACTGACTCGTTCAAATTAGTACAAAAAAAAAATAGTCTGAGTCGACGTGCACGCGTCGCGCAGAAATCTGTGCCGGCACTGCAACGCGACGCAGGACAGCACTACATGTCTGCGTCGCACATGCCTGCGCCGCCGCCTTAGTAAAAAACACCGCCACCGTAGCGTACGTAGTTGTCAGTAGCAGTACATCCATTGCATTATAAAATTTGCTCTACCCTGCACTGCTCTGAATTATGTCGCAGTGCATGTCAGCATACGTACAGTCCGACAAGCTCTTTTGGCACTTGATGAGGGCGCTGTTTTAGCTTTATGGCCACAACGAACTATCAACAAGTGCACTTCTCAAGAGGCGGCTTTAGTTCCAATTTTGGCCACGCGCCAAAAGAGCCTTGTCGGACTGTAGACTGCATGGTCGTAACCGGAAAGGGCGTTTGAGGATTCAAACCACCCCTCTCTCTTATGCGGCATTTTTTTATTTGTCGCCACTTTTCACTCATCTTTTAAATAGAATAATTAATTAAAATAAACAAAAATCTTAATAATTAATTAACTTAATGAAACTGCTTTACTAACGTAAAACTTAATGAAGTAATAAAGTCATTAAAATATCATGAACTAATAAGGAAGACTGCTAATTAAAATGCTTAACAACACTCATCATAGTACCGACTAGCAAGTCACAACAATCTTATTTGCATGCCCACGCGCCTTAACAAATCCTTCGCATATTAATTAGTGTGTTCTGCACGCTTTCTCTACTAAAAGACCTTTGATGATTCAAAAGTTTTCAGTAAATTGAATTACAAAGGCACCTACCTACTTACGAAAATAGTTATAAGATCATGTAAGTATAAGATTAGTGATTGTAGTAGATACATTTAAGTGTTAACTTTATTAATGTTCAAAGTAGGTTCTTAGTTTCTTTTTCGAAAATATCTATTTCTCTGCATTGTACCTACTTATACTTTATCGTACTTATTAATATTGCTATTTAGATATTTATAACTTTCTTATCTTACGAATGAATTATATTTCGAGCACAGTTACACAAAATGCAAGTCCAAATTAATTTATAACACCCCCGACAAGTGCAGTTACAGTAACTAGAAAAGAGCTGATAACTTTCAAACGGCTGAACCGATTTTTTTGGATTATAGCTAAGAACACTCTCGATCAAGCCACCTTTCAAACAAAAAAACTAAATTAAAATCGGTTCATTAGTTTAGGAGCTACGATGCCACAGATAGATACACAGATACACACGTCAAACTTATAGCAACCCCTCTTTTTGGGTCGGGGGTCAAAAACTTGATGAATTAGACAGAATTTTATTACAAGACCTCTTGTTGAGTTGAAGTTATACGTAAATTCAATGTAAACGAACCCATTTCGCACGTGAGTCACTAGACTACCAGTTACCACGTTTTTAAGAGCACCTACGTCCTACGTGGTCTGAATTGAAGCATTACGTATTAGATTGTAATTTATAGCTTGCGAAAATATACCATATTTTACCATATTAAATGTCAGAGTGGCGTGTTAGATTCGTAGGCAGCTGCAGGCTTTGTTTTAAGTACTTCGAAGATTTTGATATCGCGGTCTGCATATCAAATAACTAAATTATTATAAATAAATAGGTATCTACCTTCCTCTAGGCGTCGTATGGGTACTTACATATTAGGTCTTTAAGAATCCTGTGAGAACTCTGATTTTTCCTGGATAAAAAGTAGGCTATGTCTTTCCCTGGGATGTAAGCTAACTCTGAACCAAACATCAAAATCGGTTCGATAGTTGGGCGGTGAAAAGCTAGCAGACAGACAGACAGACACACTTTCACATTTATAATATTATAAGTATGGATTCAGTAGTAATGGACATACAATTCATTTTATAATATTCATAATACTATGCATATATTATGTATACCTACCTACCTAAGCATTAGCGCCACATAGATGAGTCGAGAGGAGTATAGCACCTATCGAGGCTTTTTGCTCACAAATGTTATGTAAATATATTTAAGCAAGCAAGGTTATTGACACACTTGCGTCCAACATACGGAGAATTCGTTTTAAATTGCTAAATAATGAACGCTTACTAAATGAATGACTCGATCCAGTTCTCAACTTTATAATTGCATAATAGAAATAGCATCCTAAATCATTATAATATTATATTTGAAACTTTAATGTAAAACAATTTAATTTATTGGTCGATCGACATCGTTTTTATATTTTGGCTAAATACTCAATACCTACCCATCTTCTTCTCAGTTGCTCGCTCTTGACAGACCGGTCGTGGTCTTCATTGCCCACTAACGAGTGAGCGAAAAAAGGTGCTTAGAAGCCTTCCTCGTGCACTCGTGTAATGGAACAACCACCGCCGCCTTCACTTGATCGGGCCATCTCAAGAGCAAGGTTTTCGAAAAACCTAAATCCACGCGGGCGAAGTCGCGGGCATCGGCTAGTATTATAAAGGCGAAAGTTTGTATGTGTGTGCATGTTTGTTACTCCTTCACGCAAAAACTACTCGACGGATTAGGCTGAAATTTAGAATGGAGATAGATTATACCCTGGATTAGCACATAGGCTACTTTTTATCCCGGAAAATCAAAGAGTTCCCACGGGAATTTTAAAAAACATACATCCACGCGAACGAAGTCGCGGGCATCAGCTAGTAATAAATACCATGTGTTCAAAGTTGCGCTCTACTATAGGTTGTATAACTTAATACTTAACTATTACAATATAGAGACTTAATCCATCCATACTAATATTATTAATGCGTTTGCTTTCTGACCGACAGAAAGACCGATTTGGAGTTTCCACGGCATTTTTAAAGGTTAATCTATTTAAACATTTTGGCGTTTGGTACAGTGGTCAGAGATAGCTTACAACCCGAAGACGAACACAGGTTTTTATCCCGAAAAATCAAGGAGTTTCCATGGAATTTAAAAAAAACTAAATCCACGCGGTCGCTATCGCGGGAATGTTGTATTAATTTGTGATTCTTTATTCTTTCTAAGTACTTATTTATACTTGTTATTCTCTTAAAAATAATTTAATCTTGGTATGCAAGGGTGTTTCGTCCATCTGGATATTATATGAGTATAAAATGTTTTCGTATTCACAGAATGTTTCGAGTGCTTTGGCATTGTAATTCTCAACACTCTAGCGTTTCCTTCACATTGTCTGATTTCTCGTGTGATAAGACCGCAAGTCTGTGTATGAATGCATGGATTCGTGTCATACCTATTATTTGAACTGCAATGAACCTTGTCTTCATCGAACGAAGTTACCAGAAAAGTATTTCTCCTTAAAAAAATATTTTTTAGTTTTTTTCGCCGTCTTTGGTATTTTTTTTTAGCATAGTTTATATCCCGAGGACAGATAGAGGCTACTTTTTGCCCCACAAAATCACCACGGGATATTTTCTAAAACGAGGACGAGTTCGCGGCATCATCTGTTTTCTACAGAGATAATCCCAGAAACATCCCAGAAAATGAAAGAGTTCCCACGGAATTTCTAAAAAATTTAAGTCTACGTGGACCAAGTCGACAGCATCATCTATTTTAACCCCCGACCCAAAAAGAGGGTGTTATAAGTTTGACGTATGTATCTGTGTATCTGTCTGTAGCATCGAAGCTCCTAAACTAAGGAACCGATTTTAATTTAGTTTTTTTTTGTTTGAAAGGTGACTTGGTCGAGAGTGTTCTTAGCTATAATCCAAGAAAATCGGTTCTGCCGTTTGAAAGTTATCAGCTCTTTTCTAGTTACTGTAACCTTCACTTGTCGGGGGTGTTATAAATTTTCAATTTACACTTGTCTAGAGAAATAGCTTGCATCCCGGAAAATCGTATAGTTCCCATGGGACTTTTTAAAATCCTGCATCTACGCGGACTAAGTTGCCGGTATCACCTAGTTTTAAATCAATAAGTATAGTAATAGTATTTACAACATAGTTAATGATTGACAGCCAGTTGTACGGGGAAGCGTCACGGTAACTAATATCACCGGATGCATCTTAGGATCTCGAGTCACTATGTAGGTATAACAATGGCGCAGGCGCAGCGCGAATAGCGTCTTTTTTCGCAAGCCGCTTACCGCTGTGTTATTATTCGTTATAAAATTCGTTTATGTATTTAGCACACTCTGAGGAGTGGACGTGTTAATTAAAAAATTGAATCCGGTAGCGTTATGGATATTATTCGCGGTTTTTGTTATAACAATGTGAGTGATTTTATTTTTTTATATATATTTTGTAGGATTTTATGACTTTTTCTAGCTTGCTTCTTATGTAGAGTTATAATAATGATTGTTGTCTACCTATTTACTCTGCCTTAGCGACTGCCTGGGAGAATAAGACTTAGCAGACGAACATAGTCTACCTAATATACCTATTATTTGATATCTAATATATTTTTTGTAGCAAAGTGCTTAAGTAAACTACTTATATCAAGGAATATGTTACTCATACTCATATTTTGCAGTATCCACTATCCAGGTATAGTACGCGACAGGTTGAGATGGCAATCGGGGTATGAGGCGGGGGGGGGGGGGGGCGCCCCGCACACCCGCACGTCACTCGCGCTCAACCGCAGCGTGATAGAACGGGGGAGGTGCGGGTGTGCGGGGCGCCCCCACCCCGATTGCCATCTCAACCTGTCGCGCACTATAGCTGATATAGGTACTTAAACTTTTTATAGACTAAACAATGATATGTTTCTCACACGGATTTTACGTTATAAGAGACTACAAAATCTCGGAGTTAATGGTGCGTACTCGTACCTCGCACATATTATGACAGGATGATGAACGCTAAAAATTATTTATTAGCTAGGGAGTACGTACATACCTTACTATATACCCATATAATGACCTTATTACTATACCTAGGTATAGTCAGGTCGTTGGTTGATAAAAAAATTAGCACCACCGATTTTAATTTGAGGGCAGATGTTTTGCGCCTCACAAGCATTCGCCACTTCTCAGCTGGCCGATAGTCTAATATCGTGCAAGGGACGGCCCGTAGCAGACGTAATTTGGTCGATTCATGGCATTTGAAGATCTTCCTCGCCCTCTGGTACGCTCCCCCAAAAACGTCACTTCGTGAGACCACGACCACTGTCAAGTGTCACGACAAAGAAGAATTTAATTTCGTAAGGCTTGCTTATGGATTGTTGCGTGAATGAAATATCATGAACGAACTAGAGCTTTTTAAGCTTGGAGCTCGAGAAGGTCCATTCTTTAAAACTAGTGTTTCGACGCCGGAATTTTATCAATGTTGATATGTAACATCTTAGGTACTAACCCTTAAAACCAGGTAGAGCGGGTGCAGGGTCTGAACGCCACTGCCACCTGAAGAACCCTGCTTTATTTTAATTTGAGATGCATCTGTTGTAAAGTTCCATTCCCGGCAGGAACTTTATAATTTCTAAATTTCTGGTCTGGTCTGGTGGGAGGCTTCGGCCGTGGCTAGTTACCACCCTACCGGCGAAGTCGTGCCGCCAAGCGATTTAGCGTTTCGGTATGATGCCGTGTAGAAACCAAAGGGGTATGGGTTTAATAAATACAGCCATACCCCTTCCAAGTTAGCCCGCTTCCATCTTAGACTGCATCATCACTTACCACCAGGTGAGATTGCAGTCAAGGACTAACTTGAATCTGAATAAAACTGAAATAAATAAAATGAAGTTACTAAAACAAAGTAAAAATCTAACGTAGAGCTAGATAAACAGATTAAAAAAAACACGTTAATCACGTGATGAAGACACGCCAAGGAAAAGTGACAGAGACGTTTGTGGGCGTAAATTGGTAGAGGTGGGCAGCTTTTATCTGTCGCGTGCTTTGATTGTGAAGGCTCAGACGTGTTGACAAGGACACACTATGATTTAGGTATGATAGATTTAAACCTCTATGAACTCAAGTATACCTAGTTATTTTCCCGAAGTTTTAGATCCTTCTTATCACATTAATATTATAAAGGCGAAAGTTTGTATGTGTGTGTGTGTGTGTGTGTGTGTGTATGTTTGTTACTCCTTCACGCAAAAACTACTGGACGGATTTGGCTGAAATTCAGAATGGAGATAGATAATATCCTGGATTAGCACATAGGCTACTTTTTATCCCGGAAAACCAAAGATTTCCCACGGGATTTTGAAAAACCTAAATCCACGCGGACAAAGTCGCGGGCGTCAGCTAGTATGTTAATAAAATAAACTTGGGTCCATCCATTTCCCTAGCTTTTGTTGGCAACAACTCGTTCTCACGTTCGGTGTTGCTTGGTGTTGGTGGTTATGCTGTGGTCGTGACGTCAGAGCCCCCTCCATCGAGACGAAAAAGATGGCGCTAGGGCGAGGACGTGGCGTGGAACGACAAGTTTCAGTTGCTGTTTGCGCTCCAACCGATTTACATTGCATTATACGGGTTGAATTTACTATCTGAGACTTTAATTGTTTACATCAGAAGTGTGTAGTAACTTACGCTTTGAGGAAAAATCGGTCGAAACGCAAACGTACTTTTCCACCTAGAGGTCTTCATGTGCCAGGACACCGTCGGCCGCGATGGAAACGTAATAAGGTATCTCGTAAAGATACCGAAACTGTGAGTACTTTGAATAATTATTAAAGATTAAGTGAATATGGTTTAAATTACTAAATCGTATTCTCAAACTTTTGTATAGTCAGGTGAGATAATTCGTTACTAAACTAAGTTGAAGGTATCAGCTAAAAGTCTGGCACAATTTAATATTGCGTACAGTCTATAAGTGGTCCTCGTGGGAATAGTGATCGGTAAACGAAATTGTCTTTTAGTTCCAAATTCAAAGGAATATGTTTTAAAATGGTTAATTTTTAGTTTGTTCGAATTTTATTTTGGAACTAAATGTTAAATTCACGTTTGTCTCAACTTTTTTTTCGAACAAAATATTATTTAAATTATAGTAGAATCAGTAATATACGTCCTTAGAAGATAATAATTTAAAAACGTGTGACGATTGAGCTTGTTATTTACATAGAAGTTTTTATAATAAAAATATTAAACATGTGGGTAGTATACGTGACGAACAAGTTAAAATAGTATAGTGGTAGTGGTAAAAGTAATCGAAGAATGTCTTAGGTTAGTCAAACTTCACAAGTGAAATGTTAGCTCAGATATAAATCATGATAACCAATCCCGAACTCGTATACTGAAATGAAATGAAATTTATTTATTTGCTGAATATCAGTTGTTGAGTTCAAAATTATAACTAAGCAGCGACCTTCATATTCTACTTCATAAGCATGCAAATATTTAATACTCATCAGGAATAATCCGTACAAATAATCCTGATGAGACCAAAAAGTGAATTAATTTCTATGGTAACATGTCTCTTAATTAAATGTCAATATTAATATTATAATAATAAGTTATTATATTAATTGTAAGTAAATGTTACATAATATATGGGGTTAAAAAGTGTATATTTTTGATACATGTCACGAGGCGTTTATAGATACCGGAAGTAGTTGTCCGCGCATATCAAAATCGTTAGTAAAGGGATTTCAGTTTAAAAACATTTATTTATCAATAAAGAGCATAACAGTCCTTTTAGATATCAGGAATTACTGCTATTTACATTTACAATGGTAGGTACTTACGCACATGATATCAAGTATCCGTTTTAGTACTTCATATTATCTACATTGAATAATTGTGTGGGTAAGTAATAACATCCATACGTTTACAATACTAGTTTTTAGGGAAGTTTACGTAATTGTTCTTCTTTTAAAGCATAATTGGGAGTGTATCTATCCTGTTATTATTTTCCTGATAGGAATACAAGTTTGAAGCGCGTACGAGTGACTTATATTTAGAATTTTCGTATCTTTATAGAGGTAATTCTTTATTCTTTCTTTATTTGCATTCATGTCTTACATCATAAATAAAAAAATATCATAATATTACAACATGAAACCCCGTTGGGGCGTTGCAAAGTAAAACATATGTAATAATCAAAGGTAATATTACAATTCTTATGAAATATGAAATATGAATAGCAAAAATTATGAATTAATTATATGGTCATTAAATAAAAATAAAATAAAAAGGTCACATATAAATAAAGACTATGGGAGTTTTCAAATTATGTCCTATTATAATTAATCAGACTTTAAAAAAAAAAAGTACTTACAAATAAAAAGTGGTTAACAAAGTTATTACAATCTTCTTATATCGTATTATCGTATTATTGAGGTATATTCATTCAATAGTTCATGCACACTGTAGTAACATTTTTGGATTAGCCATTTTTTTTAGTTTTGTTTAAATATTGTTTCTTTTGTTTCACCTATTATTATTGCTATACAGGTTATTTAAATCAGTAAATATTTAAAAAAGAGCCTTTGTTGCAGTTTTAAATAAGTACTGTACAGGTTCACCTTAGTGCTACCTAAGTAAATAATTAATTAGATAGATAATAACTTTAAATTATTACAGTAAAGATTATTTACATATGAAGTTTTAGTTTTATTTTTTTATATTCTGCGTGCTCATCGACATAGGCATCCCCTTTTCGATATAATATTCAATATACAATAGAATAGAATAGAATAGACTAGACTAGAATAGAATATGATATAATATAAAAGAATAGAATATAATATAATAATTCAAGTAAACTTTTACAAATGCTTTTGAATCGTCAAAATAATTTACCATGCATTACAATATGATGTTTGACTAGAGCGTTATAATATTAGGGCGTACTTTTGGCATACAAGATGAATAATTTTACGTAAGGTTTCTATTTAAAGATAAAGCTGAATTTTTTTGTTGATACAAGGGTTTTTAGCAGAATTACAAAAAGGTAATAAAAAAAAAATGTGTTAACATTCCTTTTGATTCAATTGCGTTAAGTGAATTTATTTTTACGTTATAGGTATGTACCTATTGGGTACTAGGGAGTAATAACTTGCTTGGACGGAATGTAACAGAGTGATCCAATTTGGTTTATCCCCGAGAAAAGTAATGTAATAGTAGTAGACTCGTATACACATTGACCTCTGAAAGCATTTTAGCTATTTTTTGTACATCCAAACAGAGAACCGTTTTGTATACATGTATAAGTCAATTAGATTGAACTAGAACGAAGGTAAAAGGATTGTACATTATATTTTAATAAAATAGACACAGACAGACTAGTAACGATGAAAGTAATATTTCTCTTCAGAGTTAGAACTATTGCCTGTAGTCTGTTCAATTCAAAAGTTTTGTTGCATCTGTTGGGTACCTGCTTCAAAAACAAATAATAATTACGGATTGTGGTGTGTATAATATGATAATGAAGCTTTATTTAGTTTGTAAAGTTATAGTATATCATTAATAATGCAAATTAGAATAATATTTTAAAAAAAATAACTATGATTTATGTTGGTAGTTAATACCTAATATTACAAATTTGGGTAAAAGCTTCACATTTGCGTTGAACAAAGAAATATTCTTGTCCGGATAGCTAAGTGGGTATTATTAACTTGAGAAATTCTCATTAAAAAGATTACAATAAGAGGGTAGACAAATGCAACATTTTTATGCTCTCAGCTGCAATTCTGTGCTATAATCAGGACGGGCCGAAAATAATAAAGAGTGACAGTAAGAGTATATTGTGCGAATAGAAATATTAAATAGCATACAGTGGCAGTAGATGAATTCCCTGCGCGAATGGACAGATGAATGAGTTAAAAAGAAAGTCTTGGTTTTGGCAGTGGCATGCATCGGTGTCGCTCATAATCCATGACTCTCTGTTTATCATTTTTAATTAGCCTAATAATTATTTGAGATAGCGTAATTTAATATTTGCATATATGGAATATGAAATACCAATTATTATTATTGTTTGATACTAGAGTAATTCATGAATTAAAATAGTTTGTGGGTTATAAGATTATATTTGGTGACCAACCCTTGTAAGTAATAATGCAGTGAACTAGTGAAATCATTAATATAACTGCAGTTAAGATATTGATTAGTTTAAAAAGTGATAGTTTTAGTATGATAATAATTATTTAAAGTTAACTTTGATAGCACCGGCTTTACAATCAAATGATCCGTTTATAATAATAAAGCATTGATAGTTAAAATAAAATGGATGAGATCAAATATGATTCTTATGAGATCAAATCACTTGTATTATGGTGAACTAGGCACCGGTGATCCCTTGCGTGGATGCGCGGTAGATAAAGATAGTGTGGTGATTGCATACGTGGATGAATAGTGTCGGAGCACTGTGTGGGTGCACGATGCTATGGCATTGAGTATGTGTTCAGAATTTAGTAAAGAATTTTGAGATTTAGTAAAGAGGTATGATCTGATTTTAATCGTGAGTGCTAATGCATTGCTTCTTTAAAGAATATTCATGGAGTATTAAAAACCGTGTTGGCAAGGCTACCCTGTGTATTATGTTGAGTAATCTATTTAAAATTAAGTATGTATAGCAACATAATTGATACAGCGAGCCGTGATAAAATTTTGGAAGATTAATTAGTTGGAATATTGCACCATGGATATAAGATATCACACTGGGATACGAAGCTTGAACTTTGATAAAATATTCGAAAGATAATTGGGAATATTGTACCATGAATATAAAATATCACATTGGAATACGATGCTTAAACTTGAAGGCGAACTTGGTACGCTTAAGTGAGTGAAATGCTCTTTAAGTGCAAGTGGTCTTCAAGTGATCTTCTACGATGCTTGACCTTGATGGCGAACTTGGTACGCTTAAGTGAGTGAAATGCTCTTTAAGTGCAAGTGGTCTTCAAGTGGTCTTTTATAATGCTTGGAGCTTGAAGGTGAACTTGGTACACTTAAGTGAGCGAAATGTTCTTTAAGTGCAAGTGGTCTTCAAGTGGTCTTCACCAACTTGGTACGCTTAAGTGAGCGAAATATTCTTTAAGTGCAAGTGGTCTTGACCAACTTGCTGCATTTAAGTGAGCGAAACGCTCTTTAAGTGCAGTTGGTTTTCAACTACGACAAATCTGGTCCCCTAAGTGTGGCAAAGTCCCTTTAGATGCGGTTGTTTTGTTCTTTAAATTGAAAGCTGTTGTTGTGATGAGTGATAACGAATGGACAATATTCCTGGATCTTACGAGTACATAGTGGAGGTATCTTGTTAAGTTGCGAGCTGTCGTATGATTGTTAAGTGATAAGTGACAATGAATGGGCAATATTCCTTAGGAAGTTAGGAAGGATCCTTACAAGTAGGTAATGTGAATCAGGTGTTAACGGTTGTTTATTTTGCAGTAATTTTATCCCGACTCGTGGGGTGCCCGGGGCGGGCACCATGCAGCATGGCCGTGTTGGCAACAACTCGTTCTCACGTTCGGTGTTGCTTGGTGTTGGTGGTTATGCTGTGGTCGTGACGTCAGAGCCCCCTCCATCGAGACGAAAAAGATGGCGCTAGGGCGAGGACGTGGCGTGGAACGACAAGTTTCAGTTGCTGTTTGCGCTCCAACCGATTTACATTGCATTATACGGGTTGAATTTACTATCTGAGACTTTAATTGTTTACACTTTCTTTACTTTAATATTAATTTAGTGAGTGATAACTGAAGAGACTTATAATAATAGGTGCTACTCGGTACCTACCTACTAAATAGCTAGATACCTATTACCAGTTATATAAAACGACCTAACCTTTTTTTGACACGGACGTAAGGTCTGAATTCCCGCTCTAGGTTAGCTTAGAGCGGAGCGTGCAGCTTTTGTAATATAATTTCTTCTTTCTTTCTTTTCTGTTGTGCGTGTGTCTATCACTTATACCACAGTTTTACGAATAGTATATCGTAAAACTGTGCTTATACTTAACTAATGTTGCGTTCATATAACCACGCACCGCTGCCTGCTGCAAAAAAAAAAGCTTCGCTGCAAAAATTACAGCTTGGTTAGGCAGACTTCTTCGCAAATAGCGAGTAAAGATTTCTTATTATACTCACCTACCGAATATAGGTTTTTATATAGGTACTTGCGGCTTTTGGCCAAACTTATAAGTATTTAAGGACTAAGGTAAGTATATTAAAACGTAAAGAGACACAAAATTTAAGCGCTTTTTAACTTTTAACACATTAGAGTGTTAAAAAGCACAAGCAACCCATTTCCTCATGATTTCCTTTTCTTAGTTTGGACGCGTTTGTACAACCAGCTTTAACTACCTACTCAACGCCGGATCGATTTATTTTGCACGGATCGATATACCTACCCGATTGTATCCTAATGTTATTCTTATATCGACACCTCCCACGTAAGTTGTTGTAAGCCACAAAATTGCCATTTTGCGTTTTTTACATAACAATGTCTATTTTTATCTATTTTATATGTTCAATTAAAAAAAATCCTAAAAATGTTGTTTTTTAAAGTACTTATGAGGCGTATAATGTTGTATTTTTCAAACGAGGACGACGTAAAATATCATATCGACCTTTACAACGTTTTATGTGGGGTGAAGTCGCACGTTTGCGCCTCGTATGTAACAGATACAACAGATCACGCCGGACTTCAAATGAAATGTTTATAACTCAAGACACTGATATGTCACGGTTGTGTTTTCATTTTTTTATTTCATTATCGTATTTTAGTAATTTAATAGTGATGCCAAGCTAAACTATTGTATAGATTACATACAACAATTTACGTCGTTGAGGACACCCAAAAATAGTGTTGTATGATGACATACAACCGTTTACGTTGCAGAATTATAATAAATTTTGTGTTAAGTGATACATACAACATTTTACTTCGGCATTTATTTCTCAAAATTTTGTTGTATGATTACATGCTATATTTTACGTTGCTATGACATTGTTGTTTTTCTTACATACGACATTGTGTACAAAAAAACTTTGTTAAAATTTAGTTTGATGGCGACGTAAACCTATGCTAGTCAATGAAATAACTAATCGGCTCATCATACCACTAGGTTACCATATAATTAACAAAAAAATCACTACTACAATATATTATTTCAGAGCCTACCTTTCCAAGAAATAGGTTGGTAGAACCTGCCAGGTGGTGGAGTCCAATTTCTTTACGGCCTATCGTCCAAAAATAACAAATATTTTTTATGATTTTAAAGCTCATGGCCAGAAAAAGGCCAGAAATGATACTGTAGTCTTCAGCAGATGCACCTACCTACTGGCAGATCTCTATTGTACAAACACGTGACTTATGGATCTTTAATTTCGTTTTAAAGATACCATAGAGCGGAACAGGAACTCAAAAGTATTCACGAAAGATCTGTCTACTAAACAGGGCCTGCTGATACGACAAAAAACTGACAACACCTCATTTCAGCTAAACTTGAGCTCTTGAAATAAGTGAACTAGTTCTATGGACAGTTATACACCACAATACAAAGACTTGTTGAAGATTTGGCTAAAGATCCCAGAGCTAAATTGACGGGACACTATACCCAAGATATCCCAGATGCCAGTTTATACGAGATAAGTATGGCTCTCAAACAACTCAAGGATAAAAATTCGCTCGGTGATATCAGAATCACAGTAGAATTCCTGAAAGCGGGTGGCAAACCAGTACTTAAGGTCTTTCAGCGATTTTCCAATCGCCATGATGGAATTTTCAAACCCGTCATGGCGATAATGCCGTAATAAATAATAAGTAATGGTTTATTTGTTGCAATGTGGGCACAAAAGGTTAGTGAATCTTATATTCAAATTAATCTAGTTCATTGCATAACGAAATTACAAAGTTACAAACATTACTCAAGAAGAGTCATAGACTCATCTCGCTGCTAAGCCATGTCTATAAGCTGTTGTTATCGTAAGTCATTATGAATCGTCACAATAATAAGTTCGATGACTTTCAGCATCCCTAACAAGCTTGATTCTGAAAAAGCTTAAGCACTATAGGTTACATTCATAAGCTGTGACATGTTATGCATAATATAACTGAAGGCTATTATAATAATCTGCCTCTTTGCTAAGCGTTTGCAAACTATGAGAAAGTTTTTGATTTGGTGGAAACTGGGGCTGTATTAAGGTCGCTATTGAGATGCTGAAACAACTGCCTGTTCATACAAATGCTGAAATAGAATCCTGTACGAAAACACCATGTCAGTCGACATATAGGACCAGACTAGGCCAGTCCAATTGCAGTGACAGAGTGCACATTGAGACGTAATTCTCTGAAACTCTTTACCGCTGCTTTGGAAGAAGTCCTTATCTTTAAGCTTGGATTGGAATGAACTTGACATTAACATCAAAAAAAATTCACCTTCGATTTGTCGTTGACATAGTCACTATCGCAGAAACTGGGAAACCTCATTAGGTTTCCCAGAGTTTCTACATTTACAGCTCAATGACCTTTGCAAAGTTTCACAACAGATGGGCCTGAAAATGAACATGAGTAAGACGAAAATTATGTCTAATTCTTATGTCTCGGCCCACCCAGTAATCGTTGAGGGCTCTGCACTCGAAATTATAGAAAAGTGTGAGCCTGGAACAGGTACCTGGACCAGGTAGGTAAGTGCAATTTCAAGAAACAGGTCAGCCAACGAATCCGACTCGGCGGCAGCGTACGGAAACTAAATTAGTCTTCGAACAGTGCGTGTTACCAGTGATGACATATTATGGATCCGAGATAATATGGTCACATAATATTATAATGGGATTCATAAGAAAGTTCAGAGTCACTAAGCGGGCAATTAGAGAGCTATATTTGAAGTTTCTCTACGTGATCGAATCTGGAATGTGGATATCGGTAGAAAAATCAGAGTAACCGGCATAAATGGGTTGCGAAGCTGAAGTGTAAATGGCCGGGGCACATAATTCGAAGGACCCATAGACGCTGAGGTCCCAAGGTGCTGGAACCTCGCACTGTAAGGCGCAGCGTTGACAGACTCCCACTAGGTGCACAGACGACATCAAACGAGTCACAAGGAGCCACTGGATTTAGGTGGTGCAAGACCGTGGCATATAGAAGTCCCTACAAGAGACCTATGTACAGTAGTGGACATCCATTGGTTGGAAATGATGAATCGGACTACACATACTACATTTCGTTTTAAATTTTAAACGACGTACACTGTTGTATTTAACACATACGATGACACTCAACCCATTTTTTCCAGCGTAATTTGTTGTAAGTATCTTATACAACATTTTACAAAGATGATACACGCCGTAAAATGTTGTATGAACAAAATCTCAGAAATGTGAAGTATTTCTATAAATTATCTTTCAGAATATGGTAAAGTACTGTAAACTATAACTAAATACCAAATTTCACAAAAATATATTGAAAAATGGAGCTTTAATTTCAATTTATATCTTTAAAACGCTCTACTGAAAAGTTGTAGTTTTGGGGTTACAACAACTTACGTGGGAGGTGTCGATATAATACCTATACTCGTACTTATGCCTACATTGATAAAATCGCGTCCTGTTAGACAGATTTAGAATGTACGTAGGTACCTACTTCCATTACATAATGTGTCGTTCTATTATTTTTTAGATCTTGTGGACTGCCCTGTCTCTGGCCTTGGGATACGAGCTGCAAGGTCAAATAATCCGAGGAGTGCCGTGCGTCAAGCGTAACTTTCAACTCTATTGTCCAACCGCCGGCAACACTTATCCTTTGTAAGTGCTCATTGTTTCGTATCAAATTTGCATCCGTGGGCTTCGAGACTGTCTTTCTTTTCCTATGGTAATTGATGATTACACACTGTTTTTATCCGCAATCGAATTCTCTTGTACCTATTTACCGAGTTATCACAGGTACCTGGTACAGTCAAAGAATGTAGGTACAGTCTAACATTACATTCATGAAAAACATTTATTTCTGGACAGTCATTCATAGAAATGTAGCACCAAAGTCGAACACTTTCAAGGGGAAAAAAGAAGAATATCTAAGAATTTGTATTTTCTGTCTTTCTGAGAGGAAAATTGCAATAATATGCTAATGCTTCGTTGCCTTCATCCATCGCGGAATTCGCTTCAGTATGACCGAAGCTTTAAGCTAAGCTGTACAATATTGCCTAGATTAAAAACTTGCATAGTTTTTAAGAATTTTTGTTGAGTAATTTACCTTATTATGAGTTTTCTTTTCTCCTTCAATCATTTAGATTGCAGTATTATTCAATAAGAGCGAACAACCCCCAGAACACGTTTAAAAAGTGATAAAACCTCTCATTCCAGAGACAAGATCGAGACGTTTATAGACGAGAACAAAGCGCTAATAAAGCGCATGTATGGTTCTTTCACGATACCTGGAGGGAATAGAGTGAGAAGAGCGCCTGGTGTGCCTGACATGCATTCCGGCGATTCGTACTTCCGTCACGTGAGACAGGCGTCCAAGCAACCGAATCTGCCAGATGCGCAAGCTGTTAATAGCACTGGACGGTACGTATCCAAACCTTACTAGTAATCGAGTCATTCTGGTAAAGCTGAAAATATGTAATCAATCAGTTAACAGCTCTCTTTAGAAATAGGAAGGCACTTCAACGGCACTTGCGTTACTCTTCTCTTATGTGCGTGTGTGTGAAGGGGGGGGGGGGGGGTGGGGGGGGGGTGGGGGTTACGAGAGAAAGAGAGAGACAGTGAGTGAGAGAGTGAGATATAAGCTTATACAAGACAGAAACGCGTTTCTATCTTGCGAATTCTTTCAAAAGTCGCCATTTATTTAAGCATCTGCGAAATGATCCTTTCTTACCTGGAAGGTACTATTATGTATTCTGTGGCTCTACCTTGACACAAAATGGTGACTGTTCCAGGATAGACGCGTGCGAGAGTAAGACGGAGATCATGACGCCGTACTGGGCGCTGAACTCTGCGAGGAAGCTGCGGGCGATAGTCAACACTATGCACTTCGAACAGGCTATACACCAAGAAGTTTGCAGGTAAGACAATATCATAATACACTAATTTACGCCCGCCACCTATTTATGAGAGGTACTAAGTATGTCAGAAACCTTCCGGCAAGTAACCTTCTCAGAAAATATAAGTAACGTGTGACGGTCTGAAACTTGGATAGATTTGACCAGCATTCTCGAAATAAGAAACGGTTATCGAACCGTTATGCACCGATTCCGTTAACCAAGTTACAATAAATTGGAAAAGTTACTAAGCTCTCGCGCTCATCATCTCACCCCTCCCGCACCGTTCCACTACCGAAGGAACCTATACTCAGTTATAAGTAACTAGAGGATGCCCGCGGCTTCACCCGCGTGGATTTCGGTTTTTTAAATCCCGTAGGAACTCTTTGATTTTCCGAGATAAAAACTAGCCCATGTCCTTCCCCGGGATGTATCCCAAGTCTGTACCAAATTTCATTAAAATCGGTTCAGTGGTTGAGCCGTGAAAACGTGGCAGACAGACAGACACGCTTTCGCATTTATAATATTAGTATGGATTAAGTCTTGTAGCAACAAAGATTTTGTAAACTACCCACAGATCCTTGCCTTTGTATTACACTTACTTTTTACCCGACTGCGGCGAAGCCCAAAGGAGGGTTATGTGTTTGCCCTGTATGTATGTATGTTTTTTTTTTCAGCAAAAAATCAACATCAAGATGCTCCGGGGACTGTGGCTGTGAACAGAAGTACAAATGGCATAGGTTACTGGCCTATGACCCGAGCGACGATTGCGCGGGAATTTTTATGGATTGGTTCTTGTTTCCGTCTTGTTGCGTTTGTAGGTGTAAGCCATAGAAAAAATTGAATTGTACAAATTGTATGAAATGGAATTAAAAAGAACCAGGTCATTGTTATTTTTTTCAAGCGTTTAAAGTTTTTGGTCAGCTTTACAATCTCGTCGATATCTTGATGTATGTGACTGTGCCTATCGGTTGTACCTTGTAAGTTGCATCTATCATTATTACAATCGCAATTGTTGTGATTGACTGAATTTATGGTATTCTTGTTGCAACAATGCATTGTAGCCAATAGTGAGCGAGTGCCAGCCAGTCAAAGGTGATTGCGATCATGACACTGTAGCTATCATTTTACCGTAATTGAGCCGCAGATTGCGATGCACGACGGCGACATACGGCATGAATTTTTGCTGTTTTAAAACAAAAATTTGCGTTCGCTGCGCTCTTGATTGCTATCTTACTGTCAATTCGAAAGGTAAAATTATGAAAAATTCCACTGACCACTGGGATCTGTTTCTACATAATATAAAGAGCAGAGAGCAAGTGTAAGTCCCAATAGTCGCGTAGCTAAAATCCTACCTTAATTAATTATTATAATAAGACCTTGAACCGTCAAAAGAGAAACTAAATCTGTTTTATTTATAGTAGGTACTTACCTACCTATTTGAGTACATAAAAATATTTTCATTAATTTTTTTGTACTTAAAGTTTATGATGCTATTAAATAGATATTTAACGTGTTAAGATCTAGAAACGCCTTTGTACCTACCTGTAGGTAACTTTAATAGCTAGGTAACCCTAGCTTTAGTTAAATATGGACGCTGTTCTAAATCTAAAGAATGATGTACTTACTTTATTGTTTACTACAGCAACACTGCCATCATATTTGTAAATTTTATATTTTTTTTAGGAACGCGATATAGAAATCTTCCTCATTCAGTCATTGTACAGGAATTTCTAGTACATAAAGAAAACTTGTAAATAGACAAAAAAATGAGAAATTTAAGTGATTTAAAAGTGTATGAAAGAAGCTTTAATAAATAGCATATTTTAGAGAAAATTCACTAAAGAAAGGCACATTACATTTTTGAAATTGTAACAAAAATTTTAATGAATGTTTCAGATAGATATAGAGCACCTTAATAAAATAGTTGACTTTTGTAAACGGGCTCCGCGTCAGGTGCCAATTGTAAATCCGGACTATCTCCGAGTAGATACTAGATACTAAGTAAAATCCTGGAAGGTAACGCCAAGCACGACAGATAGTAATCGATACAGAAGGATGTTCACAAAAAAGTTTATGTAGATACAGAAAGTTTATATGCAAGAGTCACAGATAAAGTCTTATTGGTTTCACTTTCAAAAATAAAAGCCTCATTGGTTTCACTTTCACTTGTGTAAGATGGGGACGTTCACTTTTACTCCCGGTGACTTAAGAATTGATCTCTGACATGACTGGCGTTACTCTCCCCTGCTCTACCTGATATCTACCCAAGACTAGCCTTGGCTTACAAAGAGTCATTTTACACTATTTGTATTAAGTTTTGCCTATTTGCAAATACTGTAAATGTAGGTACACCTATTTGATCAATTAAAACATTTTTGTCTTCTGTACTATAAAAATAGCATATATACTTAGTTCATATTCCACAACTTATTGTTCAAATAGGTAGCCAAAATATTGTAGTACCATTGTCTCAAGGACTAGGACTATAAATTATTTTCAATAGGTAACAAAACTGTACAGTAATAAATAATGATGGATTAGTGAAATAGATACCTACAACCCCTACTTAATTAGTTCATTGAGTTAAGTATCATGTCTGTCTATAAAATAGGTACCTACTGTTTTAATATTACTTGTAGGTAAGTAGATTTTGTACTTATTTTACTACCTACTTATTCTTAAGTTAGTAGCTGTAACATAATATGCATAACTTTTCCTGTAATCTTTATTATAGTTATAATAATAATTATAGACATGAAATATGACACAATCGTGCTTTCATTTAGACATCCAATCCTCATCTTTCTGTAATCTGTATAAATAAAAATTAATCACTGAAATGTATGTACAGCATTACTTCCAAACAACTGCATCAAATTAGATAATTACATGTTTTGTTGTGTTAGTAATTGCCAGGGCAACGTTTGTACGAAATTTTTTCGAAAAATCCACGGGATAAGACAGTTCCCACGGGACACGAACGAAGTCAGGTTAACAGCTAGTTTAAAGATGAAAAACTGGTCAAATGCGAGTGGACTCGTATACGAAGGGTTCCATACCATCCTACAAGATATTTTAATATTTTTATGTGGAACACAGCAAGTTCATGACAACAGCGCCATCTATATGTGATTCAGGAAATTATTTTTATCGTGAACACATTTTAATTTTTTTTGTGATGAAACCACAAATTTTGTTTTCGGATTTATTCTTTTAATTGCGCTATAAGACCCACCTACTTACCAAATTACGTGATTCTAGGTCAACGGTAAGTACCTAGGTTTTCTTGACAGATATGTCGGATGGATGGACAGACGGACGGACGGACAGACGGACAGACAGACAACAAAGTGATCCTATAAGGAATCCCTCTCGAAACTCTCAGATTATTTTTGAAGTATTGTAACGTAGGTAATCTGCTTTAGTACTTACCTACTTTAAATTAAAATATCTACTTGATAATTTAACGCACCTTTTTTATGTTTCATTAATCTGGCACTATAATATGTTGGACCACAGTAGTAATTGTTGATACTCAATAGAAAGAAACCATTGAAAATACATGTTATAATTTACATATTAATTATTTACTATAATTACAATATTGACAAGTTACTTTTACCTACATTTCCTAAATAACATTAATATAATTTAAGTATACTAAACTTATTCCTTCTTTTCTTTATTCTTGAGCGCTTCAAATTCTTTGAAGACTTTTTCACTCAATTTGTCTCCTTCGTCATCTATTTGTTCCACTGCTAAAACTTCTGGGATATAAAACTGCATCATGTTTTGTACCTGTAATAATAATTTTAATCAATAAAGAGTAATACTATATGATGCCCACGACTTTGTCCCCACAGATTTAGGTTTTATAAAAATCCAATGAGTACTCTTTGATTTTCTTGTGTCAATGATAAAAGTTTCCTATGTCAATTACCGGGACGCAAGCTACTTCTGTACCAAAATTATCAAAACCGGTTAAACTGTTGGTTGGCTAATAAAAATGTTATTAAATATTAAGTATGGACTATGACTAAAATTACTGTAGGAATTCTGGGCTTTCAAAACTTACTCCATTCTTCAGGGTCACAATAGAACTAGGGCAAGATGAACAAGATCCTTGCATTTTGAGTCTCAGTACACCATCCTTGAAGTCAACGAATAGAACATCTCCTCCATCTTCTTGAACAGTTGGCCTGATGCGAGTATCTAACAGCTCTTTTATCATTTGTACTATTTCATCATCATCTTCATTGATTTCTGTAAAAATAAAAACAAAATAAAATCGCAATCATCCTTCAGCAAGTATGGATCCCTGATTTGGTTGTTAATGATGCATTTCATAAGAAAATTTTAAGTCATGCATAAAAGCAAGATCTTGTAGTATCTCTACATGATCAAATCAGAAATGAATAAAGAGCGGTACAATAACAAGAGTAATCAATAAAGACACAAAAGTTAGTTAATATTAAAAGAAGCAAGGCTTACGAGTATCTCCAGATGGTTTGGCATCAGTAACAACTGGCAGTCCACTGGCAAAGAAATCCATGATCGTGGCAAAGATGTCTGGTTTCAGTAGCTTCCATTCAACATCATCATCCTGTTTAGTAACAGTAACAAAATCTGAGCCGAAAAACACTCCTCTGACACCTTCTATACGGAACAGCATTTTGGCTAGAATTTTCATCATTATCATTATCAATAAAGGTCGTCATAAATAGATATCTAAATATATCAAAGGAAAAGTATCTATAGACTGATCTATCAACACAGCTCAAACTATTGGACAGATTGGTCTGAAATTTGGAATGCAGAAATCAACTAAAAGATTTTCGAAAATTCAATCCCTAAGGGGGTAAAATAGGAGTTTGAGATTTGTATAGTTTGTGCATAAGGTATTTGTAGTGCCCGACTGAACATTTAGTCAAAAAACCATCTTCAGACAAAATGGGCTGATTTATTTCTAAAAAGTTCAACAAAACATAACCAATAACAACATAAACTTAAAAAATAATTAATTCACTTTTAGACAATCTTGCACTCTAAGGGTTTAAAACCTTAAGCATCTGCTTCAGTCTTTTTATACCGGTAGCTAAGTATGTTTGTCATTATTAATGCTGAAAAAAGAATAAGTTACCTAATGGACTGCATTGTGCTGCTCCAATATTAGGGAAATCCAACGTTTGGCCAGGTTCTAAAACTTGAGTTCCTGGTAGGAATTTTAAGCTGTTCGGATTTGGCGTTTCTTGTGTTTGAATAAACATGGTACGACAAGCGCAATTGTTCAACAGCGGCTTATTTTTGATGGCTTTCGTTAACTCGATAGGTCGTTGAGACAACAAACTGAAGCATTTTTTCCCATCCCTATAAATTATAAATTAAAATGAAGAAAAATATGTACTTAATTGGATGTTTGCAGTGCTGTTGGAACAGAAAGCCGAAAACTAAAAACGCACCTACAGACAGGACCAAACAGAATTTTAGATTTACTTCCACTCCTTATTATCCGAAAAGAATGGCGTATCATTTTTATTTCTTTGTTATTATTATCGCGATATTTAGGCGTTATGTACGTTTTATTGAGAAAATCAGAGAAAACGCATATATTATTTTTCTGGAAAATGGTGAAAATAAAAATTTTGACAATGTCAATGTCAAGCGATGCTCAGCTATGTCAAGATTTTTTACTGTTTTACGGCTCTGGCCTCTGGAGCTCTACAGTGCAACTAGGATCTTTTGGCTCGTGGCCAAAATTGGAACTAATGCCGCCATTTTGCCCTTGTACATGGTGTTGCTAAGTAAAAAATCTGAAAGTCATCATTTTTATTTTTAATATTCAAGCCATTCCAAATCATAGCATCACGATATATCCTCGTAATCGATACAGCTTAAATATGTCTGCAACTTATAGCTATACTTAGCAATAAGTAAATATAGTATTTGAGCAGGTACCTAAACATGATAAGTTGCAAGTCCCTGGCCTATCAATGGTTTTTACAATTCTTTTTCGATGTAGAAACAGGAACGGCTTTCCTTGGATGAATAAATACTCAGGATGGTATGCTCCGAAAAGTCAAATGAAGCAGGGGAACTGTCAGTTGATGAGTATGTGTGCGTTATGGAATGATACCATTCACATATGAAAATTTGCCTATTTTCCTATTTTTCCCTATTTTTCCCTTTCTCGATGATTATTAAAAAATGAGATCTCATTAGATTAGTCTTTATTATGATAGTTACAAATCGATGGATGTTCGATGCTAGAAAATAATAATTTATCGATTGCAACGTATTAAAATTTACCTACTCTGTTTTTACATAATTTTGATTAATTACAGTATAGGGCCTCTGGCCTTATTGAAAATCTCTGCTTAACAGGGTGCCCATCACCATGTTTACTATATAATCGTATCCTGACAGTTAAAAATAAAAAAGTTAAAAAGTCAAATATAAAAACGCAATATATTCACTAAAAATATTTAATAATAATCCAAGTATGTACCAGTTAGCGATTTTATTTAGCGTATCTCGCAGGGTTAGTAGACTATTCACTACTTTTGGTGTTATACACCGGGCAAGTTTACATCCCTATATCGTAGATCTCTTACCAAATTACACAAAGCGGCTCTTGGGTAGCGGTTTTTTTTTTCTCTAAGCCAAATTCAAAGTTATTTATTCAAAATGGGTTCATATTTTATTTGTCTTGTGTTTTCTGACATTTATGACCTTAAAAAATACCTAAATAAAGATAAATATTCTAGCTATCCGTATAGCGTCCCATCTTTGACCACATCACGCGTGACGAGTCCTCCGTTCGTCGCTAAGGTTGTTTTGGTGGGTGCCTACCAAAACAACCTATCATGGACTAACTATAACTAAATAATATTATTAATGTAGTAAGATTTTGATTACCTATTTATTTATTTCTTTATTGCACACACAAACATATACATTTACAAAAAACATAGAAGACAACATGGTAAGTACGTTGGACAGATAAAAACGTATGTTTTTATCTGTCCAACGTACGTACACCAATTACGTAGGTACCTAGGTACTTCATGATAAATTTGGCATGCAGCTAATATGACGGAGACTGGTATATTAAATGTACTACAATTTAGTAATAAGTTTTGTTTTAGTTAAATTTCAATATCAATTTAAAATCTTTTAATTAACAAAACAGCCTTTTTCGCTTAGTTATATTATGATTGTCATCAAAAATAAAATATAAAATTTGTCTAAATATAATGAAAAAAAAATTGCTCATTTTTAGGCAAAATTACCCCATTTATTTTCTGACAACCCTAGACTTCAATTTGAAGTTGTGTAATTTGCACAGCACGATTACGATACGATTTAAAATTAAATTATTTCATTGAAGTGTCAAACAAAAAAATATAATCACTACGTTGTGTCAAATGCGTATCGGAAGGTGTTAAGTGGCCAGTTTCGTAGAATTTATGTTGAGTTTGTGTGCGTGACGTGTAATTACACAGATTTGGTCGATAGTGGGTCGATAGTTGTGCTTCCTTCGTTTGTACGGCGGGGTCACCGGTTGCGGCTTTCCTTATTTCTCTTGCAATTAAAATTAGATAAAAATTACTCGATTTTCAACATTGACATTTTCAAGATTTTTCTTAAATTTGAAAGGATTTTATTTGCTGGCAGCTTCTTTTTCTTCTTCTTTTCTTGCTTGGTGGCTTTTAGTAATGCCCTATAAGCTTACAACCTGTCAATGCTATCTAAGTGCCTGCCAAAAGATCCTTGTCAATGTCAATGTTGAATGAAAAATTGGTAAAGCTGCCCCTGTTTCCACATAGGAAAAAAAATAATAGAAACATTGAAAAACCATGGACTTGCAACCTATCATGTTTAGGTACCTGCTCAAATACTATACTTGCCTAGTGCTAAATATAGCTAACAGATAGACCATAATTATGCAGTATTTATCATCAGGATATATCATGAAGTTATGTACATGGAATGGCACTGATATTTAAAAAAATAGTGAAATTCATATTTTTTACTTAGCAACACCATATACAAGGAAACAGCGTGACATTTTGGACATTTCAAAAGATGGCGATGGAGATGTTATAGTGCGTTTCATCGAATAGTACCTATGGCGTTATGTTGGCTCCCCTGTCTGTTGGGTGGTCATTGGCACCATATTGGCATGAGAAGACGCAGATTTTGTTTATTTTCATTTGATTTTCATTTCATTCATTCAGGAAAATCAAATGAAAATAAACAAAATCTGCGTCTTCTTATGGATATATAGTGCCAATGACTTGGACAGACAGGGGAGCCAACATAACGCCATAGGTACTATTCGATGAAACCAGATGAAACGCACTATAGCTATAGTTCCAATCATTCTCTCCGGATTCGTGATCTGTGCTTCCAATGTCGTTCCAATCACAATTCACTGGTTCCAACTTTGGCTACGCGCCAAAAGATCCTTGTCGCACTGTATCTCATAGCTTTTTGTAGAACTTTTCATGTAGTTTTCGGAGTTTGTACCTTTTTAACAGACTTCAAAAAGGAGGAAGTTCAATTCCAACAATTCCATTCAATTCGTCGGAATCTTTTTTTTAGGGTCTATTTTCGTAGGATTTGTTAGGTATTGATCTTTGGTTATTGGTAGGACTTGCTATTGCCCCTTGCCGCTTCCCGCACATCATCTGGCAACGCTGCTCGTTGTATTTTTTTTTTCTGTGAGTCGTTACTCTGCGTTACTCGTTGAGTCGCGGGTAAATTCATGAAACTTGTTGTTTTAGAAGGCCAAACGATTTATTGGTAAGCGCTGCAATAATGTTAAGAAATAATAATTGAAATTTAGAGTGCATGTTTTTTTATAATGGGTACATAATCCTTAAGATAAATGTGGTAGAAATCTTCAAAAAAGCATGCTCAGCAAGTTTGGTTGTTTGCGACATAACTAAGATTTTTTGAAGTAGTACTCTCAAATCATGCCTGCTTATTAAAAAAATTGGTTTATTCTGTCCAATTTTGTTTAGTTTAAGTTGTAAGTTTCAAATTTTTATAATTTTTGATATAAGTACGATTTATGTACCTATCGAATGTAATGGTGTTGTTACAAGGTTAAACTTGTTTTTGTGGTGTTCATATTGCAGGCAATAATGGCAGACCCAGGGAAGGGTCGGGGTCGAGGCCAGGCGTTGCTGGAGGCTCTCAGATCCCATATGACTCCTCCATCATCTGAAGAGCCATCTCCACAATCTAGTGCTGCTCCTAGTGCTGTAAGTGGAACCAGAATTAATATTAACATGAAATTAGTTTTTTTCGAAATTCTGTATAACACTATAATAGTAATTAAGTTAAATACGTGTTTTAAAGTGACCCAACTAAGTCACTGAGATGTACCTCCTCATAGTAATTTGCTGTAAAACATTGCTTTGATTTTTTAGAACAGTAGGTATCGAAAAGTTGTGGTTTAATTGAGGTTTCGATAATGTTGATATCAGTCTTTTTTTGCCTATTATGAATAAATTTAAAGTCAATATAAGATTCAGAGAGTTGAGATATGCTTTGCCTTTGTATATGATAGTAATTATTTTATGCATATACAATTAAATAAATATCACCTCTAAGGTGAGTTAGATGTAGTAATTTCAATAATGACTTAGACAAACAGACTAATGGACGGACGGATAGAGAAAGTTGCACTATAAGTTTCCATTTTTACCATTGTGGTATGGATTCCTAAAAGTAACTTAACACTATGTATGTTAAATCAGTTTTTCTTACCAGGTGAGCTCAAGTACAATGAGCGGAAGGGGCAGGGCGGCAGCTATGCTGTTATCAAAAATGCAAAAACCTGGCCGTGAGTATCTTTCTTTCATTCCTGAACCTATTTTGTGATCTCGAGGCCAGCCAGGATACCCAGCCAGGACTTTGCTAGTGTAGATGAATGAATGAATGAATGAATATACTTTTATTGTACTCCACAAAATTAGTACAGAAAAAACACATACAAAGCACAACAGAATATAGGCAGGTAGGTACAATTTGGCGGCCTTATCGCTACCTAGCGATCTCTTGCAGGCAACCAAATTTAAGTTTTATGAAAATTGTGTGAGTACACATTGATTTCCTGGTATGAAAAGTAGCCTATGTCTCTCTCCAGGTCTCTAACTATAGCACAAAATCCACTGATCCATTGCTCCGTTGCAGCATGGTTATGGGACAAACCAACAAACAAACACACTTTTGCATTTATAATATGGGTATAAATTGTCCTAAAGCAGAACATACTGTAGAAGTTGGATAGCTAAGCTGTTCTTATGACGCTGAAGTCTGTCTGTAGGTCTCGTACCATACATCCATGTGGACGAAATCGTGGGAATCAGATTGTATAGTATAATAATTATATTTTTTCATGAAGAGATGTCATATTGCTGAATGTCACAACTTCATCCGCGTGGATTTAGGTTTTTAAAGATCCTGTGGGAACTGTTTGATTTTCTGTGGTAAAAAGTTGCCTATGTCAATTACAGGGCCGCAAGCTACCTCGGTACCTTTCATACAAATTGGTTAAACGGATCAGTCTTTAGGCATCCTTTGGGAACTCTTTGATTTTCTGGGATAAAAAGTAGTCTATGTCCATCCCCGGGATATAAACTAACTTTATACCGAATTTTGTCAGAATCGGTTAAACTGTTGGGCTGTGAAAAGGTAGCAGACAGGAAGACAGACACACTTTCGCATTTATAATATTAGTATGGATTTACTTCTTTATATTTCCAGCCACTCATTTTAGCCCAGCATCAGATGTCAGCCCTAGTCCAAGCACAGTCTCAGTCGGGAGAGGCAGAGGACTGAAGCTACTGGAAAGTCTGTAAGTCACACTGATACATCCGATTATTATTAGCGGGAACTACTGAGTTTAGATATAATCTATGGCGGAAACTAATTTTTGTAAGATCCAATTTAGTGGCAACAGTATTTCAATGCACACATTGACACAAGCGTATGATTGTAGGATCTGACAAAAAAAAAACGGACCAAACTTTAGTGATTTGTCATATTAAAAAATGGCAGCTCCGATTTAGTGGTGATAGTATTCCTATACATATGTTGATGTTGAGTTTTCATATGAATACCTAATCCTTTTCCATAGAGAAGAGTATAGACACTTCCAGAGATAAATTGAATTTGAATAATGGGAATAATTTCATTATTATAATACCATTCACATAGTGTAAATGCTAAAAAAAAACATAATTTTCAGGAAAGTTGCTTCCCAGATTTCTCAGTCTACATCTGCCAGCAGAGTTGTAGAGAGTTTGACTGGGCAAATGGCAGAAAGCACCGTCTCCACTGCTCATACAACTGATACAGTGGGGAAGAATAAATTCTTTGTGAGTTTCCATATTTTTTTAAACTCATCCACTGTTCAAAACATTATGAAACTTGTAACAAAAGGTTTTACCTACACGGGCAGGTGTCAAATATAGGTGGGCTTTAAGGCGTAGGTATCTTCGATTTCACGTCACCCCTAGCCTGATATTTGACAGATGTCGATTCTGGATCAAACCTAGAGCTCCCTCACTCTAGTTCACTCTGACATATCTGTCTTTTTAACCGACTTCCAAAAAAGGAGGAGGTTCTCAATTCGTCGGAATCTTTTTTTTTTTTTTTTTTTTTATTTTTTTTTTATATTTTTTATGTATGTTCCCCGATTACTCAAAAACCCCTGGACCGATTTGGAAATTTTTTTTTTTGTTTGAAAGGGTATACTGTGCAGGTGGTCCCATATAAATTTGGTGAAGATCTGATGAATATCTTCGGAGATGGAGAACAGAACTCCTCAATGGATAGGAGCAAATTGCTCGCGATCAGTGTAATAAGTTAGTAAACAGTAGGGTTTTAACTGGGCACAGCATATTATAGTACAGTGGGGCCACTAAAAATTGTGAAATAAAAAAATTTCAAAAGAAAAATAAAACCGACTTCAAAAACGACAAACACTAAAAAGTAAAAAATAACTTTTGTTTAGCTACACGTGTAATGTACCTAGGTATGAAGTCGGGCGAGCTTCACTTTTGGATTTCTAATTTTGTTTTAATATGCTCGCTCGACTTCATACCTAGGTACATTACACGTGTAGCTAAACAAAAGTTATTTTTTACTTTTTAGTGTTTGTCGTTTTTGAAGTCGGTTTTATTTTTCTTTTGAAAATTTTTTTATTGGATCATCATCAGCTAGTAGTTTATATGAGTTTGTATCTCTCTCTAAAAGCGCTCTTGAGCGAGGCGGCGCGGCAAATATAGTTTATAAGTTTCTTTGGAGTAAGGCGCTGTCGCATCGCGCAGCACAAATTCGTATGGACCTCTTGTCTGACTGTCTGTCACATCAATTTAAAAATAAATCAGGAGCTGTAAAGTTGAAATTAGCACAGTTATAGAAGAACAAGACTGTGGCTTGTGGTAGTTCCTACAAGAATTAAGGCTTAAACGGTGGCTAATAGAAAGGTGCTTCTACACAGTAGATGAATTTTTGAAATTCAATGAATAGTTAAAATAAATGAATCTTTAATATGAATGACTCTGTAACTTAAATATGAATGACTTTGTACAAATTTTGCATGCCTGATTATGTAAGGTGAAACATTTCTACTATGTATTACACAATATGTATTTAATAACATCTAACTGTAAAAAATGTTTCTGCAAATAAAAATCTTGAAAATCTTGAAGAGGACCTTCATCGGTTGACGCTGATGACGACGCTAAAGTTAGTATCGTGTTACAGAGAGAAGTAAAAGTGACACCACCTGTAGTCAAAAGGGGCGAAACTGGCACACCCTGCGAAGTGACTGCAAACTTCATTTACTTGAATTTTGAAGAGAACAACGTGTTCGAGTATGAGGTTCGGTACGAACCGGACACGGATGCCAAACATTTGCGCTTCAAGCTCTTGAACGGTAAGAGATTTTTTTTTCTCTCGTCTGGCTTTACTCAGATTAGCCAATGTCAAGTTTGTAGTTATTTTCAAGTTAGTGAAACTATAATACAAGTATGGACTCCGTCTGCGCCGGCGCCCGCTGACATACCCGTGGCGCCCCGTTAGAGCGCTTCCCAGTCAGTCACCACCAAAAAACACCAACTAACACAAAAACCAGCCACTCTTAACAAAAAAAAAAACACTCCAAAAAAGCACAGCACGCGCGCCAGCAAACGCCATGAAGTCAATTTCCAAACGGTAAGAGATATATATCCATCATCATCATCATCATCATCAGCCTGTGGACGTCCACTGTTGGACATAGGCCTTCCCTATAGAGCGCCACCACACCCGGTCCTCAGCCTTCCTCATCCAGCCACTTCCCGCCAGCCACTTTATATCGTCGGTCCATCGTGCTGGAGGGCGTCCCACACTACGTTTGCTTAAACGCGGTCTCCACTCAAGGACATCATCAAGGATGTATATCCATAATATTGCTAAAACCGGCCAAGTGCGAGTCAGACTCGCACACGAAGTGTTCCGTACCATCGTACCAGAAATAACACTTCTAATTTTTTTTAAATTTTCAAGGCGGCCATTTTGTTTATTATTTGTTATAGCGGCAATAGAAATATATATTCTGTGAAAATTTCAACTTTGTACCTATTACGGTTCACGTAATAGGTAGAGGTATACACGCAATAGGAAGCACATAAAAAGAAATTCGTACCAAAAGTTTGTAACAGTAAAAAGAAAAACGTGAGAAGTCGGTTCGGAAGCACTTATATCTATAAGCCTTAAGAACACTATTTATTTTTCGGAAATAACTGGCAACCCAGGAAATGTCAATGGCCTGTTTGCTATGTTTTATTAAAAACTAGCTGATGCCCGCAGCTTCGCCAGCGTGGATTGGTCAGATCCCCTGCAGCATCAGGATTGAGGAGTTGGACTCCAAATTTTTTATGACACAATGTCGCAAAGTTCCTCTATCGATTAAAAAAGAAATGACGCAAATCGGTTCAGAAATCTCGGAGATTTCGGTGTACATAGGTAGAAAAACACAACTCCCTTTTTGAAAGTCGGTTAAAAAAGTAGCCTATGTTACTCCCTGGTCAATTCTCTACTTGTCTGTGAAAATCCCGTCAAAATCGGTTCAGCCGTTCCCAAGATTAGCCTTTTCAAACAGACAGACAGACAGACAAAAATTTTAAAAACGTGTGATTCAGTTATAGTATCGTTCAAATAACCATATGACCTTAATATGCGGTAGTTATTTCGAAATTACAGACAGACACTCCAATTTTATTTATTAGTATAGATTAGTATAGATTTTACTATACTCATCCGCGGAAAGAAGTTCGTATAGCGCTGTTTCTCTCTGTTACGTGATCCCATACAAATGATAAAGCCAAAAATCTCAGTGGACGCTAACCATTTTGGGTCACCAACAAACGAAACTATGATTCCTAATTGAATTTTGAATGTTTTTTGAAAACATTTCCGAATTGAATTTCAAAGGTTTTTCAAAACATGTTTGTGATTGGTTCGTGACTCAAAATGTTTAACGCCCATTGAGATTTTGTCTATCATTTGTATGGGAATATGTAATAGGGAGAGTCCTATAGTAACTTTTTCCAGGGATAGAGTATAGAGTTGTATTAGTATTAAAATAAGCGTGTTAATTACAGAGCACAAACACTTGTTCAAAGAGAAGACGTTTGACGGCACTACACTGTATGTACCACATTTGTTGCCTGACGAAGCACTCAACCTTGTGTCCACCAATCCCTTTGACGAAAGCAAAGTTAACTTGAAAGTGAGTATACTATTACTTATTATTACGTAAATATAAAGTGTTAAGCCTTTGTTGCTTAAATAAATGTAAAGCTGTTTAAATTTATTTAATTTTTATATTTTCTGATTTAATTGATTTATAACATTTAAAAAGTGTACAACTGTACTTACTTTGAATAAAATATTTGGCTTTGACATGATTTTTAACACGTTTTGTATGGTAACGTATGGTATCGTATGGTATACTTACAGCAGCAGTTGCAAATATCGGTGGCCCGTTTGCGTGGAGCCTTATCATATTAGTACGGATTAAAACCATTCTTTGTTGCAGATAATATTCCGACGCACCCGGCGCCTCAGTGAGATGATTCAGATATACAACAATCTGTTCAAGCACATAATGAAGGACCTGCAGCTCGTGCGCTTTGGCCGGCAACACTTCAACGAGCACTCGGCCATTCAGATACCGCAGTATAAGCTGGAAGTTTGGCCTGGGTAATGTCACAATACTTATCAGTGCCTTCCAGGTTCAAAACCATCACTCTGCAAAGACGGTTAAATAAATAAATTTAGCAGTATTATTCAGCTTGTACACCCCTGCATGTGAAATGAAACTACAAAATGACTCTCTATAGGAAGGGAAGGAACTGAGGAGGTAAAGGGTGAGCCCTTTCCATTCTCCCATCTGTTTCCCCCTATCTCCCATCTCTCCCTCTCTTTCTCCCCCTCTCTTACTTCCCCTTCTCGCTCTCTCTCTTTATCCTTCTCCTTTCCCCTTTCTCTTCCTCTCTTATCCTACCTATAGATCGTCATCATACTGAGTCAGTAGATCACATATCTCTTTTAATCTCATCACTATTTATTATTCAACTGGCAGCCTAGAAAACATCAATTTGCTTTGTTTGATAAAGACTAAATGTTACTAATAAGTTACTTAGACAAGTTTTTCTTTTCCTAAAATATTTAGTGTTATATTTTCTTCCTCTCCTAGTTTCTATTTATTTAAATTGAGAATCTGGCTAGCAAAACGGCGTAATTACACTGCTCATTAGCATACTGTTTTTTGTCGGCATGATTTTGGCCCATTGAATACAAATCTGAACTCATTTCCACAGCCAAACAGCCTAGAACTGCACTGAAGTTGGATCCAAAGTTTATGATTTCAAACACTGAATACAAACTTAAATTCATTTCCAAGCAAAACAGCCTACTGTGTTAATATCCTTAAAAGTCAGTGATTTCGATCAGAACGGTACAAATATAGTAGAGGTTTCACTGCTTTCTTTCGATTTTTTGCTCCTCTTGTAAAATTTTGTTTTGGCTAATTATACCGTTTTGTTCGCTAGTTCCTCAATAGTGCATTACATTTTGAGAACTCGCTCTCCATTTTTGCTCTGTGTCAACTGGCATGTCAAAGGTAATATTTTACTCCTTAATCTTAGGGTAAACCATAAGTAAACTGTAATTTTAACATGACATTTGACATAGAGCAAAAATGGAGAGTGAGTTCAGAAATTAATGCATTATAACCTCTTTGATTTTAGCTATGTAACAGCAGTGGATGAATACGAGGGAGGTCTCATGTTGACACTGGACTCCACACACAGAGTGCTACGGACTCAGAGCGTACATTCGCTTATCAGGGAAACACTAAATTCTGAAGGGTCGAATTGGAAGAACGTTTTATCTGATATACTGGTTGGCAGCTCCGTTATGACCACTTACAATAAGAAACTGTTTCGGTAATTAAAACTTCCTAAATTATTCTCGTACATGAAATTCATAGTCAAGATAGGGGCTTTTTATGGGTCCCCTAAAAAAGTCTTTGACTATGAATTCCAGTGTTAATTTCTCAATAGAAGAATCAAGTACTTTTGAATCGTCAAATGCACATCTACCACTGGTTCGAAACGCCTTTCCTATCGAGAAGAATCAGTAAGAAACTCGGCGGTCGCTCTTCAAAGATTCGATTTGCAATATATGCGTTGCTGGAGCGAGTTGCAAGTCAAATCCATGCTCGTTTATCATTTACATAATCTTCCATGAGGAGTTTCCCTAAAGTATAAGATCCACAGGAGAACCAAGGTCACTGACATAGCCCAAACTATTAGCAAGCTGAAGTGATAGTGGGCAGGCCATGCCTGTCATAGAGACGATGGCCGTTGAGCCGGAAAGTCCTTGAATGGAGACCGCGTTTAAGCAAGCGTAGTGTGGGACGCCCTCCAGCACGATGGTCTGACGATATAAAGCGGCTAGCGGGAAGTAGCTGGATGAGGGAGGCTGAGGACCGAGTATGGTGGCGCTCTATAGGGAAGGCCTATGTCCAACAGTGGACGTCCACAGGCTGAAGATGATGATGATGATGAATCTTCCGTGAGAAATCTAATTTTTGGATCATAAAATTTGTATGAGGTTACGTAGTAGGCAACAGAGAGGGCTATACTAAATTATTTATTTTATTTTATATTTATTTCTCATGTACCAAAATTGTAGGTAGTTACAAAGTTATAATAAATTATGATAAGCACATTAGAAATGCTTATCTCTACACAGAGATTTCTTCCCGCTTCCCTTATAATTCCTGGAATAGAACATATACATATAAATTTTTACAGAGTGGACAGTATAGATGACACAATGAATCCAATGTCGACATTTAATAAGAATGAAAAGGGACAAATGGTGAAAATAAGCTACATGGACTACTACAAGAAGTACTATGGTATTGATATCATGGACGTCAGGCAACCAATGCTGATTTCGAGGTTTGTTTTTTTTTGTTCGAAATAAAAATCTGTATTGTGCGGCCGTTTGTGTAAGCTCGTTCACACAGGCTGCGTAAGCGTAGACGTAGCGCGTACCATTGCGTTGTAATGTATGGAACTGTATGAAACATGGCACACCGCTTGCGTAAAGCGTGGACGTCTGCGTAACCCAGTGTGTTAGGGGTTTACGCGCGTCACTACGCACGTGTCACGTGTACGTGTTTGGTGTGAATCGGCCTTTAAGTTTGCGTTTTTGACATCTGTCAGTTACATACAAAATAATATTGTATGTCCTTTCGCATACATTATATTTATATGTAGTTACTACACGACCACTTGCGACGCTGGCTACGTTTTCATAGTTCTAGCGCCGGATTCCACATAAATTCGTTGACATCGTACGCCATTAAAAGTTAACAAGAACGTTGTGAGTGTAATTTGCCGGACGACTCGTGCAATTCTAGTGAAAAGAACAAGAAAACGGGCAGTTTCATACTGCCCATGACAGTTCGATCTTCATCTCGCAGCACTACAGTCCTGTTGTGACCACAGCCCATGCAATTGGGTCGAAATATCGATATTTCAAAATCATCGTAAAAATCGTTGTACACATCCATATTTACATTTTATGTCATCAAACCACGAAGTAAGCCTAAAATCTTCACTAGCAATGTATTAAGCTGTGATAGCCTGGTGGTTAGGACGTCCGCCTCCTAATCGGAGATCGGGGGTTCGATCCCGGGCACGCACCTCTAACGAGTTATGTGCGTTTGTTTAACGGTGAAGGAAAATATCGTGAGGAAACCTGCATGCCTGAGGGTTTTCCATAATGTTCTCAAAGGTGTGTGAAGTGTGCCAATCCGCACTTGGCGCCACGTTGGCCAAGTACGGATTGGTAGACTATGGCCAAAACTATTGCTAGACTATGGCCAGTTTCTTTTCATTCTGAGAGGAGACCCGTGCTCTGTAACCCATCACCAGCTCACAGTGATGGGTTGATCATGATGATGATGATGAATGTATTTTGTAGAGAAAGCAAGCAATTGCCAGGGTGTGAACAGAAGACCGATTTCATGATATGCTTGGTGCCGGAACTGTGCCAACTTACTGGGCTCTCGAAGGCACAGAGGGAGAACTTCCGATTGATGAAAGATGTCGCAACATATACAAGGATCACGCCGAACCAGCGACACTCTGCTTTCAAAAAGGTAACTAACTCTTATGAACTAGCTGATGCCCGCGACTTCGTCCGCGTGGATTTAGATTTAGAAAAATTCCTTAGGAACTCTCTGAGTTTCCAGGATGAAAAGTAGCTTATGTCGCTCTATGGGTCTTTAAAGTCAGGGCAATCCGTTGCTCCACTGCGGCGTGATTGAAGGACAAACCAATAAACCAACAAACAAACATATTTTCGCATTTTATAATACGAATAGTGATGTTTAACCGCTTTTGACCAAATATGGTACAGTTCATTGAATTTTGGGCTGATTTATGTAAAATTTTACTTCATGCAATTACGCCATTTTATTTGCTAGCTCCTCAATTGATTTTTTACTTTTCAGTTCATCCAAAATGTTCTAAACAACGAAACTGCGAAGAACCGTCTCAAAGGCTGGGGGCTGAGCATAGCTCCGGAGACCATAAACCTCACAGCAAGGACTTTGCCACCGGAGCCTCTGTTCTTTGGCAACAATGTCAAGGTGCCGGGCAAACCCAACGCGGATTGGAATGGAGACATTTGCAGGAATGCTGTCATGCACGCTGTGGATATATGGAAATGGGTCGTGTTGTACACTGATCGGGACAAAAACGTCACTAATGTAAGTCTAATCGTGATCGCCAGGTCACTCTTTGCCACTAGAGCCTAGCTTCTTTGGGAACAGTGCCAAGGTGCCAGGCAAACGAAATGCCCGGAGTAATTATATCTGCCGGTATGCTGTCCTGCAAGCTGTGGTTATATCGAGATGGGTCGTCTTGTACACTGATCAGGACAGAAACGTCACTAATGCAAGTCAAAAGCCTTGCGATCTACTGTTATGCCTTGTACTGGCACGTGAGCTACTGGCAGAATCTCGATACACATGCGAGAAGCTCGATTTAGGTTGTAACTGGCATGCGAGTAACAAGCATGTGTATCACCAGCATTAGTCTTATCTATCTATACATATAATAAAATTGTAGAAAAGTGGTGTCTGTACAGTGGAAATATATAAAAAAAAGTAGCAGGGGTTGTTATTATATCGATGCCGAACCCGAAATTGTAATTAATTTTTTTTGTCTGTTTGTCTGTTTGTCTGTGTGTTTGTGCACGCTAATATCATAAACGGCTTATTCGATTTAGATACGGTTTTCACTAATATATTGTAGTAAGCTTCACTTAACATTTAGTGTTTATTTCATGTCAATCGGTTCATAAATAAAAAAGTTATGTCAATTTAAAGAATCACGGCGAACATTTTTAACGTACATGCTGCCCAAAAAGTCACTATTCCACGCGAACGAAGTCGCGGGCACAGCTAGTGCTATAACACAATTTAGTAAACTGAAATCCACGCGGACAAGTCATTGGCATCCTAGTACTACATAGCTATATAGAAGACATTGATTTATAGATATATTTTTTTTATTTTAGGATTTCGTCGAAACATTGAAGCGGTGCAGCCGGCCGATGGGTATACAGGTATCCAATCCAGACCTCATACGTTTGCCTAACGACCGCGTGGACACCTACGTACAAGCTTTAAAGAAGTGCATCGTTAGCGATCTGCAATTAGTCGTGGCGATATCACCGTCGATGCGGGATGATCGCTATTCGGCCATCAAGAGGATCTGTTGTGCGGAGAACCCTATACCATCGCAGGTATTGTCACACTACTAATATTATAAAGGTGAAAGTTTGTATCTGTGTGTGCGGGCGTGCGTGTGTGCGTGCGTGCGTGTGTGCGTGCGTGCATGTGCGTGGATGTGTGTGTATGTGTGTTTGTTACTCTTTCACATAACCGACGGTACTATGCCGTGTAGAAACCAAACAGGTATGGGTTTAATAAAAACTAGGCCATACCCTTTCCAGGTAAGCCCGCTTCCATCTCAAACTGCATTATCACTTACCACCAAAGTGTTATTTGAAGCAAAAAAGTGTCATTTCTTGTACGACGGTACGGAACCCTTCATGTGCGAGTCCGACTCGCACTTTACCGTTTTTTTTCGTTACATCGAATTTCAAATCACAACAGTGCTCAATAAGTTTTCACTTCAAAAACTCGAGAGTTAACTTTCAGGTAATCAACGCTCGCACGATATCGAACAGCCAGAAGATCCGTTCGATCACTCAGAAGATACTCCTGCAAATAAACTGCAAGCTCGGCGGTACGCTGTGGAATATCAGCATCCCTTTTAAGTCCGCCATGATTGTAGGCATCGACTCTTACCACGAGGCGACTCAGAAGAAAGAGAGTGTTTTCTGTAAGTATGACTTTTTTACCCGACTACGGCAAAGCGGAAATAAGGAAGGGTCATGATTTTAGCAGTCTATGTATGCATGGATATATGTTTGTATCCCGATTCTAAGTGTTCCATCGTAGCGCCTAAACTACTGGGCCGATTTTGATGAATGGGGTGTCAATTACCTAACAGATGTTACATCAAAAAAAGTGGGGGTCTTCAAAAATATTTTTTTGCTATTGAATTGAGTGGGGTGTCAAATGAAAGAGATGAAAATTCTAAGTTCATGAATATAAATGCACTACAAAATTAAAATATACCAAGCAACAGAAAAACACTTACTATAATATTTCAGCGTTTATTAAGAAGACCGTAGTCTGGTTTTACTTTTCAACTTTTTCAATTTCAATTTCAAAACCTTTTTTAACCCCCGACCCAAAAAGAGGGGTGTTATAAGTTTGACCTGTGTATCTGTCTGTAGCATCGTAGCTCCTAAACTAATGAACCGATTTTGCTTTAGTTTTTTTTTGTTTGAAAGGTGGCTTGATCGAGAGTGTTCTTAGCTTTAATCCAAGAAAATCGGTTCAGCCGTTTGAAAGTTATCAGCTCTTTTCTAGTTTTTACTGTAACCTTCACTTGTCGGGGGTGTTATAAATTTTTAATGTACACTTGTCTTTTCTATGGCTCTACCAAGTACCAACTCGTTGCGTTAGACTCAGATCCCCGAGCCCGTTATTGGTAAAATTTTTCAGCTTACAGCAAAGTCACAATGTCGCCTGTTTATTGGTCTTTTATCGGATATACTTTGGAAAGTGTACTCAGGAACTTTACAAGCTTGTTCCACCTTCACCGCACTAGCACAGAACAGCGTCTAACACAGAAATAATTGTCATTATGGATGTTGCAATTTAAATAGCATGATTGTCGTCAAGCGCAAACCTATCTCACAATAAAAAGAAAGAGTATTAGTGCTATACTTGAACGTTTAATATTAAACATAGCATTTTGACAGTAGCTAATGTCAGCTATGCTTGGAATTTCTCTATGTGATCAAATTAGAAATGAGATCAGAGTAACCGGCGTAGTATTATTTTCTTTTGTTCTGTCAACAGCATTTGTGGCCTCGTACAACCAGTCGATGACAACCTGGTACTCGAAGGTGGTGTTCCAGAAGCGTGGCCAGGAGATCGGCGACTGCTGCAAGTACTGCATCGTGGAGGCGCTGAAGCACTACCTGCGCGTCAACTCCCAGCCGCCCGACCGGATCATTATTTACAGGTTAGTGTTCTGGTGTTTTATCACCAGTCTTTCTGCTCGTACAGCCAAGCGATGACGACCTGGCACTCGAAAGTGGTGTTCCAGAAGCGCGGCCAGGAGATAGGCGACTGCTGCAAGTTCTGCATTGTGGAGGCGCTGCAGGACTACTTGCGCGTCAACGGCAAATTACCCGACTGGATTATTAAAAAATTTAAACATAAAAATAACAAACACTGCAAATTGTATGGATTGTATTCGCTGTATCCTAAAATGACTATTTTAAATGTTTACAGGGACGGAGTCGGCGACGGCCAGCTCAACACCATAAAGAAGTTTGAGATCCCGCAAATGAAGATCAGCATCAAGGATCTCAAGGAGGAATACAATCCCTCCATCACGTATGTCGTGGTGCAGAAGCGAATCAACACGAGGATATTCCTCAACCAGGGCTCAGAGTTCGCGAACCCCAACCCAGGCACAGTTCTCGATCATACGGTTACGAAACGAGATTGGTGAGTTATTTTTTTAAATGTTTTTATGTCCCATAGCAAAAAGAAAAAAGAACTCTTATAGGATCACTTCGTTGTCTGTCGTGTTTGTCAAGAAAACATATAGGGTACTTCCCGTTGACCTAGAACAATGCAAGTTGGCAGGTTTTCGGATTTTTTCCTTTACTTGTGCTATAAGACCTGCCTACCTGCCTTTCATGTTTCTAGGTCAACGGGAAGTACCCTATTGACAAACACGACAGACAGACAGACAAACAACGAAGTGATCCTATAAGGGTTCTGTTTTTCCTTTTGAGGTACGGAACCCTAAAAACATATCGTTTCTATTGTGCAGGTACGACTTCCTCCTCGTATCACAGAAAGTGAACCAAGGGACAGTCACTCCGACTCACTACGTCGTGGTCTACGACGACAGCCCTATGACGCCAGACCAGTGCCAGCGGCTCACGTACAAAATGTGCCATCTGTACTACAACTGGCCTGGCACGGTCCGCGTGCCAGCGCCATGCCAGTACGCCCACAAACTGGCGTACCTAGTGGGCGAGAACATGCGTGTAGCACCGTCAGAAGTACTGGCGGATAAACTGTTCTTCTTGTAAAGTTGTGACTCCCCGCAGGTCAATTGCGTATCTCGTTGGACTTCTACAGTTGTACGCTACGCAAAGTGTCTCAATCTACGGTGTGCCGCCACATAGCGGCCGTAATGTGACGGTGAAACGAAGAACTTAATGACGGTTGTCGAAACGCTTTTGCTCAACGTTTCTAGTACGAACCGCTAGAACGTTTTCCCTTCCGGTACCTGTTTCCTGCCACGTATAACCTAAATAACTTCAAGAGCGAATATTCGTCTTTTATATTCTATACACGGAGAGAAGTTAATATAAGGCGAGTGCCTAATCGTAATCCCATACAAATGACAAAGACAAAAAGTCAGTGGGCGTTAATCATTTTGAGTGACCAACCAATCACAAACGAGTCTATGTTTTCCGTACTACTCTATTCACGGAAACAAGTTTGTACGGAAAACAAGCTCGTTTGTGATTGGTTGGTCACTCAAAATGACTTTTTGTCTTTATCGTTTGTATGGGATCGCGTAACGGAGAGAGCCCTATATTAACTTCTCTCTGTGGAAGGAGTTAAGGCAAGTGCGCGTCTTGTCGTCAAGGGCAAACCTATCTTGCAGTAAGAAAAAATGGTAAGGACACGTGGCATGATACATCATCGTTACAGTGGTCACGGGTGACTAGAAACTGGCAAGGGAGTCGACGGTTCAATGACGTCATTCGACGTAACATTACGACCGCTATGTGGCGGCACCTCTTGGAAATCGTAGATTAACAAGTAATAAAATTATAAGTAGCAACGTCCATGCTAGCAATATCATTGTTTATCACTGAGATTCCGTGTTTTATACCATAACTTATGTTATGTATTATGTAGTTGATAAAATATACATGGTGTAACCAGAATGCTAGCAAAAACTTGGCGTTATTATTCTACTACATTAACACAATCCAATGCCAATAACTACAAACTAAGGCAAATGCCCTATTTTGTAGTTTTAGTGATTTTGTATTTTTCAAACATTGTTATAGCGTGCAAAACTCAGGTCAATGCCCCAACTACGACGCGGCATTGACTTCAAGCGACCTGTTTACGGAACGTTCGTTGACCTCTAGCGCCAGTCAGACGTTTTATTTGGAATATATTGTGAATTTAGAAAAATACCGGATTTTTACTTTTTTTATAGTTTTTTTATGGTATATTATCAGTAATAATCTGTACTATCACCTGTCTTCGTTTTTGCTAGCGTTCTGGTTACACCCTGTATGTAGCTCGAGTCCTGTGACAGATTTCATCCTAATGACGCTTATGAAGTTCAGTATTTTATAATGGTAAAAATGTATGAAGAATGTACCCGAAAAATATCATACATACTTTATTTTTACGCGTTTATGCACATTAATAGTGACGTTCTTTTGGTATCATTGTACAGGAGCGGTGTCTGTGTGCTCGATCGTACCAATAGGGAAATTTTCCACCGAGCGGTGTTGTGCTCTCTATACTTCTATATATAGTGCAGATTCCTAAACGCTCCGTTAGTGCGATTCAGATTTGCGTGTTCTACTTGAGCTTTAGCTGTACCGTACTAGTGCTGCCATCTAGTGAGAGATTGGGGTGAGTGGCGACCGGCTTGGGTTGGTGTAACGAGTGATTATTGATTGATTTCTTCGTAAGAGTGAGAGGTGTCATCTGCTTGCGAGTGTGGCAACCGCCACATCACTCCCCTCCGAGACGAAGTCATAGTGTAAATGATCCAAGAGAGGTGGTGTTGTAGTGTATCCGAAGGGGAATGGCGCTTGGCTTAACCATCCAGAGAAGTGGCGTTATATGTATGCTGCTGTCTGCTGGTGGAGTGCAGAGCCATTGTGCCCTGACGGTTTGTGTGCTTACATCCGGCTTACTGGTTTCGATCTGATTGATGATGGCTGGTAACTTTGTAGTTGGAATAATGTGCGATGGATTCTTGGCTGCGCATCTCAGTTTGCGGTGTGCCATCAGAAAGGTGTTGCGGTATATGTGATCAACCTTGATCGCATTGGTGTGTGCCGCGCGGTGGTGTGCTGTGTGTGACCACTTTTGATCACGTCGGCTGAAGCGGTGGTGTGCGATCCCTCTTCGATCACGTCAGTGTGTGGTGTTCAGTGGTTTGCGGTCCCTTCTTCGTTCACGTTGGGGTCACCAATGAACGGGAGCGGTGTCTGTCGCAGCCTTATTTATGTCACTCTGACAACTGTCACATGACTCGAGCTATATTTTATCAACTATAGTGTCATTACGCACGTTCGACTAGTCGCCCGGCAACTCAGTCGATGGCGATCTTTAGATTATCATATGGAATTCGTCGTGTGTCGCAGGAAGTTGCGGCGATTGCGTGCGTATACACAGGGCGACTTCCATATAAATTGCAGATTCTAACGGTCGCTGTCGACCGAGTTGCTGGGCGACTAGTAATGCGTAATGGGTCTTAGGCTATAGAAGAAACTACAAGCTTAATTCAGGGGATTTTGGGCTTGTAGTTTGGATTTCCGCAAAGTATTAAAATAAATAAATAAAGATAAATAAACGAATAAACATCCATTAAGGCTATTCACTATGCTACGCAATAATAAACTAGGAATTCCTACATAATACTTCTTAAAAACCACACTGAGATACGCAATAGGCCTGTAGGGTAGAATAACATTTTACATCTTACTAACGTTGACTGAATTCTATCGTCGAAATAAAATGGACCTTTTTACTTTGTTTTAAAGCTTAAATTCGCTCATACTTCACTCCAAATGGGAAACTTCCTAAGTTAAAATAGGCGCTGTTGAACTTTGAACTTTAAACCAATGAGTCTTAGGTCCATTTTAATCTGACGTTATTGTGTTGAGATGTGAAATCTTATACTAACCCTATTGCTAAACAGGTATAAGACGCGACGTTTATAGAACGGCAGAACGTAATAATAATATTGCGATATATTTAGATATATAAGATTTGGAATACAAGAAACTGTATGTCACTCAATAAGTTAGTCCTTGACTGTGATCACACCTGGTGGCAAGCGATAATGCAGACTAAGATGGTAGCGAGCTAACTTGGTAGGCGTATGATGCTTTTTCAAACCGCTAATCGGTTCCTATTTCGGACACGCGAATTTGCGTTCCCGTACGCTGTGCCTCAGCGTATGGGTACGCAAATTCTCTAGGCGGCACAGCTTTGCTTGTTGATTAAAACAACTGTCAAACCGTCAGACGGAGACCGTCAAACGTCAGTATATAATGTAAATACCCGTCAATCGTCATACAGATTCTTTTATTTCAATTTTTAGAAGTAATCTGTTACGTTCCCGTCGTTCTTTGAGTTATTACTTACTGTGTTGTTCATAGTTGTTGATTAAGCCATACCTATCATATAAAGATAATACGTGTTCAATGACACTAATTATAATGATATTATACCTACTCTAATCTAAATGCTAGTCTGAAAACAGTACTATCCTTTTCATAATGTTCTCTGTGAAAAAGGGTAGCAATACTTTTCTAGAACTACCAATTATGTTTAGTTTAGAGGTTGTGTATAAATGAATCATCAAGTTTAAAATGTTTAATAATTGTTTACTTTTGTATGATTTAGCTATAAGTTTATAGTTTAAGGAAATAGTTGCTCATTTTTGACAGTTCTAAGCAATAAGTATTAGCTTTCAAGTAAATCAATCATGCCACTAAATTTGGGGTTCCGTCAATTCAGATCAGCCTGTATGCGTCCACTGCTGGACATATCCTTTTAAGAAGCGCACCACCAAACTCGGTCCTCTGCTTTCCTCATCCACCTGCTCCCCGCCACCTTCAGGTCAACGGTCTAGCGGGCTGGAGGTCGTCCCACACTGCGCTTACTGATACGTTGTCTCCACTCCAGAACACGTCTGTCTCATCGGCCATCGGTTCTGCGACATACATGACCTGCCACTTCAGTTTGCTAATCCTTTGTGCTTTCGCTTTTGTTCTTCTGCGAATTTCCTCGTTCTGGATTTTATCCCTGCGAGTGATACCGAACATAACTCGCTCGCTCGCGCTGACCGATTTTGTGGTCGAGACCAACTGTCAGTGTCCACGTTTCCGCTCCATACGTCATCACAGGTAGGACACACATGGATAACCAAATGTTAATGGAAATGCACGCGAGAAGTTTACAAAGACAATTTTTTAAAGGTCTTATAATGAGACTCCTTTTGATGCTTATGAGCGTCTTTGCAAAAAGTAAAAAAAACCGTCTTTTAGCGTTTGGGACGTCTTTGGCGTATCGGCCGCCGCGGAAATGGAAGAATTGGCTGATCATGGTTGGGAAGTGTAAGGCAAGAGATCACGAGGAAGATCTATCAGATGGTCAGACCAACTGATTGAAACTGGTGCAGTCAACTTTTACAAATACCTAAAAACAGATTCGTTGGAAGGATATCGTTTATCGCAAAATGTTGACTCGCTAGAGAGGTGATCACGATCTTGTCATAAGGGACACACTGGAGAGAGAGAGTTAGCGTTTGGGTCGCCCTGAATTACATATAAGATAGTTATATCAAGCCCAAGTCAGGTCGTTCATGGATTACTGCAGATGTGACGCTCCGCTGAGTGCTGACTAGCTGTTCTATATGACGTTGATCGTTGAGCTAGGAGACTCATAGGCGAAGATTGTACACTACTGGCGAAACTTCAGAGACTTGATTACTGCCTTAAGGTTGCCGGCGTATATATACTTTTCAATCCTGTCCCCCTTCACCTTTTTACCACCCTACCTCAAAACAGGGCAACTTTCTATCATTATGTCGTTTAATTCCATATACATTAGGATGGTACGGGATATGATTAGACATGATTATCGTCTTGCTAATGTTCATTTTTAGGCCCACGTGTTGAGAAACTCTGCTAAGGTCATTGAGCACTGTAAGTCTTCCAGAGTATCGCCATAATGACTATGTCACCAGCAAATCGAAGGTGACTGGTGTATTCGCTGTTGACGTTAATGCCAAGTCCGTTCTAATCCAGAAGTTTGAAGACATCTTTCAAAGCACCGGTAAAGAGCTTCGGGGCGATTACACACCCTGTAACAGTCCCCGCTGCAATTGGATTGGTCTGGTAGTCTGGTCCTGTATACGGGGACGAGGTGGCGTTTTCGTACTAGCACTTCAGCACTAGAATATACCGGTAGTCGATCCGGCATTGTAGCGACTTTAATATAGCCCAAGTTTCACCAATTGCAGGCTTTCTCATAGTCCACAAATGCTGAGCTTCTCGATTACAACTCTTCATTCTTCTGTATAACCTGCCGCAGCGTGTGGATGTGCTCTATGGTATTGTACCATTTTCGGAATTTGGCGAAAAAGCCCGTATGCCTATAGTGAATGAAAAAAAATACATTTCAGTCAGCCATAAATTGTAGACGGTGTGGAACACAATCCAATTACGAGAAAAAGTTTTGCTGCCAAATCCAACTCGGCTGGGCAGCGTTCGGGTAGCTTGGAGATGTCTTCCAAAATCCTTCAGTGCTCTTCGAACAATGCGTGTTACCGGTGATGATATTGTGGATCCGAGAAATGGTCGCTAACTATGGGTCTCGATAAGAAAGCTCAGAGTCACCAAATTGTACTGCCCCAAGATGCCCCAACAAAGCCAAACGGACTAGGGCCCATTAGTAGCCGGTCGACGGACAACAGGGGGCAGGGCATAAAGCCTAGGTCTGTCGTAGGAAATAGTTAAAGTAGGAACTAAGAAATAAAGAATAAGAAAGCTCAGTGTCACTCAGCAGGCGATGGAGAGAGCTATGCTTGGAGTTTCTCTACGGAATCAAATCAGAAATGAAGCACCAGAGTAACTGACATATAGCTCAACGGGTTGCGAAGCTAAGGTGGCAATGCGCAGGGCATATATTTACGGCGTATACAGTCCGGCACTTTGGAACTAGACCATGAATTACTTCATAAGAATCCTGAAAAACTGCTAAGGCACAGGGGCCAAAAATAACTTTACACTCTACGCTAACTCTAGTTGCTAATAAGTTTACTTTAAAATTACTTCGTGGCCTGAAATTCATACATTGATCAGTTTAATTATTGCTTTGTGATTTATAGTCAGCTATTGGGTCAGGTGTAAGGAATCAAATAAAGCTTTATTATTATTATTATTATTGGGTCAGGAGACGGAGCTAAGAACTTACGGAAATGGGCTACTATTTTCTTAACGCCTTATTATGACGTGATATTAACATAAGGTGTGCCCTCCATACATAAGAAAGTACTATAAACATGTTCTCACTAATATAAGAGTTTTAAGCCCCTATTCGGTTCATTTGTTTTTTAATCCCACCGAACTCACTTTATCACCTTTGTAAAGGGCAAATAGAAAACACGCACTATTAACACGAGCGCTAATTACAATTATTCGAATTGAATAGTGTCTATAATTGAATGTCTTTATTCCAAAGAGGCACCCGCCGCATTTGCAGTATCATTAAGTAAATTGAGACCACTGGAAATTTTTAGGTAGGTACCGTATCTATCATATAGAGTCTAAAATTATAGATCTGATAATCGATAGATCGATTTGTGATACGAATATTTCGGAGCCATGTAATGGGTGTAGAATTTAAATGATATTCATCAGACAAATGGATATATTGCTTCCCCATTTACTTTGCTGGTCGATTGCGAAAGTTGTGTTCATTCTCGATTGTTGTGATTGGCTGAAATTATGGTAGGTAACCTTACTGCATTTAATTCAATAGTGTTACAGCGTCAGTCAATCAGAAATGATTTACTGTCGTAGCTGTTATTTTATCGCAATCGACCAGCCGAATGTATGATATTTGTTTAAATTTTCCCATTCTGATCGCAACATTATAGCTGAGTCGCAGTCAGCGAATTTTTCACACTGAATTCAATCTCAAACTCATAATATTATATACTCAAATTGGGTGCCGTTGTACACTTTTTGATTGTAATTGTGGAATTTTACGATTTAAATGTTCTCACGGTTTATTGTCAAGTCGAAACGAAGCGACGCGACTAGTCTTCCAAAATATTACAAATGAAACAGAACTATCTACACTGAGTAATGTACAAAGCGTGAAGCAAATTAAAAGAAAGGTCCGAATAGGCTCGTCAGAATATGTACATTAAGTAGTAGTGATAAAGTTTAATTTACATTGCAACATCTTAGTTTTCGCGCCGCTTCACCCTCCCGCATGTCCTTTGAAAATCAGACCCCGTACTGAAAAATGAGTTGCCTGTGGCTCGTTTCATTGTAATAACTTCTTTTTATTAAGACGTGCTTAGGATTAGGAAAGTTTTCTATTTTCATAAAATTGAAAATTTTATTGTAAGTTTTGATTAAAGACAATTTATTACGTGTTAAGATTATCTTAATGTTGTCAATAAAATCAATTATTTTTTTATGAGCAAAGAAAAGAAGAAATAATTTAGGATAGTTGATTATGTACTTAGAATTAAGGAGTTGCGCAATAGGTAATAGTTATTCGTTATGCAAGGCTGAAAAGTTATTTGGCTCGAGTTTTTGTATTGAATTCCGAGCAAGTGAAGGATTGTAATAGGATCCTGAGCGTGGCGAGGAATTCAAAGGCACGAGCGCAAATTATTTTGCAGCCATGCGAAACACACAACTTTTCATCTCACTACACGATAACAGACCAAAACTGCGTACTGAATACAATTTTTTTTTGAAAAAAGTTTGCATTGGGTGCGTTCTGCATTAAAACTTACTATCAACTAGCTGATTTCCGGACTGAGTCCGCGTTGATTTGGGGTTTTCAAATATTCTGAAGGAACTGATTTTCCAGGATAAAAAGTAGCCTATGTGTTAATTAAGGGTATAATCTATCTCCATTCCAAATTTCAGCCAAATACGTTCAGTAATTTTTGTGTGGAAGAGTAACAAACTACATACACACGTGTGTGATTTAATTTCACTATGGGGTTATTTTAATAGAAAGAAAAAGTAAAATAGACTTTTCACGCAGATTTCGAAGGACAATGTCTTTCTGAGCTAGTGAGATGAAAAGGTTATTCTATAATCGCAAACCTCGCACTCAATGCTGTATCAGCGAACAAATGTAAAGAGCCAAAAGGCGCAGTCTGGCTAAGCGCATATTATTTGTAGACTGCTGACTGACTTGAGTTGCAAAGTGCACCTAAAGGTGCGTTTCCATTGAAGCGGAGTGAGGTAGAGACGTATTCAATATCGTCATGATCAACCCAACGCCGGCTCACTAGCCAAGGGTTTTTGCCATAGTCTGCCCCGCTGGGCAAGTGCGGATGTGCAGACTTCACACACCTTTGAGAACATAATGGAGAACTCTCAGGCATGCAGGTTTCCTCACGATGGTTTTCTTCACCGTTAAAGCAAGTGATATTTAATTGCTTAAAACGCACATAACTCCGAAAAGTTAGAGGTGTGTGCCCGGGATCGAATCTCCGACCTCCGATTAGGAGGCGGACGTTCTAACTACTAGGCTATCACAGCTTAATATTCAATATACCAATCATGTTCTTTATTCAGGATAAAAATCACGTCATCTTTCAACTACCTGCTTCGTCTATTGCACACGGCTTCGTTTCAGTGGAAATGCACCCTTAGGCTGGCTATCCATTGGAGTGAAGTGAGCGGAGACGTGTATTTCGACCAATCTGATTATTGATAGATGGTGTGATAAAATTAATGTCATCTACCAATAGTCTGATTAATCTCCGCTTCGCTCCCTTTCAGTGAACAGGCCACCTAATTAAAATGAACCGTCAGCCGCAAATAATTCAGCCTAATGAGACTGCGCCCAGAGAACTGATTTTGTGCTATTTCTTTACTTATTAAAAGTATTTTTTTACTTACCTAGTATAAGTTTTGACTTATATTAATTTACTTTTAGCTATGGATAAGCGTTTTTTTTTCTACATAAATAAGTAATATTTCGTAACAGTTAAGTTTATTTTTCTTGCTAAGTCTGGTCTGTTGCTATTTTTTATGCGCTTTGAAAAGTTCCAATAGTCCATGTCAGTCAATATAAATGTTACAAAAAATATTTGTATTTTTTATTTTATTATTGACTAGAGGATGCCCGCGACTTCATCCACGTGGATGTAGGTTTTTGAAGGTCCCGGGGGAACTGTTTGGTTTTCCGGGATAAAAAGTTATCTATGTCAATAACATGGACGCAAGCTAACTCGGTACCAAATTGCATACAAATCGGTTGAGCTGATGGGTCTTTAGGAATCCCGTGGGAACTCTTTGTTTTTCTGGGATAAAACCTATGCCCGTCTCCGGGATATAAGCTAACTCTGTACCATTAGTTGTTAAAAAAGTACCTACAGATGTTGGCAACAACTCGATAATTCTCGGATCGTAGGTACCTAAGTCGTGACGTCTTCGTTGCCTGTTTCAAATTTTTGAAGTCTTTTAAAAAGATCTTTAATTTTAAGAGACGCCTCCTACATACTACCTCATTATCATAAGAAATTTTTGAAAATGGTAAATGACACGTTTTTGATATGTATGTATATTTCCTTAATAAAGTGGTAGGCAAGAACACTACTTCAAAAATTATAATTCGTTTATAGATGATTAAAGATTTTTTCATGAATGATTGTTTTTATTTCCTTCGTGCCTATGACAGGCATTCCCATCGACACTTATGTGTGACGTGGTGATCCTGTGCCGTCGACACGCATACGCGTTCTTGAAAAAAACAATAAGGCCCAGTCTAGGGGTTTTGTGCCAGGTCATAAAAGTAATTGATCCTCAAAGTGTGGATGGATCCTCAAATAAACCAACTTAGGAATTTTTATTCACCTATTACCTATTTGATTGTGGGATCTTTTCTGTTTACCAAGGTCTACATTAAATACTTATGATGAGAGGAGTGCAAAATGACCTCGGCAATGGGTTGATCATGATGAGGTTATAAATTTGGTCTATAAAACTATCTGTGGTGTCTACGCTGCCTGCTCAGTACCTACCTACCTACTGAGTAGTAGATGTAGCCTGTAGGGAGAAAGTATATAAGTACCTAAACATACCAACAGTAGATCATAGGCGTGGATCTTAATCACCAATTATGTAAATGCGAAAACTAAAACTTCGTAATCTGAGCAATTTTAACATTCCAAACAAAAGCCGAAAAGTCTGACGTAAAAATCACTGCAATTACACCGAAGGTTATTCGTCTAATCGCCGCGAGTCCGAATATCCGAATTATTCGTCCTAATTGGGTGCAATAGAGTTTCAGCCCGCGGCCTCACTTGACAGAAGACACGACTTGCACGAACTTTGCACGGAAATTATTGCCAACCCTAATCTAACGGCGGAATTCAAATAAGGTACTTGCGGTAAACAAGGGCCACCTTAATTTAAAGCTGATGAAATGGTATAAATTAAAAAACAAAACAAAATATTAAATCACAAGAGAAATATTTAAGGTTTTATTCGTCTAAAACAGTATAAATATAGATGTTTTTATCACCATTTTGAGCAAAAACTACGTTTTTTTAAAACCTTAGCTTTGGCCCTTGTTAAACTTAGGTAGTATAATAAAGACCAAAGATTATTATAGTATTTAAAAGAGTAACGTTAATTATCACGCAGCCTTCTAATTTCTTTTATCTTACATTATTATTTTGGCATTAAATCACAATTTGGCTGCAACGAATTATAGGAAAAAAACAATGTGGACCTTATTAAACTTATGTAACAAACATATAAGAATAAAAAAGTTTTACGTTGAAATATCCACAAAGATACTATGTTTTCAAATAAAGAATTCTTTACTCTTTCTCAATTTGAGACAGGAAATTCAAAACAAATCTAATAAAATTTAAAAAATAAAATTGACGGCCCTTATTCAACATATGAAATATAAAACTGTGATATAAATTTTTTATTAAGTGTTAAGTAACAAATATATCAGTAAATCCTAGAAACTCAACACTAATATAATAAAAAATCTTTTTAAGCAGTCTAACCAAGAGAAAAAATCAAATTATAAAAAAAAAATCAACTACATAATCAAAACAACCCTTAATCTTAAAGGGTATTAAATAAAAAAAATTGAGATCAATTAGTTGCTGTTGCTCTAAGTAGTTTTAAATAAAACAAACAAAATTTTAGCGCTTCTAAAACGAAAAAAGAAAAATTTTACAAAAATAAAACAAATAAACCATTTCACATTTTCTAAACAATAAAAAATTAAGTAGATCTAAATTAAGTAGATATTCTCGTTTTAGAGATTCGTTAAAATTTGGTATGTTATTTTTTTCACAAAAAATAAATGCTTGATGTCGTATGATTTTTGGTGTCAAAGGAAAACCTATAGATGCAAGTCTTTTGATTCTCAATGCTAGGTCATTTTCTTGTTCTGCGGTCAAAACTGTGCGACGCCCTATTTGTTTTTCTACTTTTCCAGATTTCAGATGATTTACTAAAGTTCTTCTAGGAATACCATATGTCGTGGCCGCTTTACGTTGAGACATCACTCCTCCTTTAACGGCGTCCATGGCATTTTTTAACTGTTCCAATGTCCAGCTTCCACGAGCGATAGGTTCCATGGCTGGTGTCCTGAAAGCTGGCAAACGGATTTTATTTTGACGTAATTGACTTACTTCATTTCATTAAAACCCTATCTAAATAAGTATTTTTAATTTTGGACACATACCTCAGAAAATATCATTTAAATGAAATGCAGTATCTAAAAATATTACAAGATTCGTAAGTTTAATAAGGGCCGGCCTCTATTACCTGCCCAGAATGTGGCTCTCATTAGACTCTTAGACTAGTTTTACAAAATCAAATGAAAAATTTACATAAAAAACTAAAATTAATGATTAACTTACCTTGATTTGTCCGGAATAACTTTTTTTTGAAGTCCTTAACTAGAGATTACATTACATTTGTGTATTTTTGGCCTAAAAATTCTGCATTCATGCGAAGTTTTTTACTAATGAGTAGCGTAGACCTACTCGTCGGACGGCGTCGTGGCTACTGACAAGATGCTGGATCGCATGGGGTTGCGCGTTCGAAAATTAGCTTTCTGATTGGTTCTTTAGATGTGTGCGTGAAAGGAATCTAAATAAATGTATTAGAAATATGTTTTTGTAGTAATGGACCTTGATAGACACCGGCCCTTGTTACCCGCAGGTACCTTAGTCATGAACCCATTATCGTCCAACTACTCAGTACGGGACCTTCATGATAAGGGCTTAGGCCCTTGTCCATCACGTTAGCCTAGTACGGATTGACAACTTCACACCTTTTGAGGACATCATGGAGAACTCTCACTCAGGCATGCAGGTTTCCTCACGATGTTTTCCTTCGTTAAGGCAAGTGATACTTAAGGAAAAGGGGGTACGATGGGGTAGGTAGCTGAGAGAAGGTACCTACACAAATACTTAATTTTTATCTTACTCATAAGTACCTACCTAGGAGGTAATTATTGTTTAAAACTTTTGAATTAATGGTTGCCAACTACGAGTTATTTCAGAAGAATGCTATTGTAGATATGGTGGCAAAGCATTTTATCTTCTAATTTTTTATTGATTCGATGGTAGTAACCCAAATATTATGTTTAAAAATTTTAAACGCGGAAATATTACGCTGGATATATGCTGATTGAGGTTATACCTACATACATAGATTTAATATAATGTAGGTACTTAACTACATTCAAATGGAATTTGAATACACATCGCGAAGAAATTTCTAGCTAACCTGCGAGCTGACGCAGCTAATCTATGTCGGTCTGCCTCGAATAATCTGAAATACCGACACCGTGTGTGGGTGTGCTTCGTTTAACGAAAGAGCGGCAGTCCATCAGGGGGGAGCGAGACGGCGCTATACAGAGGGAAGAGGACGGAGGAACACGCAGCCCGTGGGAAATGCACAGTAGTGGTCAGATCAGACTGCGCGCGCGCCGGCCCAGTGCACGTATTATTGTAGAATCTCCGTTGCCTTACAACAGCTTACGAGGTTATGATCCGTCGCAACTGCGTCTTTATTCCGATGAGCATAAGCACTATTTTAAGTTCACAGGCGTGGGCGGATTGGTTGTTATTTTCGCTTCAGAAGACATATAGACAGGCGGCGAGCATAATGCGATGGATTTTTTAGCGATCGATTGAGTCGGTTTCTGCGGCGGGCTTTGGCTGGGATGCAAATGCGGTGTTTAAACAGTCCGGCACACGCCTAGCGCTATCGGGAATATCTTCATGCTTTAATGAATGTGTACTCGGAAATTAAGTCCGCTTGTTTTGTACACAATCGTAGGTTGCATAAAAAACTACCCACCGCAGTTACATCGATACATTTTTGATATCGATACCTAGGTACCCCTACTCTATATAAGATACGTAAGGTAAGGTAACCTATAAGTTTCTACAATCATACAAAGTTTAATGAAACTTCCATGGGCTTTTCAAGCCCGCTTCCATCTTAGACTGCCACCACCCCATTTCCATCATTTAGGTACCACCTTCCCCCCTAAACAATGAGCTAAAAAGCCCTAAAAGCGCCGGGGCAATTAGGTGTCAATTGTCTTGTGTGGCACAACTCGAAAAAGGCTCTCAGCTGAATAATTTGCCGTATCTAGAAAGTTAGAGTCTTCTACATAGTTCTAAGTAAGTAACAAAAGGGTTTTAGTAAAAATGAATATTATGTAAGTCCTACCAACGAAAAGGTAGGTAACCACGAAATATAAATAGGTATGTACTTACGTAATGCTAATAACTTCCCCGAATTATTACGTAGGTAAATAATTCAGGAAAATTATTAGCATGACTTTGACAAAACCTCTAAGTAGGTAAGTTACTGGAATGGCGACCCGACCCTGCATTGGAAAACTCAGCATTGAAAATACCCCCAACTCTACATGAATGGATCAAGTTGACAGCAGCATATCAAGAACATGTTCTGTGGAAAACCTTGCAAAAGACCTAAGTGGGTACCAATGTCTATATTTTAGTTTGCTAGAGGCTTCTTGCTGTAATGGGTACGTTAAGGGCACTATACGTGGCCCAAACAACCTCATTATTTCGAACTGACAATATTAAATGAATACAAGTGAAAAACTTAACTCCAGAAGATCTAAAGCGCCGGGCAAATCACGTCGCTTACGCGTTACTCCGAGAAGGTTTCTGCGATTTTTCTAAATTTCATAATCAAACTAGCTTATTCCTGTTACGGTATTGTATTAGTCTGTGTAATATCCTAACGTCATCTGTCACTTGTCACATACTTGTTACTTGTCACCTATCGCTGTCTTGATACAATGTCTGTCTGTGTCGTGTGAATGGAAATAAAATCAAATCCAAGAGCATCCATCTTTTATTTGTAACACACCAATGAAATATGGTGCCAGAACAGGGATCACAATAAAGAAAAACAATGCAGGACGAAGATTTTGTGAACACAAAGCCTAGAAGACCACCAGGTCACAGCGAGTCGTCAACCAGCCACGCCATGACGCCATTGCCAGTAGGCATGACCCTGCCGCCGTTCATCGTTGAAGGTAACAACGTCCCATTGCTATGGAAAAAATGGCTCACACGACTGAAAGTCTATTTAAAGGCAAATAATTTAGATGAAGCCGAAGATGCACGTAAAACAGCCATTCTCTTGCAATTCATCGGATCAGATTGTCTGGAAATTTTTTACTCATTTGACCTAGATATCGAAAAAGTTAGTTTTGGCGATCTCTGTAACAAATTTACACAGTATTTCACTCCGAAAATAAACGTCACGATAGAAAGGCATAAATTATTTAGCAGGAAACAACTACCAAATGAATCTATAGACACCTATGTCACGGATCTAAAAAATTTAAGTCACACTTGTGAATTTGGTGACATACGTGAAAGCTTGCTCAGAGACATATTTAGCTGGAACTGCAACAACACTTACTATAAAGAAAGGATTCTAATTGAAAAACCGAACACCCTAGAGGAGGCAATAAACATAGCCAAGCGCTGTGAGTCTACTAAACAACAAGCAAAAGCATTGGAAGACGCATCATTACATTTCATAGGACGCGTGTCAAGATCACCAAGTCGCAGAGACTCTTCCCATAGAAACAGGTCCAGACACCAGTCACAGCAAACACGTCAACGCACACCATCAACGTCAAGTCAGAGGAATACATCATGTGGTCGGTGCGGTCAGGTACATAGATTCAAGTGCCCAGCTCAAGGTGTCAAGTGCAGAAAGTGTAATAAGTCCAATCATTTCGCTCAGTTTTGCCGTTCACATCAAGTAAAAGTAGTCAATTGTGAAAATCAGTCTGTAAATAATGAATCTTTGTTTTATGTTGGTTCTGTCTACTGTATACAGGATGATAAGTCTAATTTGTCAAAACCTTGGAATATTGATCTATGTATAAACCAAATACAGGTAAATTTTTTATTAGACACTGGAGCAGACACAAATATTCTATCCATTCACACATACAACTCATTAAATCTGCCACTTTCCAACATACACAAAAGTAAGAACACACTTTCTACATACAGTGGAGAAATTATCCCTCTGGTAGGTCAATGCAATTTGTCAGTGATTCATAAAAATAAGTCATATACAGTTAACTTTCATATTGTCGACATGAAAAGTCAAAATATTATAGGTAGGGATACCTGTAAAACTTTAAATTTAGTAAGAAAAATTAATAGTGTTTCTTTCCAGAATTTAACATGTCAAGATATAGTTGATACAAATAAGGACTTGTTTGAAGGTTTAGGTTGTCTAACAGATTTTCAATGCGAACTAACCTTGAAGCCTAATGCAACTCCATCTATAGAGGCATGCAGAAGGGTTCCATTCCGTCTTCATCAACCACTAAAACAAGAGCTAGAATCTATGGAAAAAAGTGGAGTCATACAACGAGTTGAAGAGCCTACTGAATGGGTAAGCGCTCTAGTCTTAACCTCAAAAAAGAATGGTAAATTACGTCTGTGCATTGATCCTAGAAAGCTAAATCAGTCAATTTTAAGATCACATTTCCAATTTCCAACCTTAGATGAAATTAAATCTAGTCTTGCTGGAGCTCAGTATTTTTCAACATTAGATGCCAATAAAGGCTATTGGATGCTCAAGTTGTCAGAAGCTTCTTCTAAGCTCTGTACATTTATTACACCTTTTGGACGATATAGATTCACTAGGTTACCCTTTGGTATTAATGCAGCTCCAGAAATATTTCATAGAGAAATGATAAAAAGATTTGGTGATATTGAAGGTGTTAAAATTATGATGGATGATTTTCTTATTTATGGTAGAACTGTAGAAGAACATAATCAACGGTTACAAAAAGTCTTAGAAAGAGCACGTCAAATTAATGTAAAATTTAACAAAGAAAAGTCTGTGTTTTGTCAAAAAGAAGTCAAATATTTAGGCCATATATTTAGTGAAGAAGGTGTACAAGTTGATAAGTCTAGAGTAAAAGCTATTTGTAACATGCCAAGTCCTAAAAATATAACAGATCTTCAAAGATTCCTAGGTATGGTCAATTATCTTAGTCCATTTATTAAAAATTTGTCACAGCAAATAAGTCATTTGCGAGCACTTTTATCAAAAAATACTGAATGGTATTGGTCAGAGCACCATGAGTCTCAATTTAATAATATTAAAAAAGTTATTTGTTCAACACCTGTCTTAACATACTATGACCCTAAAAAGGAAATAATTTTATCTGTAGACGCATCGAAGGATGCCATGGGTGCAGTGTTATCCCATGACAAGCAACCCATTGCATATGCATCTGCTTCTCTAAGTAAAATACAACAGTCCTACTCGCAGATCGAGAAAGAACTACTAGCTGTCCTCTTTGGTTGTACTAAGTACCACCAATACATATATGGTCATAACATAACAGTGGAGACAGACCACAAACCTCTCATAACTCTTTTCAAAAAAGCTCTATATGACATTCCCCCAAGATTGCAAAGAATCATGCTTAGACTGCAGCCGTATGATCTAACTGTTGTATACAAGCCTGGTCGTTACTTATATATTGCAGATACTTTGTCTAGAGCAGCATTAAGTGAAACTTGTTTGTCAGAAGTTGATCAAGATATAGATTTACATGTTAATATAATAATGTCTAATTTGTCAGTCAGTCCAGAGAAATTAAAAGAAATTCAAGAGTCTACAGTCCAAGATCAAACATTAAGTCAAATAATTCAATATTGTCACAACGGATGGCCTGAACATAAGCGTTCAGTTAGTCAGTCAGTCAAATCTTATTATAGTCTCAAAGATCAAATATATGTCATTGATAACGTTGTCTTCAAATCTAACTGCATTATAATCCCAGAGTCAATGAGAGAGTATATATTAAAACTAATTCATTCTGCCCATCAAGGTATAAACAGCTCAATCCGTCTAGCAAAAACTACAGTCTTTTGGCCAAATATGCAAAATGACATAGAAAAATATATAGGTCAATGTAACATTTGTCTATCTTACCGTCGAAATAATAGTAAAGAACCAATTATGCAACATGAGTATGAAAACATACCATGGTACAAAATTGGTATAGATATTTTTGAATTTGAACGAACTAAATACTTAATGGTAGTTGACTATTATTCAAAGTATATAGAACTTGCCAAGTTAACATCAGGCTATTCAGCTAGCCAAGTAATTACACATTTAAAGTCAATATTGGCCCGTCATGGAATTTGCAGGATTGCAATAACAGACAATGGCCCCCCGTTTAATAGCAAAGAGTTTAAGTTATTCACTCAAGAATGGGACATAGAACACATAACTTCTAGTCCATACTTAAGTAGATCAAATGGTTTAGTTGAAAGGACTATTGGAACTATAAAAAATATGTTAATTAAGTGTAAAACTGACAAATCTGATATGTATTTAGCATTACTTTTGTACAGAAATACCCCTAAACAAAGTCAATATTCACCAGCAGAGCTGTGTATGTCTAGACAACTGCGTACAGTAGTTCCTACTGGAAAAGAAAACTTGCTACCTAAGCTTTGTGATATGAATAAAATAAAGAAATTAAATGAAAAACAAAAGTCATACACAAAATTTTATTATAATAAACATACAAAAATGCTTAAACCATTACATGTAGGTGATAAAATCTTATTTAAACACAAACCTGAACACAAAAAATGGGTTCCTGGAGTTATTATCCAGATAGGTCCTGAACCTAGAAGTTATCTAATAAATAGTGAACTAGGACAGTTTAGGAGAAACCGTCAGTTTATCATTAAACAGTCAGTACACACATAATATCATTTTCCACAGCACACAACACAGTCAGTATACCTATAAAGATGTAAACAAAATGAAATTGTTATTTGTTAGTAAGTTTGTTAGTATTTCAATTATTTAAAGATGTAAACAAAATGTTAGTATTTCAATTATTTTTCAGGAAAGGTAAAGGTTCAAAAAACAAATGTCAATTTTAGTAGTAGTCTGTCAATGTATCGAGAAAGGCAAAGGTTGTAAACCATGCAGCCTGGATAGTCATAAGTGATTTTCTTGTGGTGTTATAATAAATAATGTTGTACTTGTACTATGTATGTATATACTTGTGTTTATAAAATATAAAAAATCTGTCGTTGTCATAATAATAAAATTGTTAACAGTAAGTACCTAGTGTAAAAAAAAAAAAAGGGAGATGTTACGGTATTGTATTAGTCTGTGTAATATCCTAACGTCATCTGTCACTTGTCACATACTTGTTACTTGTCACCTATCGCTGTCTTGATACAATGTCTGTCTGTGTCGTGTGAATGGAAATAAAATCAAATCCAAGAGCATCCATCTTTTATTTGTAACACACCAATGAAATAATTCCTGCAACTTCGTCCGCGTGGACTGAACGAAAACACCTATTTTGAGTTGAATTTTCTAGATTACTTTCTTAGCGGATGTCAAAGTTTAAGCTATCTGCACGCCTTTCAGTCCGATCCGTCCAGTAGTTTAAGCAATGCGTTGATAGATCAGTCAGTCAGTCAGCATTTCCTTTTGTACCTATATTTAAACTAAAGAAAAACGGACTATAGTAGTGTGATCTTTATGGGTTAAAACGTTGATCTATGCAAAAATTCTTACGAAACCTTTCGCTTGTGAGGCACATTCAGCAGGGCACGCTTCCTATGGCACCAATACAAAGTGGGGTCAAAATTAAACGGGAAAGTGTGACGGTTGGTAGATGGTTTATATACCAAAATTGTTGCGAAATTATTTAAAAACCATTGCCCACCCAGATCTAAATCACAATGGCCTATAATTCGTATCGGCGTCCCACGCCGGTGTCGGCCGGTTCGACACATTCAATTAAAGAAAACCCGAATATTTATTTGTATTTACTTCTCGACACAATATATCCACTCTCAAATGCATTTTGATCACACTTTTTTACTCCTTTTTACAAACACTTCTGCAGTAGGTATCAACTTTTATGTGAATTCTTTAGGTACAACCATAATGTTGCCAAATGTAAAGTGAGTTTTTTTTATATTTTTCACGTAAAATTTACGTGCAAATGGAATCAAATATCAGCAACTTTAGAGCTTTTTTAACGACAGCTTAAGGTCTAAATAAGTACCTATACTTAGGGAGGTACCTTCACGTGAGCATAAGGAGAAAAAATCACTATGGTGTTTGAAGATGGTAAAGAAGGAATACATTGATAGGATATTAGATTGATAGAATCAATGGGTTATGAAATTACAAAATTGAACCCATAAGCACAGTTAAGTAAGTAAGTACCTGAGTACTTACTTTTAGTACTTACTTACAATCAAGTAGAAAAGGAGGCTTTTAACTACCTGTTAATTCCTTACTTTTTCTTCCTTTTTTGACGACTTGTCTGGCGCAGTGGTGTCTTCGTTTCGATCCTGGGTTCGAGTCCCGGCAGGGGAAATTTGGAATTTTATAAATTCCTCTGGTCTGGTCTGGTGGGAGGCTTCGGCCCTGGCTAGTTACCACCATACCGGCAAAGTCGTGCCGCCAAGCGATTCAGCATTCCGGTACGATGCTGTATAGAAACCCAAGGGGTTTAATAAAACTACCATAGGTATTACCCCTTCCAGGTTATCCCGCTTCCATCTTAGACTGCATCATCACTTACCACCAGGTGAGATTGCAGTTTGCAGTCAAGGGCTAACTTGTATCTGAATAAAAAAACTATTAATTCAATATCGCCGTCAAATAGGTATTTCTCATATGTATGTATTAAATAAAGACCTTGCATATTATATGTTTTATTATCTCTAATCAAACCTTTACATAATGTATCAAACACAATGTGTTTCTGGGACAATAGTGCGTCTAACAACGGTGGGCTGGTCATATCGCTTACATATCTTAATTAGGCCTCACAACGTGGCCATCGAGTCCTTTTCTTTTTTATTATACATCCGCCCGCCTGTACGACCGTGACGAATATTTGTATAGACGGACAAACTGAATTATCTATGAGGGAACCTGTTAACAGCCTATCGGGTGGGAGTAAAGACCAAAATTGGTGTATCGAACGGCAATATGCGTTGGCGATCGAAGAGATGAGACGATAATAATTAGAAGGAATACTGACGAGCTTGTTCGATTTTCCATATCGATCTGTAGATATAGGTGTATAACAATAAATAGCTACCTACCGCACAGCCTTGAATTTTCAATTTTGGTAAGCCTACTAGGCCAGGTAGCACTAGTAGGTAAGTAGTCTGTAACTCTATGAGTAGGTAATATCTATTATTTAGAGTTTACTAGCCGATGCCCGCGACTTCGCCCGCGTGGATTTAGGTTATTCGAAATCCCGTAGGAATTCTTTGATTTTTCGGGATAAAAAGTAGCCTATGTGCTAATCTAGGATATTATCTATCTCCATTCCAAATTTCAGCCAAATCCGTCAAGTAGTTTTTGCGTGAAGGAGTAACAAACATACACACACACACACACACACACACACACATACAAACTTTCGCCTTTATAATATTAGTGTGATGTATATTCTATTATCTATGTAATCATTATTAACAGGGCTCTCTCCGTCACTCGCTTCATACAATCGTAGTTCCAATTTCATTTGTATATTAAGCAATCAAAGTTCATGAAATTTTGCAGACATATTCTAGAAACTAATATCTGTGTCTGTGGTGTTTTAGATTTTTCTAAAAATATGTAGTTTTAAAATTACAGGGGCTCAAAGATTTGTATGTAAATTTTTAAGACCGCGTAACTTTGAAACCGAATATTTTAACAGAATTCTGGAAAACCACAGACATAGATATTAGTTTCTAGAATATGTCTGCAAAATTTCATGGACTTTGGTTGCTTAATATTCAAATGAAATTGGAACTACGTTTGTATGAAGCGAGTGACGGAGAGACCCCTCTTAAAGCTCACGAAGTTCCATCCCACCGCTGACGTCGAAGCACAAGGGACCGGCAACACCTTCTCTACTTACCTATACCTGCTTCAAGGTACCTACAATACTTTTTAACCCCCGACCCAAAAAGAGGGGTGTTATAAGTTTAACGTATCTGTGTATCTGTGTGTCTGTGTATCTGTGTATCTGTGTATCTGTGTATCTGTGTATCTGTCTGTGGCATCGTAGCGCCTAAACGAATGAACCGATTTTAATTTAGTTTTTTTTGTTTGAAAGGTGGCTTGATCGAGAGTGTTCTTAGCTATAATCTAAAAAAATTGGTTCAGCCGTTTAAGAGTTATCAGCTCTTTTCTAGTTTTCTTGTAGAAAAGAAGGTTAGATAACCCTTAGGTTCATAATATTATGTCAATAGACAAATGTCAAGCTGTCAAGATGGACGTTGCCTAAATACATAATTATTTATTTGAAAATGATGTTTTGGAAAACTCAAATAGTTTGGATCGTCGGGGGTGTTATAAATTTTTAATTTACACTTGTTAGAAAATTAATTGCTAGGGCATAAAGGAGGTTTCATATAATACAATTAAACAATCTACTCGTATCTATTACGTATTTGTTACATGTCACCTACAAATCCGTCTACCTAAGAGATACAAAAAATGATTAGGTAATCATCACAAATTACATTAGCCAATACTCAATACCGACGCACGAAATTGGTTCCCCATAATTAGTAGTTTAATTTACATACCAATTAATATAATTTAAAGCTCACACAACTCATCTAGCACATTACGAATGCAGACAGATTTGTGCGTTCACCCTTAACATTGCACATCCTACTGAATTAGACATTACGCCACACTAATGTAATCTTAATTGTTTAGTCAATAAAAGTTATATTGCCTTGGCATAGCTTGTCAAAGACCTACTGTGAGTCTAGGCAGTCATAAAATCTGAAACGTGAGAAACCCTGCCGAGTTCTTATAAAATAAGTGCCCCTGTGCATATCTTTATTTGCTTAGCTGTTGTTTTATTAATAAAATGCACCTGTATATATGTCTACATTTAAGCGTTTCTTTTCCTACACAGACTTAGATATAGTTTAGCTAGTTTTTACTCGCGATTTCGTCCGTATAGAGTTAAGTTGGCCAACTGATTGATTAATTTAGAAAATTAATCGCTAAGAGCTTATTTATTGTTTCTTGATTGCTGTTTTATTTCTCGTCACGACAAATTTTGGTACAAAACAAGTTGTTAATAATTAAAAAGTTCCAAAACACGACTGCCCAGCAATATCTATCGATTTTTAAAAAAAAGTCTTTAACTCGGGATGATATTCCTAAGGATACTAACGACACGTCAAAAATCTGTTCAGCAATTTAAAAGTTATGGTGAAATAAAGAAACACACATGCCTATCTACTTATACACCCTGAAAAACAATACACTCCTTTTTTGGGCAATCGTATAGGTACCTAACCTACCTACCTAACAAATGTGTTTTTCCTATAACAGCGCGTCGCGTTGACCGTTCCTACAGTCAGTATTTCTTTGTTGACCGTCTTTAAGTCAGTATTTCTTTATTTTAGTTTAGTTTTAAAGCAAATGTCCTTAGTCTTACACATAAATCAATAAAATCAATTTGTCACGACGATAAATTGCATCAATTAAGTAATTTGATCACAAGGTAACATGTGGGTTGGCAACTTAGCACTTTAGATACGGTATTGGAGTCACGCAGGCTGAGTCGCTTAATTTTTTTATGAATTCGTAACATAAAAAATCAATTAGATGCTTTATTGTTCCTTGTGTACTTCAAGTGTTATCTTAATAGGTATATTACCTACTTAATGATAACTGATTTAATAGGAAATTGATGATTGCATACCTACCTTGCTTGGAATTTTCCAGTAGGTGTGTCGGTAGGTAACCTATGCATGTGGGTATAGTTAGTAGATAGTAGTAGAAAAGTAGTTGAAGATTATTACATTTTAAAGAGGTTGTAAATCGTCATAGTCTAGCCCTAGATATATAAATAAATACCTTTATAAATGCCTACCAAATGAAGTTTGTAGGTAGGTACCTATGGTCCTAAGTAGATATGAGTTATTAATCTAGGGTTAGATACAATGCATTAGGGGACTGGGACGGAGAAGAATGTCGTGGCTGAAGAACACCAGTGCAGTGGTTCAATAAAGCACCCAATCACTACTAGGAACTTAAGAGCTGCTGTGACAAAAGATTGAATCGAAAACATGTTCGCAAATCTTTGATAGAAGAAACACCCTAAGAAGAAGAAGATGGTATCCCTACTCTTTCAAAAATCCAGATAAGTAAAAGGTGTCAGAAGAAAAAAAAAGGTTTTCAAAACATCCCTGAAGCTGCTGCAATAAATGTCTGAAAAAGAAATTAGCATAAGGCACATACTCTCGCTTTCATCATCGCTCATCGCTTTTTATTAAAGTATTCAAATCTTCAGCATAGATACAAGTTTCAACTAGGTACATAATATTTATGTTCCCAACGAAGATAGATACAAAGGTAGTTAGTTCTTTTAGTTTAAAGCCTGTTTCAGATCGGACACGTTTCAGTCTGTCCGTCGCCTCGGGCGTAGCGTGGGAACTCGATGCACCGCTCGCTGCAGTACCAGGTAGGTAGGTAGGTATAGTCTATAACCACTCGCCATAATATAAGCACTTACCTAGGTATTACATGCCTACTTACATAGTTAAAGGTATTCGACCTTAGGTATTACTTACGTAGGTATGTGTTATGTAAGTATACCTAGCTCCTTTATCGTGGAAAATTTTAAAATATATAGGTAAGTAAGTCAATGACATTGAAGTAAGTAAACACCTCTGAAATTTGAAGTTGGTGTAAAACTTAGTTTTATGCTGATAAAAATGGTCAAATTAGTATCTCAAAAAGGAATCCTACTATTTAAAATACCCTGAAATATTTGATCAGCTTCCCCATACCAAAAAGTTTTAAAAAGCAAACGATGCGATGGGGATAGATAATCTACTTATTAGAATCACTGCAGGCTTCAGCAGACTTCAGGGGTTTTCGGCAAAAGTGTTAGAGGAACATGTTACTATGTTTTTTTGAGATAAGAAAGGTTATCTAGCTGAAAAACTTTGTGACCTACCCCAAGTATCAATATTTGGTTTACGTACCTACCTTATAGTTTTCGAGCCTCGAAGTTTTAAGTATCAATAAGTAAAGAAAGTCGTTTATTTAATCTCATATTGTAGCTTATCATCATCAATTTGCGTTTCAAAGTCCTTTGGTAAAACATCTTCTTAGCGCGATTTAACAATAGGATCCGTAGATATAATAGCTTTGTATGGCTCTACCTATTAGAATACAGCGTTGAAGTAGAAGATATACTACCTATTTCTAACACAAGTCCTACCGTAGACAACTTTCTTCCGCTGTAGGTACTTACACAAGTAAGAAATTATTACTATTGTACGGGTACTCTACAAGAGTGGAGATGAATGGTCGCTATATAAATTGTTCACAATAAGTTGTTCCTATTCTATTATACAGGCGGTTCGCTTTACGGACGTCAATATAAAGGGGGTATAAATAAGCGCGCGCGTCATGTTCACCGACCACGTCAGTGTATGCCGTTATGCCAGTATATTATACTCTGTCTTGCTTTTATGGCTCAAGCATACACTATGCAGACTTCTCAGTTCGCTTACTGAAGACAATATCTTCATAATCTGGAGTCCATGCAGACTAATCCCCTTGTACAGGTAAGGAGGTAGGTATTGAATAAAAATAAAAATAAATCTATAAAATTTTGCAAGAGAGAGCGCTCTATGTTAGCTCCAAAACTGGCAGCAGCGAAAAGTAGTCTTTACTATACGATGGGCCAGCTTAATGAATTCTGGCGTTATATTGTGTGGTATTGCAAATAATGATGTATCAGGCTGGTTTACAGAAAGGATCAATGGATGATGAATGCTGAAACTTTGTGCGATGGGTTATATCTAACTATCAAAATTGACATTTAAATAACCCACCAAAAACATTTCATGTAAAATGTTGCCAAGACTCACAAGTTCATAATGTTTTCACTGTTAAAAAGTTATGAGATCTCTAGTAGAGCCAAGCCCCTAGCTGAGCTTAGATTTGTGCTGGTCATGGGAGCTATCCCAAGTCCAAAGTATATAGCTTTTAAATGCTCGTGACTATATCACATTTATAACAATAAATAACAAATAACTCTACTTACAAGCTCTGATTCAACAAACTCTATATTTTGGTTAAAAAAGTACGGTTTGGCCGTTTACAGTTCGTGGATTTTTTATCTGAAATGACATAGGTATATAGCTTCTGCGACCATCACGAAGTACAATACAAATTAGTAATTGTCGAACAAACTATTCCTTATGGCCTTAAAATATGTTACGACTTATGTCATGTAATAGTTTCACGAACATTTTTTTTATCAGTTGCTGAGTAGGTAGTCTACTGTTTACCAGATGAACCGTTGCAGCTTCAACAGGGAGAGACGAGGGAGTCGAAAGTTCTGCCAGGGGTTTAACTCTAGTGCTCGACGAAGTCTATACAAATAACTAAAGGCACCATTGATGATCCTGGACCTCGGAACGAATTGATGAATCCACGTTTACTTTGTGCGATGTTAGAAATTAGGCACCTCATCTTCGCCGTTCAATGTTGTAGGTGTATTTTGTCTTAGTCTTACTTGAGAGGAAGCATCATTATCAATCGTTGTAGTAGGTATAATAGCACTAATCATAGATATAAAAATATTTCTAACTCTATGGTTGTAATTTTCAAAGAAAACGTATGTACCACTTTCGGCAGAAATCAAAAGTCTTCTCAGCCTTTCTAAGGACAAAATCAGTGAAGCAGTTTACTGGTATTGGTAGCGTCACTCCCAGACATTCGAGGTCACTTCGGAAGTCCACGACCGCCCAAGTTGCAAATAAGCTCAAGGAATGAGGGTATTAGGTATGCAATATGCATTTACCTTTCCGCTTCGTTTCACCTTCCGCCTTCAATAAAGTTCCAATGCAAACAAGTTAGACTTTCTAAAATGCTAATGGATGCCGTATGTATGCTTACCTACTGTACAAGCTCACACATGGTATAAGGTGCATAATACAGGTTCACCTAGCTACCCAAAGCTGAAAAAGCGGTGAGAGCCTATAGTGGTTAAAATGTCGTCGACGACCTCTATTCAGGAGGTCGGAGATTCGATCCCAGACCCATACCTCTTACTTTTCCTAGCTACTTATTCGATTTTTAAGAAATAATAAACATCATGAGGAAACCTGCATGTATGAGAGTTCTTCATAATGCTCTCAAGGTGTGTGAAGTCTGCCAATCTGCTCTGAGGCAGCGAGGTGGACTATGACCTTTTTTTTATTCACTATAGGTAAACGCTTGACCACACACCTGATGGAAAGTGATGATGTGGTCTAAGATGGGACGCGTTTATGACCTTCCCATACTGAAAGGACCCTTCTCAGTCTGAGAGGAGACTCTTGCTCAGTAGTGAACCGGTGATGAGTTGATGATGATGATGATGAATAAATAGGGAGGAAGTCTTTCGCATTGAGGCACAGCTGGTATACCTACCTAACCTACCTATGCCTCAATGGAACTTGATAACTTATTTGCGATGCATATCATGACGCAGTTTCTTCACTGGTATAGGTACTTAGCTTTAATCGGTTGTTTAGGTAGACTACGATAGCTTTCCCATTTTCAAGAAAATTTATGTAATGTTTAACTTTTATTTTGTATTTTTTTAAGCGGTGATCTGAAAAGCTTCTTGAACACTAAACGTATTATTCGAGTTCTGTACCCGAAGTCCGTCCGTCTGTCCGTTTGTCAGCGGGCTGTACCTCATGAACGTTATAGTTAAAGTTTTCACTCAGTGCGTACCTATTTCTATTACCGCTATAACAACAAATAATAAAAATTTCATAACGGCAGCCATGCAAATAAAAAAAAAAGTAGGTACATACTACATACCTACTGAGTGTTATACTTTCCTAGTGTAAAAGGGTAAGAAATTCAATAAATTATAATTTTTCGCATAGGTACGGACCCCTTCGTTTGCGAGTCCGACTCGCACTTGCCCGGTTTTTACAATCAATGGGTCTGTGCCATATTTATCATCTAAGCTATAGACTCAAAGAGGCACCCTATCGTTTTCCGCAATATTCCTAGAAAAGTATTGATTCTTTGAGTATTAAATGGTTTGTTTCATATTATCTGTATGCCTTGTAACTAACTTTGTCGGTCGCAAACAATGACTTCCTGTGTGGTTGGGCAAACGTTTTCCGTTGTTGGAGGTACTTACCTTAGGTAGGTATATCCTCCAAGTGCATACATACAGACATACATACATAGTTACACTTAGTATACTTACACGTATATTATATACTTGTTTATTTCACTAAGTGAGCTCTTTTTGCTAGGTTTCTAAATCCATACCCATACTGTACTTAAGTGTACTTGTACTTAATACCCCCGACAAGTGAAAGATACAGTAACTAGAAAAGAGCTAATAACTTTCAAACGGCTGAACCAATTTTCTTGAATTAGGTATAGCTAAGAACACTCTCGATCAAGCCACCTTTCAAACAAAGAAACTAAATTAAAATCGGTTCATTAGTTTAGCAGCTACGATGCCACAGAAAGATACACAGATACACACGTCAAACTTATAACACCCCTCTTTTTGGGTCGGGGGTTAAAAATGTACCTATCTGTCTGCTAGCTTTTCACAGCCTATCAGTTGAACCTATTTTGGCGATGCGTCCGGATGAAGGATAGGTAATATTATGACGTGATTGTATAGGTTCAAAATTTTCTACGGGATTTTTAAAACCTATACTTACGTAGATATAGCGGGCATAACTATTCGGTACACAAATAGGCTGCATCGTGGAGATGGGCATAGGACACCTTTTATCCTGAAAAATCAAAGAGTTCCCACGGGATTTTTAAAAACTAAATCCACGCGAATGTATAATCTAGTCAAAGTACACTAAAACATAAAGAAATTATGTACCTAAGTAATTAAGAAAACGAAAGCAATCTGGTTATTAGATTTATTTGGTTTTCAGGGAATTTTTCATAGGCAAAATTGCTTTTGAACGTGAAAAAGATTGTGGAATTCTCCTTTATGCTTATTGTTGTTTTCTTCGAAAATGAAATCAGCTAATTTATCAACGAAATATTGATATTAAACACGAACTCAATCCAACTTATCACTAATATCCAAATAATTATGTAGATGTAGATGCAACGGATCGAATTACAGTCCGTTGAGGTGTTTTGAAATTACCTAAAAGTGTTTATTTAAATCTTAAAGCTGTTATTTGTAGCGCATTATTACGAAATTGGCAAACAACAATTTATTTTTTATCGACATAATTTACCTACCTTACTTTTAAAGAGTCATGGAATGTTTTCATAAGGCCGAAATTAATGTTTGGATAAAAAAAATTATAATTATCATAAAAGCAAGTGTTTTTAGGATGCCGTAGTAAAACAAGAAACTCTTGTAGTTTCATAATATAGTCTAAGTAAGTATTTCTGTCTGTGTGTCACCAAAATTTTAAAAATAAAAAACTATGAGTGTAAACTTGAAATTCACTACTATTAATTTAGAATAGAAAACTCTTACCACTACACAAAGACGTATTCAAACGAACAAAAATCAGGCTATCTAAATATGTAGGTACTTATATACTTATCTCCTGAAAATAAAATGCGAGAGTCAAAAAAAATATTCTTCCTTGAATTTTAAAAACATTACTAGGAGGCTAACGATAATATACCATAGACATGTTACGATATAATTCGTGCTCAGCGATGAGTGGACAGAAATAAAAACGCATGAGCGTAGAAGAGTTCTACAATTTTGAACCAAGTAGGCCTAAGTAGTTTTAAAGTCTTCACTTTAGAAACTTATTCAACATTATAGCTACTTTTTTTTACATATACATTATCATCGGAGAAGGCTTAAACCCTAATTCGCACGAGCGTTAAAAAAGCGTTGCGTTAAAACCCGGCGTTGCGCTCACAATAAGTAGGTACAGAGTGCGCGTTAAAAAAGCGTTGACGTGTGAACAAATACTTGGGAATGCATATTTTGTTCTATTTTGAACGCTTTTTTAACGGACATTAAAAAAGCTCTCGTGCGAATGAGGCCTTAAGCAGGCAGCATTTTAAAGCTTGAAACCTCACAGCTAAAAACAAACAAATTCGCATAAACCTATTTTTTATGTGGCAACAAGTCGATTCTTGCATCGATACCCAGAAAACAAATAACCTGGCCTTGTCCTTACTTCGTTCTCCAATGTTATGACTTATTTGTCTCGCCCGCGTAGATTTATCGACATTCGCCAAACTAAATCGATGAAATCTGCATAATACATTCATTAAATAACCGGTAAATTGATTTTTTGGCATCTCGCTTCTTTGTGGCCAATGGAAATAGAAACATCTGGGATTAGGTTAGATAAGGAAGGAAATAAGACAACAAAAAACGTCTGTAAAACGTTCTTGGTGACATTTCAATTATAATTTATGTAAGACCGAAAAAATATATACATAATTACTAGACTTTTAGACCATATGGATATGGCAAAAGCATACTTTTAACACGTTGCGCGAAACGAAACTACTTAGGTTTTTGATGCGTGTTGAGTGACATCTTAATTCTCAACCCACGCTACAAATACATCGCAAAACTGGATATACTATCTACAAACTGCATTTACCTTTTATGCCCAATTTCCGATTTAGTGAAGTAAGTAGTATCGTAGTATTCAGTGATCAAATTAGTAAGCCAAACCAACAAATTAATCGTTGAATTTTCAAATTGAGTTCAGAAAAAACCTCAAATTGGAACAATTATTAGGTAAGTGATTTAGTGGATATATAATTTCATTTTATTGATCATAGAATCGGTACTTAATTTAGCAATAAGCAGTTATTCAGTATTTCTGCAATAAGATTAAACATGATATCTCGTTATATGTCAACTATTAGCATAATCAATGGTTATTAGTTATCATATCAGTTAATTTGGATAGCGTTTAGGACACTGGGCGCCTGTCTTTCTGGTTATGTCAAAAAACTACGATTTGATTTGCCTCAAGCGTCTTTGAGCAGCGCGTGTTACAAAAATGCTTCTGGCCTTATACTAGTCTAAGAGGAGGTGTCATAGATTAAATCTATTTTAGCAGTATACTTCCATGTTGATCAGGAATTGAAAAAAATGTTGAATTTTATTCAATGTCATTAAGTTCACTTGTCTAAATAAAATGTAACTATAATAAAAAGAAAGGACTGTCCTGTCTGTCGACTTGGTATTTAAACAAGTGTAAATTAAAAATTTATAACACCCCCGACAAGTGAAGATTATAGTAACTAGAAAAGAGCTGATAACTTTCAAACGGCTGAACCGATTTTCTTGTATTATAGCTAAGAACACTCTCGATCAAGCCACTTTTCAAACAAAAAAAACTAAATTAAAATCGGTTCATTAGTTTAGGAGCTACGATGTCACAGACACAGATACACACGTCAAACTTGTACTACTACTCGTTCGCGCTAAAGTTTGCACCTCGCTGGAATGCGGCGCCTCTCCCACTTACCCGCTCACCTCCCCGCGGCCGTCTTATCGCGTCAGTACGGTTCGCATACCGTACCCAAACGTCAGTGTGACGTAATCAACGCGAGTTGCAAACTTAGCTTGACCGAGTAGTAGGCCTATAATTACTTACCTATTGTATGTGCTTTGGCCCTAAATACTCGTATATCGGCGTGCTCATTGATGACGGACCCACGCCAGTGGGCGTGCTATCATTTTGCCTCTACAGAATGCATTACAATTTACATCACGAGTGTAACCTATCATGAAATGATAAAAACTGGTCAAGTGCGAGTCGGGCCTCGCTATTTTAGGGTTCCCTACATAATTTCCAAAAAAAATTGTTCAAAAACTCCAGATAGGCAATTAAGCCCGTTACCAGGTAATTATGAAGATTATATTTTGGGTGATAAAAAATTTTTTCTCCGAGCTAGAACATCGCAATAAACCGTGAAAGAAAACCCCAAAAAGTGTTCGTTTGTTTCGGTCACAGCTTACAAACTGTATTACAAATCGCTATTTTCAGTATTTTTTGTTTAAATATAGTAGGTAGGTATATGGTACATGATATACCCGGATTTTCTATTCCTAACTAGTTAAGTTTTTGAGATAGCTTTCGTCGCAAAAATGGTCTACAATGGACAACTTTGACGGCCCTCCATTTCCTTATTTTTTAAGATAAAAAAAAATTAAAATACATTCGCACTCTACTCAATGAGCTCTAAACAATGATATCCCACAAGTATTATGCATTAGGTATGTATGAAAAAAAAAATTCCTCCCTGAAAAATATTTTAATTGAATTTCTAATTCAATATTTGGATTAACGGTGTAGAAACACCAAATATCAAAATTTCAAGTTTGTTACTCATTTCGTTAACGAGTAGACCTGTGACACGCGGACAAATAGACAGACAGACAGACAGACGGACAGACAGACAGACGGACAGGCATCAGTGTGCCATTAATAGGGCTCCGTTGTTACCCTTTGGGTACGAAACCCTAAAAAGCACGTCTTTTTAGTATGTCCCATTTACTGCATTAAAATATGAAGCCTCACTTAGGCCTTTAATATAAAAATAAATGACAACATCAAAACACCATAAAATTTTACACCTTCAGTTTTTATGTTTTTAGTACATATTTGGGAGCTTTTGAGGCTTTTGCGTCAAAAATAAATGAGTTGGTATTACCTACTAATATTTTTTTACACTAATGCAACATTTTTTCATGCTTGAATCACCTACTGTGCTTTAAAAAAAATGCAAAGCACCACGCTTTGCGAAAAAGAGTAACAAACATACACACATACATTTGCCTTTATAATATTAGTGAGATGTCCAGCTGTAGACGTGTATCGGTTGACGATGATGATGATCATCATCATGTTGACTGTCCCTATTCATTTTGATCGCCGTCATTTTTTCTTCGCCAATTCTTTTGGCCGCCAGGTATACCTACTCGTAAGTACTTAGGTACGACAGTACTTTGATGGCTGGCATTAGGCTTGCCGATGTGTTTTCCAAGGTGGATGCTACCTAGGTATAGGATCGCTTTATAGTTTATAAGATATAAAGTTGATTAAACTTTTTAAAGCGAAGCTTTTTGACGTTTGAAAGATCTAACTCGTGAAAAGTGAAACGAACGAATGTGGTGATAAAATTAACCCTATTGGCAGGTACCTTTCAGTGTACAAGATTTGATTTCTTTTTTCTACATGATATTATCTATTATTATAGCAGTTATGAATCCTGAAAAATCTTCAGTCTATTTGATCTCTATTCACTACGTAGGTACAGTCTTCAGCTGCTGTAAGTAAGCCTGTAACCCTAAAATGTTCAGTCAATTCGACTTCTATGTAGGTATATAGTACCTATCAGTCTTCAATTCTAAGAACTTTATAGTTTATACCACCTACTTACCTACCGGATGCCCCTAAATTTTTGATACGTTACTACTTATCTACTCATAGAACACAGCAATCAGTATAGCTAATCATTTATCATTTCACCTATGTTTAATCAGCAATAGGTAAGGTGTGTTAGGCGTAGCACGACTAGCGACTCATTGAAAAGTGATTCATTGATTGTAGTTTTTAAAACGCCTATAGATAAAAGATACTTTATGGCCACAGAATAAAAAATATCCAGTAGGTAGGCAGGTAGCATGACTTCATTGTTTTATAGAAAAAATCTTATTTTCCTTTTCCATGGAGTGATGTCAGAGGTTTTTACTACTTTTATTAGACGGGTAGGTAGAGTCATTAAACTGATACAAAAGCTCTAATGAACAGAATATATTATGAACTAAGTAGGTAGGTATAGTAATTTACGAAACAATCGTAAAATAAAAAAATGTTTTTTTACACACAGCCACCTCGCTAATGTCTAATATCTACATATTAAATTCTTCAATTTAAAAAATCCAAAAATATTATATCGAGGCAGAGAAAAAAGAAAGCACAATACCACGTCCTCTCGTGTGCTTTCTGTGCAAGGGATCTACATTCATATACTCATAACCCTTTCTTGCTGTAAATTGCATCAATGTTTTTTGCCACACAGATAGTTAAAATTAATTTGTCAAGAACTTAATTGGTATGTCTGAATTATCTGCTAGTTTATATGGTTTTTAAAAAAACAGGGACTAAAAAACTGACATATTGATACAGTTATCAAAATATTCGAACAGAGCCGCGGTTCGGGCTAGTATGTGTAACAGACTTGTGTGGCAGGCGGTCAGCGGATTGTCTCAATGTGTCAGCACCGTAAATAACAGCATCGTTGGACGTCATTTGCATTTTTATTGTCGCCTGCATCATACGGAATGGATAAAGGCTGTAATTTAATCGCCGGCCCGCAAAATTGAATTATTTATTATTCGATACGTTTGTAAAACACAATTATTCGGCGGCCGAATGTCATCTGTCGATGTCTTTTTTGGTATCAGTCCGAATCGGTCGGTCCTGTAAATTCACATATTTAAAGCTAAAAAAATTGCTATCATACTTTCCTGATTTCTTTTACAAGCAGTTGTGTCGCAGCGCTGATATTGTTCGGTCTCATTTATACGTTTTAGAGAATTTTTAAAGTTTCTCATCGCGCACTTTCCGCAGTGGTTGTTTTTTTTTTAATCACCGGTCTTAGCAAACTACACAAATGGGTAAGCCTTCTTTATTACGCTTTTTATTATAATGTTACTGAATGCTGATGGAATCCGATAACGATTTACTTTATATTTTTATTTCGCGCCGGTTATTTATTAAGAATTTTGTATTAATGCATGATTATAAAAAAGCGAAACCGACTTGTAATTTACTGGTTGTGCGTTGGACCTCGAGAATGTAGCGAGGAATTCGGTGGCAGATTGCAGATTAATAGTATTAATCATTCCCAAATATTTGCATTGAAATACCATATTCTTTTTAATTGATTCTAATGCGATAGAGACTTCTTGAGAAACGCGTTTTATATTTTATTTTTCGGTTATAATAATATTTCGGCGATATTTCACTTTCTGTTTTTATTTAAATATTTTTGCGGCTGCACATTTTTACAGTTTTATTTATTTTTTCTTGTTTTAGAATTATTTGGATTTTTCCAATCAAACATAAGTAGCATTATCCTATGTTTATTTTAAAAGATTTCGTTATCCTTTACGGACAAAGCGGTACCCGTTAGCCGATTATGTTCGTACAAGGCTCTAACTCTATTTAGTCCGTCATAGGCACGGAGCCGACGGGAAAATATCTGATAATCTTCTCAGCGTCTACCGATCTGCACTGTGGTACCGTCGCGTTCGAAATTACCGACGATTATTTGACAAGGCAACTAACTCCATATCCGAAACATTGACACAAAGACAGCGTGGTTGAATAGGCTAAAGAATTTAAGCCGCGACTGTACACGGCTCGAAAGTTCTCACAGCATCATGAGAATGCTTTTTACAATCGATATTCAAAAAAGAATAGCATCGATGTCTCTGTTGTCAACGGACGATTCTCTCGGAGATCAAGACAGCTGTAACTCGAGATCGCACTCTATACGCTGAAGTGTAAGTTTTGAAATCGTGCGGTGGTTCAATAGCCGGGTCCACACCGGACGATCCATCGCGCTCCGATCGCGCGCGGCAGCAGCGCGATCCAAAGATGCAGGCGGTGTGGACGTGCCGCGCGCGATCCATGCGCACGTATTGGAGCGCGCGCTCCCTACCTCGCGCGATCCGTGTGCGGTCGGTTTTTGTGCCAGCCTCAAAGGTGCCTCAGTTGCGTGATGCGCGCGGTGTGGACGGTTGTGTTGGTTCGCGCGATCCACCTCGCCATGGACATCTCAGAAAGTCGCCGTTTGATATCGCTTTATAAAGAATTTAAATGTTTATGGGATCCCAAAGATTCTAATTACACCAATAGAGGTGTTAGAGATGATGCTTGGTGTCAGATTTCTCGTGAAATGGGGAATAAGTCGATCGAGAACCTAAAGAAAAAAATGCGATCTCTGGCGGGAGGCTACAGAAGGGAGAAACACAGAGAGAAGCAAAGCCGTATAACTGGATCCGGTAAGAAAACAAAGCTACTTTTTATCTGTAGGTATTAAAATTATATATTTTATTATAAGTAATTACATCATAATATTTACTGTGGATTTCACGTGATTTCGCTTTTTACATTTAAGCTGTTAGAAATACACGTGGTTATTTTAATGAGTAACTTGTTTATTTCAGGTGCTCAAGATACATATAAATCAAAGTGGTTTGCGTATGATGACTTCGACTTTATGGCGGATAAAAATGAACCCGGAACCACACGCGATACATTGGAACATATTGTGAGCTATTAGTTTACTGATATTCATTTTGCCAAACTATTGTATGGTTTGTAACAAAGTGTCTTGCTAAGTGGGACCGTATTGTAGTGGCATTTTCTGTTGCTCTTCTTGGTACGACGGCCATCGGTTGTAGCGATTGTGATGGCGGTTCATTTCGCCAGCTTCCAGGTATTACATCTCCATTCTCCTGTACTGTATCAAACGTTCCTGGCGATATAAAGTTAGGATTACTGCGTAAGTAGTTATATAAATGAACCGTTGCCAGCACGACTTTAGTCGCAGTTTCTGGTTCCAAAAGCATAGGTTTACGCAGGACTCTGTAGACAGAACTAAGTACTCCAAACGCGTTTTCAACTACTCTACGTGCTCTTGACAGTCGGTAGTTGAAAATTCTTTCACAAGAACCCCTTTCCCGTGTACCATCGTATGGTTTCATAGTATAATCATTAAGCTGAAAAGCTTTATCACCTAGTATATAATAGGGTACCTCAATTTTATAGGGAACTTGCAATATCTCCGGTGGAGGAATATTTAGCTCTTTTTTTTCAAGTTTTTTATATAAATTTGTGCTTTTGAACACGCCTCCATCTGATATTCTGCCTTTAGTCCCAACATTCACATACAGGAACCTATAATTTGCATCTACTAATGCAAAAAGAACAATACTAGGAAATAATTTGTAATTATCAAAGTCGTTGCCACTATTAAAAGGCGATTGTATAGCGACGTGTTTGCCGTCCATCGCTCCTATCACGTGTGGGAAATTCCACTTATTCTCGAATTGCTGAGAAACTGTACGCCATTCTTCTTTAGTTGACGGCACCTGAAAATAAAGGAGATCTTAATTATAATATAAAGCTGAAAATAAGAATAAGCAGTAAATAGTAATAATAATTGTTGTTACAGGTAGAATCTGATACGACTGATGGGGAACTTGAAGTTAATACTACAGTGAGCGAAAACGAGAACAGTAACATTACTAGTGACACACAACCGGAGAGAGCCAACCACCACACAGATCAGAGTAGAGAGCAGAATGATCAGAATGCACAATCCAGTGTCCAAACAACAAACAAAAGAACAAAAAAAAGAAAGAAAACTACTTCTAATAATGCAGATGACATATCAGATGAAACTCTTTCAGAGGCTTTCCAACTTCTGCAACAATGTGCTCAGCCACCACAACCGGAAACTGATTCTTACATTGCTTTCGGGCAGTATATATCTACTGAATTGCGGAAATATGATGCAGTAACATTAGTTAATGTCAAAAATGCTATATGCCAAGTTATTTTTCAAGCTGACACAGGAAGATATGGGGATAGCAATTATGGATATTACACTAATTCATACCCTGGCACACCAATAGCATCCACTTCATCACAGTCCCAGTCTCTACAACCTCAAAATTATCCAGCTCCAATTCCACAGACATCACCGTCTGCTCATCTAGCCTCCAATTCATCGCAGTCCCAGTTTCTGAAACCTCAGGATTATTCACTTCCACAGTCACCACCGAATTAAATAAGTACCTACCTATATCATGTTTTCAAAAAATAATTAATAATTGTAAACATGTTACTTCTTTAAATTATGATTGTAATACACTACTTTTTTATTGAGTAATAAAGTATGGTTTTACTTACCTTTACATAATCATTTAACAGGTCAATGATGGCTTCACAAACTTCAGGAATAATTATCGATATAGACTGTTTGGAAATGCGGAACAGATACTGCAAACTGACGTACGAATCTCCAGTTGCTAAAAATCTCAATGTTAGTAATAATCTTTCCTTCACAGTAATGGCATCTCTATAATTTGTATCATTCTTTCTTAGCTTGTTATTTAATAATGAACACAATATCTCAAATTGATTAGCATTCATTCTTGCAAAATTGTGTTCAACTTTATCTGACACTAACTCTGCGTACAGCTGAGTCCCAGATTCCAAGCGATTTTTGTAAATTTGTTTCACCCAAAACCGTCGTTTTCTTTTTTGTGATTTTTTGCGCAAGCATTTAAGCAAAATAAAAGTTACTGCTGCAACGGCAAGACGCCGCCGTTGTACGTGTGACTCCATATCGTACAAGAGTTAGACTGGCTGAATCACGGATCGCCTTAGGATCGCTTGGAGCGCATATTTGGGATCGCAAGTTTCCAAGAGTGGATCGGCATAACACGATCCACGATCCACGATCCGCGATCCTGGATCGCGGATCGCGGGATCGATGGATCGTCCGGTGTGGACCCACCTAATGGTATTTTATTGTTCGGTTTGAGTATGAATTGCGTCAGCGACTAAAAAGACAAAGCATGGCGCATTGTGAAGCTAATGATGAGCCAAAACATTATTTTTAGACGAAACACGGCTAGGGTTACCATATATACCTATATAAAATTGAAAAGCCCTGACCAGAAAAATAATATTTTCATTAAATATCAAATGTCTGGTAGGTACCTACTTCATATTATGTACCTATGAAGTACCTGCCTACTTACTTGACATTTTGTCAGGAGTACACGCGAAATAATAACTACTAGCTGATGCCCGCGACTTCGTTCGCGTGGATGTAGGTTTTTTAAAAATTCCGTGGGAAATCTTTGATTTTCCGGGATAAAAAGTAGCCTATGTGCTAATCCAGGATGTAATCTATCTACATTCTAAATTTAAGCCCAATCCGTCCAGTAGTTTTTGCGTGAAGGAGTAACAAACATACACACACACACACACACTCACACATACAAACTTTCGCCTTTATAATATTAAGTGTGAAGTGTGATGTGATCTAACTACGTAAGTATTATATTACCTATTAGGCCTTTACTAATTTTCTATGCTTATAATATGGCTTACACACGTTGAATCTGTCTATAAAATAAACAATGTAAGTAAGTGCCTATAAGCTCGTGTGCTTTTCATTAGTAAGACTATATTAATTATAAAATACCAAAGAGGGGAATAGCCCTATAGAAAATAAATATACCGTTATCTTCGATAATAAATGGAATGATATACCCTAGTATTATAAATAGTTGACATAAGAAAATCACTTACGATAGTTTAAACGTTAGAAAACTAGCGTTTAAACTATCGGGAGTGATACCCACTTTAAGTATAGAATGTACCGGCTATAATTACGTATTTAAGTAGTCGATGTATTCCAACTAGTTTCGAACCCATCCGGGGTCCTTTTTAGGGGTCCGTACCTCAAAAGGAAAAACGGAACCCTTATAAGATCACTTTGTTGTCTGTCTGTCTGTCTGTCTGTCAATAAACCTACAGCGTACTTCCCGTTGACCTAGAATCATGAAATTTGGCAGGTAGGTACGTCTTATAGCACAAGTACAGGAAATTTGGGGCTACATCATTAAAAAAAAAATTAAAATGTGTTTTAATTTTCAAAGTAACATAACTATACCAAGTGGGGTGTCATATGAAAGGGCTTTTACCTGTACATTCTAAAACAGATTTTTATTTATTTTATGTATAATAGTTTTTGATTTATCGTGCAAAATGTCGAAAAAAATACCCGAGTACGAAACCCTCGTTGCGCGAGTCCGACTCGCACTTGGCCGGTTTTTTATAGGGACTCTGCTCGCTGCGCATTGCGCGGTAGAGACCCTATGAAAAAGGACCCCGGATGGGTTCGAAACTAGTTGGGATACATCGATTAAATATTATGTGAGTATAGCCGGTACATTATATGCTTAAGACATCCATTTTATTTATAAATAAGTAGGCCTAGAGTCTGTTCCCTTTCATTCCTTTTTCATTGGAAACTTACATATTTTCAAAATCCAAGACGAAATTCTGCCAATCGTCTATAAATCTTGACATGTCAGGAAAGATCCCGACGTCTGGTAACCCTAGGCACAGCTAGCCATACTGTGAGCCTTTATAAGGTCTACAGACGATCTCAGTAAAGATTATAATCCGCTTTTATGGTGCCGGTAGCTTGCTAGTTTTTTGATCCGATCGGATAAATGGACGGACAGATTTCACGAGTTCATTTATATATCTGACTATGTTTCAAGCTAAAATAGTTATACCTACTTAGCTTTAAAGTGGGCTTAACTAGGTACATACTTGTTCTATTAACTTAAAATTCTTAGCCAAAAATTCCTTCCACTTAATACACACTTTTAAAACAAAGTTTAAAAACTCAGCCCAACTCAAAAAAGAAATGAAATGCATTAAAAATTTTTGGCTGGTTGTTTATCTAGAAGTAGCTATCAACTAGTAGGTGGGTGGGCAATAAGATTAAAAAAAAAGTAGGTACGAAATGGCAAGATATAAATTAATTAAGAGCCAACGTACAAAAATACAAAGGACAAGAGATTAATAATAAAAATCAAATGTCATAAAAATGTATTTTTATTAAAATGTATGTATTTATTCTATTCATTGATTTTTAAGATTGTTACATATATATATATATATATATATTTATTTTTCTTGTCTTTAGTACCTAATTTTGTTAATCTGGAGGTGGGCGTTAACAACTGCAACACAGTTTGTACTTAACTAACGCAGTTGTTATCGTTGTTTATTTTAAGGCAATGTTAAGTGTAAATAAAGATATTTTTCATTTTTCATTTTTCATTCCATATTATTTAATTTATCAATCAATATTCATATTCATCAATAAATATTCATTCATTCGTAAAAAGAGAGTATCTACCACTTACATCGATACAGTTTCTGGCTAGTTACTTATTAATGGAAATTTTAAATTACAGTACAGTACACTTTTATGAACAGAAAAAATTATAGATAAAAATAATTTTATCAGAATGAACTTTTGCAAAGTGCTTTTGAATCGTCATGTGAGTCTACCACTGCTGGTTCAGAATGCCTTGTATAGACAAATCCCTCTCTCGCTGACATCTCGATAGCGAGATAACCAGCAAGGTGGTTGCTCTAATAATTAATTTTAATTACCTACTTATTAAAGCGTGTAATTACCTATAGCAATCCCGGGCATTGCTAGAGCTTGTTAAATCTACGTACTTTTATCATAGGTAGGTAAGTTGTTACTTACAAAATCTTCGATTGTTGTCGTCGCGTCATCGATCGACATCGTCAACCGATAAACTGTTGGACATAGATTTCTTAGGGACTTACACATGCTGTGATCTGGCATCGCCAGGATCCAGCGCCTTTCTGTGATTCGTTTGATGTCGCCTGTCCTAGTGGGGGGTCTACCAACGCTGCGCTTTCCGGTGTACGTTCGCTATTTTGGCATCCTGAGATCCCAACGCGTAGGTTCGGTTATTCGAACTGTGTGGCCCACCCATTGCCATATTATCAGCTTCGCGACCCGTTGGGTTATGTTGGTTCTTTTACGGATTTCCTTATTTCTGTGATTGTTATGCATTTTTCATGTGCGCCCTTACAGCATTAGATTTGAACATTGATTAAATTGGAACTTTGAATTTGAAAATTAGCAACGGATGTCACCCGATGTGGCCAGCCGTCATTTATTTTGTCAACAAAAGTGAATCTGACGTAGTTTCGTGTCGCCATAAAGTTACTGATTATATTATTATCGATTGTTTCTAGCCATTGTGTGCAAACATTCGATCTGTGACACCATTGGCTAAGTTCGTGCAGAGGCACTCTTCAGTCCATAATGTCGGAAAATGATAAGAAAAGACATCTAAAATCAAATTTTCATAAATATGTTTTTCTAGATGGAACAGCAATTCCATTAAAAATTGTATTTTTAAGTGAATCTTACAGATATCTGAACAAAGATTTGTAAAATTGGTTTTAAAATTAGGAAATTAGCAACGCATGTCACCCGGTGTGGCCAGCAGTCATCCATTTTGTCAACAAAAGTGGATCTGATGTCTTTTTGTGCCGCCATAAAGTTGCCGATTGTCGATTGTTTCTGGTCATTGTACGCAAACATTCGGTCTGTGACACCATTGTCTAAGCTCGTGCGGACGCACTCCTCAGTCCATAATATAGTACAATGGGTCTATAAGCTTCCCGTCGCTCGCCATGATGAATTCCAATTTCCTAAACAAAGAATCCCGTAATATGTTTTGATGTTTTTGGGCATTGTCGCGTTTTGTCACCATCCACGCTTGATTAGACGATAATATCTGTGACGGGACTAAATGTAGAAGAATGAATTTGTGAGGGATCTTTTTTTGGGGAAATCTTGATTATTGTTTGTCGGATTTCGTCTAACTGCACGTTTCACGCATGTCGCGTAGGTATTCCGTTATGTCCTATTTGTATTATCCCCTTTGAAGTATGAGGAGTTTTTTCTTTGAGACCTATAAGGTGGTACTGAATGGTTTTTTGCTTGATAAAATATAATCTCTATTTGTAGATATTATTTAATTATTTAATATTACAGGTTTTATATTTTTTCTGAAGTTTTATAAAACTTGAAATTTTTTTTTAAATAAAACAAATATTATATAATACTTATTTATTTAAAAAGTAAATTACACTAGGTACATACCTAATTTAAAAAAGATTTGAGTAGGTAATTTCTTAACTAACTACCGACCAAATTTAATTTAGTAAAATCAGTAAATACATAAATACATATAAATTAATATACCGATGAAATAGATAATAAGATCTATTGGTATCGCTTTGCCATATTATTATAGCCCTTTTAGGTAGGTATGATTGATGATTGTACATTATGTCGAGTGGGAGCTAAACGTCAAGAGGCGGCGCGTAGCGCGGTAGCCGCGGGCGCACATAAATAACCGGCTTCACCGCAAACAACGACGTATTTACTACATTATTTTATACATGCGCTCGCGCAATACACGGAGGCTCTAATACGCGCCCAACCTACATAATAACGAGAACGCGCGGAAGGCGTAACTCGGTGGCAATCTAGCATCTCGCTCCGCGCCGCCGCGGGCGCGCGCCTAAGCGAGACAAACGACCACAAATTTATTAAAACGAAAAAAAAGCTCAACTGCTACTGCACTCCGCGTCGCCTCCACAGAACTAGATACATTTTTCCACGTCGCCTTGCACGAGCGAGAGGCGCGCTCCTCGCGCGGGTGCGAGCGGGACGGATAGCGTTTCGCGAGGAGGGCGCGCAGTTAAACGGCCGGTCATGTGGGCGCTGCCGGTGTTGCGCACGCGCAGCTACCTCGGCACGGTCGAGTTCCACGCTCACGCTGCGTCGTCCGGCTCGCTTAGCCCGTGTGACCTTTACTCGGTGAACTTAGGAAGCGTCTTTCGGTGTGAAACGTTCATTAGACCCCCTTCATCCCGCACGATCGTGGTCTTCCAACTCATCAGTGAAGGGGAAAGAGTGAAAAAGATGGCAGGCGATCGCCAGCGCCGTGGCTAAAGGTATTCGTAGAATGCGTGATCTGTATCGAGCGGGCGGCGCGAGGTGCGGGGTGCGGGGCGCGTTCGGAAGCGGTGGCAGCTCCCATCGACTCCTGGGGTTATTCTTCCTCAGGCCACTGCTGCTCGAGCTACGTACCAGGCGAGCCAGTTTTTTCTTTCCATCGCACCGCACGCCACACACTCGTTAAGCCCGTGCCAACACGAGAAGTCGCCACTAATAAATTACTGTTTTTTACTGCACTCGAACAGTCTACGCCGTGCAGCCGACTAATTTATACGTAAAAATAAACATCAATCAGCAATAAACGCCGCTGTTCGCACCCGAGCCCCGAACTCTGTGAGTACTGCATGTCTCATCTTATGTTTCTTAATCTAATCGAAGCTCTCTTAATTTGCACTTTGCTGATTGCGAAGTAACTACCTGCGCAGCATCAGACTACCTTGACTTAGGTATAATAAAAAATATCTGACATAGCAATTAAGAGAGCGAACACCTCTATTTGCAAATTATTTTATTTCCATTATGTTATCTATATTTACAATTTTTTAATCATTTTGTTCTACCTATCTTCTACTGTAAATTAAGAATGTTTTGATATTTTAAAAATAACAATAGCCAAAAGTTTCACTATTTAGCTATATTTTACTCATTATGCTTTTCAAATTTATTTTTATCCGAGACCAATAAAAAATTACCAAGCAAGCAATAAGGTGTTAACTGCAATCATTCACGCTATATCCATAAATAATTTGAATGATGTCCAAACATTTTTATTAGCATTTAAAATTTTATGCAAATACAAGGAGCCTAATAGAAGTAGTAGGTGTAAAAATTTATCATAATATTATGTGTACCTACCTAAATTTAGCTTGAAAGCAATTTCAAGACGTCGACGCTTAAGGTGTTTTTTATGTGAATTGTAAAAATTTAATTTGAATATTAAGCATTATATTATTTTTGCATTTAAATGCGCTTGGGATAAGTTATGAAGGATTCGGTATAAAAAACAAAAATACAAGCCCTTTAGTTATTTCAATAAGTCCGTCCATTACTATGTAAATGTGATCTTAGCGCCTCTTGGCGTTAGGAAAAAAGTTATCCATGCCCTCATACAATTTTTTATAAAATCACTGGCACCCGACTTGAGCACCATTGAGTGTCGGATCGGGTCTATTTTATAACGATTTATGGTTTATTTAACAATAAAGAACCTTTCTTCAATGGTATTGAAAAAAACTGGCGTTCACATTATTATGGAATTCAGAATGGCCTAATATGTTGCATTGTTGTATGGGCAAAGCTTTGGAGTGCATGCATCATTAAATAATATGGTTTTTGAGTACTTCGAATATTTAGTTCCCATGAGATTTTTCTAAATGGGAGTTTGTCATCGTTGAAAATGAAGAAATAGCTGAAATTTTTAATGGTGTATTATCACTCATTATCTACTAACCCTTATTAACCTCCTCTCAGTAGAATTTGCTTCCAAATTGGTTAACTTGATAATAATAATATCATAAGTGGCACAATATGTCTTACGTGACATAAATAATATATTTCACCAACTGAATTATTTCTATTAATTTGATTTTTCAAGTTAACAGATAGATTTCGACTTAGTTTTCGTTATTATAATAAACCCGTATCCAAAAGTGCGTTTCTTAGTTTGTTTGCTATTACTATCTACTTCAACAACGCTTCAACTTTTTTAACCAATAGGAAAATCAATAAAGTCTAGTTTTTGTTAAATAAGTATTTTTAATCTATCCATCTTAACATAAAACTGTTTCTACTCAATACTTCGCATTTTAATGTAACCCCAATTTCTCATTCCTGACTCGATAGTCATTTATATGTTTGAGAAAACTGTATTAACTATGTTTTTCATAATATTTCAAGCGCAATAATTCATTCTTATCATTTGGTCTTCATATTTTCTGTAGTTGTTTTTAAAAAAAAACATTTTTCTCTATTTTCTAAAATTTTTACTTTTTAGCGTTTGTGGTTTTTGAAGTCGGTTTTATTTTTCTTTTGAAAATTTTTTATTTCACGATTTTTAGTGGCCCCACTGTACTATAATATGCTATGCCCAGTTAAAACCCTACTGTTTACTAAGCTATTACACTGATCGCGAGCAATTTGCTCTTATCGATTGAGGAGTTCTGTTCTCCATCTCCGAAGATATACATCAGATCTGAGCAAAAAGTCAAACTCATCATAATACACAATACTTACATAATAGGTAATAAATCGTATAGGTATGCCTGATAAGGTAAACTGTTTCTTACACGTAAATTAATTTAAGATCTTTAATAATATGTAACAGTTAAACGATTTAAATAAATGAATTGAAATGAAAGATTCTAATAAAGTTATTAAGAAAATATCCTAATTTAATCAATTGGTAGATATTGTATATCGCGAACTAAATGAGTTACAAGAAAAACACAAGGAAAACATCTTTATAACTTTAATGTTTGGCTAATTCACGTGCTTATACAATGCCAAAGGCAGTTAAAACATATCTGTAATTACTGACATCGGCCTTTATAACCCAAGAGCTGGCAGTTTAAATTGAATTTTCGCTATAAATTTTATGCAGTAGTAAAATTACTTTATTACACACAAATTGCATAATATTAGGTAACATTTAACTTTATCGACATAGATTTATTTGGTATCATTAGGTACATCACTTTGCAAAAATGTTGGACATCTGTTAAGTTTAATTTTTTCACCGTAAGGAATTAAAAGCATTTTACTTTTTTAAACTAAATTTTATTGTAGAAAATTATGTACTTAGTTAAAAACGAAAATGGCACTCACTGAGGACTGTCTACCTACTACACTGACAGAAGTGAAAACTTAGTAAAATTTAGTTTTACTGTAGAATAAATTTTAGAATAACATTTTACTGTAGAAAATTATATAGATAAGAAAAATTAAAACTATGAAATAACAGGGGATTTTTGGCGGGGCTTCAAATAACGGTAAAAGAAACTTTATTCTCATTAAGAATTAATTGTAGTAAAAGAAATTATAATTTGTAAATTAGCTTAGTTTTTACATCTACCGGCACTATTAACCGAGACGTAACTTTAAAGTTCTACCCATCCCAAAATCGCTTAGCGCGAAAAGAAAGTTTTTACTTCAGTAAATGGCTTGTTTGCATTTTTGGGAGTGTTAAAAGCGCATGCAAGCTCTTAAATCATGAAGCGTATCGCGGTAGTGAATAATTATTTCACGCTCGTTCTTATTCGTGTCGGAAGAACGCTTGAATTATATAAGTTAAACGATTTCGAATAATAATTTTATTGTAACAACCACAAACAAGATGCAAAATAATTACCTATAACCATTTTGCAAGAATTGTACCTAACTTTGTAAGATATCAAGTAGCAGACATAGACATTTAACTTTTCATTACAATAATAATATTATATTGAATGCTGATAGTAAAACAATAGACAGGTGTGTGACGAAATCATCAATATTAAAAAAGAACAAGTGTAAATTAAAAATTTATAACACCCCCGACAAGTGAAGGTTACAGTAACTAGAAAAGACCGAAAAGACCTGATAACTTTCAAACGGCTGAACTGATTTTCTTGGACTATTCCGCGCCTATGATCTAAATTATCTGAGTTTTCCAAAACATCATTTTCAAATAAATAATTATGTATTTAGGCAACGTCCATCTTGACAGCTTGACATTTGTCAATTAACATAATATTATGAACCTAACGGTTATCTAACCTTCTTTTCTACAAGAAAACTAGAAAAGAGCTGATAACTCTTAAACTTCTGAACCCATTTTTTTGGATTATAGCTAAGAACACTCTCGATCGAGCCACCTTTCAAACAAAAAAAAGTAAATTAAAATCGGTTCATTCGTTTAGGCGCTACGATGCCACAGACAGATACACAGATACACAGATACACAGACACACAGATACACAGATACACACGTCAAACTTATAACACCCCTCTTTTTGGGTCGGGGGTTAAAAAGAAAAGACCTGACTGACTAATTGACTGACTCATCAACACCAATAACAACAAAGCTAGAATTTTGCACAGAGGTTTTACTTAATGTAGACAAGGAATAGGTCTGGATTATTCGAAATTCCCACGGGATATGGAATAAAGAGGAGTTATATTTTTGCCCAGCGCAGCCGCGGGCGGTCGTTGGTAATGTATCATATTATTTTAAGCCATTGGAGTCAATAGGTAGGTACTTATAGGAAGATAAGCAAGAGTCTACCTTAGTTTTCATTAAACAAATATTTGTAAAAAGTCAACGAGAAAGTAAAAATCAGCCAAATGTGAGTCAGACTGGCGCACCAAGGGGTCCGTACTCCGGTAGGTATTTTTTCCGATATTTTGCACGATACATCAAAAACTTTTATGCATAAAAGTACCCTTTAAGTTTTCTTGACAGACACAGACTGACAGACGGACAGTCAGGCAGACAGCCAACAAATAGCCTATAACGGTTCCGTTTTTTCTTTTGAGTTACGGAACCCTAAAAATTTGCATTTAAAAAAGTAAACATTTGAAATTGTGTTGGTAACATATTTTGGAATGCCGAGGATGCGCTACGGGGCGCTCACCGCGCCACTTTCTTTTAACTTCGCCGAACATTTTCGTCGTATGGGATAAAAAGACAAAAAATTGTCACATACACGACCTGTAAGAAGCTTAAAACAAACCTTCGAGATGTTTCTTATGAAACAAAGTTACTTATTTATAGATTTCCCTCGCTAACTATGTTATCTAATGGACAACTAACAAAGGACGTGGATTTCACGTATTTTGGAATACCCTCTATTTAATAATCACTGAGAAATAATTTGTTTTTGTCATAGGTAAATACCGGATTAGATTTGATTAGCAAACTTTTTAGCAAACAATTAGTTTTGATTAGCAAACTTTTATATCTCGTTCTCATACAGAGTAATACGTTTGCAAATAGTTTAGGTATCAATACATGGCAATTATATGGGTATTACCCATTGTAAATGGAGTAATTTGCAAAGAGCAATCGTCGAGTTTCTTGCTAGTTCTTCCTAGTAAGAATGGCATTCTGAATCATTGGTAGATTCATTTGACGATTTAAAGAATGTGTAAAAGTTTATTTAAATAGAAAATCTTTCTATTTCGAGTTCTATGTACCTATAACATAATTAAGTCTGCCATTTCACTTACTTTGATTCCGCGTAGCTTACCCCCAGTCTAGTTTACATACTATTTGAGAACCAAACTGTCCTGTAAACGTCTATGTTATTAACACATTGCCTCATGTTTACGAGCCGCAGGTTGGAATAATGTCCAAGCTCCAGAGACAATGATTATTATTTATCGTCAGAATCGCTTTTGTCATAACGCCGACCAGTCCGTAGCGATCATACGTCCATTAATTCTCGTTCGATGTTTAAATATTGATCGGGAAAACGAAATTGATTATAGTGTGTTCCACAGAACTGAGATTCATGTTACCTATAATATTATAAGGGACCAAAAGACTCCTCGAAAAATGAAATTAATATTATGAATTTGCATATGCAACCAGTTTAACTAATAATGTATTTGATTTAATCTCCCAGAAAACATTTTAGAGATGTATTTCAATAAGTTCAAAATTTCTGTGAACCACAAAACTGAAAAATCCGATAACAATGTATTTGTTTGAAACGACAAGAGAGATTAGGAATAAATTGCTCTAACAGTTCTAATATTTCTAATAAGTTTTAGTCTTTTTTTAGTATTTATTTAGTATTATCGTCAACCTTCTCATAATTTTTGTACTAACAACCACATGGTTTTAGACGTGCTTACAATGGTGATGTCAGGACAATATATCTATACCCATTTGCTAAGTATATTATTATAGTTAGTGCTCTTCTTCTATGTACGTGTTAGTGCTTCAAGAAATCTTAGTAAATATTAAGTGACTTTTTGACATTTGTTACACCTATGGATGAAACACCAAAAATACTTCAAATCACACTTCACACTTCACACTAATATTATAAAGGCGAAAGTTTGTATGTGTGTGTGTGTGTGTGTGAGTGTGTGTGTGTGTGTATGTGTGTGTATGTTTGTTACTCCTTCACGCAAAAACTACTGGACGGATTTGGCTGAAATTTGGAATGGAGATAGATAATATCCTGGATTAGCACATAGGCTACTTTTTATCCCGGAAAATCAAAGAATTCCCACGGGATTTCGAAAAACCTAAATCCACGCGGGCGAAGTCGCGGGCATCGGCTAGTTAAACATAAGAACCACTAAACATTTAAAGACGCTTTTCGATATCCGGAACTTTAGCTTTTTCCTTTGGCTCAGAAGAAACTGTCAATATATTAGTTCGTTTATGTACAGGAAGCATACATAGGTACACAGACGATGATAAGTCAATAATGTACTTGTACATAACGTCCTCTTAACATAATTCGTCAGTTAGCACAAGAATATGGCAGGAAACTTATATTTGTAGGAGATAAAAAACAAAGGTTGGTCGAGTTTCGGCCCAGCTTATCTGACTAACCACAATAGATAAACGAATTCCTTTCTTGGATGTGTTAAATATTAACAAATAGAACTATGTTTAGGCCTTGAGTTCTACATCCCCGTTGAAAATCGGTGATGAAACTTGAATTACTAACTTAGAATTAGACTTCGAGATAATTCAATGACTTCGAGTGGTGTAGATATACAATAGAATTGAAACAAGTAAATTAACACGTACTGAACAGTTTTATTCTACCTATCCACAATGTCGTCAATTCATTGTTGACAGATTTTCTGTCCTCAAGTTTGGGTAGAAATGACTTCTGCAGCATCAGTATTGATGACGGAGTCCTTTGTTCCCTCTTGGAGCTTATCTGCAGCAGTCCTTGTTTCCATGTCTCTCTGGCCTTGGCTACTGCCTTTACATGGTACCACGAGAGTCCCACCCTTAAGGTCTACTTCAATGGACCTCCTCCAGGTGTTATCTGTATTATCAAATTGAGTCACAGTAATTTATTGTCTACTACGCTTCTTTCTCTTTAAAATCTTTTATGTTTACTTTAGCTAAATATTTTTAAATTAGTTAGTTAAATCGCGTAAGTATCTTTTATCTTTTTTTACTCAATTTTCTTCACTATTGATTCTGTTAAAATTCCTTGTAAACGAACAAAAAAAAGTTGCAATATCAAATGAGCAACACAAAGTTAATGAGTTTGCTTAGGAATGTTTGCTTACAAAGTGTAGTTATATCTAATATTCAATTTGTTCACACAAATTCGCAGCAGTTGTATAAAAGCACTTTGTTCAAGGCGCTCTTTTTAATCTTTTCCTTTATCGATATCCACGTTATCTGTGTTTGTGCACGGGCCAGACACGGGCAGTATTTTGTTCGCTGACTCTTTGACTATTCCGCCTGATAACTTTGTTCAGCGATAAACTTTACAAAGACCGGCTAAGTGCGAGTCGGGCCTCGCTCTTTTAGGGTTTCGTACATATATATATTTTGATCACAGCTTACAAAGTACCTAAGTACTACTACTTATGAATTGTTGTTTTCAGTAGGTAGGTACTTACCTATTTTTTGGTACAATATGCAGTGTATGATACATACCTAATATTATACCGAAATTTCATATTCCTCCTTAGATTAGTTTGTCACAAAAATGGTCTACAACTGACAGCTTTAACTGCCCTCCATTTTTTATTTTTCAATATAAAAAGAATAACAAATATGTGGACAATGATAGACCCAACATACCTATTATTAGGGTAAGAAGTTTTTCCGGCTCCTTTTTTTATAACTATGGGATCTCCTGAAAAAAAAATTTAATTGAATTTCTAATTCAATATTCAGTTTTGGGTCAATGTTTTACGATCCAAATACCAAATAATTGTAGTTCAGAGACATGTGGACAGATAGTGACATCAATAGGGCTCCGTTTTTCTCTTTAGATACGAAACCCTAATAAAACTACTTGCAGTACGCCGGGTCTTGCGTGTTATCACTTAGGTATTATTATTTTATAGTGTTGTCATTACAATACGCGTGTCGCGTAGGTACGCGACCGTGAAATGTTATTCTCTTACCTACCCATTCTTATCGTGTATCTAAATATGTGTCTATTGTGTTTGAATAATTTTATTTATAGTACCTACATATAATTTTTATTACTTAGGTACATAATTCTATAAATTAAATTTTATAATATAACTAACTGATGTAGGTATAGATTAAAGATAGATTGAATTACTTTAAATATTTTGACTTTGACTTTACTTTGAGTTAAATTGTTATCGGCCTCTCTTATCTAGACAAAATAAACCTACCTGTCACAGCTACCTACTTACCTACCTACTCCTTAAAAAACTTCAGACGTAACAAGACTTCAAACATAACAAGACTCCATTGAGCCAAATATGGATCAAAGTTCAAGTGGTTCGCAAAATTACCACCTAAACATCCTGCGTGGAAAAATCCCACTTCTGATATTTATTTTTAAGTTATTCTTTTACACTCTACCTAAAATAGATTAAACACTTCGCACGTTCATTCAAACTTTCAAAGTTAAGCCCATTGAGCCAAATGTTTGCTAAGACCAGTTCACACCGGCGCTATTTGACCACAACGGATAGCGCCACAGGTGACTATACCTGATTTTTAGAGATCCGTAGCCGAAGGGTGCCAACCGGGTTTTTTAACTAAGCCTCCGCTGTCCATCCATCCGCCCATCTGTCTGTCAGCGGGCCGTATCTCGTGAACCATACTTCTGGTACTTAAGTAGAGAGTTGAAATTTTCGCAGAATGTGTAGGTATTTCTATTACGACAACAACTAACAAATAATAAAAAAAAACAACCAAATAATAAAAAATTCAAAATGACCGCTATGAAAAAATATTTAAAATGTGTTCTTTGTTTTACCTGCCTACAATTGTACGGAACCCTTCGTGTGCGAGGCCGACTCGCTCTTCGCCGGTTTTTTGTGTTCTAAGCGAGTTAGATTTGTTTAGATGTTTGCGGTCAGATTTTGGAGTGTTTAATGGCTGTTTGGCTTTGAATTTTTTTGTCGTCGGAATTGAGATTTCTGTTGGTTTTATTTTCATAGCGAGAGGAAGCGTATGCGTTACTATCAAGATATCTAATGGCAAATAATTTACGGATTTGCCTAATGAAATGAAATTGGTATGTACAGTAGGTACCTATGTAGGTAAAGGTACCTAGTACCTAAAATAAAACCTCGGTCTAGATACCTACAACCTGAACTGCAATAAAAATAACGTAGGTATAGGTATAGGTAGGACCTCTCTCAGACTTGGGCGCGTTTGGAACCCTCGTAGCTTTAGTTTTAAGTAACGTAATTAATTATCACCACTATATCAATTTCGACCATCAAAAGGAGTACAATTGTACCTACTTTGAATAAATGATTTTGACTTTGACTTTATGCACTTGTGAGTAATCGACAATTTAAGATCTAAGCAACTCACATTCTACTCAGTGTAAGTAGGTAAGTAGGTACCTACCTACCTACCTACCTATGTGCTTCGAATAACTTGGTACCTACCTACTTACTTAGATATCTTTTACAGTTACAGTACCTATACTTAAGTACCTAGGAGTAGAAATCTCTCCTACCTATTACCTAACTTTGTGTCAATTGTCATGTCAAAAATCGTATTTTTGTCCTTATTTTAAAGGTGAACTATACTTTTGACATGACAGTTGACACATAGAGTGGCGATGTGAGTTCTTATTTTGTACGGACTATAATAATATGATAGTTTTTTTTTCTCTTTCGTCTGGCTTTACAAAGATTAGCCAATGTGAAGTTTGTAGTTATTTGTAACAAGTTAGTTAAACTATACAAGTATGGACCCCGTCTGTGCCGGCACTCGTCGAAATACGCACGGCACCCCTTTAGTGCGCTTTCCAGTCAGTTTTAACAAAAAAAAAACACTGCAAAAAGGCAGAGCACGCCCGTCAGCTAACACCAACACAGACGAAGTCCTATGATAGTTTGATACATTCTTACGCACATATTTCCACAGTTAAACAGATAAAAACAGTTCACATATTAAACAATCACCTAGTTAATATTCTGGTTTAAAAGCCAAGATAACCAACAGCGTCCCACGTCAAAAACCTCCGAACATCAGGGAGAAGAAAGTTCCTCCCACGCCCGTACGGCAAATAAAAAAGTAAAAATTCTTTTTTCGAATTCCCCAATCGGCTACCGAATTACACGCCACGCCTCTGCATTCTGATTGGTGCACAGAAGCCGGATTAAATTTTTTCACGCCGTCCGAGCATAATCAACCCGTTTGATAGATAACGTTATAAAAAGGTCTTTTATTTTGTGCACTTTGAGCGGTTGTCTCTTGAACTATGTCTATGAATATAAACTATAACTGTACCAGTATGATTTCATGATAGTAAATTTATATTATGATCCACACTAATCCATATCCATAATCCATAATAATCCATATTACCTATTAACTAATAACATAAATTGGAAAGTGTGTCTGTCTGTCAGCTAGCTTTTTGCGGTCCATTCCAACCGATTTTGATAAAATTTGGTACAGAGGTAGCTTGCATCCAGGGATAGGACATAGGCTAAGTAGGTACTTTTGGTACCGGAAAATTAAAGAGTTCCCACGGGAATTTTAAAAATCTAAATCCACGCGGATAAAGTCGCGGGCATCATCTAGTGATAGATAAATAGGTAAGTATAGGTACCTGCATAGTTGGCAGATTTACATAAAATAGGTAAATGCATTTTCACTATCTATCTATTATTTTTATGGCATTGTCTAGTAAGTATAATCCGAGTAGAGAGAGAGAGCCAGGACGTGCCTGAACTTCGTTATTTTGTAAAAGCTGAAAGTTTCTCTGCGTTAGTACGTATCAAACTAACTTATTTTTCACTACAAAATTAGACAAAATCTTTCAAGCAGGAGTTATAGTAAACTTATGGCGCTTGTATGAGAAACCGATCAAAAGCATCCATCATCGATTTGAATACTGACCTACAACCAAGCCCATGAGATAAGGCCCTGAGGGTGCACCCATGTTTTAATTATGTAGGCAGACATTATGTTGGGTCACGAACTCTAATAATACGACCTCCTTGGAGAGGAGACGGGCCCTTAACTCTTGTTTAATTGCTATTTTGATTGGTCAATTCCTTTTTAGTATGCGAAATAAAGTTCTATGTCTTAATCAACATTGTATTAATTTTATTGAAATGTGTATGGAGTTGTGACGATGCTTTAATGATTAAACTAGAACCTAGGTAACTACTTGGCAGTGGTGTGCAGGTCATAGAGGCATAAATGCATTGCTTACCCAAGATGAATTAGCTGAAAGCTCATTTTTTATCACGACTTAGTAAATAAGTAACCTAACTAATGCTAACCCTAGCTTCAAAACTTGTGTACGCCACTGATACATACTTAGATAGAGAGATTTCTATAAAGTTTTTCTTTATATCCATAGGTAGGTATAGGCTCAACGGTCAAGGAGCGGAATAATATCCGAATGGTCGAGGTTCTAATCCCATCAGTTACTTACCTAGGTACTTAGGTACTTAGTTAGTTACCTACCTTTGTCGTAAGTAGGCTTATCTAACCTAAGTCCTAACTCCTAACACAAGCGTCAGGTTAGATGTTCTAAATTGATGACCCAAAAAAGATTGTAAGGCCCCATTTAGAAAAAGACCATTTTATTATGAGTAGCTTTTAGGTCCTATACCCAGAGTTTGTTTGGCGATTGAAAAATCAACCATTAATAAAACAAAAACCTTACTGTAACTTTTCCATTGTAGAATAGGTCGTAGAAAAACAATTCTTGTAACGGAGCATGTGCGTAAAATTTTCCATTTCTATTTTCAAATCGACCAATCAGTAGTCGTAAATACGAATGAGTGGAACGAGCACTGTTATTAACAGTAGCTCGATTTCTCCTTTAGCTTTGATTGGCTCCCGCGTACACCGGTAGCCGACTCCCACATAATATTATGTACGCACGCATGTTATGTAGGTACGCGTGTATATTTGTGTGTGCATGCCTTGGAGCCATACCTAGGTAGGTTGGTACATAACAGTAAGAGTTGGATTCAGTGATTTTTAACCAAGACATATTATTACGTTCATACTCGTATTACATGGCGTATGAAATCCGTTCCCACTCATAGAGTGTAGATATAATTTGAAAATTATTTTTGCATTTCCTAAAATGCACACGACGGCAGTTTTGCACGAATTAATTATTAATGAACAAAATAATGGGTACTGTTAGTCGTGACATGCTTCCCTTCATTGAAAGCGAATTTATTACACACTAGCTGACGCCCGCGACTTCGTCCGCGTGAATTTAGGGTTTTCGAAATCCCGTGGGAACTCTTTGGTTTTCCGGGATAAAAAGTAGCCTATGTGCTAATCCAGGATATTATCTATCTCCATTCCAAATTTCAGCCAAATCCGTCCAGTAGTTTTTGCGTGAAGGAGTAACAAACATACACATACACACACATACATACACACATTGATTATAAGAAGGCTTTCGATACGCTGGAAAAAGAAGTGCTACTCTTGGCCATGCAGGAGTGTGGCATTGCAGGTCCCACCAATGAGTGGTTCCGCAATTATTTGTCGGAAAGAACCATACGCACCGATATTGATGGGACTCAGGGCGACGAGTGGCACGTAACCCTGGGAGTACCGACTGGCTCAATATACGGGCCAGTGGGTTACCTGATGCTCGTTAATAGTGTAGTCAATGTGATTAAAAAATGTCGAGTATATATGTATGCTGACGACATGTGTCTGCTGTACGCGTCAAAGGACGTGAGGGAGGCGCGCGATCATATCCAGTCAGACTTTGAAAATGTGATTAAATGGGCGCATGATAATGGTATAATTATTAATATGGAAAAGACGAAATGCATGCATATATACTCGCCATACAACAGACGGGCTAAAATGGTTCAGTATAAAGATATAGGTATAGTTGGCCACAGCTATGACTGCTTGCATGGTGCTAAAGACTCGTGTGTATGTCCACAGCTACAATATGTAGATAATTATAAGTACCTAGGTTTGATCATAGATCAAAATTTTAATTGGAAATCTCACATAGGAGCTGTGTGCAACAAGCTAAGGTCAATATTGGGAAAATTTTATCACCTAGACCGAGTTTTAAGTAAACATACAAAACTAGTAGTATACTATGCGTTAGCAGACTCAGTAATTAGTTATGGCTTGAGTATTTATGGCAGAACATTTAGTACCTATCTCACAGAAATTAAAAAAATACAAATTAGACTTTTAAAACATATTTTAGGAAAAAAAGAGAAAAAAAAATACAAAGGACAATATGACAGTATTTTTAAAGACTTACAAATTTTACCTATCAACAAAAAAGTAGAATATTTAATAGTAAAAAATAATTTTTTCTCAACTATTTATAAAAAAAAGGTTAAAATGGGGGATAATCCTAGAATAAATAGGAAGGTGAGATTCTCAATGCCAAAAACCTATAACTACTATGGCAAAAGAATAAACGCATATATAGTACCCAAATTATATAATGTAATCGGCTGGGCTGAGGAGGACAGCGATGGGCTCAGTGAGGGAGTCCTTAAGAAGAGGTTAAAGGAACACCTACTTAGGGACTCCCTAACGGAGTAGGTAGGTTTAAATAAATATTTAGTCGTAGTATAGTTTATTATAAGTATAGATTAAGGTGTAATGTAATGTGTAAGTTAGTTATATAAGTTAAAATAAGAGCGCCACCTCGCCAACAAACTGGCACACCAGTTTGGCGAGCGATAATATTATAGTTTCTTGTAAATTTTTTTTGATTAAATAAATAAAAAAAAAAAAAAAAAAAAAAAAAAAACATACAAACTTTCGCCTTTATAATATTAGTGTGATAAACACACACACGCGCACACACATAGGTACATACACACACTCACACACACAACCGCATCCACAAACTTTCGCCTTTATAATATTAGTAGGAAGTGTGATATCTGAGCGCTCTATCTGTGATACCTATTAATAAATTACCCTAAGCCTATGTCTATGGTTGACCAGTAGATATTAAAACCTAACTTTTAAATAGTGACTTGGTTGGATAATAATAGTAGGTATCTACGATAAAAATAATAAAAATACAAAAGGTTCTTTAATTAATGAATAATTTGTATCTAGTATCTACTGTATCTACAGATCAATAACAAAACATAATTATCTATATCTTTATAATAAAGAATGCATCACAGTTAAAAAGTTGTTAGCATTTATATACCACAGTAAAACATACGCAATCAGCCGTACAGAGGGAGGCACTGCGCCGGAGGCGACGCGGAGCGCCCAATATATCAGCCACACTACGATTCTTAGAACAGCGGTGCTATTGAGTAAGCATTAGGACTAAAAAGTTTTAAAAAGTTTAATTTTTACTAATATTATGAATGGTAAGTCGGCTGTATGTCTGTTACCTTTTCATGGTCCCTCCACTAAAAAGATTTTGACGTTTGGTACAAAGGTAGCTCGGCCTCCTGAAGACGGACATGCTACTTTTATTCCGGAAAAACAAAGAGGTTCACGCTCATTTCAGACTTAGGAATATAATACTTCAATCAATATCTTGCCTATAAAGCAGCTTGACACGAGATTTTACGATTTATGAGACGACATTTTAGCAGTTATGTTTTTCAGTCTACTAGAATCTAAATATACCTTTTCGTAGCTAGGTACCTAATGCTTCTTGTTATTCGATCATGGATGATGCATATAAATCTAAATAATATCAGAGGTGATACGAAGTAGGTAAAAGCGAAATCGGCAGATGCAACGATGCTTTAGAAAAAGTTGGCACACGCTCATAAATACCTAATACATTGTAGAATAGTCTTAACAGAACAGTGACGAAGCAATAAAACATAAATAATTTAAAACATAATAATTACAATATGATGATTACCATCATGTATTATTGCTATGTCATTAACATATTGTAATGGCAATCGTTAAATCCATATTTATTTATGACTCTCCTTATGAATGTGACTCTACATAGACACAACAGTTAAAACGAAAATGAATATTGATTATTATTAAACTAAAACGAAATTAAAATATGGAGTAATAACACGTAGGCACATACTCGTATTTCTTTCGATTTTGAAGGTGATTCAATTCAAAATTAGATAAATCCTATATAAACCTATAAAACGATTTCATGATTTAATTGCCATCCATCTACTAGATGTATAAAATCAATTAATGTAGGTACATAATATTAAACTTATGCATAACATCTATGCATAAGTTGCATAGATGTTGCTATGCAACTTATGCAACTATGCATCTATGCGTTTAGGTCATTATTTTATAATACGTTAGATTTACTAGTACCAAAACCTATACAAAAATAATTTATTACCAATTTTTTTTTAATATTTATATTTATTAAACCTATAGAATATACAGGGCATTTTTTGTTACATTCAGCGCCACAAAACTACTGGTTTTACCGGGCACTGGGTTAACATTATAGTTACAAAGACTATAGAAATCAGCATTTTTTTGGTGTAGTAGTGCTGTAGTAAAGTAACAAAAGTCATTAACTTTTAAAAGTCTTTAGAAGTAATACTTTATATTCGACTCCACTCACGGCTCTGTTCCGCAGCGCGCATACCGTTCCTGTGGGAACGCGCGGGACATAAACTGTTTCGTTATTTCTGCTCACTCTCTCATTTGTATATTATAATTTGGCCCCGCTTAGAACCTGTTTCGATTTAAATTGCTATTATGCTGGTATTATGTGCTTTAAATAATAATATGTTCAAGTGATTGACTTTGATAAAAAGTTGCGAACAACTCTACCTCCTACCTATTATTTTGGCCTCCTTTTGCTTATACTGGTTTAAAAATAAAAGCCTTTGAAGTTTTACATTGCTGTGCAACGATTTCTATGCTCATAGAACAGGTAGGTAGGCACTAGGCATTTATTTTAATTTTGAACCCACAACTTTCTTAGCTAATACGTAGGGTACTAGATACCTAACCTAGGTACCTACCTATCGAAATAATAAGCGTGTTAAGGTAGGTTAGTAAGCACAACCAAGCTTAGTTATCTATCCCCTTGCACAATTGGGTCAAAATAGCTTAAAACTAACGGAATAAGTAGTTCAGTTACCTTGCTAAAGTTTTAAACTTTTTTAAACTTTAAGGGCGTCTGGCAGGGGGTTGCCACGACACTTAAGTGTCTGGCAATGTATGACGTGATTTCTAATAATATTGCAAAGAAAATATAAAAAAAATAGAGTTTAGTATGTAACATTTTGTACACCTTTATTACCTGTTATCTCCCAAAAGCCACCATGATCCTAACTTCATAGTTGCTGATCGTTCCTTCCTGTGTTGGGGATAATATGCAGAGAAACTTTCAGCTTTTATAAAAATACGAAGGTTTGGCCCTCACTGGCTCTCTCTATTAGAGGTAGGATCAAAGTAATTAACGAATTTGAGCGAAAAAATTGTAAGGTAGGTACCTATTACGGATTATTCTCTAGCCTTTTCGAATACGTTTTAAAACAAGACTCATTCTTCATTGCTGTGGATTTATTTCCAACCCGGGGTAATTATAAAACCATGATTCAGCTCATGCCGGGCATTCTCGTGATTTAAAGGACAAGGCTTTACAATAGCTCTCTGTCCCTTCCTAACTTTGGGCGATTTTTATCGGTGGAAGAGGGATGCAGAAGATTGTTATTCATTGTTCGTAAAAATGTCCAACAGAATGATAAACATAATTTCGTGTTGAAATACAGAGACATGCGCGGTACAATATGGATTCGATTTTTTCTTCACTCGAGACTTTATCTTTTTTTTTCAGAATAATGCAATAATGCTAAGGTAGGTGCCTATAATACTTGTAAAGGGTTACCTTTATTGAAATGCTTGTAATTAGAAAATTTATTTTGCTTTGGTTGTGGCGTGTGTGTTGATTGTGGCAATACTTAGAAATAACTCTGTGAAGATTTCAACTCTCTACTTCTACAAAACGTCGAGGGTTCGACGTCACTGTCAAGCGTCAAATGTCACATCACATTTGACGCAGGTATCCCTAAAGTAGCCCAATTTTCCTTTGATATCACGTCACCATAGCCTAATATTTGACATATCGTCGATTCAGGATCGAGCCGAGAGTTCTCTCACTCTAGCTCACTCTGCTAATGGTTCAAGAAAGTGTGGAAGCTCTGCCAAAAATGGAAGCTCAGAAGCACAACTTTCGTTAACAAAGAGAGGCTTGTAAATGGGCTATAAAAATTGCATCTTACTGTAAAGTGTAAACCTTGTTGACTATACAATAGCTCAGCAATAAAATAACAATTAATTTTTATTTGCGTACTTTCAGCATTTTACAATGACATCATTTTACAATTGTTCGTTGCACACCAGCGCCACAGTTCACGACAGTTATAGGAACTTGTAAAAAAATGTCGAGGCTTCGTCGTCCCTGGCAGGCGTCAAATGTTCCTACATTTGACGCTAGGTAGTCTAAGTAGCCTGTTTTTCTTAGATTTCGCCGCACCCATAGCCTAATATTTGACATAATATCGTCGATTCAGGATCATACCGAGAGTTCACTCACTCTAGTTCACTCTGCCAATATACCCTAACATGCCTCCCAAAAAAGCTCGTTTTAAGCCTATCGTACATTAACCTGATTGTTATTTAAAGTTGCTTGTCGTAACTTTCAACAAAAGGGAAAGCCTCTCGCTCATTTGTGGGCCATTAAGACATTATAATATTTACTCTACAAGTGGGTATGTGTCTAATTAAATAACAAATTTTCAATTATGGCCATAAAGTTTTGCGTTCAGCAATAAATAATTAATCTTAAAACGACAAAATGACATTACGACTCTAGTGTCATTATAGGTCATAGAAGTTATCTTACAAATCTTACAAAGTTTGAAAATTATTACATTTAATCCCGCTTTATTGTTTCAATTTTGCGTGCGTACGGTCATCGACCCGAACAAAAGAGCGCGTGAAAGAGAACGTATAGCTGCGTGTCAGAAAGGGAAAACATCTTAATTAAGTATATCTTAAATAAGTAGCATACATACATTTCACGAAAAGCAAAATTTCTTACAATCAAAATGCGAAAATTCACATTAAAATTGAAAACCGACTTGCAAAATATCTTGATCATCATTCCTAGTTTAATTAGTGGAGCAAACATTAATAATAATTATTGTAAGCGAGAAAATTTGAAAAATTACTTTCTATGAAAAATCGTCTGTGAAATTAATGTGAAAAAATAACAATAATTTCATCAAATGAAGTGCGAAAATTGCAAAATTACTTTCTATGAAAAATCGTCTGTGAAATTTAAAAAAAATTAAAAAATAACAATAATTTCATCAAATGAAAATTATTTAAAAGTAGCAATCACGCCCATCGCTAGACTGCATTACAACCAATCTACCAACAAGAATCTATACATCAATAATTGTACAAATAAGACGGCACATACACTGACGACGGGGCCAACGTTTGTTCAAATTCCAAGAAAGCGGACGCCGAAAGCCGAATGGACTCACGCTGACTCGGCACTCGGCCTCTCTCGGCCTCGTGAAAGACGGACAATGGCCACAAAGCGCGGTAATAGACCGTATTAGATGCGCGCATAAAGGCATTGACACAATAACTTGATAAATACTGCTTTTGAACGAGACGCGTGTAAATCGCTCTTTATGAAAGTTTACATTGTTCTTTTTTAATCGAGTGTATGGTGGGCTTTTGATTTGACAGATTTTTTATAGAGTATATTTTATTCTATACGAAGCTTTTGATCATGTTCGCTAAGCTATAGCTAGGTATTTTTTAAATGTTTTTATTAGGAAGTTGTACATGTACCTATATTCCATATATTTTTCTGAGATTTTGAAAATAATGAGAGATCAATAAAATATACCACATGTTTTATTGATCTCTCATTATTTTATAGGTAGTTCTGGTTGAATGTCTTTTAATATCTAATGTTCTTGTTGCGACATTATTTTAAATTGTGATTCCTTTCAAAACTCATCACTACACATAATATTATTACTTATTAGGTATAAACGGGAGTGTTTGTTTGTTGATTTGTCCTTCAATCACGCTGCAACGGATCCACGTGTTTTTTTTCAATCACGCTGCAACGGATCCACGTGTTTTTTTGCATGGATAGCTATGTTAAAAAACTGGAGGGTGAAATCGGCTTCTTTTTATCCCGAAAAACAAGAGTTTGCTCGGGATTTAAAAAACCATAATCCATGCGGACGAAGTTGCGGGCATAAGCAAGTAGCCAATAAAAGCGTGTGCGCCCGAGTTATGAATACGGTCAAATTAGCTGCGCATTAAAGATTTAAGCTGCAAGTGATAAAATTTTAATTACACGATACTCGCATATGTGTAAACGGCTTAATAGCTGTTTTACAACCTTTGATCCTTGCTTTGATAGTTCAGTCAGGTTCAGTGAATAAAAGTTAAAGTTTGATAGATTCCTGTATTATTTGCTGCTCGTTTCAGTTCTTTACAACATGTGAACTCATACATTACGGATAATGTATTGAACTATTAAATCGTTGGAGATGTAGCAAGTAGTGTAAAGCTATTTTAAACTATTTGGTTTATTGTCGGTCTGGTTTGTTACTATGTTGTTAAGAGTTCGTGTGCTTACGTTTGTGGAATTTTGCGTAATTAACTTTAAAGTGGCAGTTTTTGTGGTGATCATTAGGTTTGTATTCTGTAAGCACACCTCACAATATCGTCGGTGCAAGATTCTGTAAGTACATTGCTATTAATGAGGCAAATGTGTATAGGATTATGTTGCTGCGATCATGCGAATGTTGCTTATTATAGGCACCTACCTATTAATGATTTTTTTATTGAATAAACTTGAATCGAGTGCTTCTTTCAAGTTAATTCCGACTGGCGAAGTGCATTGTGGTTTGGCAATGGGAAAAGCCACAAAGCTCATTTTTCACTATGAGATATAATTATATTATAGTCCGGTCAAAATAGACATTCAAGGTGCAATAATAATTCGCATATACCTATCGCATTCGGACTATAATATAATTTATATCCCATAGTGAAAAATGAACTTTAAACTACAGAAGAAAAAGGCCTTAAGTCGAAAATTTCAGATAGTATGACGATCTTTCTGGCGCAGTGGTGAGCACCGTAGTCTATAGGTATATTAGTGGGAGGCTCCGGTTTCGATTCCTGGCTGATGCAATTTAGGAATACCTACCTACTTGCACAATATACCTACATATAAACCAATAAAATTACTTTACTTTTGTAATCAAACTAGATAATGCCCGCGACTTTGTTCGCGTGGATGTAGGTTTTTAAAAATCCAGTGGGAAGTCTTTAATTTTCCGGGATAAAATGTAGTCTGTGTCACTCCCAAGGTCTTTAGCTATGCCATGCAAAAATCACGTCAATCCGTTGCTTCATTGCGCCGTGATTGAAGAACAAACGCACAAAGCACACTTTCGCATTTATAATTTAGTAGTGATTAAGAATCTCCACCCTTTTTGAAGTCGGTAAGTCACCTACCATTTCGTATCCTACACCTGTAGATCCCTTTCACTTAAGATCGTAATTAATGAACGCGTTGAGTCAAGCTTTGAGACACACCTTAGACCTCTCACCTCGCGACGAGACCAAATGACGCATAACTGTTCAGACATCGGGGTTTTAGGGGTCCGCAGTAAAACAAGAAACCCTTACTTATACTTAACTAGCTGACTATGTCTATGACAACTTCCGCGTGGATTTAGGTTTTCAAAAATGGGTACTCTTTGATTTTGGATGAGAACTCTTTAATTTTCCGGGTTAAAAAGTAGCCTATGCCCTGCCTATGTTCATGGTACAGTAGATTCCAAGCAAACTGGTTATGACAGACGGACAGACAGACACACGAGTGATCATATAGATAAAAGCTTCTGTTTTTCATTCGAACTACGGAACTGTAAAAATATTATATTCCTACCAACTTACGTTGTTTATTGTATGAATCTTAATTCACAGTAAGTAAAAAGTAACACAAATATACCTATAGGTAATTGACATTGAATTGAATGGAATTTTACAACTAGTAAATTACCCATGACGATATTTTATTTCGACGAAATAAATTTACAAATTTAATGCAACAAAGTGTTCGATTAAATTTCTAATTAAAACACCACCTGTATCTACCGCGAACGCCGTGAATCAAGAGGTCAGTAGTTCAACGTTTATGAATCATAAATCCATAGAGCGTTCGTCAATATAACGCAACTTTAAGTTCAGGTGGATCTGATTCACAGGTAAAGATGTGCGCACATTGCTTGGCTAATATTATTAAATTATGCGATCCACGCTCTGGGGCCTACCTGGTCCAAAGGTTGTCCATCGCCATTCAGCGGGGCAATGCTGCCAGCTTGATGGGCACTTTTGGTCCAGGGGCAACCAGGGGTCGTCTTTTTGACGACTAGGTATAACTAATAGTAATTTTAATTTATAATTATTAATGTTTTAGAATTTACTTATTAGTCTTAATGATAAACGATAATAAAATTAAATTATCACCACATACTCGTAGTTAGTATGAGATTTTTCGTGTCACTAACGTTTTCGAGACTCCAATTCTATGAGCTTCAACACAATAACGTCAGAGTAAAATGAACCGAAACATTCTTGATTTAAAGTGGAATTTCGTATTGTAATTTTGCTAGGTTTCCGTTTGCAGCACTGACTGTGGATGTATAGACGAAGTTGAACTTTAAAACACGGCTATTACCGTCCATTTTACTTTAACTAAAGTGTCTGAGTGCTCGATTTGTATGAACACATTTTTTACGACGTGCTCGATGCTATTGACGTCATAATTATTTTGATTAATGAAAAGCACCCTTTACAATCAGTGATAGCCTAGTGGTTAAGATGTCTGCCTCGTGTTCGGGGCTGGGGATTCAATCCCTGGCACGCACCTCCAATTATGTGCGTTTTAAGCATTAAATATCACTTGCTTTAACGGTGAAGGAAAACATCGTTTGGAAACATGCATGCCTGAGAGTTCTCCATAATGTTCTTAAAGGTGTGTGAAGTCTGCCAATCCCCACTTGGCCAGCGTGGTGGACTATGGCTAAGCCCTTCTCATGCTGAGAGACCGTGCTCAGTAGTGAGCCGACGATGGGATGATGATGATGATGACCTTTTCGCGGCTCTTGCGGTTTTGGCGGCTCTTGCGGCTCATCTTACGGCTGTGTGTAACCAAGATGGATTCTGAATCACCCAAAGATCCGCCTTAAAACAAATGACACAGATAGATCGTTACTAGATATGATATTTTTTCGACATTTGTTTCGGCGACCACAAAGATTCGCATAACTTCATAAGTCATAACGTTTACAAGGAAAATTTTGCCTCGCTCTATGTGGTCTCATACCTATTGTTAAATTAATAACTTATTGAATTCTTAATACATTTTTTCAGCTAAGCTAAAACAATGACTAATTTTAAAAGGTTGACTGATACTCGTACCATGGATTCACAGAGATGATCGTTTTCGACAATAGTACACGGAATTTATTCTTTATTAATCAGGAGTGCATTGAAAGGCTAGCGATAACAGTGGCGCGTGACGTCATCATCCGTTCGTAAAACAAGCCGCCGCCGTCACTCTGCGTATTTCATCAGTTTATTTTTTACAGTATACAGTACTTACAGTAAATCGTTACACCTTAAATATCACTTGCTTTGACAGTGAAGGAAAACATCGTAAGGAAGGTCTGTGGCCAACAACTTCTTATTCTGACAGGAGACCCGTACTCAGTAGTGAGCCGGCGATAAGTTGAAAATGATGATCATACCTACCTATAAGTATCAAACATACTGATATCAGAGTTCGATGGGCAGGTTATATCAGTATCGTTCAACCATAATGCCTTTAAATTCCCAAGATTTATTTGAACATGAATGTTGAGTTAACAGCTATTGTTACCTTAGAATGACGATAATTTCTTCAAGATGAGCAGTAAATTTAAGATAAACTCGGGACCATCTCTCATACCATAAGAGGCATTTATTTTGCTACTAAAGAGGGAACTTCGTGACTATCAGATGTTTATCAAAAAGTACCGGCAGACTGTAACCCTAAATGGTAGCTAAAATGTCGAAATCTCAACAACGGAGCTTCTTTTGCGTGCCATCGTTTCGTGATACCACCATAATGCATGGTTTTTATCATCGGAATTAATGTTAGCAAAAAATAGGTACCTCTTAAAATTCTTATGTTATGATGAGAATTCTAAACGTACCTATGCTCATACAACAACAAGATATAGTTTAAAAACTAAAATCTGAGTAAATACTTAGCTCTTAAAGTACTAGTTCAGTACCTATAGAAAGACCTATACCTACTTAGGTACTTACCTAATTTTGAAATTTCGTAATAACCAATTCGGTCAATTAGTGGTTGTACCTATTTGATATCTTACTACATAATACTACCTATCAAATTTTTTAAAGACGTTTTTATTTGTTATCATTTCATCGCCGGCCCACTACTGAGTATACTAAGGTCTCCTCTGAGAAGGGTTTAGGACATAGTCCACAATTGGAAGCATGCAGGTTACCTCATTATGTGTCCTTCACCGTTAAAGTAAGTGATATTTAATTGCTTAAAACACATACAGCTCCGAAAAGTTAGAAGTGCGTGCCCGGGGACGAACGTCGAACCCTTTGAATAGGAAGCCGACATTTTAATCACTAGGCTATCACTACTTTTTTGTCATCATAATGCAATTTTTTATGTCATTATAACAAAGCTCACGTGCACATGGATCGTTATTCGTTATGTAATTTTTCAAAGCTATCTAATAAGCAGTTTAACGATTATGAGGAAAGCGATGAACTGACAAATATATACACACATCACACATATGCCTACATGGACGGTTATACGTATTCACGATCTTAGTTGGGTAAAAATAAACGTCTTAAGTAGATAGTATAAAATAGTAGGCTATGAGAACAGCAAACAGTTTTGATTGTGCTATAAAACGTCTGCGAAAAAATTTACACTTGTCTCGACAGTTAAATTTTACGGCTACTTTAATACACGGCCTTAAGAGCACACACACAGCGAATAAAAATCGCGCGATTTTTTTAGCAATTCTGTAACACTTGCAATCATATGGAGATAAAAAAGTTTATTTGAATGAAAGTAATTTTTTTTATTGTCCCGATTAGAGGCCAAATCTAGTACTTAAAGAAATATTTTATTGAAAATTAGAGGGTATCCGGCGTGTGCTAGAAAAATGAACCCTATGCATTGTTTTAATGGTCTAAAACCACCGTCGCATTATTGCCTTTCTAATGAAATCAGTTTAGGATACATCGGTTGGATGGTTTCTAAGCCTATAAGGGACATGGGTAGAAATAGTGTTTCAGTTTTATGTTATACCTACCAGAATCTAGATAATGCCCGCGACTTCGTTCCCGTGGATTTAGGGTTTTTAAAATCCCGTGGGAACTTTTTGATTTCTGGGTAAAAAAGTAGCTTATGTCCGTGCTCAGGATGTAAGCTAACTCTGTACCAAATTTCATCAAAATCAGCTAAACTGTTGGGCCATGAAAAGCTAGCAGACAGACAGACAGACACACTTTCGCATTTATAACATTACAGTATGGATTAAAGATTCATAATTTTGCAATAAAATTACGCGGAACTATAGAAGCTGGAAACCGCGATCTGTGGCTAATAACAGAAGCCGAGCAAACGGTAATTTTGGCGGGTGCAAGCGCCGCGCCAGTGCCGAAATAAGTAATATCGTGAGTGGAACGCACGCACGGTAGCCCCAAGCCACCCGCGGCTTTCCCACCGAGTACTGTACTGTAATCGGTGCCATTTTAATGCTTGTACCCGTAATTATACTTAGTACTCGAGGTAAAATAGTGGTAGCTAGTGAGAAATGAGCAAAGTGAAGGTGAATTATGAAATATTAGCGTTCGCCCGCGTCGAAGCGTAATGGAATGTCTTGTGAAAAAGAAACAAGTTCTCGTAGCGTCTACTCTACGAAAAAGACTCTCTGTAGTCTGTTTACCAAACCACTAAAGTTTAGTTTAAATTACGTTTCTTTCTGTATGTAATATTTTCGATTAATTTCATACCAAACAAAATTTAGTAAGTAATTTCCAGAATAATCATCATAGTGTGCCCCATAGAGTGCCCAATGTTTCACTGACCCTTACTCACTACGTATGCCTGGTAGAGTTCGCTTCAAAGCGATAAGGCCGACGATTGTTATGTTTATTATTTTATTGTTTGTTTGCATTTTTGGTGTACATGATAAAGTATATTTCATTTATTTAAGTATTCATTATGTTTGACAGCTTTCACGCGAAAAGCTTCTCCATCTCAGCAATTCCAGAATTATCAATGGATGATATGAATTCATGTGTTTTTAACAAAGTATTGGCGTTGACTCCGATGTTTTTTCCGAACTAAATTTTGAATATCTATATCTGTTTCTTTTTGATATTGCTAAAAAAATAGATAATGAATCTTTCTAACGCTACTCTATCTAGCACCTCAAGTTAGTAAAAATTAGTAAGAAAAAGATGCGAAATCTCTAAAATTCTGTACCTACTGTACTCTAAAATCTACTTACCATTGTTTCTTTTATTATTGTCTGCGTAGCTGCGTGAGCCAGTGCATATTTCCCATGGTGCGAGGCACCAGCCTACCGACTCGCTACCTGTTCATTCAGCGAGCACATGGTGGGGGCTACGCGCCTTCCGCGTAACGTTATCAGTAGTTTCCGCACCCTCGCGCCAGCGCAGTTGCCAAACGCACCCGGCCTACGTCGCACGTTCGTGACACTTCTAGTCATCACCTCTCCGTGTATTTTGAAACCGCGCTGTACTAGAAAGCTTACTGAAAGTGTTGTTAATATTGAAATAAGAAGTACAGTGAAAGTGCTTGCTTTACCGCCTCTTATAGTTTCCTAAGGTGCGTATTAACTATTCATTATAGTGCTAAAATGATTTAATGGACGTCTCGATAGTTATCCAAAAGTGTTAATGGAGATATCTTTATCGATATAATACTCGTAAAAACGTGCGTTAACACCAACATTGCACACGAGCTACGATGCCAGTTATTACGTATTATGTAGGCGATGTTATAAACTAATAACGTCTAATGACGAGCTTATAGATACAGTTTATACCATTTTATACGTGTTTTATTCTATGCCTTTATAAATGGCGTTCAAACAAATATGGAATTAAGTACGCTTATCTGAATTAACTGTCTAGTAGCCCAAGAACAATCAGTACGACAACATTTTCTCACGCGCGACTTTTTCATTGATAATAGCATTGCAAAAGTTGCGAGTGAGACTTCGCACTGACTGTGCTAGGGCGACTGGAGTATACGCTATTGGTTTTACACACAGACATATCGCTGGTTTTACAAGCTTTTATTTTTCAATGCCTAGAGTCTAGAGTCTAGACTCAAAGCCTTCAAAAATCTAGACAAACAACGACAGCAGCGATGACGGAGTTCCTAGACGTCGCAAATTACAATAACAATAATTAACTAAGTAGGTACCTGTTAAGGAATAGTTCACATTCGCACTGTGGGAACGCGTATGGACCACGCGCGCTGCTGCTCTCGCTCGCCTTTGCCGTCGCGGTCTGCAGTGTGATGTGCTTCATTTAATTCCTTGTATAACTTACAAGTAGTGCAAACGTTTACTGTAAAGCGAGGAGGTGGTAACAAAACGGGGTAATTGCACGTAATAAAATTTTACAAGAGGACCAAAAATCCGAATGAAAGCTTTTGAAATACTGTAATTATACCGTTTTGATCGAAATCATGAACTTTAGACTCAATTTCGAAACTAACTCATGTTACAAACTCATGTCCAAGCAAAACCAGTATTCAGTGGACCAAAATCGTCCGTAGGTACCTATTTATTAAGAAAAACAAAATTTTGTCCATAAGAGTAATAATTGCTTAGTTTTGTTCAATTACCTACGTCGTGCTGTTTTCGCCCAAGCCTTAAAACAAATGAAGAATTACCCTTATCTAAATCAACTGTTGCACAAGTTGGGACCTTATAACTTAGACATTAAAGTTGAATTCCCTATGTACGTTGTACTGATAAGTTATCATTGTCACACAGGCTCACTAGCCCCGCCCGTAGCGAGCACCATAGACCAGACAAAATGTTCGCCGTGATGCAAATCGACGAGGATCACACCAGGGACTTCAGGCGTAAGCTGCGCCCCAAGTGCGAGTTCGTCTGCAAGTATTGCCAACGTCGGTTCACCAAGTCCTACAACCTGATGATACACGAGCGCACCCACAAGAGCCCAGAGCTGTCTTTCAGTTGTGAGGTCTGTGGGAAGAGTTTCAAAAGGCAGGACAATTTGCGTCAGCACAGGTAAGCCGTTTTTTTTTTTAAATTTTGTACTGGTTAGCCGTACTTAGCCGTACCTTTAATTTTTTTATAGTTTTGAATCAAACTCAAAATTATTCATTTAAAGTAGGTACTATTGTACACCTTTTGATAGACAGAATTGTTAGATTTAATTTTGTAGGTGATATTATAGTTGTGATAATTAATTACGTAAACTTAAGACTAAAGCTACAGGGGTTCCAAACGCGTGCAGATCTGAGAAGAGCCCAAAACGAACTCAGCACAACACAAATTTTTTATTACTAACTAGCTGATACCCGCGACTTTGTTCGCGTGGATGTAGGTTTTTTAAATTCCCGTGGGAACTCTTTGATTTTCCGGCATAAAAAGTAGCCTATGTGCTAATCCAGGAAATAATCTATCTCCATTCTAAATTTCAGCCCAATCCGTCCAGTAGTTTTTGCGTGAAGGAGTAACAAACATACACACACACATACACACACACATACAAACTTTCTCCTTTATAATATTAGTGTGATTATTTTTTTCTTAAAATAATCTTTATCAAGCAAATATCTGAAGCCCGCGCACTTCATCCGCGTGGATTTACGAATAGGTTTTCAAAAATCTTGTAGGAACGCTTTGATTTTCCCGGATCACATAATAAATTGCCAACAACTTGAACAAACGCTCAAAGTGTTTTTTTAGGTCTAGTTATTTGAATTTTGAAGGACCTCACTGCGGGCGTGAGGAAATTTCTTCCGTACGAAAGTACGTGATTGGTTGATCAGAATCGCCCGTTTCCCACGATGCGTCTACTTTCCACTGCAGCTTTTTGCCAATCAGTTTAAAAATTGACAAAGATTATGTTGATATGAACCGCTAAGGTTTGGAATATAAAATATAACCTGGAGAGATACTTCAAGGCAAAAGTGAATAGGCATTCTATTGATAGACCTCATCATTGCTTTTCCTTAAGCATGATTGTCACCAAGCGCAAGCCGATCTCACAATAAAAATAATACGTTTTCGAGGTATTGCGTAACATGCCTACCGACCTACATACTCGTGCTGTGGTTGCGGCACGGGACACAAGGCCGTGGTCACACTAGTCACTGTGAATTAGGGTCTAGTCTGTCACACAGCCACTCAGCTGTGATATACTGAGACGTCAGTTGTTAGCTACTACTGTTACAACCTGTGACCGCAGTTTAGCCAATTGGGACGCAGAAAATGTTTTGATATAATGGATGCCTAATTATTCCGATTCCTCACATTATAAATTACCCTAAGTAAGTTTCTAAGTAGGTTAAAAATATAAATAGGTTTGTTAACTAGTTAAAAAACTTAATTATGAAGTGTACTACTTATATCAAACTAAGTAGGTACATACCTACATGCGTCAGGACATCCCCAATTACTGAAGATGTATATTTACACATCGCTGACAGAATGTCGCCCCCTCATAATTACCATACAATGTTGTGGTAGCTACTTTCACGTTGACAGGGTAACAGGGCAATTCTTGTTTCCCTCGTCTCCTAAATATTGGTACAAATAGGGGCAATTAGCAGTGTTCAAAGTTTTTTTTGATTTTCAACCGACTTTAAAAATTATAAATGTCATGTGTTTGTTATAAAATTAAAAAGTGGGTCTATTGTTGGTACACATAGAATAAAAAGGCTGCTTTTATTGCGGAAAATCAAAGAAATCGCATGGATTAAAAAAAAACTAAATCGACGCGAATAAAGTCGCATTTATTACTTAGTAATCAATGTTTTTATTTATTTTATAATTGTTAAAAATGTACAAAATATATTCATTAGTCTTTGAGATAATCGCGGCCGTAATATTATATAGGTACATTCATGCGTACATACATACCTACATAGGTACATATATTACATATATACATACATACGGGTTGAGTATATCATAACCTCCCTTTTTTGAAATCAGTTTAAAAAGAGCATACAAGTTTTGACAAAATATAACTATGTTGCTAAGTAATCTATCGGCAGATTACAAATAAGATTAATTTTGGTCGTAATTCGAGAGTAAGCTCGTTTCAGTCGTAGCTTTCTAAACAACAAATTCTTTTTGAATCTCCTTTAAAAAATACACAACACATGCATTTGTTCCACGCGTACGGGGGTTCCGTGTGAAAACCTCGCTCCGTATCCGGGCTACCAAGATCTTCGATAGATCGCTCACGACGCTCGTGAGCTCGTGATGAGCCCGTGTGTTAACGGTGCTTAATAGCCCCTAATGCTTCCGAAACTGTGCGAACGCGGTAGCCCCACACGTGAACGTATAATTTGCAGTTGCCGTACAAGGAACAGGCGACTTAGTATAAATTTGCCGATACGTTAATCGATTTCGAATATCGAAACACTATAACCACCAGAGTAAAGATAAACCTAGCTTCAACTTTCACCATACGTCTAAGCTATTGCACCAAGTTGAAACTACGAAGTCAGCAATTGAAATATTCTACTCTACTGATACCTAACTTAAAAGTACAAAGGTTGTTACTTTTATGTCCACTTAAATAAATACATTTAACCTTATCTTTTTGCATTGTTGGTAAGAAAAAGATGCAAATATCTATTTATCTGAAGATCGAATCGACACCATTGTAAAACAAAACCTGTAGTTTACTAATATTATATAAAGAAAAGATTTGTTTATTTGTTTGTAATCGATAAACTCTGTAACTATTGAATCCATTTCCAATAATGTTCTCATCATTAGAAAGCTACTTTATCCAGAAGTAACATAGGCTTGAAATTACGTATAATGTGTACCGCGACTACAGTCGCGGGCTACAGCTAGTTACTGAAAAAAAGATCGTCAAAGCAATCAACACTATATATTATATTACTCTGACTGTATACGGTCTCAATGTTCGAAATCAATCAACGTTTTCGAGATGTACGAATGTACTGATAACAGTACAGTGTGCAAGCCGCTTGACCTGCCGAATTGATTGCAGTTCAAGCGGTGCGCTTTGCCAAATTTTGGTGGTTTACGGTAAACGCTTTATAGATTGTTGGGACTGTTTGATCGTTTTCGGTATTATTCTGACTTTATAGTGTCTCAACGTTCGAAATCTATGAACCTTGTCGAGATGTACGAAGTCTTACTAAGGGTATAGTGTGCACGCCGCTTAACCTGCCGAACTCGTATTGCGGTTCAAGCGGTGCGCTTTGCCTATTTGGTGGTTTACGGTAAACGCTTGATAGGTTGTTGGTACTGTTTGATCGTTTTCGGTATTATTCTGACTTTATTGTGTCTTAACGTTCGAAATCTATGAACCTTGTCGAGATGTACGAATTCTTACTAAGGGTATAGTGTGCACGCCGCTTAACCTGCCGAACTCGTATTGCGGTTCAAGCGGTGCGCTTTGCCTATTTGGTGGTTTACGGTAAACGCTTGATAGGTTGTTGGTACTGATCGAACGTTTTTGGCAGATACTATTGACGTTGTTTTAATTTTTTTTTTTCAAGTTTTGCGTCGTTTACGCACGTGATATTTCTTTGACATTGGTTTTTACTTGAAGTTGTTTTTAATCCAAAATGAGAAAACAGTAAAGTTAGAGGCATCTGGACTAAATTTTCGAAACTTTTAATGTTTAAATTTCGTATAACTATTTGCTATGTGTAAGGGCCGAAACACATAAGCGCGTTGCGGCGCCGCGCCGCTGAAATCGGCAGTGCGCTATAGCGGTGCGGCGCCGCAACGCACGACGTGAATTCCAGCGTTATGACGTCATACTTGTTGACAAGGATGCAGTTTGTTTCTAACACTCTTGCAAACAACACGTGTCAACCGAGAAGCAGTTTTAAAATTAAAATGTCTGACGTTGACGTCGATCTGTTTATATCTTCGGTTCAGGAACACCGTTGTTTGTGGGATACTAGTGACGAAACCTATAAAGACAAATTTATAAAACAAGAAGCATGGAAAAGCATTTGTGAGATCGTTTATGTTGATTACAAGGAAAAAAACTCAACCGAAAAATCAAAACTGGGTAAGTAGTAACATATAGTCTTAGGCAATGATATTTTAAACTAAAGATAAGTTACGTTCATAGTAATTTACGTTTTAAATCTGTTCCTGTGTTTAAATCATTACCTCCCAGCAATCCAAAACTGCACACATTTGCAAGTTTTACTGATTAGCAAACCAAAAGATATGAAATAAAACGCAATTGAAAGAGATAGCTATAATTTTAATGGTTGCACTTCAAACGTTTCTTGTGCATAGAGTAACATTTATAGTCGTAGAGTGGACACTTGATTCAAAACTATTCAAAAGTACATAGATAAGAAATAAAACATCTTACAAAAGTAAATCACATTTATTGAAAATTTTAACAGTGAAATAATTAATAATGAAAGAAAAGAAATAAAATACACATTTTTAACCGACTTCAAAAAAGGAAGAGGTTACTCAGTTCGACCGTATATATGCTTTTTTTATGTTTGTTCACAACATGTTAAATAGTTTGAATCAAATGTATTAAGGTATTATTTGTATTTTGAACTGAGTAGGTATACGAACATTCATATTTTGTTTAATTGCCAACTTAGGGCGCCAACATCACTGGAAAAGTAATTACAAAAATCATTCCGTATTAGATGTGGGCTTAAATTATTTTCATTTGCTGTGGGCAAATGCAACATTTGCAGATCAGAATCATCAAAGATAATGTCATCGGTCGCTTGTACTCCATCTCGATTCAAAACAAAGTTGTGCATTACACAACATGCCTTGATAATGTCTGTCGCAAATTCGTATTGCACATTCATAGATCGATGAAATATGCGCCATTTATTGGCTAGGATGCCAAAAGCGCACTCGACATATCTTCGGGCACGACTCAGTCGATAATTGTAAACTCTTTGTTGTACCGACAAATGTTTTCCTGAGTAAGGGCGCATGACGTTATTCGAAATTGAGAATGCTTCATCTCCTACAAAAACAAATGGAGTTTCATTTTGAGAACCTGGTAAAGGCTTTGGTACAGGAATAGGTAATTTGCGTGTCATAATCAAATCATAAAGTTTAGAGTTCTGGAAAACGGTGGAGTCACTTTCCTTGCCATACGCTCCTATATCGACAAAAATGAATCTATATCTAGAATCTACAAGAGCTAATAAAACTATTGAATTATAGCCCTTATAATTGTAAAACAGTGATCCACTGTGCGCAGGACATGTAATACGGACATGTTTACCATCAAGAGCTCCTATGCAGTTAGGAAAATTTGCTTTCTTGTCAAACTCAATAGCGACATCTTCTAGAACCTGTTTTGTTATAGGAGGTATATTTTGACTTGATAGATGTTTCCATATGGCGCGACAAACTGTCCTTACAATTTTTGCTATTGTACTTGCTCCTCGGAAGTAATTCGTATGCATGGTTTTAAAGTCACTGCCGGTTGCTAGAAATCTAAAATGAAATAATAATTAGTAGGCAAATAATAAAATAATACAAATGTAGGTATAATCAAACTCAAACCGCGCAGGTAATAGTGTTGCTAAAGGAATAGATTTTCAAAGATAGACAGGTAGTTTTTCAAAGAAGTACTCAATAAATATTTTACATTATGGTTGTTCTAGGCAAAGTCAATCAGTTTTTAACTTGCCTAAGTCAAGAAAAAGCAGAAAATTATTCTTTTTCGGCGGCCAGCCATTTATATGAAATTGGATGGACCGAAAGTACTTATGAAAGTTATATCAAATTTTATATGTAGTATAAATGGAATCTAGGGAATTTTAGTCTTTATTACTATTTTTCACTTGTGAAGTTTTTTGTTGCAGGTAATGATTTAGTCAAGAAGTGGAAGGCCATAAAAGATAATTTTGCTAAATATCAAAAAAAACTAAAAGATGCCAATCGATCAGGAGCTGGAGCTGCAAAAATTAAAGAATATCACTTGAATAAACAATTACAGTTTTTGAAAAAGGTTTCACAAAATGCAACTGATTCCAGTTTATGCGTAGCGGAAGGAGATATTGAGAATGAAATAACGGCATTGCCTCGTTATAAAAGTCAACCACGAAAACGAAAGGCAGATGATAAGGATGATATTGAAGAAGATTTATTGGCAATATTAAAAACACCGGAGAATAGACATTTGCATTTTTTCAAGGGGATTTTACCATCTCTACAATCGTTAAATGAGAATCAAACATTGATATTTCAAAGTCGGGTGCTTCAAATATTAACCGACATTCTTCAACCTTCAATTCATCAAAATACACATCACGGCTATAATCAAGAATATCAGCATCAGGGTTACAATCAAGGATATTCAACTATGAGATACGATAATACGGTTCAGAGTGGCTACCACACTTCTACTCCTGGAAGTTCGATTACTGAACAGAGGACTACCTCATCATCAAACCAACAACGTCCAATAAATTCACCATTTTTACTGGACGAAACGTCAGCTACTTCCTATGTTTCACAAGATGAGGAGTTTGATTTTTCTTAAATTGATCATTACATTTTTTAAGGCCTATTAAAGTATTCTTAAAGTAAGAAAATTGTATAATGCAAAAAGCTTAATTTGATTCTGTCTTGTTTCATTTGAACCTGGCTTTGTACCACTAGGTACCCCCAAACCATGAACACTAGTGATGCAAAATTTTTATCGACACCCCGCTAGTACCACAGGTGTATAAAGCCAGGGGTACAAATAAAACTAAACATTTGATTCCGAGTGCCATAAACATCAATAAAAAAAAATAAGAAACCTATTTGTTTTACCTTAAAGTTAAGCCCAGCATTTCCAAAGCAGTAACTGGTTTTCTTCCTTTATTTTTTTTCTTCTGTATATATTTTGATAACTCGCTTAATAGCTCTTCAAATGATGATATACTCATTCTAAAGTAGGCAACAAATTTTTTTTCGTCTATCTTTAATGCTTCGTATTTTTTAGAAAAGAACTCGCCATTTGGATTCATACCCTTACTTAATGGATGTATCCAGTATCTTCTTTGCCGTATTTTTAAGATAGAATAATGTCTTCTTAATAACAAATAAGCAATAAGTTTATTACGATCCATCGCAGAGAGACGTCTATCCACACTCAAAAATCACGAGAAAATGGTTGCCCTACCATAATGCCCTGTTTCGCGACGCCGCAACGCGGCAACGCAACTGCCGATTTTGGCGTTGCGGCGCCGCAAAAATAAGCAGTTTGCGTTATGTGTTTCGGCCCTAAGACCGTTATGACAAAAAATCTGTTTTTCGATTTGTTTTGTTTTGTTTCAGTTAGCAGTTGCTTCGTTCGATATCTAATTTGAGATAGAATCTTGATCTTGGAAGTCATTCTGTTAAAGCTAATATTACGATATAACAGGACAATAATGAAATTTCGTATTGAGGTCCTCATATTTTTAAGTCGGTTAGAAAGTAGGGAACTGCTGGCCTCATACGTGTTCCGCGTAAACCTGCAGGTACCTCAGTACACAGTCATTTAGCAAAATAATCGGTAGCGGTACTTCACCGCCATCGGCGCTCACGTTCGGAGGTGCGATTCACACGACTGCCACATCTAGTGAATACACGTATAGCCACAGCTTAAATATATACAGCGAAGACGCCCTTGATGTTTACGGTCATAGCACCTATGTATAATAACCCGGACCAGGGCCGGTCCGTCAACAAAGTTGAACTAGCCAGGTAACCTCCCCCTGAGAGGACATTCTAAGTAACATATCCAAAATATGGCAATAACTAGCCGATGCCCGCGACTTCGCCCGCGTGGATTTAGGTTTTTCGAAATCCCGTGGGAATTCTTTGATTTTCCGGGATAAAAAGTAGCCTATGTGCTAATTATTATATGCCAGGTTATTATCTATCTCCATTCCACAGCCAAATCCGTCTAGTAGTTTTTGCGTGAAGGAGTAACAAACATACACACACACACATATACACACATACACAAAAACTTTCGCTTTTATAATATTAGTGTGATTTCTTTGCTTTTCTGTTTAACTCTTCGTTATTTTGTGCGTCAATTCGGTTACCGTATCAGAGGGCCCTCCATGGCAACTTGATTGGCTTAGGCGGCTTAGTTTGAAGGTTTGGGAGAATGGCTAAGATCAGAAAGACCATAGGTTCCAATTCTATCGATGGATTCTCTTATTCTCTGTCTAGCTCTAAGCTTATCGCTTGTGATGATGTGAAGTGTCATTAACCATTTATTCAGGAGATAATCTTTTAAATTAATGCTAACTCTTATTTGTCAAAAACTCACTTTCTATAGAATTGATAATAATTAGAATTTAAGCGTGAAACTAAGTTTAATATTAAAGTTAAATGAAGATTAAGATTAATTATTTCGCTCACAAATAATCTCAAAATGTTAATTTTTTGTTCACTTTCACTAAGTAATCATATTATGAAAATCTACAATTCTCAATCGGAACACGATACCGGCGAAATCCTGAGAAACAATGGGAATGTCGGTGACATTTATGCAAACTTAATTAAGCGTACATCTGAACTATAATTTATCGATTCCAGTAATCGTAATTAAGCCTAGCCTTTGACGTGTCGATAACAAAGGGCCCAGGCCCCAGGCTTAATTGCGATGCGAAATCGATGCTCTACTAAGTTAGTGGAGTGGGTCATCGGTGCGGTGCTCTGTCTATGGTGCATTGTGATCTATTTAATTTTACTCTGATTTGACTGTACTGGGTACATCGGGTTTTATTTTATTTTACTCATGGTTCAGCCATATACAGTATGTTCCTCAGTAAGTGGAACCCCAAAAAGGGGTGAAACTAGATCATATAATCGACAAAAAATAGGAAAAAAATTATTAAAAAATATGATCATATTAAAAGTTATAAATCATATTTATCACTGATTTACACAGTCGTATCTATATATTCGTACTAAAATAGTAATTCTGACAGTGCGTTTATTGGTTTATTTATTATTCGCGTAATTTATTTCTATACTTTTCAAAACAATAACACACATGCATACCTAATCATAAAGATATAAGTTTGCATTCTTGAAAATAGACATATCATAGGTACTTTTTGTCCCGGGAATACAAAGACTTCTAGGAGATTAAAATAAAATGTATTAATTAAGTAGTTAATGCCTTTAATATTGTATAAAAAGTTTTAGTTTTAACTATCCAAAGCACCATATCAAAACCTTTTAGCCTAACTAGTGTGCACGTAGCCTTAGGCGTTACTTGACTTTATTTTGCCATTTAAAATAAAACCGGGGAATGCTAAAGAGCTGACATTACAACAGATCTAGGCACGGGTGTACGCTTTACAATGGTACACAATTGTTCGCGCGTTGTCCGAGGTGGCAATGCGGTTAATTAGCTTGGGAAATATCTCTCATTATACAGGCTGATCCTTTTCGGTTCTTTAATTATCTACTAAAAATAATAAACTATTTATTTAAAGAAAATACTTCCCGAAAAGATATACATATAGGTAATGCTGATGAATAAAACACTAATAATGGCAATATAAATGTTTGCGTGTATCCGGTGAGTAGGTAAATGGGAAAGAAGTGAAACTCGGTTTATATTCTTAAACGCTAACTATCCGGTGGAAATGTTTTTTTAATTTGCAACAGTTAGAAAACTAAAGCCACTGGCTGAGATGACTTTATATCCGTCACCGCAACTTCCCTCAATTCGGAAAATTTTCATAAAATCATCGTGTTACTCATTCTTACACGGCTAAAGGTTTACTTCAAATCTATGACGTCATATCCGCCACTGCTATTTCCGTCGATTTTCTTTAAATTACCTTCATACGGTATCGTCGTTACTTATTCCTAAGCGTTTAGAGAAGTTTCACTTCAAAAACCAATGTTAAACATTTACCCTGTATACAGAAACAAAGCGTTCCGTTCCCACAGTCGCACATACAGGGTGTTCGCTCACGAACTCGGCCGGTGTTGTTTCGCGCGGAAGTATAAATGCCTGTCACCTACGCCCTTTAACTGCGCCGCGGAGATTCGGCGAGAATACGATCGCTGTTACGATTACGTGAATTGCGCTATCGGCCCATTTGAATAGTTCAACGTTTACAATGAACCACACAGCGTGCGCAAGCTTTTGGATTATGTTGTTCTTTGCTGTTATTGCACTTGCGTTGATTTAAGTACCGATGGACTGATTATGATGCTTATAAAATCAATATTGCGTTTTGCGTGTCCTATTCTGTAGACTTGTATCATCTATGAGCCTCTTATGGTTTCATCAACTGCATTTTAAAAATATAAAATTTTTTCTTAGTAATCTTTTATAAAATGAATTAATAGATTAGTAAACCTAATAATTATTTTTTTAAATCTGATAAACTTGCAAAAAAAACCTAAGGAATTTTAGAAGAATACTTACAAAATAAAATAACAGAATGAGCCCTTAGCTCCCTGGTTCGATTTTATTATTGTTTTTGTCAATATTTTCTATAAGCGATTCCTCTGATAGGTATTAATAGCCGCTTCAGATCAGTTGTAGATTTGTAGGATTGTAGGCAAATGCCTACAATCCTACAAATCCTACAAAGTTCTAAGATCCGTTTACAAGAGATGCTGTATTTATTTTTATCTACCTACATTCTTACAACTTTTTGTATTCACATTCAACACAGATAAAGAATAACATGTAGAAATGTATATTTAGAAGGATTACGTACCTACTTCTTGATCTGTATTCAAAAGTTAGGATTTGGTGGACAAATCCTCTGTTTATTGTTAGGATAGATTATAATCTCGTTTTAGTTTGTAACGGTTTTTTAACACGATTCACTAATTCTTTTCTATCGAGTTCTTTTGCAATGTTTTGGTAACGGTATGGGTCCCTTATTTTAATCCTGATTTGAGGTTACTAACATTGTTTAAACTTTTTGGCACACTTTTTTGTTAGATGCACTTTTGGAATAACGGAATTTATGGTTACATAAATACTCTTAGACTAAGTTAAAATCTATAATACTATTGTTATGTATTTCACAGAAGCACCTAGTAATAAGATTATTTTCACTACTAAAACAATGTCGGAAATTTCAATTAGAATAAATTTTTGTACTGCACGAAATTTTTATTCCAATCATATTCAACAATAGCAATAGGTATACATACCTACTTGAAGACGAAAATACATCTACCTGTCTGCCTATTTGCTAGCTTTTTATAGCACATCTGTTCAACCGATTAAGATGTTTGGTACAGAGGTTGCTCACATCCCGAAGACGAATATAGGCTACTTTTTATCCCGCGAAATCGAAGAGTTCCAACTGGCTTTTTAAAAATCTAAATCCCACGCGGATGAAGTCGCAGGAATCGTCTAGTATAGGTATTAATAATAATAATTTATTGTTGAATATGAAACTTAAAAGCGTTAACTAGTATGATGCAGTTGATGTTAAATTGAAATTTCCTATAGAAAATATTATGTGAACTTCAGGTATTTTACACAATTTTAACAATTTTCAAAAATATCACTTTTGACTAATGATGTTTTTCTCAATTGTTGTAGATGTAGTCAATGCTTGTGGCGGTGAGGTGATGGAGAAGCACGATCATCAACAGCGGTCTCTCTTACACAATAGAGTAAGGTTCAACAACATGTCCATATACCTATCTTTATTGGAAAACAACCTTTATCACCTATATATATGATATAACAAATATCATCTTAAAATATTCAATAGTTCAAATTTAACATCATGTTAACAATGAAGTTGCTTATCTACGTCGTATTTTTGACATGTTTCTAATATGGAGACCGCATTAAAGCTCTAATTACTTCAATATTACTTTTTTTCAGTAAAATATAGAACAAGATCGTGCTTATTGTTTAGTCCACAAGCATTTCGCTTTGGTTTAACAATTTATTGGGCCATTTCCTTTGTCATTTTCAACTAAAATTACGCACATTTAAACCCAATATGTAATCATTTGTGTGAGGAAAGAAAATAACATGAGATATTTTGTTACAGAGAAATACACTACAATTCCAATAAGGAGACCATGAATATGAGATGGTGATTCACTATGCGATCACTCGAAGACCTGCGTGACGTAAACCACCTGGGATTTTAACAGTATTCTTGCTTCTATTGTTGTACCTACACCAGAATGGGTCATTGCAATGATTTAAAATAATATAATTGTAATTTAAAATGCTTACCGTCCGATAAATATTTAGTAAAGACAAACTACAAAGATGATAAAAATTACCTACAGTTCATCGTGTTTCGTTTTTAACATTGATAAGTTTTTATTCGCTATGTTAAAAATGAAATTCACTTTTAAATTTAAACCAATGTTTTATTAAAGGTTTACTGGACAGTAAGAGAAAAAATTGTAAATGCTTTTAGATGAAATCAATCTATTCGTTGTAATAATTCCGCCATGAAAGATAACTTAAAAATGTTTATCCTATCTTTTTGAGTAACTATTACAGCTAATAGTCAAAAATTTAAATAAAAAGTTCATTTTTTGAATTTGCTTTAAAACATTCTGGTATTTGTAAATAGTATTTATTAGAATAAGTGATGTTAGCATAATATAAACGGCTTAACTGCTTAGCTATTTTTTATGTAAAATAATATTTATATAATATTTAAAATATTGTTACTAATATAATCTTCTACGTAGAACGTAACATTGATAATATGCAAGGATATGAGTGGCAGAGAAAAAAATGTATGAAGGTGTTTCAGGACTACTTATAATAAAAGTATTTCCTTTAAATAATAACGCATATGTTCAAAATATTCATTTACTTACGGAAATTGCTAGATCAATTATAAAAAATTCATTCATTAAATCAACCATTACCTTAATACCTACTACGGGTACTGAAGAAAAAATAAATCAAAAAGTAGCATTGGACCTTTCTGTTTTTAGAATTCTGTAAGTCCGAATGAAAAACGCGACCCTTACCTATAGGATCACTCGTGTGTTTGTCTGTCTGTCTGTCCGTCTGTCATAGCCAACTTGTTCCGAACCTATTGGACTGAGTGATAGACTGATAGTACAATTAACATATTTAAACGTTCGGAACCCTCTCCACGCGAGTTCAACTCGCACTTCTTGTCCAGTTTTTTATGTTTCTTTTTTATATATTGTGTTATTATTCTAAGGATTTATTCTATTAATTATATAATATATCAAGCTTTTATATAACATTTCCTGTCGCTTTATGTACATTTTAAGGGTTGTTCCTAATGCTTAGAATTATGAGTATTTTTTTTTAATTTTAGTAATGACACGGCTAAGCCTTATTATATTGTAAGTTTTGCTATCGATTAAAATGTTTATGAACAATTTTCTGGCCTTATAAGTTAGAGATTGTTTATAGCTTTTCTAATTGAATTATATAGTAAATAATTATTACATAAAATACAGTGATAGATTTAAGTTGATAGATCATTTATGATTTTTTTGTTCTAAAACTTTCATTTATTTTAATCAAAAGAAAAATTATTTTCAAAAGTTATAACTGATATCTGGATTGGCTCGAAAATAAAAATGAATATACAGATTTTAAGTAACCATTTCTTTTAAAAATTTGCTTGCAAAGAACGTTTCTTTAATATATAGAGAAAAGTTATAGAACTGAAAAATTATAACACCATATTTATAGAGTACATATGTTATCCGGAACTACCTTTATTTCGTAAGTAAGCGAAATAATAAAGGTACAGTTTTACAATAAATGTGCCCAACAATGTCTTTACAAAATATATAAATATAAAGTTTATATATGAAACTGTTATAAGACTTAATCACATATTGTATGTTTAAATTATGCTTAGATTATGTACGTCTAGATATCTAAATAAAAACCACAAGATTAAATAAATCTTTCCATTCATCAAAAGAATGATTCCCAGGAACAATTACTATAATATTGTTCATTATTTTGTTCATTGTTCTAATTAAATAGTTAGTTCTAACAGACAAACTTCGTTAGAAATTGTGAACTAAAGTGACCGTTGATACTAGCACAGAGGTCTGATCCACAAAATTTATGTTGAATTCCCAGGAACAATAATTGTAATATTGTTCATTAATTTATGCATTAATGCATTGTTCCATCTAAATCGAATAGTACAGTTATGATTTAATTGTTTTTATCTTTGAAAACTAATTTTTATATCGACATCGCGTCCGTAGGTCTAGCAAGTAAATAATCTAAGCAATGCTTTAAAAATAATTAAAAATATATAATTATGGTGACAATTGCGGTGGTTAGAGAATATTCCATGTGCCAATATGTGACAGGCATATCTGTCGTTTAGCCATATTTTTATATAGATTTAGCTGTGTAAAAATTTATTATAATATTTTTAATGTTATAATAACTATGTATGTATTCCATTTATTGTGTAGATCGATGATAAATAATAAATAATGTATAATGACTTGCTTGTTTTTATTATGTATGTTTTATTTCCCCTTTTATAGTTACAACATCAACATGCCAATAAATATTTATTGGATACACGCCTACGCTTTTATAAAATATTAAATGAGGAATGAATTTTTACTGCTAAGTAGGTACCATGTGTTACGCAAGTATCTAAAATATTTGAATTGCAGCGATAAAAAAATAACGCGCCAATATTTGGTAAATAAGTTGCCGCGTTAAATCGTTGGCAATTGTTTAATTTTTTTTAATACAAAATAAATAGGCTATTTTGTATTTTAGGCTTTGTCCTTCCCCGGGGTGAAAGCTTTGCATCAAATTTCATCAAAATAGTTTAAACGAAATGGGCCGCGAAACGCTAGCAGACAGACAAACACAGTTTCGCATTTATAATATTAGTATGGAGTAAGTATAGATCATGATAATCAAAGAAATATTGCTGAGATCTAAATGAGTAAGTACCTATATTAGTTTCAAAACTATCATGTCATGACCATTGAGTTCAATAGAATAAGAGAAGCAAACCTCGTCAATCGGAGTGTAAGAAAATGCCATTAAATTATACCTATAATATCTTAAATGTTATAAATATCTTTATTATTGATAATAGACTAAAACAGGTCAGTTTACCTACTGAATGAAAAAAATCAAGACTGACAAACTCGTGCGCCACTTCACTTTGAGCGATAATGCTAGTGGATGTCTAGCACCAAAGCTTCAATGAGAACTTCAATCACCTCTAATTAGGTGACGCTCTCACACTTTTGGCTAAAATCCACTTCATCAATATCTACTAATACTTTTCTCTCATTTATTTATTTTTCACATTTTATCCTATTTTTAAACAACAAACAATAAAATAACAAAAACAACAGAAAAAATAACAGAAACACAGAAAGAACAAAAAATAAAATAACATCAACAACAAAATCAATAAATAACAGAAACAAAAGAGAAATAAAATAACATAAACAACAAAAAACTAAGGTAACGGAAAAAAAAACATTGAATAAAAATATGATAAAATGGCTCCCACTAGCAGCGGGGTGGGTTGGACCCAAGCCGCCAGTGGTCAGGGCTCCAGAGTGAGGAACCTCCTCACAATGCGTGCCGTCTCAAGAACCACTGCCTTCTGTATCTTACCCTTGATCCAACAGTTAAGCGACAGTTTCTTAAGATGTTGGTCGAAACTGTTCGCAATAAGACCGTGGACTGATACAACTATCGGTACAATAATCGCTGAGTCAACACTCCACATGGCGGTAATCTCGTGGGCCAGGTCCAAGTATTTCGATACTTTTTCCTTTTCTGCTTTCACAAGATTATCATCATGTGGAATAGTGACATCAACAATCATTGCTCGACGCGCTGATCGGTCAACTAGCACTATATCAGGTCTAGTGGCTACAATATACCTGTCAGTGATAACCAACCGATCCCAGTAAAGCAGGGCACTGCTATTTTCAAGAACTGACATAGAAATGCCCTGAGCAAGTACCGGGGGCTTACCTGTGATTCGGCCCATATGAAGGTGGAAGGTTCCTCTAGTAATATGACAACTCTATGGTCATGTCTACCAACCTCACGATATCGACGATAGTAATGTTTAATGATTAATCCGTATAAAGGCGCGTATCGGTCAGGTATTTTTGCGCGAACAGGTTTTCGCGTAACGCAGTAGCAGTCCGGCTGTGCGCGTTAGTCATCGCCTGTCCGACGTAATCTAAGCCCTAATTCGCACGAGCGTTAAAAAAGCGTTGCGTTAAAACCCGTCGTTGCGCTTAAAATACAAAGCGCGCGTTAAAAAAGCGTTGACGTGTGAACAGATACTTGGGAATGCATTTGTTCTATTTGAACGCTTTTTTAATGGACGTTAAAAAAGCTCTCGTGCGAATGAGGCCTTAGTACTGCATTCCCAAGTATCTGTTCACACGTCAACGCTTTTATACTTCTAGCGTCACTTTATATTTCTAGCGCAACGCCGGGTTTTAACGCAACGCTTTTTTAACGCTCGTGCAAATTACGGCTTACGATCAGTTCGAACTTCGAACATCGAACTAAGGTGAGTACTAACTACTAAGTAACTACTAAACTAGAAACGAAAATTGGATTTTCGAAAGAGAAATATAGAGCAAACTAGCTTCTAACTGCCCGCGTCTTCGTCCGCATGGACTACATTTTCAAAATCCTATTTTACCCCCTTAGGGGTCGAATTTTCAAAAATCCTTTCTTAGCGGATGTATGAACTATAAGCTAGTTTTAGCATATCGCTTCAAAAAGTTTGAGGTGAGGTTCAAAAGATCAAACCCTGAGGAATATAAAGATTAGATACTAAAATCGAACAGAAACTATTAGTTGTATAATAAATAGTAGAGACTATAGACTCTACTAGAGACATTCGTGCTTCCGAATCGTGGACTACCCAAGACGCAATCGAATAAAATAAATAACACCGCGAGTTCAGCAGAAGACCTCATGAGACTAATTTCGCTCACGGCGCGTTGATACAATGCGCGGAAGCGAATCGCCATTCGACGCTAGGAGATAAACGTGAGCTTTAACGTGAACTAATAAGTATAAGTTGCTTTTACCGACTTATGGGTCTATAGGTTCCTTTCTCACTACCTATACGGGATGACTGGTAAAACGTCACGATCCCGTTGAGATTTTTAGGGGTCCGTACCTCAAAAGGAAAAACGGAACCCTTTTAGGATCACTTTGTTGTCTGTCTGTCAAGAAACCTATAGGGTACTTTCCGTTGACCTAGAATCATGAAATTTGCCTGGTAGGTAGGTCTTATAGCACAAATACAGGAATAAATCTGAAAACCGCGAATTTGTGGTTACATCATCAAAAAAAATTAAAATGTCTTTCAATTTTCAAACTAAGATTACTATACCAAGTGGGGTCTCATATGAAAGGGCTTTACCTGTACATTTAAAAAAAGATTTTTATTTATTTTTATGTATAATAGTTTTTGATTTATCGTGCAAAATGTTGGAAAAATACCCGAGTACGGAACCCTCAGTGCGCGAGTCTGACTCGCACTTGGCCGGTTTTTGTCTTGCAGGATATCTTTTGGATAGGTATTTTTTCCTTTTAAGAAATGCGCCGCCCTACCATCACCAGGTGAGATCGTAGTCAAACGTTAGCTTACCAAAAGAAGAAAGAAGTCACAAATTAACTGTGACTAACATACATTAAGCAAGATCATTGCAACATAATTTTAACGGCGAATACGTGAGTCATCCGTTTCGCGAAGATCTCATCTGAGATGTTATCTTTGTATCCTACGGAAGCCTGAGCGGCGAGAAAGTACATTTTTATACTGTAACTCACATAGCTTCCCACGACATAGTTATATCGCAATCATGAGGTGTGTACTTATTTAGTAGGGTTCCGTACCCAAAGCGTGCCAACGGGATCCTATTACTAAGCCTTCGCTGTTCATCCGTATGTCTGTCTGTCCGAGGCACGGAGGAAATCAATAGGCCAAATTCGAACCTGCTAAGTCTGGATGCAGTCTAAAGCAGTAGATATAACTGCAATTTTGCAGCTGGCTTATAACTCGGTAAGTTTGCACCTCGCTGGAATTCGACGCCTCTCCCACTTCCCCGCTCACCTCCCCGCGGTCGCCTTGTCACGTTAGTACGGTTCGCATACCGTACCTAAGCGCCAGTGTGATGTAATCGATGCGAGCTGCAAACTAGCTTGACCGAGTAGTACAGTCCAAATGCAGACCCTTTGAAGGTATACCTAGACCACAGTGTAAAGATAGACACAGTAGTCCGACGCCTTTGGTCTCATGGTACATGACCTCTACTTAGGGCCCTAACTACGTAGGCCGGCTCGGGTCGCCTCTTTGTCGCTCACTTACCGCAGGATTGCTATGTCTAGACGTCTTGTCGAACCTGTAAATGTAGTTGCCTTCAAACTACGGTAATATTATATTACATCTCAGTGTGAACAGTGACATTTCAAAGTAGGGTGAGCGATATTTATATATTATATTATATTTCCGTAGTTTGAAGGCAACTTTACTCTGTGCTCAGAGTTTATAATATCTTCCTGCATAGTAATTACAAGCAAAAATAGCTAGTATCTAGTAGGTACCGTCTTCGTATGAATAATGATATATAACATAGTGTGTATGTGAACGAGGCTCATTAGGGTAACACCTACATGCGCCCACACAAGGCAGACGTTGTAATACAACTCTGCACTCATTGACCATCGTGTACAATAAAGCCTTATTTGGCTCTATTGTCGAGGGTAGCGTGGCCTAGTTGCAACTGCCTACTTAGCATTGAAGTAGAAATAATACTTCTAGATACCCAATAATATGGGACGATAACATAATGAATAGATGACCCCGATATTGTACATGTGAAAAACTTAAAGTTTTTAAAATCCTGTGGGAACTCTTTGATTTTTTGAGATTAAAAAAATCAATTTTCTTTCCCTGGATACAAGCTCACCTCTTTTTTATCTCTGTACCTTCCATCAAAATCGGTTAAACGTATAGATCAGGAAAAGCTAGCAGACAGACAAACATACAGACACACTTTCACATTTTTAATGCTTAGTCCTACCATCTGAAACGCAATTGTGTAGCAAATAATTTAAGGCGGACTTTCGATTCGAGCGAGTGGACGCTCTACTCGAAAACCCACCTTAATTCAAAGCTCACAATCTAAATGCTTTGAGAAAGAAAACCAAACACCGACAAATTAGTTACGAGACGTTAAATTTACAAGTTGGTTATTCGTATTATAAAATCAATAGCGTATAACAATATAAAAAATTCAAAACGAATGGGTACTTCCTTTAATGATCGTAAAAACTATAATTTTTTCAAATCGATTATTTCACAGATTTTCTGTAAAGGCAAGCCACTGACCTCGACTAATACAAGTACGCTGGAATTACGAATGCTGACCTGTTTCAAAACGACTCGATTTTCACCATTTTGGCGCTGATAGCAACAGCAGTAAGCGTGAATGTTAGTGATGAGACAATATTTTGTCAACATAGTGTAAGTGGGAAGACCATTTTTCACGCATCATTTTGACGCAGTGCCATCGCTCGGTGGCTCACTTCGAAACGGAAAACCAATTAAGTACTGTCTTGTTGTATAAATCTCTTCCAGCGTACTTATAAGTCTATTATGCCCATTTCAGTGAGGTTTAAAACGGATTCTACGTTTGAAAAACTATAATTGTAGATAATAGTTCTATGGAAATAAAATAGTTTTATGGAACAGAAAAATATAAAGAACCTTTTACATGTTGGGTTTTAAACGCCTACTAACTTAGTTCACCTTTTGTGCTTTAGGGTCATAGGTGATGATATCATGTAATCCCATATTATTTTATTAGTTAATAATACTTATAATTTATTTATTTTGGGTTTCTTATCAAACAGAAATAAGTTTATTTCTATGGAGGTATTTTATATTCAGTAGGTAGATATTGTTCAGTCGTATCCAGTCGGATATAATATAGGACCTGAAAGTGATTTAAATAAATACTCTAACTGTTAGTTAGAGTATTCATTTAAATCACTTTCAGGTTATGTTTCACTGTAGATTATATGTTAGAGTCTAACATACCTACAAATCAGTCTATTATTTTTATTTCATTTTATTATTTTATTAGAATCATCAACAGAATTAATTACTCGTATGATGATTTACGTGCCAGGAACTGTACGACATAATAAGTAGTGTGATTGCTTCAAATAATTACTTTTTTAACTAAAAACTAATAGTTTAGAAATTATTAATTATATTAGCTTAACATAAAGCAAGCAACGGCATTATTTATTAGTAAATGATACCCTGCGGCTTTGCCAGCATGGTTTTAGGTTTTTAGAAAATCCAGTGGGAACTCTTTGATTTTCTGAAATAGAAAAAAGCTAGGTTCGGTCCCAGGGTGTAAGCATCTCCGCACGCGTCAAAATACATAAACAGGTGGGCCTTCAGAAATCACCTAGGAACTCTTTGATAAAAAAATAGCCTATAAGTATCTATCCCCAGGATGCAAGCTATCTCTGCATTAAATGTGAACAGATGGACAGACTCTAGCAGACGGACAGACACACTTTCGCTATAATATCGGATATGATATGGAATTGGATTATTTCTTATTAATCTATACTATACTAATAAATAAAATTGGAGTGTCTGTCTGTAATTTCGAAATAACTACCTCATATTAAGCTCATATGGTTATTTGAACGATACCATAACTGAATCACACGTTTTTTAAATTTTTGTCTGTCTGTCTGTCTGTCTGTCTGTCTGTCTGTCTGTCTGTCTGTCTGTCTGTCTGTTTGAAAAGGCTAATCTTTGGAACGGCTGAACCGATTTTGACGGGACTTTCACAGGCAAGTAGAGGATTGACCAGGGCGTAAAATAGGCTACTTTTTTAACCGACTTTTAAAAAGGGAGTTGTGTTTTTCTACCTATGTACACCGAAATCTCCGAGATTTCTGAACCGATTTGCGTCATTTCTTTTTTAATCGATAGAGGAACTTTGCGACATTGTTTCATGAAAAATTGGGAGTCCAACTCCTCAATCCTGATGCTGCAGGGGATCTGACCAATCCACGCGGGCGAAGCTGCGGGCATCAGCTAGTTATTATTATTAGCGGATTATCAACAGGCGTTCAACGGCGGCGTTTTTGTATTTTCCAAGTTTACATGGGTCTTAATAAGTACGTGTTTATCAATGGTACGAGAAGATCCGTGAATGGTGCCGATAGATCGAGTTTTCAATGGTTTGCGTGTTCAAAGTTATTAAATAAAATATGAACCTACCTACCTATAAAATTGAACGATTTGTTGTGTCAACATCCTCCAAATTCATCAAAAGAGATAAATCTGGTGAATTTATGAATTATTGCTCGGTTATTTAAATGCTATCAATTAATTGATTTTGATGATAGGTCACTGCATATTTTGTATATTGTTATGGAGATTTGCGTAAATGTTTGTTTTTGTGTTTATGACGTGCGCACACGCTTGTTAGATTAAATTGAAAAATTATTTTTTGCCACAGATTTGAAAATATGTGAATAGGTAGGTATGATAAAAGTATAAAAAAGCGGCTATAGCCTAGTGGTTAACCGTTAAGTTTTCGGGTTTGGGGGATCCGGAGCTCGATTCCGGGAACGCATCTCTTACTTTTCGTAGTTATGTGCATTTTAAGCTATTAAAATATATTGTGCGGAAACTTGCTTGAGAATTCTCCACAATATTCTCAAAGGTGTGGGAAGTCTACCCATCCGCCTTGGCCAGCCTGGCAGACTATGGCCTAATTTCTCTGTATTTTATTCCAGTTTTATTCTTAGTCTATGTTATAAAGGAACCTCTGTGCGATCAGCTTTCCAGGTTTTGGGTTTGGACAAGGGGTTGGGCTGGGTGTAGATGAAAGCAGAACTTTTTAACCGACTTCCAAAAAAGGAGGAGGTTCTCAATTCGTCGGGATCTTTTTTTTTTTTTATTTTTTTTTATTTTTTTTTATGTATGTTCCCCGATTACTCAAAGACCCCTGGACCGATTTGGAAATTTTTTTTTTGTTTGAAAGGGTATACTGTGCAGGTAGTCCCATATAAATTTGGTGAAGATCTGATGAATATCTTCGGAGATGGAGAACAGAACTCCTCAATGGATAAGAGCAAATTGCTCGCGATTACTGTAATAGCTTAGTAAACAGTAGGGTTTTAACTGGGCATAGCATATTATAGTACAGTGGGGCCACTAAAAATTGTGAAATAAAAAATTTTCAAAAGAAAAATAAAACCGACTTCAAAAACCAAAAATACTAAAAAGTAAAACTAGGTATGAAGTCGGGCGAGCTTCACTCTTGGATTTCTAATTTTGTTTTTTTTATAATATGCTCGCTCGACTTCATACCTAGGTACATTACATGTGTAGCTAAACAAAAATTATTTTCTACTTTTTAGTATTTTTGGTTTTTGAAGTCGGTTTTATTTTTCTTTTGAAAATTTTTTTAATGTACTTATTTAGAGATTACAATCTAGAGTCTTGCTACAATAAGGTATAAGTGGTAGGCAATAGGTATTATACCTACTCATTAGTCAAATCAATAGATAATAAGCATCGAAAGACCCCGGCGATGATAAAATATGAATAACCATCTATGGTAAGTCCGTGCCATAAATTGATAAAATAAAAATGTCGTTCGCGTTGTTCTAATCTTATTTACATTTCCTAATCAGTCCAACGATAGAATTTTTAAAGAGTTAGGTCATAATTTCTATAAATTTTTAAGCTGTTACTAATTTACAATGTATAATAATAGGTACATAACAAATTAGCTTTTAGTATACAAAAAACTTTTTCGGCAGTCCGATCGCTGATATAATTAGACAGAAACTACAGGGTAGGGGAGAGTTTTTTAGGTGGGCTTTGAGGGAGTGTGTGATGAAACAAGCGAGTAATAAAATTAAGATACATACTCTGTTCGTTTCTTGAGCGAGAAAATATTTGATAGCTAGTCGCTCTCTCGTCGGCGCGGTGCAACGGAACAGCTGAACTAATATTTAGCTTTTAGGTAGGTATAGGTACTCAAGTAGCTGCAAATGCTATTATTAAGGCAATCGCCATATTATTGTTGGTGTATGGATCGCGTATGACTGATGCGGTCGATCTCTTGACATGGATCGTACTCTGTGGTTGAACCGAATACGCCGTGAAATTGACTTTCGCAGAAACGCGCGTTTCGTATCAATGTTGTCGTTATGTTATTGCGGTGACTTTTAGTTTATGATGATCCCGCTTTATGGTCTTTAATTCAGAGCTTAGGGTAAGCCATTGAACTAAATTAGTAGGTACCTACTTGTAGGGCTATTTTAAACAAAAGTCGTGTTCTGTGAACATGATTAAATTTGTAGGACACTGAACATGTTGTGAGCAAATACGATTTGCAGCCTGCAAAAGTTTTTATCTGGCATGACCTGTCTAGTTCTAGTACCACATAGAGTTCATTGGCATACCTATAAGCGTTACATTTTGATAATAAAGGGTGGTTATTCTATCAGTTCAAGCGTTGAGTTCAAGTAATCTTCTTTATATAGACGAGAGAATGCCCACGACTTCGTCCACGTGGATCTCCGTTTTAAAAAAACCTATGGGCATTCTTTAATTTTCCAGGATATAAAGTAGCCCATATCACTCTCCAGGATTTGAAATTTATGCATATGCTAAGATCGATCCGTTGTTCCGTTGCGGCATTGAAGGATAATCTAGTAAATCAACACACTTTCATATTTATACTATTAGTAGGGATAATTAAGAGTTGAAGAGGTTAGAGTTGTTTGAAAAGAACTGTATAGTCAAATACCTTCGGCACCATCGGGTAGTGTACTGTAATATATCAAGCGAGGTTCTCTTATTGTCAGCGTTGCATCCGCGGGCGACACGGGACGTTTAAATGGCCACGACGTTTCGCAAACGTTTGATGCACGGCTAGCGAACGTCGTGTTGGACACGACGCCGTTCAACTCTTTAGTGCCCTTCATTCAAGGGAATAAAATGAACTTAGGGTTGGTAAGTATACTCTTTTATAGTAATACTTATCATTTTATACAATGCGTAAATTCATATAGGTACCTATTAAATTTAGCAAAAACATAATATGTTTTTGAAGGATTCAAATACACTGAAACTTTCAATAGTAGACCGTCTAAGACGCAAGCTTTTGTTACTTACTAGGTGAAGCTATTCAGTCGAAGTCACAATAATTCTGTACTAGCCACTAATATATTATCAAGCCCAGTTCTTTTATTTTCAGCGCTGTATCCGCGGGCGACACGCGCGGCGGCGAAAGTTTGATGCACGGCTAGCGAACGTCGTGTGGACACGACGCCGTTCAACTCTTTAGTGCCCTTCATTTACAGGAATTAAACGAATTAGGGTTGGTAACTATGCTCTGTATGATAACATCGTTTCATATAATACCTGCATAAACGTTGGACAACTGGTAACAACTAGCAATCATTAAAAAAAACCTGTCGGATTCCACATTTAACTTAATTATTTACTTAAGCTTTTTAAAGCTTCCATGAAAATGTAAATTCTCTTCATCACAATGAAAGCGTTAATGCTCCAACTTTTTTATGTAATTTTAGACAGCCCTTATACAGGTACAAATGTATCCAGAGCGGTTCTGTCCATTGAATAAATCGTGGCCACACCAAGCGAGCGGCAGGCATGTGCAACATTATGCATGTCGCGTGCCCAGCTTGAACCTGCAGAGATTGCCAAATGAAAGGATATGCATTTTTTTAAATATCTCTAATAATTGTTCCTAAAAGATAAATAAGTAAAGATATTCCAAAGATTGCTCTGGCTTAGTCACAGTATGATTTAATTCCATTTCACCATTTGTTTCCAATTTTATGCGATATTTTAAATTCATTTTATACCTACCCTGTATGTATAGATCCAAAGTGATGGGGCGATTATCATCGATAATTATAATTTTTAATATTTATCAATAAAATATATACTAATATTATAACCATATCACTCAATAATATATGCACTAACGTCATCTTTAGCGAAAGAGTGCATAGGAAACTCTTGTATCTACATTTAGTTTATAATACCAAAATATACAAAATATGTATTTAGTATATCTACATACTATATACATGCAGACACAGAAGCTCAACTTTTTTGCACACAGACTGTACAATACAAGGTCAAGACATGTTATATGTGTACCTATATGTACATTTTATTAGGTTTAAAATCAAATAGGTGTGACTCGAAACAAACGCATCGTATTGGAAATAAAAATCTAAACAAATAGAAAGTTGACACACAAGATCACCCACATAATTACCTATCCATCTATACTATACTATAGATTCTATTATCTATAGTTATTAACAAACGACGGCATACAAAAATTTGACGCACGTGTTAACAATTAAATCTACAGTCTAACAAATGACCGCTCTCAACAGCAATTATACCTGGTCACGGATATTACTAAACATATATAACGGGCCGACGGACAGATCTCAAATTATATATTAGATACGGTGGTTTCGCACCCACACATTTCCGCGTTTAAGTGCCTTAATGATCTGATATTATATTACAATATTGTGACTGGTCTGGCCCCGTTGTGAACTAGTCAATGGAAGGAATTAATTGGGATTGAATGGAGCTGAATATAAGAACAAATATAAGTTTTTTGTTCCTAATAGATTTAAACTTGATAGTTTAGTGATGTCAAGACTCAAGTGTAAGAAGAAAAGGGACAGATTTTTCGTCGATAAATAATAAAAACAGATTTGGTGTTTTATCAAGCAGTCAATGATGAAAAGCACCGATTTGGAAGACACTGGGTTAAAGCAGTCAAAGTAGAAATTTCATTTCCATTCGTAATTGGTTTTACAATGTTGTGCAAAGCAGTAGGTAAGTAGGTAAAATAATGAAGTTAAATTAAAGTCAATTTGCTGTAGAAAGTTAGCCAACCGTTCATTAGAAAAATAACATCATTTACTAAGTTGACCCTCACTGAAAATTTCTCGAATTTCATTAATATGCGATTTCTCGATAATTTTTTTCTTGAAACTTGCCAACACTATTTAGTGGGTGTTATCATGTAAGGTGGCAAAAAACTAATTTGAGGTGTTGATTTTTGTGGTAATAAATTGGTTTTGCAAGAATTTAATTGTCGTCTAAAGGTTGAGGATGCGCGAGCGTCTCGCTTGCGAAAGATATTGAACGATCCCGAGATGTTGTCGAGTGCGGGGCGGTGTGAGTACCGATCGCGACCCGCGTAGGCGGCGGCTTGTAGTGATGCGAAAATATCTTCGCATCACTTTATCGATATCGATAGTTGACTTTAATGTGACGAAATATTACTGGAAGTTCTTTAATACATACTGTGTCAGACTGAATTGCAGCTTTAACGTTTTACTACAATCTTAATTGTCGTCCAAAGGTTGAGGATGCGCGAGCGTCTCACTTGCGGAAGATATTGAACGATCCCGTGATGTTGCTGAGCGCTAGGCGGTGCGGGTACTGTTTACGACCCGCTTAGGTAGCATGTGGTGATTTTTTATCGATATCGACAGATTAATGTACTATTTAATAAATTAACTGTTGCTCGAAGTTCTTTAGTAGGTACATAACAAATGTAAGACTGAATAGCGGTTTGACGTTGTAGTGTACCTATGTCCGTCTCCAGGATGCAAGCAATCTCTGCACCGAAAAGATAATATCCATAACTTCATCCACGTGGATTTTAATTTTTAATAAACCCCGTAGAAACTCTTTGATTTTTCAGGACTAAAAGTCGCCTACGTTTTTCCCCGGTTGCAAGCTACCTCTGTACCAAATTTCATCAAAACTATTGAACGGATGGGCCATGAAAAGATAGCAGCCAAACAGACAGACTCCACAGCACAGTTTTGCATTTATAACATTAAGTATTTAGATTAGTATGGATTAATTCGAAATTTAAATCACGGTAAATATATCGATATATTTGCAGGACATCCCTTATTCACTGTACCCGTAGTGGAGAGACCGGAGACATAAGGTCAAAATCGGTGCCATAAGAACGCGCCTTTAAATATATAGCCTTGTACGATAAATGGCGAAACGTCTAATGCTATTTCATTTGCAGTCTTCCTTACAAAGACGGAGTCAACGTGGAGTGAAATCAATTAAATGTCGCCGAATGATATTTGATCTGGCTTTTTGCTGTGTCTCTGACTGTAACTAATAATAAATAGGTAGTTACCTACCTATTTAACATTTACATTCTTTGCTTCAATTATTTCAATATTTCATATTATAATTAGATAAGTAAGACTTTCTGTTAATTCTGTTAGTTTTGTGCCATTTATTTAAAAAAAATCAGAACATAGTTTATATTAATGTGTATAGCATGTAATTCAGTAAATAAAGGCTTATTCTTATATAGGGTATTACACTTAGATATTTTAATTTACTCCTCGATTGTGCTATGTAGATTGGACTAACTAGTAGGTACCTATTGTATCAACTAGGTTTGACGATCTACCTAATAAAAATATCATGAGACGAAAATAGAAACATAAAGATTAGTAAAAGATTTAGCTATGAAAGGTAAAAAAAAAAATGTAAAATCGTTTGGAATCAATATTTGCACGTAATAAAATAAAATTTTACTGTGTCATAAATTTTGACGTTTAAGTAGGTAGGTATATCTACTTATTGAAAATATTATACTAAAATCAATAATAACAGCAGACGAAAATCTATTTAATCATGTTTAGAAATGACAAAAAGTCAATGATCTCCGTTGATTTGTCAATTTGATGACTTCATTATGTTGATAAATGCGTGATACGCCCATCACTAATGAGCAGTTATGCAATATCGGATGGATTCTTGAATTCTTTAGAGATGTCATCATAATATCGATATTTTTATTGAAAGTATTTTTGATTGGGTTTATCATTGTTTAACATACCTAATTTTTAGTTTGCATTTCAATATCCTAAAAATTCCGCGAAACTGCTGAGATAAAATATAATGATATAATTGTATTTTGAGCAATTAAAGTAATATACCACTTGCTGTAAGCGTGAAAAAAAAACTTGAATTACTGATAGTTCTCTAGACATATAATATTCTTAAAGGTGTGAGAAGTCTGCCAATCTACACTTGGCCTGCAATAACTAGCACGTGCACACTAGTCGATATGTTAAGATGATGATGATGATGATGTATAGAAGCAAGCGTTATTTTGTGTAAGTCCATGATATAATATACAAGGAGCCATAAGATTAATTTGCTATAATCCGTTCAGATTATACTAGACTTGTACCTACTCTCGGATTATATGCACTACATAAATTTCAAACTCTTATTTTACCTCTTTAGGGGTTGAATTTACAAAAATCCTTTCTAAGTGAATGTCTATGTCATAATAGCATGCCTTTCAGCGCAATCCATCCAGCAGTTCGATAGATCAGTCAGTCCTTTTCTCTTTATATTAGACTAGAGGATGCCCGCGACTTCGTCCGCGTGGATTTAGGTTTTTAAAGATCCCATGGGAACTGTTTGATTTTTCGGGGTTAAAAAAATGCCTATGTCAATTACAGGGACGCAAGCTACCTCGGTACCAGCTTTCATACAAATCGGTTAAGTGGATGGGTTTTATGCGAATCCCGTAGGAACTCTTTGATTTCCGGGATAAAAAGTTGCTTATGTCCGTCCCCGGGATATAGGTAAGCTAACCCTGTACCAAATTTCCTCAGAATCGGTTGAACTGTTGGGCCGTGAAAAGGTAGGAGACAGACTGACAGACAGACAGACACACTTTCGCATTTATAATATTAGAATGGATGTTGTGGATATGTCTAGAACTTACTATAAGTATATGACGATGTGTAGGGCTGTCAGCATGCCGTTTTATCGTACACATCGCTTACATTGAATTTGTGCTGCATGGTATGCAGACTGCAGAGTGTGGACGCGCCCTTCGTCTCCGCCCCCCATTGTTTTGGATCACAATAATTTGTTAGCAAATCAAAGGGATTCGAACAATCGGATGTTTTTCAATTGATTCGAATAGGGTCATTTATTGAATGCATGATTGCGGAGGATATGTGTTTACATTTTTCAACATATAATTTTTAGAAAGATAGTGTACCTATAACAGAGATTAGAGATGATGACGCCAATCCTGTTGAAATCAAAACTTATCACTACTAATATTAGGTATACCTACCTTAGGTACCTACCTGAATGCGACAGTGTTTTCGTTTGTTGGTTTGTTCTTTTACGCTGCGAAGAGCAACGGTGTGATTTTCTTTGGATAGGCACAGATCATACTTAGTAAACCTACTTTTTATCCTGGGAAATCATAGAGTTCTCATGAGATGTTTAAAAAATCGAAATCTACGCGGACAATTTCGGAGGCATCATCTAGTTTCAAATATTTGTTTTTTTTTTTTGGAATTTACGAGTAGATCTGTGATCTAGATAGATCTACTCGTAAATTTTAAAGATGTGCCTTCTAGCAATAACATTTACAGAAGTTAGCTCTGGCAAGTGTTAAGTCACTTGCACATCACGTGTGCTTACTGTTTCACTCGCAGCAAGTCAACTTCTGAAATAGACAGCTTTTGCAAATTTTAATTGCTAATGGACACATTGTGGCGCTCTATAGGGAAGGCCTTTGTCCAACAGTAGATGTCCACAGGCTGATGATGATGATGATGAATGGACACTTAGAAAAGAAGTCTAATTAACAAAGTACCTAGGTACCTAACATTAAGGCCTAGGCACCTACCCATTAAGTAAAGAAATTCTTGACTTGTAGGTAAATATAATAACTAAGTTAATGTTTATAAATAGTGACTCTAAAATCAATGGTAAATAGTTTCTTTAAAGTTCCACAAAGCAAACCATACAACTACCATGAATAAAATTTAAAAAAAAATACCGCACTCTAAACTCGTGAAAACAACAAAATTCAAATCAATTCACGTCAAAGCAAAAGTTTTACAAACAAGAATAGCCTTTGGCGGCATGTTATTAAAGTTGACGATTTATTCCTTTTGAACGCGTAATTCTAGTAGCAGGTCTTTGTATGGTACTCCAGAATAAAAGATCCATAAGTGATATTTTATATAGGGAAAAATTTACCTTACGTACGGTAGTTTAAGAGTGGTTTTTGTATACACAAAAGCCAGGTAAGACCAGTAGCCCGAGGACAATAAGCGATCCGTCATTGAGTTAGATAGGTGGGATGATTACACCGTTTCGTATAATGCCGTAGGACAATTTGAATATAAAGCAGCCTTAAAATAAGGCTGTTCTCATCAAATTGGTGTTTCGTTGTTTTATATGCCTTAGGGATTTCTTTAAGTTGTCGGGATTGATTCCAAAGATTTGCACTTTGAATAAGTAGGTAACACTTTATGTCAATAAAAAGTAATGAAAAACTACATACTAGGCGGGTAGAATAAAATAGTCCGTAATTAACTAAAATGTTTTTTTTAGAAAAAAAAAACCCCGACCCCGGCGCCTGTAGAACGTCTTTAATAAATTGAAGATTTAAATCATCATCAACAGTTCAAGGTTAATATTGGATTGTAGTCGGTTAATCAGTGCAAGTTTTAAAAATATCAGTTGGATGACTGACATCTCTACACCGGTTGAGGAAACAGCTGATAAGTAAGTAATCCTCAAACAGTGTAAAATACGATACATATAGTTTCAAAAATGCAATGGGACTTTTCTGAGATAAAAAGTATATCCATCTCGGGAATGTTATCTTTGTATCAGGTAAGAGAATGGACCATGAGAAGGAAACAGACAGATAGACCGACATACCGACAGACACACATTCGCACTTATTATGTTTTTCCAAAGTATACGGTGTTTATTGAAAACACGTCTAAAGGTGCCCACGCACTCGAACTAAACTGACGCGCGTACGTCACTGCTGCGCGGCGCGGCTGGAGAGAATATCGTGCGGGGCGCTGACGCGACGCGCAGTTCAGCTGCAGTTCAGTTCAAGTGCGTGGGCACCTTAACAGGGCTCTCTCCGTCACTCGTTTCATACAATCGTAGTTCCAATATTTCATTTGAATATTAAGCAACCAAAGTCCATGAAATTTTGCAGACATATTCTAGAAACTAATATCTGTGTCTGTGGTGTTTTAGATTTTTCTAAAAATATGTAGTTTTAAAATTACAGGGGCTCAAAGATTTGTATGAAAATTTTTAAGACCGCGTAACTTTGAAACCGAATATTTTAACAGAAATCTGGAAAACCACAGACATAGATATTAGTTTCTAGAATATGTCTGCAAAATTTCATGGACTTTGGTTGCTTGATATTCAAATGAAATTGGAACTACGATTGTATGAAACGAGTGACGGAGAGAGCCCTCTTAACCCGTCAATAATCGTCGGGGCATATTTCACCGTCGATATTTCAGCGCAAACTGTTTATCGCGGCAGTGTTTATCTGTGTATGTCACCTCACCACGCAAAGGTGCTTGATATTATGTCTAACTCTCTTTTTCCCCCGACCCAAAAAGAGGGTTGTTATAAGTTTGACGTGTGTATCTGTGTATCTGTCTGTGGCATCGTAGCTCCTAAACGAATGAACCGATTTTAATTTAGTTTTTTTTTGTTTGAAAGGTGGCTTTATCGAGAGTGTTCTTAGGAAGAAAATCGGTTCAGCCGTTTGAAAGTTATGCTCTTTTCTAGTTTTCTTATAAAGGTTTTTGTGTGGGGGGTTTTTTAAATTTTGAATTATTAGTAAAGAAATTGACACGCGCAATGGTTTGAAAACAATCCCAGATTTGGTCAGGATTTTAATAATAACTAGATGATGCCCGCGACTTCGTCCGCGTGGATATAGGTTTTTTAAAAATCCCTTGGGAACTGTTTGCTTTTCCGGGATAAAAAGTTGCCGAAGTCAATTTCCGGAGTGTAAGCTACTTCTGTACCGAACGTATAAATCGGTTAAACGGCTAGACCCTTAAGAACCCCGTAGGAACCCTTTGATTTTCTGGGATATAAAGTAGCCTATGTTCGTCCCCGGGATGTAAGCTAACTCTGTCCCTTCTCCTTGAGCCGTGATAACGTAGCAGACAGACAGACAGACTTTCGCATTTATAATATTAAGTATGGATTAAGTTCAAATCCGAAGTACAGTGTACAAATTGTTAAAACCACGCGTAACCCGTCAATAACGCTCGGGGCCTTTTCACCATCGATATTTCGGTGCACCGTATATCACGCTAATGTTATCTGTGACCCGCTGTCGGCTTGATGCATTGCGCTTGCGTTCCGTTGGATTAACGAAATTAATTTGTCGCAGCTGCGATTGAGACGACATTCTTTTAGAGGTTTTTACATTTTTATAATATGAATACCTTCTTTGAAATCTTTATACGCGAACCCTTAAATGTGATTAGGAACAAGTCTTATCTTTGATATCTTTTGCAGAATAACATCGTTTATTTAATTGGAGCTCGTTAATTATAATAAGTATAAGCTTTTTAAAAATTAAAACGAGGTGGTTTTGTTAAATTAATTTATTTGTGAAAAATTCGCAAAGTATCGAACATTTTTTGGGAACGAAAATTCATTTCTCTCGGACAATACATATAATGTTTAATTAATTACAATCTGCACACAATTATAGGCAAAGCCGAGACTAAAAGAGCTAGGCAAGTCATTTTGGTACAGTGCCACAAGTGGCCACAAGTATAAATAATAATAATATAATAATAAACATTTATTTTCAGATACTTCATCCATATAGTGATAAAATAATAAAGCGTATCAGTTTGAATTAAACTGTCATACCTGTGCCTTCTAAGTAATGTACCAGGTAGGTGAAAGTATGTCTAACTTATCACCGTATAAAAAACAGGTGTAGAATTCACTTCCTACTTCAAAATAAAGGTTGCCAGATTTTAATAGGTGTTGAAAAAAATTATGCAATAAAATAGAAAATAAAGTCGTTCCACGGTGTGAAAGCACATTCCTAATTGACAAAGGTGCTTGAATAGATATGTTCGAAGCTTCCAAAACCGTAATTTAGATAAAGATGTGTGTTCCAACACTGCATAAATACGACATGTCAAAACAATCTTATCGGCTGACCACCTTGGTGCTTCAGAATTAATGGAGAGTTGGACACCAATGGTACCAGTTTTTGTTTTCATAAAATTTATTTGCGGTAGGTAAATGATTTAATGTGATAACACGCGGTAAACTAAATAATGTGTTTGTACATTAGAAATAAGAATTTTAGGAAATATTATTATAATAAAATATTATAGAATTGATGAATTTCATGATGATCAAATTGTATAGAACTCATAAGATTGTATAATTATGTTGTTGTATTGTACATAAGTATATATGTATAATGTAGGTATATTATACTATGTTATATATTATATAATACCTTTACTATTATTATGTTATATTAGTACCTGTAACTTTAATGAATAAATATAAATAATAATAAATAAAACCGTTTATTTTCAGTCTTTTTATTCCACACTTAGATATTATGTAGTATTTGCCGTAATGATAACTTGAAAATATTAACTATCTTTATAGATAAACTATAAAGTCTGTACGTACATATTACCATAAGAGCCACAAATTGGTTTATATGAAATAAATGTTTTTTGAATCAAAACCGGAGTTTCGAAGCCCTCGTGATTCTAGCATTATGATACTTGCGTGGAGAAAATCGCGGCATCCTTATAAGACCTTAATAAAAAAATTATTTCACCGAAGGAGTTGTATTTAAATTACCTTTATAGGTTGTTAATATTATTGCGCCTCTAACCCTTCGGTAAAACTAGTTAATTATACGATCACAGTCAATAATGATTATTGACCTTATAAAATCATCAATAGAACCGATCGTCGTACAAAGGGGTCCGTCGAAACGGCTTCCCCATCGAAAAAACAAAGCCAATTTGGTCTAATAAAGTATAATTAGAAAACAAATTTTATAGACGCCCCCTTAACGCGTGTTACCGCGAGTTTTAATTAATCAAATCGGTTTTATTGCGTAGTCGGTACTATAGGGATGGTATTATGGTGTGGTGCCTTTTCTATTGAGTGATTTGTTACGCGTGCACTTTAGGGTTAAATCGGATGCCCCTTTGGGAACATTGCTAGCTAGATAAATAATCAAATTTGAAATAAAATATGCAGTTTTAGTTTTTTATGTAAAAAAAATTATGTAGGTGTTCTAATTTCCTTCAAGTACAGGTAAACCATATAGCTATAAATAAAATTGTAGAATAGGCCGCATTCTACTTTTCATTATTATGAAGATACCATTAGGTATATACAAACCTACTTAGCTATGGTTACGTTTTGATTTATTAAATACTAAATTAAATAAAACGCATAATAAAATCAGCAGAAAGTAATTGTAAAAATTACTAACCTATAATCTTAATTATGACTATACCTAGTCATAATTAAGAGTTTGTATTGATGCTCTAAAAAGCGCTGCGAAAGGAAAAGGGTTCCGCATAAACTATCTCCGGTTTATTAGTCGGCAGATGAAATTTGACTTCTAATTCGGCTCATCATACTTAGGTATATAGGTATCTAAATGGTAAAATATCCGTACAACAACAACGGAGATTTAGACCTTAAAATGCACACCAGGTTTGTAAGTGTGCATTGTATTTGTAAGGTTTACATCTCCTGAGGATGCTCCGGTGTCGGGGCGAAACGTGCGTCGAGTGGTTTTGGGATTTTTGTGGTGCTGCATGGTGGTGCTTCGTACTGCTTGCTTGGTGGCTGGATTTTCCTGCATGTTAAGCAGTGGGAGAGCGGGCAGTGCATATCGCATGCTGGATGTTGCACCATACAGATTTGTCCTGTGTTGTGGATTATAGCAAACTAGCCGATGCCCGCAACTTCGCCCGCGTGAATTTAGGTTTTTTGAAATCCCGTGGGAACTCTTTGATTTTCCGGGATAAAAAGTAGCCTATGTGCTAATCCAGGATATTATCTATCTCCATTCTGAATTTCAGCCAAATCCGTCCAGTGGTTTTTGCGTGAAGGAGTAACAAACATACACACACACACACACACACACACACACATACAAACTTTCGCCTTTATAATATTAGTGTGATTAAGCTTTTGGTTCCTTGTATTATGTGTGACTTCCGCAAGTAGCGCCCGCTTCTATACAGCTTTACAGGTCGTCTTGGTCTATGTGGGTGAATTAAGTTTCATATCACAGAACCCTAATAAAGCATTCTATCCAAATTTTACGATTACATCTGCATTCAAAACGTATCAGCTAACTCCGTACATCGGTAAGAATAGCATAACAGCCGACCCACACTCATCAAACACACCGATATATAATTAAAATTGTTGGTCGGTCTGTCAAAACGTCTCCAGTGGCACATGACGGGACTGACAACCCATAGAACCGATTATTACGCCTTCACAGTCGCAGGTTGCGTAAAACCTGGTAATTATGTGTTTTTGGAAATACTTTTGTTCCATTTTTTAATAGAAACAAGAGTATATCTATTACTAGCTTATGCCCGCGACTACGTTTTCCAGGACTACACCAATCCTTTATTTATCCCTGTAAAAACACACAGAATACAACAAGGGTTCCTTTTATTCTTTAGATACGGAACCCTAATTACACTGCCCTTTGGTGTAACGATGTTTCAAATACAATAGACTACCCAAATCAGACTTAATTAATAACACACCACATTTCTACGTCTAGTTTTTATTTTTATGTCAATACAATGTAAGATTGCTATCAGATACAGCAGGCTCCATAATCTTTTTAAATGCGCTCATTTTTAAAACAATTTCCTATCTGAGCGTAAAACTCATTCAAGTATACTAATCTAAGTTTATTGATGAGTAGACCACCTCAATCAGTACAAGCGAAACCCATTAAGGGCGAAACAAACTTGCGATAATTGGCAAAACTTTTTTGTTCGCCATCTCTACGTGATTGACGTGACCACTACATCTTTTTGACAGCTCTGAAGTGTTTTATTTGTAGGATCTCTTATACAGTATGCTTCACATGATGCGTGAGTTTAGTTCAACATAGTACGTAACTACTGAATAACTAGACTTAGCTATACTTACGGAGATAAATCTGAGTTTTATAAAAGTCTCACTTTTTTACAAAGTTTTAGTTAGTCCTCACTGACCTAATACAAAATTCGTTCTAGTTTGTTACTAATAATACTTAACTGACTTCTTTTGTAATTTAAATGTAGATATATGTGTTTTTGAGAAATGATTCATTTCTCAAAAATACGAAAATCTAATTTAATAATATAGTATTGTTACCCCTCAACAAAGAAAATATGTTACTTTTCAGTAAGCTGTTTTGCCTTTAAATCTGAAAATATAGATGAAAAAATGTATAAAAATGGAAAAGGGTTGATCTGATACTGGTTCTCAAACTTTAATTAATTACAATAGTATCGTAGGAGACACCTAAAAACTTTTTTCCAAAATCTTTGGGATTGTTTGATTTTAACCTAATCATTTTTATAACAGCCTGTATAGTGCGTTATACCCGCAGATGCGTATCGATACATTAACGACGGGTAATCGAGCAAACTTCGCAACCACAAAAAAAGTGTAACAGAAGCCGGTATGCGCGAGCCCTAATGACCGCTCCTTAGTTCCATTAACCGAGTCAAATATAACGAAGCGGATAATTGCGAATTTGTCTGCATTTCGTTTTGTTATGGCATCTTTGAAGCATTTTAAAATGCAGGAGGATAAAACGATGAAAAAAGCTGTCTGTATGAATCGGCCCTTATAATTAGGTATTTAGGTTCTGCCCTGGTAGAATTTGATCAAAGCATTTGAGCTTCGATAGCTCAATGAAATCCGAAAAGAAGTAAATAAAAAATCGGTTATTTGCGAGTTGGGCGCGCATACGAAGGGTTCCGTACCATTGTACGGGGTATAGTTTCATGGCGGTCATTTTGAAATTCTTATTATTTGTTGTTATAGCGGCAATAAAAATACACATTCTGTGACAGATCTCTACCTATGGTTCACGAGATACAGCCCGCTGACAGTCAGACGGACGGACGGATGGACGGACAGCGGAGTTAGTAATACAGTCCTGTCGGCACTCTTAGGGTACGGAACCCTAAAATCATTTAAATTCGACAGCAAAATCGCCCATCATTGCTATCCCAAAATCAATCGAAGCTACCGCATAACCACTGGATACATTCAAACAATAAAATGTATCTATCACTCAGCCCCCATATAATTATGTAGTCGAAAACCTTTTAGAGAGTCATTTCTAAGAAGATCGTGGGATCTAACTTTGTATTGGCGGCCAATCATAGCATAATTACTAGGTTTGGCTATCAGTCGCGATCGACATCGACAGTGCATTAGGCTTGGGGTCAGATTTCGGCCATTTTAAAGGTATTGTCAAGAGAAAGACCTCCTGTTTTTGATTCTCACGACCTTTCAATAAAGTGTTTCATAAGCAAATTTTTTCAATAGCGAAAACACCACAGTTTTGGGGTCTGTACTCAGACAGACAGACAGACAGACACACACACTTTTGCATTTATAATATTAGTATGGATTTAAATCTTCGGTTATTTAAAAACTGCAAACAAAAAAATGTCCTATCCATCAAGCTACTAATAAGCTAGTAAATCGGTTCGGACAAGGGATAGTATTCGAGCAGTGATCTGGAACCGCACTCGCTGGCTATTTGTCCTCAAGATAGCAAGGCGCTGCATTTGTAGGACGGCGTTATGCAATAGCATTACATTTGGTTTTAGGCTTATTTAGTGGTTTAATGAGAACATTATTATTTCGTAAGTGCTTTTATAAGTCTGCAACGAAGAATAAATAAAAATACAAATACAAAATTATAATGCAAATAGCAGGGACGCAACGTACAATGATATAAGTACATATAATTTTGAAGAAAAAATAAATTAGAGGTATTGATTAGCTTTTTTTACATAATGACGCAGATAAACTTTCAGCTTTTATAAAATAACAAAGGTCTGGCCCTCGGGGGCTCTCTCTCTATTAGAAAATTTCCCAAAAATCTTAATTATACTTGTTGCTATGAAGCTTAAAGTGAACAACAGAAGCGTATCGCTGTTGGGTATTTCTGGCTTCAGCTTTTGAAACTCCTTTTAAAAATAAGTTTGAGTTTCTACTGAAACGGAAACAAGATAAGCATTCTTACGAGGGCGGCACTGAAAATTTCGGGAATCAAGGAAGTGACACAACATTACTATTTAAAAATGTATTTATTGCTTTTCGAAGTATTCTCCGCGAAATTTGACACATTTTTCCATACGATGGAACCAAATCAATCATTGAAGCAACCATTCCATTCGGAAGTTGGGGTCTTCAAAATGGCCGTTTTGTAGACGTCGACAGCTTCTTCAGGTGATGAAAATCTCTGACCACGCAATGTATTCTTTATTTTAGGGATAGTACAGAAATCATTAGGGCTTAGTCGGGGCTGTACGGCGGATGGTCTAATAATTCTATGTTTTCTTGCTCTAAAAACTCTTTTGTTCTGTGCGCGGTGTGAGAACTCGCATTGTCGTGATGGAGGATGATGCGGCGGTTGCAGTTCTCTTTACGGAGTTCAGAAACGACCTGTGGCAAACAAATGCTAGCATACCATTCTGCATTAACCGTTCTTTGTCCCTCAAGAGGAATAGTCGCAACATGGCCGGTTTTGGAGACAAACGTGGCCACCATTTTTTTTGCAACACTTCGTGAACGAACAATTTTTGTTGGCTTTAACTCATTTTCGAACACCCAAACTCGTGACTGGTTTTTTGTTTCGGGTTCGTACGCATATATCCAGGATTCGTCACCTGATACGATGTTGTATACAGCATTTGAGGATCCTGCGTGGAATCTTTCGAGAGTTCTGACGCACCAAGTAACGCGAGCCGCTTTTTGCTCTTCACAGAGCAAATGCGGTATCCATCGGGAAAACAACTTTTTTACACCTAATTGTTCATGCAAGAATATTTGTATTTGACTCATGCCAATGTCTAAAGTTGCCTGAATTTCGCGGTATGTCACATGTCGATCTGCCTCAATCAGCTTACGCACAGCATCAACGTTTTCTTGGGTGACTGCAGTTTTTGGACGACCTTGACGGGGATCATCACTGAGCTTGACACGTCCACGTTGAAATTCAGCAAACCAGCGATAAATTGTGGTTTTGGATGGGGCTTCATCACCAAATGCAGAAATCATCCGGTCAACACACTATTTTTGTGTTAAACCACTTCGAAAGTCATAATAAATCATCGCTCTAGAATTTTCTCGAGTCAATTCCATTTTCTCAACGACTAAACAAGTTTGACAAGACATTGTGAAAAGACCGAGAATCTTTTTTTAAATAAATAAATGGTATTCGATTTTTAAAACCAAGGAGTTTTCAATTAAAAAGATTTTAATATGACAGGGACAGTGGAAATATTCCATTCCCGATACTTTTAGTGCAGCCTATGTATATTCTGTCTTGTCTGTGTCTCGCCTATGTTGATCTTGTATGGTCCATTCTATCTTTAATTGTTACCTCTTCATTTTATTAGTAAGACGTTCTGTTTGTGTCAAGCCAAAACCAAGCATCACAGTCCACTGTATAGAATGCAATTTTGTTGCAAATTGTTACAGAGATGTTATAAATATCTTCTGTGACAATATAACAAGATTATAAAATAATTTAAGTAAGCAGTTATTAAGTATTTAAGTTAGTAAGTATTTTTTCTTTTTTGTTAGAAGCTGTTTGTTCTGGTTTAATTTTTATTGTTGTTAAGCTTGTTTGTTAAGCGTGTTTGTTGCCCTGTATTTATCGTACCATCGTACCATTTAATCGCGCATGCCACGTCTACCCAGATATTTGCACATGAACTACCTTGTTATTTTTACGATTGTAGTCAGTTTTTTGGACTGAATAAAAAAAATTAAAAAATTAGCCTTCATTGTATAATACCGTCCACTCCGGGTATAAAAGAGGTACAAAATAAATATTGTTAGTGTACACGTCCTGCCCTTGTAGCGCAGCTAGGACATAATCGGCTAGACTTACATCAAAGTTCACTTGGTAATCACTGGTTTTTGCCTGTTTTTAGGGTTCCGTACCTCAAAAGGAAAAACGGAACCATGATAGGATCACTTTGTTGTCTGTCTGACTGTACCTCTGTCGTGTCTGTCAAGAAAACCTATAGGGTATTTGAGGCTGACCTAGAATCATGAAATTTTTGGTAAAAATCCGAAAACTGTGATTTGTGGTTACATCACATAAAAAAATTAAAACGTGTTCGTGAAAAAATAATAAGTAATTAATTAGTACATATTTTGAATTTTCAAATTGAAATAACTATACCAGGAGGGGTATCATATGAAAAGGCTTTAAAAATCTGTTTTAGAATGTACAGGACATTTATTTTTTTGCATCTTAATGGTTTTTCATTTATCGTGCAAAATGTTGAGAAAAATGCCCGAGTACGAAACCCTCGGTGCGCAAGTCTGACTTGGGACTTAGCCGGTATTTGGTCACGTAACATACTCTGACTTCTTACCAAAAATATATTGTATTTACACTTTATTGTATGCAAGTTATGCTCCATAGCACAAACGTCTATTAAGGAAGACAAAATGTAAGTACCTACCTACTCGTATTTGTTGGATTTAGAGATTAGACCTCTTTAGAACAAAACCGTGTATTTCCGGTATCTATAACTTATTGTTCCGGCGAAAAGATGACCAACCGACTGTATGAAGTCTATCTTCAGGCCATCTTTAGGCATATATTTTTTTTATAAGAATATTAGCCATGCTAATCATGCCTAATATCCCCTTTCCCCTCCAATTAAGCGTAAAGCTTGTGCCAGGAGTGGGTACGACAATAGTGCAACGGGTGGGGTTTTGAACCGCCGACCGTTCAGAATTCAGTCCGCTCCTCAACCGTTGAGCTATCGAGGCTATATTATAATTGTATGAGTTATAAATTTACAGAAATACCTATATGTTTTTATCATTTTAAACACATAGGGCGTCAATAGCTATTACTAGCTTTTAATGTCTACATGCTTGCGTACATTGTATTATATTAATTAGATATTGTTAATAAGTAACACTGCAAAACCAACAACAATATTGTCGGCTCGTTTAGTTTAACCTTAAATGGCAATTGATTCCTACAGAGGGATGGGTTTATGACTGTGCGAATGGTCGTTTTATTTTGCATCGTTAAATATCGTTTGTCTGTTTAAAAGGAAACCGAAAGTTTACATTTTCTACATATGACGAGTATATTAATTAGCATAGATATTTTGCCTTGACTGCGACTATGGTTTTACATGTAGCTTACATAGGTACTAGGTATATTCGAAACTACACGTCTTTATTCAAAACGTACCTACCTAGTTAATTTTAATATTCAACTGTAAATACTCATTACTTTTTATTTTATTCAATGACTAGTTTATGCCTGCGACTTCGTCTGCTTGAACTACACTCAAACCCCTGTTTTACCCCATTATGGCTTGCTGGTACGTTTGCTTGGGTGGTAACTAGCCACGGCCGAAATTTTCTTCTCGACAGACTGGGTCATTGTTTTATTTCAAACTTACTAGTTTTGATTATAAAACTGCTTAATTAGGAGTTTTAGTAAAAAAAAACGATAAAAACTTGTTATCATCTTCACCATAACGTAAGTCAAACCACAATTTTATCAGTGCCACCCAAAATCACACAAACAGCACCTTGATGGGGCATTTCAGTTTTATTGGCCCAAAAGTCTCGATTTGGTGAAAAACGATAAAATAAAAAACCGGTTAAGTGCGATTTAGACTCGCACATGAAGGGTTCCGTACTATTAAATACTATGTGTAATCATCGATGTATAATGTAGGTACACGACGTTTTGATTGTTTAGATTTTAATGGTTGCCTGGTTTAATGGTTCATTATTCGGTTTTCGACGCGTTCTGTGAAAATTTCAACTCTACGCGCTGACAGACCGACAGACGGACGGACAGCGGAGGCTTAGTAATAGGGTCCCGTTGGCAGTTGGCACCCATCAGGTACGGAACCCGAATAAAAAATGGCCGGAAAATAATATAAAATCGGGAATGTGTTTTATTCGGCCACTTGAGTCTTGATATCCATTCAGATAAAAAAAAAGTCCTTTTTATGCCCCATTAGTCACCACCTTTAAAAACTGTCATCCGCGTACCGTACAAAACTTACGCACGTTGCAAATATTTTATATACGAAAAAAAGGAAATAAAAAGTTTATTTAGCCATAAATCCGGCCACAATCAATTACAGGGTCATTAACAATAAAGCACGCAGGAATTTACATTACACAAACGGGTAAACTGACAGGGAATCCTAAACCAACACTGAAATGGACATAATACCCATAACAAGTACGCTGGACTAAGGCTGAGATCTATAGAGCGAACTTTGACTTTGCTTAGACTTAAGACACTGTTAAAACAGGACAGCATTATATCGCTTACATAAATCCATCTCGTTTTAAGTAATAGATTTCAGCATTAGCGTGACATTCAAAATGACAGTTAAGTATTTTTTGTGTAGATTCGAAGCCGAGCGTAGCCTCAGAATCGTAGATTAGGCGTAGCGGGAATTAAAATGGACACTTTGAGTCAAGTTGACGCTTAACGCAAGACCTTTTGACTTGTTGACAGAATATGTCTCGAAAGCTCACATGACGCTCAGCACCTAAATAGCAAAAATCAAGTTGCTTCAAAGACAGGTCGGCAATCGCAGGTCCAGCGTACTTGCATTAGTAGAGGTCAGTGTAAACTAACCATATAAAAGCAACATTTTCCACTGCTCAATGCAACGAATAACGTTCTCGACCATAATTCAAGAGACGTGACAAGGTGACGCAATGCAAACATATATAAAGTGCTCGATAGGTCTCTTTATGTTGGTTGATTGTACATGAGTACTTTTGAGAGCGTTATCGGGGCAGTACATTAGTGGCGACTTGACACGACCAGTCTTCTGTAAGGGTACAGCTTGTATTAGCGGCTCCTAATTTATTAGGAACGATACGACGACGGACGCCGGCCACCCTGACCACGGGCCCATTCACACTGTGAGGGGAGCTTCAGGGGAATAAGACCACGAAGGTAAAATTTCAATTGTGTTCGCAGTGTGTCATTTGCAACTATTTTGGTACGCTGTCTTTCATTATGCCATTGCAAATTTTTCCAACAAAGATATCTTGCATATGTCTCTAATTTAAACAGATACCACCAGGTAGATTTCAACTTTATAGGAATTATGTACTTGAAAAATAGTACACTTAAGTATGACTGTAGTATTGGGCACAAAATAATTTTATTTACGATTCTACTTAATATGGTAAATAAAAATTAGAAACAAGAAACTAAGGAAAGTATTTATTAGTTACCACATTAGGAAGATAAATCTTCTTTTACACTAGTAAATAACTGACACAAACCAACAGCTCTTGAGACACTAGTTTCTTATAATTGATGAAAAAATATTTGGGTCATTTGTTTATCTTTTGTTACGTATCTAAATAATTATAAAATTAGTCATTTTTTAATCAATGACTACGCAGCGTCGAACCGGAACGCAAAATCCGCATATATATCCGCAGCATAGCTTTTCCGGTAGGGTGATAAGGTTGTGTGTATTACGAACGAAGCCTCACACCAAATAAAGAGACCTTAAGTTGGGTAGGAGTAGAAAATATTCTATAATGCTTTGTTCAGTTGTCACTTTGGAATACGCTAGAGCAAAATAAAATTGATAAAAAAATGTGAAAAAGCATCCATGCCCATAACGCCCCGCTCTCCCCTACATTTTTATTAACACCCCAGACCCGATAAACAGGATACGGGAAATATATTTATTTGTCCAATCATCAAATGTAAGGGGTTCTCGGGTTACACCAAATGATTCCATGGCAATCGGCCGGTGATTTGTTGTGATAATCTATACTAATAAATAACGCACTCCGTTGAACGATTTAGCTGCTTTCCTTCTGATATGTATTTGATTCCTTTTGTTCCGTTATTGATTCATCAAGCATTTGTATTTTATTGTTTCACGACAATCCACGGCCACAACATTGATAATCTTGGTCTTCTCACACGAAAGATCTTGTACGCTTGAAAATACGTATAATAATTTTGTCGTAAGAAGCATTTATTCAAAAATGTTATAGCGGTCATTTTTCTGTTTAAATAGGGATAGCGTTTCATGCTTATAAGGAATGGTAACTGGTGAGTGATATTCTATCATCTAAAGAATCAGCAGTCTTCTTGATGATAAGGTTCTTGCAAAACCGGCATCACACTTCACACTATCACACGAATATTATAAAGGCGAAAGGTATGTGTGTGTGTATGTTTGTTACAACTTCCCGCAAAAACCACTGGACGGATTTGGCTGAAAGGAATGGAGATAGATAATATCCTGGATTAGCACATAGGCTACTTTTTATCCCGGAAAATCAAAGAGTTCCCACGGGATAATTTGATATATCTAATATTGTCATATATAGCATATACATATATATTTATATTATATATATATAATTACTTTTTTTATGTTTATTAGTATATATATATAAATCTTTTAAAAAAATTCCTTGCGACTTGGTTCTATCCAACCCTAGAACTTCTCCTTTTAGCAAAGGTTGCCTGGTAGAGATTGCTCCAAGCAATAAGGCCGCCTTTGCACACAATTGTTTTTTTCTGTTTTCTTCTTACTGTGTTGTTATCCTTTACATGTGTTTTTGTGTGCAATAAAGTGTTTCTATCTATCTATCTAATATTATAAATACGAGATCGAACCTGGAATCTTGTGAGGTAAATACACTGGTGTACTGGAGAGATCATTAGAACTTGGTAGGTAAGATACAAAATTTCTATCATCATAAAACAAAGATATAATGTCGTTAGCGCCCACACCAAAGCTACTTTTACTGTGCTTTCTAACACCCGATAAAACATGGTGACAAGAAACGGTCGCGGAAGCTGGTGAAGCCTAACATTAAGATTTTAATATTATGTGCCTAGGAATCATAGAAATTGTGACTTTGGGTAGAATTTAGAAGGGCTTAGGCCATAGTTCACCATACAGAAAAATTACGAAATGGCAGACTTCACACATTTAACAAGTGTAAATTAGGTAAAAATTTATAACACCCCGGGTAAGTGAAGGTTACAACTAGAAAAGAGCTGATAACTTTCAAACGGCTGAACCCATTTTCTTGGATTAAGTATAGCTCTAAGTAGAACACTCTCGATCAAACCACCTTTCAAACGAAAAAAAAATAAATTAAAATCGGTTCATTAGTTTAGGAGTTACGATGCCACAGACAGATACACAGATACACACGTCAAACTTATAACACCCCTCTTTCTGGGTCGGGGGTTAAAAAGAATCAGCAAAACTTTTTATTAAGGAAGCGGTTCATAACTTTTTTTAATCCACAACTTTGTTAATTCGGTTGTTGTTCTAATCGAGTGTGTCGCAATGGATGACAGTTAGACAGCATTACGGTACAAGAAAGTGCCATAAAATGGTTATCTCAGTCATAATTCAGTCCACAAATGACACGGTTAAAGCTACTTTGTCAGTGGGAGAGTCGCTGTTTTATGGACAAACACTGCCACTGGGAAAGACAGGCTTTTATGGGTAGGCGAAGGCGTGAAAGTGCAGCCTTAAATTGTTTTGCGAAATGAGGTTCTAGAATATGTATTTTATTAGCTATGTGAGATAATTTATAGAGGCAAGCTGAATTCTATCGCAAAAAAAGTTCGTCAATATATCGCTCAATAAATACTCTTTGAAATTTTTTAACCCCCGACTCAAAAACACCCCTCGTGTTATAAGTTTGACGTGTGTATCTGTGTATCTGTCTGTGGCATCGTAGCTCCTAAGCTAATGAACCGATTTTAATTTCGATTTTTTTGTTTGTAGGGTGGCTTGATCGAGAGTGTTCTTAGCTGTAATCTAAGAAAATCGGTTCAGCCGTTTGAAAGTTATCAGCTCTTTTCTAGTTACTGTAACCTTCACTTGTCGGGGGTGTTATAAATTTTTAATTGACACTCGTATTATTTGTTGTTATAACGGCAATAGAAATACACATTCTGTGAAAATTTCAACTCTCTATTTATTACGGTTCACGAGATACAGCCCGCTGACAGACAGACGGACGGACGGACGGACGGATGGACGGATGACAGCGGAAGCTGAGTAATAGGTAAGTTCCCGTTGGCATCTTCGGGTTGAAAACCCAAAAAAAAGGCTCTTACGCACGTGAGATCGAAACTGCGATGCAATATATTTACTCTTATCTCGAGCAGAATTCTGAAGAGTGTTAGTTTTCTCTGGACGAAATGATAGCTAAAATTGAAGGTGACTAGGTACCGTCTCCTAGAGATACCATAAAAAAAATCCGCGCCACTCACTCTACGACATGGTGGTGTGGAAATGAGTTATTTGGCCAAAACGAGTGTTGGAATGGGCTTTGTGGCGTTTGTACGCTAAAATGGTGATTACATAAATTGTAGGAAATTGTCTCTAGTTTAATTGTTACAAAACCATTTTCATCGTAAAAAAAGTTATCGCCAAAAAACTGTTTTTGGACGCCATTTTTCCATGATAACGGCGCGCGCGGCAAAGATACGAGGTTGCAAAATGAAAATTCGGAAAGAGCACATTGAAAGCCATAAAACCACCAATTTTCAAAATTCCCGGAAAATTTTCCTGGTAAGCCCCTTTTTGAGCACCAAATGACTCGACTATATTGTCACGAGATTGTTCCTAGGCGGTGGCATTGCGCGTAGAAAGGGAATGATTAGTCGTGTTATAATATGACTAAAACTCTTCTACAAATAAAAAAAAAGGATAAAGTTGCCTTCAAACTACGGAAACATAAATAATATAATATATTAATATCGCACAACACCGAGAGGAATGGGGCGTGCACGTGAGGAGGCCTATGTCCAACAATGGATTAACAAGGGCTATGAAAGAAGAAGAAAGAAGAATATCGCTCACCCTACTTTTAAATATCACTGTTCACACTTAGATGTAATTATCAAATTAAATATTATAATTAAATATTACATCTAAGTGTGAACAGTGACATTTAAAAGTAGGGTGAGCGATATTTATATATTATATTATATTCCGTAGTTTGAAATCAACTTAATGATATTAAATCATCTGCTTAGTTCACATGCAAGAAGCAAAACTCCAAATGTTTTGATTACTCACAACACAACAATGTCAAATCAAACATTCAAATAAAGATTTCAACTAATCCCCTAACATTTGTCACTCATATTCATATTAGAATCGTCAAGTTTATCTTAACACACTCAAATAAATTGCTAAGACAAATCTCTAATAGTTATAATAAACATCGTATTCACTGGTTAAGAAGCTTGCTTGCCTTTTTAATTTGAGTATGTACCTTGCCATTTAACTATGATCCTGTATTCAGGTATATTGTCTTAACAGCAGAGGTCTTTTTGGATTGGATGTTTGACATCTATATCCGAAACCTTGCTCTATCCCTTCAAAATATCTGGAGCTCTGGACAGGTAGGCGAGAAAAAAATTAAGTAATAATCCGACCACAAGCCTATGATAATCTGATGGTAACGCTATTTTGTCCTGTGTGGTTTTGGGTGAAAAAATGTGTGACATGATTATGGGTAACCCTTCGGACAAAAAAGTCGTGCGGCGTTCACATAGCGCATTTTAGAAACAGAGCCTTCATTTTTTTTCAATGAAAAATAAATTATTTAACGTCAGCCACTTCAATAGTTCCGAACTCTACTTATGTTATGAATTAGGTATTCTATTATGATACTATGATGAAATCTATCTGGGCGCCTGCCAGTTTTATCGCTCAGATAATAATGTTGTTCAACTTTCCACGATGCAAACATAGATGCAGTTCTAGAATAGTATAATACAATTTTATTCGTTCATATCAACACGTCAATACAATTCAAACGTTTAAAAAAATACAAATCATCCAAGCCGCTGTAACCAGACTAGGCAATACTAATATTGTATGATTATATGTTATATTATTACTGTTATGTCTAAGATCTTAATCATTTAATTTGGTTCATAAATTTTTTTTTTTGATTATTTAAAAATAATATCAGCCATGTAAACATGACTGAGAAGGTACGATAATTGTGAAATAGCCGGAGTTTGAATAGTTGATCTTTTGAATTTCAGTCCGCTCCTTGACCGTTCAGTTAAATAACAGCCAAAGTAAATAAGTTATTAATCCATTTGTATTAAGTATGTAAATAAAATCTTGTTGTTAAGTATTTGAGGAAAATTGTATTCTCTTTTAAAAAAAATAAAAATAACGTTCCTAAGTAGTAATCAACACATCACAGATTGTTTATTAATTTCGGCCGTAGTGGGCCTAAGAATATTTTAATATTGCCGCCATGTAACCCCAGCGCAGACCAATTATTAAAAGAGCGCGGCAACAGATAAGGGATGAAAGTAATACACATGATAACATCAGGGTTGCCTTGTTAGCCGCAATAAAATGGTTTTTGTGGAAAAATTAGAGCGAATTTTTTGTCGCCCCCGTCGCGCCTGGCGGCAATTTGTCGTGAGAAGTGTTTTGATTCTTCTTTGACGTCACTGGCTTTTGATGACGTTATTTGGAGAGACAGTTATAGGGGCAAGTTTTATTTATTAGATTACCTTATTCGGTGGCTGTATAAAAGGTAATAATAAACGAAATGTCCATTTTTCAAAGCTTAAAATAGTTTTTGAACTTTGTCTCATGTCTTTTCTAAAACGTTGAAGAATGAATCTCTATTAAAAGTAATTTTATCTAGTTTAAGGAAAAATATTTTTAGTAATCTTTGTTATTGTATTATAAGACAAGTGTAAATTAAAAATTTATAACACCCCCGACAAGTTATGTTACAGTAACTAGAAAAGAGCTGATAACTTTCAAACGGCGGAACCGATTTTCTTAGATTATAGCTAAGAACACTCTCGATCAAGCCACCTTTCAAACAAAAAAAATTAAATTAAAATCGGTTCATTACTTTAGGAGCTACGATGCCACAGACAGATACACAGATACACACGTCAAACTTATAACACACCTCTTTTTGGGTCGGGGGTTAATAACAACTAACTGGCCCGCCCCGGCTTCACTCGAGTGGTTTTTTTTGAAAGTCAGTGAGGGCGTGGAATTTCCAAAAATCCTGAAATACTCACCATAGCGATTTGGCTGTGTGTTGATAAATCAGCCTCTACTATGTTGTAATGAACATTTAGCCACGACATACGATACATAGCGTAGGAGGACATACTAACGAGGCCTGGACGTGGTAAATCACAGGGACCACGCATTAGCTCGTAATCTGACTCCTTATAAATCTATATGATACCTACACTGATTGTTCTTCATGCGTGATTATTGGTTTCACGACAACTTTGAAAAATATTTATGCCCTCACTCATTGACACTATAGTTTTGTGAGTTATAATTTCTTTGATTTTTTTTGTAACCTATGTAAAGCATTTCTTAAACGCAGCCAGTAAATAAAAAGCTCATTAGTAGGCACACTATTGACATTTTAAGTTTATTTAACCCCCGACCCAAAAAGAGAGGTGTGATAAGTTTGACGTGTGTATCTGTGTATCTGTCTGTGGCATCGTAGCTCCTAAACTAATGACCCGATTTTAATTTAGTCTTTTTGTTTGAAAGGTGGCTTGATCGAGAGTGTTCTTAGCTATAATCCAAGAAAATCGGTTTAGCCGTTTAAAAGTTATTAGCTCTTTTCTAGTTTTCTTATAGAGGTTTTTGTGTCGGGGATTTTTTTAAATTTTAAGTTATGTAAATTGGCACTGGCTAAACTAGATTAATTCGTATTTTTGTCAGTGCGTAATTCAGCCCTACCAACTGTATAAAAGACATATCTACCTACCATAAATATCCGTAGCATTTTAAGATTTAATACTGAAATAGTAAAAATAAGCAGTAGCAAGTAGGTAACTAAATGAAAAGCCGTTTTCTAGTTCTAAATCAAAATACTTATAATAATAACTAATAAAATATGAATTTTACCGTTTACTTTTTATTATAAATGGCGTTTGGGGCAAATTCTGGATGGATTGGATTTTTCTTTGTCGGTAAAAGTAATTCAGGCCGATTTCTATCAAAGAAGTAGATGGTTCTATTCCAAATAATAGCTATGCCTACCTACTTACTTGAATCTATTCGCAATCAAAAGTGATCATCTTATTCCCACTATTTTAATATCACGAGCAAATTTACAGATAATAAATAATATAATAATATTATCACCTACCTACCTACCTAGCTATTTATTATTATTATGATAAAAAACCTTTATTCAGTGACGCGTACCCTGATTTACTATCGTCGAGATCTCGTTAATCCTTCCACCCACACTCCGAGGGTCTAATCAGCTCATTGCAGACCTTCGATAGCCAATTGAAAATAAATCAATTCAGGCTCTACATTATTTTGGTTGGAAACTAACGACCAGAAGGTATGTTCAGAGGTTGATGCTTGATGGTAAAAAAACCTTTCTCAAGTCCTGTACAAGATGCGAAGGAAAATAATTTCTGAAATAATGCCAGTAATAAGCGGTGATAGTTTAGTAGTTAGGAGGCCAAACCACCTTTCCAGGGTACAAGTCAATCCTCTAACTTTTTAGAGTTTGGTGCGTTTTAAGGAATGAAACATCACTTGATTTAGCGGCGAAGGAAAACATTGTTAGGAAATCTGCATGCCAAATTTTTTTCTATAATGTTCTCAAAGGTAAGTATGTGAAGTCTGCAAATCTGCACTTGGTCAGCGTGGTGAACTATGGCCTGAATCCTTGTCCTTTTGACAGGAGACCCGTGCGTAGACGTGGCGATGAACAGGTTGAGAATGGAGATAATGTTATGAATTGATGAGGAATCTCATTCTGAGGAATGACTCGTGCTCAGTAGTTGGCTGGCAATTACTTGACGATGATGGTGATGAGTCAAAGATAAAAGCACACTAATCTAGAATATGATGTTTAGTAGACAAAGGTCGTCATTGATTTATTTTGAGAGACCATGGCATAAGACTGTGACGTGGAAGTCTCTACACAAGAGGATTATATGTCCAGCAGTGGACGTTTATCGGTTGATAATGATGATGATGAATCATGGCAAACATCTTTGAAAATGATAGGTGTGGATAAGACTAATAAATCGAGTGGGTACACCAGCTATAATTGCAGCATAAGCAGACAGTATGAAAGTGAAATCTTCATAACTTTTTGTCAAATTACGGGTTGCGTCCCTCGAAATTGTTCAATGAAGCTTATTTGCATATAATGATTGCGAAAAGGGGATAAATCATATGAAATCCACACGTCACCGATACCATTCATGGCCACGACATCGACTCTTCGCCACGCCTGATCTTGCTTATAATTATACGGTCAGGTTTTAATAATTTAGATTGCCGCTATTTTGGTTGGGCTTATTTATGTAAAACATTTATTTTAAAGATGGACCATTTCACAGGTAGCATGTGAAAAATCACGTGAACAGCCTTTTTATGATTATGTAGGTAACACTTGCTACCTTACTGAAAAAAGCCCTGAAAAACTACAAAGCTAAATCACAAAGTTTAAAAATAATGACATTTGATTCCGATTTATTGTTTTTTCTGCATGCCGGGGTGTGATCCTCCGCCGCGCCCGGTACAAATACGTATTTCTGATGTATATGTAGGTATATTACATTTGTTTTGGCTTTTAAATCTATCTTTTTTATGTACGGGCGTGAGAGTCAGTAATATAAGTTAATAATATCCTACCGACCGAATTTCGGCGTAGGCCGCCAATAGAGATTAGACTCTTTTTCCTCACTTTCATAACCCGATAGGATGGACATGGACATTCAACACGACCGGAGACGGATCAGACGCGGGATCGACGGCTTTACGTCTCTCCGAGGCACGGGCGTGACACATCGCCATCTTCCTAACTTCAGGCTAGTGCAGAGGATTTCTTAACAGAAATACCCAATAGTTACCTACTTTCCTGGGAATTAAACATGCTGTCGAACATGCTAGCAGTTCATAAAATACTAAGTAACTAGGCATCTATATCAATGTTTCTACACGTAGGTACATAAGTGAAATTGCGTTTATGGCCTTGCAATTGTAGCGTTATGTATTGCAAGCGCACGCGCAGACATTGCCGTATCGAGTTCTGAGTTTCTTACTGGAGGTACAGATAGCAAAAACACACTATGATTGAACTTTTACCTGTTAATAAAACTCGTGAACTTTGGACTAGTATGATTCTAAATTAAAATAAGCTGAGATCCTGTGGTTTTACGAGTACACCCTGCTAAATAGGGAGTCCAGTTATGTGCGTTAACCGACTGAATATCACTTACTTTAGCGGTGAAGGTAAAAATCGTGAGGAAACAAACCTGCACTAGGTATAATGTTCTCAAAGGTGTGTAAAGTCTACCGATTGCCAATTACCACTTGGCCAGCGTGGCGAACTGTGGCCAAACTCTTCTCGTGCTAAGAGGAGAATTTGATGATAGTAAATTAATTTTTAGAGATCCGTAGCGATCCGTACTTACCTCATAATGAAAAATGGAACCCTTAATAGGATCGCTTTATTGTTCGTCTGTGTGTCTGTCCGTGTATCAAGGCTCTTTTTCTCTGAAACGGCATGAAATAAGTATCAAGTTATTTATAACTAGTGAATTAACAAAAAACAATGACCTCAAAGTTTGAAAGCGTATTTTCATAGGTACAAAAGCTCCATTTACTATCATCAAAACCTACTTTCCGATGAACTACAATCTTGGAATTTGGCATAAAGATAACCATTTCTTTAATTATTATTTATTAGTTCACAATGCCATCTAGATTATTTTGTTTTTAAGGTGCTCGAATAATTTAACCAAGTACTTACATAATTAGGTAAACCTACGTAAGTATCCTTCCAACTTCCAAGGTACGGAACCTTCAGTGTCTGAGCTTGACTCGCAGTTGCCGGGTTTTTCTCTGGAAAACAATACTCATCTCTGATGTTTTATTTCATTAGTACCTACGTTTTGACGTCTTTATACGAATGCATGAGTGCAATAATATGCACATATTTAAGCTCGCTTGTGCAATTTGATTCTCGCGACTTTATTTACAATGTCTTATGATTTTACTGAAGTAGCTATTCTGTAGGGAGCGATACTTCTATTTAAGTTATGGTTCACATACACTTGAAATATTAAACTCTGTGTTTATTTACAACTATCATAACATGGAGATCATAATCTAGGAGATTGTGACCACCAAAATGTTATTGAGTTGTACATCCAAACTGTAAACGTAATTTTTTGATTTATTTTTAAAGTTCTCTATGATAGTCCTCATATAGTAACCTCTAAAACAGTTCTCTGCTAAAGCTAGTAGTACATACTTTAGAATCTTTCTTCCATTTTTTTTAATGTCACAATTTATTACATGGAGCCTATTTTTAAAAAATCAGCGCCAAACAACCTAACTAAAACAAATAAAATATTATTATATTAGAATATTCAGGTGCCTTTTATCCAGAAATTCAAGTGAAACTCAAAGAAAATCTTCTAGGCTATATCGTTTATCTAGAGATCTCATATCGTAATATATCTCATTGATAGATTATGTAGGTAATAATTTTTCACATCATCTCTTAATGATCCGCCTAGTCTGCTACTCTCCAATCTCCTCCTCCATCTATCTCCGTTCTTGTGGATACTAGGGCTTAAATTCCTACAGAGTGACGTCTGCCGGGTCACAGCTAAAAATCAGCGCCCTGCATTTATGCGTGTTGACGCATACGGCATAACCCATGTCGAATTGTACACCCATTCAGGGTGTGTTACAGATGAAAATTTTATATTTTTATGTTTTTTCTGTACAACAGCGAATAAATATATTTTCTTTATTTATTTCTTTTTTCTCAACCCTCTGTCTTTCTTTCTCTTATCCTGCAGTTGCAGTCCTTGTGACCGTCTATAGACTTTAGTTTTCTCTGTACTCGATTCGGTCACCAGCTCGCGGTCTACTTTCTTCCTGATAATTATTTGATAGTGTCCAGAGACATTACGCGTATTTCATACAGATAATCATCACCACAGTGGACTATTCGTTCGTTGAGTTGCAACTTTTTCAATGATACCCCCTATTGTTAAAATATGATAATACGTGGTGAAAATTAATACAATCGCTGGATGTTGTGATTGCCACATGCGAGGCTCGGGTTTCTTTATAATGGAGGCTTAAAAATAATATGCAAATCCACGATGAATTGAATGAAAAGGGCAAGCCCAAACTCCTAATAATAAAAATAAACAATAAAAACTGCTCTCTACGTGATACTTGTAGTTGATCAAAAACAATCAACCTTTCAATTTTTTTTTCTATCATCATCATCATCATTGTCAACCGATTCACGTCCACAGTTGGACATCTAGGTGTCTATTCTGGTGAAGGATTCCCACACGCCACGGTCTTGACCGCCTGAATCGAGTGGATCCTTGCGACTCGTTTGATGTCATCTGTCCACCCAGTGGGGAGTCTGCCAACGCTGTGTTTTCCCATTGGAGGTCGCCATTCTAACCCCTGGGGATCCTTGAGGGTTTTCTAACTAGCCACTTCCACTTAATAGAAAAAGCTCTTGAATTTATTCCAGTTACATTACCTCAGAATCAATCCTGAAAAAGGAATTTCAATAAATGTATCTCGACTGCCATTTCTTTTATAGCTAGAGACATTATTTTTATAAATAAGGTGCGGTACTATATTCTCACTTTCACAGTCAACCGTATTGATTTTTGGAGCATAATATCCATAATTGTTATTTGCACGACATTTTGTGAACAGTGCCAAATATAACAGGAAGACCTATCCCGTCACCTTCAAGCGCCACTAAATTACAGACAAGTGTAAATTAAAAATTTATAACACCCCCGACAAGTCATTTTCAAATAAATAATTATGTATCTAGGTAACGTCCATCTTGACAGCTTGACATTTTGTCAATTGACATAATATTATGAACCTAACGGTTACCTAACCTTCTTTTCTACAAGAAAACTAGAAAAGAGCTGATAACTCTTAAACGGCTGAACCAATTTTTTTGGATTATAGCTAAGAACACTCTCGATCAAGCCACCTTTCAAACAAAAAAAAGTAAATTAAAATCGGTTCATTCGTTTAGGCGCTACGATGCCACAGACAGATACACAGATACACAGACACACAGATACACAGATACACAGTCACACAGATACACAGATACACACGTCAAACTTATAACACCCCTCTTTTTGGGTCGGGGGTTAAAAACTGGCCTAAATCAACAGAAATAAACCGGAAGACAAAAGATCGGACGCGATAACATTACCTAATCGATAATTGTATCTTCGACACTTCGAGTCACACGTTGTGTCGTAAAAGGTGAGAAAGTAGACGAAGATAAAACTATGAACGGACCTGAGCGTATTTGCTGTTCGAAAAGTAAAACTCAAACGATTTTCATCTCTGTTACACCAGCTATAAAGTAGATAATCATTGGTATGAGTGGCATTAAATGTTGGGTTGTAGTGAAGTCGCGAAGAGCATGGTAATAAAAAAGGTGAAATGTCTTAGTAGAAGCGACGCAGGACGGCTTGCCGATAAGGGACCACCGTGGTGGATTGGGCCTCCTTTACTGTTCCTTTCCGGTTAGCAGGTTATTGATAGCAGATTTTGCATGGGTGTTTGAAGTAGAAAGTTTGCGGTTGCTCCAAAAAAACTTATCATTTTCGCTTCAACTTTTGCAAACACGGTCAAGTTAGTAAATAGAGCTTATGCATAAAGAAGAGAGACCACTACTTACTGCCTCTTTTACTGTTTTAATCATTTTTTACAATGCACATATTGTAATATGGTTAAGTATTTGTAATCTGTGATAATGAAAGTTAAACAGGGTCGGTGAATTTTAAATGAAGTTGTAACATTAAAACAAACATGCACGCACAACAGACGGAAACGTTTAAGTGCAGAAACCAGCCCAAAGAGAAGAAAGAAAGAACATAACATTAAAACTTAAGAGAGAAGAGATGAGGATAAATTAAAAAAATAGAAGGGTTGGCATACAGTAATCTAACGAGATGAGACTACGTACCGGAAAAAGAAACTTTGGAAGACAACTATTCCCTACTGATGATGATTCCCGATGATGAAAACTTGTAAGAGACTTGTCCAACACCGGTAAGTATGGCGTGCACGGTGCACTTGCAAGTCTAATAAGTTTATGTCTAATAATAATGGATAAGTAAATAAAGGCTGATACAAAACAAGAAGTAACTCAAGTTACTTAAGTATTTGCAGAAAGTAACATTTCTGTACAATGATATTAATAAAATCAGGCTAAGTTATGGCTAAAAGAATTTGACGAAAAATTGCAGACATTTTAAATTCTTGATGAAAATTAAATGATTGTAAATGTGGTTCCGTTCATCGTCGAACTGAATTGATACCACTAAGGCTATATTGTATGTAGAGACTTTATTCCCACTGGTAAAGTGTAGTCGATAATCGAATGCCGACTATCGTGACGACATATCGAGTGTATAAGATTACAATCGCGTATATTTGAGACGTCATCATTATAGCCCCTTGGCCGGCGGTCCCATCACCAGTCGGGAGTTATCGCTCAATTCTGGTGATATAAATTTGTAATGAAAACTTCGATGGCTGATATTATCAACACAGTAATTTGTTGGTTCTCCATTCAGGACCCGTTCCAACATTCGTTCAATGAAATTGTAAAATGGTAGTCTTTTATTTTTAATTAGAAAAAAACAAAAGATTGTTATAGAGAGTTTATCGGAATGCCAGTTTTTTTATATGAAAGAAGTTGGATACTGATCAAGAAAAGGTTCGAAAATGTAGTTGAAATAGGTTTTTAAACCTATGAGTTACAAGTCTAAATTAAAAATTTATAACACCCCCGACAAGTGAAGGTTACAGTAACTAGAAAAGAGCTGATAACTTTCAAACGGCTGAACCGATTTTCATGGCTTATAGCTAAGAACACTCTCGATCAAGGCATGTTTTAAACAAAAAAACTAAATCAAAATCGGTTCATTAGTTTAGGAGCTACGATGCCACAGACAGATATACAGATACACACGTCAAACTTATAACACCCCTCTTTTTGGGTCGGGAGTTAAAAAGGGTCCTATTTCTATTTTTTCACATCGTTTAATATAATAAGTAAGCAAACCTGAAGCTAATCTTATTACTGATATCCGTTTTAGTGACAGGTTTCGAAGCCAAGAACAACATTGGGATTTTCACGATCCTCTATTTACCATAGTAGATGCAAACAAACTCCCATATTATGGTCCTTTATCATCCCACGCGCTAAAAAAGGTACAAAGTATTCAAACAAAATAATATTATGTTCAGTCTTCATCCCGGAGATTATCTCACCAAAGTGACCACAGTTTTGGAACGAAAGTTAATCGGATTTTCTATGTAAATTTATTGTTGGGAAAAAATAATCCCACCCAGTTGCTGAGGTGTTGTGTCAAAGGATTTCGAAGGCCCCAAACCGGACCTTGTTTACTGCTGATGGATTTACGACACATTTAGACATCTCTTTTTACTTTGAAATTGATAATGTCGATGAAAAAAGGCGTATTTACGAGGGGTAGAGAGTAAAGTCGTGTAGCAAAAGATTTGCAGCCGATGCGAAAGTTTTCATACGAATGATTTATGACTTTGGACGAGTGAGTATGAAAGGTGGCTACTGGCTTTATTTTGTCCAGTTTTTAGATAAGTATGTAAAGAAATTTTGTGTTATAATCTTGTCACGTTAAGCCACACAATCGCTGAGAAGGCACATTCCTTTGTCAAGTTTCACTAACACAGATTTAAAAATCTGTCATTTAATTAAAATTTACTGTTGATCTTGTAAAAAAATTTCCCGTTGTTATTTATATAACATCAACGTCATTTTTGTATATTTTTTCCACGGTTGACTTTTTATGAATCTTGCAATGCCCCGTTTCGGATGTTATTTGAGTGAAATCGTATCATGATAAGGATGCAAAATTTCAAATTTAATGATTGACATCAGCACTCTGACTCACGAAATTGGGTGATAAAATAAATCATATAGATTTTATATCATATTTATTTCCATTTTTATTGTGAGGACCTTCGTCATTTATCGATTCTTTATCACTTTTTACGTCAAGAAACACATTCGGAACTCAATGTTCATCATTACGTTCAATTGGAAAAATCCAGACACGTAACACGATCCAAATTCGATCGATAAGACTGCACCTTAAAAGGCGCCGGGCAGGTATGCGCAGGCGCCGCCGCAGCCTCTCATGCAGAAAACAACTCTCTGATGAAACGAACGCTTAATCCGCTCTGACGGTCACTACAGACTCTAATTAAGATTCGGATGTTCCTTCTCCGTCACCACTTTGTATTGACCCCACCTCCTGCGAACAAAAGGAAAACTTTACCACAATTTTTCATTCAAAATCATTACATAGGGACTTTGTTATCTGGTCGGGCAGTATTGGTTGATGTCTCTTTATCTTATCGTAATGATTTTTCAGTTTTAAAATCTTGGTGTGCGGTTTCCTACGAGATAACGGATAGGTTCTATTGAAGTTTCTCTTCATTGGATTACACGTCTTTACTTTGTAACTGATATTTAAAATGTATGTTATCTATCACTTACCTACTTGAGATTATGATTTGAACCAACATAACATTCTTCACTACTGTACCTTTATGTATATTGAATTGAAAGTGGTTTACATTTAGCTATGCAATTTTTTTGATGTTGTATATTACTGAATTTATTACTAACGTTTTAATTTGGGACTTTCCATGCTATGCAGACAATTTAGGTACCTACAAATACGATATTGAAATGATAGTGCATTATGTAACCAAATATCTTGCAATTTTTTATCAACGATGAATCAATATAAGCGTTAATGCATTTTATTACCACTTAATTCAATTAAGTAAAAAGGAATCGTATCTATACTATCATAATTCGTAATGCAAGCAGTTCAATAAAGATACAATAGCTCATTGATTAAGGTTTCTGAATAAAATCTGACAGGTTGTAAGTACAAATTTTTACAGTTGGACGTACCAACATTTAGTGAAAAATGTTCAAACACAAAATTAAGTAGTTTAGTTAGTTAGCAGTTCGATATGACGTCTACTTACGTTACGTGATGAAGAGCGTCGTTGTTCTGGATAGTTGAAGAACTTAAACTTTATACTAGTAACAAAGCTAGCATTATGCATAAGGCTAAACACAAACAGCAATAACAGTGAGTATAATTTGAGGTAAATCGAGGCGCGACAAGGAAGAAGGCATTCGATAATCTTGTCCGGAAGAACTGGTATTACAATGGTGTACACTCGGTTTAAGGTGTATTCACATCTGAAAACAATGTGTCCAATATCAGACCATTTGTCAGAAAGATGAAACGGAGGTATCATGAAATTGTAAATAATGTTGTATGCGTTGCATTGGCAATGATGGCATAAATGGACCCGAGACATGGTCGCTAACTATGGGCCTAAAAAGCTCAGTTTATTCAGCGGGTGATGAAGAAAGTTACGCTTGGAGTTTCTCTACGTGATATAATCAGAAATGAGGAGATCCTTAGGAAAACCAGTGTAACCAATATTTGGTTACAAGCGGGTTGCGAAATTGAAGAGGCAATGAGTAGGCAATAGTGGCAATAGTTCGAAAAAAATTGCGGTTTTCAGATTTTTTGCTGTACTTGTGCTATAAGACCTACCTACCTGCCAAACTTCATGATTCTAGGTCATCAGGAAGTACCCTATAGGTTTTTTGTCAGACACGACGGACGGATGGACGGATGGACGGACAGACAACAAAGTGTAATAAGTGTAGTGTAAGTGTATAAGGGTTCCGTTTTTCTTTTGAAGTACGGAACCCTAAAAAGTGACGTTGGGGTTTCGAGGCACAGAAATGGCGACCTTGCATCGGAAAGCGCAGCGTGGGATCTCCCCCCAGATCCCACATTCATCCGGCGGCTTTGGCATGTGGTTGTCTCTACAAGAGACCTATCTCCAGCAGTGGACGTCTGTGGCAATAATTTTTAAATCTCATTACAAATCGCGCACCTGCAACAAATTAAAAATTTCACTTCAAATAATATGGTGTGATATCTATCTGTAAAGGTTTATTTCGTGTTTATTTTGACTAGTAAAATAGTTTAAAACTGTGTAATATTTTTTTTTAAACATCTTACAACACAAATGTTTGGTTATATTTCAATAAATATTACCTACTTATATTCTATTAACGTGTTTACAGATACATTTATTTACGGAGGTTTTTCAAATACATTTGCTTGCAGTGTGATCGCGGCACAAGTCGCGACAGTCGAACTAATGTCAAGGCTCACAATCAGCTGCGTGGGCGCAGGTTAGTGTGGACGTGCCCTTACAATTTATACCATATCAGGTTTATTTCAACGTCGCTAGATTTTATTTCGAAGGCCGGAAGACGTAGGATCTCAGATTATCTCTATTTTGTGGACTATGCTTATAATAGCTCGTGTTGAATAATTTCAATTTAATTTGAAAATAATTGTTAAAATCTGGTTTATCCTAATATGCATGGAAAATTTAAAATAACAAAAATATTTTTAGACAAGAAATCAATTTAGGTATATATTTTTTTAAAGAGCCCCACTGAGTTTGTTTCCTGGTTTAAAAAAACTGCCATAACCCTTCCAGGTTAGCTCGCTCCCTTCTTATAGTCTGCATCATCACCCATCTTCATGTGAGATCGCAGCACAAACCACTAAGCATTCTCTGTGGATTGCAGTGAAGCTAAGGGAATTAAAAAAAACTATTGAGTGTTCATCTTTGACGTCGTATCCCTGTGAATCGAACGTGTATAGCTCTGTATCGCACGACGGTAATTGAACGGCGATGTAAAAGGAATCTACGCTGCAAATAAAACAAGAGCGCGGCTATAATCGCCCTCGTCCCGCCCCGTGCTCATGCTGTACGGTCATTGTGCAAGATAAACTCACATACACACTCTCCGGTACGCTTCCGAACCGGGTAGGCAAGTGAAATCAATAGAAGATAACCGGCGACGAGGATCCATACGTTTCTTATGTTTCTTTTCGAGTACAGAAACACTTAAAATACCTACTATAATAGACTACAAAGTCAAACCAAAGGGAAGCTTATGATTTTCTATTAATTTACTGTGAAATGGTCCTTAGAAACTCTATATGTTGTATATCAAATCTTTGAAAAGAGCAACCGCCGAGTTTCATGCTGGTTCTTCTCGGTAGGAAAGGCATTCCGAACCAGTGGTAGATGCTTTTGACGATTCAAAAGAACTTGTAAAAGTCTAATTGAATAAAAATATTTTGAATTTGAATTTGAATTTGAATTTGTGGGCGTTTTTCAGGCAGCCCAAGACTGTGGTGTGTGGAAGTCTCAAGTAAAAGTCTCAATCTACGCTACAAATGTAAGTGTAAATCAACAATTTATAACACCCCCGACAAGTAAAGGTTACAGTAATTAGAAATGAGCTGATAGCTTTCAAACGGCTGAACCCATTTCCTTGGATTATAGCTAAGAACACTCTCGATCAAGCCACCTTTCAAACAAAAAAACTAAATTAAAATCGGTTCATTAGTTTCGGAGCTACGATCCCGCAGACAGATACACACGTCAAACTTATAACACCCTTCTTTTTGGGTCGGGGGGTAAAAACAAGAGCGGCTCGTGGGATTTTTTATACCACGTGGACGAAATTGCGGGCCTCATCTAGTTTTAGAAAAATAAAAAAAACATAAATACCGCCGGAGGTCAGGCCGCGGTGTCGGGACCTCCGGAACCGGGACGTATACAGTTTGCTTGAAATAAAAGTGCACTGTATGCTCCATTGAGCGACTTGAATTGCAACGCGTAGGATGTACTTTTTCGGTCAGGTTTATGACACGCCGATTATTTGAAATCTTAACCCTGAACGGGTATAGTGTGATGGTAGAGTTTAATATTGTTGCTTTAGTTTTCAGTTTACGTAATTATTACTATTATATCATTATCTTACAAATCCAAGAATTGACAATCAAAAAGTGTACAATGGTAATTATAGTCCATACAAAATCACTTCTCACGCGCCATTTAAACTCTATGGGTCTACTGTCATCTCAAAAGTACGGTTCATCTTTAAAATAAGGACTAAAATCTTAATTTTGACACATAAAGTTAAAGTGACACGTGAGAAGTCATTGTTTGATTGTCATCATTGATTGGTTTGGATCACTATGAGTCTGAACCTACACCAAAGCCTCCTTTTCAATGCAAAGTTAAAAATGCAATATTTCAATCGACAGAAAATGTTACCGCTGTCTCTTCGACTACTTTTATTTAAGAATCAAAACTGTTTTCCCCCGAGGTAAATTCATTGTCGTGTTAAGAAGTCGGGACGTATAAAAATCGCGCTGACAGCGTACAACGTGGCGCCCTCCGAAGATCGGTTTATGAGATCCGATTTGTCAAACTGTGTCCTTTTATGCGGGAATGTTCTGTACAAACAATGAATACGTAATTAGTTTCGTGAATATTCGGATGCGATTTTAAGCCTTAAGGGTATAATTAATGGAGATTATGGTAAACAACTACAAGCATGAGTTTGTAGATGAGTTGGTTGTTATTATCTGCTTACTACTAAGATGCCCGCGACGTCTGCGTGGATCTAGGTTTTTAAAGATCCCGTTAGAATTTGTCAAAATCCTTTCTTAGGCTGCGATTACACTTGTATCGTCATTGTATAGTTTTCTAAATATATAAAAGAAAAAGTTGCTTGGCTGACTGACTGACTGGCTAATCTATCAACGCACAGCTCAAACTACTTACTAAAAACGAATCGGGCTGAGAATACAGATAGTTATTATGAGTAGACATCCGCTAAGGAAGGACTTTTGAAAATTCAACCCCTAAAAGGGGTAAAATAGGGGTTTGTTGTAAGTCGTCGGCTTAAGCTAAGTACATAGTAGGTATTTATTAAAGTGAATATTATGGCGAGCATAACTTAAGCTACCAACACAATAATATGATTAAAATAAATCAGCTCCCATTTCCCACTCTGATCCGAATCTCCAGATCTTTACGTCAAATATTTTGTCATTTTCAAAGCATTTCATTTTGAATAATGTCTTCATCTGCATCTAACAAATAGATACGAAATCAAAGCACATCGGTCCGTGATTCACGGGAATCAAACCTGCATTCCTTGCTACCATCCCTATCTGTGCTCACCATCGGATGATCAAGTCTTTGTTCACACTTTAACACGGATCTAAGTTATCTGATTGTGTTTAATTTTGTTTTGTGGTTTTATTTGTTCTTGCCATTGATATACCAACGGCAGAATACTGAAACATCTAGGTATAAAAAGAGTATTGCATCTCATATTTACACACACAATTAGCACAAGCTTTACGCTTAGTTGGAGGGGAAAGGGGAATATTAGTCATGCTTAGCATAGCTCATTTTAAAAAAAATAAGAATTAAAATAATTGTAAATATTCGTTCACAACCCTAGAATAGAAATAAAGCCTTTGTTGTTTGCTATATAAAATTCGCAAAAAAATACTTTTAATTTGCCTACAACTTACTGTAAACAATCGATAAGTCGTGCTATGGTAAAAAATGCAAAGATGCATTGGCTGTTTCCTGGTTCTGGTTTCCGAATCGGTGATAGAACTCTATCACCTATCTCTACAACCAGAAAAAGATGGATGTGTTGCGTGAAAGGAGATCGTGGATGGAAGAAAATCGTACAGAAGGCACAAACAAGGAAGGAACAAAGGGCTGTATTGCCGAAAGAGTATGTACCTAAGTAGGTAAGGTCAATCACTGCAAGTGAATAAACTTGACGTTCCAAAAGAACCTGTTATAAACCAGGTATTTGTACCTAATAGCATTCGTCGTCGTCGTCATATTATGATAGCACGTCTACTGCAGGACATCAGAACATGCATATCTTGTAGGGACTTTCATTTGCTTCAATATTTCGCCGCCTGGATCCAGCGGCTACTTGCGATTAGTTAGATGTCGTCAGTTGTATTAAATCATATTTTTCTCTTTTAGTCACAAAACTGTGTATCTTTGACTTTTAATATCAATGGTTTTTATGTTAGGTGTTTGTGTGATCGGACAAATAAAATAAGGGTCGATTCAGATTACATCGCGGATCACGTTTGTCTGCGGAACAAGACTCTTGAACTACATCTTTGGACCTTCCCATTTTCTCACCAGGACTAGTTACTTCGACTTATCTGGCCCGTTATATACCTTAGTGAAAAGTGACCTAATATGATATACTTAGTAAGTACCCTCTTTAGCACGAAGTAATGCCACGCAGTTCCGTGCTCACCTTGGACACACCCTGCCAGCCGGCAGAAGTCCGTGGGGATTTTTCCTCCCCCGAAGAAAAAAAAGTAGATTTGTCTCTCTCTTTTGTCAAAATTGATAAACATTTTTTATCTCTTTCTCTCTCGTTAATTAACGTAAGAAGTTCGTCATATTATAAAGATAGCGATATTATTGACAAAGTGAGTACCTAAAAGCAGGTCCAGGTCCAATTTCCAAAATCCAGAGCCTCGATAGCTCAACCAACATATTGTGTTTGCTGGACATATTATTCTTTACTCTATTCTGTGATTAAATATTTCCTGTGTCTGATCATCACTTATTGTATTAAGTAGGCCCTATCTCAGGCCTTGTCGACTTGTGGCCTGAGGCATCTTGTTTTTAACCGACTTCCAAAAAAGGAGGAGGTTCTCAATTCGTCGGAATCTTTTTTTATTTTTTTATTTTTTTTTATTTTTTATGTATGTTCCCCGATTACTCAAAGACCCCTGGACCGATTTGGAAAATTTTTTTTTTGTTTGAAAGGGTATACTGTGCAGATGGTCCCATATAAATTTGGTGAAGATCTGATGAATATCTTCGGAGATGGAGAACAGAACTCCTCAATAGATAGGAGCAAATTGCTCGCGATCAGTGTAATAGCTTAGTAAACAGTAGGGTTTTAACTGGGCATAGCATATTATAGTACAGTGGGCCACTAAAAATTGTGAAATAAAAAATTTTCAAAAGAAAAATAAAACCGACTTCAAAAACCACAAACACTAAAAAGTAAAAAATAACTTTTATTTAGCTACACGTGTAATGTACCTAGGTGTGAAGTCGGGCGAGCTTCACTCTTGGATTTCTAATTTTGTTTTAATATGCTCGCTCGACTTCATACCTAGGTACATTACACGTGTAGCTAAATAAAAGTTATTTTTTACTTTTTAGTGTTTGTGGTTTTTGAAGTCGGTTTTATTTTTCTTTTTGAGGTTTGACATTGATACGTTTTGAATCGCGGCAAAAAATAATTTATAAGACATCAAAGTTCAAGTAAGTATAGGTATACATTGGTACCTCTGGTTTTGGACTTTTGCGTTTTAGCGCAATATGAATATGAATATAAAAGATTCGGGTCAAATCGACCCATTCATATAACTACCCCGCTACGTAAAATAAAAGACATAAATATAAACTACCTGATTTATGTTATATTTAAAGTTTAACAACCGATATCGAAGTATTGAACGTAAAGTTAACGTTTTTGTCTTATAAAATTTATTTTTAAAGATAATTTACTTTTATTGAGGTAACAGGTGACACTCGTTCAGACTCAAGAAGTTCCTACTTATTTATTTTAACCATTGCTATAGAAAAACTGGACCTTTTTACAATATTTTCCATAAATAGCAGAATTTAATAAAAATATTTTCGATACTTCTATTTATCTGCTATAAAGAAGAATTTTTATTTCATTAAACCTGAAACTTTGAACTATTGAAGAAAAAATTTAATACCCTACAGACAAATGATTTTTACACTCAAAACTAACAAAATAGGCAAATCAGCTTTACTAAGAAACTAGATCAATATCTAAGTACGTTGAAAGGCAATAGAAATGGCCTAATGGATTTCTAAAATACTAGGTCATCATTCCAAAGTGGAATATCAGTCGCAGGTGTTTGTTATCTAAACAGTTCGCTTCCAAAAATCTCAATTTCCATGAAAAAAAGTGATAGTGGAGGTCACGATGTAAAAAGACCTCCTTTATTGGAGGCATAAATAAAAACGACAGAGGAAAAAAAGGCTTTAAAAGAAAAGGCACACAGTTACCAGAGTCCTATCAAAAAATAAACATACACAAGTTTCTACTTAGGCGCTCTGTTCTTCTTTCTTTGGAAGGGGAGCTGTAAAATTTATGATTCGGTGAAATATCATCTGTTTCAATATAATATGTGGTTACGGTGGGCCCGTGTTTATGTTTCTTATGTACTACTGCATAATACTTTACATCTAACTTCAAGAAACCGATAGGTACCTACTAGGACAAGGATCAGAAAAGAAGGCTCCGAGTTACTCAGTGAGTGCTGGAGTGAGCTACGCTTGCCTACGTGATCAACAGAAATGAGGAGCTTGTATAGAGTAACAGACATGGATCTACGAGTTTTGAATTTGACAGTGGGTGGAGGTATTAGCTCAAAGAACCGATAGGCGGTGGGATACCAAATATTGATATTGATATTGCTGATCGCAAAAAAAAAATCGGAATCAAAAAAGGATCGGAGAAAGCAACATTGGAAGACCCTTGACTAGGTATATGGACGGATATTCTCAAGTGAGTAGCTGGGTAGGTATTACTGGACAAAAGCAGCACTAGACCATATTCTGTGGTCCTGACCTGTGGCTAGAGGTTTGGATTGAGTTGAGCTATCGCAGATACTTTCACTGTAATACGAGTAGTTTTATGTACCTACAATCAGTAATGTGATGGTCGCTTCTTAATAATAGCGTCATTTAGATCTATGTCGTTAACTTAAATTAAATCTTATAACCCATGGCCTAACTGCTTATAGCTTTACAAATTGTCACAAAAAACGTCTACTCAAACTAGCCCAACCCATAATTATGTGTTTACAAAAATGGCTGACGCATTTAACCCTTGCACTGATTATACGTTTAAGGGACGTATTACACCGTATTTTTCATTAATGAAAACTGCACTGAAAAAAGGAGCAAACCATAATCTTTTGATTATAGGACCCGTTAAATTATAAAATCATTATAAATACATCTGTGGGTGCATTTAGGGGATTTAGTTAATGGTTATTCTATTGTTTGCTTCGCATTGATAGAGTTTTAATTTGGTGGGGCGTTTACACCCTTTTTTGATGTACTTTTTTGTAAAGTACACTTTTATTGTTACCTACTAAGTACTAGTTATACACGAGGGGTACGTATCGTCTATTGACAACAATTGTTCGACCGGATTATTGGATGCAATTAATGGATCGAAAATGATCTCTTGGATTAATATTTTTAGACGAATAGTAAATTTTATTTTACTGAACAGCTTACAATGATAGTAGAAAGTTATAGAAACGGTTTTCAAAATTCTCACGTTTTTAGGTAATAACTCAAAAACTAATTTTTAGGGTTATCCGCTTCTTAACAAAGGTAGGAGAAAGTTTCGTCGGTACCATTAGAAGGTAACGTGAAATCCAAAAGAACTGAAACGGTGAAATTGTGTCAATACTGTAAAAATAAAGTTATGCAGTTTAATATTTCTATATAAAGACCCGACGTTCTGCAGCGTAACCTGAGAGTTATATACGAATTCACTTTCAACCTGTATCGCCGGCGACAAACATCGTATAAATTATCGGGGCACAATCAAGAACATCCATAAACCACTCGGGAATGCGCGGACAATCGTTCATTGAGGTACTTATTTATTTTAAATACAATCATCAGGGGTGCCTCCCGCCGGGCCGCTCCTGCGGCGCTGTCGCGGGCCCCCGACCTCGGGCTTCTTTCGGGCCCCTTTAATCAACTGTCATGGACCCGTACGATACCATTACATTACCCCGTTCGCGTCCCTACTTATTAAACACTAACTCTTATGTCGTGTACATAAAAACGGTTTTTTTGAATTCGGTTGTGATTTGATTGTGATTTCAAACTAGGGTTGCCAAGCATTCTGTTTTGGTCCGGATTTTTTTGTTTTTATAGCATTCAAGGTAGATTTTAAGACGAGGCCTAGCTCGTACTGGACCCAATAATACTCATAAAATTGATTTCGAAAATGGTTGAACTTTAAACATTCTCTCAAAATAAATGCAATGTGGCTTGGTACATTTTGAGTTTTGACTTAACTATTTAAAGCTATTGTAGGCTCTTTTTTAGGGTTCCGTACCTGAAAAGGAAAAACGGAACCCTTATAGGATCACTTTGTTGTCTGTCTGTTGTGGTTACATAATTAAAAAAAAATTAAAATGTGTTTTTATTGATTTATCGTGCAAAATGTTGGAAAAAATACCCGAGTACGGAACCCTCAGTGCGCAAGTCTGACTCGCACATGGCTGGTTTTTGTCATTGAGTCCCGTATTATAAAATTTGTATATGGTAAGGCTACTGTAAATTGTCATGATTCGTAAGGGAACGATCCACTGTGGACGCCATGTTTATTTGATTGCGGTGCATTGGATTTGATTTGGATCGAATGACGTTTGAAATTCAGTCACTGGCAACAATTTTCGAATAGAGACAACTAAACTATAGCATTTGATTAAATTTTTTACTTTTTTATCTATTTGGAAATGAATTGAAATTAATTATTAGGTACTAGATGATGCCCGCGACTCCATCCACGTGGATTTAAGTTTATTTAAAAATCCCGTGGGAACTTTTTGCTTTTCTGGGATAAAAATTTGTCGAAGTTAATTTCCGGGACGTAAGCTACCTCTGTAGTCTGTACCAAATTTCATATCAATCTGTTCATATCAAATCTGTTTAACGAATAGATTCTTAAGAGTCCCGTAGGTACTCTTTGATTTTCCGGGATAAAAAGTAGCCTATGTCCGTCCCCAGGATGTAAGCTAACTCTGTACCAAATGCAATCAAAATCGGGTCAGCGGTTGAGTCGTGAAAACGTAGCAAACAGACAGACAGGCAGACATACATACAGACAAACATTCGCATTTATAATATTAGTATGGATTTATCGTGCATTGACTTTTAAGCCCGACGACCGAAAATCATGATGAAGTAGATGAAGAAGTGGTGGCTTGTTCAATAGTCTGCATCCACGAGATAATAAAGTTCAAATTCAAATTCAAATTCAAATTCAAAATGTTTTTATTCAATTAGACTTTTACAAGTTCTTTCGAATCGTCAAAAGCATCTACCACTGGTTCGGAATGCCTTTCCTACCGAGAAGAACCAGCAAGAAACTCGGCGGTTGCTCTTTTCAAAGATTTGATATACAATATTATGCCATGTATAAAAGCAATTGAAGTCCTGCGCATTGCTGGAGCGAATCGAAGTTCAAATCCACGCTTTTTTATCATTTACATAATCTTCGATAGTATAATATGCTTTTCTCAAGAGCATATTTTTAATAGATTTTTTGAACCTGTGTAAAGGCAAGTCCAAAATTGACTGAGGAATTTTGTTATAGAAGATTATACCCATTCCCACAAATGACTTTTGGACCTTCCTGAGACGGAGTGTAGGAGTCGCAAGCCTGTTACGGTGTCTAGTCAGCCTGTTGTGTAGATCGCCAACCTTCTTGTAACTAAGAATATTTTGTCTTACAAAAATTATGTTGTTGTAAATATATTGAGAGGCTACGGTAAGGATACCTATTTCCTTAAATTTTTCTCGAAGTGAATCGCGTGGTTTTAAGTTATAAATTGCGCGTATTGCCCTTTTTTGTAATACAAAAATTCTCCCAATATCTGCCGCTCTACCCCATATTAAGATTCCATAAGACATAATACTATGAAAATAAGCAAAATATACTATCTTTGCGGTCTCCACGTCAGTTAATTGTCGAATCTTTCTAACCGCGTAAGCAGCAGAGCTCAGTTTGCCAGCAAGAGTTGATATATGGGTGCCCCATTGCAGCTTCGCATCTAAGGTTATCCCCAAAAATGTAGTAGTCTCTTCTATTTTCAAAATATCATTATTTATCATTAAATTAATGTTACTTGTGTTCTTGGTATTGGGCAGTGCGAATTCAATACACTTAGTTTTTTTTGCATTTAAAAGTAGATTATTTACAGTAAACCAGTGAGTTACCTGAGATATGGCACCATTTATATCGTCAAAATTGTCCTTATTTCTATCGACTTTAAAAATCAAAGACGTATCGTCAGCAAATAGTACGATATCGCAAATATTTTGGACTACATATGGTAAATCGTTTATGTATACTAAGAACATGAAAGGACCTAGAATAGAGCCTTGAGGAACACCCATTAGTGAGGCTGATCCGGATGACTTCACATCATTCACACATACTGTTTGAATACGATCACTAAGATAGGACGCAATGAGACTAAGCGCAGTGTCTTTGATTCCATAGTGGCTCAATTTAACTAAAAGAGTCTCGTGCTCAACGCAATCAAATGCCTTGGATAAATCACAGAAAATACCAATGGCATTCTGTGACCCCTCCCACGCATTGAATATATGCTTTAACAGCATTGCGGCCGCGTCGGTTGTTGATCGACCTTTAGTGAAGCCATACTGTTCAGAATGGAGTAGCTTATTTAAATTGAAATGCTGAAGCAGTTGGTTGAGCATGATTTTCTCAAATATCTTGCTCAGTGTTGGCAAAATTGAAATTGGCCTGTAATTGTTTGGGTCACTTTTGCTACCCGATTTAAAAAGAGGTATCAATTTACTACATTTCATGAGATCTGGAAAAGCGCCTGTATCCACAGACTCATTAAAAATTAAGGCTAGATATGGCGCAATAATATCAATAATATTGTTAATTATTTTTACTGATATTCCCCACAGATCTCCGGTTTTTTTGCTTTGTAAAGATTTGAACACTTTAACAATGTCATATGGAGTAACGTATTCAAACCTAAACAACACACCGCATTCAGTGACATTGGCCCTGAGAAGATCATAGGCTTCTGTTGGTGAAGAGCTAAGGGAACTAGTAGTGATGACTGGAATGTTCTGGAAAAAATTCTCAAATGTATTTGCAATTTCAATATTGGAGTCAATAATACGGTTATTAATTTTTAGCTCCAATTTATTGTTATGCACTTTTTGTTTCCCAGTTTCATCCGTGATGATATCCCAAGCTGCTTTAATTTTATTATCAGAATTAATAATTTTTTGCTTTATGCAGAGTGACTTTGCTTGTATGCAAACCTTTTTGAATAATTTTGAATAATTTTTTACATATTCAACAAATGTGGGAGTGTAGTTATATTGTTTTTCTGCATACAAGTCGAACAACTTATTTCTACTTTTATAGATGCCAACAGTAGCCCAGTCACTAAATTTAAGATTTTTAAACAGTTTTTTTTCTACAATTTTAAAGGTAGAATTAAATTGAGAGTTTATGAGATCAAAAAAAGCATTATAGTGTTCATCCGGACCACCCTGAGTAAAGTCAAGTTTAGGTAAAGCAGTTAAAACCTTTAGTTTGAACTGCTTTACCTTTTTAGTGGTTACTGGCCTATACTTTATTAACTTTGTTATGTCTTGATTATCACTGGGAACAGATATCATTTGTCCACAGTGATCGGATCTTAGATTCGTCATGATCGATTTTGCGACAATCTTACAGTCACAGAAAATGTTATCTATACAAGTGGCTGAATGAAGGTTATGTTTTAGCGCAGTATTTGTCAGTTTGTTCCTCTGTTCCCTTGTAACTTTCAACTTCGAAATTTATACCACTCATACCTAAGTTATATCGAATTGAGTTTTCGATGATTTATTTCCCTAGCGCAATAATGAGTGCTGTGATGCGGTGTGGTGGTGTGTGGAGGCCTTAAGTTTCTTTGGTTTGGCCTGGTGAGAGACTTCGGCCGTGGCTAGTTCCACCCTCAGGCAAAGTTTTGCACCTAATCGATTAAGCATTCTGATACGATGCTGCGCTAGAAATTAATTAGGGGTAGGTACCTTATGGGTGTAATAAAAATTGCCATACAGGTTAACCAGTTTCATCTTAGACCGTATCATCACTTATCACTAAGTGAGACTGGGACAGGTGGTGAGTTTAGGTCTAGTCATCGAAAAGAACATGTATGGAAAACGCTATAATACTATAAATACGAGTAAGTATGCATCATATTACTCATAATCGAAATCCGTAACCGAACGTCAAACTCGCCGCGTTGATCTGACGAATTTGTTATGGTCCGAAATAACGTGCGATACACACGGCTACATTCTGTGGCTAACAAAATTTAATTTAAGAGAAAAAATAAAGAAAAGTTCTTGAGTTCGGAATTTAATTGCAAGTGGTAATTAATTTGAATTACATTTGTTGTCTGTCATTAAATTTTAACCTGCAGTCTACTCATTTTCATCTTGAGTGTACCTACCTAAGTAAAGAAAATATATCCTATTACGAATCTTACTAATTAATTATTTATTAATTACAACCTTAATTTTAACACTATTAACTGCTGTACTTACGTCATTTTACAGTTAAAAGGTGTTAGTTCGTATGTAGAGAGTAATCTCTGTAATACCTACTAATTAATAATCCAATTTCAAAGATTCTTTCACTGACATGTAGTTACATTATCCCCGAAACTTATCACACTAATATTATAAAGGCGAAAGTTTGTATGTGTGTGTGTGTGTATGTTTGTTACTCCTCCACGCAAAAACTACTGGACGGATTCCAGCTATCCTATCCACGAAGCTATAATTCGAAAAAAAAATGTATGATACTATGTGATGATACGTGTTGGCTTACATTAAAGACCGTAAGTGATACGCGTTGGCCATTTCTTTTTTCATGTCCTAAACGGCCCATAAGTAAGGCATTGTGAGGCGAATGGTAACAATAGGGCCCATAATGGAGGGCCATCGATACCCTTTCTTTGCTGGAATTTAATTGTGTGATGAAGTGTGGTTACGACATTTTTAAACGAACCGAGAATGTTGCAGGACAAAAAATAAATCATGACTACGGTTTTTGGTGTTTATGATTACGTTTAGGTTCTAGGTAGGTACTTATTTTTGAAGGTCTACCTTCGAGCCTCCCTTTTGACTACTTCCATGGCGCTGCAGTCTTATTAGTGGGAGGTCCCGGGTTCAATCTCCGGTAGGGCTTGAAATTTTATAATTCCTAATCACTGGTCTAGTCTTCTGGTAGAAGGCTTCAGCCCTGACTAGTTACCACCCTACCAGCAAAACCATTCCTCAAGCGTTTCGGTATGATGCCGTGTAGAAACCAAAGTGGTTCCTTTGGGTTTAGTAAAAACTGCCATAACCCTTCCAGCTTACCCCGCTTCCATCTTAGACTGCATCATCACTTACCACCAGGTGTGATTGCAGTCAAGGGCTAACTTGTATATGAATGAAAAAATCTAACTCTACTTGAGTGTTTTATTTTTGCTTTCCCTAGCCTGTGTGTTTGATCTGCGAGGAGGATACTTTGTGTTTAATTTCCATAATTATCGCCCTGAAAAATCCATTATTATCTTACTTAAGTTGCTGAATCTACAGATTAATCACCAAAAAGTCAAAACGGCGGTATAAACATGCGTTATCCCGTTGCTGATCAAGCTCCTTCGCCCACACACCCTTAACTTACCTACTGCGTCCTCTTGCCTATTGCGTCCTCTTACCCCGAAAGACTCTACAATCGATCTGTCTATTTATGGCTACTCTAAGAAATGCCTTTTCAATAATTCGAGGTGCTAAAAACTCATAAATAAATGTTCCAAAGTGCAAGGTAACGAGACACGCACTCATAACACAACCGTATAACGTGATGTAATTGTGATTATAAAATCCAAATCGGACGTAACAGCCGCTAAATGTTGTAATGAAATAATTTGCAACACTTTATTGCGACTAAATGAAAATCAACTTATCGACTTAGCGGGTGGTAATCGAGTAATGAGCAGGCTTTTAGCACGATCAATTTGTTGTAAAAAACAAGCAATTATGGACTTTATTGCCACGTGTTAGGTGTGATACCTATTTTTAGTAGAGTTGTATTGAGAGTGAGACGTTTATCTTAATGCGTTAATGCGAACACCGTTTGCAGCTCAGAGCTAATTTGTTTTTAATTGATGAACTTTTAAAGTAGATGCTTTAGCGAAACTTTTGATAGTTGCTTAGATTAGATGAAGAGGTACGGATGACGTCACGTGCCTTTATCAGAAATTCTAGAGAAGAACTGTCCACGCATGGCTGTATACTTGCAACGAAATATGGACTGACGAACTAATCGCGCGGCGGTAGAGACGGCTGCAACGTCTCACATCGCGCCTCACTTTGTAGTCATACCATCAAGTATAGTACCCTACATACGTCATTAAATCACCCACCACTATGCCTGTTTAAGGATAGTGTTATTTTTGTCTGACTCCATGTAGCTATGGTACCATAGGGCTTAATTACACAAGGTAGGTACAATAGGGCAAGAGTCAAGACATACCTACTGCCGATATTTATGCGAAAGTGTGTCTGTTGACTGATTGACTGACTCAACATTGCCTAGCCCAAACTCTTGAACCTAAAAAGCTAAAATTTCGTACAGAGGTTTTCTGTAATATATAACGTAGACAAGAAATACTTAAGGTTTTCTGTAATATATAACGTAGACAAGAAATACTTACGGCAAGATTTTTAGAAATTTCCACGGGAGAGAAGCCGCGGGCGGTCACTAGTACAAAATATTGGCAGCATTATCAACACCGCATATAATAGATACCTATGACTACAAGGGCCAACCCTTTGTAGGTCCTACTAAACAAACATACTCATAAAGATATACGTAAAATACATAAGATAAATCCCCTTCGGCTTTGTTTCACACATACCATGGTAAATTAAGTCCTATCTGTCAGTGTTTTCGATATAATTTTAAGCGTGAAATATGGTTCACGCGCTGTAGGGATTTCGATTACACCGAACTGTAACAGTCTGTAAAAACTTATTAGATAGGTAAGTATTTATTACAATATTGTATTAGAATTGTAATTTTTTAGCAGTTAGGTAATTCAATAGTAGGAATTTAGGTTAGGTGTAGTGTGTAGGTATCTAGTGTGATTAAGAAAATTAACCAGAAGAGGACCTACCATAGAACTTGTAAATACTGTCCAATAATGATCATCGCAAGTAGCTGAATTTACTCTTGGAGTGAAGACATCTCGAAACTGTCTAAAGGCTGCCCAGCCAGTTCAATTTGGCAGCTAACCTCATTAGGTTTATTCAAGGATGATGTATGGATCCAAGACATGATCGCTAACTATTGTTGCTAACATAAGAAAGCTCGGAGTTCTCTACGTGATCGAATCAGAAATGAGGAGATCTGTATGAAAACCAGAGTAACTGACATAGCTCAGCGGGTTCCGAAGTCTGAAAAACCGATTAACGTCGAGGTCAAAACCTTTTTGTTAAGGGGTGGAGGGACCTTCAAAAACCTTAATCCACGCTAACAAAGTCATGGGCAATAGCTAGTAATTAATATTTCATACACGATCACACGATCTACTAGCAAAGCCAGCAGTGACGAATAGGTTAAAAGTTTGATGTTACGATTCGGTGTGACGGTCATTCCAGCTCGGCACACGCCGAAAGGCATTCACACAACAAATATTAACCAAAGCCATTGTGTCGGCGTCAACTAAAGGTTATCTTATCACGTGTTTGCTCACCAAACAGCGCTGTTTGGTGACAGGCGCTCGTGTGTCTGTCCGTTTGTCTTGCCCCTTATCTATCATCGAAGTGGATTAGGACCTGAGTTCCTGAGAAGTTTCCTGTCTGTAGAGGCTTAGGTATGTATCATGTGGGTATGGCAAAGACTTGAGAGTAAAATTCTCTATTTAAAATGTTATCATTATCATCAGTACCTATAAAAAAATGTCCCATTCATTCAAAATATCATTATTTATGTTTGTAAATATTAATTTACACTGGTATTTTATGTAAATATTTTTTTCTTTTCTATTACTTAATTATTTTTGAATTTATTTAAAGTTATGGATACATTTATGAACCTAAATAAAGTAGGTAGGTATACACATACCTATTCATTTTTTTAGTATTTAGAAACCGTTTCATGAACATTTTCTCGACTACGGTTTCCTACGGTTTCATAACGGTGATGTAGTATTGAAAAAATGGTTCGTAAAAACATTTTGAAACTCAGATGCGATGATATAACTGGTTATCAGGCTCAAACTAGCACCAAACAACTTGAAACTCAGTTGTTTGTTTACCTGTTACCAAGCAGAAACCCGGGCCCTAATTGCGAACCCGTTTATCCCCTTTTTATGTCCACGGAACAAGGAGCAGTCAAAGTTTATAGGTTTATAGCGCCAATAGCATCCGTGCCTTCCTTAATTAACAGCTTTATTTAGAGGAGACCACCATCCAATAATTACCATACAGCCCGACAAAATAGGGCCAGATAATGAAAATGTCTTAATTTTATTTGATTACCCTCAATCTCGATTTTATAGCGCCCTATAAGTGCGCAGTAAATGGGGCGGAAAGGTTAGGCTCCAATATCTACCTTCTATATAATATGTAAGACTGGTTTTAATTACTGAAGCTAGTTGGTATACCTACTTCTACGCCAGTAGTGTAAATACTACCAAGAACCTCAAAAAAGGTAAATAAATAAATAAGTAATAATTTTATTCATGAAAATGCAGGTAACATGAAGTTAGAATATTACAGTTTGAGAGCCTTATAAGACATTCTACAAATAAATTAATGGTGTATGAATATTTGTATGAATATTACGCCCTTAAATGAAATTTAAACTTAAAATTATATAAAAAAAATGTCAAACTTACTATTAAAAACTAAAAAAATAACTAAAAATAATAATTAAAATAAATCAGTGTTGTTAAAATATTTTAATTTTATTTGGTTCCTACCCTCGATTAATTAGATAGTTGAGAACTGTCAAAAGGCTATGCAAATAAGTTCTACCTATATTTTTTATGCAGAGATTTTATACATCGTTTGGAATAAGTTCTGAACATGTTCTAAAGGAGTTTAAAACATAATTATTGTAGCTAGGTATGCCAATTAAAAAATACAGAACTTACTTTTGCAGACTCTGTTTTTCAGTTTCAGTTGGTAGATAGGTACGAGTTTCAGTTTGGAGTTTTATATCAGATTTTATATATTTACAGGCAAAATTATCAATTTACTCAAAAGAAAGATAAATAATAGGTATCTATAGATAGTTAGATCATAATTGGAACCAGTGTTATACACTATTTATTTTGTCAAAAGTAAATATGTAGTGCACTGCGAATGTTTTAGTTACAACAATTAAATAGTCAAGTCTAAAGACTAAAAAAACTTATAATCCTAATAACTATTCTCTAATATTATTGAGTTTGTTAGGTACACCATCTATCTAGATAAAATAATACCTAGGTAAGTAGAGGGTAAAATGTTGTAGGTAGGTAAATGTTGCATTTCCTTGTTCCACGCTAACCTTGTAATTCTAAACTAGGTCCCAAGAAATAAACACTGAAATAGTACTAGCACCATTAGAGTCTCTTAACATCAACAGGGCATTTGTAGCAATTGTAGAAACAACATCGATTTGTCGATCGCGGCTGTGGGAAGATTTATCTTGTTATTGTGCTTGTTTCACGGTGTAGTTAAAGTTTATGTATGAAGATTTAGGTAGGTCGTCCGGTTGGTACCTAGATACTACTATACAATATTTTCAGTAGGTATAGGTAGGTATGTACGCGGGCATTCACTCCTTATACTTTTGGTAAATATAAAGTTATATAAAATATAAAGTTTGGTCTATATAAAGTTTTCATGTCATGAATAAAGGTGCCCACGCACTTGAACTGAACTGCAACTGGACTGCGCGTCGCGGCAGCGCCCCGCACGATATTCTCTCCAGCCGCGACGCGCGGCAGTGATGTACGCGCGTCGCGGCTGGAGAGAATATCGTGCGGGGCGCTACCGCGCCGCGCAGTTCAGCTGCAGTTCAGTTCGAGTGCGTGGGCACCTTTAGAATGTAGAAACTTCGTTCGTAGCTAGATGAAGGTAGGTATAGGCAGTTAGGTATACCTAGCTTTATTTCATTGCTGTATTTTAAGGTAGTACCTACTTACCTAATGCTAGTAGATAGGTAGCTACTTAGGTATCCCAAAATAGTTTCCAGGCAATAAATTTAGACTAGTTCTAGCTGCATTAGAACCTAAACATCAATAAGGCATTTGTAGCAATTGTAGAAACAGCGTCGATTTGTAGATAGCTGTGGGAAGGATTTGTGTTGCTAAAATAGCGGTTACGAAATGCTACCCTACATTTATCTTTGAAGTGGAACTAGTTTGAATGATAGCTTTATTGGATTGGTTATCTTTTATTAAGCAAATTGCATATACCTACTTACATATAAGTATAGGTACCTACTTACCTACCTTCTTTGCATTAAATCAGTGATAGGTGATATTTACTTAATTGCTTAAAACGCACATACCTAACTTCGAAAGGTCAGAGGTGCATTACATACCTAGGATCGAACCTTCGCTCTCCGATTGCTTAGGTAGGTACTAGGCTTGACTACCCGGGACCTCCACTGGGTACTCCCTCCCTGGGTACCTCCCGGGACTACCACTTAGGTATTAGACCACAGCGCTTACCACTGGGTCGGGGAGGTCGTTACTGTTGCCTTGTTGATACAAGCCTCAGATGCATTGCAGCTAGGTAACAGAGTGAGTTACAAAAGAGTTGCAACAAAGATCAGAAGTGGGATTTTATTAAAGTTTAGCGTTGAATCGTCCTGGAATGCACATTGGTATTGAATGTTATTGTTATGGTATCCTACCCTACTGCCCTACCCTGCCCTACCCACACCCTATAGACGCATGTATTCTTTAGATGAAAGTTAGACCGTAGGTAAGTAGGTATATTCTTTTAGCAATAAAAGCAAATTTCATAATGACAATGAGTTTTGAAAGACAATAATAATAATTCGATACTTAGGTAGGCTCTGACAAGTCTAGGTAGGCCTACCTTCTCGTTAAATGTTCGTAGAAAGTTTAGTAACGTCTCTATATTAGGTAAGTAGGTAAATTGTAATGTTTCAATCACGTCATGCATTGGAAAACTTTGACCGTGACACACCATACGCGTTCTACGCCGCGAATATCGCTCTTTTCTATGCTCAGTTTCATGCGCTTGCGCATCGATAACCCAGCCAATCAGAGTGAGGCATGGGAGGGAAGGGGCTCGGTCTTATAAGCCCCTCCCCCCGCCCCCTTCCATGAGTGCCAGAGTGTTGGATTACCGATGTGAAGTGGATCCGAGCTGTACCGGTACGACGTCTTTTGGGTTGAATGAAAATAATTGATTCAAGTTTATAAACAGCTGACAACGGATCAAGGGTCTCAGAAAATAAATGTCAGACTTCTAGAAATATAAGTATAACAAGTAGGTTAGTGGAAATAATATCATTTAAGTACTATCATAGATAGGTATAGGTGCCTACCTAGTCATGAAAAACATAGGTACCTACGTACTTACCTACCTACTAAGATAAAGATGTTATTATTTTCCTCTTTCTATTGGGGGATTTCCTTGCAAAAAGCAACGAAACCAAGCTAGTGCTATCAAACGTACCTAGAGTCGTGTTCTCTACGTGTATTTAAATGTTTTGATAGGTAGATAGACAGGAATAAAGACTAAATAGAGAAAGGAAATATGGGGCAGTAGAAACTTATTATGAAACCTCTTTTTTGCCGTCGGCAATTCATTATTAGTTATAGGTAGGTACCTACGATATGAAATTATAGCGTTAGGTACCTACCTACTTAGTTAGTTAATTGACTAAGTAGGTAATTAGGTAATAAGATTAATTGATATAGTTAAAATGAAGCGTTCTGTAGTAGGTATCTAATTAACAGATTAAGGTACGGTGCTACTAATAATATTGACTGATTTTTGCCATTATTTTAAATCCATTCCAATTGGAGTCCAAGTCCAACTATACCTAGTGACAAAAAGAAAAGAGAAACAAAGAGGGAGGGAAAATAAATACAAAAAAAATAAGAGGTATTTCGTATATAGGTTGTAAAACTTTACAAAATGTGAATTTTATTAGGACCTTTAGGGGTCCAAAATGGAGCACTTACTTACTTTTCAATCAATCAAGAGATAATAATAGGTAAATCAATGTAAATTTCCATTTGATAAATGGAATCTATAAAGACAAATGGGACTGAAAGTCAAGGAATGTCGAATCCGCCTACGCGGTGCGCTTATCGTTTATTTACTCCGTCGTTATATTCAACTGTAGCAAATGTTTAAATATTCATTTTATACCCGCGTCTTATCTCAATAGCACAGCCTTTAGGCATTATCATATCAAAAGTGCGCGAATTAACGGTGACAATTGTGATTGCGAGTGCCGCTTACGAATGCTAAGTGTCATACGGGCATAGAATAAGTATGAAAAACAGATGTGACAAAGTGATTTTTTAGATACTTTGTACTCTACCTGTTTTTCGGTAAGGTACGTACCTTTGGTTAAAATCTTCTGTTATCCTCATGATATATTAAAGGCGACTAGAGAGACAAAAACTTAGTAGGGTACTGTAGTGTAATTATTACTATAATGTACCTAAGTATTTATAACCGCAGTCATGTCACTTTGATTAAAGACGATGTATGTACCTAGGTACCTATGAGACAGAAGCGTAATTTAATAAAGGCACATCTACCTTGTCACATCTATGACACTTTTATGCCACTATCGTGTCGAGGACAGTAACTGCGAGTCGCGATAGCGCGCTAGATAGTGGCCGCACACGACGACTCCGGAACATTATGTGCGCTCACGTGTACTCGAAATATCTATTCGAACTTACTTTAAATGGAATTTAATTAAGGTAGGTAAGAAATACTGAGGTAAAGGCACATCTACCTTGTCGCATCTATGAGACTTTTACGTCACTATCGTGTCGCGGGCGAATCGCGAAAGTGCGCTAGATAGTGGCCGCACACGACGATTCCGGAACATTACATGGGCGCTCGCGTGTACTGGAACTATCTATTCGTACTTACTGTGAATGGAATTTAATTAAGGCAGGTATGTAATGCTGAGGTAAAGGCACATCTACCTTGTCGCATCTAAGACTTTTATGCCACTATCGTGTAGCGGACAGTAACTGCAGGTCGCGATAGCGCGCTAGATAGTGGCCGCACACGACGACTCCGGAACATTACATGTGCGCTCGCGTGTACTCGAACCATCTATTCGTACTTACTGTTAATGGAATTTAATTAAGGTAGGTAGGATATACTGAGGTAAAGGCACATCTACGTTGTCGCATCTATGAGACTTTTACGCCATTATCGTGTCGCGGACAGTAACTGCGCGTCGCGATAGTGCGCTAGATAGTGGCCGCACACGACGACTCCGGAACATTACATGTGCGCTCGCGTGTACTCGAACCATCTATTCGTACTTACTGTTAATGGAATTTAATTAAGGTAGGTATGATATACCGAGGTAAAGGCACATCTACCTTGTCGCATCTATGGCACTTTTATGCCACTATCGTGTCGCGGACAGTAACTGCGAATCGCGATAGCGCGCTAGATAATGGCCGCACACGACGACTCCGGAACATTACATGTGCGCTCGCGTGTACTCAAACCATCTATTCGTACTTACTGTTAATGGAATTTAATTAAGGTAGGTAAGAAATACTGAGGTAAAGGCACATCTACCTTGTCGCATCTATGAGACTTTTATGCCACTATCGTGTCGCGGACAGTAACTGCGAGTCGCGATAGTGCGCTAGATAGTGGCCGCACACGACGACTCCGGAACATTACATGTGCGCTCGCGTGTACTGGAACTATATATTCGTACTTTAAAATATAGAACTACTTTAGAGAGGAAAGAATCTATGAAATTCGTGTAGTTTAAAATAAGCAAAAACAAAAGTTTTGTTGTTAAAATAAAAGAGTTACCTGCCTAATTATATAAGACTAAGAAAATAATGGAGTTGGTTTTTTATATCGTTTTTAAGGAGCGATTTTCCTATCTCCAAGTAATGTCGAATTTCGACGTTTTCTGACGTTCATATACTGATATATTATTATGTTGAGGATGATGAGGTAGGTACGTACGTAGAGAATAATAATTATTTTTTTCCGTCTACGATCTTTTGATACGTGCTAAACACTCGATCTGAACTCATAAACCATAATACGCGTACTAGGTTTTTAAAGTTTAATTGAATAAATATATTTTGAATTTGAAAAATCCCGTGGGAACTCTTTGATTTTCCGGGATAAAAAGTAGTGTGTTAATCCATCGTTTAATCTACTGCTATTTTAAATTTCGGCTAAATCCGTCCAGTTATTTTGCGTGAAACCTAAAGACACACACATACACACATACATACCTACACACAAACTTTCAACTTTATAATATAGTGTGATTATCGTAACCGTGGGTTACGTCTTACGGTCTTGTTCCTTGTATGTATCTACTCAAGTAATTAAAACTCCATAAGTAACATGTCTATATATAGCACTCTATAAAAGTGTGAAGAAAAGAAACAATCTAAGAATCACATTGGCAATAAGAAGGCAAACTGCAAAAGCCGCAAGAAACCGTGCTTAACATACGAAACAGCGCAAACGCACGTTTCGAGCGCATTGTCAAAACACCTTATACAATTTCACAAGAGTCGAAAAAAAAGAAAAAAAAAGCCGCCCATACCGTGTGTGGTCGTTGCGAATAAAAGTGGAGTCTAATGACTTAGAAATGTCTAACTAAATGTTAATAAAATGATTCTACTTGGCTAATGGCTATATTAAATTTGGAACTTATGGAAGGCTTTGCCATATTCAATAGGTAAAAATGTAACTTTTGTCTTGTTTTTTGTGATTTAAGTATTCACTTTATCTAGATTTCTGCATAACTACAACTTACACATTATTATCAGTTACCTAGCTTAAAAAAAAAAACTTCATAATTCTAATAGGTAGGCACATATTTTAATGTTGCATTGAGATGCCAGCTTTTGGTTTAAAAATTACCTATTTGATGTTAGAGAATGCATAGTCCATGAATCTACCATGGTGTACGACGGTCGTCGAGAAAACCAGCATTCACTCTTTTTGAAACGCAAGAAGATTATAGAAGTAACAAGTTGTATATTCTTTAGGTACATAGTTGGACATTTCTAAATGACCATGGTATACTACTAAATTCGTATAAAGCGCACTCCAAACGTTCAAAAGCAAATATTTTTCAAACACCGGTTAGGGCAATCCTTTGTGACAATTGACCGTAATTTCGGTGTCGATGACAATGCTGTGTTAGCGAAAAAAAGCTTCGCAAAGGTATACTTTGTTTAACGCGGCGGGATTTCTGAACGCTATGTAATTTGTGTATAATTCTCGGCTATAAAGGCACTAAGATGGTCCTCTACCATTATTATGTTGTCATAGCCGTTTAAATGAAAGGTGTGCGATTGTTGAATAATCCCTCTCTATTCGTTTTGTTGTTCTTTGCCCTAATCTGTGACAGTTCGTGATTTCTGCATTTGGAGTTGATATAATGATTCTATTATTTAAAGACGTTATGTTTCTTAATCACAATGGATGGTGAATTAATTTTTTCGACACGTTGCTATAATTTTATCAAAAAAAAAACGTTTTAAAATTATTATGTATAAAAAATTAATACACTCTATTTTGAAGTAGCTTACTGTACGTCTATCAATTTCTTACACTCTCCAGGTCTTTAACTCTATACATATAAAAATTACGCCAATCCGTTGCTCTGTTGTGATGTGATTGAAGGACAAACCAATAAATAAACATCCTTTCGCATTAACAATAATATGGGTATTCGCATCAAAAATTAATCAGGACTAAAGATGTCTACATTTTCAAATAATGGAATGAGACAGATATATATTATGTTAGGCATAAATTGAGGTGCGCAATAATAATACAGAATATACAAAAAAGATTAAAATAACATACGTGTTTCTAAAAGCAGTAATAAAACGCCATATTGGTATCTAATTCTAAAAAAGAACAACGAATAAAAAAAGAAGTATCGGAGCAAATCCGTGACGAATCATGCGGTTGGATTCAAATTTGGAGTGCAATTCTTTAAATATGGCGGTAACATTCGAAAACAGAACGCTATTACCTAAACAGTTAAAGAATTTTTCACCTTTTTAACACATCATCAATTTAAAAATCCTTTGGCCTTAAAAAAATAAAACCATATGGGCCGTTTTGAGAGTGTTTTGTGTTTGGTGAAGAATCAAGCTTTATGTCATTTTGATACACTCCGAGACCTTTTGTGTGGTTTAGGATCACAAAAGCGTCATTTCATTGTGTTTTGTGAATAAATCCGATGCTCTTACATCGATTTGGCGTTGAATTGAATCGATTTTTCAAGCTCGGTAGTCGTCTTTTGTTGCTAATAGCTAGAGCGAGTCTCTATTTTTTTCTTTGATCTGTGTAATTACCACTTTTTACGACTATTATCCTAGCTAGGTATGTCTATTATTATTTGACGATTTGAATTTTCATCATCAGTAGGTACGTCAACAAAGGGAATAATTTTATCCATACCCGTACCAAAATATTAGGTAGGTAGTTATGCCTAAGCTAGATGATACGCGTGACTTCGTCCATGTGGATTTAGGTGTTTTGAAAATTCCCACGGAATTTTAGACACCTTAATCCTACAATGTGATTGATTTCCAGAGTTAAAAGTTACCTAAATTAGATGACACCTACGCGTGACTTCGTCCATGTGGATTTAGGGGTTTTTTTAAATCAGTGGGAACTGGATTGACTGTTCCAGGGTTAAAATTACTCTACTCGTATATTTGCCTCCATGATGCAAGGATCTTTGTACCAAACCCCGCAATTTCATCGACGTGGATTTAGGTTGGAAAGAGTTCCCACGGGATTCTTAAAGTCCTCCTATTATTCATAATTCATGACTAAGTTTTGGTTAAGATACAGTTAAGGTACCTATAGTTGTATGCGCAATGTAAAAAAGTTTATTCAAACACAACTTAATAAGTTACTTGAAAAAAGTTTCTAGAAAATACTACCAATCCTATTAATTTCATGGACCTACACACAAAACTAAAACAATTTTAATTGACCTACCTACTGTACTATTAAAACATTATGGACATCCATTAAAAAGATTTAATGTCTAAACACGATATCTCCTCAATTTCATTATGAGTATACATGTAACAACTCAGACTAAATGAAAATGATAGACAATACAAGAGGCTAAATTGACAGATCAAAATATTATACTAGGGTTATCCTTTTCACGTTCTCTACGAAAAATGATAGCTTTATTATAAAACTATCAGTTTATTTTAGAGATTGCGCACCTACAACCAAATTAGCACCAAAGTCTGTATCTAAAACTGCCTTCAGGTAAACTAACTTAAAGTGTAAAGTGGAGTTGATGTGAATCTGTCAATTTGAATTGATGCAAACATTTGAATGTCGTAATGTGGTAATCCCCAATTCGATAAATCAACTCAAACTCATATCCTTCCGCGATCTGTGTTTCCTACCAATTACAATCCGGGTATCTTTAAAACAAGAGTGAATAGGCACCTTCTGGGTAAACGCGTCCCATCTTAGACCACATCATCACTTTCCATCAGGTGTGATTGTGGTCAAGCGCTTACCTATAGTGAATAAAAAAAATAAAAAAAATATATGTTGAGATTGATTACTTTGCGTTCGTTTATTGGTCTATTGGTTTGTTGTTCAACCGCGTCACAAGTCACAACGGAGCACCGATTCGACGTGGTTTTTTGCATGGTTATAGTTAAAGACCTGCAAAGTGACATAAGCTACTTTTTATCCCGAAAAATCAGAGTTCCCGAGGGATTTAAAAAAACCTAATCCACTATAAGCTTATGTTTAATAAACACATTTCTTCGTGAAACCTCCATCCATCTCTTTCCTGTATAGTCTGTGATGTATAGTTATCATTACGGACGGACATTCCAAGTATTTCTTGCATACGATCATTAAAATAACAAAGCTACCATAAATATTTATCAAGTGTACCTTATCATAAATCATAGTTGTCGTATTAATAAAGACATCATCGTACTAAACATGCACATGACTTGGGATCACCACCCACTATGTTGTTTCCAGGACATGTTCTGTTTGTGAGGCAGGATATGATGCATTTGGCCTTTTAGACTTGGAAGGATAAAAATATGTCTGGTCAAAAGTATCAGACATTTTAGCCACAATGTATGCAATAAATTAATTGATTGATTGAGTGAATGAGAACTTTTCAGGGCGTATTCGTCATACTGATCATGATTCATGTCCCACTAAACGGGTAAAAAGAGGTTGCTACTTAATATTCCGAAAAATTAAAGAGCTCCATGGGAATTTGAAAAACCTAAATCTAATTGAATTATGTTTATTAAATGTACTCGTAGCACCCGAGTACTGTTGTGTGTCATCAGTTGAATGTAAAATTATTACTTATTAAATATAATAATTCCTACTTTTAAACATTTTAAAATGGTCACCCTTACCTTAACCATCATAGAAACTAATAACGACATCTATTAGACAAGTCGGGAACTTTTTAATAAAAATAACCAATAATTATAAGATTTGTGTATCTAGGTCTAATCTTAATTAGCATGTGGAAATATCTGGAAGCCCACCACCTGATGCCTGATAATAAAAATGCCGAATTGATCCTCCTCTGGTTAAAACCACAGAATAAGTATAGAAGTGGTAAGACTCCAGAAGCATCAGTGTGAACTATTGTAATAACAGATGTTATTACATAGAGTTACAGTAAGTACAGTTACAGTGGATTTGGATGCGAAATAAAAGGTGAAAGGCTTAATTTTTTTTAATGATTAATTTTGAAAATTAATCACTTGAAACTGCATCGCATAACGCGCGCTATAAACTAAAGTCTAAAGAGTTGCATATTAGTAAAATATCGGCCAAGTGCGAGTCAGACTCGCGCACCGAGGGGTCCGTACTCGGATATTTTTTCCGACATTTTACACGATAAATCAAACACGATTATGCATAAAAATAAGTAAAAATCAGTTTTAGAATGTACAAGTAAAGCCCTTTCATACAATACCCCACTCCGTATAATTATCTTACTTTGAAAATACTAAATATTTGTACATGAACACATTTTAATTTTTTTGTGATGTAACCACAAATTCACGGTTTTCGGATTTTTTTCTTTACTTGTCCTACAAGACCTAGCTACCTGCTCATGATTCCAGGCCATCCCTACCTACCTACCCTATAGGTTTTCTTGACAGACACGACAGACTGACAGACGGACTGCCGGGCAGACAGACAGACACAACAAAGTGATCCTATAAGGGTTCCGCTTTCCCTTTTGACGTAACCCCAAAAACGACAGACATTTTGTCCTCCTCGGACAGCAATCAGTCTTCTGCATATTAGGGCCTTTAGGTTCCACGACGTACCTAATAATATTCGACCTCTCCTATGATAGAGTATGTAGTATCTACCTATCAAGGATTTTTGTTACTGTCCAATGATTTTGCCGGTACCTACTACTTATATTAATTGCTGGGTAATAAAAAACAAAATAAAAATTCATATTTTTTATTAAAATATTAAAATAGTTTAAAAATATTTTGTACAATGGGCATTATATTCACAAAAACAATTTTTGACCACGAGAAAAAAAATACCTTCAAATCAAGATACTAATACCTACACAATAATCTTCATTTCGGCGATAATGTTTTACAATAATAATAACTTTTTCGATGCAAATAAACCACTAAACAGTGTGAAAATGGCCTTAGATCCTGTTCATACTTAATGTTCTTCACTTACGAGTACATATCTAAATCTTTTGATTACATCAGTTAACTTTTAACTTAAAACTTAGGTACCACAAAAGGACGGAATCATTTTAACTCATTAACTGACTAAATCAAATATAATTTATTATTTACAATACAAATACAATAAAATGAGATCACAAATATACAAAATGCTGCCAAAATAATACTAAAGTATGAGGGAATCGAAATTATTGCGAAATACACTAAACTAAGTACTACAATTCGTGTAAAAGAATGCACCAGGAAAATGAAGCAATGAAAACAAAATATTCAAAAAAAAAATAGCTATACTTAATAATAATGATAGCTGGGCTGGGTCCATACAAAGCGCGGCAGTTTCGCGAGGCATTGTTTAACGTGGCAATGCAGCCGATACAGACGCGCCTCGACCGAGGCAAAAAAAATGCATCCATCGCGTCGGTCGAGGCAACGCCGAGGCATTTTTATACCAACCACGTTATCGGACACAAGTGTAAATTAAAACTTTAACACCTCCGATTGGTCAAGGTTACCATATAGGTACATTAATTATTGCATTGTAGCGGGATCGAGTTCATAAGAAAAGTGCAAGTAATATAAATTTCAACCTGATGACTGAGATCCATAGACTGGCTGACAAAACAGCTGATAATCTCAAAACAGTTGAACGGATTTACATCAAACATACACGTAGTTAAGCACCAGCTCAATCGAGCTAGTGCTTAGCTATGTTTCAAACAAGCTTTCCAATGAAAGAAACCGCCTTCAAACCATACCATCAGCTTGGGAGCTACGATGCCACAGACAGACACATATGTAAATACATAACACAGATACACACGTTGGACTTGCAACAACCCTATTTTTGCGTTGGAGATTAAAAACAAAGCTTCGTGAAGCAGCCTCGCTTTGTAGGAACCCTGCCTTTGAATGACTTTACAATATATCTGCTCCTTTACACTAGATAGGAAAATATAAAATAAAAGATGCATAATATACCTACCTGAAATATCTTTAGATATTTGATATTTGCAACAGGTAGATATGAATATGAATTGTAGGTACATTCTTTACAAGAACCCATTCTAGCGCTTAAAACTAAAAGGCACTTGGATTTAAAATCAGTCTTTTTATCATATTCACAGAATCTAACACTTTATTTACAACTAATTTTCATCTTCAGTGTCTAAATTGTCAATAGGAAAGTTGGGATTGAGTAAGGGGCTCTTACCACCGGCTCCGCTAGGCGATGTGTTTACCGAAGATATACTAACGAGGTTGTGTGTTAGGCTGTGGCGTCTCAAGTCACAGTTGCGTCTAAAAACTTTGCCGCATGAGGTACAATTGTATGGCTTGATATCCGTATGGGTTAAAAGATGGGTCTTTAAGTTGGACCTCTGGTTAAAACTCCTACTGCAAACAGGACATTTATGTGGAGACTCTTCCATGTGCAGGATTTTGTGTACAGCTAGCGTTCGCGATTGGCAGAACCCTTTTCCGCATTCTAGGCACTTGAAGGGCTTCTCTTTTGAATGGATATATCTGTAACAAAGAATAACGTAGTATTAGTTATGTAATGATGCTTTTCCAATAATATTTTATGATAATAATATAATCTAATAATAATTTTCCAATAATATAATATAATAATTTCTTCAAGGTCTAAACTTATTATAAACACCTTTCAAAACGGTACCTATCTATGAATAATTATAAAAGTAAGTAAATCTGCCCACCCAAATTAAAGGAAAAAATATAATTCCGCACGTGTATCTAATGACCGGCATGCGTTGTAAATGTTGCAATGCTTTTTTTTTATATAAACGACTCCCGAGTTACCTATTTGTACATTGATGGTAGGTACCGTCTCAGAAACTTTTCTGCAAGTCCCAGAAACAACTGTTCAATCATCAAAATCGGTTGAATGGTAGGTAGGCATAATGGTGCATAAGGGGCAAACAAATCTTTTATGTGTAAATATAGAAGATAGAAGATGACTCTAATTTGTCTTTAAAAGATCGCTTTAAGGTCGCCTTTGCACTCTTGCATATTGTGTTCCTATTTGTTTTTTTTTTTTTTAAATATGTTCAGTGTTTTGTTGCAATAAAGCTTAATAATTCTTTTACATTGTGCAAAATAACAAAATACTGTATTAAAATAGATCGCTAAAAATTTTTGTTTAGGACAAAAATAAAACATATTTAAGTTACTCTGCAATAATTAAAAACTTAAAGCCTGATCTAAATATGACGAAAAACACTATCAGCAAGCTGTAAGCCTATTTTCGTAATCCTTTGGTCGAGATTTACTGACAGACCATTTAGCAGAAACTTGTTGAAATGCGATAAAGATAACTTAGCACCATTTCCAACTAATACATTATTATTGAACCCAATATTAATAAATACTTCATGCTTAAAGGCGCCGTAGCATTGCGTAGGGTGATATTTTGAGAATGGTCAGTAAGATAGAAATTGAAACTATTATTTTTAACAGGGCTCTCTCTGTCACTTACTCCATACAATCGTAGTTCCAATTTCATTTGAATATTAAGCAACCAAAGTCCATGAAATTTTGCAGACATATTCTAGAAACTAATATCTGTGTCTGTGGTGTTTTAGATTTTTCTAAAAATATGTAGTTTTAAAATTACAGGGGCTCAAAGATTTGTATGTGAATTTTAAAGACCGCGTAACTTTGAAACCGAATATTTTATCGGAAATCTGGAAAACCATAGGCATTGATATTAGTTTCTAGAATATGTCTGCAAAATTTCATGGACTTTGGTTGCTTAATATTCAAATGAAATTGGAACTACAGTAGTAGGGGATTCGCCGGTTCTGCCCCAGGCCCTGGCCCCCTCCCATGCCTCGCTGCCTCAGCCCCCTCCGTGCCTCGGTCAAGATCGAAACCTAAAAAAAAAAAAAAAAAAAAAAAAAAAAAAAAAAAAAAAAAAAAAAAAAAAAAAGGTTTTGGGGTACGCTGAATCGATTGCGCTCACTCCCGACGTCGTATCTCTAACGGTTGCAAAGTTAGCTTTTCGAAAAACTAATCCCTAGTTCGTTATCTAATTGCTTAATCACCTACTAATGACGCTCTATTGTTCGCTGGCTCGTTGCTTCATTCTATGGGTTTTAAAGGAAACGCATGAATCATAACTACTCTTTATTAGCCTTCAAATATTGATTTAAATAACTCACATAAAAATATATCATTCTCTACTGTATTTCCATTGAATAAGTCTAAAAAATCTGAACTTGTATAGTAACCCGTAAACATGAAATACAAATACATTATACAATATTCTCCACAAACTGATGTGTAATCATTCTGTATCCGCCTTGTATTGAATTGCCATATTCTTGTGTTTCTTTCCAAGAACTGCTTATGATATTTTGGTGGTGCTCGTCCAAATGAATCAAAATATTGTCCAACACCATTTGTATCTATATATATGGCTATCCAATGCGATCCTGGTTTATAATCGGGGTCTAGATTGCTTATTAAATAGGCGGGTGTTTCAACATAAATCGGTAACCGGTTTGCGGCATACACATTGTCTTGCAGACTTGGGTGGATTCTTCTTAAATATGTCTTTATCCCTATTGTATTCATATTACTTCAATACTACTGATCTTATCGCTGCCGAGAATCATACATGAATGGGACGTAAGACCATGTTATTTCAGATATATTATAAATCATCAACCCATCGCCGGCTCACTACAGAGCACGGGTCTCCTCGTGAGAAGGGTTTTTTGGCCATAGTCTACCACGCTGGCTGAGTGTGGATTGGCAGACTTCGCACACCTTTAAGAACACTATGGAGAACTCTCAAGCATGCAGGTTCCCTCATGATGTTTTCCTTCACCATTAAAACAGTGTTATTTAATTAAGTACTTGAAACGCACAAGACTTCGAAAAGTTAGAGGTGCGTGCCTGGAATTGAACCCCGACCTCCGATTAGAAGGTGGACGTCTTAACCACTAGGCTATCACAGCATAGTCTTATTAAAAATAATGGTCCATAACTTAAATAAAAACAAAAAATATTTCTTGTATCAGTGTTTTATTACAAACCTTAATAATAATGTAGGTACAAATTATAACTTAATCTATTTACAGAAATTAGGTTTCTTAGCTGCTATAGTCCACGCTTACATTACGATTTTTATCAATTTCAATAACATTGTCAAACTCTGCATATACGATGCAGTTTATCGTTTCAGGAATAGCTGAATCAAAGCGAACTTCTAGCCTCACACTACCGTGCTTTATAAGATTCCAATGACTAGAGTGAGCTGATAAATCAGGAGTTAAATCGAATGCTAAGAGACAATAGCCTTTTGCATATTGTTCCCTAGATATTCCGTTCCCTTCATTTAAAAAATGGATTCCCGTGCCTGAGAATAACGTATGATAGGCTGAACTGAAAGTATTATCATCGAATGATGGTTGCAAAGCTTTTGAAGGTATTTGTTGGCCATCAATATATAAACTAAATGTATTCATATGATAATTTTCAAAGTTGAATGGATTTTTCGTAAGAGTTCCATTAAATGCTGCGTTGTTAACAAATCCGACAATACATCTTTTAGGAACTTGACCAAGAAAAATATTATCGAGTGTTTTACCCTGAACCCCTGAAGGAATTGTTAAAACTTTAACTTCCGCTCGAGTTATTGGATATTTTGCAGTAGTAGATGCTAAAACTTTTTGATGTGCAAGTAATACAGTCAGAGCAAGTAGTACAGGCACGTGTCGATTAGTCATTATTCATTCCAGGTATTTGAAATTCCGTAGGTTCGTCATTAGAAAATTCCAACAATACATCTTTATCTAGGTAGTTAGCTTATCACGTTCCTTTTGGCTTTGTTCAATAATTGATACAATCACTAACCACATTTTTTGAAATATTGATTACAAAACCTTTTTCGATAATATGCTGTTTAACTAGTTGTTATCGGTGCAAATACATTCTTCACTAACGATAATGGCATTGGTTTTACTATATAAGCTCAAAATAAATAATTTCTGTCATATTTACTACCTCGTTTCTACTGAAGAGTACTGAGAGAGTACAGTTTGACTTTAAATCTATATTGTGTTCATACAAGTGTTTATTAGCAGTGTGTGATTAAGAAGTGTCGTGTGATAAACAATGGAGGTGAGTGTGTAATTTATTTTCTTTTAGTTCCCTTTAAATTAATGTAAATATTTATGATATCAGTATGATAGTTTATTTTTATTGTTACAGAATATATCGTACTCCCCTTGCAATAGTCAAGAAAACAATACATATAAGCAATATTACTTTCCTGCGAATTTGGTAGAAGAAGAAACACAAAATTTGCTCATAGATCATGAAATGCCATCAAAGAAAATGAAAAGGAAATCTGAAAATATAGACATTTTTTTCGAGTCATCCCCAAAAAATAAAAACAAAACTAGTTCAACAGTGGCTCGAGCTAACAAAGATGGCAGTATATCGTATATATCTACGAACTCCAACGATGGTGCGACAGCCACACATCTCATTAAATTAGAGGTGTATGACCTAAAAAAACTAGCCAAAATACCTCAGTCTCAACACTGGAAACATGCTAATGTAAAAATCAAATATTATACAGAAAAGGCTAATGGAAATTTTGCGAACACGAATGAGATAATTTATAATATTACAAAAGAAATCGCAGAAACAGAGGGTTGTAAAAAATACTCATTTAATAATTAATAACTTAATCTATCATTAGTAAACTACCTCACATAAATACTTCACCATAATTTAATTTGTGAGATTAATTCGACGTAACACTTATACAAGCAGTATAAAAACACATTGTAAATCCTATAGTAATGTCAGTAAGCCACCTGGTGCTGTTAATGAATAAGTCTCCCTCTGTAGTCTTATAAACTGTCAGCAATGGAAGATACAATTGACAGCTGTGTTAGCACATTTTTCAACACTTCAATTAATGATGAGGAACTCATTGAGGCTTTAGATTATTTTGACTTACTGGATCCAGCATATGACAATGAATTGTATAATATATGTGAAGCAATTGATTCAATCATGTAAGTATTTAAACATTATTCTTTTTAAAATTATATAATGTGTATTATTGATTGTTTTTATATGCTTCTATTTTTAATTTCTAGCCCAACTAAACAGAAACTTCAAATTGGTGGAGCTTTAAAGCGGTCCAATGATTTCACCGTGAACAACTCTGCGAAAAAAGTGAAATATAATGAGGGAGCCTCAACTTCATCTGTTCAACACTCAGAAAATAACTCCACTACACCATCTGCATATTCAGAAGGTAATAAAGTGAAGTGTGATATTTGCAATATTTTTATAACCAAAAGGTATTTTTCTAATCATTTAAAAAGTAATTTACATAAAAATAATCATTTAAAGTCGCACCCATCATTATCGAATGTTTCTGTAATTGATTCAGCTTTTGGACAAAGAATAATAACGTACATGATAAATAGTAAAAATGATGATTTAACGATTTTTAAGACCCCTGAATCATTTTTGAACTCAATAAAAAATGATATTTTATTCCTAGTTCAAGAGTCGATCAAAGAACATACAGTTTTTAAGGTAAACTTCATTTTACACGCAGACTTTATACAACAAACCAAACAATTGACAAATTCATTTGACTTTCAAACATCAAACTATATAGTTTTCCGTGGAGACGATCTAAATATTTTCCTGTCATCATTATGTGACACTTTTAAAAATAAAATTAGTTCTTTTGAAAGAAAAGACAGTGGCTGGAGTTTAACAAACATAAAATGCTTACATATGAATGTAAATAAATTTAACCCGCTTCGTGGTACATCTTATATTGATTTACCTCAAGATATTAGAGCAAAAAAAGCGGTGATAAATGTTAAAAATGCTGATTATATGTGTTTCAAATGGGCATTACTTTCTGCTTTATATCCTCCTGCTAATAACAAAACCGATAGAGTCTCGTCATACAGCATGCATTCAGATAAACTTAAATTTGATGGTATATCATTTCCAGTCAAATTAACGGATATACCTAAAGTTGAAAAGCAAAACAATATAAGTGTGAATGTTTTTGGCTTAGAATATAATAAAGAAAAGAAAAATCATAGTATTGTAGGTCCCCTCTATTTTACAAAATCTCGAAATAGTACTCATGTTAATTTATTATTAATCTCAAATCAAACAAACTCGCATTATTGCTATATTAAAAACATGTCACGACTAGTTAGCAAGCAAATTTCAAACCAAGAACATGCCATTTATTTATGTGATGGGTGTCTTTTACATTTTCCTACACAGGAGAGATTAGAAACCCACCAACAAAATGATTGCGTTCATATCATTACAGAATTACCAAACAGTGAACTATCTAAAAAAAATTGGTTTGGACAACCATCATCAAACAATAAAATAAAGTTTGATAAGTTTAATAAAAAGTTAAGAATACCATTTGTAATATATGCTGATTTCGAAGCGTTTTTAAAACCAATAAATTCATGCTCAAACGATCCCTCTAAACCTTTTACTGAGAATATTCAGAAACACGAAGTGTATAGTTTCGGATATTATATTAAATGTTCATACGATGATAGCCTTTCAAAATATGAAACATACAGCGGTCCAGATTGCACTAAAGTATTCATGGAACGACTCTATGAGGACATAAAACTAATATGCAGAAAAAATAGTTTTCAAAAACGCCCAAACCCTCTAACAAAAGATGATGAAATAACTATTGCAAATTCTCATAACTGTCACATATGCGAATCAAGACTTAATGGAGAATCCATTCTGGACTTTGACTGGCACACTGGAAATCTAAGAGGTGTAGCACATGAATCATGTGTGGAAAAATATCGCGCTCCCCGTCATATTCCTGTAATTTTACATAATCTTAGTAATTATGACGCACATTTCATTGTTCATTCATTAAATTTTACGGAAGGTGAAATCGAAGTAATACCTCAAAATAAAGAAAGATATATTTCGTTTTCAAAAATATTAAATGTTAATAACCAACAGATAAGTTTGAGATTCATAGATTCTTTCAAATTTTTGCCGTGCAGTCTTGATCAATTAGCAAAAAATCTCAATGACGATCAATTTAGATCGTTAAAAAGAAACTTTCCTCATAATGATGACTTTAGTCGTTTAAGAAGAAAAGGTATTTATCCGTATGAATACATGACTTCCATTGAATGTTTAAAATCATCATCACTCCCATCTCAACCTCAATTTTACAATTCGCTGTCTAATTCCCATGTTTCCGATGATGACTATAATCATGCAAAAGATATTTGGAGTCATTTTTCTTGTCAAAACATGTTAGATTATTCGAATCTGTATTTGCAAACGGATGTTTTGTTATTAACGGATATATATGAAAATTTTCGTGATATTTGCATCAAAACATATGGATTAGATCCAGCTCATTATTACACAGCTCCAGGTTTAAGTTGGGATGCCATGCTTAAATATACTCAAATTGAGCTAGAGTTATTGACCGACTATGATAAAATAGCTTTTATTAAAACTGGGATCAGAGGAGGCATATCTCAATGTAGCAATCGTTATGCAAAAGCAAATAATCAATTTATGGAAGATTATGATAAGGAAAAACCCAAATCGTATCTAACATATCTAGACGCTAATAATCTTTATGGTTGGGCCATGTCCCAGTATCTTCCAACAGGTGGGTTTGAATGGGTAAACACTGAAACAAACTTTAAAGTATCAGACACATCGGATATTGGCTTTATTCTTGAAGTCGATTTGGAGTATCCTAATGAACTTCATGATTTGCATTCCGACTTACCTTTATGCCCTGAAAATCTTCGTATCGGGAATTCTAAAGATATCAAGTTAGTACCCAATCTTAATAATAAAACGAAATATAAAATTCATTATAGAAATCTAAAACAATGTCTTAGTATGGGTATAAAGTTAACTAAAATTCATAGAATATTAAAATTTAACCAAAGTCCTTGGTTACAAACATATATAGATTTAAATACGAATATGCGAACTTTGGCTACTTCAGATTTTGAGAAAGATTTTTATAAATTAATGAACAATTCCGTTTTCGGCAAGACTATGGAAAATATCGAAAAGAGAGTCAATGTTAAAATGTTAACGCATTGGGAAAATCGTGGTAAAGTCTTAGGGGCACAAGACTTAATTGCTAAACCTGAATTCCATAGCTTAGCCGTTTTCAACGATAACTTGGTGGCAATACAGTTGCGCAGAACCAAATTAACTTATAACAAACCAATTTATTTGGGTTTTTGTATTTTAGACATTTCTAAAACTTTAATGTATGAATTCCATTATAATTATATGATAAAAAAATTTAACAAGAATATTAAGTTATTGTATACAGATACAGATAGTTTAATTTATCAAATTTTTACAGACAATTTTTATGAAGATATAAAATGTGATCTAATTAATTATTTTGATACATCCGATTATCCACAAGATAATATTTACGGCTATCCAAAAATAAATAAAAAAAAGTTAGGATTCTTTAAAGATGAAAATAATGGGAAAATTTTAAGAGAATTCGTAGGATTAAGATCAAAAATGTATGCACTGGATGTGGACCATAAAACTTTTGCAAAAGCAAAAGGAGTAAATAAAAGTGTCACAAAAAATATGACCATGGAAAATTACAGATCGTGTCTACTTGATAAAAAAATTCAGTATTGTAATATGCTAAGATTTCGATCCATCAAACATGCAATTTTCACACAAAACATTAATAAAACTTGTCTGTCGTATAATGACACCAAGCGGTATATTTTACAAAATGATATTGACACATTAGCTTGGGGTCATTATAAAATTAGTAATAATGAGGTATTTTAAGAAATGTAGTGTAAGGAATTTTTAATGTAATTTGATGTGTCTTTAATTTATTTATTTTTTACTTGTAAATATTTTAAGGAATTTTTATTGTAATTTGATGTGTCTTTTATTTTATTTTTTTACTTGTAAATACTATATAGTTTTAAGAAATTAATTTTAACTTTCGTCTTTATATGTATTTTATTACAACTTTCCTCTAGTTCATTTTTGTAAATAGATTTAAAAAAAAATAATGTTTAATGTGATTTATTTCTTTTTGATTTTTATTTTGTTTCATAGAACTTTTATTCCATTGTATATAATGTATATTAAGTAAAATAAAATGTTATACTGTCACTGAAATGTCTCAGTCTTTTTTTAAACCTTTCAAGTAACACACGTTACAATGTTGTGTTTTATTCATCCATTTACTGCAATCGTAGCTGGTCCAAGTGGTTGTGGAAAATCAAATTTTGTTACAAATTTCATAAAATATGTGAAAGAAATTTGCAGTAGAGACTTTGCTGAAATTACTTGGTGTTATGATGAAATGCAACCACTATATAATTTATCAAATGTTAACTATCATCAAGGAATTCCTGATCTTACAATGTTTGATGGCAAAGATGCTCACCTTGTTATAATTGATGATCTTATGAGAGAATCTGATGGTCGTATTGTAGATATTTTCACTAAAGGTAGTCATCACAGAAACTTAAGTGTTTTTTATATTACTCAAAATTTATTTCATCAGGGAAAAGGACAAAGAGATATATCTTTGAATTCAAGTTACATTATTTATTTTAAAAATCCTCGTGATAAAACACAAATACGATACCTATCAAGACAAGTGTCACCAGAAAATTCAAAATTCATTGAGGATGCCTATAAGGATGCGACAAAAGAAGCACATGGATATTTGATGATTGATCTGAAACAAGATACAAATGACATGTGTCGAATTAAGTCAAAAATATTTCCCTCTGATGAATGTTGCGTCGTATATATCCCACCAAAAGATTATAAATATTTAAAGAATCATCAAATTCCTATCATTTACAAATAATGCATCGAAGCCTAAAGACACATAAAGAGCTGCTACAAGCGTTGCATACACTTAAACCTAAATATCAAAAAGCATTATTAAAATCCTGTGAAGAAGAAGAGATAAATTGCATTTGTGAGTGCATTCACAACGTATTACAAGGTAAAGTTCCACTAGAAGATAGACGAAAGAAAAAGTTAAAAAAATTTAAAAGTATACTTCGCACTTTGGTTCGCAAGGGAAAAAACAAACTAAGAAAAAAGATATTGATTCAAAAAGGAGGAGCATTTTTACCTTTAATTTTGGGTTCTATTTTGAGTGGATTAGTATCATCTATAGTTTAAAATGGAAAATGCTAAAAAAATGTTGCTTGTTGAGCCTAGTTTTATAGAAAAACTAAAGCAGCATACCAATACTGAAAATCCTATGTCCCGATTAGATGCAGAAATGCAAAAGATTTTAAATAGTAATATCGAAGATCGGAAAAAATGTATTTTATATCTACAAATTCTACAAAGATACCTACATTTTACCGAAGGAGAACGACAACCTATCGAGTTGCCAATCATTACTGACAATATAAATGAAACTAAGAGTTATAAAAATAACAACATGGAAAATAAAGACTTAGTATCGTTCGAGTCACCAACAGCTGAAGTGAAGGAAAATAAAAATTCGAATGAACATAGTCAACCACGTTACTCAACAACTCAAATACTAAGTCTTATACCAAAATCATATTTGAAAAAAGGTGAGCTGTTATTAAACTTGATTTCTTTGAGTAAAAATACAATTTATTGGGATGATGATGATGGTACAGTGATAATTAATAATGAAAAAGTCCCTGGAAGTAATATTGTTGATCTAATTAATGATTCGTTGAGACCACTAAAAAAAAGTGATCCAATAGGTTGGGAAAAGTTTGCCAAGGCATTACATGCAATCAAAGTACCATTGACTTACATCGGAAATTCTAAGAGGTCGGATTTTATTCATCAACTTCAGATGAAATCACTCGAAGGGAACTCTACATCTGATGAAAGAACCTCAAATACTCCACAAGGTAGTGGTGATAAATATATTAAAAAAATTAGGAAGAAAATTGATTGGGAAAAATGGACCCCTTATTAGAAATTAATAATATATATTATAATCCAAAACACCCAGCTGGGTTTAGTAGCATTGATAAATTATCAAAGACCATGAAAGGTAAAATGAGTAAAACGGATGTAAAGAAATGGTTACAATCACAAGAAACCTATACTCTTCATAAACCTGTTCACAGAAAGTTTTCTCGAAACAAATACATATTATCAAATCTCAATGAATTATGGCAGGCTGATCTTAGTGATATGAGAACTTATTCGAAATATAATGATGGTTTTAACTATATATTGTGTGTTATTGATGTCTTTAGTAAATATGCTTATGCTAGGTCGATGAAAAAGAAAAACTCTAAAACAATAATCGAATGTTTTGAAAGTATATTTAATGAATCTAATGCGACTCCTACACACATACAATCGGATAAAGGAACTGAGTTTGTTTCTAAAGATGTTAAAAAGTATTTTAAAAGCAAAAATATAAATTATTACACTACAAATAATCCTGATATAAAAGCAAGTATTGTAGAAAGGTTTCAAAGAACTCTGAAATCTAAAATGTGGCGCTATTTTACATACAAAAATACATATAAATACATAGATATTTTACAAGACTTGGTATATTCATATAACCATAGTTTTCATTCTAGTATTAAGATGTGTCCTTGTGATGTTAGTTCTAACAATATAATGACTGTTTGGAGAAATTTATATGATAGAAAAGCAACTAACAAACCATCATCACAAAATTCACTACCTACATTTCATGTTGGTGATAATGTTAGAATTTCAAAATATAAACACATTTTTCAAAAAGGTTATGAATCTAACTGGAGTGATGAAATATTTGTTATATCTTCAATAATAGATAGATCCCCACATGTAGTTTACACATTGAAAGATTTACAAAACGAACCTATAGTTGGAACTTTTTATGAAAAAGAATTACAAAAAGTATTTTATGACCCCTCCTCAAATTATAAAATAGATAAAATCATTAGTTCTCGATACTCCGGCAACAGAAAAGAAGTGTTAGTGAAGTGGAAAGGTTATCCTGATAAATTTAACAGTTGGGTTTTAGAGTCTAATTTAAATCAAATATGATAAAGGAAAACTTTTATTTGACTTTACTTAGTAATAGTTCAATGGAATACTTCCCGGAAAACAAAACAACTATGTTTTCAACGAAGTTACCAAAATCCCTTATATTAGAAGGTGAATGGTTTGTTGGAGTTGTAGAAATTCAATATCCTTGTACGGTATTTACTGTTCAAGAACATGAAAATGTTATTAACACATCTAAATGGGTTTTGATGCCTGATGATGACACACATTCATTAGTGCACTATAAAGGACGGATTCCGGCCATGAACTATGACAGCATTCAACATGTTATAGAAACTTTAAATAGATATACTTTTGAAGAAATAGTATTTCATTATGATGAAATAACCAAACACGTATCAGTATCAATTTTGGATAACTCAATTGACACACTTAAGTTGTCAACCAAATTATGTTTACAACTTGGATTTGAACCAAACAAAAATCTTGCAGTAAATAAAATTGGGAGCTATCCTTCTAATTTAAAATTAGGGTTGCCATCTCAATTGTTTGTTTATTGTGATATAATAGAACCGCAAATTGTGGGGGATGTAATGGCTCCTCTTCTCAGAATTGTACCTTTAGATACGGCAACATATGTATATGGAGCAAATAAAATGCATATTTTCTCACCACCTCACTATTTACCTGTTATGCGGCGGGAGTTTGATACTATTGAAATAGATATAAGGTCAAGCACAGGCAATAAAATCCCATTCCAGTTTGGAACTGTGTGTATTAAACTTCACTTTAGAAAATTATAATGGATCCTTATCAAAAGATAACTTGTCCTTACGAGCAATATTATTCACATCAGGCTGGGTCAGGTATTGGAGTAATTTATAAAGGTGTACCATATCAACGTGGTCATGGTATTGGGAGTTTTCTTGGAGGATTGTTTAGGTCTATTTTACCACTACTCTCTAGTGGTGCTCGAGCTGTAGGAAAAGAAGCATTAAATGCAGGTGTTGGTCTTCTATCGGATATGGTTAGCGCACGACCTTTGGAAGATTCTATCAAAACTCGTCTTAAGGAAGCTAGTTCAAACTTAAAAAGGAAAGTTCATGACAAGATAGACAGAATTAATATGTCTGGCTCAGGATATATAACTAAAAGAAAACGACAATCTTCATTCATTCAACCGCTGACAGCTAAAGTGAAAGCTATTAAAAAATCAAGGCTCAGTCAAAATAAAATAAAAGATATATTTTCTAATTAATTATGTCTTTTTTACATAATCATTCATGTGAGTGTATTAAATCAGAGTTAGATTTGTTTGCTTTGCCATCAACGCAAACAAGTATAGAAAATGGATTATGGATTCATTACAAACCCATTTCATCCCTTGCTGATGATGGACCGATAGAATTTCAAATACCTGGAACGAGCGAAGACTACATAGATTTGTCTCATACGTTGATCCATTTAAAAGCTAAGATAGTGAATCAAGACTTATCAAAACTTAGTTCATCTGCAGTTGTAGCTCCAATTAACAATTGGTTACATTCAGTCTTCAGTCAGCTGGATGTATACTTGAATCAAAAACTCATTTCACCTCCAAACAATACATACGCTTACCGTGCTTACATTGAGACATTATTAAACTATGCGCCAGCAGCAAAAGAATCTCACCTGACTTGCGGTCTTTGGTATGAAGATACTGCGGGGAATATGGATTCAGTAGATGAAAAAAATACAGGTTTTACTAAAAGACAGAGTCTTGCAGCCGAAAGTAAAGAAATAGAAATGATTGGACACTTACATGGTGATATATTCAACCAGGAAAAATTTTTGATTAATGGTGTTGAGATGTGTGTTAAATTAATTCGCTCAAGGGAAACTTTCAGTCTAATGGCTTCTTCAAATGATTTAAAACTCAAAGTGTGTATCACGGATGCAACCCTCATAGTTCGACGCGCGCGGATCAATCCGACTGTATTACTTGCACATCAAAAAGTTTTAGCATCTACTACTGCAAAATATCCAATAACTCGAGCGGAAGTTAAAGTTTTAACAATTCCTTCAGGGGTTCAGGGTAAAACACTCGATAATATTTTTCTTGGTCAAGTTCCTAAAAGATGTATTGTCGGATTTGTTAACAACGCAGCATTTAATGGAACTCTTACGAAAAATCCATTCAACTTTGAAAATTATCATATGAATACATTTAGTTTATATATTGATGGCCAACAAATACCTTCAAAAGCTTTGCAACCATCATTCGATGATAATACTTTCAGTTCAGCCTATCATACGTTATTCTCAGGCACGGGAATCCATTTTTTAAATGAAGGGAACGGAATATCTAGGGAACAATATGCAAAAGGCTATTGTCTCTTAGCATTCGATTTAACTCCTGATTTATCAGCTCACTCTAGTCATTGGAATCTTATAAAGCACGGTAGTGTGAGGCTAGAAGTTCGCTTTGATTCAGCTATTCCTGAAACGATAAACTGCATCGTATATGCAGAGTTTGACAATGTTATTGAAATTGATAAAAATCGTAATGTAAGCGTGGACTATAGCAGCTAAGAAACCTAATTTCTGTAAATAGATTAAGTTATAATTTGTACCTACATTATTATTAAGGTTTGTAATAAAACACTGATACAAGAAATATTTTTTGTTTTTATTTAAGTTATGGACCATTATTTTTAATAAGACTATGCTGTGATAGCCTAGTGGTTAAGACGTCCACCTTCTAATCGGAGGTCGGGGTTCAATTCCAGGCACGCACCTCTAACTTTTCGAAGTCTTGTGCGTTTCAAGTACTTAATTAAATAACACTGTTTTAATGGTGAAGGAAAACATCATGAGGGAACCTGCATGCTTGAGAGTTCTCCATAGTGTTCTTAAAGGTGTGCGAAGTCTGCCAATCCACACTCAGCCAGCGTGGTAGACTATGGCCAAAAAACCCTTCTCACGAGGAGACCCGTGCTCTGTAGTGAGCCGGCGATGGGTTGATGATTTATAATATATCTGAAATAACATGGTCTTACGTCCCATTCATGTATGATTCTCGGCAGCGATAAGATCAGTAGTATTGAAGTAATATGAATACAATAGGGATAAAGACATATTTAAGAAGAATCCACCCAAGTCTGCAAGACAATGTGTATGCCGCAAACCGGTTACCGATTTATGTTGAAACACCCGCCTATTTAATAAGCAATCTAGACCCCGATTATAAACCAGGATCGCATTGGATAGCCATATATATAGATACAAATGGTGTTGGACAATATTTTGATTCATTTGGACGAGCACCACCAAAATATCATAAGCAGTTCTTGGAAAGAAACACAAGAATATGGCAATTCAATACAAGGCGGATACAGAATGATTACACATCAGTTTGTGGAGAATATTGTATAATGTATTTGTATTTCATGTTTACGGGTTACTATACAAGTTCAGATTTTTTAGACTTATTCAATGGAAATACAGTAGAGAATGATATATTTTTATGTGAGTTATTTAAATCAATATTTGAAGGCTAATAAAGAGTAGTTATGATTCATGCGTTTCCTTTAAAACCCATAGAATGAAGCAACGAGCCAGCGAACAATAGAGCGTCATTAGTAGGTGATTAAGCAATTAGATAACGAACTAGGGATTAGTTTTTCGAAAAGCTAACTTTGCAACCGTTAGAGATACGACGTCGGGAGTGAGCGCAATCGATTCAGCGTACCCCAAAACCTTTTTTTTTTTTTTTTTTTTTTTTTTTAGGTTTCGATCTTGACCGAGGCACGGAGGGGGCTGAGGCAGCGAGGCATGGGAGGGGGCCAGGGCCTGGGGCAGAACCGGCGAATCCCCTACTACTAACTACGTTTGTATGGAGCGAGTGACAGAGAGACCCCTCTTAAATATAAAAATATTTGGGCTTGAGAACCAAGTGTAAGTGTTAAATAAAGATTTAAATGAAATCATTAAATGTATTTTTAATCATATTGTAATACCTAACTATCTACCTATCTACTTATCACGATTCGGAAATTGAATCTAGTTTTTGTTATCATAATAATGGTTCCTAAAGAATTTTTAGATTTGCAACGTTGATAGTTGCGTTTTTTTTTAGTTTGAAAAAAATAAGTAGCTGCCGAGTTTTTTTCCGGCTTTTATTCGTAGAATCTGTCTTCCGACCCTGCTCGGCTAGCATTGGCAGTAGATAAAAATTATATCCACGATTATATCCCCTGATTTCTATGACATCAGTGGATATAATCGGGGGATATAATTTTTATCTACTGCCCATGCTAGCCGGGCTGAGGTAATACAGTCCCAGACATAGCATAAATAACACTAGTTGTGACTCTTGTCCTACATGAAATAAATGAATTATGAATTTTAACTGACCGCTCTCAAAATATCACCTTGTGTAATATTTATTATATCACGAACACTCGAAACACCTTGTAGGACCCCGGGAACAAACAAGGGCCCCCAGGTTATGTGTAATAAATTGGCGCGCCCTCTCATTTCTGTTCTCAATGCCATCAATTTACGTAACATAAGGTTTAAACAGCTTTCATCTTGTTAAGCTGTCTCAGTGCACTCCTTTTTTATCAGGTCAGTGTTGGTTAGGATTGCCAGATGCCCCGTATTTTCGGTTTACCCCGTATTTCAAGGTATGATACAGAATACAGAAACCCGTAATTGCGAAAATAAAATACAGGGTAAAAATACGGTTTTTCAAATTCAGCCGGATCTGGCTGGGGAACCAAACCTTGATGTGTTGTCCAGTAGAAAGAATATGTATGTATTTTCCTTGTATGGCAATGCACGGACTGGTACCCGGAGCCGAAACCGACTCAAATCTCAATATTGATATTGTGAACTTGTGAAGGCAGAATTACAAGTTGAATGTGCTTTCAACCATTTATTTCACAAAACGAAGAGCTTTTAAATTCTGCTATTAAAAAAATATCTATGTAAAACATTGTCTCCCGTAAAAAAATCTAAACCCCGTATTTTTGATGCTGGTAGGCCGTAAATCAAGAAGTGGCAGGTGGCAACCCTAGTGTTGGACTATTCTCGCTTGGTGGTTCTTATTTTCCTAGTCACTGTAATATTATCTTTTTGACTATTGAGTTTGTAGACCTCTAAAACCTGAGGTTGCTATAAATAATAAGCTGCAGCTGGGGGTTTTTTATAAAAAAGCCAAAGCAAAAAATGAAATTTTTAAAACTGAGCTAATGTACCGGGAACCGAATCTGGAACTTATTTGTTAGAACACCACTGCACCAGAGAAATCATCAAAATGTCTTTCTTGTTTTATGATTCCAGTGTTCTCATCAATAAAATTAATACTCAAAAAGAGACAATTTAATGGGCATTCAAAATTTCCTTAACATTCCTGTTGTAAACTTCTAATGTGATTTTTATTATTTCTTTTAACGAGTCGAGATAACTGGATGATATGATTTTTAACTGCTGTGACTTTGAATGACATATCACATTTAAAGCATTAAATATATGATATTTAACTTTATGTTGGTTACAGACAGGATAAGTCAAAAAAGAAACATTTTGGCACTAGAGTTCCAAATCTCTTTATAGTGTCAATATTAATAGAAGTTTTTTTAATTCCGTTACAGCCCTTGAAATTGGTGGAAAGCTCAAACTATTATTTTTCGTACAATGAACCAAAAGCTTAATTTGCTATAATCCGCCAAACCAAAGAAATCTGTATGGTGCAACATGCAGCATGCGACATGCACCGCCCGCCCTCCCACTGATAAACATGCAGGAAAAGCCAGCCACCAAGCAAGCCACACGCACCACCTCACAAATCCCAACACCACTCGACGCACGATTCGCCCCGACACCGGAGCATCCTCAGGAGATGTAGACCTTACAGTGCCTAATTGCAAAGTATGCAATTATGTAATTGTAAGTAGCGCGAAAAGGGTTGAACAGTGGTTTGGGAGAATATTTTTTGAGAAAAACTACTAAAATGTAAAGTAAATAAATTTCAACCAATGAATAAATAAATTTAGATAATGACGAGACAAATCGATACAATACTTAGTTTTTAGCGTATAATATCAAATAATGTAGTGATCACCCTCCTACGTTTGTATAGAGAAAGCACCGGAATACGTCACTTTAAAACATTAAAATTATAAAGTGCTTTCAGAGAAAAATGTATTAGCAAAATAAAAATTAGTTTGTACCAATTATTATCATCGATCATTTTATAACGGTAAGCGGTAATCATATTAACTACCACGTACCACCGTTATAGAACCGAACCGTCTCAAAATTAATTCAAAGCGCGTACCTACCTATAATTAACACTTACAAACGTATAATCAATAATTACACAGAACGAGAATTCTACAATCGAACGCCTATTACAAAAATTATCCAATAAACAAATAGGTAGCTAAGGGCACGCGCAAACACATCGAATTTTGACGTACGTTTCTTTGTCTAGTCTATTTCCGTTCTTTTAATCAGGATCTGCGTATACTTTTAAACCATTATTGTCAGATAACTTTCGTAAATCCAAAGTCGGCTTAATGGTTTCCAAAAAATTCATAATAAACTAGCCAATGCCTGTAACTTCATCCGCGTGGATGTACGTTTCTTAATTCCGTTCGAAGATCTCAAACTAATTTCATACGTTCTGTAGGTAATTTAATTGCAAAATCTTAAGATTTTAGGCCTAGCTTAGCGGTTTAAACTACATGTTAACATATCAGTTAGTTAGTTTCTCCTTTTATAGCTTATTAAACATTGATAAGCACTAGATACACTGACAAGATAGTGTTCATATTTTCATGAATCATTCATCAAAAAATAATAAGCAGTCTTAGAACTGTAAAAGTACAGGTACCATAATAATACTGCTAAAATCACAGCTCTTCGACAGTTTATTAAGAAAACGATGTAGCGTACGTACGTCAAAATCCGAATAGTGTATGCAGGCCGTATAGAACAAGAATCCCACAGCCGAACGCCTATTACGAAAATTATCCGATAAACAAATATAGGTAACAGTCTCGAGAAAGAAAATTACGACGTGTTCGAAGTAACGTAATACGTGTAATAATCGTTGAGATAGCGATAACAGGCGATTAAGAGGTACAAGATGATGAATGAAAAAATGATTTGGATGTAAAAGATGATGGGACGATTAGGGAGGCGCGCGCAGTCGAGCGTGGCCTGACACCGGCGCGGGCGCAGTTAGGCCTAACTTGTACCGCGACATCGCTGATAAATTAAACCTGCTATCGATATTAAAGATACATACTTGAAATTTTCGATGACAACTAGGTATGGCTTGATTGATTTTGAAACGAGTTTACGTGATAATATTTTTGATCTTGTATGCCATTCATTGAGTTGGAACAAAAATGTTTTATTACCAATTAATATCTAATAATGATTATAATAGTCAATTTATGATCGCAAATGGCAGATAGTGATAATGATGTTATTAAGGGCTGTTTTTTCCAGTCGTTCGATAACTTAAATGAGGCATAAAGTCAGATTTCTCATACTTAAACCAAAACCACAGTATAAAGAGTATTCTCACTCTGTTCTAAAACTGTCAAATGTCAAACTTATTCTTCAGCTATAGTTCTAAGATTTAGTAGGTACCTATATGCTCTAGATGCTTCAGTTGAAGATTTTTGACGGTTGAAAAACCGGCTCTTAACCTATATAATATATTGTTTAGTTACTTGACCTAACTTAGGTATCAGATGCCAGGAATAAAAATCACAATTTTAGATCAATTAATGTAAATTGTCTTTAATTAGTGGTTAATAATATAAGTTGATTTGTTTGTGGTAACATAATCGCGAAGTGATAAAGCCCCGGCAAAAAATAAAGGTTAAAACAAAGATAGGATTAAAACAATAGGTTTGAATTAACTAGAATCACACTAATATTATAAAGGGGAAAGTTTGTATGTGTGTGTGTGTGTGTATTTTTGTTACTCCTTCACGCTGAAACTACTGGACGGATTGGGCTGAAATTTAGAATAGAGATAGATTATACTCTGGATTAGCACATAGGCTACTTTTTATCCCGGAAAATCAAAAAGTTCCCACGGGATTTCAAAAAAAAATCCACGCGAACGAAGTCGCGGGCATCAGCTAGTTTGAAATAAGTCTAGGTACCTACGTGATAATGGAATCTAAATAGGTATGAACAAAAAGGTGATAATAATCTTTTAAGGGTGATAAAAGTACCTGTAAGATTGGTTGGGAAATATCATACAAAGTAGTAATAGTGCGCGACAGATTGAGATGGCAACCGGGATGGGGACACCCGCACATCCCCCAAGCTAATTGCGGGTGAGCGCGTGTGACGTGCCATGGCGGTTGCCATCCCAACCTGTCGCGTACCATATTAGATATCGCATTATAAACTAATAGTAGAATCACATGGTTGTGACTTCAACAGACAGATTTCATTGTGTCTTTGCATACATAAGCATTAATTGCATTTTATTGAGGCGCTTATAATAGATACGTACTATTATACTGTAAGTTCAGTCTTTTTTGCCCAAGCAAATGTTGCAGATTTGAATATAAGATTATTTTCAAAATTGACAATTTTCAAATCAATTTAGTATTTCCGAAAATTAAAATTTCCAATATTTAAGCGAAAGGTTAATTTCCCATCTACCTACTATTTTATTTGATTATAAAAATGAAGAGATCTGAATTGTAAGTTTTAATTACAAAAAACGAAAAGGACATTTTATTTAACGTAATTTATTATACCTGTATAAAACTATAAAACCGATCCATAACATCTCGAATTACAAAACACTGTACAAATTCAATGCCTTGTGTAGTGTGTACGTAAAAAAGAACACGATCGACTATCCAATCTTAATTTTGTATGCGCAAGATATTTACCATGGCTCTAATTTTTTGTGTCCTCTATATTAATCCTCACGTCAGGATCACCACATGCTTTGTTAAAGCCTGTCGAATGCCCCAGACCATTATAATGTATCGTGTCAACGGACACGGAGTGAACATCGACAGGCAGACCCGAACTCGGGTTAAGAGGGGTCTCTCCGTCACTCGCTCCATACAAACGTAGTTCCAATTTCATTTGAATATTAAGCAACCAAAGTCCATGAAATTTTGCAGACATATTCTAGAAAATAATATCTATGCCCGTGGTTTTCCATGTTTCTGTTAAAATATTCGGTTTCAAAGTTACGCGGTCTTAAAAATTCACATACAGATCTTTGAGCCCCTGTAATTTTAAAACTACATATTTTTAGAAAAATCTAAAACACCACAGGCACAGATATTAGTTTCTAGAATATGTCTGCAAAATTTCATGGACTTTGGTTGCTTAATATTCAAATGAAATTGGAACTACGATTGTATGGAGTAAGTGACGGAGAGAGCCCTGTTAACCCTCCGGCGTCTTCACCAAATTTATTTTATTACCAACGAGATACGGTGATTTGGTTCGAAATCGCCGAGAGACAGGTGTTAAAAATTCAACACCTTTACCTCTTTTGGGTGGGGAACTAAGATAAGTGGAAGAATAGATAAATATACCTTAAAACTTGTACGACTGTTGATACAAACGCGTGTAATGGCATTATTTATTGAGATCGCCGTCTGGAATTCGGTTTGTTTCCAACGAATTGACATTAAAAACTTCTTTTGAGATAAATATTTTCTGATAAATGAGATACGCGCACAGGTTTCTACGGAATTCGAAAGAGTTAGCAAGAACAAAATGAGGATTCAAAATTAAAACATTCGGCTGTTCTCAGATTAGCGGTGGTTTTGAAAAATAATATACGGGCGTGACGGACGACTCGTCGATACCATCTGCCCGGCCCGTAGGTACTTAACCCTTTTTGTTTGGAATATTTTTCTTCACCGTCATTATTCAAAAGTTCATAGCGTTTCGCGTTGAAATCCGAGGACCAGAATCTTTTATTGATATCGAAAAATGAGAATCGTGATCCTTTCAAGCTTCAAATGTTTTTCGACACGGCTATAACGTTGTTTTATCTCATAAGTACGGGCCGAGCCATCCGATACGGTATTTTAGGATAGAAATATAAAATTGAAAGCTCCCATTGATTTAGCTAGTATTTATTTCGAGAAACCAGATAAGATATAGTCGTAAATAATTATAATTTATGTTTTCTTAAAACGTATTACAAAAATATATGAATGTTTTCTTTATAACGTTGTAGCATATGAAAGTTATAACGTAATTATATAAATACGTTATAATATATAAAAATATATGTAAGATATATTGCAGATATTTTAGGTATAGGCCGATACAATTTTGTAGTGTACTACAGGATTAATGTTACTCGTATATACTACATAATATAACTATTATTATAGACCTTCCTCACGAGTCACGACTTGTTTAAAATGATGGTATAAATCGCATTGAAATCCATTTAGAGCCTGCATCGATGGAACCTATAAAATATGTGAATACTCAGATGAAATGAGTACAAAAGGTAATAATGTGTATAAAACCAATGTGAAAGATAAAATGTATGTAATATACTGTCGGACGAAACTAAAAAGTAAGTACTTAATATTAATTCATACCTTGTAAGTAATATTAACAGAATTTTCAACGGGCTTTCTGTTCTGGCACTCGCATGCGCCAAGACAGAAAGTCCTGGCGTTTACGTAGGTAAGTACTACAAGGAGGCCCAACCCCGAAATAAATGGGGTAGGAGCAAGAGAAACAAGAAAAAGAAAATTTTAAATAATATCGTTTGTAAACAAAAATTACTATCAGTGATCTTTACCTGTGATCTCTGAGGTGATCTTGCCGTCGGAACGCTTTTCCACAAATGTCACATGAATACGGCCGTTCGTCGGTGTGTGTCCTTTCATGTATGAGTAGATTGTAGGATTTCGTGAATTGCCGATTACAGAACTTGCAAATAAACTGCTTTTTCGTCCTCGGTCCGCTGCCCGTTGTTTTCTGCTTATTCGATATACAACTCCCCGTTGACGAGGTTGAACTATTTGTGCTCTTTGAGCTGGAAGAGTTGGATGGTTGTGGTGAGAGAGGTGGCTGTGAGGGGCTTCCGTTCATCTGTTGTTGATACATGGCATTCATTAGCAGACTTGGGTATCCATTATCTAAGCTTTGTGATGAACTATACCCGTAACCTTTTGACGTTGACTCTAAATGCTGCTCCAAAGTGAATTCGTCCTCATTATCTAGCAAAGCTAAGTCTTCTTCCACTTCCTCGGATAAATCGACATCCTCCGCTGCAATGGCATCAGATAAAGGATACTCTTCAGGTGTTTTTGGGGATACCACTCTTGATGTGCTCTCAGAAACGTCCGTTTCAGTAATCTTAGCGCTTGCCGTCGCTAACCTCAGTATATCTTGTTTGGTGGACGTATTACTTTCATTAGGGCTACATGTTGCATTGTTGACAGAGGACACTGAGGTTAGGCGTTGCAAAGTTAAATAAGATTCTAGGGCTTGTAAATTTAAGGCAGCAGCAGCCGCTGAATTCGATGGTAAAAGAGCAGCCTGTTGTAAAGAATTCATCATTGCATTTTGAAGGGATATCACTACGCCTTGCAAAGATCTCTGAAGCATATTCTCTTGTAACAACGCCGCTGATGCAATAGATAGGTTTAAGTTTGTTGTAGATGAACTAGTGCTCTTACTTGTACTTTTTGCGTCCTCCGCAGATGTTTCGATGCTCAACAGACCGGTCATGTCTGTGGATTTGGTGTCCTGTATTTGCAGATTGTTCTTCAGCTTGATGATAGCGCTTTCCAGAGAGTTGAGAGTGGTCTTGCTGGCTCGGGAAGTGCTTTGTTCTTGCATGTTGCGGTCATGGGGCACAGGCGGAGCACGTGTGATCGCGGGGCGGGGGCGTCGCGTGCGCGTGCGCGTTCGGAGTACCGGTGCGCGGTGGCGTGCGAGACGAGCGTGCGGTTCGGCGCGACTGAGCCGGCGGGCAGCCTGCGACCGCCCCGCCCCCTCGCCCCGCTCGCCTGTCTTCCCGCCTCACAAAAGCTCTCTATTTTAGGCAACTCTTTGTACAGTAATGGTCACCTCACGCTGCCCTAACGACAGACACGTCCATGAGAACAACGTTGCGCCAGATTTGTTGTAGCCCTTTCGAGTAATGAGATTCTGAATGGAATTGGTCGGGCTATGGGAAAACAATTCAAACGATCGACCCATTTGTTTTGTTTGTAGGTCATGTCGCACGCTCTTACTATTTTCGAAATTGGGTCTCTATTTTTTCTTTCTTTTTACGTTCATATACTTTTTACATAATAGGAAACATTGACACAATTAATATAGTACAAGTTTACTCGAGTAATATAAATAGTTTTAAGGTCATAAAGTTCACAAATATTTTTTATTGGGCGTTATCATCAAAATAAAGTAGGTAAGTATACCTACGATGCATCATGCATGGCGCCTGTAAACTGAACAGAGAAAGTTGCCAACAAGTAAAGAGAAAAAGTGGACATTTATTAAATAAGTTTGTATAATAAAGCATGCCAGTGTCACTTTTCGTGTCCCTTGACCACAGAGCTTTTTAAGACAGACCACAGTTTTGTATTTAACTTAATTCTACTTAGTTTTTTATTACTTTTGCAGTTCAATTTCGTATTGGACAGGTACGGCACTTTCTCATTACGTAAAACTACGTATGACAAAATAGATAACAGATATGATTTACTGAATTTCTTAAGTAACAAAAACATTTTTGTCTGCGCCGTTTTTCTCATTGCTGTGGATCGTGGCCGCTTCCATTAATCATTTCATACTCATCATCATCATCAACCAATTGCCGGCCCACTACTAAGAACGGGACTAAGAAGGGTTCAGACTTCAGCCATAGTGCACCACTCTGGCCAAATACAGATTTTTTTTTTCAATTCTTTATTTGAACCAAAGACTAGTTTTAGGTAGTACATGATTCCACTTGACATCCTGGAACTCTTGGCACGCATTATATCTAGTCATTTAGTGGTACCTAAGTAGGGATTTTCTTTGGATCAAAGTCAAAGTCAAAATCATTTATTCAAAGTAGGTACAACTGTACTGCTCATCATAATGCGGTAATCATAGTCATAATAAAAAACTTATGAAAGTGCAAGGCCTAGGCCTACAAGTTAATAAACCAGTAGGTAGATATTTTTATAAAAAGATCTTAGTAACTTACTAAGTTATTTTAACGTAGAGCTTTACTCCCGTTGAAATCTTTTGAACTGAGCACAGGGGCCAAGTGGAGTTACACGTATTTGAAATAACAGTTTTATTATAAGTTTATAAGGAGGTATAGATTTTCTTTTAAAAATACAAAAGATTGGATAATATATTTACTACATACTAGTTTTTGCCCGCAATTTCGTTCGGGGTACTTATACATATATGTATTATTATGTACCCCGAACGAAATACCCTAACAAGCTACTCACTTAGGTAATAACTTCATTTCTTATTTCTAGATAAAGTAAGGCCCGGTCTCCACCTAAGCGGAGCGGAGAGATGTGTTCAATCGACCACTCAAATTCTTAATAGATGACCCACGTCATTTTTTACAAGTCTGATTGGTGGAATGAACACATCTCCTCTTCGCTTCGCTTAGGTGGAAACTGGGCTTTATGTTGAAAGAATTAATAAAGCCGTACAGCAGTTCATTAAGTACGAAAAAAAAATTTAATGTCATACAGACCCCATTTCTCTTTATTTCCCTTTAAAAGTACTGTCTACACATTTATAAGCCCTGCAAGTTGCAAAAGCAAAAAGGAAATCCTGTGCATACAGATGTTTATTAGGTTTGTTCAGTTAAAATTATACACCCTAATATTTATTCAAGTTTGTTTTAAACCTGCGAGGGCTTAAGACAATGTGGATTTTGGGATGTTATTGACAATCACCTTTTATGATCAGCTTATAAACGAAGGGAAGAAATGAAAATATTTGCGATTTCATATTTGTGTTATTTTCCGGGTTATTGTTTTATTTGGATTGCAATAAGTATTCGAAAGTAATAATCAGTTAATTATTATTATTGCGCCATACAAAACGTACCTTCCCTACGCGAGCGTACGTTTTCAGTTCAATTCAATTCAATTCAAATAAAATTTTTTCAAAATATTTTTATTCAATTAAACTTTTACAAGTGCTTTTGAATCGTCAAAATACTCTACCACTGGTAGACTGCCGAGTACTCACGGAATGCCGTTCCTACCGAGAAGAACCAGCAAGCAACTCGGTGGTTGCTCTTTTCAATTTTTGTATTGCGGCCAGTTTAAATCGCATTTTTAGGAAAACGAATACGAATTAAATGCGAATGAATGCACAAACGCCCTTAGCAATAGGTAAAGGGTGCTGCAATTACGATCTTACCAAATCCTCTGCATTTTCCCGTTTCTCATGTCAATTGTTGGTGCAATTACCACCACGCTCTATTGGAGCATGCTGCTTTTGTTTCTGGCCGCTCACCGTGACAACGCCGATTGTGAAATGCAGAATTACTTCTTTAGTGTAATCGTAACATTGCGAAACGTTCGACAGAAGAAAAATTTTATTTAGCTTTTTCACTTGAGCTGTCCACAAAACTGACTACAATTGTATGGATAGCCAGGTAGTAATACAACAAGTGTAAATTAAAAATTTATAACACCCCCGACAAGTGAAGGTTACAGTAACTAGAAAAGAGCTAATAACTTTCAAACGGCTGAACCGATTTTCTTGCTAACAGCTAACAACACTCTCGATCAAGTCACCTTTCAAACAAAAGAAAAACTAAATTAATGTCGGTTCATTAATTTAGGAGCTACGATGCCACAGACAGATACACACGTCAAACTTATAACACCCCTATCTTAGGGTCGGGGGTTAAAAATACTGGTTGTGAATTGAGTCTACTGGATGTGGACGTGGTATGCTCGGAGTGGTACAATAACTACAGCTCAACACAAAAACAAAAACACACAAAAATAGCCACTAACAAAAAAAAGATAACCAGATTAGCAGATTTATCCATACTAATATTATAAATGCGAAAGTGTGTCTGTCTGTCTGTCTTTCTGTCTATCTGTCTGTCTGTCTGTATGCTACGTTTTCACGGGCCAACCACTGAACCGATTTTAATGAAATTTGGTACAGACTTGGGATACATCCCAGGGAAGGACATAGGCTACTTTTTTCCTACGGGATTAAAAAAAAACCGAACACCACGCGGGTGAAGCCGCGGGCATCCTCTATTAAAAATATTTGTGTAAAAGCTAATTTTGCTATTCGATTGTTAAAGACCACAACCGAGGAAAGATTAGATACATTTTCAAGTTGAACGTAGATAATAGAAGTTTATGTGGATGTAAACCATAATGTACCTACCTATACACGTTTATTTCAACTGCCTAAAATGTAACGGGTCGGTTCATCGAACTGTGTGCCGATCGTTAAATATCTCGATCTGCCTACGCACAACCAGCGGAATATCTAGTGAAGCTAAAATTTAGGAAGAGTTCCTGTTTCGTATTCCGTAAGCTCAACTTTGAATGCAACGGCAAAGGTTATGCCCCTAATTCATATATTTTAGGGTTCTGTCTCCGAAGGGAGCCCGCTGACAGACGGACGGACCCACCCATCCCTCTAAATTAGCGGGCTGTAATAGTAGAGATTTAAAATTTTCACAGAATATGTATTTCTACTGCTGATAATATAAGAACAGATTATAAAAAATTTAGAAACGGCTGCTATGTAAATTAAAAAAACGTAGATATACATAATCTTGTACGACGGAACCCTTCGTGTGCTAGGCTGACTCGCATTTGATCGATTTATTATGTTTGTTGACTTTTATGAACTTAGAGCTTTTATAAAATAACGAAGGTCTGGCACGTGCTGGCTCTATTCCATCTTCGTTATAACTCGAAGCTTGCTGTCATCGGTTCGTCGGCATTGGAGAGTTAGTGTTTAGAATATGTCTCATTTTGAAATAAAGAGTAGGTATTTAAATCTTTTAAAAAAATCTTCGTGAAAGTAATAGTTACTTACCCGTGTTCTAGTTTCGCCAGTTAAAATAATTGTCAGTGCAGTTCGTGTCATGACAAGTGATGACACGAACCGGCCCGCGCCGTGTTCCCACGCCGCGGTCGCCCGGAGGCTGCGCGGGCGCACGACTCGCGGGAGATATAAAATTAATTTATCTACAACTAATACGAGCACGGGAATTGATGGCTGCAGCCGATAGCACCGTCAAAAAGTGAAGTTAAACGCAATTTACGATGTTAGGGTAAACCTGGATAGTAAAAAGCTGGAAAGCAACCGTAGGCTAGGTAGGTAGGTACTCGTTCCAATAGTACGCGACAGGTCGAGATGGCAATCGGGGTGGGGACGCTCCGCACACCCGCACAGCCTCAGCGCTAACCCGGTGCGGGATAACGCGAGCGACGTGTGTCCGATAATTACACGTATCCTTCCAAGGTACGGAATCCTCAGTGCGATTTGCACTTGGCCCGTTTTTTTGGGTTCCGCAACACTTGCACGATTAGTTATTAAAAATTTCCTAATTGTTCCTTCCGGTAATCGAATAAAGGACCTCCATACTTAAAAGACAACAACGTACACTAACTACGCCCGCCAGGGAGGTTTTCATGTTCAAACCATGCCATGCTCAAGATACAATCTCAATCAATTTAATCGTCATAATAATTTAAATATGTATGTGATTATGATTATGTAATAGTATGCAATGCTTGACCGCGAATACTGCGCCCACGTGTTCAAGATGGCATAGACATTATTCATGATGACACACATAGGGTTGTCAAGAAGTAGTTATGTTATGTACGGGTCCAAAGTGAAGACTACCAACTAAAACACATGCCCCACCTCATAGTAATTTAGTGTTCAACGAAGGGAAGCATGACACGACTGATAGTTCCCATTATTTTATTAATAAATAATTAATAAATTGCCCCATGGCATTTAAGAAATTCACAAATTATCAAGGAAAACTAGGTGAAGACTATGCTAAGGCTACATAATCAATTTCTAGTTATCATTATTTCTATTCTCTATGAGCAAGAACAGATTTCATACGCCATGTAGGGTAAGTACCTAATATAAACCTTACATGACTTGGTTGTCATTGGTTCTCAAAAATAATTTTTCATCTGTTATTCATCCAATTTGATACTCAACACGTGTTGAGTAATATCAAGTATTGGATAGAATCAGGCGTTACTTTGCGGAAGTTCATGTTTAGCAAGAAACAGTTAATTATAATTTTTAACTGTTTCTTGCTAAATCAAGTATGTTATGTGTGTTCAAATCGTAGTACCAACTTAATTATTTAAAAACCAGATTGACACTGGGTTTATCATTGGGTTGAAATGAGTATTATAATACGTGTATTTCTGCCTTAAAAATAAATATGACGTATGAATAATAAATGACTTGCTTATGCAACTAGTATTTACACTTTCGTGACAGAGGCATTTGACGATTCAAAAGTAGGTACTTATAAAAGTTTAATTGAATAAAAAAAAATTCAATTGTATTCTAGTAATTCCATTAAATAGTTTGTTAACTTAGGATATAACGAGTTTTGAAATATAAGGTATTATCGTATTGTAAGCTTGGCCCATATTAATTATCTATAAAACGTGTAGAAGTTACTGATTAAATAGTTGGCGCCACTCAAATCATAACAAATCATAACATCATATTAGAAGGCGTCATTGATTGGCTGAAGTTGTTCAACATCTGATCGATAAACGTACTGTATATAAAATTCTTATAGTTTTTAGTTGATGAATTGTAGCATAATAAAGGATAATATTTGTAATCAATATATAAGATGAAAACATCTTTATTACTTAGATGATTTGTTAAACGAGCTTGATGATTTGTATATTAGTCACTAAGTTTATTCATTGTACAATTTGGATTGGCCGATAACGATAAGATAAAAAGGGGAGTGGCTAATAAACGTGGAGAGGTTACCTGTAAGAGTGGTTTTAAAACGACGACATTCGAAAATATACTAACGTAAGAGGAACAACATTTATTTGACACAAATGTAAAAGTTAATAAATTTAAATATGAAATAAAAGTATAATAATTTATCATAAAGATTGTGTTTGTGATTTCGTCAGACCTTACCCAAAAGGTCAGAAGAGGGACATCAAGAAAATATAATATTTTCTTGTCACGCTCACGACTCAGAGAAACAAGTGGAAATATACAGAGGAACGAGAAAGAAGTGGAGGTCTAGTAGACCACAGACATTTTGGAGCACAAGGCCAATATTTGGGCCTCAATATATCAAAGTACCTAGTCATGGCATCAAAGGATTTCTGGATAAACGGGTAGGATCTTTCCATGATTTTATTTTTATTGATACCTATTAATGGTAATTTTTTTTTATTTTGTGTGGGTTTTCGTTTTGTTTGTTCTACATTTAGTTATCATTTTGTTAAAAAGCTTTGCTCCGAGTTGGAATGGAAATTATATAACGTTATGATACCTAGAATTACCCACATGTTTATAATTCATCTTGTATATTGGTTATACAAATGCGATCGACCTTCAAATTGTGGTTTAAATAACATTGAGGTATTTAGAAGGCTTATTTTACAATGAAAAATGAAAAATGTTTATTTACAAAATACAGTCTTGTACAATTTTCCTGTGTCTGTGTGGTGGTACCCGCACTAGGTTATCCTGTATCGTGGGTACAATGGAATAGATAGTGAACATAGTGTTAAACAATATAAAAAGTGTGGTTTACTTAATGATGGGCGTTATTGTTACTTTTAAATAGTTTTCAGGATGTATCTACTATGTCCTGTCGGGGTTTTATTTCTCATTAAATGATTTCACAGGTGAATATCTCACGGAACGTGGTATTTCAATCTTCACACTTGTAATCGTGTGCCGAATTAGTTTGGTTAAGAGTTACGATAGGGATTTATTTTCACATAGTGGTTTTGTTTTACGGAAGGTAGGTTCTGGATTTAGGTTCAATCGTTTCCTGCATTCATTGTATAGATAGATGTTTTCCTTTTTCTAGCACACAGTGACGCGATATTATCACACAGCACTCATTGGGCATCTTGAATGTTGTTTTGTGAAATTATTATTTTTTGTAAACCGCTTTGGGATAAGGTAGAAAAAGTTACATGAAATAGCTTTTCGTTTTACGCCTGCCAGTGAAATAATCCGTCTCTACTTGTAATGGTTACTAAGTGATTGGGGATATAAAATGTTAATTGATAAAAATGAAGGTGATCCGTTGTAATAAAGTAATAGTGACCAGGGTTAATAAATTGAGCATTTTGAGAAATATAAATCCTAAAATGGGTGTAAAAGTAGGTTTATCTTATCTGGTTATTCTTTAACTAAATTTAAAATTATGGTAGGTAGGTAGTCAGATAGTTTTAAATACGGGGTGCATAAATAAGTGTTTTTTTTTTACAAAAGTGAGGAGAAATGTTTTCATTTATCTATTTTTACCACTTGAAACGCGTAATGTTTGAGTTTCAAACATAACTTTGCTGATAACAGCTCACCATGAACAACCCATGGCCGGCCCACTACTGAGCAACAAGTGTCTCCTCACAGAATGAGAAGGGTTTAGGCCGTAGTCTACCACGCTAGATAACAGCTAATTTACTTTTAATACTGGCACAATAATTTGAGTACTACGAGTAGCAGGTAGGTATAGTATATGGGCAGCGGGGTTTTTTTTTTTTGTTTACCTGTATTCACGCAATTAACTGTGTACTGCCGCATTTAAATGCAATATGATTTTGTTTTTATTGGATTAACATCGCTTGGCGGGTTAAATTCCTGGCAAATGTTCTATTAAAATTAGAGTAAGTTTTTTTTTAATGGTAATATACCTACAGTACTGCCCTTAGGGCAGGGCGCGATAATAAGTACCTACTACCAAAATACTATTTTCTTTGTTGTACGAAAGAAATTTTAGGCAAATATCTTTGCACTACGCTCGCGTTTGTGGCATGACATTATCCCAGAAATATATTTAAAAAAAAATTTCACGCTCGCTTGACTCGCTTCGCGATAGTTCAGTTTCGATATGCATTTAGTTAACGAAACTCTCAGGAAACCACGTTTGTTGTGCTCTCGAAATTGATCAGTCTGTTTGATAAAATCGAAATGCGGTGCCTTATAAATTTCGCTTAGGAGCGCCGGTAGTATCTCATGATAATATGAATAGTGATCATAATTTTTTTTTTTTAGGCTGATTAAGCATTGAAGGTTTTTCGGCTGGTCTGGCATTTCGCCTGATTTTATGTTTTTGCTTATTTAGCGCGTTCAGGAAAGCTTTGACAACGTTTTATAACATGAGTATATATATATTTTTTTGTTTTAGTTACCGAAACAGAAAAAAAAAAGCATTAAAGATGTGGGACCGAGGGATAAATCTAGTGTGATTTTTGGTTGGATTATGAAGTTGTAGTTAGGGTATTTAAAATAGAAAGATTTCAATTGTAGGAAATGATGTAAAACATGTTGAGGATAAGTTGTGTAATAAAGTCGATAATTCACTTGTTGGATGTCACGCGATCTCATTGCGAGGAGGAATCTTTTTCTTGTCTCTGTTTTTATAAATACGGTGTTCTGACGGGTTTTTTATTTACGTCTCGGATTATTGAATACTTTCGGTGTTTGATTGGACGGTTAGAGGTTGCAAAAGCAATCGCCCTCTAATTAAAACATTTATTTAGGCATTAGTTCAATTTGGATTAAATCTCGCGAAAAGCCACGGTGGCTGTCTCTCGCGCGTCTTGGAAAGACATTCCTAATGCCTGTTTTTCTGAGGGAGGGATGCATTATCAAGTGAGATGAGCTGCAATGTTTGCGGCTGATTATTTTGGAAAATTTGCAATCGTGGCAAGTGGAGTAAAGTTTGACTAAACTATTTAATGAACTAAGTATATAATGGATTTGGTGAATGGTTATATTATATAACATTTTGATAAATGGATGAATTTGAAGAGTGTATGTATGTGGTTGATGCACATTTGTTTCATATTTTTACTTAAGTTATAAAGTATTACATTTGGTGAGTAGTTATTTATATTTGGTAGGGTAGGTTTGATAAACAGGTAGTTATCTTGATTAATAAGTGAGTTATCATTTTATAAATGCGTACTTTAATGTTTGATGAACTGGTATACTTGATAAATGTGCATATTTTCATACTTCAAAGACAAGTTGTACCTATTAGTTTCTTCAAGCTTTTAGTTGCTGATAATTATATTAACATTCTTTAGAGCGCATGTCCTATGGACGAAATCGTTTATACATACTTTCACTGTTTGAAATGTTACAATCATAAAGATATAGTTATGACTAGAGGGGGTCATAGCTTGTTGCCGCTCTTGTACATCCATGTGTCAACTAGGTATTGTTATCTCAGTATATTTCAGGGAACCTCCGTTCGGGTGAAAGCGATAGCTGTTGGATAAATGCTTGTTGGGTTATCAGAAGACCGTGTAGTCTTCGATGAGGTTACTTGTAAATATTATAGTGAAATAGTAAGTTTAAAAATAGAATGAGGCTAAACTAAAAAAATGAGACAAAGATAAAAATAATAACTTAAAGCATTGAAACAGCATAAAGTGAAATAGTAACTTACAAACTATACATACATATTTACGAATTATGTAGATAGATATAGTATTACTGGATTACGTATATCAAATAAGAATACTGTCAGCTCATGTTTTGTTTTCGGAGTGGTAATTTTACGCTTAAAACTCATAAGAGATATCATGAGGTTCGCTTTCTGTAAAAGTTATTAGCTTTAACAGTTAATTGATTTATTACATTATTTATTTATTATACACTCAACAAGTAAAAGTATTTTGTTTTGACAAAATCCAAAGAAGTACCTATTGGATTAATAAGGCAAGGTACGAAGCATTGGCTGGATTTTACAACATTTAAAGTTTCCTGTTCATTTTTATCATTGAGTTAATTTGAGGCGGAAGGATCCTCTGGAAAATTTTTAAGATTAAGTTATTAGTAAGAAAGTATATTTTGATTAGGTTAGTTTAAAATGTACAGCCGGTAATTTAAAAAAAATATATATATATTTAATTTTACATAATAGGTGAAGCTGGTTGATGCACCAAAAATCGAATTATCATAGGAATTTAATTAAGCTAACATTTTTATTTATTATCAACTTCAAATATACAGTAGCAAACTGATTAGTTGGAATACATGCAGTGATTGGAATATTTAAGTTCCGATAGAAGAATCTATATCGTGGCTTGTTCCTTTATGGACAAGAATATTTTTTTTGACTCGTGGGACCACTTACACAAAATATCAACGTTCGGTTTGGAGGTCTTCCATGTCTATTCCTACAGTTCCATGACGTATTGAAGAGGTTAACACTTTGTCGCTCATCACATCAACCAGCACGGCATTTGGGTATGATGGATGGATGTAGATAGGTACACATTTGATGGGGGGGGGGGTTTAGTGGTTTGTATCAATAGGAACCAGGGGTTGAATGAGGAAGGCTGAGGACAGTACGTGTGGTGCTTACTAGGGAAGGTTTATGTTCAACAGTGACCTTCTGATGATGACGATGTAGATGACGATGATGATGATGATGGACGTACGAGGATGAACCTTTTACGAAACGAATAAAGGAAAATCGAACAGATGCGGGTCATTACGGTTAACATATAAAATAATGTATAAGGTACCTACTTTCTTCTAATCTTTATGATCGATCAGCTTGAGATAGAGATCTTGATGTCGTAGAGAATAGAGATGTATCGAACGGAATATTTATTTCATTTTTTTTCCTGCTATTATGTTGATATCGCTTTTCTCTATGAAAAGGAATTAATGATAAACTAATAGGTATCATTCGGCGGCGAGTCGCGACTGTGTCGTTCCCAGGGTCGAATTTGGTAGTTCTGCTTATGTTACTCGAAACGACAAAGTACGCCATATGGTGCATATTATGGCTAAAATAAAATATATAAGTATCATGTGAAATTATAAATCAAAGATTCTTTTTGCATGTAGATATTATATGGTTAAGAGGCACAAGTGACGCAACTACTGTACCCTGGCGTTTGTTTAACATTGTCCATTAGTACTTCAGAATGTGGATTTTGCTAGAAAAAAAAAAAAAAAAAAAAACAATAGGTAATTGTAAGAAATATGGGAAGCGTAGTCTGCATTAAAAGAAAAAGTTTGAATTGGAAGCAACCAGGCATAGGATTTTCATACATCCGTAAATCACGTTCCTTTCAACTCTCTAACTATCACGGTTCACGATACGCCGTTCACGGTTCAGGCCGTGACGCACGTGCAGACGGACAGACGGACGGAGAGCAGAGGTTTAGAAAATAGGGTCTCGTAGGCACCCTTCGAGGGGTACGGAACTGGAGAAAACTAAATTATAATAATGATAATAGGTTTTCTAGGTTACCAAGTAAAATTACTTCTCTTAGGTCGGATTGTATTATGATGGATGCTTATGAAACAAAATTAAATGAACGGTCTACTCAAAGTGTTTTATGTTTGCAGGATCCAAGGATGTTGGAAATGAACAAATGAGGAAAAGGAAGACCCAAAACTAGGTATGGGTCAGGGACACAAAGTCCCAAGGAAGGAAAGCCCCGAGGTTACGGGCTATGGACAAAAAGTCCTATAGGAGGAAGGAGGTGGACCCTAGGATAAGGGTCATTAAAAATTTGGATCTGGAGGGAAAGGACCCTAGGATAAGGGTCATTAAAAATTTGGATCTGGAGGGAAATAAGGACAATCACATATGTATCCCGGTAGAAGAGAGACGCGCCAAGGCTCGGAATCCGCGATTTTCCAATAAGAAGGGAAGAAGAAAATATGTGCGTAAAACTATTGCGTTGAAAGTGTATGAAAATGTTTTGTGATTTAAATCGAGAACTGGCGGCGATTAACTTTAAGTTTAGAGAGTTTATTTTATCAAAAGGACAAGAAGTTCACTTACACATATTCATATTAAGAATCGCTCCCGATTCTAAATATAAATATAGAAGAAAACATAATCTTTAAAGGTATGGTGACTATACAATAATATAAAAAGTCAAAACACGTTATATTCGTTAACAAACTATACCTACATCTAGCTAAGATATCTATGGTGTTTGACACTGTTTGATTAAACTTTAAACTTTGTAAAAGATTTTTCCTCCAGTATGAGTTTCGGCAAGTACATTATGTAGTAGAGCTAGGTAGTTTACATACCATAATTAGTCCTAGCTTTATGTAATTGTAGCATAATAGGTATGTTCGTTTTGTGTACCATATTTATGAGATTTAGCTTTAAAGTGATGCGTGTATGTACGGACTTTAATAGTATTTTCCTAACAAATAGACATATTTTGAATTTGTATAATTGACTTATATAATATAGTTCATCAGTTTTCTTATATAATTCTTTAGTGGGAAGGAGAGTCTAGTTGGAACAGAACTTTTAACAATTTATTTTGAGATACTTGAAACCCTTTAAAGTAGTTTTTAGTAATTAGTTTTACATGCTCATCCCCAAATCTCTATTGAGTGTTCCTGTAAAATATTGGCTTGTGAGTTATAATTGATACTTCGGACTTTATGCATATACCTACCTTCTTTGATTAAATTGAGGCCTCCTTTAGTTGCTACTGGTCTCGCAATTTTTGATATCTTTATGATTTTTGAAAAATTATTTATAAATTTAGAGTGTCTGCATCTTTTTATTTTAATATTAGCGGAAGAGAACAGAAAAATGAATTTTAGATTAAAGGCTAAATTTGAGTGCTACTGTAGACTGGCAGGTAAAGTTGCGAGGGTAAATAGTTTGGAATTGAATTGAGTTTATCTGCTATTTTCTAATTATATCGGATGGAAAGGGTTGCTGCGAGTGCACTAAAATTAAGTTGCAATCATAATCAATACCAATGTATCAATAAAACTGTATATTCCTTCTAGTTAAGGTTAGCAAGAATATTAATTTAATTAATTACTATCTTAATTATTTTTTTTGTTTTGTTGAACTAAGTCTTTGTCATTTTGGTTGTGAAGTTTACATGTTACTTAAGCTTTAATTTTTTTTTAAAGCGATGAGACTCGCTTAAAACAGGATGGCCGAGCTGTAAGCTTGGCCCATATTAATTATCTATAAAACGTGTAGAAGTTACTGATTAAATAGTTGGCGCCACTCAAATCATAACAAATCATAACATCATATTAGAAGGCGTCATTGATTGGCTGAAGTTGTTCAACATCTGATCGATAAACGTACTGTATATAAAATTCTTATAGTTTTTAGTTGATGAATTGTAGCATAATAAAGGATAATATTTGTAATCAATATATAAGATGAAAACATCTTTATTACTTAGATGATTTGTTAAACGAGCTTGATGATTTGTATATTAGTCACTAAGTTTATTCATTGTACAATTTGGATTGGCCGATAACGATAAGATAAAAAGGGGAGTGGCTAATAAACGTGGAGAGGTTACCTGTAAGAGTGGTTTTAAAACGACGACATTCGAAAATATACTAACGTAAGAGGAACAACATTTATTTGACACAAATGTAAAAGTTAATAAATTTAAATATGAAATAAAAGTATAATAATTTATCATAAAGATTGTGTTTGTGATTTCGTCAGACCTTACCCAAAAGTATAAAGTCATCGTACCTTTAAAAATTATGTATTTTCTATATATTTATATTTAGAATTATTATCATAGATAGATTCCAGAGATAGCATTGTCTGACACCTGATATTGTCCACAATATTATTATGCGACATACACTGATATTTAATTCATTATTATTAGTGACGACCCTAGCCTTCTCATGTCTGTAAATATGCCCTAGTCAATAATACGCTAGACAGAATTAAATATGTAAATACATAATAATTGTAATATTGATAACATTATACTGTAAAGAGTCTAATGAAACCTAGTTTAATTATATTTAATTATTTTAATATAATTAATACTTAAAAATACGATAAGCACATCTAACTTAACAATTTCAATGATATACCTACTTGATCTTTAAAATTGGCTAAGATTTCTTAACTTCCTTTATATATAATATTCTTTAATATCGTATATGTAGATATATATGAATTTTATTTACAGGTACACGAGACATTTATACCATAGACAATATTTACTAAGTACATTATATTCTACAGTATAACAAAGAAGGTTGAAGGTTCTTGTGTATGACATTCAGGCTTTAGGCATTTTCGCAAACTAACAATTTGTAACAGATCTGAGTGTAGACAAGCTAATTATTTTAATCTACAGAGTGCAAATATAGATTACAGGCATAAACATCTTATTTCAAAGCCATATTTCTGTTTTAGTTCTACCACTTACCATCCAAAGAGAGATGTTCACTTGACACCGAGTAAATGTATCCAATGTTTCATTTCAATACTCAGAACATTATGTATAACCATTCACAAAGAGGCTCGTCGTCGAAGAATTCATTCACGCAAATATCGATTCTATTACACTAACAAATGCAGTAGGTTTTCCCGTGAATTCGTTTGTGAGTAGGTAATGTAGGGGAGGGTTGTTTATTGTGCATTACTCTGGTCTAAATAGGTGTGTCTAAAACGACAATTTCTCGCTTGTTCTGGTTGTAAACAGATATGGAATGGCAACTATAATTTTGTAGGGAGGGTTAGGGATAAATGATTGCTGGTTTTAGGTTTCTATTTGTAGTATTGTGTTCTGTTACGTGCGAAACTCTTTGGCAATTCAACTGACATCTCAATTGTAAAATTTTATAGGTAGGTTGTTTTATAATCATAGTTTTGTCAAACTTCAGAGGTCCCAGAGTACAGTCATAGAGGGATAATTATTTATTATACGGTTTCATCCGTATCTGTAGAATGAAATTGTTGACAGGCAATGTGCGTGCATCTTTACTTGGTACGATACGATGTTTTATAGGTTCCTCAGTGTTTTACGATTGTCACATTTAATTATTTCATTGCCGGCAATTAAAGTTTGGTAGAAAACGATTTTTTATGTTTTACAACCGCATTTAGGTAAATAAAACTTGTTTTTTACCACACACGATTTCGAAATAGTGATGTGTCGTGAATTACTGCATCGGTATGTGTCGATGAATTTATGATGGAACGTAATCTAATCTATACGCACCTACAGGAGAAACATTACAGCTGGTACATACCTACATTGATTTAACAAAAGGTAACCTTTTTATTGATATTGAGTAAATGCGCCAAAAACTGTTCCATTTAATTCAATGTAATGTTACTGGTAGAAAGAAGCATAATTGCTTTGAAATTCTGTGAAATGAAATGTGAATTCATAAAAAATATTCACTCAAGGATAATATTTAATAATGTTTAGCTATAGCAAAAAAAAACTGAAAACAATATAATATATCAATACAAAAAGCCATATTACTGCATGGTACATAAAAAAAATAGTCAATTTCATAATTGAATAAAGCAAAATGATATTCATGTTTCATACTCTATAAATAACTCAAAAAATCGTGGGACCACCGGCCGAAAACCTTTCAATAAGTAGTAATGCATAATCACTTGGGACACGTATCAATTTTAACTACAGATAAAAAACACATAAAAATCGTAATTTGATACCGAATATGAACATTTTAAGGTCAACGTAACTTTTGATTGACGCATAAAACACATAGGTATCGCACTTAGAAGGTGACCTAATCCAGAGGCGTGGAATGTTGGAAACCAAACCAGCTTTTTTTCCTTTTTGTAACAGCTTACCTTGATACATTGATAAATTTTAACATTCTGAAATCAATACATTATTTTACAAGAAGAACCTACTTTCTTGTCTATAACATACTTTAAACTTCTATCGTACGTGTCTTGTATTTTTACTGCTATTTTTATAAATAAAAAGCTTATTTAAACTTCGCTGTGCTCAAGGAATAACAAAAAAAATATTAAAAAAATTAGAACAACCAATAAAATTACAAAACTAGAATACCTAAACAAATGTCACATTTTTTGACTTTTGTAATATTTCATTACAAAAAGAAAAAAAAATGACTTAAGTAAGTTAAGTAACATGCCATAAAACATCGACATAATATCATGGACGGCCCTTGATAAATATCATTGATCATTTGTAAAATGGATGTCGCAAAACGGATTTATTGGCAAGACAATTATAACGATTTACGAGTATGAGCATTATCGGAAATTATTTGAAGTTTAGAGTTTTAATTACGTATTTTATCACGACCGATTGCAACTTTAACTAATGACTTGGCAATTATAAAAAGGATTTTATTATTACAGCCTTTTAATACGGGCGCACATTTGAAAAAAAAAAGTATTTCGCCAAAGAAGTAAAGTGACCGACGACGTAGCTCTCAAATTGAAATGGCAGTGGTCATTATGGAGTTGAGAGGTCCTCATGTGAATACTGTGTAGGTATAGGCATATACTATAATAAGCTGTGATAGCCTAGTGGTTAGAACGTCCGCCTCCTAATCGGAGGTCGGGGGTTCGATCCCGGGCACGCACCACTAACTTGTCAGTTATGTGCGTTTTAAGCAATTAAATATCACTTGCTTTAACGGTGAAGGAAAACATCGTGAGGAAACCTGCATGCCTGAGAGTTCTCCATGTTCTCAAAGGTGTGTGAAGTCTGCCAATCCGCATTGGGCCAGCGTGGCAGACTATGGCCTAAACCCTTCTCATTCTGAGAGGAGACCCGTACTCAGTAGTGGGGCGGAAATGGGTTGATCATGATGATAGGCATATGGAGAGTAGGGCGTCCCAGGTCAGGTGGAACGATCATCTGGGAATTATGGCTGTCATGTATTGGATGCGAAAAGCTGATGATATGATACAATGGCACTACGAGATCCAACCGTGGATGCATACATTTAATTGAGGGTAATATCATTTCCCTATGGTCAGAGAAAATCGAAAAAGAAAATGATTTTTTGTCTACTTTAGTCACGTGATCGTATTGACCGAATGACGTTAACTGCTTGTAAACTCGTAGCACGATTATACATACCTTGTAGTTTCAACAATAGTTAAAAACAAAAATTAAATTGTTTTCGTTTTTCCTTGCAATGTAATATATGTAATGGGACGTAAAATATTCATTTCCTGTAGAGTCATTAGACAGTGATTAACATAGAACAGTTTAAAAAAAACTTGTCCAATACCCAATTATTTAGATCGTCGAATAAAACATTTTGGCAGGCAAATAATTTTCTTCGTACTTACATCAAGCCATTATATTACTCGTATATCAGAAGCATAAATTTAGTGAAGTGGTTTCCTTAATTAGAAATTACAAAACTGAGCCCGAATAATCCATAGGTTACCGATAAATCTCTCGAATTTATTGCTTGCATGATTAAAATCTCTTCCAGATTTCTATATTATTAATGAGGCGTCTTCTCTTGCTAGGTATTTTACGACCATGCGTAACCCGGTCTGTTATCTATAGCGACAAACTTGAATTTTCAATATATTTTATCTGATTAAAGTGTATAGCTACCTACCTAAGTACTGAGATTGTCTCATTAAAATCTGAGATTCCTCCTGAATTAGTGGTTGAGTTATTATTATAATGAAGTATAGCTTCAGCTTTGAAGGTTCACATGTGCCTCAATAATGGTTGAACTGGTGGGAGATCATCAAAATATGTAACTGGATATATATTTAACACCTTAACTTGGCTCCTAATAGCCTCATGGGTACTCACTATGATCTAGATACAAATTCAATAAATATAAAGATCATTAAATTATCTGTAAAGCCAAAATTAACACGTAAATAATAGTAGGTATGGTAGGTACTTACCTATATAACGTCGGCTTATGTACCTATCTATCACATCGATCCATACAAGATCATCGCTGATATTTTAGCAAGATTATTTAAAGTATATATATGAAATTATTATAGTATCGTATATAAGATGTATAGTGTATACCTACTTAGACTAAAAATAAAATATACTTGAGACAAGTTATTATACAGACAATATTATGGTACATGAAATATTCACCCTTATAATATGACCAATGTAACAATCCCATATTTTATATTCTATGGCAGGGGTCTCCAAACTTTGAAGTCTTAGGGCCATAATGATTTTGTCAGTATGTTCCAAGAGCCAAAACAGTTTAAACTTTTCTGCTCTTAACTAAGTATATTTCTAGCTAGACTAGTCGCAAAGTGCGCGACCTAAGCAAATATATGCTTTTTTTTGCATTTCAATTACTTCAATTACTTAACTTTATTTATTATTTAATGCTTAGATACTTCAGTTAAGTTTTCTGCGTCGTTATTTCTGTGATTAAGTTTTAGCTTGCAAGTAAATAAAACCGAGTAGGTAATTATCATTATGTGTTTTCTACTTCAACTTATCACAGCGAAAGTAACAACAATAAGAAATTGGCAGTCGTGGGGCAGACTGATGACACTAGTTTTAAGCTGTCGCGGGCCGGATTGATGGCACTGGCGGGACGGATTTTGCCCGCGGGCCGTAGTTTGGAGACCCCTGTTCTATGGCACCAATTCGCTTGGAATAAAGATGGCGACCCAGGAGCGGTTGCTTATAATTGCTGCATTACAAAGTTCAAGTGAGACTAATCACGGATTTATACTATATTGTTTCGTATAAATTGCAAAGCGATTTACAATTTTACTTCTACTTAAAACGTTTATTAATATATCTAAAGAGTTGTTATAACGCATGTGTAATTATAGAAAATTTCATTATTACTATTAGTAGTAGTAATTACTTAGTACAATAATCATCAATCGATATATAGGTAATGAATTATAGGAAGATCCACAGTCCGTTCTTAAGCTATGACCAAATACATCTAATTTTCGTGTGTTGAATAAAAATTCTATTTTGGTCATAAACTCTGTTAATGATAGTCTTTCACAATATAGTCTAAAGTCTACTTTTTGACAATGTCACAAAAATAAAGCAAGTGAGTAGTACGTACACGCACTTAAGTTTGTGATATTAATATAAACTTTTAGGAGTTACTGGAAGTCATGGGATACAAGCGCCACAAGATTGTTTTATGGAGATACCTATTATGTACCAAGAGACCTAAATCCAGCAGAGTGGGCGTCAATCAGTTGAAACGATGATGAAGTTGAAATTAAATATCTAGGAAACACAGAAATATCCCTCCCGTTAAATACCTTCGAAATAATATCGCGATCGCTGTGATGTTCATAATAATCGGGTGTATTAACGACTCTGTAGACTCCCAAACGTGCCCATACCGAGACCAGATAAATAACGTGGTGCGTTAATCTAATTATTTAACGCAATGTCTTATTTGAAAGTTTTTGTTGCGCAATTAAAGGCGGCTGCGCGCTTGTGAACAGGGAACGGCGCAGGCGCAGCTATTTGTTACAGGGAAGTGTTTATTGGCTGCTATAATGTTTACTATTGATTTGTTTTTGTTCGCAATTAATATAAGTAATTTGTTTTTTCTTTATTGTGACGTCAAACAGTCGAATACGAAATTAGTAGAAAATGGCTGCAAGATGGCTTGCCTAGAAGATGCCTATTCACTTTAAAAGTAGAGGTGGTAAATTATATATACATTATAAATTCATAGATAGACGTGTGCGCCGCGCCGACCCGCCGCCGCCGCCGACATTCTTTTGACGCCGCCGCCGCCCGATCGCCCGTCGGGTAAAATCGGCGCGACTTATTATTATTATCGAATAACCGAGCGGGGAACTCCCTCACATAGATACGCTGCGCAGACACCGCGCTACTTTGATACGAGTACCGCACCGCGCCTTTGATTCATGCCGCCTTTTGAGATCGCACTCGCCGCACACCCCGCCCGTTCCACCCGCTTCGTTCATTTACTTGCTCTTTGTGTTACGTAATAGACGCGTTTTTAAGTACGTTACAATTGCTTATCAGTTATGGAAGAAAATAGCGATAAAATTGATATAAACAAAGTAAAAATAAAACATTTTACTGTAAATCCACTATTTTCTAAATCAAAAAACAGTTTTTCGTGGAAATACTTCGGACAATTAATACTTGAAAACGAAGGCAAAAGAAAATATGTGTTTACTGAACAAGTTTTTTGCTCGAGCTGTCTAGAAAATGCGAAAAATCAGGTCCCTGACAGTCCGTTTGGATGGTGAGTAAAAATATCGAATTATTTTCGAATTTCAATATTTTCAATAATATTAAGTACGTACTACATATAAGTTGTTGTTCTATTTTTTTTTCAGTGTCAAAATTAAGTCCTACAGTTCTAAAGCGAGTACAGGAAATACGCCATTTGAAAGACGACCATTCATTATTGGAAGAAAAAAACCCTGCTGCTGCGACATCCAAAAGTTTAACAACATTTTTCAAAGTATCACTATCACGTCCGACGACATCTGCTCCATCATCTTCAAAAAGCCAAAATAAGTGGATGCTTGCAAGGGATTTATGTTTGTGGCTCTGTCGATCCCTCACAGCATTCGATACTGTTAGTAATGAGGGGTTCAAAGACTTCCTGATCAAATATAATGTCATATACAAAATAGAAGATTTACCTTCTCGAACCACCGTTTCTAGAGAGACGTTAAGTGATATATACGACTGCATGCTAGCACACATCAAGCAAGATATCCTGGCAAAAATTGGAACCCATGCAGCTCTTACAACAGATCTTTGGCAAGATCTTTACCGACGTTGCAGCTACATAACGTATACTCTGCAATATATAGCAGATGATGCCAATGAAATGCAAAATTATACTTTGGCTACAAGATTATTTGAAGGCAAAAAGACTGGAGAAGCTTTAAGTGCATTCACTCAAGGTATTATATCTTCCTTTGGCCTCGAAGGAAAGTCTTTGTATCTTGTTACTGATTCTGGAGCAAATGTAAAGCGCATATCTCAAAATTTGCAAGGAATTCAAAGCCACTTATGTCTGGGACACGGTTTGCATAATCTTGTAACAGTAGACGGTATCAAAAAAACTCCCCAAGTACAAAATCTCGTGGTAAAATGCAAGAAAGTTGTCAAAACACTGAGATATAGATTGCCTGAAATTGAAGAAGAAGCTGACAAGGAACAGCGCCGAATTTTGACAGAAATTGATGATGTTCATGACCACCTTGAAGATGACGAGAACTTTCCATTTGATCCTGTACCAGAGTCAGACGTACCGTCAGACGAGGGGACTGAGGTTTATTTCTCTAGAGCCACTACATCATCAGCATCCATTGTTGTACATAAGTCTATCAGATCGCATGTTAGCTCTGTTGATTCCATTAATCCAGGAATAGAGGCTATTCGCATAAAAATTTTAAACTGTAAAAATTTGGAATATGTTGTATCTATTTATTGCCCTTCTTCTATTCAAACCCGTCAATCAGATTGGGATAATATTTTTTCAGTAATAACTAGAAAGACGCTTATATTAGGCGATTTTAATGGCCATCATTCGAACTGGTCAAATAAAACAGACCAAAGAGGAGTACATTTATTTGACTCAGCACTTGAAAGTGGGTTCATATCACTAAATAACGGAGATGCCACCAGAGTCAAATTAGTAAACGGTGTTCTACAAAGATCGGCTCCTGACATAAGTTTTGCATCGTCAGATATAGCTGTAAACTTCAATTGGCAGGTTTTTAACGAAAATTTAGGAAGTGACCATCTTTTAATTAAAATGTCGACAAGTTATCAAGATAATATAAACATCTCTAAAAAACTTAATTTTAAAAAAGCAGATTGGAAATTATATAATAATGACTTAATGAATGTATTTCCAAATATTGATAGTTGCAGTTGTACGTCAAGTGACGTGCAAATATATTATGATTATTTACTTGAAAAAATTAACGTTTCAGCGAATAAAAATATTCCTGAAATTATTTTCTGTACCAATCCGTCGAACAAATTCAAGCCTAAAGAGTATTGGGGACCATCATTATCTAAAATTATTGGGGAACGTAGGCTCTCATTGAGTACTTTTCGAAAAAATCCTACTCCTGAAAATCTTAGAAAACTGGAGGAGAAAACTAGGGAATCTAATGTTTTATTAAAGAAAGCTAGATCTTTGGATTGGCAAAAATTTTGTTTGAATATCAATGAATCAACTTCTACATCGGTCATGTGGGATAAGATGCGTTGGTTTAAAGGTTATCGAAAATCTAAGTTTTGTCCATCAATCGAAAAGACCAAAGCATTGCTGTATTCTTTGACACCAGATTCAGTCATTAACTGTCCACCCATATTTAATTCTAACAACGAATTATTACAAAGACTGTTTGCAGTACACGAGTTAGAATGTTGTCTGAAAAAGAAAGATACAGCTCCTGGTAGTGATGGGGTAACTTATTCAATGATTTTTAATTTACCGCCAGCTGGTAAATTGTATCTTTTAAATATTTATAATGCTATATTTAGGTTAGGCGTCGTACCAGATCAATGGCGGAAGACTTTGATCGTGCCTATTCCCAAAGCCACGACTAATGCAAATACAGATCCAAAACTTAGACCGATAGCACTCATTTCTTGTCTTTGTAAAATATTTCATAACATGTTAGGCAAAAGGATTGAATGGTATGTTGAAAAACATAAAATATTGTCGCCACATACAGTTGGTTTTAGGAGGGCCCAATCCAGCCTAGATTGCCTATCAAGACTTGTGACATATATACAAGTAGGATTTTCCGAAAAAATGTCCACAGCGGCTTGTTTTTTAGACATCGAGAATGCATATAATAACATTTTAGTTGATAGAGTAGTTAAAATTTTAGATGAACTAGATATAGGAAAAAATATTTGTAAATACTTATGGTCATTCTTGAGTGATAGGCAACTAATGATTAAATATGAAAATAATAGTCAGTTAACTGAGATTAGACATGCAAATAGAGGACTAGCGCAGGGAGATCCCTTGTCACCATTACTTTTTAATATAACCACTTATATGATTTGTCAACAAATTAAAAATGTTTTCATCTCGCAATATGCAGATGACTTTGTCATTTATCTCCGTCATAAAGACTTGAATATTTGTGAAACGAATTTACAAGAGGCTTTAAATTCTATAGTTACAAATTTAGATGAGATAGGTCTTCAGATATCGACAAGCAAAACAAAACTATGTATATTTAATAGAGGGTACAGAAGAAAACAGATAAAGCTGGTTGCTAACAATAATATTGCAATAGGTATAGATGAAAACATTAAGTACTTGGGTTTGTGGTTGGATAGGTCGTTGCGATGGAATAGACATATTAAGGAGCTAGTAGAAAAGATATTAAAGTTTTTAAATTTGTTTAAAGTGTTGGCTGGCCCCGGTTGGGGTATACACCCTAAGCACTTACGGAGCCTTTATATATCATTAATTAGAAGTAGATTGGATTATGGGAGCTTTTTATATGATATTAGTGCAAAGACACATTTGTTGAAGCTTGATCGAGTTCAGAATCAGGCCCTTCGAATCATTGGTGGATTTATTAAAAGTACTCCTATCCACGTCATGGAGAGCGAGGTGTGCATCCAACCATTGTTTTTAAGACGCTTGTATCTTGCATATAAATATCTAATTAAAAATATGACTTGGTCAAATAATGTAATTGTGAATCTTTTAGATGATCTTGGCTCAAGCTCTCATGATAGATATTGGCAGTCGAAAAAAAAGCCATTATTGCTAACCACATATGACGAATGTAGACAATGTAACATTTATTCTTCTGATGTACTAGACATGTACCAAATTGATGTATGGGTGTCTTATATAAATTTAAATAGGGTAATCAGGGCGAATTTAGATTGTTTATCGGTAGCAAAAAAAGAAGTTGAACCTGATTGTCTAAAATACTTGGTAATCAATGAACTACAAGAAAAATATGAGAGCTGGGTACACATTTATACAGATGGGTCCAAAAATAATATGGGTTTGGGAGCAGCTTTTTGCCATTTAGGTGAAAGGAAATCAGTTATGTTTAAAACAAATCAACAAATTTGTATTATGACAATGGAGCTCGTTGCAATTTCAGAAGCTTTGAAATACATTTCTGGATTAAGCGGGCAATATTTTGTTATCTTTTCAGATAGCAGAAGTGCCTTGCAACACCTAGCTCGATGCGCCTCTGGATATAGCAGAGGTCTACCGATAGCTTTCGAAATCTTGAAACAAATATATGATTTGAGGCACATAAATCTGCGATTGCAATGGGTTCCTTCTCATATAGGCCTAAGAGGAAACGAGGAGGCTGATAAACTAGCGAAATCGGCAATAAATGTTGGTAAAGAATTGTCCATTGTACCATTTTTTACAGAAATTTTAAATAGTTTTAAAAATAAATGTTGTGATAAATTTAAGGAATACTTTGATATAAGAAGTAGGGAAAAAGGAATTTGGTATAAAACTATCCAATGTCAGCCTCCTCGTTTCCCTTGGTTTGGTAATACTTGTTTAAGTAGAAAATATATAGTCGTAGCTCATAGGTTGCGTTCTGGACACTATCCTTCTAAGAAATTCGCATTTTTAATGAAAAAAGCTGATTCTGACAAGTGCGAAGTATGTGGTACGACAGATGATGTCCAGCACGTACTCGTGGAATGTAGCAGATACAGCGCGCAGAGAGAGAGTCTTGTGCAGAGATATAGCATTAATAGACTTGACATGGGTAGTTTTACGAGTATGTTAACTACACCGACAGCAGAGAGATTCAAGTCTATTATTGATGTATTTCTGCATAGGCAGTAATATCTCTCCACTTGTGTCTGTTGCATTCCACGATGTTATTTAGAATGTAATTTAGGTTACGATGGGGCTGGCGTGTCCGTGTCGGACAAAAGTCCCAGAAAAAAAAAAAAAAAAAAAAAAAAAAAAAAAAAAAAATCATCAGCATCATTATCTGTGCCATCGATTAAATCAGCAACACCCACTCGTTGGCACAGTACTTTAGCGATGCTACAAAGTTTAAGTAGTAAGTGCAACCGAAAACCAGTGAACGCCATGCTTGCAAAATATATGTCGGAACTTAAATTTGATGATAAGGAATGGGAACTCATTGAAGATCTGACTAAGTTTTTGACAAAATTTAAACCAATTACGGAAGTTTTATGTACACAGACAAATTGCTCAATCAATTTCGCCTTAGTGTTCAGATCAGAAATAAAAGATGCATGTGAAGCTTTGAATGACGATGAAAAGTTAGTAATGTTGCATATGAAAAGAAATATGGCGGAAATGCTCAATCACAGATTCCCAATCACCAAAATTATTGTAGCAGCTGCTTTGCTAGATTGCAGATTTACAAAATTACAAGAAATAGATAATTTTATGGAAAGTAACAATACGACAAGAGTGGACTTTTTGGTCAACTGCATCAAAGAAGTAGTGCCAGCGTGTGAACTTGAGGCGCAATTCAGCCGCTCTAGTACGTCAAATAAAGGTGACCAAGACAATTTTCTGGTCAAACTTGTTGAAAAACATGCAGTTACGTTTAATGATGATGGACAAGATTTTATTGAGAAAGAATGCCTGAAGTATTTGGTATCTTGTAATGCCAGTGATTTGAAAGACGGCAATGTTATTAAATATTGGCAAGAAAGACAAGCAGCATTTCCGTTACTGTACAAATTAGCGAAGGCTATTTTATCAGTGCCTGCTACAAGCACGCCCAGCGAGAGAGTGTTTTCTATTGCCGGTTTGACAGTAACGGCAAAAAGGTCTCGTTTAAGTCCATCACGAGTGGACAAAATTATATTTGTGCATGATAATTACAGCCGTTGCAAGGCAGCCGTTAATTAATTTTATTTTTATTATGCTGATCTTGGTTTACTGTTAATTTTGGTGCCAAACTTATATTTTTCAATGATAATTACTGCTGTTGTAAAACAGCCATTACCTACTTATAATTACTTTTATTTTTCTGATTGTGGAAATTTTAACAAAAATTTTATATTTGTTGATCATAATTACCGCCGTTTATTTTTGTTTGTTTTTATTTTTGGCGTTAGTAACAATTACTTACTTACTGCTATTTTGCTGATATTTGTTGATTGTGCAATTTTATACCAATGTTTATGCTAGAGATATTGGTAAAAACAAGACTGTTTCTCTAATAGAAATAAATCTCAAATCAAATTATGCAGTTTTATTTCAATTCTTCACGCCGAAGTCACGCCGAAATCACGCCGCCGCCGCCGATTTTTGACCGGCGCCCGCCGCCGACGATTGAAGCTTCGGCGCACACCCCTATTCATAGACACCTACCTAAACATGCTACTGAGCTTTTAGGTATACATTTATTATAACTATAATATAGGCTTGCGCTTGTCTGCAATTACAGCAAATGCAATAATGATGTGTAATATCCCTTTCTACTCGCTAATCAACCGTAATCAGTAGGTATCCACAAAGTTTGAAAATCAAAATAAAAGAAATGTAAGTAAAACTTTAAGGGACAGAACTCGTTTTATTTATTAAAATCACCTTATGGATAAAATATAAGTATCCAATTTTAAATTATAAATTCGGATTAACTGTTAAAGTCAGCAACGTCTTAATTATACAAAAAACTACCAAAACCAATATTCCGAAATCGGTAATAAGATCGGTAGAAGATAACGAAATCACTCATTAACTCGTATTCAACAACGATTATAATTAAAGTCGATGTCATTATTTGTAAAAGATTTTATCGTGCGTCCTTTTAGTTGGAAAACACTGTAAGCGACAAAAAATCTTAACTCTTTCAGTAGGTACTGACTACAGTTCTAGAGGAGTATTTTACAATAGATAGTATCTATCTGTTAGATACTATCCAATATCCATACTAATAATATTATAAATCGGTAAGTGTGTTTGTCTGTCTGTCTGTCTGTCTGACTGTGTTTGTCTGCTAACTTTCACGACCCAACAGTTTAACCAATTTTGATGAAATTTGGTGTAGAAATAGTTTACAAACCGTGGACGTATATATTTTATCCCTGAAAAGCAAAGAGTTCCTACGGAATTTTACAAATACCTAAATCCACGCGGACGAAATCTAAGGCGCCAACTAGTTTGTTATAATGAACAAACATACTTTATTCAATCATCTTTATGTAAAATACTTCATAATTAAAAATGAATTGAAGTAAGTTTTCTACCCATAAAACTAGACTGGGAATTGAGATAAACAAATTCATAAGTGACAAAAATTCACCGTTATAATATTATAATGCATTCATTTTATCAATTTTAGCTCTATGGTCAAATTATCATATCAAAGGTACGATTTTATTCCTTAACTAGCTGTGCCCGCGACTTCGTTCGCGTGGAATAGTGACTTTTCGCGCTTTATATAGCCACGGACGCTCAGGCGCGAGGCGCCGTGATTCTTTAAATTGACATAACTTTTTTATTTATGAACCGATTGACATAAAATAAACACTAAATCCTAAGTGAAGCTTACTACAATATATTAGTGAAAACCGTATCTAAATCGAATAAGCCGTTTCTGAGATTAGCGTGCACAAAAACACAGACAAACAGACAAACAGACAAACAGACAAACAGACAAACAGACAAAAAAAAAAATAATTACAATTTCGGGTTCGGCATCGATATAATAACAACCCCTGCTACTTTTTTTTTATATATTTCCATTGTACAGACACCACTTTTCTACAATTTTATTATATGTATAGATTTAAAGGTGAATTGCACTTTTGTCATGACGGTTGACAGTTCCTTTTCCTTTTAAGGTACGGAACCCTAAAAACCTCAACTAACATAAGAGTTATTTTATTTTTAATCCTTTTCCCATGTGATAATGTAGGTTACAGTATTTCTCCGTTCAAGCGTCGGGAAGCTTAAAATAAAAGCCTTTGTAAAGATGCTCGTATAATGACCGGGTCGCAATTAGTTCGATTTACACGCTTCGATTGATCAAAACACGTTGGTGTCGAACGCCCAATTGATTCTTAAAGGCCTTTAGAAAGGCTACAGAACTACTCTTTAGTAAACACACGATATCGTTTCGATTTGTCGTGAAGGTCTTTCTCTTTTGGTGTATTCTCATGAATAAATAAATAGGTATACATATAAATAAATGGAAGTTTATTTCAAGTAACAAACCGATAAAATGGGAAGTATGATAATTATTGATCTATAACAAATAACAATCTATACGTACTTATAATAAAACTGAAGGTAGGTAGCTGGACGATTCATGTACATTTTACATTATTAACCCCCGATCCAAAAAGAGGGGTGTTATAAGTTTGACGTGTGTATCTGTGTATCTGTCTGACGTAGCGCCTAAACGAATGAACCGATTTTGATTTAGTTTTTTTTGTTTGAAAGGTGGCTTGATCGAGTGTGTTCTTAGCTATACCTAATCCGAGAAAATCTGTTCAGCTGTATGAAGATTATTAGAGGTTTTTGTCTCGGGGGTTTTAAAATTTTTAATTTGAAGTTAATATGATACTTTTAATCGAATCTCCAACCGTCCGATTGGGTCCAACTTAGGCCATCACCGCTTTTGGCATATTTCTAACACTACGGTTCAACATATGAGATAGTTTGAAAATTACAAAAGCAGTAATTTATAGGCATAGAAAATCAATTAAAATTTAATAAGCAACATAGCAATTTCAATAATTAATTGCTACTGGTGAAAATACATGAGCGTCGTGATAAATGCGACGCCATAGTCATAATAAACTGATAATAATTTTTATTAAGTGTTACTATCAACGATTACCTCATACGGTGATGTCATGACTTAAGCCAATAAACTTGAAATATCATGGGTTCGTGCTATGCATGCGTGACATGAAATTTCGAAAATTATTATTAATATCAGTACACAGAACGAAAACAAACAAGCCTCTATCATAATGATTATTATTTATTATTATTACAAAGAGAATAGGATAGCTCAAAATAAATACAAATAGTTACCTTTTAAAGGTCATTAATTACTTATTCACTTGATTTTTAAGGTCATTGGATGCACCGACCTCCACAAGTCGTTGTATATTTTCGAAAAGATCTAAATGTCCAGTAGAGAAACCATGCATGGATGGATGGAAAAATAGAATTGGTAACGAATCTCATCATCATCTCAACCCATGCTAGTCTACTATTGAGTATGGGTCTCCTCTTCGAATGAGAAGGCTGCCTATAATCCACCATGCGATCCAACCATCCAAGTGAGGATTAGTCTACTTCCACACCTTTGAAAACAGTTTTTTTTAAATAAAAATAGCGAGCAAAGGAGCAAGCGGGTCAACTGATGATAACATTACACATTTAATAGACAAATTAGATCGTGACACAATAAATAGAACTCTCAGGTTCGCTCAAGATTTTGTTGTGTAACGAATTTACCATCAAACATTTTTTCATTAATTTTTAAAACGTTAATTAAACAATTTCTTTAATAACTTTAAACTCTTGAGATTAAACTTAATTATTATTATATACGAGTACCTATGCTAGTACCATTGTGATGATATAAAATATACCTCACAAAGATTTAGCGGTAAGGGTATGAATCAGATGGTCCATGAATTAAAAAATATTTTAGTTGACAGTAATCATATTACAACAATAATAAAATGGAGCTTACGGTCAACGCGTTTCGATATCTGACACGATCGATTCCTTTTCATTTGTCAGGTGACTCAGCGTTGTCGCTGACGGGACGTTCTTAAAATGCAAATTTTTCAAAAATCGAACAATACAAATCTCGATCGGTCCGTCTCGATTTGACGGTATCGACTCGTGCAAGCAAGCAATTGAATTCAGTCGATCACTAATCGATGTCTTGTCCGTGATAGGCTCAGTTGGGGTCCGCGGCAGCAGGGTGCCGACTTACCACACAATCCATCGTTAACTTCTTTCTTCCTTTCATTAAGATCATAATTTTTATTATCAACTTTATCCTTACACTCGATAGAGTCTACAATACGTAATATCCCATTAAATATTGTTCCTTTTTGTACTTAATTTTCTACCGTACTTTCGTCAGTAACATTGTGCACTTTAATGTTATAAAACACTGTAAGGCCCTTTACTAGATTCTATATTGCATTGCTCTCGTTTCTCACTTATCACTTTTGTTTTCTCAGCAAAGAATTTAACCTCATTACCTATCTTAATACAGGATTTGCCCTTTCGCGCCGGCTAATCACAAATGAGCATGTAAAGTCGGTAAATTATGTTGCATTGAGTTCGTATTACTTGTGTTATTTTAATCTTATTAGTTTGAGGTTGCTTATTCATAATTAGCCCCCCTCGAAGTTTATTACTTCTGTATAAGTAAATGAATGTGTGCAGTTTGATGATTTGAATTGACTTCTACCTGCAATCAAATGTACATTTCGAACCTTTATTTCGGTATTTTGAATTTTTTACCAATATCATCATTTATCATAATGTATTGTGTCGATATTACATCGAATTTAATTTCAAATTAATGCTATTCAATGGCGTATAATTAGCTACCATGTATTCAGGCAGTAAATTGATATTTATATTTAGAACTCGTTTCAAAGTTATGGATTTTAAATGCAAAATATTGAGAGAAGTTATATATTTTACTACAACTCTCTGTGGGGAGTTTGAGTTTATAACATTTTCAATCAAGAAGTCTGTGAAATCAAAAATTGTGACACGATTAGCAACGGACTAAGTGGAAAGATCCCAAACGTGTTAAAGCTACTATACAATTTGCATCCAGATATCTCGGAACAGGACAGTATCTTGTTAATTTCAGGCGAACAAAGTGTCGATGGTTGGGCTGATGACGAGCATATAGTAAAGCGCTCGTGCAACCCCCCACTGGTGCTCTCCAGGGGCCTTACCAGTCCGCCGAACTAAATCAAATAATGACTAATCGAATCCTCCTTATATTGCACAGTAGGTACACGTCAAATGTTATTCCCTTCAATTTTTAATACTTTTGTTTCTCCTGTTTGCATAAAATCACATTCGTTATAGACGATGTGATTGATATATTTTATTAAAGATTTGGCTTTTGATTGATGTTTATTATTTCGGTAGTCGGAGTTTTAGAATCATTAGACTAGCGACTGTCTTATGAAGAATAATGAATGTCTTGCGGTACTCAACTTAATTCATTTGATTTGTTATTTATGATTAGTTGGATGGGTGTACCGACACTCTATTCATATTCGGAGATGTCTATAATTAAGGTTAATTCAATCAATTTTGAGTTCTGGAATTCCGTTTCGATCTACAGAGTTCTATGTCTGTTTTGTTTCTTGTTCGGTATCGATCGTTATGGCTAATGATTAAGAGAGATTCCTAACTGTGTCATAAACAACATGGAGATAAATCTGAACAATTATTTCGTGGCCCATTCGTTTGGAATGGACTATCTTATTCGATAGCTCTTACGCCTACGCATGTTGATTCGAAACACAATCAGAACAAAGCTCTCTACGGTCTCCTTAGTTTATTTCCAATTTTTATGTCGTCATTATTGATTCTTGAAATAGCTTACCAATATTAAGTGCTAGTGGTAGTAGTATAAGTATTTTTTAAAGTATAAAATATGTAACTGAATTTGGACATGATCTTTCTTGATGGTTCTTAGATATTGAGATACCTAGTCATTCTTGACTTTAAGGATCCCATACTTCGATGAAGCATTCTATGTCAATGATCCCATATTATAGATTAGTATAGGTATCTCACGAAATGTCAAATGAATCGGATTATGGCCTTCAATTTGAAACTTATAAATCGTGACGAACTTACTTGACATTTACTACGGATATTAAATTATTTTGTCTACTATTAGTTCCATGAAAAATGTAAAACTTGAAAATACTTATAACAAAATAGCTAACGAAGGGAAAATTTAAAATGAACGAAAGAAGTTCCTGAGGAAGCATGAAATATATCAAGGGATCGAAGATTTGACACGTATAATTTCAGTTCATTTATTTTAATAGAAAACTTTCGTTTTCAAAGTCAATTTATATTGTAGTGATGTAATACAAGAAACAGTTCGAAATGACCTAAGAACCTTCTTTAAAAGTCATTCACGAAAATTTGGCTCTACCAATAATTGCATGAATATTATAAATTCCATCAAAATTCCTCACTGATCGTGGTATAAAGTAGTAAAAGAAAAAAAAAATGTTTATAATTTTTAAACTGCTTAAGAATTCAAGCAATGCCTGCCAAATTGATCGCAATGTAGTTAGAACAACGTGGTCCTGGGTACAATACCAATGAATAAATTTGTCCTTTCAATTACTTTAACTATGTATTTCGATACAATTCATGGAATTTAAACCATTTCCCATTCATTTTAACGTTTAATTTAGTACAATGGGAATTGTATTTTAGGGCGTTCTGTTTATTTAAGAAGCGATGCGAATCAGTATGTTTCCAGCATGGACCGTACAGGAGTCGAGTTCAGGTGACAAATAGTCACGCCAGACAGGAAAGGTCGGGGGCGAAACGAGACATCGATATTTTTATTCCTTCGGCTCGATGACTTAATAATAGTGATGCAAATTTCGATACATCTCATAAACATGGTCTTAAAAAAATAGGGGAAAATAAAAGCTTATCTAGACTTAAATGATGCTTTGCGGTGATAGAATAATAAATACCAGAATATTTACGACGCGCGAAATCTAAAATGTAGGCATTCGTACCAGAATTTTACTTAATTGTATATCAAAAAGAAAAATGATAAAGTAAATGGGCGTCATTATGCAAAACAAATTGATAAAGGCAATACACTAAAAATTCCTCAATTTGCCATATATTAGTTTTAACAACTCTATTTTTATTATAAGTGGTTCGACCTATTTATCTTGATCTTTGGCTGAATTGTGTCAAAGCATCGATGAATTTTTTAATGACAACGAAGGCACATCACTGCTTTATAGATTCATATCTTTTAAATGTATGCAGTCAGCAGCACATAATTCAGGATTACAAATTATTTGTTTTAGGTGGAGACACAAAATGTATTGGTGCGATTTCAACTTAAAAGGGTGGCGATAAATATATAAAAAAATGTGATGAGCCATTGCGTTGTGGAAGGTCATTGATATTTTTTTTGTCGCAGAGACATTTTTCTCGTTTGTGTGACAAAGGACGCGAAATTTAAACATGTTTGTGAATACAGTCGTCGGATCTGTTTATTTAAGCCTTTTGTATAATCGTGTTTGCTTCGCAAATGAATGATTTAAACGCTGATTAACTTCTTATTTATGAGGCTGTTCGTAAGTAGTGTTATGGTATTGTGAGCCTTTATTATGTTCTGGGTTGTAAAATTACTGAATAGGTTGAGCTACAGCTTATTATGGATATTGGTTTTGATTTATAAGAATACTTTAATGATTTTTGACCCGCGACTTCGTCCGCGTGGAGTTTCGAGACTAAAAAATAGTCTATATATGCCCGTGTCTGGGATGCAAGATATTTTTGACCAATTAGATGATGCTTGCAACTTTTTCCACGTGGAATTAAGTTTTTTTATAAATCCCGTGAGAACTCTTTGATCTTCCGAGACCAAAAGTAGCCTACGCATAAATAGGTATATATTAGATATGTCCTTCGTCGGGATGCTAGGTATATCAGCTAGGCTGTACCAAACGTCAAAATCGGTTAAACCGATGTGTCGTGAAAAACTAGTAGACAGACAGACAGATAAACTTTCGCATTTATTATATCCGTATAAATAGATTACATAATTTAATTCAATAATTTTTAATAAAAAAAATCTGCTCTTATTTAAGTAGCAGGTAAGAACTTACTTAATAATTTTACAGATCCAATACAATACGATGCAATATACCTATATACCTACACATATTTTTAGGCACAGTTGAAGCAAGAAAAAATAGACGACTAAAACTTAGACTTAGAATGAACACCCGATCTAGACGAATACAATGTACCTACACTACCCGAGACTTCAATCTCTTCTGTCACATCTTACTAGTGAAGTTTCTTCAATCATATTAATTGTAATAACTGAAATTCTTCATTTCATGCCTAGTAGATACTAGCCTACCTACAAATTCTACTGTTAGTTTCAATGTTAGTTTATAACGTTATTATTATCAAGACGTTTCTATTATCTATTATTGTTAAAGAACAACAAAAATAGTCATAAAATAAGATACCTATTTATGCTGCTTACTATTTGTTCCTAAAAGAATTCAAATAAAACACCGGTTCAAAAATCTTTTAAGATAAAAAATGTCTAGCTTGCATGCCATAAATATCGCTAGCCCATTTAAAATTTCATCATACTTACCACTTTAAGATAACGCCTGATGAAATATAAGAAAACATAAATACGCTTATATGAGTATTAAATGTAGGTATGTAAAATAGTATAAACGTATGACCGGTTGGAATTCAATGCGCAAATTATTCTGTAGGAGCCACTACATTCTTGACGAGGTCGTGAACATTATCTTTATTTATTCAGCACAATATGATACAGTTCCTATCAGTATTGGATTATAACACTGCCTGAAATATCTTTAAAGCGCTTTTCCGCGCTTTTCAGTGAGGGAACCCTAAATTTGTCTCAGCCAATAATATTATTATGACAAGCTTGCCTCACTGCGTAGAGTCAAAGAATCCCCTCTCTCTCTCTCTCTCTCTCTCTCTCTCTCTCTCTTTATGAACTCTTATTTATAGGAGAAAGAGTAGGTACCCAATGTCTTAAACAGTTGTAAAACATAGTCAAGTTTTATCTGTTATCTTAATTGAAACTTAAATGAACCTATTTATCAATCAACATAATCACTTCAATCTTTATCCGTACCTATATTTGGGTGTGCCCGTGAACTTAGCAGAGCATATGCCAGCAGATCAAAAATAAAAAGGAGTTCCCTTCGCATGCAGAAGAGTTCTATAGTTCCTGATACTTTTTGAAGATAGTTCTGGCGTTTTTGCTAAAAAAATCGCAGTTGAAATAATGCTCTGCTAACTTCCGGTAGCAGATCATTTTCGAGCAAAGCGAAAAAAAAAGAGTTCTCTGTACGCACGTATCTCAGTTCTATAGTTCCTCATACTTTATAATGATAGTTCTGGCATATAAACCTAAAAAAAGTCAAATGAAAAAATCAATAAATTTTCAAATTTAGTCATCATAAGTAATTTAAAAAAATTCTAGCAGCTAGAACTCAAATCTCAGAACCTAGAACTCTACGATTTCTTATAGCTCATTAACTAAGCTATAAAATAAAGCTATTAATTAGCCCAGAACTCACAAAGAAGTCCCAGCAGAGCATAGAAGAATAGTTATAAACAATAAATTTTCAAACTTCACACCAAAAGTTGTTAAAAAATTTCCAGCTGCTAGAACTTTCATCTCAGGGGCTAGAACTCCTCGATTTATTATAGATTATTAACATAGCTATAAAATAAAGCTATAAACTAGCCCAGAACTCTCAAAAACGTGCCAGCAGAGCATACCAGAAGAGTCATGATACACTAATTTTCAAACTTATTATCATAAGCCATGAAAAAAAAAACCAGCTGATAGAACTCTGATCTCAGAGGCTAGAACGCCTCGATTTCATTAATATTATTGATAAAGCTATAAAAGAAAGCCATTAACTTGCCCAGAACTCTCAAAAAAGTGCCAGCAGAGCATACAAGAAGAGTCATAAACGATAAATTTTCAAACTTAAAAATCACAAGTTACTAAAAAAATTCCAGCTGCTAGAACTCTCATCTCAGGGGCTAGAACTCCTCGATTTCTTTAAGATTATTAACATACCTATTAAACAAAGCCATTAACTAGACAAGAACTCTCAAAAAAGTGCCAGCAGAGCATACAAGAAGAGTCATGATGCACTAATTTTCAAACTTATTATCATACGCCATGAAAAAAATTCCAGCTGCTAGAACTCTGATGTCAGAGGCTAGAACTCCTCGATTTCTTAAATATTATTGACAAAGCTATAAAACAAAGCCATTAACTAGACCAGAACTCTCAAAAAAGTGCCAGCAGAGCATACAAGAAGAGTCATAAACGATAAATTTTCAAACTTAAAAATCACAAGTTACTAAAAAATTTCCAGCTGCTAGAACTCTCATCTCAGGGGCTAGAACTCCTCGATTTTTTTAAGATTATTAACATACCTATTGAACAAAGCCATTAACTAGACCAGAACTCTCAAAAAAGTGCCAGCAGAGCATACAAGAAGAGTCATAAACGATAAATTTTCAAACTTAAAAATCACAAGTTAAAAAAAAAATTCCAGCTGCTAGAACTCTCATCTCAGGGGCTAGAACTCCTCGATTTCTTAAAGATTATTAACATACCTATTAAACAAAGCCATTAACTAGACCAGAACTCTCAAAAAAGTGCCAGCAGAGCATACAAGAAGAGTCATGATGCACTAATTTTCAAACTTATTATCATACGCCATGAAAAAAATTCCAGCTGCTAGAACTCTGATGTCAGAGGCTAGAACTCCTCGATTTCTTAAATATTATTGACAAAGCTATAAAACGAAGCCATTAACTAAACCAGAACTCTCAAAAAAGTGCCAGCAGGGCATACAAGAAGAGTCATAAACGATAAATTTTCAAACTTAAAAATCACAAGTTACTAAAAAATTTCCAGCTGCTAGAACTCTCATCTCAGGGGCTAGAACTCCTCGATTTCTTAAAGATTATTAACATACCTATTGAACAAAGCCATTAACTAGACAAGAACTCTCAAAAAAGTGCCAGCAGAGCATACAAGAAGAGTCATGATGCACTAATTTTCAAACTTATTATCATACGCCATGAAAAAAATTCCAGCTGCTAGAACTCTGATGTCAGAGGCTAGAACTCCTCGATTTCTTAAATGTTATTGACAAAGCTATAAAACGAAGCCATCAACTAAACCAGAACTCTCAAAAAAGTGCCAGCAGAGCATACAAGAAGAGTCATAAACGATAAATTTTCAAACTTAAAAATCACAAGTTACTAAAAAAATTCCAGCTGCTAGAACTCTCATCTCAGGGGCTAGAACTCCTCGATTTCTTAAAGATTATTAACATACCTATTGAACAAAGCCATTAACTAGACCAGAACTCTCAAAAAAGTGCCAGCAGAGCATACAAGAAGAGTCATGATGCACTAATTTTCAAACTTATTATCATACGCCATGAAAAAATTTCCAGCTGCTAGAACTCTGATGTCAGAGGCTAGAACTCCTCGATTTCTTAAATATTATTGACAAAGCTATAAAACGAAGCCATCAACTAAACCAGAACTCTCAAAAAAGTGCCAGCAGAGCATACAAGAAGAGTCATAAACGATAAATTTTCAAACTTAAAAATCACAAGTTACTAAAAAATTTCCAGCTGCTAGAACTCTCATCTCAGGGGCTAGAACTCCTCGATTTCTTAAAGATTATTAACATACCTATTGAACAAAGCCATGAACTAGACCAGAACTCTCAAAAAAAGGCCAGCAGAGCATACAAGAAGAGTCATGATGCACTAATTTTCAAACTTATTATCATACGCCATGAAAAAAATTCCAGCTGCTAGAACTCTGATGTCAGAGGCTAGAACTCCTCGATTTCTTAAATATTATTGACAAAGCTATAAAACGAAGCCATTAACTAAACCAGAACTCTCAAAAAAGTGCCAGCAGAGCATACAAGAAGAGTCATAAACGATAAATTTTCAAACTTAAAAATCACAAGTTACTAAAAAATTTCCAGCTGCTAGAACTCTCATCTCAGGGGCTAGAACTCCTCGATTTCTTAAAGATTATTAACATACCTATTGAACAAAGCCATTAACTAGACAAGAACTCTCAAAAAAGTGCCAGCAGAGCATACAAGAAGAGTCATGATGCACTAATTTTCAAACTTATTATCATACGCCATGAAAAAAATTCCAGCTGCTAGAACTCTGATGTCAGAGGCTAGAACTCCTCGATTTCTTAAATGTTATTGACAAAGCTATAAAACGAAGCCATCAACTAAACCAGAACTCTCAAAAAAGTGCCAGCAGAGCATACAAGAAGAGTCATAAACGATAAATTTTCAAACTTAAAAATCACAAGTTACTAAAAAATTTCCAGCTGCTAGAACTCTCATCTCAGGGGCTAGAACTCCTCGATTTCTTAAAGATTATTAACATACCTATTGAACAAAGCCATTAACTAGACCAGAACTCTCAAAAAAGTGCCAGCAGAGCATACAAGAAGAGTCATGATGCACTAATTTTCAAACTTATTATCATACGCCATGAAAAAATTTCCAGCTGCTAGAACTCTGATGTCAGAGGCTAGAACTCCTCGATTTCTTAAATATTATTGACAAAGCTATAAAACGAAGCCATCAACTAAACCAGAACTCTCAAAAAAGTGCCAGCAGAGCATACAAGAAGAGTCATAAACGATAAATTTTCAAACTTAAAAATCACAAGTTACTAAAAAATTTCCAGCTGCTAGAACTCTCATCTCAGGGGCTAGAACTCCTCGATTTCTTAAAGATTATTAACATACCTATTGAACAAAGCCATGAACTAGACCAGAACTCTCAAAAAAAGGCCAGCAGAGCATACAAGAAGAGTCATGATGCACTAATTTTCAAACTTATTATCATACGCCATGAAAAAAATTCCAGCTGCTAGAACTCTGATGTCAGAGGCTAGAACTCCTCGATTTCTTAAATATTATTGACAAAGCTATAAAACGAAGCCATTAACTAAACCAGAACTCTCAAAAAAGTGCCAGCAGAGCATACAAGAAGAGTCATAAACGATAAATTTTCAAACTTAAAAATCACAAGTTACTAAAAAATTTCCAGCTGCTAGAACTCTCATCTCAGGGGCTAGAACTCCTCGATTTCTTTAAGATTATTAACATACCTATTGAACAAAGCCATTAACTAGACCAGAACTCTCAAAAAAGTGCCAGCAGAGCATACAAGAAGAGTCATAAACGATAAATTTTCAAACTTAAAAATCACAAGTTACTAAAAAATTTCCAGCTGCTAGAACTCTCATCTCAGGGGCTAGAACTCCTCGATTTATTAAAGATTATTAACATACCTATTGAACAAAGCCATTAACTAGACCAGAACTCTCAAAAAAGTGCCAGCAGAGCATACAAGAAGAGTCATAAACGATAAATTTTCAAACTTAAAAATCACAAGTTACTAAAAAATTTCCAGCTGCTGGAACTCTCATCTCAGGGGCTAGAACTCCTCGATTTCTTAAAGATTATTAACATACCTATTGAACAAAGCCATTAACTAGACCAGAACTCTCAAAAAAGTGCCAGCAGAGCATACAAGAAAAGTCATGATGCACTAATTTTCAAACTTATTATCATACGCCATGAAAAAAATTCCAGCTGCTAGAACTCTGATGTCAGAGGCTAGAACTCCTCGATTTCTTAAATATTATTGACAAAACTATAAAACGAAGCCATCAACTAAACCAGAACTCTCAAAAAAGTGCCAGCAGAGCATACAAGAAGAGTCATAAACGATAAATTTTCAAACTTAAAAATCACAAGTTACTAAAAAATTTCCAGCTGCTAGAACTCTCATCTCAGGGGCTAGAACTCCTCGATTTCTTAAAGATTATTAACATACCTATTGAACAAAGCCATTAACTAGACAAGAACTCCCAAAAAAGTGCCAGCAGAGCATACAAGAAGAGTCATGATGCACTAATTTTCAAACTTATTATCATACGCCATGAAAAAAATTCCAGCTGCTAGAACTCTGATGTCAGAGGCTAGAACTCCTCGATTTCTTAAATGTTATTGACAAAGCTTTAAAACGAAGCCATCAACTAAACCAGAACTCTCAAAAAAGTGCCAGCAGAGCATACAAGAAGAGTCATGATGCACTAATTTTCAAACTTATTATCATACGCCATGAAAAAAATTCCAGCTGCTAGAACTCTGATGTCAGAGGCTAGAACTCCTCGATTTCTTAAATGTTATTGACAAAGCTATAAAACGAAGCCATCAACTAAACCAGAACTCTCAAAAAAGTGCCAGCAGAGCATACAAGAAGAGTCATAAACGATAAATTTTCAAACTTAAAAATCACAAGTTACTAAAAAATTTCCAGCTGCTAGAACTCTCATCTCAGGGGCTAGAACTCCTCGATTTCTTAAAGATTATTAACATACCTATTGAACAAAGCCATTAACTAGACCAGAACTCTCAAAAAAGTGCCAGCAGAGCATACAAGAAGAGTCATGATGCACTAATTTTCAAACTTATTATCATACGCCATGAAAAAATTTCCAGCTGCTAGAACTCTGATGTCAGAGGCTAGAACTCCTCGATTTCTTAAATATTATTGACAAAGCTATAAAACGAAGCCATCAACTAAACCAGAACTCTCAAAAAAGTGCCAGCAGAGCATACAAGAAGAGTCATAAACGATAAATTTTCAAACTTAAAAATCACAAGTTACTAAAAAATTTCCAGCTGCTAGAACTCTCATCTCAGGGGCTAGAACTCCTCGATTTCTTAAAGATTATTAACATACCTATTGAACAAAGCCATTAACTAGACCAGAACTCTCAAAAAAAGGCCAGCAGAGCATACAAGAAGAGTCATGATGCACTAATTTTCAAACTTAAAAATCACAAGTTACTAAAAAATTTCCAGCTGCTAGAACTCTGATGTCAGAGGCTAGAACTCCTCGATTTCTTAAATATTATTGACAAAGCTATAAAACGAAGCCATTAACTAAACCAGAACTCTCAAAAAAGTGCCAGCAGAGCATACAAGAAGAGTCATAAACGATAAATTTTCAAACTTAAAAATCACAAGTTACTAAAAAATTTCCAGCTGCTAGAACTCTCATCTCACGGGCTAGAACTCCTCGATTTCTTAAAGATTATTAACATACCTATTGAACAAAGCCATTAACTAGACCAGAACTCTCAAAAAAGTGCCAGCAGAGCATACAAGAAGAGTCATAAACGATAAATTTTCAAACTTAAAAATCACAAGTTACTAAAAAATTTCCAGCTGCTGGAACTCTCATCTCAGGGGCTAGAACTCCTCGATTTCTTAAATATTATTGACAAAGCTATAAAACGAAGCCATCAACTAAACCAGAACTCTCAAAAAAGTGCCAGTAGAGCATACAAGAAGAGTCATAAACGATAAATTTTCAAACTTAAAAATCACAAGTTACTAAAAAATTTCCAGCTGCTAGAACTCTCATCTCACGGGCTAGAACTCCTCGATTTCTTAAAGATTATTAACATACCTATTGAACAAAGCCATTAACTAGACCAGAACTCTCAAAAAAGTGCCAGCAGAGCATACAAGAAGAGTCATAAACGATAAATTTTCAAACTTAAAAATCACAAGTTACTAAAAAATTTCCAGCTGCTGGAACTCTCATCTCAGGGGCTAGAACTCCTCGATTTCTTAAATATTATTGACAAAGCTATAAAACGAAGCCATCAACTAAACCAGAACTCTCAAAAAAGTTCCAGCAGAGCATACAAGAAGAGTCATAAACGATAAATTTTCAAACTTAAAAATCACAAGTTACTAAAAAATTTCCAGCTGCTAGAACTCTCATCTCAGGGGCTAGAACTCCTCGATTTCTTTAAGATTATTAACATACCTATAAAACAAAGCCATTAACTAGACCAGAACTCTCAAAAAAGTGCCAGCAGAGCATACAAGAACTGTCATAAACGATAAATTTTCAAACTTAAAAATCACAAGTTACTAAAAAATTTCCAGCTGCTAGAACTCCCATCTCAGGGGCTAGAACTCCTCGATTTCTTTAAGATTATTAACATACCTATAAAACAAAGCCATTAACTAGACCAGAACTCTCAAAAAAGTGCCAGCAGAGCATACAAGAAGAGTCATGATGCACTAATTTTCAAACTTATTATCATACGCCATGAAAAAAATTCCAGCTGCTAGAACTCTGATCTCAGAGGCTAGAACTCAAGTTACTAAAAAATTTCCAGCTGCTAGACTCTTCTTGTATGCTCTGCTGGCACTTTTTTGAGAGTTCTGGTCTAGTTAATGGCTTTGTTCAATAGGTATGTTAATAATCTTTAAGAAATCGAGGAGTTCTAGCCCCTGAGATGAGAGTTCTAGCAGCTGGAAATTTTTTAGTAACTTGTGATTTTTAAGTTTGAAAATTTATCGTTTATGACAGTTCTTGTATGCTCTGCTGGCACTTTTTTGAGAGTTCTGGTCTAGTTAATGGCTTTGTTTTATAGGTATGTTAATAATCTTAAAGAAATCAAGGAGTTCTAGCCCCTGAGATGAGAGTTCTAGCAGCTGGAAATTTTTTAGTAACTTGTGATTTTTAAGTTTGAAAATTTATCGTTTATGACTATTCTTGTATGCTCTGCTGGCACTTTTTTGAGAGTTCTGGTTTAGTTGATGGCTTCGTTTTATAGCTTTGTCAATAATATTTAAGAAATCGAGGAGTTCTAGCCTCTGAGATCAGAGTTCTAGCAGCTGGAATTTTTTTCATGGCGTATGATAATAAGTTTAAAAATTAGTGCATAATGACTCTTCTTGTATGCTCTGCTGGCACTTTTTTGAGAGTTCTGGTCTAGTTAATGGCTTTGTTTTATAGGTATGTTAATAATCTTAAAGAAATCGAGGAGTTCTAGCCCCTGAGATGGGAGTTCTAGCAGCTGGAAATTTTTTAGTAACTTGTGATTTTTAAGTTTGAAAATTTATCGTTTATGACAGTTCTTGTATGCTCTGCTGGCACTTTTTTGAGAGTTCTGGTCTAGTTAATGGCTTTGTTTTATAGGTATGTTAATAATCTTAAAGAAATCGAGGAGTTCTAGCCCCTGAGATGAGAGTTCTAGCAGCTGGAAATTTTTTAGTAACTTGTGATTTTTAAGTTTGAAAATTTATCGTTTATGACTCTTCTTGTATGCTCTGCTGGCACTTTTTTGAGAGTTCTGGTTTAGTTGATGGCTTCGTTTTATAGCTTTGTCAATAATATTTAAGAAATCGAGGAGTTCTAGCCTCTGACATCAGAGTTCTAGCAGCTGGAATTTTTTTCATGGCGTATGATAATAAGTTTGAAAATTAGTGCATCATGACTCTTCTTGTATGCTCTGCTGGCACTTTTTTGAGAGTTCTTGTCTAGTTAATGGCTTTGTTTAATAGGTATGTTAATAATCTTTAAGAAATCGAGGAGTTCTAGCCCCTGAGATGAGAGTTCTAGCAGCTGGAAATTTTTTAGAAACTTGTGATTTTTAAGTTTGAAAATTTATCGTTTATGACTCTTCTTGTATGCTCTGCTGGCACTTTTTTGAGAGTTCTGGTTTAGTTGATGGCTTCGTTTTATAGCTTTGTCAATAATATTTAAGAAATCGAGGAGTTCTAGCCTCTGACATCAGAGTTCTAGCAGCTGGAATTTTTTTCATGGCGTATGATAATAAGTTTGAAAATTAGTGCATCATGACTCTTCTTGTATGCTCTGCTGGCACTTTTTTGAGAGTTCTGGTCTAGTTAATGGCTTTGTTCAATAGGTATGTTAATAATCTTTAAGAAATCGAGGAGTTCTAGCCCCTGAGATGAGAGTTCTAGCAGCTGGAAATTTTTTAGTAACTTGTGATTTTTAAGTTTGAAAATTTATCGTTTATGACAGTTCTTGTATGCTCTGCTGGCACTTTTTTGAGAGTTCTGGTCTAGTTAATGGCTTTGTTTTATAGGTATGTTAATAATCTTAAAGAAATCGAGGAGTTCTAGCCCCTGAGATGGGAGTTCTAGCAGCTGGAAATTTTTTAGTAACTTGTGATTTTTAAGTTTGAAAATTTATCGTTTATGACAGTTCTTGTATGCTCTGCTGGCACTTTTTTGAGAGTTCTGGTCTAGTTAATGGCTTTGTTTTATAGGTATGTTAATAATCTTAAAGAAATCGAGGAGTTCTAGCCCCTGAGATGAGAGTTCTAGCAGCTGGAAATTTTTTAGTAACTTGTGATTTTTAAGTTTGAAAATTTATCGTTTATGACTCTTCTTGTATGCTCTGCTGGAACTTTTTTGAGAGTTCTGGTTTAGTTGATGGCTTCGTTTTATAGCTTTGTCAATAATATTTAAGAAATCGAGGAGTTCTAGCCTCTGAGATCAGAGTTCTAGCAGCTGGAATTTTTTTCATGGCGTATGATATTAAGTTTGAAAATTAGTGCATCATGACTCTTCTTGTATGCTCGGCTGGCACTTTTTTGAGAGTTCTGGTCTAGTTAATGGCTTTGTTCAATAGGTATGTTAATAATCTTTAAGAAATCGAGGAGTTCTAGCCCCTGAGATGAGAGTTCTAGCAGCTGGAAATTTTTTAGTAACTTGTGATTTTTAAGTTTGAAAATTTATCGTTTATGACAGTTCTTGTATGCTCTGCTGGCACTTTTTTGAGAGTTCTGGTCTAGTTAATGGCTTTGTTTTATAGGTATGTTAATAATCTTAAAGAAATCAAGGAGTTCTAGCCCCTGAGATGAGAGTTCTAGCAGCTGGAAATTTTTTAGTAACTTGTGATTTTTAAGTTTGAAAATTTATCGTTTATGACAGTTCTTGTATGCTCTGCTGGCACTTTTTTGAGAGTTCTGGTCTAGTTAATGGCTTTGTTTTATAGGTATGTTAATAATCTTAAAGAAATCAAGGAGTTCTAGCCCCTGAGATGAGAGTTCTAGCAGCTGGAATTTTTTTAGTAACTTGTGATTTTTAAGTTTGAAAATTTATCGTTTATGACAGTTCTTGTATGCTCTGCTGGCACTTTTTTGAGAGTTCTGGTCTAGTTAATGGCTTTGTTTTATAGGTATGTTAATAATCTTAAAGAAATCGAGGAGTTCTAGCCCCTGAGATGGGAGTTCTAGCAGCTGGAAATTTTTTAGTAACTTGTGATTTTTAAGTTTGAAAATTTATCGTTTATGACAGTTCTTGTATGCTCTGCTGGCACTTTTTTGAGAGTTCTGGTCTAGTTAATGGCTTTGTTTTATAGGTATGTTAATAATCTTAAAGAAATCAAGGAGTTCTAGCCCCTGAGATGAGAGTTCTAGCAGCTGGAATTTTTTTAGTAACTTGTGATTTTTAAGTTTGAAAATTTATCGTTTATGACAGTTCTTGTATGCTCTGCTGGCACTTTTTTGAGAGTTCTGGTCTAGTTAATGGCTTTGTTTTATAGGTATGTTAATAATCTTAAAGAAATCGAGGAGTTCTAGCCCCTGAGATGGGAGTTCTAGCAGCTGGAAATTTTTTAGTAACTTGTGATTTTTAAGTTTGAAAATTTATCGTTTATGACAGTTCTTGTATGCTCTGCTGGCACTTTTTTGAGAGTTCTGGTCTAGTTAATGGCTTTGTTTTATAGGTATGTTAATAATCTTAAAGAAATCAAGGAGTTCTAGCCCCTGAGATGAGAGTTCTAGCAGCTGGAATTTTTTTAGTAACTTGTGATTTTTAAGTTTGAAAATTTATCGTTTATGACAGTTCTTGTATGCTCTGCCGGCACTTTTTTGAGAGTTCTGGTCTAGTTAATGGCTTTGTTTTATAGGTATGTTAATAATCTTAAAGAAATCGAGGAGTTCTAGCCCCTGAGATGGGAGTTCTAGCAGCTGGAAATTTTTTAGTAACTTGTGATTTTTAAGTTTGAAAATTTATCGTTTATGACAGTTCTTGTATGCTCTGCTGGCACTTTTTTGAGAGTTCTGGTCTAGTTAATGGCTTTGTTTTATAGGTATGTTAATAATCTTAAAGAAATCGAGGAGTTCTAGCCCCTGAGATGAGAGTTCTAGCAGCTGGAAATTTTTTAGTAACATGTGATTTTTAAGTTTGAAAATTTATCGTTTATGACTCTTCTTGTATGCTCTGCTGGCACTTTTTTGAGAGTTCTGGTTTAGTTGATGGCTTCGTTTTATAGCTTTGTCAATAATATTTAAGAAATCGAGGAGTTCTAGCCTCTGACATCAGAGTTCTAGCAGCTGGAATTTTTTTCATGGCGTATGATAATAAGTTTGAAAATTAGTGCATCATGACTCTTCTTGTATGCTCTGCTGGCACTTTTTTGAGAGTTCTTGTCTAGTTAATGGCTTTGTTTAATAGGTATGTTAATAATCTTTAAGAAATCGAGGAGTTCTAGCCCCTGAGATGAGAGTTCTAGCAGCTGGAAATTTTTTAGTAACTTGTGATTTTTAAGTTTGAAAATTTATCGTTTATGACTCTTCTTGTATGCTCTGCTGGCACTTTTTTGAGAGTTCTGGTTTAGTTGATGGCTTCGTTTTATAGCTTTGTCAATAATATTTAAGAAATCGAGGAGTTCTAGCCTCTGACATCAGAGTTCTAGCAGCTGGAATTTTTTTCATGGCGTATGATAATAAGTTTGAAAATTAGTGCATCATGACTCTTCTTGTATGCTCTGCTGGCACTTTTTTGAGAGTTCTGGTCTAGTTAATGGCTTTGTTTTATAGGTATGTTAATAATCTTTAAGAAATCGAGGAGTTCTAGCCCCTGAGATGAGAGTTCTAGCAGCTGGAAATTTTTTAGTAACTTGTGATTTTTAAGTTTGAAAATTTATCGTTTATGACAGTTCTTGTATGCTCTGCTGGCACTTTTTTGAGAGTTCTGGTCTAGTTAATGGCTTTGTTTTATAGGTATGTTAATATTCTTAAAGAAATCAAGGAGTTCTAGCCCCTGAGATGAGAGTTCTAGCAGCTGGAAATTTTTTAGTAACTTGTGATTTTTAAGTTTGAAAATTTATCGTTTATGACTATTCTTGTATGCTCTGCTGGCACTTTTTTGAGAGTTCTGGTTTAGTTGATGGCTTCGTTTTATAGCTTTGTCAGTAATATTTAAGAAATCGAGGAGTTCTAGCCTCTGAGATCAGAGTTCTAGCAGCTGGAATTTTTTTCATGGCGTATGATAATAAGTTTGAAAATTAGTGCATCATGACTCTTCTTGTATGCTCGGCTGGCACTTTTTTGAGAGTTCTGGTCTAGTTAATGGCTTTGTTTTATAGGTATGTTAATAATCTTAAAGAAATCGAGGAGTTCTAGCCCCTGAGATGGGAGTTCTAGCAGCTGGAATTTTTTTAGTAACTTGTGATTTTTAAGTTTGAAAATTTATCGTTTATGACAGTTCTTGTATGCTCTGCTGGCACTTTTTTGAGAGTTCTGGTCTAGTTAATGGCTTTGTTTTATAGGTATGTTAATAATCTTAAAGAAATCGAGGAGTTCTAGCCCCTGAGATGGGAGTTCTAGCAGCTGGAAATTTTTTAGTAACTTGTGATTTTTAAGTTTGAAAATTTATCGTTTATGACAGTTCTTGTATGCTCTGCTGGCACTTTTTTGAGAGTTCTGGTCTAGTTAATGGCTTTGTTTTATAGGTATGTTAATAATCTTAAAGAAATAGAGGAGTTCTAGCCCCTGAGATGAGAGTTCTAGCAGCTGGAAATTTTTTAGTAACTTGTGATTTTTAAGTTTGAAAATTTATCGTTTATGACTCTTCTTGTATGCTCTGCTGGAACTTTTTTGAGAGTTCTGGTTTAGTTGATGGCTTCGTTTTATAGCTTTGTCAATAATATTTAAGAAATCGAGGAGTTCTAGCCTCTGAGATCAGAGTTCTAGCAGCTGGAATTTTTTTCATGGCGTATGATAATAAGTTTGAAAATTAGTGCATCATGACTCTTCTTGTATGCTCGGCTGGCACTTTTTTGAGAGTTCTGGTCTAGTTAATGGCTTTGTTCAATAGGTATGTTAATAATCTTTAAGAAATCGAGGAGTTCTAGCCCCTGAGATGAGAGTTCTAGCAGCTGGAAATTTTTTAGTAACTTGTGATTTTTAAGTTTGAAAATTTATCGTTTATGACAGTTCTTGTATGCTCTGCTGGCACTTTTTTGAGAGTTCTGGTCTAGTTAATGGCTTTGTTTTATAGGTATGTTAATAATCTTAAAGAAATCAAGGAGTTCTAGCCCCTGAGATGAGAGTTCTAGCAGCTGGAAATTTTTTAGTAACTTGTGATTTTTAAGTTTGAAAATTTATCGTTTATGACTATTCTTGTATGCTCTGCTGGCACTTTTTTGAGAGTTCTGGTTTAGTTGATGGCTTCGTTTTATAGCTTTGTCAATAATATTTAAGAAATCGAGGAGTTCTAGCCTCTGAGATCAGAGTTCTAGCAGCTGGAATTTTTTTCATGGCGTATGATAATAAGTTTGAAAATTAGTGCATCATGACTCTTCTTGTATGCTCGGCTGGCACTTTTTTGAGAGTTCTGGTCTAGTTAATGGCTTTGTTTTATAGGTATGTTAATAATCTTTAAGAAATCGAGGAGTTCTAGCCCCTGAGATGGGAGTTCTAGCAGCTGGAATTTTTTTAGTAACTTGTGATTTTTAAGTTTGAAAATTTATCGTTTATGACAGTTCTTGTATGCTCTGCTGGCACTTTTTTGAGAGTTCTGGTCTAGTTAATGGCTTTGTTTTATAGGTATGTTAATAATCTTAAAGAAATCGAGGAGTTCTAGCCCCTGAGATGGGAGTTCTAGCAGCTGGAAATTTTTTAGTAACTTGTGATTTTTAAGTTTGAAAATTTATCGTTTATGACAGTTCTTGTATGCTCTGCTGGCACTTTTTTGAGAGTTCTGGTCTAGTTAATGGCTTTGTTTTATAGGTATGTTAATAATCTTAAAGAAATCGAGGAGTTCTAGCCCCTGAGATGAGAGTTCTAGCAGCTGGAAATTTTTTAGTAACTTGTGATTTTTAAGTTTGAAAATTTATCGTTTATGACTCTTCTTGTATGCTCTGCTGGCACTTTTTTGAGAGTTCTGGTTTAGTTGATGGCTTCGTTTTATAGCTTTGTCAATAATATTTAAGAAATCGAGGAGTTCTAGCCTCTGAGATCAGAGTTCTAGCAGCTGGAATTTTTTTCATGGCGTATGATAATAAGTTTGAAAATTAGTGCATCATGACTCTTCTTGTATGCTCTGCTGGCACTTTTTTGAGAGTTCTGGTCTAGTTAATGGCTTTGTTTAATAGGTATGTTAATAATCTTTAAGAAATCGAGGAGTTCTAGCCCCTGAGATGAGAGTTCTAGCAGCTGGAAATTTTTTAGTAACTTGTGATTTTTAAGTTTGAAAATTTATCGTTTATGACAGTTCTTGTATGCTCTGCTGGCACTTTTTTGAGAGTTCTGGTCTAGTTAATGGCTTTGTTTTATAGGTATGTTAATAATCTTAAAGAAATCGAGGAGTTCTAGCCCCTGAGATGGGAGTTCTAGCAGCTGGAAATTTTTTAGTAACTTGTGATTTTTAAGTTTGAAAATTTATCGTTTATGACAGTTCTTGTATGCTCTGCTGGCACTTTTTTGAGAGTTCTGGTCTAGTTAATGGCTTTGTTTTATAGGTATGTTAATAATCTTTAAGAAATCGAGGAGTTCTAGCCCCTGAGATGAGAGTTCTAGCAGCTGGAAATTTTTTAGTAACTTGTGATTTTTAAGTTTGAAAATTTATCGTTTATGACAGTTCTTGTATGCTCTGCTGGCACTTTTTTGAGAGTTCTGGTCTAGTTAATGGCTTTATTTTATAGGTATGTTAATAATCTTAAAGAAATCAAGGAGTTCTAGCCCCTGAGATGAGAGTTCTAGCAGCTGGAAATTTTTTAGTAACTTGTGATTTTTAAGTTTGAAAATTTATCGTTTATGACTATTCTTGTATGCTCTGCTGGCACTTTTTTGAGAGTTCTGGTTTAGTTGATGGCTTCGTTTTATAGCTTTGTCAATAATATTTAAGAAATCGAGGAGTTCTAGCCTCTGAGATCAGAGTTCTAGCAGCTGGAATTTTTTTCATGGCGTATGATAATAAGTTTGAAAATTAGTGCATCATGACTCTTCTTGTATGCTCTGCTGGCACTTTTTTGAGAGTTCTGGTCTAGTTAATGGCTTTGTTTTATAGGTATGTTAATAATCTTAAAGAAATCGAGGAGTTCTAGCCCCTGAGATGGGAGTTCTAGCAGCTGGAATTTTTTTAGTAACTTGTGATTTTTAAGTTTGAAAACTTATCGTTTATGACAGTTCTTGTATGCTCTGCTGGCACTTTTTTGAGAGTTCTGGTCTAGTTAATGGCTTTGTTTTATAGGTATGTTAATAATCTTAAAGAAATCGAGGAGTTCTAGCCCCTGAGATGAGAGTTCTAGCAGCTGGAAATTTTTTAGTAACTTGTGATTTTTAAGTTTGAAAATTTATCGTTTATGACTCTTCTTGTATGCTCTGCTGGCACTTTTTTGAGAGTTCTGGTTTAGTTGATGGCTTCGTTTTATAGCTTTGTCAATAATATTTAAGAAATCGAGGAGTTCTAGCCTCTGACATCAGAGTTCTAGCAGCTGGAATTTTTTTCATGGCGTATGATAATAAGTTTGAAAATTAGTGCATCATGACTCTTCTTGTATGCTCTGCTGGCACTTTTTTGAGAGTTCTTGTCTAGTTAATGGCTTTGTTTAATAGGTATGTTAATAATCTTTAAGAAATCGAGGAGTTCTAGCCCCTGAGATGAGAGTTCTAGCAGCTGGAATTTTTTTAGTAACTTGTGATTTTTAAGTTTGAAAATTTATCGTTCATGACTCTTCTTGTATGCTCTGCTGGCACTTTTTTGAGAGTTCTGGTCTAGTTTATGGCTTTGTTCAATAGGTATGTTAATAATCTTAAAGAAATCAAGGAGTTCTAGCCCCTGATATGAGAGTTCTAGCAGCTGGAAATTTTTTAGTAACTTGTGATTTTCAAGTTTGAAAATTTATCGTTTATGACTCTTCTTGTATGCTCTGCTGGCACTTTTTTGAGAGTTCTGGTTTAGTTGATGGCTTCGTTTTATAGCTTTGTCAATAATATTTAAGAAATCGAGGAGTTCTAGCCTCTGAGATCAGAGTTCTAGCAGCTGGAATTTTTTTCATGGCGTATGATAATAAGTTTGAAAATTAGTGCATCATGACTCTTCTTGTATGCTCTGCTGGCACTTTTTTGAGAGTTCTGGTTTAGTTGATGGCTTCGTTTTATAGCTTTGTCAATAAAATTTAAGAAATCGAGGAGTTCTAGCCTCTGACATCAGAGTTCTAGCAGCTGGAATTTTTTTCATGGCGTATGATAATAAGTTTGAAAATTAGTGCATCATGACTCTTCTTGTATGCTCTGCTGGCACTTTTTTGAGAGTTCTTGTCTAGTTAATGGCTTGGTTTAATAGGTGTGTTAATAATCTTTAAGAAATCAAGGAGTTCTAGCCCCTGAGATGAGAGTTCTAGCAGCTGGAAATTTTTTAGTAACTTGTGATTTTTAAGTTTGAAAATTTATCGTTCATGACTCTTCTTGTATGCTCTGCTGGCACTTTTTTGAGAGTTCTGGTCTAGTCAATGGCTTTGTTCAATAGGTATGTTAATAATCTTTAAGAAATCGAGGAGTTCTAGCCCCTGAGATGAGAGTTCTAGCAGCTGGAAATTTTTTAGTAACTTGTGATTTTTAAGTTTGAAAATTTATCGTTCATGACTCTTCTTGTATGCTCTGCTGGCACTTTTTTGAGAGTTCTGGTCTAGTTAATGGCTTTGTTCAATAGGTATGTTAATAATCTTAAAGAAATCGAGGAGTTCTAGCCCCTGATATGAGAGTTCTAGCAGCTGGAAAATTTTTAGTAACTTGTGATTTTCAAGTTTGAAAATTTATCGTTTATGACTCTTCTTGTATGCTCTGCTGGCACTTTTTTGAGAGTTCTGGTTTAGTTGATGGCTTTGTTTTATAGCTTTGTCAATAACATTTAAGAAATCGAGGAGTTCTAGCCTCTGACATCAGAGTTCTAGCAGCTGGAATTTTTTTCATGGCGTATGATAATAAGTTTGAAAATTAGTGCATCATGACTCTTCTTGTATGCTCTGCTGGCACTTTTTTGAGAGTTCTGATCTAGTTAATGGCTTTGTTTTATAGGTATGTTAATAATCTTAAAGAAATCGAGGAGTTCTAGCCCCTGAGATGAGAGTTCTAGCAGCTGGAAATTTTTTAGTAACTTGTGATTTTTAAGTTTGAAAATTTATCGTTTATGACAGTTCTTGTATGCTCTGCTGGCACTTTTTTGAGAGTTCTGGTCTAGTTAATGGCTTTGTTTTATAGGTATGTTAATAATCTTAAAGAAATCGAGGAGTTCTAGCCCCTGAGATGAGAGTTCTAGCAGCTGAAAATTTTTTAGTAACTTGTGATTTTTAAGTTTGAAAATTTATCGTTTATGACTCTTCTTGTATGCTCTGCTGGCACTTTTTTGAGAGTTCTGGTTTAGTTGATGGCTTCGTTTTATAGCTTTGTCAATAATATTTAAGAAATCGAGGAGTTCTAGCCTCTGACATCAGAGTTCTAGCAGCTGGAATTTTTTTCATGGCGTATGATAATAAGTTTGAAAATTAGTGCATCATGACTCTTCTTGTATGCTCTGCTGGCACTTTTTTGAGAGTTCTTGTCTAGTTAATGGCTTTGTTCAATAGGTATGTTAATAATCTTTAAGAAATCGAGGAGTTCTAGCCCCTGAGATGAGAGTTCTAGCAGCTGGAAATTTTTTAGTAACTTGTGATTTTTAAGTTTGAAAATTTATCGTTTATGACAGTTCTTGTATGCTCTGCTGGCACTTTTTTGAGAGTTCTGGTCTAGTTAATGGCTTTGTTCAATAGGTATGTTAATAATCTTAAAGAAATCGAGGAGTTCTAGCCCCTGAGATGAGAGTTCTAGCAGCTGGAAATTTTTTAGTAACATGTGATTTTTAAGTTTGAAAATTTATCGTTTATGACTCTTCTTGTATGCTCTGCTGGCACTTTTTTGAGAGTTCTGGTTTAGTTGATGGCTTCGTTTTATAGCTTTGTCAATAACATTTAAGAAATCGAGGAGTTCTAGCCTCTGACATCAGAGTTCTAGCAGCTGGAATTTTTTTCATGGCGTATGATAATAAGTTTGAAAATTAGTGCATCATGACTCTTCTTGTATGCTCTGCTGGCACTTTTTTGAGAGTTCTTGTCTAGTTAATGGCTTTGTTCAATAGGTATGTTAATAGTCTTTATTAAATCGAGGAGTTCTAGCCCCTGAGATGAGAGTTCTAGCAGCTGGAAATTTTTTAGTAACTTGTGATTTTTAAGTTTGAAAATTTATCGTTTATGACTCTTCTTGTATGCTCTGCTGGCACTTTTTTGAGAGTTCTGGTCTAGTTTATGGCTTTGTTTTATAGCTTTGTCAATAATATTTAAGAAATCGAGGAGTTCTAGCCTCTGACATCAGAGTTCTAGCAGCTGGAATTTTTTTCAATGCGTATGATAATAAGTTTGAAAATTAGTGCATCATGACTCTTCTTGTATGCTCTGCTGGCACTTTTTTGAGAGTTCTTGTCTAGTTAATGGCTTTGTTTAATAGGTATGTTAATAATCTTTAAGAAATCGAGGAGTTCTAGCCCCTGAGATGAGAGTTCTAGCAGCTGGAATTTTTTTAGTAACTTGTGATTTTTAAGTTTGAAAATTTATCGTTTATGACTCTTCTTGTATGCTCTGCTGGCACTTTTTTGAGAGTTCTGGGCAAGTTAATGGCTTTCTTTTATAGCTTTTTCAATAATATTAATGAAATCGAGGAGTTCTAGCCTCTGAGATCAGAGTTCTATCAGCTGGTTTTTTTTTTCATGGCTTATGATAATAAGTTTGAAAATTAGTGTATCATGACTCTTCTGGTATGCTCTGCTGGCACGTTTTTGAGAGTTCTGGGCTAGTTTATAGCTTTATTTTATAGCTATGTTAATAATCTATAATAAATCGAGGAGTTCTAGCCCCTGAGATGAAAGTTCTAGCAGCTGGAAATTTTTTAACAACTTTTGGTGTGAAGTTTGAAAATTTATTGTTTATAACTATTCTTCTATGCTCTGCTGGGACTTCTTTGTGAGTTCTGGGCTAATTAATAGCTTTATTTTATAGCTTAGTTAATGAGCTATAAGAAATCGTAGAGTTCTAGGTTCTGAGATTTGAGTTCTAGCTGCTAGAATTTTTTTAAATTACTTATGATGACTAAATTTGAAAATTTATTGATTTTTTCATTTGACTTTTTTTAGGTTTATATGCCAGAACTATCATTATAAAGTATGAGGAACTATAGAACTGAGATACGTGCGTACAGAGAACTCTTTTTTTTTCGCTTTGCTCGAAAATGATCTGCTACCGGAAGTTAGCAGAGCATTATTTCAACTGCGATTTTTTTAGCAAAAACGCCAGAACTATCTTCAAAAAGTATCAGGAACTATAGAACTCTTCTGCATGCGAAGGGAACTCCTTTTTATTTTTGATCTGCTGGCATATGCTCTGCTAAGTTCACGGGCACTATTTGGGTTTTATCTTTTCAGCTTACCTACATATAATGTATCTTCTTATGGCTTGGAGCGATCTTAGCAAGACAACATAGATCCATACTAATATTATAAATGCGAAAGTGCGTCTGTATGTCTGTCTGCTACCTTTTCACGGCTCAACAGTTTAACCGATTCTGACGAAATTTGGTACAAGGTTACCTTATATCCCGGGGACGGACATAGGCTACTATTTATCCCGGAAAATCAAAGAGTTCCCACGGGATTCCCAAAAACCCATCCGCTTAACCGATTTGTATATAATTTGATACCGAGGTAGCTTGCGACCCTGTAATTGACTTAGGCAACGTTTTATTTCGGAAAATAAAACAGTTCCCACGGGATCTTTAAAACCCTAAATCCACGCGGACGAAGTCGCGGGCATCTTCTAGTTTTTAATACATAACATACGAAGTTTGTATAGGTCCGAGAATGAAGAGGGATTTTTATTTCCATTATTGTACTGTCATCGGAATTCTATAAACGCCAACTGGTTTCAGAATAGAATTTATTACTTTTGATCGATAGAGACGAAGCTTTTTGTCAGTTTTGTTTCCAAAGTAGACGTAATAGCACTAGATAAGAAATAACATCCATACTAATATTATAAATGCGAAAGTGTCTCTGTCTGTCTGTCTGCTAGCTTTTCACCGCCCAACAGTTTAACCGATTTTGATACAGAGGTAGCTTTTTTTTAATATGAAATATTATTATTATTATTTTTATTCAATTAGACTTTTACAAGTATTTTGAATCGTCAACAGCATCTATTGTACCACCTGTACCAAAGCCTGGATCCCAGATATTGACACCGACAATTTTTGAACCGGAAAAACTTCTTCTTTGCTTCTTTTTCTTTCTCTTCTTATCATTATAGCCCTCAGCTATATCGTTGCCAGGCGTCTTCCTGAAACGTATACCTAAAGTTATCTACCTATATTACGGCGTGGTAACATGAATATGCAAAAGTTAATAAAGTAATAATTCTTGCAAGCAACGCGATGTGACACCGCCCGTGACTCAGTACTGTTCCCTCAGTACGAGATTTAACTTCTCGACAATTTTGATAGTATTCGAGAGTCAATACAAAATAATGTCCTTGACTTAGTCAAAAATTCAGTATCATTGATTTTGATTTCGCAACGTTTACGCTTGGAGCGCTGGCTGTATGTACAAACTTGAGCATTAAAACAAGACGATTAAGGGCCATTTTGCTTTAACGCTAAAGTGTTTCGACTCTCAAATACTATCAACGGTGGTGAGAAGTAAAATCTTGTACTGAGGGTACTGGTACCGGTATGGACGAGCTCGCGGGGTCACGGAGGGTCAACCGCTCAACTTTGACCGGACGCCGAAATCATGCGCTTTTCACCTTGAAGTTCGCCGTGATATTCAATCGCTACAAATACATCATATAGACACGAATGTCTCTGGTCTCCGAATTTAAGTACCTAAACTTTGTTTTAAAACCCGACCCAAAAAGAGGGGTGTTATAAGTTTGACGTGTGTATCTGTGTATTTGTCTGTAGCATCGTAGTTCCTAAACTAATGAACCGATTTTAATTTGGTTTTTTTTGTTTGAAAGGTGGCTTGATCGAGAGCGTTCTTAGATATAATCCAAGAAAGTCGGTTCAGCCGTTTGAAAGTTATCAGCTCTTTTCTAGTTACTGTAACCTTCACTTGTCGGGGGTGTTATAAATTTTTAATTTACACTTGTACATACAATTTTTCGGAATTTGAGTAAAGATTGACTTTGAAGTAGTAGACGGCCACTGTGCCTTAGGTCGCTTTCGCTTACCTCAAAATATTATGTTCTCTATTATTAGTCTATATACATTTCTATATGTATAATTACAATGCAATAATTTAAATGCAATGCGCAAGTGCCCGTCACGTTCGCTTATTAGCTCAAAGTCATTTATCAACAAACCTCGATAGCTCAACGGTTGAGGAGAGCGGACTGAATTCCGAAAGGTCGGCGGTTCAAACCCCACCCGTTGCACTATTGTCGTACCCACTCCTGGCACAAGCTTTACGCTTAATTGGAGGGGAAAGGGGAATATTAGTCATGATTAGAATGGCTAATATTCTTATATAAAAAAAAACCTTTTTAAGGGTAAGTACCTGAAACAGTAGGTGTTGTTTTAACTATCTATGAACGCATACTGCAGTTAATTTGAGGCCATTTAACGATGCCCACTTTCTGCCATAGCAACTTACTATGGATACTAATAAGATAACCTTTTCAAGTTTTAATATAACCCTGTCCAAGTAATTATCTACTAATTCCATGTTGGACGGAACCACATCACTAAAACTTTCGAGAAATCGAAGTCACAAGAAGAGCTGGCATCGTTAAAAATCTGATTCGATAATTTCTTTTCTACTATACATATACCTATACAGGTTTAAAGTTATTATTTGTTTACACTGTATTTCAAAACGATGATTGGGTTTTACTATAATGACTGATTAAACAGGCAGCCCCAATCAAACCATAACGTAGCTTTAATAGTCAAAGAATAAATAAAATTGGTATCGAAATATTGGTTTCTAATAAAAACCGAAAAATATAATCAACATCAATCGATAGGCTATAAAATGTATAGGTTTAGTAACAAACATCATGAATTTCGTAAACATACGTGCTATAAAAAGGACAAACAAGCGGCTTATTCAAATCAGCCCGTAATGAGTGGCGGCATCATCCCTGTAAATAGGTTGAGTATACTTCTCTCATTTTCTGATACTTTGAGAGATCCACCAACGAATGTAATGTAAACAATCAGAATAGTTTCATGTGAAGGTAGGTATAGGTCAGTACAAACTACTCGGTCTTACTATAAAAACTTTAGATGAGGTTTTTTAACTGACACGGGTGTTAAACGTACCAGACCGCTAACGTCTGGTTAAACCAAGTCATATATTTTTTGGTAAATACCTAAACCACAATAATGTTTATTATCTTCATTCATTCATTCATTCATTTAATCTGAAGATGGTTTTAGTGTTTTAATGATCCCGTGGGAGCTAATTGATTTTCCGGGATAAAAGTAGTCTATATCCAATATCCATATATAAGATGCAAGGTATCTCTGTACCAAATTAATATGTAATGCCCAAGGCTGTCCACGTGGATTTATAGGTTTTTAAGAATACATGGGAACTCTCTGATTTTCCGGCACCAAAAGTAGCATAATAATTATGTTTTTACCCAATATGTAAGCTATCTCTGTACCGGATTTCATCAAAATCGGTTAAACGCCGTTAAAGCTATAGCAGACAGTCAGACATTATAGAAATAGTAAGAACTATAATTAATACGAAATATGTCTGTCTGTCTGTCCGTCTGCCTGTATGTCTATCTGTTAGTACGTACTTTGTCACAATAATGAATTTCGGTACAGAGTCTCATGGTTTCGTTACTCATGGTAACCATACGAGTAACTTATACACGTTATTTAGGTGCGCGACGGCAGCCGCAGGCGAGGACGCTAAATTAAAAACACGTCAAATGTTAAATTAGACCGAGACATCTATTAAGGCGAATAAGGATTGTGTCACAGTGTGCATTGTCGTTCACACAGAATCATTAGTTTTTTATTCAAAAAATAATAAGTGAAAATTTCAAATCGACACGTTTGGAATTAACTGCGGCTATTTTTGGCAAAAAGAAAATATTTTTTTTACACAAACTAAATACATTTGAAATGATTATGAAGTAAAGTGATATGAAGTAGAGAAATATGAAGTTTTTAATTTTCCAATTTTCTAGCTTCTTCTATAGTTTATTTACGCACGAAGTTGTCCCATTTGCCCTAAAGTAGAAATTTTCCAAGCGCCTTACAATTTTGAAATAAATACAATTTTACTACATTTATTTGTTTTAGGGCTTAGGGCATAGATGATGGAAATATAAATCGGTAAATAGCTTTGTTATAGATCTAAATTCTAAAACAACAAAATAAATGACTTTTTAAATTCAATTTTAACTTTGACTTTACGGAATAAAATTAATCAAAGCCCATTGACAATATTTTATGGTACGAACGATCTTCATTAAAGTTAAAATACGAGAGAAAAGAGAAGAAAGAAGGCAAAGCTCGGAAAGTATCCTTCAACCTTATTTGATCACTCGAGAGACCAGTATACCCACGGCCTAACCCCAACTAGGTATTAAGAAACAAGAGCTGGAAGGCTTTTACTTAATTCAGAAGCACAGCGGGAGTTCCCCAAAGCATCGGGCACCGTGAAATATGGTGCGGCGCGGTCCCCTCAGGCCTTGTCCTGCGTGGATGGAATTCCTCTTATACGAGGATGGGGCGAAATTAGTTCGAGAATTTTGAGACCTTATGCTTATTGCGTATCTTCTTTTTAACCCCCGACCCAAAAAGAGGGGTGTTATAAGTTTGACGTGTGTATCTGTGTATCCGTCTGTGGCATCGTAACTCCTAAACTAAGGATCCGATTTTAATTTAGTTTTTTTTGTTTGAAAGGTGGCTTGAGCGAGAGTGTTCTTAGCTATAATCCAAAAAAAATCGGTTCAGCCGTTTGGAAGTTATCAGCTCTTTTCTAGTTACTGTAACCTTCACTTGTCGGGGGGTGTTATAAATTTTTAATTTACACTAATTGCTACCCGACTACGGCCAAGTCAAAAGAAAGATTTTAGCAGTGTATGTATGTAGGTTTGTATTTATGTGTGTCCCACCGTAGCGCCTAAACTACTGAGCCTATTTTGATGAATGAGTTGTCAATTAATTCGTTTTTATGGTATGGGTGATATAGGCTACATTTTGTACTGAAAAAATCGGATCCAAAACAGTGGGGGTCTCACAGTACTACTTAGTTATCTTTTCACAGTTCAAACGCTGAAGCAATTTTGATATTATATAATTTGGCTTTCGAAAAATACTTTTGGAAAAATTTAAAAAAAAAACAAACTGTAAATTTTGACTGCAACTACATAATATGACTCAAATTCGGCATTTACGTTATCCAACACAATACTATTAGTCAAACAATAAATAGTTTACCGGTTAATTTTTCAGTGCCACGCTTACTAATCGACTAATTCCAAGCCATTCGCAAATCTTTGTCGGCGCTATGTCATCTCATTCCCTTCGCCAAAATTCACATTTATCATTCACAAAAGTGACGTTCAGAAGTATCCAAACAAATTGAGAGTCCTTCTTAGCCTCATTTAAAATTTATAACGCAACAGAAAAAAAGTTAATTAAGTTTTAATAGAATTTCGAAACAGGAGTGCGTTTGGTAGCCAAAAATAGGCGGGGTTGTTATAAAATTTAATTATTTTTTCCTTGTTAATGATTCGATTTTTTGTAATGTGCTTCCGTGAGCAAACAATTGTTAAGAATTTTAAATGAATATATTTTGTGTTGTGTTTGGAAGGTTTGAATTCTGTTTGTTTTAAATTTTCTGCTGATCATGTACATTGTACATTGATAAAGTAGAACTATATGGTACTACTAGTATTGCTGAGAAAAGGTCCTTTGAGACATAATATTAGAGATAAAAAATATTTTTTTAAAACATGAAACAAAAAAATCTATCAAATGCATGAATCTATATACATATAATAAAATTGTAGAAAAGTGGTGTCTGTACAATAGAAATATATAAAAAAAAGTAGCAGGGGTTGTTATTATATCGATGCCGAACCCGAAATTGTAATTAATTTTTTTTTTGTCTGTTTGTCTGTTTGTCTGTGTGTTTGTGCACGCTAATATCAGAAATGGCTTATTCGATTTAGATACGGTTTTCACTAATATATTGTAGTAAGCTTCACTTAGCATTTAGTGTTTATTTCATGTCAATCGGTTCATAAATAAAAAAGTTATGTCAATTTAAAGAATCACGGCGCCTCCCGCCTGAGCGTCCGTGGCTATATAAAGCGCGAAAAGTCACTATTCCACGCGAACGAAGTCGCGGGCACAGCTAGTATTGAATACTCAATAGATAGCCTGAGACCTAAATTTAAATTAACTATCCTTTTTTTTTTCATTTCAACAAGTGACTGCTTGCTCTGACGTGATGTTCTTGGAGACGTTTTTAAAAATTTAGTTTTATCAATTATAGGTACTAAAGTGATAGTGTGGTTTTTAGTAATTCCCTGCAGAAATGATCAACGTGATTTTTACATCTACATAATATTATGTGTTAAAGTTTAAAGCCAATTGTGATACTTTACTAACAAATATAATTCACAATTAAATACTGTATAAAATATTGTTTAAATCAAACTTTAAATACCTAAATACATTAAAATACTTGAGTCAGGCACTCTACGAATAGGCCGAAAACTCTTTAGGCAAACACTTAGTTTGGCTTTCTCGACATTTTTCAGGATTTCCTAGGGCCGAGACCACAAGAGGCAAGACCCACCGCCGTCGGATCGGATGCACCGTCGATTTGACTTGGATATGTTACCGTCAATCTGTATAGTCTGGTATTGGTATTACCTAAAACATTCAGAAAATGTATAAAATATCTTTTATTTAATTCATTTTTTCAATTTCTGATTTTCTTTAGGTATTTTTAATTTATTTACTCATTCTCGGTATAATGTTACACTTCATACATTTCCTAGGAGCATTTACGAATAGTATGGAATACCTAGAAATTCTATACAATGCCTAGGAAATATATGAAATAGTAAACGATAGATTATATGTAATATGTATATTTTATAATTTGCCAAAACAAACCCGGTATTTCATAGAATGACTAGGTATCATATAGAATGACTGAATTACACACACTGCCGGTAACAGATAAATGGATATACAATATAGTTAGTGTCGTCGGAATGATAAAATAAGAAGTGAAATGTTTGAGTCATTACGAGGATTATGATAGAGTCAGCTGGAGACTGATATAGAAAAATTTTTAGGCAGTATCAAAAACGGTTTTTTGATTTCAAAAATTATAGGGTCATTAGAGAAGTTTTTCCATTAAAATTTACTTTTGGCACCTTTGTACAAAAAAGGAATGTATGTAAACAGAGAAAATATCACATCGCAAGCTTATTACGGTGAATCTTTTTATTTTATTACTAGCTGATGCCCGCAGCTTCGCCCGCGTGGATTGGTCAGATCTCCTGCAGCATCAGGATTGAGGAGTTGGAATCCAAATTTTTTAGGAAACAATGTCGCAAAGTTCCTCTATCGATTAAAAAAGAAATGACGCAAATCGGTTCAGAAATCTCGGAGATTTCGGTGTACATAGGTAGAAAAACACAACTCCCTTTTTGAAAGTCGGTTAAAAAAGTAGCCTATGTTACTCCCTGGTCAATTCTCTACTTGTCTCTGAAAATCCCGTCAAAATCGGTTCAGCCGTTCCCAAGATTAGCCTTTTCAAACAGACAGACAGACAGACAGACAGACAAAAATTTTAAAAACGTGTGATTCAGTTATAGTATCGTTCAAATAACCATATGACCTTAATATGCGGTAGTTATTTCGAAATTACAGACAGACACTCCAATTTTATTTATTAGTATAGATTTTGTGCGCTTATGGCTAGATGCATAAGTATCTACTTACTACAAGTCACACATCCTGTCCTAAAGTCCGAAAGTTAAAAGCATTTGTTTACACAGAAGTAAAGAAGAAACCAATATGACAATACTTCGTAAATCGTCGCCAGCGCTTGACGGACTATTGACTAGGGTTATCAACCAACAGTAATTAATAATAATTTATCACAAAAAAGCATAGCAACAAACCTACAAAATAAAACTGTGTAACCAATTAAGTGGAATAAAAAAAAAATTAAATGTTATACATATTGACCTATGTAAGTATTTATACTTATTCATGTAAAGTTTCAATGCAAAAAAATATCTACGTATGTCTCGGTAGTTTTATTAATTCAAAAAATATGCTAAACACTGATTTTTCAAATGGGCACTGTAGGGTCAACATCTCTAGAAGATGATCTGATGTATAAGTGAAACGTGCGTACTTTTGACGGAATTACATATTATGGCAATGCATGGTGGTGGTACGTATTGCTTATTTGCTTTTTCTGGTGCATGATGCATGCTATACATTATATGAGTACCTACTTATTAATTAAGTAGATTATGTCAAAATAATTTACTCCTTTTTCATCATGAACTGCAAAGCAAAGCCTGTTCCTATCCAATGTTTATTTGACTTTAGATTGTCTTAATATTTTCAGTGGTTTTTTTCACTAAGTGACAACCCTAAATAAGATCTGAGTATGTTTATGACTCCATTCATACCCGACAAAACGTTTTCACTAAACATATTATAGCCCTTAACACTTAGCGAGGGCGAATACCTCAAAACCGATGATTTAGTGGACACACCATCGTAATTCTAACGTATGACCGTTCGAACAAAATTGTCAAAAATACTTTACGATGGCCGACGCGATGCGAGGCGAATCGATTTTATTCTCATTTCGCATTTTAAATTGGTTCATTATAAGCTTTATAATAATTTGCTGTGTAAGTTAGTTATGAGCAAATAAATTGTGCAGTTTAACTTATATCGGCACTGCGAACTAAGTATATTTTGTTTTTATTTTTGACAGGATTGCTCAAACAATCTGAAACAGCTGTCGTCCTACCGCTGATGAGGAAGCGGCTAGTTATCAACAATCGACGATGTATGATGATCAATAAAAGATAAAAAATTAAATTTTTGATCACTGGCTGTGCATACTGCTGGCCGGCGAGAACTTTCTCTCTACTAGATTGTCGCAGCGAGAAGAGCTACCAAGGAAAAAATCGTTCAGCGACGCTTTCGTGGTGATCAAAGCAGTTGCACAGTTTTTCGCAGGGATTAATAATGTATGACGGACGATATGCTACTCGCCCGTCGTACTTGCATACCTAGTCACTCATAAGTCATAACCCAGCGACAAAACCATCCCGACTACACACTCGCTTCTCGTTGTTCGCAAACTCGTTACTAGTTTTAGTTGTGTTTAATCATCACTGCTTCAGCGTCGAAAGCAAGGATGTAGGATTACTGAATAGCACTGTTAGTAAGTCACCTTGTCATCAATAAAAAACCGCGTAATTTTATCGTTGAACGCTCACGAGTAACTCTAAATAGCGCTTTTAATTGTTCGATATAAATCATTATTCCTTGTTACGACTGGTTTGATTTACTTACTGTCTTGACGCATATTAGGGCCAAGGCATACAAGGGATGCTTTAATGCCCATTTGATCGCTTATTGTAGCTGGAAGGTGCGATTGAACTTTTAACTCCATAATCATAAATCAGTTTTTGCCAGAAAACATGCATCTGTAACAAAGGTTGTTAACCATCTTACAGGTAGGTATCAGTGTATTCGACAACGTCTGGAATGTACCTGAGTATGAAACTTAAAATTGCAGGGGAAAATTGCAACAAGGCAATTGCCTTGTGATTAGACCGCGTATCACAGTGATTTAGTGTGGCTTTAGCATATGATATTCAAAGGCAGAAAGTCGCAAAAATGTCTTTCAGTTTTGAAGCAATCGCTAAAACGCGCGCTTTCGACGCCGCGTACGATCGCGTTTAGTCGCCAAAACGCGATGCATCGTCAATGCAGATCAAACCGCTGGTCGCCGATGCTAAAACTATGTACCTAAGCAGGTATCGTGTGTGTTTTGGGCCTTATTGCATAATATAATTTAAATTACTAACTCTTCGCGTTAAGATTCCCTTTGTCATTCCATGGAAGTTTATGCGACTTTTAATGAGTTCTTATTCATGATCCAAAAATATGATTTTATCTTGTTTCATGGAGAACGTTAAACTGGTTAAATTTCACAATTATACCTCTATACTTAGAGCTATTTAAATATAACAACAATTTATAAAAAGTTAAATGATAAAACCTAAAATTAATAAACTTAAGGTTAATTAAATTTGGAAATAAAATATGACATATTTAAAAAGGGAAATAAAGGAAATAAGAACAAAATGGCAAACGATTTATTTTTGTGGCAGGGTGTTATTTTTTTTTTCGGAAAATTGCCAGTAAAAGTAGATACTTATACAAAAATTTATAGAAGTATATAAAAGTTCACAACACCAGTTCACGCCAAGAAGGTATTATGTGCTATCTATTACAACGGCGGAAGAAAAGCGGACCCCACCTAGGTGGGAAAACGCTAAGTCGAAGGAGAAGTGACAAACTTAAATGGCAAAGAAGCCAAATAACTACTTTTCTGGGCTCGTAGCACGCTTGACAAACATAATTGTCATATCTTCGTCATGTCATTACCACAAAATTTATTGCACCTCTCGTAAATGGGACAAATTATGTCATTGCTTTCCGTAAATCATTTCCCACGCGTTAGCGAGCTGTTTGTCTTTTGCCTCGCTCACTGACTGATGGTTAGTGTCAGGTAATTAAAGCAAACATGATTTGTGTGAATACAGAAGATTTATAAGAATATGTTTGTACGTAAGATTATTACCTACAATACCTACATGTATTTTCTATCAGTAGTCCGAGCAGAATAAGTGCGACACATATTATCTCTATTCATCATCATCATCATCATGATCAACCCATTTTCAGAATGAGAAGGGTTCAAGCCATAGTCTGCCACGCTGGCCCAATGCGGATTGGCAGACTTCACACGCCTTTGAGAACATGGAGAACTCTCAGGTACATGCAGGTTTCCTCACGATGTTTTCCTTCACCGTTAACAGGGCTCTCTCCGTCACTCGTTTCATACAATCGTAGTTCCAATTTCATTTGAATATTAAGCAACCAAAGTCCATGAAATTTTGCAGACATATTCTAGAAACTAATATCTGTGTCTGTGGGGTTTTAGATTTTTCTAAAAATATGTAGTTTTAAAATTACAGGGGCTCAAAGATTTGTATGAAAATTTTTAAGAATTTTTTTTTTTTTGTATGAGAATTTTTTTTAACTTTGAAACCGAATATTTTAACAGAAATCTGGAAAACCACGGACATAGATATTAGTTACTAGAATATGTCTGCAAAATTTCATGGACTTTGGTTGCTTAATATTCAAATGAAATTGGAACTACGATTGTATGAAATGAGTGACGGAGAGAGCCCTCTTAAAGCAAGTAATATTTAATTACTAAAAACCCACATAACTGAAAAGTTAGTGGTGCGTGCCCGGGATCGAACGCCCGACCTCCGATTAGGAGGTGGACGTTCTAACCACTAGGCTATCACAGCTTAAGTATATTATGTCTATTGCAGCTTCATAATCATCATCATCCATCATCCACCAATCGCTGGCTAACTATTTGAGCGCGAGTCTCATCCCATGAGACGAATGAGAAAGGTTTGACAACGGCCACATTCTACCAAGCTGGCCGAGTGCGGATTGGTAGACTTCACACCTTTGATAACATTGTCAAAAACTCTCATGCAGGTTTCCTTACGATGTTTTCCTTCACCATTAAAAAAATTGATATTAAATTTCTTAAAAACACATATTAACTCCGCCTCCGCCTACATCTTACTGTAAATTAAATAATCACACTAATATTATAAAAGCGAAAGTTTGCGCGTGTGTGTGTGTACCTACTACTATTTGTTACTTTTTCACGCAAAAATTACAAGACGAATTTTGCTGATATACTTTGAATTAACACGTAGGCTATTTTTCAGGAAAATCGAAGTTCCTACAGGATCTTGAAAAAATGAGATCCACGTAGACGAAGTCGCGGACATCAGCTAGTATTCCATAGATATCAGTATTGAAAAGTTTAATATTATGTGGAAAGTCACGACACAAAATAATAGGTACAATGGGATGAATATACGCAATGAAGAGCAATCACAGAAGTCATGAAAAGAGACGAATATCGCCTAGAGCTAGGTTTGATGGATACAATGCATTGTCTTCACCTTTGTCACAGAGTGATAAACACGTAGAGCCTAACTCGTAATGACATAGATATTTCCAGGAAAAAACATCCTATGACATAGAAAAGGTATCTACACTAGTAAAATCAGCATACCTAATTTGAAATAATATATTTCAGTTACCAGTTAGGTACTGATGTGAAAAGGAAATTAAAGCATTGAGAACTTTAGAACAATCATTTATCAGAGATATAAAATATCTTCAAGCTCAGAAGAGTTAGATACCTTTAAATTCAGCTACTACTTTACACTACATAATATTAAAATTTAGGACAATTTTTTTCCAGAAAGTTACTCCTTTAAAGATTTGAGAGTTCTAAACAATCAGTGATCAAAAGAAACGCAAGCAGAATCAAAAATTGATTTAGGTACTTACTTAAAAAAAGCGTTTTATGTAAAAGCATTTACTGAAAAATAACAATTTTACTTTTCAATCGCTTTATGCTATTTCATCATTATGATCAAGCCATCGCACGGTGCAAAGCTCTCCTCTCAGAGTGAGAAGGGTTTCAGCCATAGTCTACCACGCTGGCCAAAATAAATGCGGATTGACAGACATGCTATTTACAATGTCTATATTATGTTAATTATTATGTACTAAATAGTTCAAGAAGTCTCTGTGCTTTAACTAGACTATGGAAAGCCTATTCATTAGCCAGTATCATTAGTTACCTCAATTAATTCTTTGTTTCAATGTGTCAGCGTTAAATTGAGAAGCAAACAGAGGTTATTGCGAGACAAACAAGGCATGAGAAACGAGCTGACCTAACATGTGCTTAATGAACCCTCAAAATATGATGTACTTGGAACTAATAAGTAACATGGTAAGGTCGATTTAAATAAACATGTGCTAGGCTTATTTATTTAAATACAGTTTAATTTATTTAAGTACTAGGCAAGGGCTTACCTAATGGAATACAAGTGTAAATTAAAAATTTATAACACCCCCGACAAGTGAAGGTTACAGTAACTAGAAAAGAGCTACTTTTCTAGTTACTGAACTAACTAACTAACTTGTAAGCTAGAACTTTCAAACGGCTGAACCGATTTTCTTGGATTATAGCTAAGAATACTCTCGATCAAACCACCTTTCAAACAAAAAAAACTAAATTAAAATCGGTTCATTAGTTAGTTAGCCGGTTCGGCCTTAAGTAGAACCTATTGACATATGAAATTATAACAATTATGCGAATAGGTAATAAGTTAAGATATTTTTAAGACTATTGTAATTGATAATACTTAATAATTTGTAACTAGGAAATAAGATATTGAATAAATAGCTATTTCATTTTTTTGTTTTATTCTATTTATGTCTACCTATCAATGCCCACAGACGGTGCTCTGGTCTTACACAATCGTATAATAACGAGACGTGACGTTATAACTAAGTTTCTTTTAAAGAATAAATTCTTAAGAAGGGTCTCTCCGTCACTCACTTCATACAAACGTAGTTCCAATTTCATTTGAATATTAAGCAACCAAAGTCCATGATTTTGAAGTCTGTGGTTTTCCAGATTTCTTTTAAAATATTCGGTTTCAAAGTTACGCGGTCTTAAAAATTTACATACAAATGTTTGAGCCCCTGTAATTTTAAAACTACATATTTTTAGAAAAATCTAAAACACTACAGACACAGATATTAGTTTCTAGAATATGTCTGTAAAATTTCATGGACTTTGGTTGCTTAATATTCAAATGAAATTGGAACTACGATTGTATGAAGCGAGTGGCGGAGAGAGCCCTGTTAAGGGTAAAGAATGTGAAATACCTACCTAAGTGTAAAATAACGTGACAAGTATAAAATTACAAACACTTGGTTCTTATAGAGTTACACTACTTGTAACAAATGTCGGACATATATTTTCTTACTTCACACTGTTTTTAATAAATATCAAGTAGTTTAAAAAGAAAAGATGTGGATTTAGCTTCAACACGGCATCGTGTGGGTATCGCTAGGCACTTGGTAGTGTGGTTTTACTATCTATAGGTACTCTGTTAAAACTTTAAGTTCAACAAGTGTAAATTAAAAATTTATAACACCCCCAACAAGTGAAAGTTACAGTAACTAGAAAACAGCTGATAACTCTCAAACGGCTGAACCGATTTTCTTGGATTACAGCTAAGAACACTCTCGATCAAGCCGCCTTTCAAACCAAAAAACTAAATTAAAATCAGTTCATTAGTTCAGGCGTTACAGTGCCACTGATAGATACACAGATACACACGTCAATCTTATAACACCCCTCTTTTTGGGTCAGGGGTTAAAAACAAAAATTTGGATTTTTTTTCGTTTTGGGAGGAAAGAAAAGGAAGAAAGGAAATTCGTACTTAGAGAGCGTAGACTACGGTCAACCCCTTCTCATTCTAAGAGGAGCCCTGTGCTCAGTTTTGTGCAGGTAACGGGTTAATGATGATGATGATGATGATGACAACTTTGGTAAGTAGCTAAATCAATGAATGACATATAATCCTGGTAGAGATTGCTCCAAGCAATAAGGTCGCCTTTGCACACAATTGTTTTTTCTGTTTTCTTCTTTCTGTGTTGTGTTCCTTTACATGTGTTTTTGTGTGCAAAAGTGTTCTATCTATCTATCTATATAATGCTTTCAGTTGTATTTCAGGTGGTTGTGTTGAAAGATAGCGCCTAGTAGAGACATCTAGCGGCAAAAGACTTACCATAAAACATTCCTAACCGAAACACGACGACATAACAAAGCGGCCGATTTATTCCACGAGCTTCGTATAATTTTTCAATGTCAACACCGCGTAGGTAGTCAAAACTATGAAATAGTGCAGAATGACTTGGGGGCATTTGTCTAATAGTTTCCTAACCTGCCCCCTTTTCTGCTGGGGCTTTGCGCCCTATGACAAGAGCCATAAGGGTCATATCTTAATGAGGTGTAAAGTGAAACAGGTCAAGTCGTGCCACAGCTATTTAGTCCTCCAGTAGAGAACAGCGGGGAGTACCTCCTTAATTGGAAGGGCAATATGTTACATCTTCGGCAGTGGTGTACCGGAGTTGGGCTTAATTGGTCCGGTGTGCGGTGAATTTTAATCTCTGTAGGGTTCCGTACCCGAAAGGTATTGCGAACGGGACCCTAGTCCTAAGTCTCCGCTATCCGTCTGTCCGTCCGTCCGTCTGTCTGATACGGTGTGCTGACAGGGACGCAAATCTTATTATCTAATACGTAGGGAGTCCTATATGCATGTGTAATTAACCGTAAATGTAAATTTAAAAATATTTAAAGTGTGAATAAACAAGAAAATAATTGGTAGAGTTGCCCTTTGGCAATATGTTGTATCTCTATTGCCACTATGACAACAAATATTAAAAAATCATAATGGCAGCCAGGATAATTAAAAAAAAAAAAAGTAATTTCTTGTAAGATGGTACGGAACCCTTCGTGTGCGAGTCTGACTCACACTTGACTGATTTTTTATGGAATTTTATGAATGTTTTCAATAATTAGGTGTGCGCAAGTGTATAAAGTTCGCATTTTGGTGGCTATTTTTGCCAAAGTCCAATTTATGACAAATTGTTTTATATAATTAAGCTGGTCATCTCGTGAGATCAAGGTGTTGATGGCTTTGGACTAATAATAATTATCTACTATCACCGTATCATCATAATATTACAAGTTAGAGGCTAGAGCCTACCAATAAGCCAAGTGATTGACTATTTCCGTACTAGTTCCTTTCAGAAAAATATCATCCTTAAAAATATTTTTCATGTGTATATTTTTTAAAGTGTGTATTTATCTACGATTCTTAAGAAAATCTATCTGTGCAAATTTTTAAACCCACCCAGTATGTGCTGTATCTGGTCGTACTTTGATAACATCAGTCAGCGTTTTTTTTTTGTATGCTTTTATCCAAAGATTAGCTAACTCTTTCTCGGGTCTAGAATCCAATCTAGAATAACTGATAACCTTTATCTCTATATTGAAAGCTCTAATGCAGATTGTTGTGTTTTTAACCCCCGACCCAAAAAGAGGGGTGTTATAAGTTTGACGTGTGTATCTGTGTATCTGTCTGTGGCATCGTAACTCCTAAACTAAGGATCCGATTTTAATTTAATTTTTTTGTTTGAAAGGTGGCTTGATCAAGAGTGTTCTTAGCTATAATCCAAAAAAATCGGTTCAGCCGTTTGAAAGTTATCAGCACTTTTCTAGTAACTATAACATTCACTTGTCGGGGGTGTTATAAATTTTTAATTTACACTTGTACCTACCCGATGGTCATAGTTTTTGGCGCTGCCATAAGCTACAAAGCAAAGCGTCGCACCTCACCAAAGTCATGGCCCCGAGGTTAGGGTTATTGTTGTCTAATCAAAAATTATAGCCCAAACATTATGTACGGTGCACACCCACATCTGTCGACAGCGGTCATAGGTCACATCTGCCTGAATACACCACGACGCTAATATTATGTATCTCTATTCAATCACACTCGGCCGGCATGTTCAAATCAATCATCAATTTGAATACATTGATAACGTATCGGTGTGGAACTGGCTTAATAATAAAAAAAACATAGATGTTACACGTGGCATAAGTGTAATGGGTTATTTTTTACTTATAATTTATTTAATCGTGTCTAAAATCTACAACTAATATTATTTTACAAGAGCTTGAAGTCCAAATTCATTTTCTTGTGTACGAAGACGAGAAAAGATATGGCAGTTTCATTGCACCCATAAGTAGGTACCCCTAGTGGATTTATTTTCTACGCGATATCGTACCAGAACGCTTTTCCAGTAGGGTTAATTATTATAAATGCCGGGAAATAATAATTGTATACAGCAAACAATGAGACAACCGGCATTGTAGGTATAGGTACCGTAAATTGACGTGTTCTTTACCATGCTATAGAAAATATAGTACTTATAAGATATATTCAGAATGTCTAGTGTCTACCTAAGTACTCTGTTATAGATACCTGACAAACTTTCAGTGTTAAATAACAACGTAACATTGACGCTTAGGTAAATAATAATTAAAAACTTGACAAAAGTTAAAAAGCAATGTAAACTGTTTCTCATCTATTAATATTTGTTACTATAAAGTATTTCCATCCTATGAAGGGCCCACTATAATACAACATTTAACTTTATTTATGTACAGGCCTCCTGTTTGAAAAGATCTCATAACGCTCACATTTTTCCACATTTTTTGTCGTTATCACAAAGCTATCGCCGCCAAAAGGTGGTAATTAGTGACAGGTGCTCGGATTTTATATAAATCCTACATTTTATTTTAATTTTTTCGCTCCCACTTCAGAAGCAAAAAAAAGGCTTTTATCCGTGCGGAGTTTATAGTAACACCCTTTGTCAATGTCGAATTCGCTACCATTTTGTGAGTCAAACACAATACATGGTGACACGCGAAAAAACGTAGAGTCATGATGACCTTAACGAATTTTTGGGATAGGTTTTTCGAAAATAGATTTTGTTTCTGCTTTAACTATAGTTAAACCTTTTTTTGTGCGGAAGGTTCTATATCTGGCGACTTTTCGTCTGCGATATCTCACGGAGTTTTTTATTCTAAAACCATTTTTTTTTTCTTTAAATTATATATGGAGTATATAATTGAATTTGTGCATGGATGATTTGATATTCTCCGTATGTTATTAATACACTCGTAGGTTTCAAATAAAAGCTTTCACATAAGTCCAACTATTATTAAGTAAATATTTTCCGATAAAAACAAGTCAGACTAATAGAAAAACTATAGAGTAGAATCAATAGACCTTAACGAAATAACCCAAAGGAAAAATCCTATACTTATCAAATTATTATTCTCGTCAATATTCTGTGGTAGAGTACAAAACTAATTACACAATAAAACAGAGTATTAATAATTTCACTCTTTCTGTGAAAAAGTTCTCCCTATCTCTATCTATCTGTATGATAGATAGAAATAGGGAGAAATCTTTCCGAAATCTACTTAGAAAAGATTTCAACGCGGATAAAGTCGCCTACAGAGGCCAATGTTATTATAATAAATGTATTAAAAAAAAAAGAAACATGTAATAGATTTCTTTCAATAACGTTTGAGATAAGAAAGCTCACGTAGGCGATTATAATAAGCGTGTTTTGATATCATAATAGACCCATAACAATATTTTATTTCGATCAGTTTCAACCCACGTAAGTGCCTCCTTATCTAACAATTGTATTAAATAGGTACCTACTAAGTACCACTGACTTGGACTGAATATACGTTAATTAAACCAAACAGGATAGAACCTGGATTGAACTTGCTCGGATTTTTTCGAGGGATAATATGATAAAGTTTTGAAAGAGGTAATTTGCCAAATAACTCAAATGAACGAATGCTCTCCCGGCTATCAGGCTGAAGTTGCAGTGGCCTGATCACGCATGTACTATGACACCGATGGACATTGGAGTTGAAAGGTCTACGAGTGGACCACCAGATCGTGAGACAGGCTCTCCCGGCTAGGTGGAACAACAACATAGACAAATGGCGGGTATCAAAAATGGATGCAAAAGGTCGAAAATAAGGAAATGTTGGCGATATCTTACAGAGGCTTGTCGGCAAGTGGTGATGATAATGACTTATGTATGATTAATAAAATTTGTTTATAAAATGCCCGTGGGCCCGTGGTGAAATCTGGAAAACCATAGACGCAGATATTTGTTTTTAGAAAAACATTTCATTGAATTTGATTATTATTTACCTATTTATGTTGATCGGTAAGCACTATTCAAATGAGGACCAAACAACGTTTATATGGAAAATGCTGGAGAGCACGCTAGAGTTACCTACTTCTCTTACAAAACTAAAATTAAGACTATAAGACTAGACTTCGCATTTAGATCAATTTGGGTTATGTAGACCTTATGAAAAAAATGAAAATCCAATTTAACAGCCATTCGACGTATGATTGTAAAAAAAACTTCTGTATTGGATATAAACTACGAAATATTATTACTATCGTCGTATTTTTATTAGGTCCGAGGAATGAATAGGTTACCTACCTAAACTAATTTATCTGGTGAAAATACATTCAAAATGATAAATGTTCATCCTTATAACAATTTACACAAGCACACATTTGATATTTTTTCAATCTTAGCCCCATTAAATCATTTTAATTTGCATATTTAAAATAACATAAGATTTTATCAAAAGATTGAAAAAAAAAAGCCTTGGTCACACTATTCAGTAATTTCCAATAAAAATGCCGTAAGGATTTGGGTCATGACGCTTTGTATGGTCCATGTTAATGTTCTCAGTCTTGTTTTGTTGATTTCTATAAAATATTATAAATGAGACGGCTACCACTAAGAGAATGACCAAATATTATGTTTACTTTGGAGAAACAAGAAAGTTTTACTCTGATATTAACTGCATATTTTTATGTCAATTTTCAGTGATTTTATTCTTTGAAAAAAATAATGTTCTGCAAAATAGGTAAGTTATTATAAAAAGTGTTTCGAATTTAGGGACCTTGTATAAAAATGCCCCCATCAAAATTCTGTCGCCACCACCACCCATCAAAAGATGTAAGCAATACGTGTAATGACTAATGAGCTTCAAAAAGTTTCAAACCAAGTATTTATCTGTTTTATTTTACAAAAATTCAACTCAACTGGGTCAAGTTCGGTGGGTATAATTTGTTTTTATGTAGTTAATTGACGCTGTTACCAATTTTTTTTTATCTAAAATTATCTTATATGATTATATGATTATCGCGCCCCAGTACATAATAGTTTACAAGTACGCAAAAAGTTAGTAAGTACACTCTTTCATAGCATTTATCTTCATCTATACCTACCTATCTTTTATCTACTAGCAATTTAAACATAATAAGGTGACTTCGAAGAAGCTGGTGGGTGTTTCAACGTCTTCCGTATTTCCTGCCAAGTATAACTTGAATATCTTCAAGGGAAGAGTGAATATGCTTCTAGGCAAGTGCGCCTAACTTAGAGCTAGAGAATCATTGCTCTGTTTCTAAGCAATGATTTATTTAAAAAAAAAAAACATTTCCACAAAAGGAATATGAAAATCGTCTGAAAATAAATAATTTTCTTTTGGCTCTGTTTCATCTTTTGATTTTGCTTTGACTCAATCCACGAGGGCTCAAAACTTTCTGGGTCGCCCGTCACGTTACGCAATATGAAATCCAGAAAAATGGAATATTCTTTATAGTTTATTCACGGCTGGGGCTCAACAGGTAAGCATGAATAAATTCTGTGTCCGATGACAAAGCGGCGCGCAGTCGGAGTGCGTTTTTCATAAAGTGTCGGCCCTGTTAAACATTTTTTATTTGACCATTTGCTACCAACTGCGTTATATGAAAAATGGATCGTAACATCGTACCCTTTTCTCGTGTGTGTGTATATTTTTTTAGAAGTCCGTAGTAGAAAGTAAAAAACGGAAAACTTATGAAACTGTCGTGGATCCATTCGGTAATAGAAGTTCCGAACCCATTATTACCTGTGAAGCTTTGCACACTTACAGTATTGCACCGCCACTTATACGTGTATCTACTCAAATGCAAAAAAAAACTCAAAGTGAACTGAACAAAAATCAAGAAAAGAAAAAGTAGCATTTATGGAATAATCAGCGCTACAATCTGTGTTTAACATAACTACTGACCCATACAAACTTAGAAATAGCTTTATTAAAACGTATGCGGTGCGGTTAGTACGCGAAATTATTGCGATTATCGAAAGTGTACTAATTCATAAGCTGTAATTGACTGAGATAATTCGTAGTTTACTTGGTACAAACACTATTAAGTCACCCGTAAAAATGACTTTGCTTTCACTAATTTTAGATTTTGATCCACTACAATTTAACAAGTGTAAATTAAAAATTTATATCACCCCCTACAAGTGAAGGTTACAGTAACTAGAAAAGAGCTGATACTATAACTACATATAACTTTTAAACGGCTGAACCGATTTTCTTGGATTATAGCTAAGAATACTCTCGATCAAGCCACCTTTCAAACAAAAAAAAACTAAATTAAAATCGCTTCATTAGTTAAGGAGCTACGATGCCACAGACAGATACACAGATACACACGTCAAACTTATAACACCCCTCTTTTGGGTCAGGGGTTAAAAATGATTTTATTTTCACCAATTTTAGATTTTGATTCACTAAAATGATATTAAAAATTACGGAACACTGGCTGTTGAAGAACAACTTGCATTTGTCCGGTTTTTTCTTCTCAAAATAAATCATGTCATTAAATTTTAATAGTCACTGTATGGCATGGGTTAGTTAGGTCCTTTGTTGGGTTGGATTTCGACCATCTTTTGAGTTGATTGTTACTATTTAAACCCATTGTGATCTTTGATGCTTACCCGAGTAAATGCCGACTTAATTTCATTAATCGACTTCTTTGTACGAATTAAGATTTAATTGAGTCAAGCTGGCTTTTTAGGTATTGTTGTTCAAATGCCTTTCAGATAATAATGCATGGAATTCGAATTATTCACAAAGGTGTCTTAATGATGAACACATGTTTTTTGATCGCGTGCTTCATGTCTTACCTTTTTATTGTTTTTTTTATTTTTTTATTTGTACGAATGGAATATTTCAAAGTCATGATTGCGGTACTGTAATTTTATTACCATGTGATATCCACACTGTGATGTCGTAAGGTCGAAAGTTCAAATATGTGTGTGTATAGTATGAACACAAGAGCTTTTATTTTCAAGTAGGTAGGTATATTATTATGTCTGCAAGAAAATAATGAAACTGGTATCGTCGCATCTTATCACATTCTATAATATATGTGCTTAGATGACTCTAGTCACTAGTGATGATTTTTATCAAATAAAAGTTTATTAATTTATTGTTTATTTATGATTTACAATAGAATTAGAGCTTTGATAGTTTTAGAAATATTGAACGTATGTACCCACATTGATTAGTTATAGGGACTATGAGGTGCAAACTAACATTCATAGAAAGTTTCTATGAATGTTAGTTAATTATTATTTACTAATAAATAATTGGAATTAATCATTTATTCGTTCACCATAACCACTACCTTCCTACTTTGTGGTATAAACACAAGTAAAAAATTTATTTTCAAAAATATTTGACCATGCAGTGTTGCTCAGAGAATGGATAAATAATCATCTCTATTTGTGATGTAATCTTCATTACTGAAAGTCGGAAACCCTACCATTAATGGTATGGTGTGGGATAATAATACGATGGGTGCCTAGATCCCTCTACAAACGATTCGATTGAGGGTCAAAAATAGAAGCCAAACCTACACAGATACCTCCTTGACTTTTTCTAAACAGATCCATCTGACCTTAAATTTTATGACCCCATAGCCTCTATAACACATTCCTGATAATATGCTGACCTGGAATATGAACTACATCATCGATCAAACTCTATGACAATCTGTCAAGTTTATTTGACGTGAAACTGCTGACTAAAAAAAGAATAATAGACTAGTTTTTTCCAACGGCTTTGTACACGTTTGGGTCAGAGTATCTCGAGCTCAGTAGACTGAAGCAAAGTGCAAATTCACATCACTAATCCGTATAAAAGGCGTATTCGATCAGTGAATGTGGTCGATTTCGGTCCGGTATCGATTTTTTCGTTAAACCAAAAAGGCATTGGGCGGAGACGCCTCAAGCGAGGCATGTGTGGATGCGCGGGCGAAGGGCAGAGGTCACGCGAACCATAGTGATGTATGGAACTATTTATAGATATGGGTTATCGATGAAAGATTTATTTGGGACTTAGGTGGTCATTTCTTTGTTGACTATCTTAATGCGTTAAAAACTATATCAACAGTAATAGCACCTACGGCGTGTGTAAAATATTATTTGACGATTTATCAAATTAAAACCACAGAAAGAAATAATGGACACTGTATATTTTATCAAATTAAGTTTTCGGAAAGAAGTAAACATTTTTGGATTATCTTTTTTTAAACTGTAATTCTCTAAAACTACTTTGTACTATAATATTATAACATTATGTTTAGACCACTTTCGGGTGAAATATAATTTCGTGATCCTTTCTAAGTAGGTATTATTAATTTTTTAGTTCACTTAATTCTTTTGCTTTTTTTAAAGTAATCCTTATTTTCTAACATTCGTTATGGCCTGGTTAGACGAGATAAATCATAGTTACTAATAAGCTGACCATAAAGATTACCACCAGATGAAAATAATTAAAGGCCACATCATACGGAAAACCTGAAAAATCTGCACTAATCTAATAATTATATTAATTGGTATATCATTCATGATACCAATTTATATTTGATTAATAAATAATAAGATATTTATGACGTCAATGGCTTGAGTTATCGATAGAAATATCCACAGCACTATAGACCACACCTTGCATCGGCTATCACGTCATGGCGAAAATGTAATTTAAATCTACTAGTCATCTACTTCCATACCTAGGTATGTGTATATAATATGAAATAGTAGAGTCATTAACAATTAATTTGCTATCGATTTTATTATTAATTTACAGACGGTGCTTATTTAATTATGGTTATTATTATGTGGTGGTATATGGTTTGTGGTTATAGTGATACCTTGTAGTCAATTATTAGGTACTGTGGTCAAGACTTCAGTCTACTAAGTATACAGCGGGGTTAAAGGTTCGTTCCCGGGCATTTAAGTTAAACTTTTCAGAGCTATGTGCATTTTAAGCAATTCCTTAAATATGGTTTATAAGAATAATATTGTGAGCAAACTGCAAGTCTGAGAGTTCTCCATAATATTCTCAAAGGGGTGTGTGCATCGTTTGATAGTTTATTTCTTAATTTTTTAACCCCCGACCCAAAAAGAGGGGTGTTATAAGTTTGACGTGTGTATCTGTGTATCTGTCTGTGGCATCGTAGCTCCTAAACTAATGAACCGATTTTAATTTAGTTCTTTTTTTGTTTGAAAGGTGGCTTGATCGAGAGTGTTCTTAGCTATAGCACAGGCTATAGTCCAAGAAAATCAGTTCAGCCGTTTGAAAGTTATCAGCTCTTTTCTAGTTACTGTAACCTTCACTTGTTGGGGGTGTTATAAATTTTTAATTTACACTTGTACCTAGTTGTGGTTGTTAAAAAGATACGTATAACGATTTAATTAGGCATACCTATTATAACTGTATGTATTTGAAACGTTTTTTAGATGGATTGTTATAGTCATAGGTACCTATTATATTATTTTTATAGGACCTACAACGATGCACCTCATTTATTCACGCCTTGAAATTTCAATACATCACTAAGGTAGAAAAAAAACGTCGATGCAATCTCGATACGGAATCGATCAGGCCCGGTGCAAGATGAAACTGTATGCAAATGGCGTGGATGGAAACAATGGGATTTCCTGTGTCGATAATCTCTTTGCTCTGGTTGTACCTCATATACATATAAATAAAGTAAATGAGTATTGTAACTCTGTTTTCCTTTTTAAAAGATTCAATTGAGTTACGATAAAAAGCGTGGATTTAACTCTCAGCTATGTGTGGGGCTACACAAATAATCACACTAATATTATAAAAGCGAAAGTTTGTATGTGTGTGTGTGTGTGTGTGTGTGTGTGTGTGTGTGTGTGTGTGTGTGTGTGTGTGTGTGTTATGTTTGTTACTCCTTCACGCAAAAACTACTGGATGGATTTGGCTAAAATTGGGAATGGAGATAGATAATATCCTGGATTAGCACATAGGCTACTTACTTTTTGTCCCGGAAAATCAAAGAGTTCTCACGGGATTTTGAAAAACCTAAATCCACGCGGGCGAAGTCGCGGGCATCGGCTAGTAATCAATAAATCATACATATCATAATACTAGCTGATGCCCGCGACTTCGTTCCCGTGGATATAGGTTTTTAAAAACCCTTTGGAACTCATTGATTTTCCGGGATAAAAAGTAGCCTGTGTTAATCCAGGGTATAAATCTATCTCTTTTCCCAGCCTAATCCGTCCAGCACTTTTTACTTGAAAGAATAACAAACATCCATCCATACATACGTACAAAGTACAAACTATCGCGTCAGGATTATTATAAAGTGGAAATAATGAAAAGAGCTACCGCCAAGTTTCTTGCTCGAATTTCTTGATGTAGGAAGGGCATTCGAAACCTGAAGATTCATAAAGTCTACGCGGACGAAGTGGGCATCATATAGAGGGTAGGTACTCTATAATATAGAATAGCAATTTAAATTACATCGATTTTGGTCAGATAAAGTTTGTATAAAGTCAGTTTTTCACATATTAATTAAATAAACACGTTATTTTAGAAGTAGCTTATGCTCTCAACTGCATCCACGTGGACTAAACAAACTTCATACCCCTACTTTACCCCCCTAAGGGCTGCAAAATCCTTTTGTAGCCGATGTCTAACGTCATATTACGTCTACGTTTACATGTCACATCTGCATGCCAAATTTCAGCCCGATCTGTCCAGTATAATTTGAGCTGTGCATTGATAGATCAGCCAATTAGTCGTCACCTTTACGATTTATATCTCTAGCGAAGAATATACATTATTATTTAACCAGAAACGATCCTAATAAATAATTTATTAGGTATCAATGCTTAGGCTTAGCAATACTTAAGGGCAAATTTATCGTCTTTAGAACCACGAAGCCAATTTGCTTTGTCTTTACGATATCTGTATTAAAATATAGGCTTGTAAATAAGTGTACACAGACTTACAGTGACAATTATTATATTCAGAATAGACGTACATCATAATACTATCGGTTAAGAGGGGTCTCTCCGTCACTCGCTTCATACAAAAGTAGTTCCAATTTCATTTGAATATTAAGCAACCAAAGTCCATGAAATTTTGCAGACATATTCTAGAAACTAATATCTAAATTTGTGGTTTTCCAGATTTCTGTTAAAATATTCAATTTCAAAGTTACGCGGTCTGAAAAATTTACATACAAATCTTTGAGCCCCTGTATTTTTAAAACTACATATTTAAAAAAAAAATCTAAAACACCACAGACACAGATATTAGTTTCTAGAATATGTCTGCAAAATTTCATTGACTTTGGTTGCTTATTATTCAAATAAAATTGGAACTACGATTGTGTGAAGCGAGTGACGGAGAGAGCCCTGTTAAGTTAGGTATATAATGTAATAGTTAGGTCCAGTTACATGACAGGTGGTCAAAGTTAAAGGTACGCTATACTCGTAGTTAAACTCGTTTAACTGGCTGACTAGAGATTAGCGTGTTCGACTGCAAATGACGAGGTCCTAGGTTCAATTCCCAGGATGGGCAAATAAATAGACATTGGACTCTTCTGTTAATAAATTCTCGGTAGGTACTAATCCGGAGTAAGGAAATTGGCGGTGTTTCACCCCCGTGCCTCGAAGAGCACGTAAAACCCTCGGTGCTGCGCCTGATCTCTCTCTCCAATCGTGTCGGATTTCCGGCCCATCGGGCTATTAGAGTGATTAGATTTACGCTATTGTGTACATATGATATGCAATTATCTATAATTCTATTGTAAAGTAGGTAAAACTTCCACTCAAATGAAAAGAAAAGTGTTTGGTTGTAAGTAAAAATACGCGGTTAAATACGCTCGGAATTCCTGAGTACAGAGTTCAAGTGGGGTCCATTGTGAAACGTTTAAAGCAACGCCGCTCGGGTTGGCGAGCGATAAATTCCAATCAGCCTGTGTGCAAGGGCACTGGGTCTCCAGTCTGGCATGTTAAGGGGAAGCACACGTTTATATTTACGAAAGAACGTTGATGACGTTAATATTTTATTTAAATTATAAACAATACCAATCCTTTAAAACTACCCCCTATTATAATAAATTAAATTAAAATTCTTAATCGTCAAATAGGCCACCCCTAGTTCTGCCGTCCTAACAAAAAGTGCAATAAGTCGAGTTTTTGGGCAAATTGACTTAAGACCATATCCGTAATCAGGAAAATGAGCTCTATATTTTCGCCTTAGACGTCTTTTTTGTATCTTCAGTAGTTTCGGTTCTGTTGGTTATCAAAACTGCAATATGTAATATTACGATTTGTAAGTAACTAATCATAACCGCGAATATCTCGAAAGTAGTCGAAACCTAGTTATTGCTCTCTTCGTTAGGATGGCAGTGTTGCCCCTGGGCCAAAGGTCAAAATCATGCTGGCAGCATTGCCACGCTGAATAGCGATGGCGACAGCAACAATTTTTGGACCAGGTAGACTCCAGAGCGCGGCACAGCCTCTTTCCCTTAGACGAAGGCCGAAACCCTTCGCCTTCTCGCTCTAGCAGCCCATCGTCTCCATCACCAGTGGGATAAAAAGGTATTTGGGATACCCAGGAGTACTTAATCCAGGTTGTATTATTCTGTCATTAACGCAACCATTCGGCTTGGTTCTATACAGAGATCCTTTGTAAGATTTTCAATAATTATGATCATCAGTAGTCTGTAAATCATCAGTTAATTTGTTTGGAATGAAAATAAATAAAAAAATAACTTCCCCTTAAGTATTTAAAAGCAAAGTTTATACTATCGAGCGTGAATTCATGCTACACGTGTTTCTGTCGCACGAGCGTGTTTGTACATTTGGATATTTATAACATAATGTTAAGCATGTAAAGTTTCAATCCGTACTTAATATCATAAATGCAAAAGTGTGTCTGTCTGTCTGCTAGCTTTTTACGACCGAACAGTTTAACCAATTTCGATGTTTGTTTGGTACAGAGTTAGTTTACATCCCAGGGACGGATATAAGCTTCTTTTCATCCCGGAAAATCAAAGAGTTCCCACGGGATTCTTAAAGGCCCATCTGTTTAACCGATTTATATGAAAGGCACAGACTTGCGTTACGAAATTGAGATGGGCAAATTTTTATCCCGGGAAATGAAAGAGTTCCAACTGGATTAAAAACCTAAAGCCACGCGGACGAAGTCGCTTAGGAATTTAACAATTTCGACCATCAAAAGGAGTACAACTGTACCTACTTTGAATAAATGATTTTGACTTTGATTTTGACTTAAAACCGTGGCGTGTGGAAGTCCCTACAAGAGACCTGTGTCCAGCACTGGACGGCTATGCTTTGATAATGATGATAAAGTATGAGAAGGATATTTAGAGAAGGTATTTTAGTCGATAACGCAACGATGGGAGTTCACCATTCTAATCGCGGAGAAACCGAGAAACGTGAAAAAATACACCCACAAGCGCGTGCGCCCTGATGCGGATAAAAAAAGCTGATAACTTTCAGGATCAATATAGAGTGGATATTAAATATCCATATTGGATATCATAAATACGAAAAAGTGTCTGTCTGTCTATTTTCTAGCTTTTCATGGTCCGTTCTATTTTGATGAAATTTTACTTAGAGTCAGCTTACAAAACGTGCGACTGCGGCAAAACACGGCGCTACGATGCCACAGACAGATACACAGATACACAGACACACAGATACACAGATATATACGTCAAACTTATAACACCCCTCTTTTTGGGTCGGGGGTAAAAAAGGCAAGAAATTAAGTTCGGTAACTTAAAAAAAATGGGCGATAAAACTTCTGTATCAATAAATATTTTTTTAATGTTAGTAATTTGAATATTATTTGAAGCATGTCGCCTGCCCCAAGTAGTTTAATTTAATTTCTGGGGTAATCAATAGACTATAGATAAAGACTTTAGACAATACAGATAGTTATGCATATTAATTATAACATAGACATCCTCTAAGAAAGGATTTTTGAAAATTCATCTCCTACGCGAGTATATTCTGGAAAATGTATGTGGTGTTGCGTGGTGGTACTTGGGGCTGGCTTGGTGGCTGGCTTTTCTTGCGTGCTGCATGTATACTATGCTATACAGATTTGCCTTTTTCAGCGAATTATAGCAAATTAAGCTTGTTATTCTTTTATAGATAGAATAGATTTTTATTCAAATAAACTTTTACAAGTGCTTTTGAATCGTCAAATAATTTACCACTGGTTCTGAATGCCGTTCCTACCGAGAAGAACCAGCAAGAAACTCGGCGGTTGCTCTTTTCAATTGTTCAATTTACAATAATATTGTAAATTTTTTTGTATTGTTAATAAAACATTTTTTTTAAGGATGCTATTATCAACTCTATACAGATTCCTGCGGTAATGATGCACCGAACATAATCGGCATAGTACAACAGGAATGCGCCTCGGAGAACTTATTTGACTTTTTGAAATTCGGCTGCGAATTTTTTTCCCACGACAATCAAGGTCTCTCATTCATTGCCTTGTCGACCTAATACCTACGCGAAAGGGAAATTGGTAACTTACAAAACGTTAGGACATTGAACGTGATTGAACTGTCTAGGGTCCAAGAATTAGAAGTATTTAGGTCATAGAACATAGTAGAGCTCGCGAGTTTGAATTGGCAGAATTCACACATCTTTGAGAACATTGAAAGAACTCTCAGGCGAACAGGTTTCGTCACGATGTTTTCCTTCACCGTAAAGCAAGTGATACTTAATTTCTTAAAACGCACAACTCCAAAAAATTGGAGGTGCGTGCCCGAGATCGCATCCCAAACCCACCTAATAGGAGGACTACCACCGCAGTACACACCGGCTATCTCAAGAATCTAAATCTAGATCGAAAATAAAGTCCAAACCACACGCGTATTCTAGCAAAAAAAAGTACAATGCAAAAAAATACCATGTAACCAAAATGAAAGCAACAATAAATCCCATTCATTTTCCATTAATGACAGTGTAGGTACAGTGGGAAGGAAATATTGATTGTCAGTAATCGGTGGGCATTAAAATAGTTTAGCTTATTGGAGTTCTCATGATACTGTGAGAAGGTCGAACAATCGTAAAGCCTTGGCCAGACATAAACAGCAGCGACGCCATGCGCAGTGGCAACAACGGCACAGAAAATCGTTACACACTGAATGCGTTGATAGCTTAGTGGTTAAAATGTCGGCCTCCAATTCAGGGGTCCAGAGTTTGATACTGGGAACCTCTTTCATGCGAGTTATGTGCATTTTATGTAAAATTAAATTTCACTTGCTTTAACAGCAAAAGAAAACATCGTGAGGAATCGTCCAAGCCTGAAAGTTTTTCATTTTCCCTAACTTGTTTGAAGACTGCTATATTGAACTTAGCTAGCATGGTGGACTATAAAGAGTGCATTCACATTATATTGTGCCAAAGAGGCACCGCTTTACGCTTACTAAGTAACTACCTACTTGCTCACACACTCATCTTAGGCTGAGATTTATGCATAGAGCGAACTTTAGCTTAGCTCAGACTTAAGACACTGTTAAAACGAGACAGCGTTATACCGCTGGCGTAAACCTATCTCGTTTTAACTGAAACTTAAGTCAAAGTCAAAATCAAAGTGCGCCCTATAGATTTCAATCTTAGCTCTTGTCCTGCAACTGCGTAGTGGCGAGAATATGCGCAGTATAGATAAGTACAACATTGCGCTCGTGTAAATGAAAAGTATTATGACAGGCACAGAGCGCGAAGATGGCTACGCCCGATATTACAATCTCCTATGCTTACTCTATAAGAAATAAATAAAAATCTGTTTTAGAATGTACAGGTACATTTCCCTTTCATATGATACCCCACTTAGTATAGTTATCTTACCTTGAAAATTGAAACACATTTTAATAAATTTTTTTAACCACAAATTCAAGGTTTTCAGATTTATTCCTTTACTTGTACTATAAGACATACTCGTACCTACCCACCAAATTTCATGATTCTAGGCTAACGGGAAGTACCCTATAGGTTTTCTTGACAGACATGACAGACAGACGGACGGACGGACAGACAGACAGACAACAAAGTGATCCTATAAGGGTTCCGTTTTTCCTTTCGAGGTACGGAACCCTAAAAAAACATATATGCCATAATATTCTAGTAGGTAACTTCTAGAAACCTGCATCACGTTTCGTGTCTGTCCAAGCCTTTATAGTCAAATAATGGATTAACGTGAATGGGCTGATAACGTCAGGGAACATGTATGGGAAGGTATGTAAATGCGCTCTGCCTATGTCACATTAGGAATTAGGATGTGCATTTAGAGGTGTTCAAATCTAAGTATGTTTTCTTTAACTATAGTGGTTAAGAAATATTTTATCTGGTTCTAATGTTGCAGTTTTGGATAAGGTTTATTTTTTCATTTGACGATAAGATTCGTTGGATTGTTATCACAACAGGGCCTAGACAAATAGCATTCGAAAGCTGACTAACAGGGAAGTTCAGGAGTCCAATAAAAAAATTCAGTCAGTGTGTGAACCCTATCTACTACTAATACCTACCTGCTGCCCTTTCTTTAAAAATTGATGCATTAAGGAATAATTAATTTTACAAGTGTAAATTAAAAATTTATAACACCCCCGACAAGTGAAGGTTACAGTAACTAGAAACGAGCTGATAACTTTCAAACGGCTGAACCGATTTTCTTGTATTATATCTAAGAACACTCTAAATTTAAATCGATGCATTAGTTTAGGAGCTACGATGCCATAGACAAATACACAGATATACAGATACACTCGTCTAACTTATAACACCCCTCTTTTTTAAAGCTAATAAAATTAGCATGTCGTTGACGCGACTTTAAAGTACCTATCTATTTATTTATTCCAAAATCGCCTAAAGAAGTGTTCACTTAAAAAAATATGATATCGATTTCGAAGATATCGATGAATTTATAAATATCTAATTATATTATCCTCTATCTGTAAGCTGCGACTAGCGCTTTCGCTCTTGTGGAAATTTTGCAAAATTCTACCTTATTGCTTGTTATGAATGAAACCTCAACACAAAATTTGAGCTTTCCAGGTCAATCTTCCAAGGTTTTGGGCTGGGCGTTGATGAGTCAATCAACATGTCATCACTGTGTTTTCTACAGATACCTATCTAAATCTCTTTGCAATAATTGCAATAATAACCTTAAAAATAATAATTGTACCGCTATGAACTAAATTGCTACATAATAACATAATGGTGGGCACATTGCGCCACACTGCAAAAAGTCGACATGAAATACCAACAATCAATTCAATATGCCACAGCTAATGTGTTCTGAACGTGTTCTTAAACCGCCTCAGGTGAAAATTTACTTTTTAATGCCTAATAAAAAATATGGTCAAGTGCAAGTAAGACTTATACCCTTAGAGGGTTCCGTGACCTGTATCATATTTTTACTTGATCTCCAAGTCACTACAAATTTATTTTGCGGTTGTTGGTTGTATAAGTGGCGATAGTTAAGGCTTCAGTGTCCAACTCGGGAGCTTCGGGGTTCGATTCTGGGCCTACAGGATAAGCCTAAATTTTCAAAAAGTTGTGAAGTTTGCCAATCCGCACTTGACCAGCGTGGTGGGTATAGCCTAAGCACTTCATCCTGAGAAGAAATCCGTTCTCAGTTGTGAGCTAGCGATTGGTTTAGAATTTAGATGATGAAAAAACTGCCTCTGTTATCTGACATAATTAAAGTTTATTATTTCGCAAAAAGATTCTCTAATATTAATTAAAATTACTTGAAAATAATCTAAATACTAATAATATAGGGTATATAGGGTACATAATGAGGCGATTGGGGTTCCATGGCAGTTCGCTCGCAGCCAGGGCCTGTCGCCCTGACCCCCAGCCGTTTGGTCTCCCCTGCCGGGGTGTAATCCTCCGCCCAGTACAAATATGTATTTATGTAAAGTATGTGTAGATTTATATATTTTTATGTAAGTACTTATATGAGTCTATTATATTTTCCATCGGCTTTTTTATTATGCATTTATTTTGTACACGGGCGTGAGAGTATAGAATATAGGGTACAGTCAATCAGTGTATGCTTTGATTAAAGCTGCATTTAGAATAATGAATCTTTTACAGCGTCATAAAGCTAGATTTTAGTACTCACTATTCAACAACAAAACACCTCAAGCCGTTTCGGAAAAAAAAACAACTGGTCCTTGTACAGCGTTTTTCCATGTTGAGGTATAAGGAACCCTAAAACTCGTTGCGTGCGAACAGAAGTAGCTTCTTAGCACGCAATATCTAAGTGAAGAATGATTTAAATGCCGCATTCAATGACTAATGACGATTATTATGGCAATCAATTTATTGAATGCGATTGAGATGTCCTTAAAGTATAAGGTAGCTGTTATAAAGTGAATGGGAGCACGCGATGTTACCTTTTTATTTTTGTTTAAATTAAATTTTTGCATTCATAATTTATGTGAGAAATTTGTTAATGTTACCCACCGTTTTGATAGCTCTTGCATTTTTGAATTTAGTTCCGAAAGTTTGTTATTTGGATACAGGATTTTTTATCATGAAGACATTGAAATCTCTAAATACTAGAGTCGGCTAGTGAAAGATGAGACTGAAATCGCCCTGTAAATTTTAAAAAAATCGGAGGGCATCCCCAAAGTTGTAGGGCAGATATCCTGATCACGAAAAAAAATAACTTGAAAAGAAATTTGCGTAGCGCACCAAACGTGCATTTATTTCATACCTAAGTAATCTTTACTGAGAATGAGATAAGTAGTTATTATTTACAAATTAAAATTAACCAATAAGGTTAAAATGTCATTACAGGTACCACAGATAATAATTACCATAAAGCCTTCACTCGTTCTGTTTTTTTTATCTACGCAACTAGTTCGCGTGAGGCCGCAACTAGCAATTTGAATTTAGAATGCGAGTCCGCCTCGTCACGCCCACCGACTGCAATCAGATCGCGATTATGTAAGGCTTTAGATATGCATTTTCTGTACTGACTGTACTTTGATGACGTTAGGTTGATATGCAAAGTAGGTAAGTTGTAAGACTTTTAGATATAACGCCGTTAACGTGACCTCGCTCTCTGCTTTTCTATTTGCTGAGGGTCTTGATCTCTTTCCAATCCACATAATGGATGGAGTTTTCTTGGGATACTAATGCGGTGGGTTCCCAGATCCTTTCGCATACGACTTGACTAAGAGAACATAATTTCGATTCTTAGGAAATATTTCGCAGCTTTTAGATAAAATTTAACGAATTTTGTCGTTAGGATAGTTTATATTATATTTATAAACGAAGCATTTTTGTCGGAAGTCCTCAGATTCCTAAGATTGGTTATTTTACTGCTTTATTGACTCCATTAATTGGAAATCTGTTAATATGACCAATTTATTCATTAGATAAACATCTCTATCTATATATAATGTACTTTCTTACCAACAAAAAAGCAAAGGAACTTATACGCGTTCTACGCAGATACCTATACCTACCGGTAGATATTATTATGATTAGGTTTTGATTTCTCTTTTGTTCCTAATTTTACCAATCACACCATTGTGTAATGAAATTAGCATATTACACGCTTACCCCTATCGTCTTACCATGGTTTGGCAGTCAAACAGTTGGGCAACAGCAAAATTATTAGGGGTACATCGCGTTGTTTAAACTCACGTCAGCGTGAACTAGAGTAAGGAAACTCTCTAGGAAAGTGACATGTAATCAAAGATGCCTAGTCGTTTCATAGCCTACCTAGCGTTTAATCTAGGTAACACTGCCATTGTAGGTTTAGCCTCGAGGTTTTGTTAAACGTTTCATATAGAGCGTGCAGCAAATACCAAAGTATTACAGACCTACGCATATTTAAAAGTATAGTACAAGTGCCAGTATATTCGAATTTAAATTCAAGTTTTGCGTGTAGTTTTTAAACCCTCAGAGATTTATTCAAAGTTGACCATCGTAATAATCCTAGCGCATTAACTTTAGAATTCCAGCACGGCCCTACTGTATAATTGCTAAACTGTGTTATACATACGAGTGGTACAACTCATTATTGTCAAATTGGACACGTATGGTCGCCGGCTTGTAATTTGTACCGTGACCTCATGACCCGAGCGTTCCCATGGACGGACCTTCAGCATTGATCTATTATTGTCATTGATTTTGTGACAAACACGTTTCATTTGTGGTTTGTATGTGACATCCTACTAATAATCCATACTTCCATACTAATATAATATTATAAATGAGAAAGTGTGTCTGTCTGTCTGTCTGTCTGTCTGCTACGCTTTCACGGCTCAACCGCTGAACCGATTGTAATGGAATTTTGTACAGACTTAGGATACATTCCGGGGAAGGACATAGGCTACTTTTTATCCCGGAAAAACATACAGTTCCCACGGGATCTCTAAAAACCTAAATCCACGCGGATGAAGTCGCGGGCATCCTCTAGTAATCAATAATGGCATCTTAAATCGAATCTCTAAGAAGTGCAACCGCTGAGTTTCTTGCTGGTTCTTCTTGGTAGAATGAGCATTCGGAACTAATGCAGTACTGGTATGATTGAAAAGTATACTTGCTTGTAAAAGTTTATTTGAATAAAAAATATTCTTTTTTTTTACTCTAAAAACTCACGTCGATCCGTTTATCCGTTGCAACATGATTGAAGGACAAACCAATAAACCAACAAATTTGGACAACATTTAAAATATGGATAGGGATTGCACTATTTCGCAAAATTGTTATCAAGAGAGGTAGGTATATAATAAATTATAAATAAAAAGAAATTGAAGTTTAACAAGGAATAGGTACTTTATTATATTTTTTAAGCAGTAAATTAATTATGTAAGTATGTATCCACCTTCTTATACATAAAATAACCATAGATCCATATCTAACAAGTGCCGGCGAGGTGGGCGTGTTTCCCACTGAATTGTAGCCATTTTCCCCCGTTACATGCCTGCAGTTTATGCATGATGAATTTTAAATAGGCACCACTAGCTACGTACCTACCAACTATAATTTATTGCTAACGATTTTCCTACGACGTGAATTGTTTTCTTCTTCTTCTAATTATACGAAAAATCCTATTACAATGTATAAGATTATTTAAATGATATAGTTCGGGAATGAGTTGCCAAACAGCTTTGATAGTTCTAAGTAAACGTGTCAGCGGTAAAGTTAGATAATATCCATTGGTATTTAAGTTGCCTTCAAACTACGGAAATAAAATATAATATATAAATATCTGTTAGATGTAATAATATTACATCTAAGTATGAACAGTGACATTTAAAAGTAGGGTGAGCGATATTTATATATTATATTATATTCCGTAGTTTGAAATCAACTTCAGGCTTTCAGTTGAAAATGAAAGAATACGTAAAGGAGTCCTCAGTGCGTTGATGATGAAATAATTAAACGGCACGAGTTCCTTTGTAAAAATTAGTTTTAATTTTTCTCACCACATAAATAAACAACATTAACAAAAACAGTCTTGACGTATATATTCACTATTGAGTGAAGGTTTTTTTCTTTTTTTAAACTTTTATTTTTAAATAAGTATGTGTGTAACCTACATACGTGTTTTACGATTTTCTAAAATTCCACCCCTAAGTGTCATTTCATCATCATCTCAATCCATCGAATTAGCCATTCGCCATGTTTAATTAACTTCATCTTGTTGGAATAGTAGAAATTGAAATAGCAAACGTATTTATTCAAACAAGCTAGTACAAGTAGAATGGATTACACATTGATAAAATAGTAGAAAACAAAACATTTAACGGATTAAAAAATGCTGGCGAAATGGGCGTGTCCCTCACTGAAATATTGCCGTTTCCCTTGTTACCGTAACTAGTTGGCGTGACGGAAGCCCGCGATAACCGCTTTGAAATTAACGTTGATACCTACTTACGTTTTTAACCCCCGACCCAAAAAGAGGGGTGTTATAAGTTTGACGTGTGTATCTGTGTATCTGTCTGTGGCATCGTCGCTCCTAAACTAATGAACCGATTTTAATTAAGATACTAAATAAAAAAAATTGTAACACCCCCGACAAGCGAAGCTTACAGTAACTAGAAAAGAGCTGATAACTTTCCAACGGCTGAACCGATTTTCTTTATAGTTAAGAATCCGATTATAGCTAAGAATACTCTCGATTAAGCCACCTTTCAAACAAAAAACTAAATTAAAATCGGTTCATTAGTTTAGGAGCTACGATGCCACAGATGATACATAGATAGGTACACAGATACACACGTCACACTTTTAACACCCCTCTTTTTGGGTCGAGGGTTAAAAAAAGGTTTTTAGATGTAACATCCGTTAGGTCAATTTTTTTTCATATAAAATGTAACCTTTGTCACCCGGACCGTAATAACGAATTGATTGATTGGTGAAACCTCATCATTAGAATTGGCCCAGTAATTTAGGCGCTACGGCGCAACACGCAGAATCTGATACAAACATAGACTGCTAAAATCATAACCCTTCCATTTGGCTTTGCCGTAGTCGGGTAAAAAGAAAAGTCGTTGGTCCTCAATAAGTTACTCGCCATCACTCACCCATCCACAGCGGGCAGGTAATTTAAAATTACTCACAGATTATTGACAACTCATTTAAAATAGCTAAACAGCCTAGCCTCGGGCCCTCTCGGTATTTCTCGGCTGAGATCGTGTGATCCTCATCCATCAAACCGGTAACGACCTTTATGCAAAACACTGAAGTGGCTTTCGTCTCACAATTTATATTACTGTTAGCTACAACTTAACCGTAGGCTCTATGTCAAAGGTTGTGCGATGGGTTACGCTAGGCGATAGATATTTTACAAAAACATTTATATTTGACTAGCTGATGTCCGCGACTTCGTTCGCGTGGATGTAGGTTTTTTGAAATTCCCGTGGGAACTCTTTGATTTTCCGGGATAAAAAGTAGCCTATGTGCTAATCCAGGGTATAATCTATCTCCATTTAAAATTTCAGCCCAATCCGTCCAGTAGTTTTTGCGTAAAGGAGTAACAAACATACACACACACACACACACACACACATACAAACTTTCTCCTTTATAATATTAGTGTGATGATTTCTCGATAGTACAATCATGGACGCTTAGGTTTTGTGTAGGTATAACCCTGATGGAACAGATTTAATCATCTTCTATTGATTAAGCGTTTATTTGGAGAGAGGAGGACGACATACAGTTAGGATTTTTTGATAGTGGTACGTTCCGAGTTCGGTTTACTACTACAGTTTGGGAATTTTTGATTTCCATTTTGACACAAATACGAGAGTTTAGCCACTATATTATTTTTAATAATAATCTTAACTTACGTAAGAACATAATTTTAAAGTTTAAATAATTACTAACTTTAATTGTTTTCATATCTTTGCAATAACTCATAATTCAATAAGCTACCACAAGAAAGGTTACGTTATAGAGTTAGATATACGAACAGTGTTTCAAATCATCTACAATATACATCATAGCAAGAGTTTCGCTTCTTCAGTGTAACAAAACTTTACGGACATTATGTTAAAATAATGCATGCCAAGAAAACGTACTGTAAGCGCGAAGGCATAAATACCCAGTGTCGGAAAGGACATCGCGCCATTAACCTTATTTGACCGCATTTTACTGTCAATAGATGAGCTAGGTTGTGTAATAGATAAGCACTTACTTGTAGAGGAAAATGTCTGGTGGGATGCTTCGGTCGTGGCTAGTTTCCACTCTACAGGCAAAGCCGTATCGACAAGCGATTGAGCGTTCCGGTACGAAGTTGTGTAGGAAGCGTTAAGGGGTTATGGGTTTAATAAAACTGCCATACCTCTTCCAAATTAAATAAATAAATAATTAGATTGAGCCCGGATAAATTTTTGTTCGTAATATCTCTTGTGCGTGCAGTGGCGTGCAGGTCACAGAGGCATAAAAGCTCTGCTTACCCTATTTGTAACAACTTAAATGCTATTTTTCATTGACCTGCCAGTAAAAAATGCGGTAGGATCCGGGAACCCTCCGTATTAGGTATTGTCCCAAGAAAAATCCTACTATTATGTGATTAATGAAAGAGGTCACGACTCCCAGTAATGAGGAATATGATGCCAGTAAAAAGGTTAATACCTAAATGCCTACCTTGGCTTCAAACCCTGGGCATGCCACTGTGTACCTATAGTAGGTACTACTTAGAGGTCATTGTATCCTACGGTAATTTGCCATTTGTTTGATGCAAAGTTACGAGTAGATGTGTAACTTTTTTTTTATTCAGATACAATATTTAGCCCTTGACTGCAATCTCACCTGGTGGCAAGTGATGATGCAGTCTAAGATGGAAGCGGTCCAACCTATAACAGGAAATGGCTGAACTGCAAGATCAAAACCTGTGGAATGATTAACTTTTCTTACTACCGCCCCTTCCAACTATCTGATTCGTTCAGCCTACTGCCAATTAGGGTTAATTTTCGGCTAGTACAAAGATCCCCGCTGTCCTAAAGACCAATCGGTAATTAAAACAAATAGGGTCAAAAAGGAACCGCTCGAGGCGCCACGGGGCGGTTTGGAGCGGCGCGCCGTCGCCGCGAGCGACCTACCCCCTCATTATAAAGTTAATCTAATTATTGAATTCGTACAATGTTGTGTTTACATTTTTTTTCTCATTTGCCCCACTATACTTAGGAATGGATGTGTAAGCGCTAAATGGCACGTTTAGGGCAATATATCATAAGAGCGGAGTCACTGTTGCGCCGACGGTCATTTTCTCACGCTAAAGGACTGTTTGAGCAATAAGGCGGACTCAAATATTATTACAGGGTATACTGATCTGGCCTCTAGATGATTAGTGATCAAATTCTACTGGTGGCACATGATGGAATTTTTTTGTAGGAAATTCTTGGTGGATAGGTTGGTAAGTACCTAATTCAGTATTGATGTAATTTGGGAACTGTAATTTTCGATTGATCCAAATAATACTATTAGTAGGTAATAGGACCCATTTTATTGCAATAAAATTTGTATTAAATAAAAAAGTCTTAAAAATATTACGTATGGTATGAATCAACAAGAAATTGGTAAGCTTAGTAACAAATCGCAAAGAAAAAGCGACAATTTAGCTTTTGGGAAAAATTAAAAATTCCATTTCCATTATGGAAATACTGTTTTCGAAAAATGGAATAACTGTCACACTATTTTCAGTCTGTAATGCAGACTCATTCCCCTCTTTCTGCAACGGATTCCGCGTTACAGAACCCATCATAGCCGCGTCATGGCCCCTTTCTAATAATAATGAAGGTAACGGTAGAGTTTTCTAATAATTTTTTAATAAGAAAATAATACGGTGGTCTCTCAAATCCTTCCAAATCTTTCAGCATAACATTATAATCTGAAATCCAAGCCAAGTTCAACCCTATTTATTTTTTGTTATACGCGTATCTACCTATTAAATATAGTGGTACCGGATTTACCTACCATAATGTATTTAAAATAGGTAGGTACTTTCCACGATGACTCACCGGTATTTAAATTAACCAATTTCTCCTTGGAATTCACATTAAGAGGACTAGCATTAAAATACCTGACATAAACAGTATATTTACGTGAAGAATTTTTTAAAAGCAAACGTCGATGTAGTAAAGATTAAGCAGACGCTCTGAAGGTATTCATTCACATATTTCCCATTAACTAATATTTTACTCTTGCTTTTCCTATTTTAGCTATTTAATAATTTCATTCACCTAGATATGTTGACTTTCCGTTCTAAGTAGGTAAAACCCATTTGGCTATAACCTTTAACGGCTATCAATAACCTTTAGTAAAGTTAGGTGAAACTTTTTCAAACTCTGGTGCACCACTACATCCCTACACCCTAGAAAAACGTTGTTGCCAAAATATCAGCTTTCTAGTCTTTTCTCTTTTCTTTTCGACTTGATCATATTAAATAGGATAAACTAGGCAAGTAAGTACTAAGATAAGTTAAGTGATTGTTTCTTTACTAACACACAATAAGTATGGGTCGTATGCCTGAAAAAAAATATCTTTTTATTTGTGTACTTATTTACAGATACAGTCGGAACCACTATCCAGGTACTAAAGTACCTGGCAGGTACATAATGTAGACCTATATTTATGTGAAGTAATCAGTCAATACTGATTGACTTTGTTTTCTAGTTTCTGATTGCAGAAACTAAAAACTTTTATATAGTCTGTTTAAATTTTTTAAACTTTTGCTTTCACACAGACAGTGCAGACTGACTTTATACTATCTATATAGTGTCGTCCCAATGTACAGACAAACAGTCAAGTTCTGATATAAAGGAGTAAAACGCCGTATATTACAGTGAGCGATCGATTACTAAATAATCCGGTAAACGCTTGTAATCACCCGTGGCTTTGCATCGTAATTGCCAGCTATTACGACCCCATTTTACTGCCCTTCAGACGGGAATTCTCGAGAAATATTTCCCTACGACCAATTGAAAGTCTCCACTCACGGAAAAATAAAATAAAACATGTAACCGCAAGTTTTATTCGTATAAAGATTCGTATAAATCGTACTTGAGGTTTCAAAAATATGGCCCTTGATTATTATGATTCAATTGTTATTTTAATGAACACTAAATGATGCCCTTCGTACACGATGACTTAGGGTTTTAAAAATCCTATGGGAACTCTTCAGTTTTTCGGGATAAAAATAGCTTATGTCCTTGGGATTCAAGCTATCTCTGTACCTTTCCTCAAAATCGTTAAAGCGGATAGGTTTTTGAAAAACCCGTGGGAACTCTTTGATTTTCCGGGATAAAAATTAGCATAAGTATGTCCTTCGCCGTTATACAAAAGCTATTTCTGTACCTTTCGTCACATTCGGTTAAATGGGTTGGCTTAAAAATATCCCATGGGAACTCTTTGATTTTTCGGGATAAAAAATAGCTTAAGCTCATCCCCAGGGACGCCTTTTAGCAAAATCGGTTTAACTAATTGACCGTGAAAAGCTAGTAGACGAACAGACAAACAGACAAACACACTTATGAATTTAAATAGTTATTACTTAGTAGGATTTTAGAAAGGAAGTAGCTATTTAGAAATCCGTTTCATAAACTAGTTTTATTACAGATAAAAGTGCAATCAAAATATGTTGTGTAAAAAAACAACGGTTGCGATGTATCTCGAAACTAAGCCAGACTAATAATGACTAAGTTTCACTTATCACAAAAAACCAACTGACCAAAATCCCACGGTTAAAAAAGTCGAAGGTGAGAACCGAGGTCTCTAGCCTGAAGCAAACGGTAGATCCTCTGAAGCAGCAAGAGCGACCGTACGTGATTGTACAGACTACCCAAAACTATACATCATCGACGCCACAGATAAAGAAAATGGGAGTAACAAAAGTTATGATACTGTGGATACGAGAGCGGGGGATAATGGAGAAAAATTTGTATATGTTGGAGTGGTTAATGAAGTGGTATCAGTGTGTGCGGGGTCGATTGGTATAAGATATATATGGGTATGCTACTTGGAAATCATTTTCATGTGATTCGTTTACAGTGATTTTGCAAGCTACTTTTCACGGAAAGTGAAACTTATCGATTTTCGCACTAACAATCGTTTGCTAAATTAATTTAACTAATTATATCAAGGTCAATAGCACTGATGTTTCTCAGGTTTTTCAAGGAAAATTATTTTTTGGAATTTATGATTGTAAGTGGAAAAACTCGCTTTCCGTGACACTTACGATTGTTTGTTATAATTATTTAATAGATGCTGTCTACCCCGCAACGTTGCTATGTTCTCGCTCACGCGCTATTTGCTCGGATCAGTGACCGTGCGCGCGCAAAATAAAGCAAGATTTCACGGAATAATTTTCAAACTTTGTGAGATTTCGCTTCGTGATTTTTCACGGTGTAAGGTAGCAAGTGTTACATACGAAAAGGCTATTTTTCATGTGCTACCTGTGATATGATCCATCGCCAGTATAAGACTATAAGAGGTTGCATGCAATCCGAGCATTCGGAGCACGTGGGAAAGCGTTGCTGAGGCGGGTAGCCCGGGGCAAACTACCACGGTTGACGATCACCGCGATAAATATATTCGACATTAGTGGGCACAGAGCACCCATCGACTCGTGAATTTATGTGAGACTATCGCGGTATAAACACGAGGTGTAAAATTACCTTTGAGCATTTTCAATTTGCATAGTTTAGTGATTTCCGTGAACAAGGAAACGTTAACTTAAATTAGGAGCTATGAAATACAATGTTATGAATACTGAAGTTATTATCTCAGATGATCGTAAAGATGTTACCATGAAATAAACGCTAGGACATAAAATATCATCTATCTATACGCATATAAAAAAGATTTGTTCTGATTGGCTGACTGATCTATCTATCAACAGATAATAAAGGTGTAAAAAATCTTATGTCAAAATATAAAGTCTAATTGGTCTAATTTTTTTATATTTTTTCGGAATAGTATTAGAAATCACGTCATGCATTGCCAGACATTTAGTAAACTTTTAAACTTTAAGTTTGTCTGGCAGGGGATTGCTACGACACTAAGACAATGTTATCTCCCAAAGTCACGAGTCAAACTTCATAGTCACTGATCGTTCCGCCCTGTGCTGGGGACAAAACGCAAAGAAACTTTCAGCTTTTATTAAATAAATAGTCTGGGACGCGCTGGCTCTCTCTTTGCGGATACGGATTTATTTGAAACTTCTGAAACATTTAGAAATTTGTAATATTAACCATACCTATTTAAAACTTTGTTGATATTAACATCTGCACCTAACATTTAAATTACTCTGTGGACTTTCCAAACCTCGGATGAAGACAGCCAGAGGGCGAATTCCCTAAAAAACTCGGGGGTCAAATGTCGAACAATTTATTGGCTCCACAGTAAGGTTCAACCGTTTGGCTTTCGGCGTTCTTTGGGAAGATCCGCAAACCTCTAATTAGGAGGATTATGAAAATATTCACACAGGTGCGTGGCACATCCCTAATAAGCATCTTGGCTTGGGGCAATTCGTGAGCCTTCGCTTAATGTTTTGGGTGTTCTATTGCAGGTTTGGTTAGATTTTTTTGGGTCTCTAAGGTAATCTAGGATCGCTTCTCGTTGATTCGTTTTGTTTTAGAGCTGTGGAGTATGGAACTGTTTTCATTGATGGGTAGGAAATATATAATTTATTGAATATTGAATAATAGCTATTTATGACACAAAAAGTTATAACCTTTTGTGGCTCATTATAGAAGGTCTCCTCGGTTCATTTGAACCGAGGAGACCTTCCGATGGAGAATGTCCGATTTGTCTGTCCGTAAGGATACTACACAGAATTGAAGATAAAATCGTCCCACTCGTATCTAAAACTTGTGGCACGTGTTTTATGCATTAAAATTTTATCTTTTTCAAAATTACCCTAAACGGTAGTTAAGAGCACCTATGGCTTGAATCTGGGCTATTTATCTATTATAGTAAATTCATGTGTTGAATGTGTTGCTACAAATGTCAAGACTTGCTTGTTATTATAAAATCGTGAGGTGGGTAATCTTTGTTTATCCCTTGGGAGGGTTATTTTATTTATGTTTACTTAATTTTCCTTAAGTTAGATATTTAAGTATTATTTGGTCCTAAAATAATGACTTTCTTAGTTTATGGAGCCAGTATTCCATCAAACCATTATTTAACCCCAGTGATACTGTGAAATAATTTGTCATGATAAGCTTAAAATTCTCAATCATTTAGTTGCATTATTATTAAATTTCATTTTTAACTAATATGATAAATGTGAAAGTGCTATTCTTGCAACTCCATCAGCAGAAATAATCTTGAAGAAAAACACATACTTAGACCACTTAGACAGCATTTATCATGAAGAAGTGCAGATGGCATGCACATGGACAATGGACATAGATGACTATTATTTGTCAAAGGAAAAACAGAGTTGCGAAGGAATTTATAAAATGTACATTGTAGGTAATTCCATACGAATTGTATAATATGTAGTATAGGAGTTAGAATTAAGTAGGCGAGTGACTCACAATAGGACACCTTCATTTATCTTTGAATTAGTTTGATCAAACTAGGAGTTCAAAAAATTTATGGCTTTATGTTGAGATAAACTTAGGCTTATGAAGAGATAGTCCTCCCAATAGTAGGTACAGCATAACTTCAATAAAGCTCAGTTGTAAAGAAACAGAGTGAAATTCTGAGGTCGACTGTTTAAACCCAGGTTGCACTATTAGCGTACGAAGTCCTACTTTCATCATCAGCATCATCAGCCTGTGGATGTCCACTGTTGGACATAGGCCTTCCCTATAGAGCGCCATCACACCCGGTCCTCAGCTTTCCTCATCCAGCCACTTCCCGCCAGCCGCTTTATATCGTCGGTCCATCGTGCTGAGCGTCCCATACTACGCTTGCTTAAACGCGGTCTCCACTCAAGGACTTTCCGGCTCCAACGGCCATCGCCTCTACGACAGGCATGGCCTGCCCACGTCCACTTCAGCTTGCTAATAGTTTGGGCTATGTCAGTGACCTTGGTTCTCCTGCGAGTCTCCTCGTTTCGGATCTTATCCCTCAGGGAAACTCCTAACATAAACTAAGGTCCTAAAGTACTTTAGTTGGGGGGAAAAGGGGTATATTAGTCATGCTTCACACGGTAAAAAGATGTCTATGTTATAGGTATCTACATAGTGGTTAAGCATCTGGGAAAATACTAAACCGAAGACATCAACGAAGGTTAAAATTAGTGAGTCAACGCACAGCGCCCGTATCATTTCATCAATAACTTTTTGCCGCATAAAATACAATGAAATCAAAATTTTGCAACCGTAACCATTAAGGCTCATTCACAAAATAGTGCAAAAACTAAAAAGGTTGCTCTTGTTATAATGATAGGTGGTCGAAATGAAACCGGCAAATAAAGGTTGCCATAATTTTTGACATGTCGACCGTAAACACCTTGTATTTTTATCAAAGATTTTAAACACAGGCCAGAAGTGATAAATATATTGCTTTAGATTTATACCTAAAGCACTGCACGCTATAAAATAAGATATTATTATACTACAAAAATAGTAAAACAATATAATAGTTATGCCTAAATAAATGTCTAGTAATAAAAATACTACTAGACATTTATTTAGGCATAACTAAATAAGTCTAGTAATTTAAAAAATATTACTAATTAGGTATATGTTTAAAATGTTGGTTTTTAATTATAATAGGTAAGTATAGTGTAGATTATCCTAAATATTATAATCATAAAAAATAGAAAAACCTGCTGTTAGGTAAGTGACAGCAATAAGTCATGCTTTGCTATAGATATGTAAACTTTTTATTTATTTAATTTAAATATAATCTACATTGTTAACAGTACGTTAACAATTTGATTTTCGGTAGGTCTGAACTGATTTCTATAAGTAATCCATTACAAAGGGTTTTAGGTATGTCCCTTGTGTCATTTCAATTGGCGGAATTAATTTTATCAAAGGTTAACATTAAAACATTCGCAGTCAAAGCAGAATAAAGTTCGTTGTTTTTCGTGTCATTATAAGCGTAGGTATTAATAAATATTTTTAAATTATTCTTATTATTTTATTCTATGACAGTAACTTTTACTCATTTTCCTCTACATTCTATCTCACGTCCGTTTTGGGATGACGACGTAATGACGGGGTGTTTGATTAGTTTGCGGTTGACCATCATGGTGCGGGTCCGAGTCGGTGGCGCCAATAAACTACCTATTGCTTTAGCATTAATATTTTATTATTCTATAATGATAACATTAATATATTTTTATTTTTAAAACTTTGTATACCGATAAAACCTTTTGTTTTAGAAAGATTTGCCCAACTGGCCGATTTTAGAAGGACCGGTGGACATTGGAGTCGAAAAGTTCTCAAATACCTAAAGACAGCGACTAGTCTTGACAAACAGAGTAGTTTGACTTGATAAAGGTGCTTCCTGTTTGATGAAGCGACGTCGATGTGGATAGCAACGATTCAATGCGAAAAGATCATAATATGAAACATTCCTCATCATCACCAGCCCACTGCTGAGCAGGGGTTCACAAACCTTACAGAACATTATGTAGAATTCCAAGACATGCAGCTTTCCTTACGATGGTTTCCTTCACCGTTGAAAAAATACATATTTACTCGAAAAAGTTAAAGGTTAGAATTAAATCAGAATTAAATCTCGGACTAACCGAACAGAAAGTCTTAACCACTAGGTGTGCGCCGCTTTACGCGAAATTGGCGCTACCATAGAGGCATATATTGTGTCCTATATTCAATAATCATGGATGCATCGGTGCTGATGATAATGACGTGAATATAATTTGCTTGGTAACCTAACCTAGGCAAGTAATAATGAAAAGAAAAAATGGAAAATAAACACGTCATTTAAAACTCTCTTTGTAGAGTCATAATAGACAACAAAATTCCTTTCTATTAATCTACAACAATTTCTTTCAACTGAGCCTCAAATACCAGTCCTTCCTTTTTATTGAAATCTCATCTAATTTTCTTTAAAATTAAGCCATAAATCTTATTATTAAACTGTCACATGATATCCATTTCTATTATTAAAACTTCCATTAAAACTATATTAAACTTTTATTACAGAAATCTTCTATCCCAACGGAAGATACGTTCCTCGCAAACCGCTCTCGAAACTCGATCTCGAAACTGCAAATTTCGATTCTAAAGTCACAACAAAATTACAATTATCTATTCCCGTATCATTTTAACCGAATTCATGGACGATTATAACCGCATTTGGCCCAAATTTAATAACTGACAGAAACCGCAGATTCCAAGCTTTTGATCCTTTGTAATTATACACCTATTTCGGGAACGATTTTTGGTTTTACCTGACTTTACTCAGAAGGCTGTTCGATTGAGAGATAGGTGTAACCCCTTCCTAGCGTTCAGGTATCTATTTAATTGTTGGTTCTAAAAATTTCTTGGCAATTACAAATTAAAAACACGTGTTCACTATAATTAACCGCACGCAATGTTTAAAGTTTAAACGCTGTGATCGTGGTTAGAGCAAAAAATACCGGTCAAGTGCGAGTCAGTCTCGCACACCGAGGATTCCGTACTACAGTCGTACTTATTTTCTCGACATTTTACAAGATAAATCAAAAACTATTATGCAAAAACTAAATAAAAATCTGTTTTAGAATGTGCAGGTAAAGCCTTTTCATATGATATCCTATTTCGTATAGTAATCTTACTTTAAAAGTTGAAAATACTTGTAATTATTTTAGGAACACATTTGAGTTTTTGTTTTGTGATTCAAACAACCACAAATTCATGGGTTTCGGATTAATTGTCTCTTTACGCGTGCTATAAGACCTACCTGCTTTTATGATTCTAGGTCAACGGGAAATACCCTATATGTTTTCTTTTTAGACACGACAGTCAGACAGACAGACAACAAAGTGTTCTATCTATAAGTCTATAAGGGTTCATTTTTCCTTTTGTGGGATGAAACCCTAAAAATGTTTAAAAATTTAACAACGGCAAGCAACGGTTGAAATTTAAACAAACCGTGTCTAGTGCAGAATTAAATTTCGATTTGGATTTTACCTACTCAACTAATCCTATAAAAGTTATTGCAAGCTAAAGGTATCTCGTAACTGTTGAGTTACAACTTGCGAGTGGTTATATCGAAAAAAAAAAAATATGTTCATGAACAAATAATTAATATTTTCAATTTTCAAAGTAAGATAACAAGTGAGGTATCATGTAAAAGGGCTTTACCCGTACTTTCTTAAACAGATTTTTGTTTATTTTTATGCATAATAGTTTTTGATTTATCGTGCAAAATGGCAAAAAAATACGTGAGTGTGGAACCCTCACTTAAAAATGGAAATGTTGTAAGATATAAGTAAATTGTTGTAACTAAGGATATTATCATTACCTACATACCATTCGTTTAACTTTACACACTCTTACTGTATGCTGCTTTTCAAACAGAGAACACATGAAAAATACTTTAGATTCCTAGGCTCACATCAATTCTTTTGATTCATGAATCTAGATCTTTTTGACTGATTACAACCATTCACAAACCTGTCGCCTAAATAAAAATAACACGATCGATTTTATTTTCTCTATAAATTTATTTGACCTTGCCCTTTTTCAATCCCTATTTGACGTGTCCATGTCAGCTGCGCGAGGCTTCGACGGTGTTACTGATTCTTTTCCTTGTAACTAGTTCAAACTGTTGTCAACTCTGTTTAGTAAATGATAAAGTTTATATTTGTTTGGTTTTAGAGTTTATTGAGGGCAGCTTTAACTGCCTGCTTGTCAATCTTTGGAGTAAAATTGACAGAAGATACCAACACTTTGGTGTTGCGTATAAATTTTCTCTAGACAATGATTCATGTGAAGTACTTACTTCGCATCAAGAAGTGATATTAGCGTATTTGACTAAATAAGCTATTCCTTAGCTGATGGTAAGTACCTACTATGGGCGACAAAGCTCTATACAGGATGGGTTTATACAGGCCCCTCGATAAAGCGCAACCCCGAAAAGGGGTGAAACTAGACTATAAATTATTATCGACAAAAAACCGCTTTACCTGTACCTAGTAAAAAAAAATATGAAAAAAATGCTGATGGTTAGTTACGAAGCACAGGCTACAGAAGAGAGAGAGGGAGAGGGAGAGGTAGGTTACAGAAGTATAGGCACATAAAATCACGCTCTCACTGAAAAAGCTGTTGTAGAAGATCTAAAACCTAATCCGTTATGCCTTACCTACCTGTAAGCAATCTGTGACTGTACGCAGCATCACAATAATTATTCTGCTGGTAAATGTTGCCTGTAGAATAGTCTACTCATTTCTGCCTGACATATTCTGAGCATCATTTTTACTTAACCCACCCTTTTTGGGGTTTAACTCTTGCTTGCAGAATGCAGACGAAAAATCGCTAAACTAGAGACGATTTGCTGTCGTAACTCGTAGGTAACCGCTAAAAGATCTTCGAAGAAGGGAATTTTAAGAGAGCATTTTATGAAAATTCGATGAGTGTAGAAAATTTGAGAAAAATAAAATTTCCATCTATTCATCCATCCAAACAATTAAATTTTAAGAGAATTCGATGAGTGTGGAAAATTTGAGGAAAATAAAATTTCCATCTATTCATCCATCCAAACAATTAAATTTTAAGAGAATTCGGTGAGTGTGGAAAATTTGAGGAAAATAAAATTTCCATCTATTCATCCATCCAAACAATTAAATTTTAAGAGAATTCGATGAGTGTGGAAAATTTGAGGAAAATAAAATTTCCATCTGTTCATCCATCCAAACAAAGTCTAGGGAAAAATTCAGTATAAAAAGATATCGTTCAAATATCAGACCCTAATATCAATATTGGGAATTGTTACATGTCATCGCTTGCGGTGGGTGCGCCTGCACCTAATTGGCCGAAATGAAACCCATTACACCGTATCGTGATGATTGACAGCTGCCAATCAATGGGTGTTGCATGTGTACACCGCCAGGTGAAGCGTGCGGTAGAATTAGATGGGTGGGAGTTTTCTGAAATGTTTTACGATTTTTAGACTCCTTTTCAACAAGAACGTAGGTAAATCATATTTTAATTGCACTCAGATCGATATGGAAAAAAACTGTCAGAAGTCTTAAATTTCTCAAACTGGTACTTAGTGATATGTATTTTTAACAAGTTTTCATTATTAATAACTTGCTTTTTTGTCAGTTTACTTGTCTGCGCGGTATCAATTTTGGAATCGATTCTACTTACTAATCGACTGACTTCCTGATGTATATTTAACTAGAGAATTGAAACTTTAAACATAGATGGCAACTGGATGGCTATGCAATACTGACTCACTTTTTTGTTTACAATTCATATTCAACTTTCAAACAAGTGTAAATTAAAAATTTATAACATCCCCGACAAGTAAAGGTTACAGTAACTAGAAAAGAGCTGATAATTTTCAAACGGCTGAACCGATTTTCTTGGATTATAGCTAAGAACACTCTCGATCAAGCCACCTATCAAACAAAAAAAACTAAATTAAAATCGGTTCATTCGTTTAGGCGCTACGATGCCAAAGACAGATACACAGATACACAGATACACACGTCAAACTTATAACACCCCTCTTTTTGGGTCGGGGTTTAAAAATTCATATTTATCAAGAGACCTAGCACTACCTGCTAAGCAAAAAGGGCCTCTGTATAGAAACTATAGAAAGAAACTTGAAGAAAGCTAATGTAAACTCGAGAGCGTTTTCAGTTCAGGTTAGATCGACGTGAAAAATGTAAGAAGATTGCTGTTTTAAAAAAAACTATATTCAATATTTCATTCTGAATTTTATATTGGCCCAAAATGTTACCATAGAAATGCTATGTTATGACTCGACCACTACTTGTAAACACAGATTCTGCTAAGAAGAACTAGCAAATAACATTGAAAGAAAAGAAAGAAAAAAGTTTATTTTTGATAGCTGTGCCTTACTAATTATTCCTACGGGTATAACATCGCTGAAAAAAGCACATGCGAAGATACCAATAAAATCGTATCGGCTACAAAACACCAGGCCTTACGTAAAAACACACATTTACGATAATTTTTCAGGGGGCACGGCAGTGCCCCCGCCAAGACGAGCCAAACGGCGGCCGGGGCGCTACGTAGTACCTTTTTCTCGAAGTGTTTCGCCGTATTTTCGACCCGTCATAACTTCGGTCTGGATGACGCTAGAAAGCTGAAATTTTCAGTATAAGGTGTCCTCAGCAAATTTACCAAATATACTAAGTATCAAATATCTAGCATTTATGGTTACAGATTTATTGATACCTAAAATACGCCGTTTTCGTCCCTCACTGATGATCATCACAATTCATAGTCTGTAATTCTAGGGTACTTCCAGAAGTCCTAGAAGGCTGAAATTTGGTATGTAGACTAGAAATTGCATACAAACTACAGGAAAATTAAGAAATTGGCAATGCCCCCCCTCTACGCCTCTTATGAGTAAAGCAAATCTGTAAATTCTGTCGCTAGAATTCTGATATTTTCAGGATAAGATGTCCTTGGCAAATTGATTAAACTCATTGAGTATCAATTGTCTAGCTTTTATAGTTTCAGATTTATTGACAGTCAAAACTTCTAGTCTGTAATTCTAGGGTACTTCCCGAAGTCCTAGAAGGCTGAAATTTGGTATGTAGACTAGAAATTGCATACAAACTACAGGAAAATTAAGAAATTGGCAATGCCCCCCCTCTACGCCTCTTATGAGTAAAGCAAATCTGTAAATTCTGTCGCTAGAATTCTGATATTTTCAGGATAAGATGTCCTTGGCAAATTGATTAAACTCATTGAGTATCAATTGTCTAGCTTTTATAGTTTCAGATTTATTGACAGTCAAAACTTCTAGTCTGTAATTCTAGGGTACTTCCCGAAGTCCTAGAAGGCTGAAATTTGGTATGTAGACTAGAAATTGCATACAAACTACAGGAAAATTAAGAAATTGGCAATGCCCCCCCTCTACGACTCTTATGAGTAAAGCAAATCTGTAAATTCTGTTGCTAGAATGCTGATATTTTCAGGATAAGATGTCCTTGGCAAATTGATTAAACTCATTGAGTATCAATTGTCTAGCTTTTATAGTTTCAGATTTATTGACAGTCAAAACTTCTAGTCTGTAATTCTAGGGTACTTCCCGAAGTCCTAGAAGGCTGAAATTTGGTATGTAGACTAGAAATTGCATACAAACTACAGGAAAATTAAGAAATTGGCAATGCCCCCCCCTCTACGACTCTTATGGGAAAAGCAAATCTGTAAATTCTGTCGGTAGAATGCTGATATTTTCAGGATAAGATGTCCTTGCAAATTGATTAAACGCATTGAGTATCAATTGTCTAGCTTTTATAGTTTCAGATTTATTGACAGTCAAAACTTCTAGTCTGTAATTCTAGGGTACTTCCCGAAGTCCTAGAAGGCTGAAATTTGGTGTGTAGACTAGAAATTGCATACAAACTACAGGAAAATTAAGAAATTGGCAATGCCCCCCCTCTACGCCTCTTATGAGTAAAGCAAATCTGTAAATTCTGTCGCTAGAATGCTGATATTTTCAGGAGAAGATGTCTTTGGCAGATTGATTAAACGCATTGAGTATCAATTGTCTAGCTTTTATAGTTTCAGATTTATTGACAGTCAAAACTTCTAGTCTGTAATTCTAGGGTAATTCCCGAAGTCCTAGAAGGCTGAAATTTGGTGTGTAGACTAGAAATTGCATACAAACTACAGAAAAATTGAGAAATTGGAATTTTCCCCCCTCTACGCCTCTTATGAGAAAAGCAAATCTGTAAATTCTGTCGCTAGAATGCTGATATTTTCAGGATAAGATGTCCTTGGCAAATTGATTAAACGCATTGAGTATCAATTGTCTAGCTTTTATAGTTTCAGATTTATTGACAGTCAAAACTTCTAGTCTGTAATTCTAGGGTACTTCCCGAAGTCCTAGAAGGCTGAAATTTGGTATGTAGACTAGAAATTGCATACAAACTACAGGAAAATTAAGAAATTGGCAATGCCCCCCCTCTACGCCTCTTATGAGTAAAGCAAATCTGTAAATTCTGTCGCTAGAATTCTGATATTTTCAGGATAAGATGTCCTTGGCAAATTGATTAAACTCATTGAGTATCAATTGTCTAGCTTTTATAGTTTCAGATTTATTGACAGTCAAAACTTCTAGTCTGTAATTCTAGGGTACTTCCCGAAGTCCTAGAAGGCTGAAATTTGGTATGTAGACTAGAAATTGCATACAAACTACAGGAAAATTAAGAAATTGGCAATGCCCCCCCTCTACGACTCTTATGAGTAAAGCAAATCTGTAAATTCTGTTGCTAGAATGCTGATATTTTCAGGAGAAGATGTCTTTGGCAGATTGATTAAACGCATTGAGTATCAATTGTCTAGCTTTTATAGTTTCAGATTTATTGACAGTCAAAACTTCTAGTCTGTAATTCTAGGGTAATTCCCGAAGTCCTAGAAGGCTGAAATTTGGTGTGTAGACTAGAAATTGCATACAAACTACAGAAAAATTGAGAAATTGGAATTTTCCCCCCTCTACGCCTCTTATGAGAAAAGCAAATCTGTAAATTCTGTCGCTAGAATGCTGATATTTTCAGGATAAGATGTCCTTGGCAAATTGATTAAACGCATTGAGTATCAATTGTCTAGCTTTTATAGTTTCAGATTTATTGACAGTCAAAACTTCTAGTCTGTAATTCTAGGGTACTTCCCGAAGTCCTAGAAGACTGAAATTTGGCATTAAGTACAAATTTCAAGAATTATGAACAACAGATAAATTAAGAAATCGGGTCCCCCTTCATCCCCTCGTATATGAGATGCATATCTGTAAAATTTGTTGCTCGAATACTAAAGTTTACATGATAAGATGTCCGTGGCAGATTTATCAAACATACCAAGTATCTGTGTTTCCTGAAGTCCTAAAAGACTGAAATTTGGTATATCTGCTTCAAAGTTGAGTTGCAAGATTCCACCCGAACAAATATACTTACATACGAGTACATTGCAAGTTGAATAAAAGCTTTTAAAAAAAGAGGTAACGATAGAGAGTGGACCATGAAAATGATGTACCTACAAGAAATAAATCCAAAAAAAATTTAGGGCACCTGCCAAAAAGAAATGAAATCCCACCAAAAACATTTCATGTAAAAAGTTAGCCAAGACTCACAAGTTCATAATGTTTTCACTGTTAAAAAGTTATGAGATCTCTAGTAGAGCCAAGCCCCTAGCTGAGCTTAGATTTGTGCTGGCCATGGGACCTATCCCAAGTCCAAAGTAATATAGCTCTTAAATGTTCTTGACTATATCACATTTATAACAATAAATAACAAATCACTCTACTTACAAGCTCTGATTCTACAAACCCTATATCTTGGTAAAAAAAGTACGGCTTGGCCGTTTAATGTTCTTAAAACTATTACATGACATAACATATTAAACGTTAAAAGTTATTAAACGGCCAAGACGTCTTTTTTTTACCAAGATGTAGGGTTTGTAGAATCAGAGCTTGTAAGTAGAGTGATTTGTTATTTATTGTTATAAATGTGATATAGTCAAGAACATTTAAGAGCTATATTACTTTGGACTTGGGATAGGTCCCATGGCCAGCACAAATCTAAGCTCAGCTAGGGGCTTGGCTCTACTAGAGATCTCATAACTTTTTAACAGTGAAAACATTATGAACTTGTGAGTCTTGGCTAACTTTTTACATGAAATGTTTTTGGTGGGATCATATTTTTTTCGGTTAACCGTCGCTCGGAGCTAACATAAATCGCTCCCAAACATGAGTATCAAGCACAATTATAGCTAAAGGGTAATAAATCTCGAAATAATGCCCCAAAGATTTACTTGTGCTACTTCAGGTGATCGTTACGTCGGATCTGCTTGGGGGCATGCAATCTTCATTAAGTAATTTTATTGTGCTCATCTATTGTTCTTATACCTACCTACTGGCATTTCTCATAATATCAGCTCTTAGGCAGAAGGTAAGTCGCGTGGAGTGAAGAATGGAATGATATCAATACATAATTTAATTAATTTATAATTTAATTTAATTACGTATAGCGTCTATTCCGTCACAGTGAATGAAAATTAAAAAATTTTGATTATCACCTTCAGTAACAGACTCAGAAGATTTGACACCCTTGAGTCTTGAGTTTTGACAGAGTGAGTGTGACCTACTGGGGTGATAAATTCATCATATTAGAAGAATTGCACTATAATGTGTCTTAGTAAGAGCTGCTGTTTATTAACCCCCGACCCAAAAAGAGGGGTGTTATAAGTTTGACGTGTGTATCTGTGTATCTGTCTGTGGCATCGTAGCTCCTAAACGAATGAACCGATTTTAATTTAGTTTTTTTTTTGCTTGAAAGGTGGCTTAATCGAGAGTGTTCTTAGCTATAATTGAAGATATCGGTTCAGCCGTTTGAAAGTTATCAGCTCTTTTCTAGTTTTCTTATGGATGTTTTTGTGTCGGGTTTTTAAATGATTTTTCGGAGTGAACCTTCTGTACCCCTGTAATTATGTATTCTGAGGTATAAAAAAAATTAGTTTGTCCTAGGTAACTACTAAGGTAGTAGCTACTTACCTCTCCTTTAATCATGCATATAAAATTGACCTTATAAAAATTACGCCTTCTAATAATTAACAAATATCGATATCCATTTAATTGAATAGAAGAACTGCCTGAATTAGCGTCGATAAATCAATGAGTTGCTTTCATAAATCAACAGGAACGTCAGTCAGTCTGCGCCGGCGCATGACAGATGAAATCACTTGAAATATAGCGGTTAAGGGCACTTCACACTTGATACTTTCAGCACCGAGTTCTGCGATTGAACGTCTGTCATCTCAAACCCGATCTGAAATAAACGTTTGCAATCTTTTTACGTGAAGAGATTAGGTATATAGGTACATCAATCTATATAGTAATGTAATAACTAACTGACTGATGACCATATAAAACGTATTATCTATACTTAATATTATAAATGCGAAAGTGTGTCTGCCTGTCTGTCTGTCTGTCTGTCTGTCTGCTACCTTTTCACGGCCCAACAGTTTAAACGATTCTGACGAAATTGGGTACAGGGTTAGCTTATATCCCGGGGACGGTCATAGGCTACTTTTTATCCCGGAAAATCAAAGAGTTCCCACGGGATTCCAAAAAACCCATCCGCTTGACCGATTTGTATGAAATTTGGTACTAAGGTAGCTTACGTCCCTGTAATTGACATAGGCAACTTTATATCCCGGAAAATTAAACAGTTCCCACGGGATCTTTAAAAACCTAAATCCACGCGGACGAAGTCGCGGGCATCCTCTAGTGCTTTATAAGTATAGAATTAACGGCTATACGTTGATACGTTCGTACGGTGATATGCAATATTACCATGTATAAAAGTAATTGAAGTCCCGCGGATTGCTGGAGCAAGCTACAGGTCTAATCCACGCTCTTTTATCATTTACATAATCTTCAATTATATAATATGCTTTTTTTAGGAGCATCCTTTCCAGCAGCAAAACAACCGCAGAGACGCTTAGAGGCTGACGTCCGTGAAATCGTCGAAACGGAAAGTACCGAGTGTGCTAGGACCCTTAAAACCAGCAAAATTCAACTTTAATCCCTTCTGAATTGCTTTTAATTGAGAAGAGTGGAAACAACATTCGACCGATTATCGGAATCGATTTCGGGAATCGGAATAGTCATGGGAAAGTCGGCGTTCTGGAGTCGCGATTAGCCCTCAATCAGGGAGATTTGTGCAATTTCCATTGACTGGCAAATTGCGGATGAGGCAGACACCATCTGTCAATGTTGCTTAGTTCGTCAATTGCCGGTCCTAATCTGAGGCTATTGCTAATTTTCCTAAGGAATGCTAAAACGTTTAAAATGTTAGTTGAAGATATACCTAATATATTATATGCCTCTCAGGCGGCGCCGGGGTGTTGCTATAGGTACTGGTGTGGTTTTACTTATACAGCATACTTCATAGTGAGGGATCTAAAGGTAAACTTAAAGGTATGCGACTGCGACACGTGTCGCGCGATCAATTACTGCTAGTCTCGCGGGTCAGGATTAATTAGTACCTACCTCAAACAATCTCTATAGGTACATTTCTAAAAAAAGCTGTGTTCAAACGTCACTTTTACTGTCTGGTCTGTTAGGTGTCGCACTTGCAATGCTTGCAAGTCGCAAACGCCCATCGCGGTTGCGTTGGTACCTACTTAGGTAGGTAGGTACCTCAGATTCTATGGCTGAGATCTGTAGAGCGCACTTTGACTTTGCTCAGACTTAAGACATTGTTAAAAAGAGACAGCGTTATACCGCTGGTATAAATCTGTTTCGTTTTAACTGAAACTTAAGTCTAAGCAAAGTCAAAGTGCGCTTTATAGATTGCAACCTATCTTTCACTAAATCTTCAATAACGCTATGGTTCAGGGGATGGACTGATTAGATATAACTTTTAAGTTTCCTGAATCCTTCCTGTACGTACATTATAAAATTTTACTTTTTAAATAAGTAGGATTAAATTATTTTTAAATTTAAATTGGTAAAAGTTAAATAAATCTGTATTTTCATGTCCTGTGTGCTGTGTTATTTATTCAATTTGTTATAAATTATATAAATATAATAAACAAAAATATCTTAGTATTATTTAATATTATAATAACTAATTTTGTCCACGAAAGAGTCGATTGTGCAACTGTGCGTAACGTTTCATTTGAGACTCCTAGCGACATCGCGTTGTGACAAATGACATTTCTCGGTTCAATAGACCGTAACTAGATGGCACCACGCTATACAAATGACATATAATTATTGCAGGCGATAATTATCAGTAATCTCACTATTTTGAAGCAAAAATGGATTTATATAGTTTGTTAATATATTATTAATTCAAAATATAAGTACCTAAGTACCTACATTTTGTTGGTACCTATACTGAGGTAGGTATTTAAAATTGTAATATTAATAAGAAACAAATAAGATACCTAATTATTGATCTATACAAAAACGTTATTTCTTCGTTATTAAGGACTTACCTATGTATATTGTCAGTTTATGTAAAAAGAAACCTAATAAATCATTTTCTCATGTTACATTCACTTTCATTTAATATCCACCTAACATATAATTATTTTGTAGGTTAGGTTTTACGTTCCCTTCATAGATAATTATGGCTCTAATATTGCAGAGATGAGGATGAGGCCATACACGCATGGCCATTCTACTATGGGTTTAATGGTAATAACTTACCACATAATGTTCCATGCAAAACTATTTGAGAAAATTACTGTCATACGTGTAGGTACCTAGAACCATTTTTTCTTTTTTGGTGATAAGATAGAATGACGTACCTTCCCTGTTTAGCTATTAGCTTCACCATCAGTAAAATAAAATTTAGGTCTTAATTAGATATAAGTATAGACTAATTCAATCAGTTAATCAATAATATGTAGAATGGCATGAATAATAATCGATTAAGTTAATCACTCTGACACTTACTTCTATATATAGGTACATATAGGTATACCTAATCCATACTATTGTATATTACCTACCTACTATTGTTTTAAATAAAAAATACTAATAACATAAGTATGTATGTAATGTTATAACCACACATTAAGTAACTATTTACGTACCTAAGTAGTATTCAAGAATAAACCCATTTTTTCTTAGTACGTATACTAAAACTGACTACACTCTGTTGCTTCACTTTATTTTGTTGAAGAAATTGTCCTTTTAGAAACTGGACTACTCGACTTAATATTAACACAAGAAAATAAAACGACAGTAATAAATGTGTGGATGAATTTACTTCGTTATATTTTTTCTTCACCAATAGCCTCATATATACTTAAAAGTACATTTGAACTTAAATAGAATATTTACAAGGAAGGAACTATATTTACATTTGAAACTATAAGATATTTAATATTACTATATTCTATTCATAAAATTAAAAAGGTACATTAAATTACTTTGAACATGATTTGAGATATCATAGCCACTAGTTTTGGATTGAATTAATCCATACTAAGGTAATACTTTTTGGTAACTTTAGTTAACCATTAACTAACCTAAACCTATTTGAGAAACTATCACAATAAATAAATCTTTAGAAACATAACAATAATAAAACAATTTCAGTCTTTAGCCTTAAAAGAGGATAGAGTCAAATTCTTCAAATTATATGGAAGCATTACAGCAAAATTATGGTAGAGGACTCTAATAAAGGTTTTCAATAATTGTCAAGTATTTTATAACAACGCAGAAAGAAGTTCAAATCTTGGATAACCAAAACTTTGATTGAGATACATCTTTGGTTAAATTTAAAGAAAAGGTACCAAAATTTATATGCTAATGTGATGCAGCAATAATAAAACCAAGATCAAGTTGAATAACTGATGTGGATCTGGTGAAGATTTATCTATAAACGAGTTTCATAACTTGACTGTAAGCTCGCATCGTACTCAAACTTGTCCTACAAAGCGGGTCAACTCGTTTTGATCTAAACCTATAGGTACTAACTAAGATATTATATATTCAGCGTTTCATAATATCTTCTATTGAAAATCCTAGCGGTTTCTTCGGAACTTCAACGGGTGATTCTTGGTGTTTATGCTGATAGTTTTGAGTGAGTGATGGAGACGGCTTATGCGATAGGTCCAGGAGAGGACTCTCAGCAGCTTGACTTGTAGACGAAACTTCTTGACAACCTTCTAGATGTTCTAAATGGTGTTTGTTCGCCTCGCTGTGGGTCAATAAATGGGTCTTCAAGTTCGATCTTTGGTTGAAACTCTTGTTGCAAACTGGACATTTATGCGGAGATTCTTCCATGTGCAAGATTTTGTGCACCGCAAGGGTCCTTGACTGGCAAAACCCTTTCCCACACTCGGTGCACTTAAATGGCTTCTCTTTAGAGTGGATATACCTGTAAAACAAAAAATAAAGATTAGCTAATGCCCAACTTTCACTAAGAAGGTGAGAAAATCGAGACAAGTCGAGTAAGTACACATCGAAATGAGACTTTATGGCTCAATGTGCCGATGAATACGCGTTTCAAATGGGAAATGAGGTAATTCCATATTAGAAGCATTAGCCGCTTAATATACACAGGGTATAATTTGGGGAAAAAATTGTCTCGTAAAGGTAAAGAAATATAACGTGTAATTTGTTCGACGGCGGAGCAAGACAGATATGGTGATCGTAAAGAACTTAAACCGGTTGTGGGAAGAGCGCGTGCGGCCGCCTCGCGACCTCACAAAAAGGTTTACACTTTTAATTTTGTTCCTTTTTCTGTTATCGCCAACAAAGCCTCGGTGGAACAAGTCTTAAATCACGTTGTTGGTATTAGAAAGGAAACATTAAATTAAATCTGAAGTCCTCGTGATAGTAATTGATTAGTAACATTTGTAAAAGATTTATGTAAAGCTTGCCACGATTCTTATCAGTTCCAATGCGTTCATTATCTACTTCACCTATAAATAATGTGCTAATCAATAAACAAATAAAAGATAAACACTTACCTGTGGTCTCTTAGATGGTCTTGTCTTCTGAAGGCTTTGCCACATATGTCACATGAGTAAGGTCTTTCATCTGTATGAGTTCTTTCATGGATGAGCAGGTTATAGGATTTAGTAAATTGTCGATTGCAGTATTTGCAAATGAACTGTTTCTTCGGTCTTGTTCCGGGGACGCCCGGAGCTCTCATTGGCGGAGGATTTCTCCCAGGCATTCTCTGAGCCATTGACGGGTATCTCAATGAATGATGGTATAAAGCAGCGTTCCTGATCCATTGGTTAACTAACATTGCATGGTAGGGCGCCGACGGTGGAAGACTGGCAACTTGAGGTTGGACATAAGGAACTCCAGGGTAGGTGTAGTTAGGAACCTGTTTGTCGTACGGGTACGGATTTTGCATGGTTCTGTTTTGTACGGGGTATTGTGAAGACCAGGCGGGTTGAAGACGCGATACAACGACGGCTGGTGGTGTATCGTCGGTTGGTGTATGAGGAGGCGTTAGAAGCGGTGGCGACGGTCGCTCTAACTTCACTAATGCTTCGATCGGGAAGTCTGGTGGGTAACCTGTAGATAGAACGAAAACCTAGTTTAAACTATGTCAGCAATCCTTAATTTAAATAAGTTCTTTGAAAGCTGTAAGCAATTGTAATAAAAATGTTTAGATATCATGAAAGATGAATTCCTGATTTAACTGAGGACTGTATTTAAAACAATAAAACTAAAAATGCAACAACAACAAATCTATGTAAATAAACCTAGCACTATTGTAAATAAACGTTAAAACAACAAACTTACTATGACTTTCTTCGATGTGTTCTTCTTCCTCTTCCTCTATATTGATATCGTCGGAACTGTCAACACTGTACGGCTTATCTTCCATGTCCAAAATAGTACAATCCATTGAAACAAACACACTGGCACAAACACTGGTCACTGTCACAGCTAAACCGGTTTGAGACTGACAACCGGCTAGCGAGAGCGCGCAGAGGGATATGGGCTTGTGTGCGTTTGTTATCGAGGATTGCGTTCGCGTGGCTCGCGGGAGGGGATAGATCAAAGGGACCGCGTCTACCGGCGCCTGTGTCGGCTCCCGAAGCAGCTCCGCACCTCCCAATAGGCGGAGCCTACGCGGCTCTGCCTTCGGAATCGATCGGTTATCATCGCGAATCGCACCAACGTCCACTCGACCTGATATGACAAAGTTCCATCACCAAAACTCTTGTATAGTTACTTAGAACCTTAGCATAATAAGGTTGGTGGAGATTAGGTCGTTTTCGAAGTAAAGCCCGCAATGCAAATTTTTGGTGACACCGTGTCCCCTAGTTATAGCGGCGAATTGCCTTCGTAATTGCGTTTCGTAGGCAAGTCTCTGCCTATACAAATTGTATGCCTTTGTTCGTTCCCTCTTTGTTAATAATATCAATTGCAAATAGCAATTGCAGATTCTCAAACCTATTTTAGGGCATTTGAAAAATGAATTAAGTACTTAAATAAACATTTTAAAAGTTGAGACGTATAGTACTTAGGTAAGTTCATTATTTAGAACGGTTTTGTCTAGAATAATGATCAAAATGCCACAATGTGTCTTGCTTATTTATTGGTACAATAAGTAGATAGATACCTACCTACATACCTAATATTATTTTTAAGTCTTGGTACCAAAGTACATACCTACTCTCATTTATTTATTACTAGCTGATGCCCGCGACTTCGTCCGCGTGGATTTACGTTTTTCTAAATCCCGCGGGAACTTTTTGATTTTCCGAGATGTGTTAATCTAGGATATAATTTATCTACAATCTACCTATAAAAACATCAAACAATAAAATAACAGTAACAAAAATATAACAGAAACATAGATAGGTACCTATGTACAGAAACAACAACAAAATTAAATAACAGAAACAAAAGGGAAATAAAATAACAGAAACAACAGAAAACTAAAATCATGCTTATTTTTCATTACATACTTACCTACCTACCTGTTCATTTTTAGGCTTTCATAGGTTCCGTAACTCAAAAGCAAAAAAGAAAGAAACCCTTGTAGGATCACTTCGTTGTCTGTCTGTCTTATCTGTTAAGAAACCCAGAGGTTACCTACCTAGTTCCCGCTGACCTAGACCTAGAATCATGAAAGGCAGGTTGGTTATTTAGGTAGGTCATAAGTAATAGCTAGCACCCGTAAGGCGAAAAATCCGAAATTTGGGTTACTTATTAATAGGTATACCTACCAAGTCAGGCATCATATGAAAGGGCTTTACTTGTCCATTCTGAAACAGATTTTTATTTATTTTTATTTATAATAAAATAAATAAAAATCTGTTTTAGAATGGAATTTTTTGATTTATCGTGCAAAATATCGAAAAAATACGACTGTATAGTACGAAACCCTCGACTGAGCATCAGCTGACTTAAAAGTAATTTTCCGTAGATAGAATAAATGGAATAAAAATTAAAAGTCAAACGCGCGTGGAAGCTTTCATTCAGTGGTAGGTGGTAGGTACCTACGTACGATTTGAATCCGAGGCACATCCGATATATTGTCACGGATGAGGGAGAGATAATTATTACCTACCTATTTTCAAGGGCTCTGCTCGGATGAGTGCGTAATCGCTCTAAACGCTTATCTATCAAAGCTTGTACCTATCTAAGTACCTAGGTACTTACTGTGTAGGTACACATCAAAAGTTTCTATGTCATCTCATTACAACCGTGAAATCCTTTACGCAACCCGATCCCCTCCAATCAGCGCTATAGACCACACGAGTAGGCACTACACAACACAACCTTTCAACACTATTAAAAATTCAATGCCATAACAATCGTTTCTTAACCATCATAACGAGCTGACTTCTAGATTCAACAAGGTGTCTAGTGTAAAAGCAGCCGGCTTTCATCATGCATTTAAAACGTCATAGCCACAGAGTTCCCTTTATTGCAATTCAGACTTTTGCAACTGAAGCATAGAGTATACAGTTACGTGTAGGAGTTTGAGTATGTGTCATTTTTGGTATGCATCGGGGTATGTTTGCGTCGGTGCCTTTGATCGTTGCACAAAGAATGCCGCGCGTGGCGTATGCCTCACCTGACCGATGTTTGCGCGCACGCATCCATATTAGTGACATACGGCTACGTCCACTCTGGGACGGAAACAAAAAGGTATTATGCGATTCATATGGCGCTGTTGTTGGGTAAGGACTGTTTTGTATCAAAAATAAGTTAAGTAAGTATAAGTACCTATAAATTGAGATGTGGTGTTGGGGACACATGCTCAACATAAGTACCTACCTATCGTGGACCGAACAAAGAACCAACGTCTCAAGTCAGCAAACTAGAAATAATAAAAACTGGCCAAGTACTAGTCAGACTCGCGCAAAGAGGGTTCCGTACTTGGAAATTTTACCGACATTTTGCGCGATAAGTAAATCAAAAACTATTTTGCATAAATAAATAAAAATCTGTTTTAGGATGTACAGGTGATCAAAGCCCATGATATCCCACTTGGTATAGTTATCTTACTACTTTGAAAATTGAAAATACTAATTATTATTTGTTCATGAACAGTTGAACACATTTAATTTTTTTTTTTAATGTAACCACAAATTCAAGGTTTTCGGATTTATTCCTGTACTTGTGCTAGAAGACCTACCTATCTGCTAAATTTCATGATTCTAGGTCAACGGGAAGTAGGTAGGTAGGTAATATAGGTATTCTTAACAGACGGACAGACGGACGGACAACAGTGATCCTGTAAGGGTTCCGTTTTTCCTTTTCAGGTACGGAACCCTAAAACTGAGGCTATCTATCATTCTGTCTGCGGAGGACTCTCGAGTAGGTACTTAAGTCACATCGTAAGAAAATACCTCAGAAATATTGAAAAACTGTCTCTGGTAGAAATCAGCTGAACATATTAAATCAAAATATCACGCGATAGGTGCATTACGTAGGTGTTCTTACATGAATTAGGTATACCTACCATACAAGTGGTCATTTTCCTTCACATATACCTAGGTAGGTAGGTATGTACTTACATTTTGTAAGAGTACAATAAAACACGATAAACCCACGCTGTAAACTTTTCAACAACTTTAACAAGGTCTTTGATTACATTTCGCGCTTCAAAGAAACGCTCATTCATTTGAATATTTAATTATATTTAAATTGTTCTTTGTAAGAAGGGTTCTACTCTTCTATTTAAAAAATGTTTTGCGAGCGTGTATTTACATACTTATTACTACTTAACTAATACCTACCTAGTCCTAGCTTACAACTTAGATAAGCGGCTAAACCGATTTGCTTCGATTATAGCTAAGAACACTCTCGATTGAGCCATCTTTCATACAAAAAAAAAACTTTTAAATCGGTTCATTCGTTTAGGAGCTACGATGCCACAGACAGATACACAGAAACACACGTCAAACTTATAACACCCCTCTTTTTGGGTCGGGGATAAAAATTTCAGCTCTCTACCTATGATGATTCACGAGATACAATCCGCTGACAGACGGACAGACGGATGGACAGCGGAGACTTAATAATAGCACATGTCCCTTTGGCGCCTTTCCCTAAAAAGTAAACCGGAAAACTATGTTTATCTTTACTCAGTACCTACCTACGTAGGTTACAGAATACGACACGCTAAAATTTTTACAACGACGAATAAGTGTTTATTAAGCAGGTAAGTTTAGTTACTTATCTTGAACAGGAAAGCTTAAGCTATCGAATTTTTTCTTACAGCAAGACTCTTTTAAAACACCGACGTATAAAAACAAAGAACAATGAGCCGTCGAAGGTTGTAAACATACCAAATAAGTGTTTACAATAGAAATAATTGTATTAAGGCGCCTTACTTGCCACTGTTCCTTTTGAGACGCCGACTCCAACTTATCGAGGAGCAAATTCTAAACAATGAGAGCATTTAGCTAATACCACGGTAATACTATCTATACAGTATTCTAACTCGGCCGTATCTTTGAAATAAATACCTACAGCTGCGCGGTACGTAAACATGCGGTAGGGCTGCCCGCCTCCAGCAGTTTAATTACATTTGCCTACTTTGTGTTTCCATCTAGTTTTGTGATTGTAATATACTTTTTTTATATAAACAAATAAAATACTTTGTGAATTGCATAGGAAATGTTCAGCGTGTTGTTTTTTGGTTGGTAGATTTAATTAAAAAACCATGTTTATGATTGAATAATAAATCGGTCTTATAATTTGAGACCGAAAAAGATTTGCGCCTCGACTGAGACGTAGGACATTAAACGAACGTTACGAATTATTAAATTTTAAAGTTTAAAAAATCCGCATCCCTATAAAGCTTTTAATCAAAAATTGTTTTGGGGAACATGGGCAAGATAGAGAAAAAGGAATAAATGTCTTTTACTTGGTTATAGACACCTGCAGCTACTTTACAATTTATATATTTGGTTTTAAATGAAGTTCGGAACATTTTCTCCATTTTTTGTATATATTCCACAAAATCATCGCTGGGTACAATCAAAAAAGTTTGTGAATCAATCTTATTGTAGTCCCGGTACCTTAAATACCGACATTCTGAGCTGAAATTGTGGCTTCTTTGATCGGGTTTCACATACAACGAAAAAATCGCGCGGTTATTGTTAGAAAAACAAAACATCGCCCGTTCGTCACTGCGGCACAGTCGCGACTGTCTGCGTGTCGAGCGCCTGCCGACATCGAGGTGCATAGGTATAGCTCGCGTTTCGTCCGTTTGTATGAAGTTGGAATACTGTACATACCATTACCGTGCTAATACGTCGGACCTTCTTAAAACTCATTGATAACATACCTACGCGGCTAACCTTAAACACTCTGACCTTTCTTGGAATGAAACACCACTTATAAAATGGTGTGTTTTCTTCACCTGCTCAAATTACCTAACAAAATCAGTGTCATTATAATCAAAGCTTTGAAAGCTTGGATTATAATGAAGGTATGTTTCGGTATTGATTGCGAATTTGTAGGAAGATTAGGTCTATATACAAGTTTTTTAAAGAAGTAAATAATAGGTAGGTATATACAATAGGTAGGTACTTACCTACGAGTATTATGTAGAACAAACATTGTGTTAAACAAACAACATTTTGATTAGGTATGATTTTAAATTATTTTATTAACTCGAGGCTATTATGGGTATAAGTACCTACCTACTGCACTCTGATATGAGCTTTTATGAAACTTTGACAAAGTTTCATGGAAGCAAACGCTGCGGTCTTGCACCGTGCACCGCACCGTTTGGACTTTGGATCTGAGGCTGAAATCTATAGAGTGCACTTTGAATTTGCTCAGACTTAAACTGTTAAAACGAGACAGCGCTATACCGCTAGCATAAATCTGTCTCGTTTTAACTGAAACTTAAGTCTAAGTAAAGCCAAGGTGCGGTCTATAGATTTCAACCTGAGAGTAGTGACTTGCGACCTAGGAGGGTCTGCGAATGAAGTAGTGATTACTGTCCTTGCTATCGATTCTTCGAACTAAGTATGTAGGTAGGCATAAACCACGCCAATTGCCATTTCAGCTTCGCAAGCCGTTGGCTATATCGGTTACTCTGGTTCTTCTACTGATTTCCTCATTTAGGTATGACTTGATCACGCAGAGAACTCCGAGCGATGGCGATGGAGAGAGCTATCTCTCTCCATCGGCAGCTATCATGTGTGACTGGCTGAGATCTATAGCACACAGCATAGAGCGTAAGTACCTACTTTGACTTTGCTCAGACGTTAAAACAAGACGGTTTTATGTCAGCAGCATAGCGCTGTCTCGTTTTAACAGTGTCTTAAGTCTAAGCAAAGTCAAAGTGCGGTCTATAGATCTCAACCTAAACTTTCTTAAGAGACCCAATTTCTACAGATCTAAGTAAGTGGTACCTACCTATAAGTACATTTTAGTTAATTTCTTTATTTTCCTTGACACTTTTAATCTTATTAGGCAGGTAGGTAGGTACCTATAGGTAAGTGCCGCTTGCAGATACGTAGGTACATGCTATGCAAGTAGGTGAAGTATTAGAAGTATTAGTATAAGTACCTACCTACCTACATAATATTATCACCTTGTTCGCTAAAACCGTCAATTCGTACGTAATTCCACGTAACTATGATAACACTACAAATCGATTATCATGACACATCCTCCATTATTGTTAATACGGAACAATTCACAGGTAGTCGTAGATAATATTCCAAAGTGTCCGATAACCGATCAAAGAGGCCGACTGCTGATAAGGATAGATCTGAAACGCCGACAGCGGTACAGTAGCCGATAGAGGAGTCATATTTTTATAGCGGACCCTTTGATCTTGCCGCTGACCGTCTATGCTATGCGAAATCAAAAATCGATACGTAATAATATCTATTTTTAGCTAATAACGCGGTTAATTTGATAAGGAACTGCGTGCAACGGTGTTTTAGCGCGTTGCATGCAGCGTTATCTTTTGAGGTTGTTACGGCGAAGTATGGGTAGATCTAGATAGGGAGGTACCTATCTAGAAAGAAGAAGGTATACCAATTTTTGAAAGAAAAACACAGAATAATCATATGAATGCTCAGAAAAGCTAGATATGCACGAAGGATAGGATACCTATCTGGGGTGGGTGGGTATGGTGACATTATTACCTATTGAGAATGAAATTTACGTAGGTAGGTACCTAATTAGTTATGGCAGTTAATCACTTTTAGATTCAAAAATTCAAAGAAATTTCAAAATTCAAAATATTTTTTTATTCAATTAAACTTTACAAGTGCTTTTGCATCGTGAAGTGCATCTATGCTTCGGAATGCCTTTCCAACCAAGAAGAACCAGCAAGAAACTCGGCGGTTGCTCTTTTCAAAAATTTGATACACAATATTATGTCATGTATAAAAGTAATTGAAGTCCGTGCATTGCTGGAGCGAGCTGCAGGTCAAATCTTCGATTCCATATGTACTTACCTAATATGCTATTTTCAGGAGCATAATTTTAATAGATTTTATGAACTTGTGTAAGGGCAAGTCCAAAATTGAAAGGGTTTACCTGTAAATTTTAAAACAGATTTTTATTTATTTTTATGCATAATAGTTTTTGATTTATCGTGCAAAATGTAGAAAAAAATACCCGAGTACAGAACCCTCGTTGCGCGAGTCTGACTCTTACTTGGCCGGTTATTTTATTATTTCGGATCTGCTTTTACTGGGCGATCAGCTTTAGGATAGTTGACAGGGTTTCAGTGCTTATAACAGTGCTTATTGCGGTATGGGTTACCTGAAGGTTTTTTTTTTAATTCTAATATTTTTAAGGGACCTGACGGTTTTGACCTATATTTTACGTGAACGCTATCCTTATCCTTTATGAAATTATCATGTAAAGACACCAATAAAACCAACAAGCCTGTCAGTTTTATTGTGACAGTCATTATCAAAGCTAGTGTATAGAGTACCTGCAGTAGATATTATAATTTGCCTTATGGCATAAGAAAAGAACAAAATTTTGAGGGCTCGGTATGAAAGCTGTGTAACTATTTACAGCTTTCATAGCTAAGTTTTTTCTAAGTTTATCAATACAGATATTTATTTGTTAACCAAATCAATGGCATATATTTTTCTGGTCATATTTATTGGCATTACTAGCTGACGCCCGCGACTTCGTCCGCGTGGATTTAGGTTTTTCGAAATCCCGTGGGAACTCTTTGGTTTTCCGAGATAAAAAGTAGCCTATGTGCTAATCCAGGATATTACCTATCTCCATTCCGAATTTCAGCCAAATCCGTCCAGTGGTTTTTGCGTGAAGGAGTAACAAAAATACACACACACACATACAAACTTTCGCCTTAGTGTGATTCTTCAAGTGCTGGGTTTTAGACTTTTGAATTATCAAAATTACCAAAACTTTTCGGTAGCCGCGCCGTGACCTTACTTTAGGTTTTATAACAATTTTGTTCATCGCGATACCTACCTACCTACTTACATATAAATGCAAATGTGTGTTTGATTGTTGCTTTGTCTTTCAATCACACCATAACGGAGTAACAGATCGACGTGAGTTTTTGCATTATCAAATACCTATTTACTTAAATAAAGACCTGAAGAGTAACATAGGATACTTTTTATCCCGAAAAATTATACAGCTCCCATTTGAATGTAAATAGCCAAAATCATCCCGGACGAAGAAGCAGGCATCAGCTAATAATAATACCTAAATAATAATAATTAGTTCGAAAGCATTGTGTGCCTATACCTATCTAGCTTTTCCAGTTAGATATTCCTAGTTAAATCCTAGTTGATTGCTAGTTGAGTTATTATCGCTGTTCTTTCGATCGTCTCTTTTGTAATAGGCTATACCTAATAAACCGCTTGCTTCTTTAACTTGTGCCACATCACAAGCGAATAGTGTCCGTTAATGTGTCTGTGTTGTAATGTAATGGGACCGGCAATCATTACAGTTACAAGTGCTTTCAGTTGCGCTATCTACTGTAAGCTTTTCATGTCACACTCATTGCCTATCCTGAAACCATTATCGACTTTCCTTGTCAACAGTCAATCGTGTTTACCTACTTCAAAAACTTCCACCGTCCGTGTTATGAGAAGTACCAATCTAACCTTAGCGCAATCCCCAGCGGTTTTAGCTGTAGCTAGATACGATTCTAGAAACAGTTAGGTAATAGAATAGGTATACTGTCTGTAGTTTTCCAGGCGTGACTGGTGCGGTGTAACTATGAAATTCCACATTTTTTCGGAAATCTGACAAACCATTGACACAGACAGGTAAATATTCTAGATTTTATTGATTTTGAGATAAATTGAGTTTGATTGGTTCGATTGTTTAGTATTCAAATGGCATACATGAATTAGAGACTAATTTACGTAACTTTATTGAAATATAAAAATAATTCGATTCTACATTTAGAATAATAAACCTTTTCTCACCTTGCCTTAAAAAAATTATGGTAGATAGGACCGTGGTAGGTAACTACCATAAAAAAGGTAATTATAGTCCTGTGGTTTCCTTATATACATTGTCAATGGCCATGGAATCCCAAGATTCCACGTACCTAGGTGCACTAGAAGTTAATGTTTAATGGTCTCACCTGACATGACGTGATATTTTGACATTATCAGCTAAGTGCTATGTTCAGTGAGGCAGTATCAAATCACTGTTACCTACTCATTCTGATAACAAACTAGATTTGACGATTTGGTTGTAATTAGTACCTACATACAAAATCCTAAAAATATTATACTTAGCTACCTAAACGCGAAAGTTTGTATGTATGGATGTATGGATGTTAGTTACTTTTTCACGCAAAAACTACAGAATGGGTTTGGTTGAAATTCGGATTGGAGATAGATTATACCCTGGATTAACACATTAGCTACCTTTTATCCCGGAAACTCAATGAGTTCCCACGGGATTTTGAAAAACCTATATCCACGGGAACGAAGTCGCGGGTATCAACTAGTAATGTACTAAAGCTGCTACATTTTCACAGATCCTAGTCCCTCAAAACAAACCAGAAGATAATCCTTCTTGACGCAAAAAAAACGCATCTTGGGTGGTCTTGAGTGGCGTCAGTGTATGCTAAATCTTTTTTTTAATACTTTACTCCTAAAGCTATATATTGTTGTAAAATATACCCTCGTTTTTAGAACATACGTTTTAAATTTCATTGGTATACTCCTAATTTTTGTTATGAATCTAAACCAAATATTTACTTACGGCTCAGTTTATGAATGAAATTTCCAAACCGCAAATTTTTGTGCCCAAGATTTGTGAATGACACCATTATTTTAGAAGCTAAATTTTTATGAAATATTAAACAAATAAACAAGAAATATTTTTTCCCCTAAGTAGGTAGGTAGGTAAGTAAGTCCTCATTATCAACCACTCGCCGGCTCACTACTGAGCACGGGTGTCCTCTCAGAATAAGAGCCATAGTCCACACTCCACAAATCCATACTATACGCTAGCCAATTGGCAGTGCGGATTGGCAGAATTCACACACTCTTTAAGAAAATTATGGAAAACTCTCAGGCATGCAGCTTTCCTCACGATGTTTTCCTTCATGCAAGTGATATTGAATCGCTCAAAACGCACGTAACTGTCAACGGGAAGTACCCTGTAGGTTTCTTGACAGACACGACGGACGGACGGACAGACGGACAGACAGACAGACAGACAGACAACAAAGTGATCCTATAAGGGTTCCGTTTTTCCTTTTGAGGTACCGAACCCTAAAAAAATTTAAGCATGTCTACAACTTGAGTTCCAGCTTCCTAATAATTTTCCATCAATAAAAATGTACAAACGCAGATGCAAGCTTAAATCTAGTAGGAAGGTTTTTTTTTAAACTAAGCCTAAAGCTTGTGCTAGGAGTGAGTACGACAATAGTGCAACGGGTGGGGTTTGAACCGCCGACTTTTCGGATTTCAGCCCACTCCTTAATCGTTGAGCTATTGAGGATTGCATATTGGAGGTGATACATAAAAACTACGCTTGTCGATAACAATCAGTCAAACTATTGCAAAATGATGCAAACATTGCAAATGCAAACCAAAGCTCCGTTACTAATAGGTATGTAGTATCGAACTCACAAATACAGGGTACAATAATACTAGAAGCATTGACAATTTCACCACCGATTGCACTTTTGCCACTTCCCTTATCATTGCACCTTTGGTGGGACAATTGTCACTTCACTTAACAGGGCTCTCTCTGTCACTTACTCCATACAATCGTAGTTCAATTTCATTTGAATATTAAGCGACCAAAGTCCATGGAATTTTGCAGACATATTCTGGAAACTAATATCTGTGCCTGTGGTGTTTTAGATTTTTCAAAAAATATGGAGTTTTAAAGTTACAGGGGCTCAAAGATTTGTATGTGAATTTTTAAGACCGCGTAACTTTGAAACCGAATATTTTAACAGAAAATATCTGGAACACCACAGGCATAGATATTAGTTTCTAGAATATGTCTGCAAAATTTCATGGACTTAGGTTGGTTAATATTCAAATGAAATTGGAACTACGTTTGTATGGAGCGATTCACTCCGCATTCACACTTACACTGGTGAATAAGGATAATGTGACGCAATTTCATGCATTTTGACTTCAATTGAAATGCGTGCTACTCATTTACGCAGACCACACATCGTAGGATTTTTTGCTACAATTGTCGCTTTTAATTCGATACACATTACTGACATTGCCTTTATCATCATCGTCAAGCTAAAATAGCTCGTATGCTATATCAAGAGCGCTTATTATTGCGTGCGTTTGTTAATCTGAAGTTCCAATATTTTTTTGACCTCCTATGGTGACAATTGCTGTTATGCATTTACTTTTTTTTTTCATTCGGTAACATATCCGTGGGTCAGCTATTCTGACTACAGATTCCGTTTATAGTTAACCTAGTTACTGTTTTGCAAGTTATAACTTACCGATAGGTTGCTATCGACACAATAAAAGAAAGTTTTGCAAATATAGTTAAAATTTTACGGTTACATTTATCTACAAATTGCACAGCCCTCCCTAAAAAGGATAGGTAAGTACTAACTGTAAGAAAACGGTAACTTTGTCGGCATTCAAAAATTATAACTGGAGTAACGGAAAGAAAGTAGCCGGTTATAATGTGAAGTAATAAAACTATAGAACGGTTGCAACATAAAGCTCTTTAATATTGTTCCGTTTGTTAACAGTTTAACTGTATTAGAGCATCCGAAACATTTTGAAGGGAACACGTGGAAAAGGTCTTCTATACCTCTTTTTGTTTATAACATTACATAGAACTTCGAATCGAGTAACTTTGTTGTAAAGTTTTACGGAAACCCAACAAAAGAAACATCAGCGCCACCTAACCTATTATTAGGATCCCTACATTGAAACATTTCATAGTACCTATATAAGTATATATTTTATACAAAATCCATATCCATACTATTAATATAAATGCGAAAGAGTGTCTGTCTGTCTCCTAGCTTTTCACGGACATCCACAGGACATTTAAAGTCTCTTGTAACCTGTAGCAACGTCTCTATACTCATAAGAACTCCGAATTAAACAGCGGCTTTCAGCGTTATACAGAGTCGCATATTGAAATTCTTTGGACACGTCTCCCGGCGTGAGAGTAACGCCATCGAGCGTCTTGTCGTGCAGGAGTGGAGGAAGGTCGCCCATACGATGGACTGACCAAATTAAGTCTGCTGTGGGCGGTCCCTTGCACGAGTGTACCAGGCTATCAGCCAGCAGGGAGAAGTGGCGAATGCTCGTGAGGCGTGTAACATCTACCCTCAAAGACGTTGCTTCGTGATGACCACGACCGCTCTGCCAAGAGTGATACGACGAAGAAGAAGAAGAAGTAGCCTGTAAAAGCCTCAATAGCTCAACGGTTATAGGAGTGGACTGAAATCCGAAAGGTCGGCGGTTCAAACCCCACCCGTTGCACTATTGTCGTACCCACTCCTAGCACAAGCTTTACACTTAGTTGAAGGGGAAAGAGGAATGTTAGTCATGATTCAAATGGCTAATATTCTTTAAAAAAAAGACTATAGCGCGGTCCTGCGCCGCCTGAATCCAGCGGCTTCCTACGACTTGTTTGATATCGTCTATCTGTCCAGAATCATTAGGTAAATACCTACCTATGTACTTTCTGTTAGTTTCTGTCATTTTTACGAGGTGTAATATATGGATAGCATTCTCAAACCATGAAGCATTAGCATCACCAGCTTCAAGTCTGCAAAAATAACTTCAGTTTCAAAGTTTTTTATAACTTCAAAGTTTTTTGTACACATTATTAGTGTGACTTTTTAAGTTTTGAGATATCTCCCACTTGAAATAATACTTACATGCACATGTTTGACACGTTCACGGCAAGAGATAGAAATGTGCTAGTAACACTTCTAAAAATAATACCTACTTTGATAATATGTAGATAACTTTACACTTTAGCTACTTTGACATAGTAAGAGACTCTTGAAAACATGGCGATTGCATGAAGTTTTTTAACTTAAGAGTGGTCTCTCCGTCACTCGCTTCATACAAATGTAGTTCCAATTTCTTTTGAATATTAAGCCTCCAAAGTCCATGAAATTTTGCAGACATATTCTAGAAACTCAACTAGTCAATTCTCTACCTATTACGGTTCCCAAGATAACAACCCGCTGACAGACAGACGCTCGAACAGCGAAGGCATAGTAATTTGCTTTAAAATTCGGATTTTGGTGCACTTTTTTCCATCACAATTTCTTTTCAAGTCCTTTTGCGCAATAAACATTTCTAAAACTTTCATATTGCGCTTTGCAATAAAGTGCAATATACCTCCTACCAAAATAGGTACTTCATAATGTAACTTTTTCTAAATTTTTACGCAATTTCAGTTTGCAAAAACATTAAAACCTTTTAAAATGTACCTAACAGCTATATCTATAAAGACGCCGCTAATGTTCTGAACAACGTTTCTTTAGAATTCGGAAGTTTACAATGTTACCTACTATATTAGAACAGTAGGAACGAATGAGTTTATTGTAGGAAGAATGCCCGTTTATGACCTGTTATTGTTGCTTTTTACAAAATACCATTCGTGGGTATTGTTTCAAAAGTTGCCAATAGGATGGGTGCGCGTTCGCTTGTGTAGTTTTTGCCTACACGCGCTACCCAGGTTGGTTGGAACCATTCAACTAACAACGCCGTCAAAAGTCTGGCTCCAGATCCTGGACTCTGAAGCCACAGCTCTGAATCTACTCTTGTGTCTGAAGCAGGTAAGTTTTGGTCTACTGACTTTGAAATTTCTCATGGGAGTTGGGTAGGTACCTACTTTACCACCATGTTGCAATTTCAGATTGGACTAAGTAGGTACTAGGTACCGACTTGTTTTTAACCCCCGACCCAAAAAGAGGGGTGTTATAAGTTTGACGCGTGTATCTGTGTATCTGTGTATCTGTCTGTGGCATCGTAGCTCCTAAACTAATGAACCGATTTTAATTTTATTTTTTTTGTTTGAAAGGCGGTTTGATCGAAAGTGTTCTTAGCTATAATCCAAGAAAATCGGTTCATCCATTTGAAAGTTATCAGCTCTTTTCTAGTTACTGTAACCTTCACTTGTCGGGGGTGTTATAAATTTTTAATTTAAACTTGTATTTATATTTGTGGTAGCCTGTAGGTACTAAACACTAATCTATCCCACACATATTTTTTTCTCAGTAATAAGGAAGGTTTGGCTGGCTGCAGTGTGACATTGCTCTAGTGGCCATAAAAAAATATGAAGTTTTATAGTCATATTACAGTAGTAATATTTTAGGAGTGATTGGGATTTCTAGATCTTGAAAAAAAAAGATTGCATTTATGATTGCCAGATTTTACATAAATTGAAGTAGATAATCCCACCCTTCCCCAGATCCTATTGCACCCTCCTAATCTGGTGTAAAAGTAATGATAAAATCTTTAATTCTCCATGAGCCTAATTCCTAGTGGCCTTTTATAACGACACTTCCTCCCTTACGGGCGTTTAATGTAACTAATTTGTTGTTCAAACAGGGGTCCTCAATGCCCAAACACCACGCTAACGTTAATTCAACCAACTATTACTAGCAATCGAATAAAAATACTTTAAGCCTTATCTCAAGATCCAAAGGCTCTATTTCATATAAATATCACTTTGTCAGACCAACTAATATTTTGGTAATATAAAACAAGAAACATTTAGTCCATACAAATCATTTCTATCTTTATTTTTATACTGTTTAAATTTATTTTGCAATAACTTTACCAATATTAGCCGCACTATAAGTTGGTAATAGCAAACTGCAGGACATATTATTTGACACGTACCGATGGCAATTGTCACTCTGTTTGGTACAAAAGCATATAAATTGGTGCAAACTACAAAGGAATCGTGATTTTTGCTTCGTGTACAGGATATATTTTGATGGTCAACGTCATATGTTTTAAATTTGGACATTTAGTAAATAGGTATACTTACATATTTGAATTTTCTCTGCTGATCTATAATCTGTACCTAGTGGGTATATCCATCCTCAATAGCCAATTATTAAGAAGTTTGAAGGTAATTAGGTAACCCATCATTTTTTTTCTCGTTGACCTTTAAGGTCTATACAATGTTTTATATCCCCTTTTATAGCCAACTGAAGTTCTACTTATGGGTGATATTCTCCTCTTAGTTATCAAATAATTATGTAGGTATAAATAATTCAAAATGACATTTTTTAAAAGATTTTTTTTTTTTTTTAATTAACTATCAAATATTGAACGTTTTACAAATGCTTTTAACACAACAAAAAAACCACTAAGGTTTAGTATTGTTGCTTATCATTCCGTCCATTAAAAGATTTTGGGTATAGTGCTTCCATAAATAATATATACATTATTTATAGAAGCACTAGGGAACATTACAAAATAATAATTTGTTATATTTAATTTTTCAAAAATGGGAATTGTTAATATTTGTTTTGAAAGTATGATTTTAACTTGTGTTTAAGGTTACATTCGGTAAGTCCTGATCTAAAACTATTATCTAAACTATTTATTAAATAAATAGACATGTTAATAGGTAAAATGCTACAGAGTTTAGACTCAGAAAGTCAAAAAGTTGGTCTGCACATGAATACTACCAAAACTAAAATCATGACAAACAGTCACAAGAAAACAATCAAAATAGAACAAAAGTCAGTAGAGTATGTGGACAGCTATGTGTACTTGGGTAAACTGGTCTCCTTTGAAGCGAACACTAATGAAAAAGAAGTGGACAGAAGAATAAACATAACATGGAAGAAATACTGGGCACAAAAAGAAATTCTAAAAGGAAATTATAACCTAAAAATGAAAAAGATGATAATGGATTCCTGCATCCTCCCAAGCCTAACTTATGCAAGCCAAACATGGGTATTCACCGAAAAAGTCAAAAACAAAATCCTGTCCTGCCAACACGCCATGGAAAGAAGCATATTGAAGCTGAGAAGAATACAAAAAACTAGAAACATAGACATCCGTAAGAAAACTCAGATAATAGATGCTCTTCAGTATGCCCTGGAACAAAAGTGGAAATGGGCAGGACATATATCAAGGTATAAGGACAAAAGGTGGACTTATTTAACAACAAAATGGCAGGGCCCTACAGGCAAAAGGAGTGTAGGAAGGCAGAGGAAAAAGTGGGAAGACGAAATTATAGGCGTCGCAGGAAGAAAATGGATGGAAACCGCAATCGACAGAGAGGCCTGGAAAAGGATGGGGGAGGCTTTTACCCGCAGGGGGCCGCACGCCAAGATTGTTAAAATATTGTAAAAAAATAAAAAATGTAATAGGTGCTAATTAGTGTGTGGAAAATAAAGCTTTAATAATAATAATAATAAAATTTTTTTTTTTCCCCGTTACTTTAGTTTTTTGTTGTTTATGTTATTTTATTTCTCTTTTGTTTCTGTTATTTATTGATTTTGTTGTTGATGTTATTTTATTTTTTGTTCTTTCTGTGTTTCTGTTATTTTTTCTGTTGTTTTTGTTATTTTATTGTTTAAAAATAGGATAAAATGTAAAAAATAAATAAATGAGAGTATGTATAATAATAATAATAGGTAAATACTTAATTAAGAAGGAACCTACTTATTATTACCGGCGTTAGTAAAATTTTCTATGGTCTTAATTACAGTTCTTTGTAAAATGCGCAAAAAATACATTCGGCCATTATAAAAAAAAACATTTAACTGTTAAAAATAAACAATCTTTGTGCCTTTATTGCTAAAAATACAAAGTTGGTACCATTAAACTTTTCTAAAAAAAAGGCAATTTTTAACGGGTTATGTTATAACAACTCTTTAGCAAACCCTTTCGCTAATTATTGCCTTCACAAAACAACTTAAACAAAAAAGTATGTAACTGTTCTTACGCAAAAAATTAACGGGTTAGCTAAATTGCCAAAGAGTTTGTCTATGGTGCAAGCATAAAAAGCGCACATAATGCAAAAAAATCATGTATACAAGAAATCGCACCGCTAAAATGCAATAGGTATTTATTACAAGGTTGAGTGTACAATTTTGTATCATTTTAAACTGTAAAACATAGAGAATAGGTAAAGCCTAGTTAGTGTACATTATGGGATGGTCCAATCGTTAAATAGTTTTTAACCCCCAACCCAAAAAGAGGGGTGATCTAAGTTTGACGTGTGTATCTGTGTACCTGTCTGTGGCATCCGTAGCTCCTAAACTAATGAACTGATTTTAATTTAGTCTTTTTCGTTTGAAAGGTGGCTTGATCGAGAGTGTTCTTAGCTCGAAAATCCAAGAAAATTGGTTCAGCCGTTTGAGAGTTATCAGCTTTTATCTAGTTACTGTGACCTTCACTTGTCGGGGGTGTTATAAATTTTTTATTTACACTTGTAATAAAAATAGGTAGGTACTAGGTAAGTAAGGTAGGTAATCACATACATGATTATTTTAATTAGGTAAATCAAGTAGCTTTGGAAAGTGTTGTAAGTAATTATTTAAAAGACGGAAAACGATATATTTTTTACTTATCATTACATAGGTACTTAACACATTTAAAAGAAGATACTAACTACTCGTCTATGTTCTGCTTACATACCTACTTAGAAGAGTTTCGGGGCAGTATAAAAATATCAAAATCAAAATCAAAAATCTAAATCAAAATATTTTATTTGCTTAAATGCGGGTTAAATAGTAATTACAAATTCATCTTGGTATCACCACATTTGCCATGGAATGGCGTGCAAATTACGTACATAAGTACATGAATCATTACAGGTTAACGTCACTCAAAGTCCATAATATTATTTACTCAATTTTAAGTCAAAAAATTCTTTAAGCTCATAAAAATTGTGCATATTAAGCCATTTAAATAGTTCAGTTGGCTGATCATTACACATAGGTAACCCAGTTAGTTATTATTAACTAGGTATATTTTCTGCTTACCTACATACTTAGAGGAGTTTCAGGGCAGTATAAAAAAACATCATCATCATCTTGACTCTTTGCTGGCCCAATACTGGCACGGCTCTCCTCTCAGAATGAAATAAGTTTGGGTCATAGTGGCCAAGTGCGGATTGGCAGATTTCACACACTCACGATGTACCTACCTACCATTAAAGTGAGTGATATTATATTGTTTAATATACCAGTAGGTAGGTACATAATAATTCCGTCATAGCAAACCATAAGTCCGTCATAGTAAGTCATAAAGTACATAATATTTTACTAAATTTTCAGACATAAGTACCTACCTTCTTAACAGACGACACAGCTTCTAAAAATTCAATATAACAACCCCATACCAGTGCGCCCGCCCTTAAATCCTGTAAAGATTTCGGGAAGTACCGAAAACAATGTTTACCCTTTCACGTACCGTAACTATGAACCGTTTCGTTCCACAATTGCAACGGTTAAAAGGGACCGCTAAATTGAGAAAGAGTTGCATTTATCTGGTACAGTTTGGACGACAAAAGGCAAGATGACAATATTGTTTGTCTTTTGCACGAATAACCGTCATAAATCGTCCACAGAGTAGTCGTAGTCAGAGAAAGGGTAATTAGGACGTAAAAGTGAAATTCTGTTTGCATTGATCATTCGTAACGCCTATTAGAGCTAGTCTATACCACTCTATAGTCTATAGTAAAGAGTTGGACTTTCACTGCACAATTTCATGCTCGCACTCTTTATTGTCTCATGTACGTTTGTATCGATAAATAATAGGTTTTACTTTCTTGGGATTACATGATTAATAAGCTGTCAAGCTTTCATAAAATAAATACATGAAATACAATTACATGTATCTAGTAAGGAAACATAGGTAATTTTCTAACACATCCCTGAACCTTAGTATATTGTACTTACTCAAGATTTTTTAGAAATTTAGGTTTGAATGGTAAATATAAATATGAATTTACCTAGTTGTACATACATTATATTATTGGAGGAGTCTAATAGGTAGGTAATTCATACAGTTCAATGAAAATCATCAACTTTTCTAAAACTCGGTTATATTCACTGAGCTAGATAGATAATAGTTCAATGGCTATACTATTATCAGTAGATGCAGTAGATATTATCGCCAATCAACAAAAAATACAAACACATGTGACAGGTTGAAACCCATTTGAAACCCGACTCGTGTGACTTCTGTGCGTCTGTTTGTCCTTCGAGTTCGGTAGTTTTGATACCGCTGCCACAGACGTCAACTTCACCGAAATGTCACTGTAGATAATCCGGGAGTGTAAATAGCACGTGAAATTAGGCGTGACAAAAAATGTGAGTTTCTCGTAACTCTCAGTTTACTAATGACTATGATTATATAGCAGAGTGAACTAGAGTGAGGGAACTCTCGACTTGAATCGACGATATGTCAATTAATATTAGGCTATGGTGACGTAGGTCAAAGAAAAATAGGGCTACTTTTAAGGCGTCAAATGTAGTAACATTTGACGCCTGCCAATGGCGTCAAAATCTCGCGGTGTTGTTGTGAACTGTGATTGCAGCATTCCAAAAAGCGGTGATAGCCTAGTGGTTAAGACTGAGGGTCCGTGATTCGATCTTGGGCAGGCACGTGTTAATCTTAGGAGAACAATGGCAATGAAAATGTAATCCTAAGTACCTATTCCTGATTTATTTTTCTTGCTATCATTATTATATAAAACTTTGATGATTTCAAATGTAAACTGACGGTAAACTACTAGCTGCATTAGTTGAATTAAGTCAACAAAATTCACCAAGCTTTTCGAATAAAGATTGTAAACTTCGACAACACAGGCAATTACCTCTTTAAATTAAGCTCGGTAACCATTGATTTTAAAGAGCCACAAACAGTTAAAGTTTTGAAATCACGTTTTTATTAAAATATGAATTATAAAAGCAACGTATTCGTTCATGTCATACCTACTACATAAAAATATGTACTAAATACTTATAGCATTACGGAATTCATTATTATTATAAGATTCCCGTTATATGACAAAGAAAAAAAGGCTAAATTTTCCCGATATTGAAATATCCACAGGACAAGAGACCGTTCGAAACTAAAAGTCCATGCGTGAAAATTTATTGTTCCATGATACCCCGCCAGGCTACAGTTATTAAACCATGGCTTTCATTATTACATTGGTGATGAGTTCTTTCTCAGCCTTATTGAAATGGTCAAAACAAGCACGCTTACACCCCACGCGCCCATACAAACTTTTGAATAGATGCGTTCGTCACCACATTATGTCAAAATTTCGGTTTCCAATTCCTAGAACAATCAGCAAAACGTCGCATTTGTTACTTGTCATGTCCAATTCAAGGTCCGTTATACAACTTCTCGACGACAGTTAGTCAAGTTGAAACTTTTTTGCGTCTCACATAATAATTTATGGGAACCAATAAATATTTTGAAATGGCCCACTTTATTGGAGCAGACTTCCATGGTAGTTCAATAACTGTTCTTACTTTCAACGAATTGTTTTATTATAAGTAACACTGAATTTTGGAATATTTTAACGTTCACTAAAAAGTTTCGTTTTCACAGGTCATACTGATATTTTGTTTTGTTTATGTTTTTATGTTGTTTTGCGTTACTCTCGTTATGCAAAAAACTGGTTTTTTGCATAACGAGAGTAACTTTGTCTTTCACTGATATCATGATTTGTCGTTCAAACTTCAAACGTCTTCTATTCAGTGATTTTCAACGGACCTGGGGATAATATGCAGAGAAACTTTCAGCTTTTATAAAATAACGAAGGTCTGGCACGCGCTGGCTCTCTCTCTATGCCAAATTGTTCGTCTAGTGCACTCCAAACGAACGTACCTATGTAGTTAAAATGTGGAAGAAAATCTTCAAAACATAGTAAAACATCACATAAACAGTATTTTCATAATGACATTGGGTGGCAAGTGATAAAGAAACCAGATGTTCGCCACCCACAGATCGGGTTTCATGATTTAAGTAGGTAGGTATAGGTAAGTAAGGGACTTACCTATTTTTGAAATAAATAAAAATCATGATTTTATTAATTTTTAACATCAACAAACATCATTTTATTAATACAGTCCAATACCATAATGAAGCCACCTATAATCCACATTTAATTTACCTACCATGTACAATCATGGTCAATATAATAGCACAGCCACTCCATGCTGTTTTTAACTAAATAGTCTAAATGTCACTCAAGCGAAGTTCCCATCATCATCAGCATCATAACGACGCGTTCAGGCGCGGCTGATAAGGCAGCCAGATGCCAAACACCCACCGATCATGTTTCATCATTACTGTTCGGTTTACTCACTTTTTATCAGCCATTATATTATGTTACATCAGTTATATTATATTTAATTCATATTTAGATATGTATACAAATTAACGGATTCTCAGTATGGCTATCTCTAGAGCTAAATCTCGAGGCAGCCCAAGAAAGCGTTGGTTTGACCGTGGAGTGAAAAGGAGTATGGGTTTAATGAAACTGCCATACCCCTTTCAGGTTAACCCAATTCCATCTTAGACTGCATTATCACTTACCACAAGGTGAGATTGCAGTCAAGGCCCTGTGCTCTGTAGTAAGGATGATAATTATGATGATTTTGCAAAGTAATCAACTAGCTGGAATCAGAAAAGGCAGACTTTCTTTACATTCCCTATTTTGATAATTAAAAAAAAATGATTTAATATTGGATAGCAAGCAAGTGTTACCTTTTTTATGGATGTCTTTATAATGCTACTACTTTACTAGGAACCACAAAAAAGTTCTACAAAAGGTTTAAGTATGTGTTTCTTTAGCAGAATCTTAAACTTAAAGTGTGAGGAATGGCCCAGTACTGAACACCTACCCTGTGAACATTTTCACTCCCTTATCACATTATTTTTTAAGGGGTTTGTAGTGAAGTGGCTTCTTTAACTTTTTAGCTAACAGCGCTTAATAAAGAAAACTAATTTAGAATTAAGTTCTAAATTAGCTTTCAAATATCATATTTGAAGCTTTTTGAACAAAAAGTCTATAGTGAGTTATCTTCGATTTACTTCTTAGTAGAACCTAATTTTTCGATAGATTTTTTTTTTCGAATTCTATGTCATTACTTTGCAAGTCAGCCTTATCTGACCGGAAACTGAGAGGAGCCCCGTGCTCTGTAGTAAGCCGGCGATGAATTGATAACGATGATGATTTTGCAAGTTATTAGGCAATCAACGAGCTGGGATCAATATGATATTGGATATAATCTGTATGCTACAAACAAATGCACCGCCCACGCCCCACTAGGTATTGAAGAAGCAGAAAAACCAATCAGTACACACCACCAGCACACAACACCACACAAATCTTCTAGAACACAGAGTACTTATACTTCACTCCGACACTGGAGCAACCTCAGGAGATAGTCTCCATAATGCACAATTTTTGCTTTTAGAAGCATTGTTTATTTTTCCTCAAAAAGGGGTTTTTTTAAATTCAGATACAAGTTAGCCCTTGACTGCAATCTCACCTGGTGGTAAGTGATGATGCAGTCTAAGATAGACGCGGGCTAATCTGGAAGGGGTACGGCAGTTTTTATTAAACCCATACCCATACCCCTTTGGTTTCTACACGGCATCGTACAAACGCTAAATCACTTGGCGACACGGCTTTGCCGGTAGGGTAGTAACTAGCCACGGCCGAAGCCTCCCACCAGACCAGACCAGAAATTTAGAAATTATAAATTTCCAAACCAGTACCGGGAATCGAACCCGGGACCTCCCACTAATAAGACCACAGCGCTTACCACTGCACCATGAAAGTTGATAAAATAAATGATTCCTAATATCGTGTAGCATTTTGGCACTGGATAAAACAAGCTGAAAAAGCGCTTTTTTCGCTCAAAGGGACATGTTATAAGGGTGCTCTTAGGCATGTGAGCGCGTAAGTGCGCAGCTATCTCAAAAACTGTAAAGCGACTTGAGACAACGTGTCAGAGCGACAGACGACATGTGTTTCGCGTTTTTGAAAAATTTAAAGTAGTTTGACGATAATGATTAGCCTGTCAAGCTACTTTAAAAGGGGCTGGTTTTTATGGTTATTTTAAATTATTATGGGATAAAGATAAATGAAGAGCATGGTAAAGGTTTAAACACCTATTCACATTTAATCTTAGTACCTAGTTGCACAAAATTAAAGTAGGTAAACTGAAAACAGTAAAAATGTTAGGAACTCTTGTCATTACTATTGTTAATAATTTATTATTTTCATGTTACGTTGCAAAGTTTTTAGGAAACTCTATCAGACTAAAAAGACAGAAAATACTTTTTTTTAATCTTGAAACTTGGACTCCGACCTACCTACGACACTTGGGTCACATTTGCTGAGCGTTTTCTTCGACTCTGTGCGTTTTCTTTTCTTCATTTTCTATCTTATGATCAGTGATTATCACCGAGGACGCACTTTATAGGTATTTATTTAAGTAAGTATCTAATATGAATGTAACATCTAACATACCTATGGTGCCTATAATGTTATTGTGGTTATGATTTCCAATAAATAGCATAGAACAAAAAAAAATATTTTTTCTCATACTAATATTAATAAAATAGCAGCTGGTGTCTAGCCTTAAAAATCTACGCTTGGCACATGATCATTAAAGTTCTGTCACAAGAACGTACACAAACCAAATCTATTATTAAACGTAACTTAAAGGGTTTACGACAAAAACAACCGTTCTGCGAATTGTTAAACTATAAATTTTATTTCGGAGTCACTAAAACGTCAATCACTGAAACACTTTACAAAAATTTTACCATTTTACTCGTGCATCTAAATTATCCTTCTCACTTATACAATAAGGTTAAAAATGGTTTAAAGTAAACGTAAATCTCAGTATTTTTCATGTCCAAAAAATACGGAGTAGCACGGTGACAAAACTCGCTCAAAGTAAATCGGACCATAAATTTTTTCCAATTTCCTTCAGAAAAACTTTGGAAACTAATTGTTCTGTTTCGGTGGGATATAAAATTCACAGCGATCCCAAATCGATTTTATTTACGATAAACAACTGATGGGGTGGTATAGTAATAAAAACGGTAGGTCACATTTTCGAGTAATAAATTAACTTGCCTACCTAGATTAAAAAAAAATTTTTTTACTGTGATAGCAAAGTCTACGAAATTTATATCTATTCTAATAGGTAACACATAACACAATAAGTAAATGGGAAAGTGTGTCTATCTATTTTGTTTTCACACCATCCGTTTAACTGATTTTAACGAAAGGTATACAGATATAACGTGCATCCTGGGGACTGACATAAACTAGGTACTTTTGTCTCGGAAAATCTAGGAGTACCCACGGGATTCTATTATATGAAATTTGATACAGAGTTAGCTTGCTTCCCCGAAATTGACATACCTAGCTACTTTTTATCCCGGAAAATCAAAGAGTTCCCACGGGATTTTCAAAAACCTAGATCTACATACCTACGAGTATTTCTAAAATGATGGTCGTTTTAGAAGATCTGTCAAAGTTATACGTTTTTTAGAAGGTATCTTGGCGTGCTCCAACCACGCGCCAGGGCTGTAAAACCATTTATTCATACAAAAGAAAACAAGTAATAGAAAAATATGAGAATTATTTACGGATCATAACACAGAGACAATATTTTCGGAAGGTCGCACTAAAAGCACATTGTTCTAAGCAAGACTTAACTGTTTTAAATCAAGGTTTATTGTGATACTTTTTGCGTCTCCAAAAATATTTGTACTTATAGCTGCGGTGCTGAAAAAATTGAACCACGAAAATCAAGTCGTCAATAAACTATTAAAATAATTGTGAAATAGGTTGGTAATTAAAATATTTATATCTGTAGTGGCAATGGCAGGGCACATAAGTAGTTCGAAAAACCGAAAGACGTTGGGATCTCACCCCGGAATTTTTCGAACTATGTGCCCTGCCCATGACACTTCAGCTTCATAATCCGTTGAGCTACATAATATGTCGGTTACTCCGGTTCTCCTCATTTGATCCCTCGAAGCATAGCTCTCTCCATCGTGACTTTCTTATCTGAGCTTTGTTATATGAGGTCCAAAGTGTCTAGGATCCATAATATGTCATCAGCACCAAACACCTGTAACGTCAGATAGGTACACGTTATAATTCAGAAACACGATAATTTGGTCAGCGGGGTGCATTCGGCAAACGAATCGTTGTAAACACAACTAACACGCGTTAAATGCATTATTTGGACGCACAAACAATCGATGAACACATTAACACGAACAAAACAAACACAAGCGAGACAATAAGCCGAATGCGTGACACAATGCTTCGAATGAGCGAACGCATTGTTTGTGACGGAAAACCATTAAAAATTATTATTGACCATGCTAAGAGAAACACGGAGTTTTTTGCCAAATTACTCAGAAACTGCGATTTACTAAGTTGCAATTGTAAATCGGTAATGGCTAAGGCTTTTTTGTAATGTAAGTTTAGTAGTTATTGTACCTACCTTTAAAAAACTTTAAGCTTAGAAAATAGTAAATGGCCATTTGAACGGAAAAATGGTCTAGGAAACCTATGTATTTAAAAGACCTATTCAATGCCACCCCATAGTTCATCGAATTTTATGAAAGTGAAAATTCTTTAGCCGCGTTGAGCTATTTTTGGTTTGAAAATCCAAAAAAAAAACAAAACCTGTTTATTTCATTTCTGTCGGAAGTCCTTACTGACTGTAACTTTTTTTTATTTGTTCCAATATGGGGTCTAGTGGGTACCATATTGATTTTCAAGAAATAAGTTTTTCAGAAATTCATGAAAAAATGTTACGTACACCCGTATGTCACCCGCGCTAACCTACAGCGGGTTAACGCGTCCTACCCTGGTTGCCATCTCAACCTGTCGTGCACTTAGATAGCAAGGATTTGTATATCATACGATCGATATACGTAAAATACCGTGCTTTCTGAAATAAAAATTACATAATTAGTAAAAAACATAATCCTTCAATATTTTTGAATAGATTACAACAATTATCTTGTAATCGTACGATGTTGTTATTTTTACGTAAGAATGTCATTTTTTTCGGCAAAAGAGTAGGTATGGTTGTAGCTGAAGAGTAGTATTTTGTTCCTAATATACATGTATTATAATTATCTTATCGTGTTTAATTAAATTTTGATGTACGTGATGAAGGTAGACTTAATGTAGACGGAGTTGAATGACGTGCCTACTCATACCTGTTTTATACCCAAGTTATATTATTTTCAACCCCCGACCCAAAAAGACAAAGAGGGGTGTTATAAGTTTGACGTGTGTATCTGTGTATCTGTCCGTGGCATCGTAGCTCCTAAATTAATGAACCGATTTTAATTGAGTTTTTTTTTGTTGAAAGGAATCGAGAGTGTTCTTAGCTAAAATCCAAGAAAATCGGTTCAGCTGTTTGAAAGTTATCAGCTCTTTTCTAGTTACTGTAACCCTTCACTTGTCGGGGGTGTTATAAATTTTTAATTTACACTTGTAGACCACTCTGTTTATTACCCTGATTGGCATCTATTTGCTTGATTTGCTAATACTACCCGTTGAGGAGTTCCATCCTCCAGCTCTGATTTTGTTAGATTTTCACTCAATTTATATTTTACATACGTAAAGTGAAGTAAAATAAAAAAATACTTATTTTACACATTTACTTAAAGAATTTAGATGTTTGTACAATTAAGGAGGCCTTATCGCTCCGATCTCTTCCAGGCAAACTTAGGACAGAGGATATAATAAAAATTAAAGAAAGCGGAAGACTAATAAAATAAATATACACGTATAATGTATTTTTGTGTACAATATTATGTATAATAATAAAAATACAAAAGTAAATAAGAGAGCTATTCCTCTCTTATTACACGACATATTATATGACTACAGCCGTACGTAAAGGTAGTAAAGTAGGTAGGTTTTCACAAAGGTTATTATATAGGCAGGACTCAGGAGGTACCTATCTACCTATACCTAACCTTTGTGAAAACTTAAAAACATTAAAAGAAATATTTTTGGGCTCTATTTTTACGAATAATACATCCTCTGATTAAAATTTACTAAATTTATTTTAGTAGTAACTATACCAGTTGGTCGGGCCAGTCATCACAGAGATTAACATGCTTTCTAACATTCATAAACATAAATTCAATGCAATATAATAATATTAGGTATGTCTCTGTAAATTCAGTTAAAAATATGTATTATATTATAATTTTCGAAGAATTTTGATCGATATTGTTTATTTTTTCCACTAGTTCGATAACCCGCAAAGCTACCGCCTCTCTGATCCTGGGAACTGAGTGATGCTCCTATCAGTCAAGTGGTTTGCGTCAACAGACGAAAAGTGGTCATACTGACTTAGTTTTTAGGGTTCCGTACCTCAAAAGGAAAAACGGATCACTTTGTTGTCTGTCTGTCTGTCTGTCTGTCCGTCCGTAGTGTCTGTCAAGAAAACCTATAGGGTACTTCCCGTTGTCTTATAGCACAAGTAAAGGAATAAATCCGAATACAGTGAATTTGTGGTCACATCATTAAAAAAAAATTAAAATGTGTTAAAATTTTCAATGTAAGAGTTATCTTACATTGAAAATTTAAAGTTATATACCATATAATTTATAATTGATATGTACTAAGTGGGGTATCATAATACTAAGTGGGCTTTACCTGTACATTTTTAAACAGATTTTTATTTATTTTTATGCATGATAGTTTTCGATTTATCGTGCAAAATGACGAAAAAAATACCCGAGTACGGAACCCTCGGTCTGTGAATCCGACTCGCACTTGGCCGGTCTTTTTATTATACAGATATTTTTTTATCATCCGTTGCTTGCTTGCAGCCGCTAAATAATTTAAAATCAAACTTCATGTCTCAATCGATACGTCATATCCACAGCAAGTTTCCTCACAGAGCGTCTTGCGTGAAACGAAGGTCGAAGAAGATTTTCTATGCCCTATGGGAAATATAGTATGATTACAGACAGACACTCCAATTTTATTTATTAGTATAGATGTTAAAATGCACCGAGTGACAGAAATAAGATTTTACTATATCTATCGGCAGTTCGCAGGTAGTAGTCGGGTTTTAGTCCTGTTTATACTTCTTATAAAGTAGATATTTATGGATTACGAAAAAATAAAAAAGTGCATGAAAAAAAAAAATCTTTTGCATTTTTGGGTTTCATTTTTATTTAAAACCAATTTTACAATTTTATGTAAGGTTATCTATTTTTATATTCGCTTGGTATCATTACGAGACTACAGGGATAGAAGTATCATTTGCACCTACCTACTATAAATTATCATTGTTTATTTGTAATTGCTACCTACTCATGTTTTTTGAGTACCTATTAAATTATTCATCATGATTATTCACTAGTTCTACGATAAAATCATAATTTTTTTATTAGTCAGTCAATATTCTTGGTCAAATTTAGATTACTAATGAGTAATTAATTACTAGTAATTAATTAGTAATTAGTTCCTACTTACATTAATTTAACAATTTTCGTAATTAATATCATATTATGAACTGTAACAAAATAATAATGATTGAATCTACTGAAATACCTATATGAATTATTGTATTTATTGAACTAATGATTGGAACTAAAGGCTTTACATATTTATTTATTTACTTGGGATCGTACCGGAGAACGCTAAATCGCTTGACTATATATAGCATATTATGATAATATTATACTCGTATATGTAGTACTTATTCACATATCTAGTGGTACCGTCATTAACCTATCCATGACATTTAATAATAATAATAAATATCTTGATGAATTACTCATACAGCTTTATCTAAAGATTAAGTAGTAAACCGAACTACTGCTGATGATATTACTTTTTGTGAGAAATTCATTTTCCTTATTACTTACTTCATATTCTAAAGTTATTGTTGTGACTCAAATTCTTACCAATACCTTTTATCTACCTACTGAATTGATGTACCTTCCTAACAGGTAACAGGTATGAACTATGTCTTTATGAATGCAAGATGTCTCACTAAAATTACTGTTGGTAATGGCCTAGGTATGGGCTTGAAAAAAAATTCTCTTAAATCTGAAAGTAACTCAGTAGGCAATTTTAGATAGGTCTCTATAGTCCTGAAGGTGCAATGTTATCTGGTCAGGTGGGTAAGGCTTCTGAGGGAAAAAGGCCCGTAAAGAAGAAGTTCATTGAACTTAAGTGGCCGACAAAGCCCAAATATTGAAGATGCTCGCAACTACGTCCGCGTGGATTCAGGATTTTAAAGATCCCGTGGGAACTGTTTTATTTTTCGGGAAAAAGTTGTCCATGTCAATTACAGGGACGCAAGCTACCTCAGTAATCAGTATCCATACAAATAGGTTAAGCGGATGGGTCTTTAGGAATCCCGCGGGAACTGTTTGATTTTCCGGATTAAAAAGTAGCCTACGTCTGTCTCCGGGATATAAGCTAACTCTGTACCAAATTTTGTCAGAATCGGTTAAACTGTTAGGCCGTGAAAAGGTAGCAGACTGACAGACAGACAGAGAGACAGACAGACTCACTGAAGTAGTAGTGGACAGATCATGTCTGTCACAAAACCGATAGCCAAAGGGCAAACGTTTTCTTGAGCCGCGTACCAGCATTCAGAAAGCGTAGCTTGGAACGATATCCAGTCTGCTGAACCGACGAATTTTGCCCACTCTGGATACTCTGGAACCATCAAGGTTCAAGCAAAGCCAGGGCAAATCAGCTATAGTTATATATATTATTATAGACTGATTGGTACCTATATATTATTATGTTTATTTGATAAGATAAGGACCGTGCGAAAATTTCGTAGCGTCTACACTCTGCTTACCCTATTATCCTCTTAATAATCTTCGACTACCTACATTTGGCCAATCATTTGGCACATCTTGATTAATAAATTCATGAGCTGTGGGAAAGTTTTATATGTAATCAAGTGTAAATATTTATTTTATTTTGACGATTTCGACAGCTACTACTTGAATGGTAACACGGTAACTTATCTCTTTTGCTCTGCCGCTTGTTTACTTATGATTATTGAGAAATATATCACACTAATATTATAAAGGCGAAAGTTTGTATGTGTGTATGTGTGTGTGTATGTTTGTTACTCTTTCACGCAAAAACTACTGGACGGATTGGGCTGTTTAGAATGGAGATAGATTATACCCTGGTTTAGCACATAGGCTACTTTTTATCCCGGAAAATCAAAGAGTTCCCACGGGATTTTTGAAAAACCTACATCCACGCGAACGAAGTCGCGGGCATTAGCTAGTATGAGAATAAGGTGTAGGCACCTAGTTGACATAATTATTTGGAAGAGACATATCCATTTATATGGCTATATACCATTTTATCACCGCGCCGCGTTTCTACGCACTTGCACTGTCATGTTATACCTACTTATATACGAAAAATCATATCATCTCTGAATACTGATTATTATGTATGTGCCTACCTAGTTCCTAGGTATACAGGTTTTATATATTCAATAGGCAGGCTGTAGATACATGAAAAGCTGAAGCAAAAGATGGCTGGCGGCTACCAAAAACTCATTCACCGGTACAAAATTGAGTTAAACCACCCCACAGCAACTCGCTTGCCAAATAAACTGATCTACTTGCCTGTTTAAAACGTAAAATATTCAAAAATGTGTCTTATACCACTAGTATAGGGTGAAATTTCGTACGACAAGGTTTATAAATTAAAGGGGAAAGGAAAATTAGAAGTCACATGGATTTCGACGTTTGGTTCAATACTGTAAGGTTCAAATTGATTTGTGTTGTATTTTGACCTCAATAAACTAGTCAGAAAAGTTATCAACGGTTACCTTTGAAGTGGCGCTTCTGCATGCAAATTTTAGGGGTGGCGGGTTGGAGGAAATTGTCAATTTGCCAAGCGGCGGTACGGAAAATTGCATTGGTAGGTATCTACTAATAGCTTATATTAAATATTTTGTATTGGGAACTTTTTATCTACGTGGTAAGTAAATACTAGGTACCTACGTAGACTATGTACTTTGTGTACACGATCCATACTTAATATTATAAATGCGAAAGTGTGCCTGTCTGTCTGTCTGCTAGTTTTTCACGGCCCAACAGTTTAAGCGATTTTAATGAAAGGTACAGAGCTATCTTACGTCCCGAGGACATAGGCTTTATGTCGGAAAATGAAACTGTTCCCACGGGATTTTTAAGGTCCATCCGCTTAACCAATTAATGTGAAATTTGGTACCTAGGTATACTTAGAGGTAAGTCGCCAAGCGGTTTAGCGTTCCGGTACGATGCCATGTAAAAACCAAAGGGGTATGGGTTTAATAAAAACTGCCATTCCCCTTCCAGGTTAGCCCGCTGCCATCTTATTTACAGTCTTATTCATAAAAATTTGTAGAAGCTTTATTAGCTTGTTATAAGCAAAGTTTAGAAACATGATTCATAAACGTTCAATAGTGCTAAAAGTGTTCAATAACGGCTCCATAACTTATAACAGGCTGAACCCTACTATAAACCCTTATTAAAGAACAAGATGGCCGCCGTCTTGTCTTAACAGCTGATAATTTGTTTGGAAGTGAGGTTATTTTGTTTTGGTTGATTCTAGTGTCATTGCATTGTAATTATTATTTGTACGTTATTTATTCTGGATTCGAGAGGCTGTGGTAATTAACTAGAGTTGCAAGTTTTAACTGCCATAAGATGCTAGGGACGGACGTCGTGAAGTAGGTACCTAAAAGTTTCTACCTAATTTCGAAGTTTCTTTTCATGTAATCATTCTTTTACATAGGTATGTGATTTCTTCTAACGTAAGAAATATGGCGGTGATGCAGCTCAGTACCTAACTACATAAACCGAGAAGGATTTGGGTAAAAAAAGGGCTGGCTCATTTTTTGCGCAACGGATCAGCGTGGCTGTCAAGCGTGGAAATACAGCCAGTATTCTTGGCACCATTCCACACGGGCATGATTTGTATAGTAATTAGATAAAGCTAGCTTTAAGTTTTATTGTAATATTTTCAATTTAAAAAAAAAAGGATTTTATTCCATGATTGTCCAGGTACTGTATCTAAATTCTAATACATACTGTTACCTAATACATCTTTTTTTTTTAAATAGTATAGTAAAATCTAACGCTAATTTCTAAATTCCTTCCTGATTCCATTTTTATAATTAAATAAATCGGAACAAAACTCCGAACGATAATACCTAACTATCCTCCAGAACTCAGACAATTGACCGAAATTCGAAAACAAATGTCACACCTGCGTCACTTTTCTGTGTAGAGCCCAGTTTTTTTGCAATTTTGTCTATGAATTCATCAGAACGACAACATAACAAAGCGAAACTAGCCTATAGCGAGAATTTAGTTGTGAGAGGTTTATTGAACCTTTATGAATAAAGAAAGTTATGAAACGTTTAATAGGCCTAATGAGCATTTTAGCTAATGAACGTTTTAAACCTATATTAAGGGGTTTTTTTGAATAAGACTGTAAGACTGCATCATTACTTACCAGGTGAGATTGCAGTCAAGGACTAACTTGTATCTGAAAAAAAAAAAAGGTAGCTTGCATGCCGGAAATTGACAAAGGCAACTTTTATCCCGGAAAATCAAACAGTTCTCCTCAGGATATTTTAAACCTTAAATCCACACGAAGTCTATATCATCTAGTAATTAAAAGTAAGTACTTAGGTCAGCAAGATTAAAACATAATAATAATCAAATCATAGTCAGCCCGTAGGTAGGATGTCTGCTCGTTACTCAGGGAGATCGCTCTCCGCGAGTTTTTGCAGCTACTAGCGATAAAGCCGCAAAAAGCCTTTGTACCTATGTATGATTCTGTAAGTAGGTACATACCTACCTGTCGCGATTTGAATACTTTAATTCGCCGTGGGTGATAATGTGCGTTCTTCACGCATCGTAGGTATTTCTTCCGATGGAGTTAAAAACTTTGTTAACTTTTTAATACGGTTTTTGTGAGAACTTGCACTGAGCTAGCAATAATATTATAATAAATAAGCTTTTTATTTAATAAAATAACTCCTTTCTAGAATACATATAAAATAACAGAGCTCTCTTTATTCATCTTTCCGTATCATTTAGTAACTAGCGACGGATCAGGGACCATCGACGGGGTTTATCGATTTCGTTATTTAGTTTGCAGTTTTTACAACAGATGGCGGTCTTGGAAGATAAAAATCAGAAAATTATTTCTGAATTTCACATTGTTTAAAATGATTGTCACTTTTATCATAAAAATTTGATTAATTTTCAATATTAATATTTTACGTTCATATCTTAGAAATGTCATATGTATATATACTTAGAAGCTCAATGATTTTTAAATTATTAAGATTTTATTTATATGTAGCACCATCTATAAGTGAACTGAAAAACTACGTATTGAACGATCGATCGACCCGGTGTCTGACGTAATGTTTCTAATACCCACAAGATGGCGCTAGATGTAAGAGTACACAATTTTACATTCTGCAGTGCTCTCGGCTTCACTCGAAGAATTCTTTTTAAAATCGGTGAGTGAGGGTTGGAATTTCAAAGTGTGTTTCTTTCTTCGTGAGAGCCTATGACATGAAAGAATCAAAGGAAACACGTTCAAACTCCAGCGCGCTTCATAGGCATTCATAGGCCTCCTCAATCTTTTTCCATTCGTTCCTCTCTCTCATTAGCCTAGTCCAAGCTATTTTATTACAGGTATCATAGGTATTTTCCCCAAATCCAGTCCAATAATGAGTCATGTCCTCCACAATATCAGACGAGCCGGGGCATAATGGCAGCGTGGAGTTTATGACATTCGGTTCGGTAATGAAACCCCGGTCGCCGCCGCGCAAACACAACACCAGAATTGGGACGACAACGCGGACACCGAATTGGTTTGTTCCACGTTGGTTCAATGGCCATACCAGGGTCGAGATAAGTATTAGTACCTATCCATGCGCTGACCCGTCTCGGCTTCGCTAAGTTAGAATTTATGGAGAACTAGCGGCTCAGAAAATGCCACCACTCAAAATAGCAGTCAGCTCACTGTTCTGGCAACGTGCACTGTTCGATTTTGGTCCTCAATTTTAGACGATAAGACATCTAGAAGCTTCCCGAATGCTTGCCAGCTAAGTTGGACTTTTTAAAATAAAAAATAGCGAGCAAACGAGCAGACGGGTCACCTGATGGTGAGTCCCGCCGCCCATGGGCATTTGCAGCATCAGAGGAACCGCCGATGCATTGGCGGCCTCTCAGGAATTTGTTGGTAAGCAACTTGAAGAACCCCATGTTGTAATCTAGTGAGAATGCTGCCGATGGGAGTTGATTCCACACTTTGCATGTGCGTGGAAATCGGCAGCTATAGCCTCTTTCCCAAATTAGACCTAGCTGGATTGTGCCCTAAGTCACATAGGCAAGTATAGTACCTACCTATTTTTCCAGTAATTGTCGACGATCCGGGGCAAAATGGCAGCGTGGAGTTTACGACATTCGGTTCGGTAATGAAACCCGGTCGCCGCCGCGCAAACACATAACACCAGAATTGGGACGACAACATGGACACCGAATTAGTTGGTTCACCCTTATACAAACTCCTAGCTGATTGTTGGTGCTAATATAGAACATACCAGGATTAAAATAGTTAATAAAAAAATCCGGCCAAGTGCGATTCCGGGGGTTCCGTACTCGGGTATTTTTGCGACATTTTGCACGGTAAATCAAAAACCAAATGTAAAAAAAATAAAAATCTGTTTTAGAATGTACAGGTAAAACCCTTTCATATAATAAATACCCCACTTAGTACCTATAGTTATCCTACTTTGAAAATTGAAATACTAATTAGGCATATTATTAGTTCATGAACACATTTTAATTTTTTTATGATGTAACTACAAATTCACGGTTTTCGGATTTAGCTATAAGATCACCTCACATTTCAACACATTTGCAATTATCCGAAAGTCAATTGTAGTTGCACCATCCCACCAACCTAATTTACGCATTGATTTAGAGGGTGATGCTACTTAATCAGTTTCATTAGGCTCGGTAATGACTGAGCACACACGTTGGACGATGTTTGTTTGAACAGTGTATTGCGTATTGGGTGAAAATCAATAGCTTGGCAATAAACTGGCCCGGATGTATCCCGATTGAGTTGATTTTCGGACGGGTGTGATTCGATTCCATAATGAAAACTGCTCGTGTTTACTCGATTGTCAATCCCTTTTATTTATCGTTTAGTGCGCTAGGCAAAATTGGGAGATAACTTATAAGTTCAAATTCAAATTCAAATTATTTTCATTCAATTAAACTTTTACAAGCGCTTTTGAATCGTCAAAATAATCTACCACTGGTTCGGAATGCTGTTCCTACCGAGAAGAACCAGCAAGAAACTCGGCGGTTGCTCTTTTCAAATGTACAATTTACAATAATATGCCATACTGTATACAAGCAATTGCAGCGCCGTGTATTGCTGGAGCGAATCAAATCCAAGCTTTTTTGTCATACATGATCTTCGATTGTATAATAAGCTTTTTTCAGGAGCATACTTTTAATAGATTTTTTAAACTTGTGTAAAAGCAAGTCTAAAATTGATTGTGGAATTTTATTATAAAAAAATATTACACTCATTCCTCATATAGATCTACTATAGATCAAAATTATACATGCTAACTGTAAAGTTGTTACAAATACAATAAATTATTATCAGGAGACACTAAACTTTGAAAATGGGTAATACTTACAATATTAATATTAACTGTTTGTTCGGTACACAAATAATTTACATTTTTCTTTGAACAAGTAGGTATATTTTTATTAAATAATCAACAGAAGGGTGGAAAAGGGATGAAAAAAGTGTGATAAATAATCAATTAATATTTATTTAATCCAACAATGATGATGATATCACCCATTTCTGGTTCCACCGTTAAAATTGACCAAAGGCAAATCAAATAGGTAATCAACTGCTGACCTATGTACCTATATTTTATAATTAGTCAGTTTAGTTCTCAGTGAGTTCTGTGAACCACCTGTGAACACTAGTTTATTAAAGCTCTCATACATAGTCCTGGGGACGACTTCTAAGTTTTGTAATACAGGAATATCGTCACTAAATAGGTAGATAAGTATTATTATGTAAAACACCATCTAAATCGTCCTCCCCTCCGATCTGAATCAACGTTTGCACTGTCAGGGGGTCCTCCCTTATCTTTGACCCCTACCCTCTCATTTCACCCCCTGGGAGGGGCGTGGTCGCAGCAGGAGACGCGCATGCTCTGTAATCAAAGATGGCCCGAGATTTGTGAAGATAAGATAAAAAAAGTAGTTTGATAATGGGTGTAACCGTCATGTTAAATTATGCTTATCTTTAATCATATTTTGTTAGGAGTCCTACGAGGCCTATTAAAAATTAAAAAAAAAACATATCCATACTAATATGTATTGTAAATACGAAACTACTTATATTATAATCTGTCTATCTGTCTGCTAGCTTTTCATGGCCTATCCGTATGGCCATTGATTGCATTTTTGCAATGATGACCTCCATTATCTCATAATCTATTATTTTCGTTTGTAGAAAGTACTTAATATGTGTGAAATAGAAAGTTGGGAACTATTACCCAAATCATCTTCTCAATTCATTACCGGCTCACTAATGAGCACGGGTCTCCCCTCAGAATGAGAAGGGTTTGGCAATAATCTCACGCTAGCCAAGTGCGGATTGGCAGATTTCACACATATTTGAGAACATTATGGAAACTTTCAGTCATGCAAGTTTCCTCACGATGTTTTCCTTCACCGCAAAATATTTTTCCGAATAGTTAGAGGTCCGTGCTCGGGATCGAAGGCCTAGACCCCTGACCTCTTTACTGCCACTTACTATTACTGCCACTTACTAAGTTATCACCACTTTTTAATATCATAGTACCCTTGAAAATAGTAGCTGTATAGTTTCTTGTAGATTCCCGCTCTCCACGTGCCGCTTATGTCCAGGTGCTGCATAAAGCAGGTAAGTACGTAGATATACGTAGGTACATCAAGTAAGTAGGTTTTACTCGAATAACAAAACCTAATCCAGAATCTAGGCTAAGCCAAGCAGCTAGGCAAATCTAAAAGCTATGGACTATAGAAACTTCTACAGACCGCCTTTCCGTCTCGGTTGACAAAAAAGTAACTTTCTTTGTGACTGTCACGCGACGCAGTGACTTACCGGGCGTTTGTTTTTTTAGGCTGCCTCGTGCTCGATAAAATGTTTTTTGTCGCGGTAGCGGGAAATGGCCGCGAAAGTGTCGATAAAAATATATCGATAATGTTGTTTAAGTAATTATTTTTGTAAATTTTTTCTCGTAAATACTTCATTTCTTTTCATTTCCTTCGTGCCTGGGGGAGCACGTGAAGCCGTCGGTCCCGGTTATTATCACTAACATCTGATAATAAGTAATAACTATAAAAACCCAAGAATTGAAATTTCGTTCATTTAGTGAGTTGTATGTGGAAGGATCTGGGAACCCACCGCATTATTATCCCAAGAGAATTCCTGTCATTATGTAATTGACGGAAAGGAGACACGACCCTCAGCAATGAAGGCTATTCCTTCATTGCTGAGGGTCGTGTCTCCTTTATATTATATAATAAAGAAGAAATACCTACCAGTCTAATTCTGTAACAGTTTTACTCACTAGCCTGTATTTTGTTTGTTACTAGATGATACCTGCGAATTCTTCCGCCTGGATTTAGATTTTTTGAATTGAAAGGAAATTCCGGGATAGAAAGTAGCCTATGTGTTAAGAGTGTTGAACCGGTATGAGCTATTGTTAAGCTATTTTGCCCCCCTATATTTTATTAAACACTGCATTTATGTAAAACATTTATATACTACTTTGTAGAATATTTCCTGTTTTATTAAATTGACAGACAACATTTTGCAATTTTTTCATAGTTTATCTTTTATTGCCTAAAATACCAAAAGACTATTACTGAATTTTGGATTTCGTGTCATCTTTGACGTTCACTACATCAAAAGTTACTTGGTCGATTCTCACAAAGAAATATATTTACCAAAGAAAAGGTCCTGAACTAATAAGATGACAGAACCAAATCTTTCGTTTGGCATTTTTTACATTATAAAAATTCAAACAAAAAAGTCATAATTTCATAAAACTACAGACACATAAAACTGTCATTTAGGTGGGTTATTTATCTTCATTTATAAATAAAACTAAGTACTCATTAAAGAAGAACATATTGGCAATATATACAGAAAAAAAAATCTAAATTTAATTAATATTTTTTCCAAAAAATAATCTTGAAACACACTACAAAACCGTGCAACGAGCAATAGTAAATTGAACTAGGAAATCAGTACCGGCCGAGGCCTCTCCGAGAACGGACGTAACGCTTGTTTGCTTAGCAATTGTTATCGGATTATTTACGATTTACCTGAAATTGTAGTGCGACTATCACTTCTCAATACTAGGTATTTTTAATACTCACTATTTTTTCTTAAAGATAGATAAAAACTTTTTGTATGTTTTTAAATTGTGTTTATATGATGCTGTAAGGAATTGCATTCCTAAATCCTGGTGATCCCTCGGGATTTTTAAAGGATCATCCGTTTAGATGTTTTTACGTGGTACAGAAATGCGTATCATCCCGGGGACGTGCTATTACGGATAGGCTACTTTTGTCCTGGAAAATCAAAAGTTCCCACGGGATTTTTAGAAACCTAAATCCACGCGGGCGAAGCTGCGGGCATCAGCTAGTTAATAAATAAGTATTGCCTCGAGCAAATAGCTGCATTGGTATCTATTGTTCCCTTAATGCCTATCAGAGCAGTGGAATTGATCTATATTTTTAATAATTTCTAAAAATTAAATTTTTAACTGTTTAAATTTTACATGGGTTTCACATTTATTTCAAAAGCTTTTATAAATTTGTAAAACTCAATACTCAAGGTTTCATTATACTGTTTGTGATAAGGAAAACCATGTTTTTTAAATAAACAGAAAGTTGAATTTTGTATAATTAGTTATTGACTAGAATTATAACTTTTCAGAATTAAATATTCTTAAAGGCTTATAGTTTTACAGTTATTACCGGCTGACAATGCTATATGCCAATACCCTTGCTATTTGTCCTAGCCGCTAAATAAAATTTTGATGATTCTTTTTTTTTTGGTCCTTTTATGGCATTAGCGCGGTTTCTTGTATTCCATTATGATTTCTTTTTTTGCATTTGCATAATAGCATTAGTTTATTGTCTTTTACAGCATTAGTACGGTATTTTGTATTTAGATTTTGGTTGTATACATTGTACACTCTAGCATAACACCTGAAACAATAGGATAATTACTATCATTTGCACGTGGTCATCCCTCGTGGATCTTTATGATGGTTTTATTTTTGAACTAGCTGATGCCCGCAGCTTCGCCCGCGTGGATTGGTCAGATCACCTGCAGCATCAGGATTGAGGAGTTGGACTCCAAATTTTTTATGAAACAATGTCGCAAAGTTCCTCTATCGATTAAAAAAGAAATGACGCAAATCGGTTTAGAAATCTCGGAGATTTCGGTGTACATAGGTAGAAAAACACAACTCCCTTTTTGAAAGTCGGTTAAAAAAGTAGCCTATTTTACTTCCTGGTCAATTCTCTACTTGTCTGTGAAAATCCCGTCAAAATCGGTTCAGCCGTTCCCAAGATTAGCCTTTTCAAACAGACAGACAGACAGACAGACAGACAAAAATTTTAAAAACGTGTGATTCAGTTATAGTATCGTTCAAATAACCATATAACCTTAATATGCGGTAGTTATTTCGAAATTACAGACAGACACTCCAATTTTATTTATTAGTATAGATAAAACAATTCTTTATCCAACTAAGGGAGGACTGAGTTTTCGGCAGCTATGTATAGTACGTGACAGGTCGAGATGGCAATCGAGGTATGAGGCGGGGGACGTTCTGCACACTCGCACGTCACCCGCGCTATCCCGCACCAAACGTTTCCGCGTTTGACAAAATTAAGAGGAAATACGTAGTTGCATTACTCAGACTGCGCTCTGGTCACATTCCGTCGAGCAAGTTCACATACTTAATGGGTGTAACTGACTCCCCAAACTGCACAGTTTGTGGAGTCATAGACGATACTCAACACGTGCTGACGGAGTGTGAGCGGAACGCGGCTCTGCGTCGACGTGTGTTTCCTCGACACATGGATGTGGGGATTTGCAACAGCTTCTTAGCTTGCCCCTTATCGGAGCAGGCGAGGAAGCTGTGCGAATTGTTATTGGCAGTCCAGTAACTGTAGTAATATTCACAAATAATGTTTTTCTTAGTGATTAATTAAGTAAGGTTACTCATGGGGGCGACATAGTCACAAAGTGATTAAGCCCCATCACAAAATAAAGAATTAAAAAAAAAAAAAAAAACCCGCACCGGATTAGCCCAGGGATTGTGTGGGTGTGCGGAGCGTCCCTACCTTGACTGCCATCACAATCTGTCACGTGTTGTGTTGCGTGTTTGTTTGTTTATCGATTCATCAATTCACTTATTACTGCCAAACTGCACATTAAATTTTGATAAATGAGATCTCTCTTTGGCTTAGCTTTACCATTCCGTATGTTAGAGACTATATTGTCATATGTCATAAAATTTTCCGATATGTCATAATCAAAACGAATGTAAGAGATATAACCTACAAAATCCAAAAAGTATATCGAAATTGGTATTACCTACACATGACATGAAAAAGAAATGTATATCAAGAAAAAATAATCTTGAAATAGATGGATCGAGTTCAATATCAAATCATAGCAGTTACTATGAAAATTTCGAATACATGTATATAATGATTTATACATATTCAAATATAAATCAATCATCTGCGGTGAAGTCTTTAAAAGTAGTTGGTGGGTTTTTGTACTTTCAGTTTTGAACTTTATCTTATTTTGTTTTTGTATCCCTAGCTGACTCGCGTAGCAGTGCACTTATTTTTGATGAATAAATACCTACTCAAGTGTAACATCTGCATTTTTGTACCTGTTAATCCCTTTCATTGTACTGTCCATTGTTTTGCGCTTACGGTAAGTACGATTTAGTACTAACAATAAAATTTGAAAAGATTGTAAAGGACCATAAATAAGAAAAATTGCTCAATGTCTTTATGAGTATTAGTAGCATTGCATTATATTTTTGATAATATTGCAAATTAAATATTTAAGACTGTTTAAATTTTAGACGGATTTCACATTTATTTTACCAGCCTTTATAAATATATATGTGAAAATTAATATAGTAGGTGTAATTATTTATACTGTGCATGATAAGGGAACCATATTTTCATAAATATGTATAAGGAAAGTTGAATTTTGTATAATTTCTTGACTCTCTTATACTTACACAAGTATATAAAAGATTAGTATTAATTAGTAATAATTTAAGTTTTATTCACTCGTACTTAATCTATAAAGACAATACACTGTTTTAAAAAATATGACTATTTTAAAAAAAACGAGAAACTAACACCACATACTTAAAAATATTGAAAAAATAATCCGTTTGAAAATCGTCTAGGATCAAAACGGTTTGTTATAAACTAAACTGAACTCGGTACATCCGTTCACGGAAACAAACAAAGAACCTCGGGTAAATACCTAAACTTGCCAACCAGGCTCATGCGTTAACGCTCTTAAATCAGGGTATTGGTAGTTATCAGCCAAATCGATTTAGGAGTTTTTGCGTGAAAGAGTAACAAACATAAATACACACATACAAACAACTTTCAACACAACTTTTAGTTTTTTTAGGTTTTATTTTGTTTCGCGGCTCTTATCTAAGTAAAGTTTTTGATTCTTCGACTGATTCATTCTGCTTAGTTCTGTTTGAAGTTTTAACTTCACAATATTACACCTTACATTATATTTCTTACGTAAATACTCATTATTATAAGTAGGTATATTATTATGTATACATATAGATTGAATATATTTCTCAACGTGCACAAAGTGTTTTATTTATGTATAATTGTAAGTAGGTAGGTACTTAAATTACCTGGCCAAAATATTTAAAAATTAGAAAAAATAGAAGAATCTATCGATATTTCTTTAAATATTTTTTCTTCGCCACACTATCATTGTCTTTTTCTTTTTACGGTAGATGATATGCCATTGTTTGCTGAAAGAGACAGCTATAGGAATTATACTCAAGTTAAAACGAGACAGAAATACTAGTGCTTCTCAAAGGAAGTAAATGGTGTTCATTTTTTCATTTTAATATTATATTATAATGGATTTTCTAGAGAAATTGTTGCGACTTGCGGCTTACTTTTATGCAAAGTAATATGTAATTTAATTTTTTAATATCTCAAAATTTAAAAACCCCCGACACAAAAATCTCTTTAAGAAAACCAAGAAAACTAGAAAAGAGCTGATAACTTTCAAACGGCTGAACCGATTTTCTTCGATTGTAGCTAAGAACACTCTCGATCAAGCCACCTTTCAAACAAAAAAAATTTAATTAAAATCGGTTCATTCGTTTAGGAGCTACGAAGCCACAAACAGATACATAGATACATAGATACGCAGATACATACGTCAAACTTGATCGAGAGTGTTCTTAGCTGTAATCCAAGAAAATCGGTTCAGACTTCAGACGTATAAAAGTTATCAGCTCTTTTCTAGTTACTGTAACCTTGACTTGTCGGGGGTGTTATAATTTTTAATTTACACTTGTGTAAATTTAAGTAACGCTACTACTTTCAAGCAATTCAGGATTTTTGAACGATCCAAGATAGCGGCCAATTTAGGGATTAGGATATATAAAACTACTACGCTCTTAGCTTTTCCAGGTTAGTAAATTCGGTTTTCAACTCCACAGCAGCTTGCATTTGGAGAAATCGTCAACATGTTACTTAAATCACACTATCACATCACACTAATCACACTATCACACTAATATTATAAAGGCGAAAGTTTGTGTGTATGTGTGTGTGTGTGTATGTTTGTTACTCCTTCACGCAAAAACCACTGGACGGATATGGCTGAAATTCGGAATGGAGATAGATAATATCCTGGATTGGCACATAGGCTACTTTTCATTCCGGAAAATCAAAGAGTTCCCACGGGATTTCGAAAAACCTAAATCCACGCGGACGAAGTCGCAGGCGTCAGCTAGTAGGTAATAAATTAAAAAATCCATGAAGTTATATGGTTTTTAATATCCTACTAGTTATAAAAGAGAATTAAAGAAAATAGCTAGCTTCGATTCATTATTCTAGCTCATACGAGTGTAAATCTATGTTAGGGTGACCATGGAGTTCTGGTTACAATTTTTTTTAACAAATCATTTTCTTAAGTTGTCTTCAACCACCCGCGACTTTCTTTCTGTCGTATTCACTGACTAATTTAAACACTAGGTTTTTGAAAATCACCTAAAAACCTTTTGATTTTACGGGATTCAAAAGTAGCATAATATGTCAAAATATGTTTGGAAGGCAAGCTATGCCTGTATCAAACAGTTAACCGGATGGACCGTGAAAAGATAACAGAGAGACACACAGATAGACACACTTTCGCATTTATGTAATATTAGTGTTGATTATTTAAATTTTAGGGTTTCCTTTACTTATCGGCATCGGCGATAAGTAAACTGTGGTATAATTAATGGCCAAGCCTCTCAGGGCGTGAAACTCAGAGAGGTGCAGCTTCAAATCCTGCTGGTTCTAAAATTTTTGATGTGTAAGTCCAATTTAATCAGCCCAGTAGATATGGAACAAATTAGTTGTGACAGACGGACAGAAAGACACACAAGTGATCCTATAAGATTTCCGTTTTTTCATACGGGCGTACAGAACCCTTAAAACATAATATATACCCAAACATATAAGTTAAATACTATACCTTCCTATCACTCTAGTTCTTCTACAGATGTTTTGGTTACGGGTTTGTCCCTCATAGCCAACATAGCCTTTGAACTTGTGGACAAGGCCAACTATCAGTGTCCAGGTTTCAGCGCTGACATAGCTCAACGAATTCGCCAGCTAAAGTCGCAGTGGGCAGGCATGAGGCAACGTCTGCCGCAGAACTGATGGCGCTGGGGCAGACGTGTTCTGGAGTGGACACCGCGTAACAACAAGCGCAGTGTGGGACGACCTCCAACCCGCTAGACTGACGACGTTAAGAAGATAGCAGGAAGTGGGTGGTTGAGGAGGAACGTGTGTGGTGGCGCGCTCTTGGGAAAGCCTATGTCCAGCAGTGGACGCAAACAGGCTGATTGATTGATTGATTGATTGATACCTTCCTGTAGTCAGCTTAAACTGTTGGTCACCCTCCGCAAGCTGCAGCGCAGGCGGTCTGCACTATAAAGGGAACGGAACTGGTTTTCGAGCTTGAGACGGCTATCAAGAGTTTATACCGGACTGCAGCCATGCGCCGGTGCCCGCTACAGAGAAATGGTCTATGGAAAAGATTGTTAGATTCTTGTTAGAATTTTCCTTGTTTTACATCCATACTATTATTATCCAAACTTATCCCGACCCTTATTATAAATGCGAAAGTGTGTTTGTTTGTTGATTTGTCCTTCAATCGCGTCGTAACTAAGCAATAGATTGGACGTGATTTTTGGATAGTCAAAGACCTGAAGAGTGATATAGGGTACTTTCTATGCCGGAAAATCAAAGAGTTTCCACGGGAAATTTAAAAATCCTAAATCCACGCGGACGAAGTCGTGGGCAACAACTAGTAATATCATAAATGCGTAACTGTGTCTGTCTGCTACCTTATCACGGTTCATCCATTCAACCGATTTTGATGAAATATGGTTATATAACCTGCGTCCCGAAAAGAGCATAGGCTACTTGTGGTCCCGGAAAATGAAAAAGCTCTCACGGATTTTAAGAAAAAACTTAAATCCACGTGGACGAAAGTGTGGGCATCATCTACTGGGTACAGAGACAATTTGTACCCTGAAGAAGGACCTAGAATCGACTTACTACTATTTACTTAATTACTAGACTAGGACGTTAATCTCGGAAAATCAAAGAGTGCCCACGGGATTTTTTAAAAATTAGCCCCGAACGCGAACAAAGCTAGTTTTATGTAAATTTTAATCACATTCAGATAGACAATTTCTACGTTTACAAAAGCTTTCATCCCCAGCAGTTACTTAGGTGCTATTTATTTTTTCAGTTTATTTTTCTTCGATCGGAATCTTGTAGACCCCTGCTATTAAAATTCCTCAGCCTTTTTATCGCAATGAAGAAGTAATTAAATTTTATATATTGGCCACATATTGTAAAATAGATTAAGATAAGAGGCAGTCCATAAACTTAAAACTTTCTACAATTATTCTTTTAGGCTTTGGGTTGGTATATTTTATTTAATGGATAAGTAAACTTAAGTGTTCCATAAGTAAGCTACGTAAGTTAAAAAATCTGTAACGTTATACTTAAACCTTTATAGTAGACAAAAATTAATTACCGTTGCAATATTCCTCCTATATCAATGGTCTTAGATTTGAAGATCTTGGTCTTGCAGCGGTTTTACTTGATAGGACTAGCTTATAACTGCCGTTGGCCAGATGTCTTGCGGACAAAACCTGCTTCCTTCTGAACTCAGATTCATCAACTCCAGGCGGATACTGGTAGGCCCAGGCGACGATGGCGTGATGAAAATTAGATTACAGTTATGTAGCTCGAAGATACACAGAATTTGGAGTTATGGACAAATCGGAGCGAGCCCTTTGCCCAGTCCTGGGACAGTACAGGCTAATTTAGATTAGATTAGAACGTATTAGACTGTGCTTTATCTTTACACATAACGGCTGACTATAGATACAAAAGCTCTGCCATTTAGTTACCTACCTATTAAAAATTATGAAAGTCTTCCAACAAAGCTCGAATCCATCAATATTTAAAACGGTAGGTAGGTAGGTACCTACCATTTTAATCAATTAACAGCAATTTTAACACGAGCACATCTGTTGCCGAAATATCTCGACAAAAAATTGCAGCATCGCCTCGCACGAGATTTATCTCGACGGACGCCGAAGTTTACCGAAAAGAGCCGACCGCTCGCGTGTCTCCTTGCAGTAACTATATCTTCGGGGCCGATAAAAGGGTCCCCTGCACCGTTTTAATTAGGCGGTAGTATCGAGAGCCTGACGCCAGGGTTGGCACACAAACAAAATCATCGAAAAAATGCATCATCATATTATCAACTGGTAGTCAAACGCCACAAAACCACTGACACAGGTATCTTGCAACGACTTCCACACGCCACGGTCTTGCAACTCCCGAATCCAGCGGCTTCCTGCGACTCGTTTGATGTTGTCTGCCCGTTTTCCGCTTTTCCCACGGTTTCAATACTGCGGCTTCTTCGGTGCGAGGTGACCTACGGACCTCAAATTGGTAAAAAATTCATTGTAATAGTATTATGTATGCGAAATTGTGTCTGTTTGTCTGTATGTGTCTACAAGCTTTTCATGGCCCACTGGTTTAAGCGATTTTTCTGTAATTTGCATAAGTAAAGCAAAACTTAAAGGATATGTTTTTGTTGCTCTAAGAATATTTGTCACAATCTTGAATAAATGAAAAGTTAAATCACATTAAATTCAAATTGACAACCCTATCCTCCAATACCGCTTACGATCTGTTGTCCAGTGCATTCGAGATAATGCCCATAGCAATAATTTACCCATTTTCAATCTTAACCCAGTACAGATAGAGATTATAATCAAATACCTTTAGTTTAACATTCCCGTTCATATAATAGGCCTGATGCCAGATACTGCGATATTCGTTATTTCTTATGGTCCATATAACAATTAGCATAGGGTTCGAAATACGATGAAATTGCATAAAAATTAACTACAATTATTATTGAACTACATAATTTTTTAAGCAGCTATCTTTCATTGTTTATTTTTTCTTTCATAAAATTCAAATCGTCAAGTGACTCTACTAACTGTGGTTCTGTGTCTGTGGTTATTCGAGAACAAGGAATAAAATGTCATGTATCGATACATAACATCTCTTCTCTAATATGTACTGTAATTTAGTATAGTTTTTTTATTGGTTTGTACCATACATCACACATTGATACATCACGCAATAATTGGACCGATTGGAACGAAATTTTTGCAGCACAAAGCCAAGTTTATTTGAATTTATTGCAAACGCAGCCAATGAACAAAGCTGGTATTTGTATAAAGTGTATGTACATATATTATGTCTACTTATTTGATTTTGAATGATTCACCACTTAAAATTTTAATCCTGCATCAGCCTTACTTACATTTGTTAATACCAGCAAAACCATTGTTTGGAATCAGAGACCAATGCAACCTATAATTTAGGACTGTCTTATCATTCCTATATTTTTAGTACAAGGCCTTGTGATACGTGTTGCGTGAACTGTTGATTTGTAAACATATTCTGCCTACTTAGGGTATGCTCGCACTGCGAAATTTTAACGCACGATTTATCTTGCAAGATTAAAATTGTATGGTAGCAATTCCCCCCTTTTTTTACACATATGGGTGCGTGCAGTTTCATGCAATTTCCATATGTCCTAGTATTAACCGAGAAAAACCGCACGGTGAAATTTAGCAGTGACCCTTACTTATATCATAAGTATACAATAAGTAACCGTAGATACCTATACCTTCATTTATGTTAAGCTGTGGAACACCCATCTGGCGACCGTGTGGCAGGAAGCCAAGTATAACTTGATTTCCTTCAAGGCAAGAGTAAATAGGCATCTTCTAGGCAAGCGTGCCTAGAAGATACCTAGAATTCATCATTGCTCTTTTCCTCAGAAGTGATTGTCATCAAACGCAACCTAATTTCTCACTAAAAAATGGTATGAAGCATAGAAACTTCAATAAGGATGCCTGCAGTTCAAGAACAAGTGAGTTTTTCACCAACCAAGAGTTACAAAATCCGTGTGAGCGATTGTATCGCACTGAATTTTTGTTGGAGCTTTTTTGCCTGAGCGAATAGAGCATAATAAACTCCCCATTAAAATAAAGAAAACTTCATGGAAATTGGTTTGAATTAATTCACACAATTTATTGAGATGTGTTAAATTTGGGTACTTCTCTGATTTGGCGCAAATCGGAGAAAATAAGAGAATTTTTTAAATTGTGAAAATTGCTGAACTAAACTAAAATATAGGTAAAATTAAAAAGAATGACCAAGTTATATCAAATTGCACCCATGAATTTCAGAGATATATGCATTTGAAATTTTCAGTTACTGAAGGTAATGATTTCTAGTGTGCTGGTAATGATTTTGGTGGAGAAGGCGTTGATGTTTATCTGATGGTAATGAAGAAATATTTCATTTTCAAAAAATAACGTGTTTCTTCATCTTATTAATCAAGTAAACAGAATTAATAACGGAAATATTGCAAACTTTAACAAAAATATTATTCCAGACATATCATCACCTATAAATTTTACTTGAAATGTATAAAATAATCATGCTGCGAGAGCATATTATCACGAAAACAAATGTTTGGTGATAGAACAGTATGAGCGAAAACATGATTATTTTAATTTGCATAGAAATGGTAGACCTGCGATGGGTGTCGTATATAAACATTTTAGTTGATGATAAAGTTAAACCCACCCTTTTGTGGACCCTGAAGTCAAAAAGAATTTGTAAAACGATTTATAGAAAATAATATGTTCGCAGACACATGTCAAGGGAATCATTGCAACATCTTGGGAATGTTAAGACATGCAATGAATACCGCACTATCAGCCTCATGAGTCATGTTCCAAAGATGTTTCAGCTCTTAAGGGATTAGAAATAAATGTGACAACTACTTCAATGAGAGTCAGTTTGGATTTAGATTTGGTGTTGGAACCTGAGAAGCATTATTTGCTATAAACGTACTAGTCCAAAAATATAGAGACATGCAAACTGATGTATGAATTTCCTTCATTGATTATGAGAAAGCCTTTGACCGTGTACATCAAGTGGTACTTATTCGTCGTTTGCAGTATGTTGAACTCGTTGGCAAGGAAATAAAGATCATTAAGAACCCTTACTGGTGGCAGACTGGGACAGTAATAGTTGAAGTTGAGGAAACAGATGAAGTAGCGGTAGGCCATATGGTATGACAAGGACACATCTTATCTCCGCTTCTGTTCAACTCATACTGAGACGCTATCATCTCAGAAGCATTGGAAAATAAGGAATGGGATGTCAAGGTAAACAAATAAATATAAATAATATTAGATACGCTGATGATACTGCTTTTTTGGCTTCTAGTTCCCAAGATCTTTAGAAAATAATAGATAGCGTTTATAAATGTAGCAGAAAGTTGGGTCTAAGCATGAATCTCTCAAAGACTAAGTTTATGTACAGTATCAAGAAAACCGCAACAAACCTCAATAAGAACTCTCACATGTACAACACTCGAAAGAGTTTCAATGCACAAATATCTTGGTACTTGGGTAAATGAAGAATGGGATCCAGATTCTGAAATAAAGACCTGAATTGAAATTGCCCGTGAATTATTCATGAAAATGAAAAAAGTACTACGCAATAAGCAACTGCTACTGAAAATTACTGCGAGTAAGTTGGGTTCAAAAAATAAAAATGACAAAGATGCATCAGTAAAGATAGAGACCTAATTTTGGCGATCAAATGCAGAAAGGTCGGTTATCTGGGGCATGTTTTCAGACATGGCCAGTATCAGTCGTACGCGTACTATCTTTAAGAGGTAATCTGCCATTAATAAAGAAAGGAGTATTAGTCCAATGGAAACGTACATCAGAAAGTATTTTTACTTTTGGTGAATTCCTGGCTTTCCTGGAAACTTCTTCCGTTTTATTTGTTTCAACTGATAGAGTTTCTTGTAAAGGTTTTTTATATAATCCCATCCTCGTCGCCACTGAAATGTACTACAAGAAGTTAATAACCATGGTCATTTCGATACGCCATTTTATTCGAAAACACGTCAAACCGTCGAAACAAAAGCCTAATAATTATTGACATACACCATCGACAATGTATATTACACAAAGCTAGCCCTTGACGTCAATTGTAGAGGTTTTGACAAATAAATAACATCTTTTATTACTATAGGAGTAGTATGTTCACAAGGAGCACATTATTTTTCTGTGGATGATTTTCTTCTAAATCCCTTGTTATCTTAAACAGTATTTTCTCAATCGGCTTACTTCTTTTTATTTTTTTTATATGTTTTTTTAATTTTCACGTATTTTTTTTCTCTGTACTCTTTGTTGTCTTGGAGTCAACAAAGAGTTTTGATTTTCTATTCTTCTTTAGTCTCAAAATAATCCGTAGAGTTAAGTAAGGATGTCTTCCTCACCACTGTTATTTATCTTGCTTATCGACGAAGTTATGCGTCGTGTCACCAATAGTCCGAAAGGGATATCATGGAGCAGTAGGCAACTTGAAGACAACTTGAACAGTAAGAGTTTCAGTGTTATTCCCCGCATTTTCTGGTCTAACACGATCAGAAATGAGGACTTGTGGTACAAATGCCAGCAACTCCCAGTTAATAAGGAAATAGCTTTGAGGCGATTGTGATTGGTCGGGCATATTTTGCGAAGAGAGGAAGAAAACGTTGCTCAAGCGGCATTTATTGAAACGTGCCTACCTGGCAGCCTGGCGGTCAAATGAGACCTGGTCGAACAACAAACTCCTAGAGGAGGCCCATTGAAGCAGACCTTAAAAGAATGGAATTCTCGTGGAACCATGTCAAAGCAGCAACCAAAGGTAGGGAGACCTAGAAAACAACTGCTGTAGCCCTAATATCCAAGAAGGAATGAAAGGACTCCATCATTCTTCTTTACGTTTCGCATATTTTTCTAGATCTTTCTTTAGTTCTTCGTTTTTGTTTGTTTTTTGTGTTTTTAGCCTGCGCTAATTTTTTTTCGCGCGTTTTTGACTATTTCTTTTCACTATAGTAGTTTCTAAAATCGATATATGATGGTTATTTTTAATATTGAAATACCACGAGGTGCAATAATTTTGAATAGTTATTTCTAAATTGCTTGGAACAATATGGGCTACTAATTCAACTGATAAGTTAAAGAATTACTGAAGATTAATATTTTGTCACGTGATTTAATGTCAAAGGATATGAAGAAAATTACACAATTTTGGAACAACATTATTTCCTGAAAAATTGATCACCTCCTTCAATTCAACATCATTACCTTCAATTTAAAAACGGAAGGAAAATTACGGTAATGATAGAGCGTAAATGAGGTTTTGGCAGTTTTGATTGTCTAACGTCGTATTTTAAAATGCAATATATATGAACATCAAACTACATACTTATGTTGTTATTAGTGCATGAAAGAAGATAAAATTATTAAGAAAAACTAATTATTTGTCCTAAAAAGATGTTGAAGGTAAAGAGTGAAAAGTCGTGCCAAACACCAGTTTTGGCACTAAAAGCGTAAATTTTTTTTTTCTACAAGTGCACGGCCACTTTCCGCAACATGCCTAGATAGACTGATTATGGCTTAGTACGGGGCAGGGGAGAACGGAAGGCAATATGTATACTAGAAGGATATTTTGGAGGTGCCATCTCAGTTGCAGGTAATGACTTTTTTTCTGTGCCAAACATTTGTTATTTTTTTATGACGTAATTAAATGATTCGTACGTGTGAAAATGCATTTTAATTGCTTCTCAGGATGTATATATTAATATGTGAAAAACTCGAGCTCGTTTAAAACCGTCTTCTTTGAAAATCATAGCAATTTTTCCTGAGACTCCTGTTTTACCCGCAGAAGGAGGTGAGTTTTTAATATCAAAAATATTATTTCTGAAGTAACCTTTGTAGTTACAATTTTGAATTTTGGGGCACCCGTAGCTGAATATACAAGAGTTCTTTTGTAATGCAATTCTCATCTGTAACTTCATTCATTATTTTTTTATTTGACCTGATATGTGATTTGCGCCAAATCTGAGAATCACCATATTGCTACACACCAAGGACTTTTTCAAGTCACCGACTTGTCACAGTATTCGTCATGGTTACCTGTTATAACTAGTTAACAGGGCTCTCTCCGTCACTCGTTTCCACTCGTTTCATACAATCGTTGTTCCAATTTTATTTGAATAATAAGCAACCAAAGTCCATGAAATTTTGCAGACATATTCTAGAAACTAATATCTGTGTCTGTGGTGTTTTAGATTTTTCTAAAAATATGTAGTTTTAAAATTACAGGGACTCAAAGATTTGTATGAAATTTTTTAAGACCGCGTAACTTTGAAACCGAATATTTTAACAGAAATCTGGAAAACCAGAGACATAGATATTAGTTTCTAGAATATGTCTGCAAAATTTCATGGACTTTGGTTGTTTAGTATTCAAATGAAACTGGAACTACGATTGTATGAAACGAGTGACGGAGAGAGCCCTCTTAAGTTGCACTAAGCTTTCTCATCACGTATCATACAGCGGTTTGGGTTGCCGATAGGTACGGCGAAATTGCTTTGAATTAATTCACACGTTTAACACATTGATACTTGGTGTTTGGAAGGACTTTTTCAAGTTACCGAGGTTGTCACAGTATTCGTCATCGTTAGTTTTAACTAGTTAAGTTACAACTAAGCTTTCTCGTCACGTATCACACAGTGGTTTGGGTTACCAGTGCGGGTTTCCCACTCCGCGTTGTGTATGTAAACTACTCGTTATGCTTTGGAGTCCATGCACGTGGTAGATTTACGATTATTCGGTACCGCTTGAATCCGGGTAATATGCTATTGTCACCAGAGAGTTATATCGTCTACTAGAGGTGCAAACTTCATATACTAGACGCTTTTGGCAACTTACACAAGTAAACTTAACTGTGCGTAAATCTGCCATTTAGTAAGGATAGGGAAAAATTGGCTAATGAATAGTTAAAGTTAGCTTGAAAAGTTAATTTCAAGACATTGACCAAAGAACGCTCCCACGAATAATTGATCTATGATAAATAATAAATCAATATCCCAGCTACGTAAAGTTACAAAGACGTACTTACCTATGTTTTAAAATAAAATCAATTTTTTTAATGAAATTAAAATTAAGAACTATTTAATGAAAAAGAGCATGACTGGTGTGATTGGAGCGATTTTGCAGGACATCATTGTCTCTAATAGCATAACAACTCCCAGAATATCACAGTTTAGCTATCATACAGTTCGAAACGACCAAATAAATAAACATTTCGAGAGAATGCTTGCGTTTTGTCAAAAATCCTACTACTTGTATGCACCAAGACGCTCTACCCGACAACGAATGTACAGCGATTGCTCTTCTTAGAAGCAGGCACTGTGTTTTGTGGTAATAGAAGAACTGTATGATTGCTAAATTATATTATGAAGTCATTTACGATTCGACGAAAATTGCTTGCGAAAATCTTAAACAAATAAATCGTTTTGAATAGCTTGCGCTAATCCAAAGTGAAGTCTCAATTCTACATGCTTTTTGGAAAAGATGAATTTAATTAAAGTTTTTGCTGGAAAATGACTAAAGATGCCCACGCACTTGAACTGAACGCGCACGATATTCTCTCCAGCCGCGCCGCGCGGCAGTGACGTACGCGCGTCGCGGCTGGAGAGAATATCGTGCGGGGCGCTGACGCGACGCGCTGTTCAGCTGCAGTTCAGTTCGAGTGCGCGGGCACCTTTAGGGTACCTACCTTTTTGCCTCGGAAAATCAAAAAGTTTCCACGGAATTTTCAAAAACCTTAATCCACGCGGACGAAGTCGAGGGCATCATCTAGTAATTTATATTTCAATCAACAGCCTGTTTGTGTCCACTGCTGGACATAGGCCTTACCGAGAAGTGAGAACGCACCAACACACACGATTCACCTTCCATATCCACCCAGTTCACACTATTTACGCTTGCCGATATACGGTTTTCACTAAAGATCATCAGCCCCAGTGGCCATCGGCTCTGCGACAGACATGACCTACCCACTGCCACTTCTGCTTGCTAATTCGTAACTTATATGTCGAAGTCATGGAAATCCATTCATACAATTAATTATATAAGAATCCAATTAGGATATCTATTTTAAAAGTGCCACTCGATTGAGAACTGGCATATGATAAAATCATTTTTCATTTACCAGCACTTGTCGTCATTAGAACATCAATCATCCCCGCTCTAACAATTATTCACAGTATCTAGTTTAGTGTAGCTATTATTGATTGCCCTATAGAAAAAAATACTCGGCTGTCTGTTGTGGACATTTTCTCAGAAAAGGGCGCGTTTGGAACCCTCGTATCTTTAGTTTTAACTTTTAAGTTTAATGTAATTAATTTTACTATCGCCATACCTACCTACATTATGATCTTACTTTCCCGATTGACAATAAAAAAGTCTACCTTAGTCAATTTTAATAAATGATTTGAGCTTACACCTCAATTCCTCAAGAATTAAGAAATTCACATTTTCGTGTAAAAAACGGGCAAGTGCAGTTTGCTCTTGCACAATCAGTATTCAGTAGTAGATAATAAAAAACCCATTTCCTGAACCAAAATTAGAGATTTTGTATCAAGTTACCTCCAGATTTGGATCTTTTTAAAAAATTCCTTGCGACTTGGTACTATCCAACCTCCTTCCTAGAACTTCTCCTTTCAGCAAAGGTTGCCTGGTAGAGATTGCTCCAAGCAATAAGGCCGCCTTTGCACACAATTGCTTTTTTCTGTTTTCTTCTTACTGTGTTGTTATACTTTACATGTGTTTTTGTGTGCAATAAAGAGTTTCTATCTATCTATCTATCTTGGTCGATTGATTATGCTTGTGAGTTACTATAACCTCAATAATTGCTTTTAATTTCCGTTCTAACTACCAGGTAGGTATAGTAAAAATTCTTATTTTCTCAGGGACCTTTCAATAATGTAGAAAAGCAATGGGGGGCGGGAGACGAGACTGGCAAAAGAATAACCACATTTTTTTTCGAAATATGCACCTATGTCAACAAGAAGGTGGTGCGCTAAAAATTATTTTTTGGAATTTTCACTGAAACAGTCGCAGCGTCCAGGTCTACATTTTAAAATAGTGATATCTCTAATCACAGATGATAAAGACAGGAAGGGCTAGATTTGACTATGAAACCTATTATCTTGCAAGCTGATTCACAGACGATATTTTTATACTTTGAATAAAAAATACAAAAGATAAATTCACAAGTAGTCTTCTGAATTGCTTGAACCACGGGTCGCAATAAAATGGTGATAATAAAAGAAACACCTTTTAAAAAAGGTCTTAATGTGTACTGACCGTTGAATTAATATGCAATTCTGGTTTATTTTTAACGATAATCTTTATTACTGCGTACGTAAGTATAAAAAGGAAGTTTTTTATTTCTGCGATATCATATTTGAATATTAAGCAACCAAAGTCCATGAAATTTTGCAGACATGTTCTAGAAACTAATATCTGTGCCTGTGGTGTTTTAGATTTTTCTAAAAATATAAAGTTTTAAAATTACAGGGGCTCGAAGATTTGTATGTGAATTTTTAAGACCGCGTAACTTTGAAACCGAATATTTTAACGAAAATCTGGAAAAGCACAGGCATAGATATTAGTTGCCGGAATGTTTCTACAAAATTCCATTGAGTATGATTGGTTAGTATTCCAATGAGAGACAAACTACGTTTGTATGGAGCGAGTGACGGAGATACCCCTCTTAATGTTAGTGCCAACCTGTATTCCGATCTTACATATTGAGTCACTATTGTTACTGTAGAGATATTTATTATTAGGGGTAAAAAACAAGCCGCCTTTTAGTTAGCTACTAAAACAGGATTTAGTCATAATTTAAATTAGTAACTTAGCATATGCACCTAACTAACATATTGTGGTTTATTTTTTACCCCTAAAAGCTTTAATCTGTGCGTATAAAATGGCATCATGTAAAAAAGCAAACGTTTTAATGCGTATGGCAAATCTCAAGAGATTTTTATTGCAAATGGATTGCCAAAAAAACAACAAACGATGCTTTTGCGATAATTTATTAAGATAAAAAATAAAAATCAATGTACATTCATAATATTATTGAGTCAAAACACTTAAATAAAAATCTGAGCAACAATTAATTTCTTTTACAATATTAAAATTTTATAGATTTTGAATATGGAGCCAGTAGGTACTTTATTAAAATGTTTTAATATCTCTGTTATCAGCAAAAAGTGTATTTGATATCTCCTGTATAATAAATTGAAATAATCAATAATATAATGTTATTACAATATTTTATCAAAAGTTCCACATTAGATTTACCTTAAGTGGCTTCAACAATATCTACTTATTACATTTTACTTATTCTTACAAATAATCTCTTAAAAATTATAAATACGTTTTTTTAGATTGTAAAACTAAATAACCTAGCATTGCTGTCTTAATAGTTTAACTTAACGATATCTAAATAATAAATAACACATTGTTATTCTGATACAGTCACCTCACATTTCCTGCGTCAAATCACACACAATTAAATAAAATTATATCATACAATGGAACTTCAAACATAAAATAGAATTAAACATGTATGGCTTATAATTTTGATAAACTAGTTTCTTAAAATTTTGGACGTAAACAAAACACTGCACAAACAAATCTTATGAGATCTTTACGAAAACCAAATCCACGTCACAAATACGTACAATCATACCTCTAGGAATTCTTTATACTTTTATAAAACCTCAATCTAATAATACTTCTCGAATATTAACTCTAACAGTATTAATAATAAAATTATATTTATTTACAATTATGTCTAAAACATTATCACTTATTCCTTCAAATAAAATTAAGTTATTAACGTCTCATTATATCTTCTATGCTAAAGCCTTTTTTAGGTCCACTGGATTGACTCGTCCCAGGTTTTGGATTAGTATTTGGCTGTATGCCAACGATGTTTTTAATCCCATTAGCGATCGAATTTGAGTCTGTATCTAGATTATCTTTCGCAGTATTTTGAGGAATGTTTTTGCAATTAGTAACACTCGTTGAAGTACTCGGTACTGTATCTTTTGGTGGAGCATGTTTGACAATTAAATCTTGGGCTTGAGTTTGTTGAGGTCCCAAAACAGAATGTGGAACTGGACCATACGGAATCTGTGGATGTGGCGGGGGCAGTGGCAGTCCAAACTTGTGGTATGGTGGCATTGCTATCATCGTTGGCGGTATACCAATTACTACATCATTGTTAGCAATCGCATGTCTGGGCATAGTCAAGTTTGTGGGTTCAGGTGACCGACTTCTATAAACAGCTGCGCACGTCCTGACATTTTCTCCAATATCAGGCGGATGACCTCTCTTTCTGAATGGACTTAAATACATTCCTGTAGGCCCGGGATCTATAGGTGGGCTGGCCATTTGATTGATTTTAGATGGATCAGGTGGTGGTACTTGGTGTAAGTCACGACGAATCTGTAGTTGTGGGTGACGTATTTGGTGTTCAGGTATGTCAACGTAGCGCATCTCCTTTTCCATGATTTCATCTGTTGTGAATCGCCGTTTTTCAAATAAATCTGATGGCATTCGGTGTTTGTCTAAATGCTGTGGACGCATTGTATAAGGACTAGCCCTGTCCCTAGCTTCATTATGATGGCAATGTGTGCGTTCGACCGGCGATGGGGATACTGGGCGTGGTCTTTCCTCACTTTTTTCTCTTCCAATGCTTTCGATTGAAGACGAACGTGCTCTTCTCACTGGAGAATGTTCTGGAGATGATAGCTCCGGATCTTCGTCATCGAAACCTGGTTCAATAGGCGAGCCTGGTCTACCTATATCTTCTTCGCCCACATCTAATACGTCACCTGTTGGGACGTCACCAACGGCATGTGTTAGCGCGTGTCTTCTTAAGTCACAGTTCCTTCTGAATACCTTTCCACAGGAATTACATTCATAGGGTTTATGATCAGTATGGGTTAATAAATGAGTCTTGAGATTTGATCGCTGATTAAAGCTTCGGCTACAGACGGGGCATTTGTGAGGAGACTCCTCCATGTGAAGAATCTTGTGTACCGCCAAGGTCCGCGATTGGCAAAATCCTTTTCCACATTCTGTGCACTTAAAGGGTTTCTCTTTTGAGTGTATGTACCTGCAACAAAGAAAGTGAAATTGAGCGCAATGTATTTTTAACTTAATGTAGCTACAGCTACACGTGTATATCAGGTTATTACTTTCTGAGCGTTCATCGACTACATTTTAATGATTCATACCATAAAATATCGTGGTTTAATTAAATGTCTGAGAATGGGAGGAGTTGTATCGAACATAAGTTTCAGGTTGCTATATAAAATGGACTTTATTTAAAGTTTGATTGCAAAATGTAGGTAAGGAACAGGCCTGGTTCTAATTAAGATTATGGATTTGTTACGCTTATGTTTTTAATTAACTTATTCTAATAGTAATGCAATTTCGAACGATTTTTAACAGTTCCGTGAAACGTTGAGTTTAATGCAACCTTTTTAATAACTTGTCTAAAGAGTGAGGTCAGAATATCGTGTGAACATTATACTATGCGTCCACGCAATAGTAGGTACGAGGCGACGTCACAATTTAGCTTCAGTGACCACGGTTTTGCGCAAAACCACCTTGAACATGATCCAAGTAATTTGAGCTTATACTCTCAAGGCGAGTTTAGACGGAGCATACGTTGAAACACCATCTTTAACAGACCCCTACTGGTACGCTCTCCAGTATGTTAAAAACGGTGAAGAAATTGCAGACGGGTCCATTTTTATTTGGTTCCGTTCCACAAGAGTTCCAGTTCAGCCGAATCGAATTACGTTAAAAGCATTTTGTGGCCAATCGCTTCGATTAATATTATTAACGCGGCGAGGTATTGGGTTGCCCATGCAAGAGAATTTAATGATTTATTGTACACAAGTTTTAATGAAACAAAGCTCTAAAGAAATTAATAGGTGTTAGAACATTTTTTTGTTTGGCTAACTGTAATAAATCATAAAATCTAGCTGTAAAAGTTGTAAGTATAATGTATAAAACTTGCTTGACATAATATACGATCAAATTAATATATTGTGAGCTTTTATTATTTAATTACAACGAACGATGAGTTGATTATTCTGTTTATGGAAGTTCAGCAACTCAAAGGCCAATGAGTAACGGAAATATTAAATGGCAATTCATCAAGTTATCACGGTCATTATAATTTTTCGAAACAATTGTCCGGTGCTTTGTTGAAATTTAATTTACGCAGATACAATCTCACACTTATTAAATTAAAATTTTGTCCAGCAATAATTACTGTCATATCGAAGGAGAAATAAGAACTTTTAAAAAAATTTAAGGTCCTATAAAATTAACGTGTACAACGGAATGGGAGCTTGGGCGACGCAAAATAAATGCTTGGGAATTTTACAGACAAAATTGAAACAAGACAAGCAAAATGTTGACCTAATGTTAAGCGTACTCGTATATTGAAACCGGAATGTAATACCGCCTCAATTTATTGAAATAAGGCTCAAAACATTCGACGAACACGATAAACGAAAGAGGTATTAGTGGAGCGCACTTAATGATAATGGAGTCAGAATCCTTAAATTCCCCGTCGTTGTCATGCGAAGAATGTACCGCGTAAATAATATATCATTACTATGGAAGTTAAACAAAAAAGTGTAATGACCTCAAACGTCTCGCGTTACGAAGGTTTTTGGTTTCATCAAGATTGTGTTTGATGGTGTCTCGGCGTCATAAAGCTATAGCTGAGATTTATTACACCTAAATTCCTTGAAGATCTTTTTCGTAACACTCGGAGTTTTAGTACGTGCCGAAAATCATAAGACTCTTCCCGTAATAGGTATTATGTAGGTACATTATTCAAAAACAACATGTTACAAGTGTAAATTAAAAATTTATAACACCCCCGACAAGTGAAAGATACAGTAACTAGAAAAGAGCTGATAACTTTCAAGCGGCTGAACCGATTTCCTTGGATTATAGCTAAAAACACTTTCGATCAAGCTACCTTTCAAACAAAAAAAACTAAATTATAATCGGTTCATTAGATTAGGAGCTACAATGTCACAGACATATACACAGATACACACGTCAAACTTATAACACCTCTCTTTTTGGGTCGGGGGTTAATAAAATAGTTCAGAACTTTCTTTCCTGATTGCAACTTCAAGAAAGTTCCGGTTAAATATTTAAAATGGCAAAACTGAACAAAAATAGATATTTGCTCAGTTTTCTCAGTCAGATGCTAGAGTTCTGTAACTGAAAAGGGAAAAGTATCCGCATTCGTTCATCTGTCGCGGAGCTCTTTTCTTGTGAATAAACTGAAATCAAGTTGTTATAGGAAATAAATTTAAAAATTGTTTTTTACTGATTTTTTAATCTTTCAATGAATGAACTTTTCTACACAGCATGGTTCTTTGCTTAGCAACACGCAAATATTAGGTTGAGTAAACTGTCCGGTTTTGAGCTTTTTTAACCAAGGAAATCTAATTCCTAATTCAAACCATATAAAGTTGATTATAAAATAAACGGTATTTCAAGTATAGTCACTACCACTCTGTTAATTCATGGCACAACTAAACTAGTGGATTTAATTTTATCACCTGTCTCGTGGTCATAAAGAAAATAATTAATAATATAATTTTGTATGGAAACATTAAATGGGTTCCTCCGTCACTCGCTTCATATAATCGTAGTTCCAATTTCATTTGAATATTAAGAAACCAAAGACCATGAAATTTTGCAGACATATTTTAGAAACTAATATATGTGTCTGTGGTGTTTTAGATTTTTCTAAAAATATGTAGTTTTAAAATTACAGGGGCTCAAAGAATTGTATGTAAATTTTTAAGACCGCGTAACTTTGAAACCGAATATTTTAACAGAAATCTGGAATACCATAGACATAGATATTAGTTTCTAGAATATGTCTGCAAAATTTCATGAACTTTGGTTGCTTAATATTCAAATGAAATTGGAACTACGTTTGTATGAAGCGAGTGACGGAGAGACCCCTCTTAATAAGGAAACATTTTGTCGATCGAAGATCTTTAGCACTATAGAAAATGGTTAACATTACAGTGTCGTTATATTAATGAAAATTATGCTTTAGTGGTCTATTTGATGGTGGCACTTATAATTTAGAAGGTAGGTAAGATTTAAAATATTTTAAATTACAAAAAGAAACTTATTGATGGGAAATATGGGGAATGTGATAGAAAAACGAACTTTATTTCATCTATACAGCAACAGACAACCTATATCACTTATGATAGGTCAAGATAGTATCTTGGATCTTCCACCGGTTTGAAAAACAAATTCTACTAAGATCCGTCAAGAAACTCTGCAGTTGATGCTCTTTTTAAAAAATAAATTTTTCAATAATAAGTGAATATACCTAAAATTCTTATGCATTATAACTATAACTGAGTGCTGCTGCTAAATGCAAAGCTGACCGTTTCGATGCAACCTTAAAACCTGAAATGAACCTGAAATTCGTTAATTTTAACTGTTCAACTCGGTGTTTTTAATCTACTGTCTAATTCCAACTAAGCTACTAGGTACTTGGTAAAAACCCTTGGTAGCCCCAGGATTATCTATAGGTGTATTATATGAGATCTGCAGAATGAGTACTTTATTGAGGCAGTTATAAAAACATGTGTGCCCCAAATGAATAGGTACCTTGTTAGTGATGTAAAGTCGATCGAGTTTCCAATCACTCACTTAATGGTCGGACCAAAAATCAATCCAATTAAATAAATAGCTGACATAAATATCAGTCTCAAAACGACTTCCAATAAATTAGAAATATCTAATGAACGTGATATCTTAATTCTGTAATGAATTGAGAAGTCTATGCGTGATTAAGTAGGTACCTACCTACGTGGGATGACGGATTTGGAACCACTGGTTGGACAAGTTGACTAAGATCAAAGGAACCGCCAACGGATTCAAATTAACAAGGCAATTACCGACTTACTTTGAAAACGTTAGCTTAGAACCGGCCGAGACAATAAAATCTACATTTCTCGTAAGCCAAACATAACATCCCGCCGCAAGTTTGTAACACTCCATTTGAATAACCAAGAGATTTTTATTATTCTCTCATTTATTTATTTTTCACATTTTACCCTATTTTTAAACAACAAATAATAAAATAACAAAAACAACAGAAAAAATAACAGAAACACAGAAAGAACAAAAAATAAATTCAATTTACAATAATATTAATAATAATATTATTGTAAATTGAACAATTGAAAAGAGCAACCGCCGAGTTTCTTGCTGGTTCTTCTCGGTAGGAACGGCATTCCGAACCAGTGGTAAATTATTTGACGATTCAAAAGCACTAGTAAAAGTTTATTTGAATAAAAATCTATTCTATTCTATTCTATTCTATTTCCAACGTCCCTGGCGCCCGTGGTGATTGCTGTGGTTACATAAATGGTAGGTCCCGGGTTCGATTCCTGGCAGGGGCAATTTGGAAAATAATTTCTAATTTGTCTCTGGTCTGGTCTGCACTGGTGGGAGGCTTCGGCCATGACTAGTTACCACTCTACCGGCAAAGCCGTGCCGCTAAGCGATTTAGTATTCCGGTACGATGCCGATGAGGAGGGGTATTGGCTTAATAAAACTGTCATATCCCTTCCAAGTTAGTTTCTATCTTAGCCTGTACCATCACTTACCACCAGGTGAGATCGCTCTTGTAACGGAATAAAAAGATAGATAGATAGATAGATAGAACACTTTATTGCACACAAAAACACATGTAAAGGATCACAACACAGAATGAAGAACACAGAAAAAACAATTGTGTGCAAAGGCGGCCTTATTAAGATATTATTAAAGATGTTAGATGTTAGGTCTGTACTTAATCTGAAAGTTCGGCACGTAAACTTAAGATATGCTCTCGAGTTATGGACTTTAAATAGATGATAATCGTAAAGTATGTACATAATTAATGACATAAACAAATCTTTCCCTCCCAACTCCTTATCGCACCAGTTCGATCACTTTTGACGTTAAATAAAATATAAGTAATGTCTGTCTCTTCTTATTATACTTTGAGATAAGGATCGCGATGGACAGTCGCTCAGAATCCCATCAAGACCCGGCACGGAGATTAAAAAAAGTGAGGCTCCAAATTACAGAGAGGACCGTGGCCTCGCGCTAATGGGTTACATTAAAAAATATTTTCCATTACGGTTACCGGTTGTATAATGTGTTTTGTTGGAAGAGACACTTATAAGAGATAGGCGCCAGCGAAGAAAACAGGAAAGTGACTCAAAGGAATAACAAAATTGAATGAAACAAGTGTAAATTAAAAATGTATAACACCCCCGACAAGTGAAGGTTTCAGTAACTAGAAAAGAGCTGATAACTTTCAAACGGCTGAACCAATATTCGTGGATTATAGCTAAGAACACTCTCGATCAAGCCACCTTTCAAACAAAAAAACTAAATTAAAATTGGTTCATTAGTTTAGGAGCTACGATGCCACAGACCGATACACAGATACACACGTCAAACTTATAACACGCCTCTTTTTGGGTCGGGGGTTAAAACAGTTATTATATCTATAGTTTCGTATGGAATTTTGTTGCCAGGTAGAGAACTTGCTGTTTTCCAGTTCTTGGCAACTCTTCTCAGTGGAATCTACATTTCAAACCGGTCGTAGAGTCACAGACGTATGTTATAAGAGACACTAATTATCCTACATGATGAAATTTTAATTTTGATTCATGTTTGTGGCTGTAATTGTACAAAATCTTCGAACTCTCCGGTCACTCAACTAAGCGGTCTAAAAAACTCACAAGTACAAAATTCATTGAGGAACCGCGCGTCGGCATTTGCCAGTGCAAGAAACAGGTTCTCGAAAACGTCCTCGTTTCGTTTTACAAACACAACTGTTGTGACAGCTAAGCGAATATGGAGTCCAACATATTATTATGGATACGATGAATACCGCGTACCTATTCATTTACTGATTTTTAGGGTTCCGTACCTCAAAAGGAAAAACGGAACCCTTATAGGATCACTTCGTTGTCTGTCTGTCCGTCTGTCCGTCGTGTCTATCAAGAAACCTATAGGGTTCTTCCCGTTGACCTGGAATCGTGAAATTTGGCAGGTAGGTAGGTCTTATAGCACAAGTACAGGAATAAATCTGAAAACCGCGAATTTGTGGTTACATCATTAAAAAAAAAATTAAAACGTGTTTCAATTTTCAAAGTAAGATAACTCTACCAAATGGGGTATCATATGAAAGGGCTTTACCTGTACATTCTAAAACAGATTTTTATTTATTTTTATGTACAATAGTTTTTGATTTATCGTGCAAAATATTGGAAAAATACCCGAGTACGGAACCCTCAGTGCACGAGTCTGACTCGCACTCGGCTGGTTTTTTTTTAAATATTTATTTATACATTTGTACCAGAAAGTTGTAACAATAAAGAGAAAAAGAAAGAAAAGTGGACAGGGAAGCACTTATCTCTGTAAGAGATCTCTACCAGTGACCCCTCGCAGTGCGAGAGGTTGTAATATATCTGACTAGTGCATAATGTAAATAATTTTAGTTATATAATACATAGATACTTGATTAATTGGAACCATACTATTATTATTGTTGTCTATAATACTACTATTTAAGTTATTAATAATATTATTCGTTAGGCCTAGCTGGGAAGGGACATCTTGTTTAGATCTTATCTTGTTTAGTTTTTATTTTCATTTTTTTTTTGCTTGTTATGTGTATGTGTGTGCTTTTTTCTCCTTTTCATTTTTCTTTCTACTGTACGGTTTTTAAGGTTCTTTTTGGGTTGTACTGTATTCATTTTAATATTGATCAATAAGCAGGGAACGCAACGGGCGCGGTGCGTTTTTATTTTATTAATCAATATTTTTTGGAGCAAACTGAAAACCAGCGCTGAGCATTGTCATCAATGCTCGGCCATGCTGAGTTTGCGGCCTATTGCTATTGTTAGTTTTTTATTTTTATTTTTATAGATTTAATTTACTTATAACATATGTATGTTTGTCACTAGCAATAAGTAAGCAATAAAGTCTATTTATTATTATTATTATTATTATTATTAAAGGGTTTGTGATTTACTAATTAATATGTTGTTATTGATAATATAGTTTTGAATATTAAAATTCATACTAATATCTAATATTGTGAATGCGAAAGTGTCTATCTCAACGCTACATTTCACGGCCCATCGGCATAACCGAATTGTCATTTGGTTCAGGTTTGGTGCTTGCCTGAGATGTACACGAATTACTTTTTGGGCCGATAAACTTTAGGATCGATTTCATTTTTATTTCGAAATATAGATAACATTGACTGATTGTTGTTAAGTTATTAGGAACTGGAAAAATAAAAATAAACTTTAAAATCTTTTCTGTTTTAATTAAAAAATATAACAGAAAATTTGAGCCTAGTTTCACGTCCTTTGGTATGTACACTTTATTACTGGGCAGGTTGTAGTTTTACCTTCACTTTTTTACAAATTGGTTGCCTGGTGAAAGTGTGTCTGTCTGTCTGCTAGCTTTCCACGGCCCAACAGTTCAACTGATTTTGATGAAATTAGGTACAGAGTTAGTTAGTTAGTTAGTTACATCCCGGGGAAGGACACAGGCTACTTTTATCCCGGAAAATCAAAGAGTTCTCACGGGATTCTTAAAGGCCCATCCGTTTAACGATTTATATGAAAGGTACAGAGGCAGCTTGCATCCCGGAAAATCAAAGACTTCCACGGGATTTTCAAAACCTAAATCCGCACGGACGAAGTCGCGGGCATCATCTAGTAACTAATAAAGAACTTCTAGCAGTGAAAACTGAAAAGCCTCAGAACACTTAAGTTTATAACATTGGAGACGCATTTCTCACATCGACCCGGACCAGGTTTTTTGTATCAATTCAATCGTGAGTCCGAGATTGCCTATCTAACAACGATATAATTGACATAGATCGATGTAACTTTTAGAGCTTCCAGGATCTGAAATATCGTTACAAATATAAGTTAACGTTAACTGACCGACGATTTTGGTGTTAAAATAAAAAACTAACTGCCCTTGCTGAGGTCGCCACTGTACTATGTGCGACACATGTAAAGAGATGTTTTTTATTATTTTTTATTCACTTTAGGGGCTTGACCACAATCACGCCTGATGGAAAGTGATGGTGTGCCCTAAGATATCAGTGGCGATTCAAATATCACTAATCCTATTCGAAATAACTTTGGTGTATTAATGTGTCCCTTGTATCTGTTTGCCCCACTTCCCCCAAATATTTTAAAACTTTTAATTAAAAAGTCGCCATGGCTTTCTTTAAAATTCTAAAAATCTTTATACTTCCGCAAAAGTCACGTACAGTTGTTTGCGTAGGTATTATATCTAACTACACAAAATAGATATCATATTATAAGCTCTTCTTACAGTTGGTAGTACAGCTGTAGTGCTGATTCTGATAATTCATTAGCTCTATGCCACGTCTTCTATGGAGCGAATCAATTTCTTTTAGTTATTTTTTTCTCTTTACAAAGTATGAATCGAAGTGGCCATCTGGCCATTAAATGCAGCTTTAAGTGCTTGGTGTTATTTGAAAGTACTAGCCTTGTGAATAATTTCAGACTTAAGCTCAGATTTCCAAGGGAGATTATTTTTATTAACTTTTAGCTTCAACTTATTCATAAGTGTAAGTCTCCAAATTTTAATTTCCGAAGAATTTCACTAGTTTCTATTTTCTTCTACAGCTAAAATTTAACTAATAGCAATTAATTCATATTTAACTCTCTTTCTCCTCTGATGTTTTATTTTTTCGATTTTTAATAGCTTTCGAATAAATAATCAAAATTATATATTTCTACTTCCTTCCTAACTGGGGAGTACATTTTGGTAACAAACGCAAAACCGTTCACGAGAACTTTCAGAAATCGGCATAATAGAGACATCTGCCCAGTTTTTAATTCAGAGACAATTTAGCCCTGGACTATGTACAGATTGGTAATAAGTGATGATACCTAGTCTTAGACGGAGGCTAACATGGAAGAGGACCCTTCAGGGGTATGACAGTGTTTAATTATTAATCAGTTATGAAATTTATCAATTTTTGACCACTGCAACATTAGTTATAGAAGGTAGTTTTTTTTTATTTACAGACTAGCGCTTGGCTGCAATCAGACCTGCTAGCAAGTGATGATGCAGCCTAAGATGAAACGCGCTTGCCTAAAAGTTGGCTATTCACTCTTGACTTGAAGGTATCCACATTAAAAGTACATATATAAAAGACAACAAAAATACTACTATAATTTTCGAAATGTCTTAAAGCAAAGAGAGCAGGTCCGACCGCGTGGAATGTGGGGTCAATGCTCGATCCTGCTTCATCTTCACTAAGCCTCTATCGCCTAGATTGATGAAACTTTACTTATCGTTTTCTCATTACTCTATGATTACTAGTAATTTTTTTTTATCGCCATAATATTTGTGCCCTGCAAGATGCCACGGAAGTGGGAATCAGCCTAATAGATGCCATAATTGTAGCCTGTCCAAAAAAAATGTTTTCAGGGTTCATGTATATTAGTTTATTTATTCCATCATAACGTCCAAATGCCTGAACAGATTTGGATGTATGGGATATCGTTATAAATTATAATCCTTTCATCATCACGAGTGACACAGACTATAAATTTTTTCAAAAAAGGTAAATTTTCACTTTTTAGTTTGTTTTTTAGTAAGGGCAGTTAATTTTTAGAATCTAGTGCAAATATAGCTTTTAACCAAAGACCAGAAATAAAAGACCCAAACTATTAAAATACTTAAAACTGGGATGGGTGCCCAACGAATCCCAACCCAATCGTGCAACAGTGTGATTGACTGTCTTTAAGTTAATTACTTAATTTATTCTGAAATTAATTCAATCCTTTTTGTGCAAAAATTACTTGCATCATGTAAATTGAAAAGTAAGATAATTTACACTTTTAGCAGGTCAAGAACCCTCAGTAAAATTTTAAACTCTTTCTTATTTAAAATAAATTTTAACTTACTAAATACCTTCATGTATTTGAAAAATTCACTAAGTAATAATTAAAAAAAAAACAACCGAACGCTCGCGCTGCTGTGGCGATTAAAAAGGGCAGCCTGAATTTTTAATTAGACAAAACAGATTATAAATGCAAATGACTAAAGTTACCTAAATATCTAAATTTACGGTTGAAACACACTCTTGAAAAGTGACGCGACTGAAAAAACACAAATGGTTTGTTTGGTTAAATCAATTAATCATGAAATATTTTCTATGATCAGAATCACACAACAAACATCGAAAGACATAACGCGAGAGATGGAAACATATTTTTAACACGCTAGGTACAAAGGTGTGAAAAAATGGTTCTATAAAATCAGAGTAAAGTATAACCACCTCCCGTCAACTCTACCCCATTTTTAATGGTCAAATGAACACAAATTAAGTGCAAAATACTTACCTACATATACCTAATCACCTGCTAAATCAGACGAAAGTGTACGTTGAGTTAACGTATTTGATTCGCGTAACTCTTATCTCTTAAGAGAGAGAAATAAGAGATAAGAGATAACTCTTATCTCTTGAGACAGAGAAATAAGGGATAAGAGTTTACGTGATAGAAAGAGTTCCGTTTACTAATGTTTAGGCCACAGCGCTCTCCGAGCTGAATTGCACTTTATTGCGTCTTAAAAAGAGTCACTATTCATTCAAATGTATTGCCGGAGTGATTTATTTATTTAACTAGAATATATTATTAAGTACATATTCTAAGGTCCTGAGGGCCTTTTTATGGGATAGCAAATATACTACCACTACAGCAGCAGTTTTGTTAGGGAGCGTTTCTTAAATATGTTTCTACCTTAATGTATTATCTACACCCACACTAAGCCAAGACAGTAGCGACCAGACACCCATAAATTTTCCGCCAGAAATGGTTACAAGCGGCGCACAGTCATAACTAAATCAAAGCTACTTATAACCAGCATTAATTAGCATAATCTTGCCATTTGTATAATTAGAATGCAGATTACGTTATTGGGACTAGTGTTTTCACAGATATGCGGAACGCGGTTTATGCTGTCTATTTATAATCTACATAACTCAAAATTTAAAAAACTCTGACACAAAAACCTCTACATAGAAAAGAGCTGATAACTTTCAAACGGCTGATCCGATTTTCTTCTATTATAGCTAAGAACACTCTCGATTAAGCCACCTTTCAAACAAAAAAAAAACTAAATTAAAATCGGTTCATTCGTTTAGGAGTTACGATGCCACAGACAGATACATAGATACCTACACACGTCAAACTTATAACACCCCTCTTTTTGGGTCGGGGGTTAATAAAATAAGCTTGGGATAGTAATATTACGTCAAGATACTAACCCTTAATAATATAATAACTTATAAATTTTATTATCAAAAAACTTGCATGACTGTAGAGTGTAGAGACTTCCTACCTACTTTAAATGCAAAAGTATGTGTGTCTGTCTGTAAGTTTTTCCTAGCCCGATCACTCAACCGATTTTGACATTTGATAAAGAAATTGCTTGAATCCCGGAGACGAACGTAGGTAGATCTTTTGAAAATAAAGAGTACCCACGGGATTTTCAAAAAAAATCTGATGTCTCTCTGATGAAGTCTCGGGTAAACTAGTAATACCTAATTAACTTTCTCGAAAAATCTTCTGAATATTGCTAAAACCCACTAAGAAAATTTAGAAGCAAATACCCAGACAAATGTAGATTAGGTATATATTAAGTACAATTCAGCGAAGAGATAGAAAAAAATAGAACACTTATAAATGGCTGTTTATCTAGAAGACGTTCTAAAAACGTTTTAATATGAAATACGAAGAAGTGGAAACCATATTATGTGGGTATATAAAAGTACTTAAGCAACCGTTGCTTGTCGTCTGGGCCCACGCAACGTTTTATCTCCTACTTACTGCGTTCTTTTAAGAGGGCTCTCTCCGTCACTCGTTTCATACAATCGTAGTTCCAATTTCATTTGAATATTAAGCAACCAAAGTCCATGAAATTTTGCAGACATATTCCAGAAACTAATATCTATCTCTGTGGTTTTCCAGATTTCTGTTAAAATATTCGGTTTCAAAGTTACGCGAGCTTAAAAATTTTCATACAAATCTTTGAGCCCCTGTAATTTTAAAACTACATATTTTTAGAAAAATCTAAAACAGATATTAGTTCTTAGAATATGTCTGCAAAATTTCATGGACTTTGGTTGCTTAATATTCAAATGAAATTGGAACTACGATTGTATGAAACGAGTGGAAACGAGTGACGGAGAGAGCCCTGTTAAGGCTTGTGCACATTTTGCTCTGTAGACTCCAGATAAACTTGTCGGTCACGTTCATGTATAGGGAAGTTGCAGAAATTGACTTAGCGCTGTATGACATCATAACATAAGTACCTACATATTAGTATCATATCCATATTACCGATACATTCTTTTTAGATTTTATATCACACTTCTTACACTTTTTTAGGGTTCCATACCTCAAAAGGAAAAACGGAACCCTTATAGGATCACTTTGTTGTCTGTCTGTCTGTCTGTCTGTCCGTCGTGTCTGTCAAGAAAACCTATAGGGTACTTCCCGTTGACCTAGAATCATGAAATTTGGCAGGTAGGTAGCTCTTATAGCACAAGTAAAGGAATAAATCCGAAAACCGTGAATTTTTAGTTACATCATTTACAAAAAATTAAAATGTGTTTAAATTTTCAAATTAAGATAACTATACCAAGTGGGGTATCATCTGCAAATCTCTCTCTATCATCTCACTGCTGAACACGGGTCTTCTCTCAGAAAGAGAAGCGACTTCATGGGAAGAGAATGAATAAGAGATTGCTATGAATAAAATAAAATCTATATATATTTTCCTTCACCAGACTATTTGAAAATTAATTGGCGAACTCAAAGTATGCCTATTTTTTCTCAAAGTGAGTATGTATAATGCCTAAGTCATTTGTCGTGGCTACCATCACTGTAAGGAGGAAGAAACGCCAACGCTCGACTTTCAGTTAATTAGCATTAGAATGGACTTAGTTTGAAATATCGACTCAGTCGTGGCGAAATCTTTAGTGTCCCTATAATTGTTCTAGAGGTCATTAACTGGGCTGGTTGCCTTTCTTCCTGTTTGAGACACTTCTACGAATAACGGGCTTCTACGAATAGCTTCAGGTAAATCATTTACAACGTGGGGGTTTTTATTTGCTCCCAAAATTATAGTAATAGTACTTATCTATATAAGAGATCTTTACCAGTGACTCTTGGCAGTGGGAGAGGTTGTTAAAGAACAAGTACAACAAAGATAGAGTGGGGCTTATTTGAAACTAGCTGATGCCCGCGATTTCGTTTTTCAAAATCCCGTGGGAACTCTTTGATTTTCCGGGATAAAAAGCCTATGTGCTAATCCTGGATATTATCTATCTCCATATCAAATTTCAGCCAAATCCGTCCAGTAGTTTTCGCGTAAAGGTGTAACAAACATACACACACACACACACACACACACACATACACACAAACTTTCGCCTTTATAATATTAAGTAGTATGAAGTGTGATTGCATTGTTTAGTTGAAAATAATATTATGTTCTGAACATCAAACATTGTATTAAAATTAATTTATTTATCTCATTATTTACAATTGAGTTTACACTACACGTTGTTAGTTTTAAGAACATTGTCTATAAAATAATATAATAATTTTATGAGACTTATATGTTAATTAGCAAAATAAATACATACGTCTCAGACACAGTTAATCTTAATAATTGTAATAAAGATATGTTTCTTTATCTAGTTAATTCATGAATCTAAATTTCAGAAGCGGTAGCTAAACGTTTACATCGTCGGATATGACACAATGCAAATGAGGCGTATTTTCACTGGCCGACACGATAGCGATAATATCGTAGCCGATACATGGGAGCGACACTGATATTATTTTGAAGCTTTTTGGTTCAACGATACGGTACCGATACAAGTGGTGATAATCATTATTCTCATGCATTTATCAAACTTCACGTTAGTTAGCTAAAAACTATAGTTGTTCAATATGGCAGTAATATCTGTAATAGCTAATATCTGCTATATTGCAAAAAATGTTAAAAGGTTTTGGTTATATCTAATAGATTACAGTAAGATACATAGAAGCAGGAAGTGACTGATGGTGAATGGAGAGCGGGCGTGGTACCGACAGATCGTCGCCGATATCGTGTCGATCAGCGAAAAAGCATCACAGGGCTCTTCATATTATATTTGAGTGCACCGATATCGGTGAGTCTATATCATCAACGACATATCTGTATCGTGTCGGCCAATGAAAAAAACGCCCTTAGTGTTATTCACACGATTTTTCGCAACAGCTTGAGTGGCATTGGTAGTCGCAGCCATTTTTTGTGGCACCACTTTTAAAGGAATGAGATGTATGTTTTTATATAACTTCTATACTTAAGTCATATTTTTTCCTTTGCTACTTATTTAATAACGAATTTGTCTTGTTTTTTTGCTTGGATTGCTAAGAATAACTCTTTGCTGTCAGTTCAATATCAACTTCAAATATATTTTGTAAAGTTCCCATATCTGTATATGTTATACTATAAGTAGATGCTAGAATAACATGGTTCTTCTCAGTCAAAACATTAGATGACTTAAAACTTCAATTAAAGCTGTTCAATAGTTTCAAATAAATATGAAAATAATAGAGATAATAGAGTTGTAAGAGAGTGAGTAAAATGTCGGCCTTCATTCTTCTCTAAATAAGAAAATCCTAGTCATGAAAGCAAACAGACCAAAAATCTATTTAATCTATATGAAGGTTTTTTAAAAATCCCGTGGGAACTCTTTGATTTTCCGGGATAAAAAGTAGCCTATGTGCTAATCCAGGGTATAATCTATCTCCATTCTTAATTTCAGCCCAATCCGTCCAGTAGTTTTTGCGTGAAGGAGTAACAAACATACACACACACACACATATACAAACTTTCGCTTTCATAATATTAGTGTGATAAACACAAGAAGTTTTGTACCCGGTATGATTTTAAGTCACTAATGATTACGTGTGTGGTCAAGATAATGTATCATTAGTACCGTTCTCATACATTCGATAGCTTGTTAGCCGTTTTGCGTCCACTGGATTTACAATCACTCGTTAAAGTACAAGTCTTAACGGCAGTCTGACCGTCATTCGCTCCGTACAAACGCAGGTTGCTTCTCAATTCAACTCTAATTTCTTTATTGCGAATATGGGTAAACAACGGATATGTTACAAAACTAAAAAGATACAGCCAAATTCTGCCTATTAGCAATAATATTATGTTATGATCTAACAACATGGTTGATTAAAATTAAATACTTTGTCACAAAACAAAATATTAAAATAATAGTAGTAAAATAGCAAAAATTAAAAATAAAATTAAAACTTTTCTAAGAGGTACTTAATCATTAATCGAGTAGTATGTATGTCTTTTCTAACAACAGTTTTTTCAATTTTCTCTTAAATATAGGAAGATATTTCTATATTATACTCGTAGTTGGGCAAGTGATAATACAAAAAAGGCCCAGTGGAGAGATAACTTTAGGAAAATAAACAAAATGAGGTTTAACATATAAACCCGTGTTAAAACTACTTATTTTTACGGAAATCTGTCAGATCACAGACAGATATATTAATTTCTAGAATACAAAATTACATCAAGTTTGATTGGTTAGTATTCAAATGAGAACTAAACTAGGTATGTATGGAGCGAGTATCAGACAGACCGCCTATAAGCTACTTCCCTAATGAGACAAGGCAGTCAAGCAAATGATATGACATGTAGTTCTGCACGTGGATTACGTGTAGCTTGTTATTTAACGTTTACAACATCGACGTCATTTATCTTTTATACCTATTTATAATTATAATAAACATGTGACAGCTATTTAAGCGGTTTATAGCGACTTGTAGGAGCAAGTTGATAAAGTTAACTTAAGAAAACAAGTGTAAATTAAAAATTTATAACACCCCCGACAAGTGAAGGTAACAACTTAACTAGAAAAGAGCTGATAACTTTCAAACGGCTGAACCGATTTTCTTGGATTATAGCTAAGAACACTCTCGATCAAGCCACCTTTCAAACAAAAAATAAAAACTAAATTAAAATCGGTTCATTAGTTTAGGAGCTACGATGCCATAGACAGATACACAGATATACACACGTCAAACTTACCAAAGCCAACTATATTTGGGTCGGGGGTTAAAACACATAGAAAACAAATAGAAAAGCATCAAATCGGTTTAAAATAAACGTCACTAGCTCACCCGTCCCGGTTTCACTTGAGATAAATTATTGAATTTCGGTGAAGAGGTGGAATATCCAAAAATTTTCGAAAACGTCCTTTTTTCCAACCAAACCCTCAGAATACCAATTTACATAGCTATATAACTTGAAAAATGACGGACTTTCTTATAAACTTGCACGACCTATATAACCCTCCCCTATTTAATCGTCTAGGGCGTGGATTTGCTAAGAATCTTAAAACACGTAAGTATTTCCTAATTTAAGTCAAAAGCCTAAATACCAATATAATTAAATATTATCATAGATATAAATTGTGAAATAGCGGATTAGTAGTGAGTGCAGGGGAAAGAGAACGTTAGTAAAATAAATATCTGATTTCCAAAAATCCTGTCTTGGTGAGTGCCTACGTTCTTAAAACTTACTTTCACATTTGCAACTTCCCTGAAAACTTCTCCCAGCGGGTTAGGCTCTGCGTTGATAGATTAGTCAGTCAGTCAATCAATCAGGACGAATCTTTTTAAGATCATTGTTTTAACACATGTTTTTAATATTATGTATAGATACTCCTAGATGCGTTGATCTGCAATTCTGTTAGTGTTTTTGTTATTAAATGACGATCTAATTTCAAACAATATTGCCTAGTTCTTCACTAACTGCTACTTTACCAACATTGGCGTTTGATAATGACAATGTTATAGTTCCTCCAGCATCACTATAGTTATTGCTTTTTTTAAATCACAAATGCGGGTAAAAAGTTAATCGAAAAATAATAAAGTTTACATTGTTGACTCGCATAGTTCCACGCCGCACCATTTATTTTCCGTTTGTAATACCAAAGAAATTTTGTATTCGTCGCGCGGCTTCATAAAAAAACCGGCTAAGTGCGAGTTTGACTTGCTAAGGGTTCCGTACAAGACATAAACACTTTGTAATCTTAATTTTTTTTAATTTGCATGGCAGCCATTTTGAAAGTCGCCATCTTGGTATTTTGTTGTTTAAGCGCCAATAGAGATACATAGATAGGTACCATACATCGTCAAAATTTCAACTCTCTACTTTACAGTTTATGGGATACAGCCCGCTGCCAGACAGACGGACGGAGGCTTAGTAATAGGGTCCCGTTGGTATCCTTAAGGTACGGAACTCTACAAACGTTGAATCCCTAAACTCGGACTAGTTATGTGGGCAAAAAAACGGCCAAGTGCGAGTCAGACAACTAAGTGATCCTATAAGGCTAATAAGATCACTTTGTTGTCTTGTAGTATGAAGGTTCTTTTTTCCTTTGGAGGTGCGGAATCCCAAAAACTTTAAATCCCCAAACTCGGACAGGTACGTGGACAAAAAATAAATGGAAAATACTAATGGAGCGCGGCGAAGTGGTTGGTCCACGACGCGGTGTGGTATGTAGTTGGATTTTTAGTCTTGAGCATTGCTTTGTATAAAAAATCTTTGAGCCTGTGTAACAATAATAAGTACATATATTTTCACAGATATACATTTACATTATTTAGTTACATTCTATACTTAAAATGGAAATCACTTACTATATTTAAACATTAAATTTAATTGTTTTATTCTGTTTCTTCCTTTTGTGTTGATTATTTCATGTTTTGTGTGCAATAAAGTTTTTATCTATCTAAAATCCATACTAATATTATAAATGAGAAAGTGTGTCTGTCTGTCTGTATGTCTGTCTGCTACCTTTTCACGGCCTAACAGTTTAACCAATTTTGACAAAATTGGTACAGAGTTAGCTTATATCCCGGGGATGAACATAGGCTACTTTTTACCCCGGAAAACCAAAGAGTTCTCACGGGATTCCTAAATACCCATCCGCTTAACCGATTTGCATGAAATTTGGAACCGAGATAGCTTGCGTCCCTCCAATTGACATAGGCAACTTTTTACCTCGGAAAATCAAATAGTTTCCATGGGATCTACCGAAATCCACGCGGACGAAGTCGCGGGTATCCTCTAGTATCTCATAAGTATTGACGCTAGCATCGAGAACAGCTGTTGAATAAAATATCAAGGCAGCACTATACAGCACAGCCTCCGAGCCGGTTTATCGGCGCGGTCTCAGGCCGGCATAATGGGAGCGACGGCTGCCCGCTGCCGCTTCACACTCAATTTCACCTCTGACTGACGCAAACATTCATTGTGCTTACTTGCACCGGTATCAGGTGCTTTACCTACCTACCTCCTACGTTAGAAAACTTACATACAAACACACACTTTCACAAGTTTAAATTAAAAAATAACACCCCCGACAAGTGAAGGTTACAGTAACTAGAAAAGAGCTGATAACTTTCAAGCAGCTGAACCGATTTTCTTGGATTATAGCTAAGAACACTCTCGATCAAGCCATCTTTCAAACAAAAAAACTAAATTAAAATCGGTTCATTTGTTTAGCAGCTACGATGCCACAGAAAGATACACAGATACACACGACAAACTTATAACACCCCTCTTTTTGGGTCGGGTTGCAAGAAAATTGGTGATCTACATAAAGCAAACTAGAAAATATAATAAACTTTCTGCGCTCTGCCTCAAGAAAGTCCGAAAGTCGTTTGAGGGAACGAGTATAATATTTTAAAACAAAATTCCGCAACCAATTACTTGCCTTTACACAAGTTTAAAAATTTATTAAAAGGAACCACCTATGCTCTTGAAAAAAGTATATTACATTATTATATAGGGCTGTTGCCATGGAATTTTCAAAAACCTAAATACACTGCAATGAAATCGCTGGTATCAGCTCGTTCATCATAGGGTGTGGTCGCAGTAACTTCTTAATTGTGAGCACACATTATGATATATTAAGTACAGTTAAGAGGTACCTAACCTATTACAACGAAAATATAACCATTTTTAACCCCCGACCCAAAAAGAGGGGTGTTATAAGTTTGACGTGTGTATCTGTGTATCTGTCTGTGGCATCGTAGCTCCTAAACTAATGAACTGGTTTTGATTTAGTTTTTTTTTTGTTTGAAAGGTGACTTGATCGAAAGTGTTCTTAGCTATAATCCAAGAAAATCGGTTCAGCCGTTTGAAAGTAATCAGCTCTTTTCTAGTTACTATAATCTTTAATTTTCACTTGTACTGTATTTTCTTGTACGTGGATAAATCGATTTACTTATTATCTAAAGTACATAATAATATACTATGTAAAGAAGCAATTAATATTCATTATTGAAATCAAGTTACAACTCTCTTTCGCTATGCAACATTTTCACCACATTTTCTTTGTTAACAACACGTTTTCTATTCTTGATTAGTTTTTATCACTCATACGATTGAGTTACCTATATATTAGTTCTTGTTTAACTACTAAAGTTTCATTCAAGGTTTTATTTACTAGCATTTTGCAAATGTTTTGCATTTTCCATTTTTAATTTGATTTCCTTAAAAACTAGACTCATAAAAACAATGGCGCCTTGTTATTAAAAAATATATCCAGACATTTGATACTCTAGCATCTTCGCGCTTGAATAAATTCAGTACACAATTTTAAAAGTTATATTTATGAAATTTGAGACATCACTTTTTACAAAGTTAGGATTCAAATAAAAACATCTTAACACAACCATCGTTGTAATCGTTTTATTTTAATTTAATGTGTTTCTTAGTTCTATTACAGTATTAAATATAGCATAGATAGTATATTGGTTAATATGTCTGTTTTCTATTTAAAGGATTTTAAAGGATGAGTGGTTCAATCCCCGGCACACACCTCTTATTTTCAAGGAAGCATCTTGATATTCTCTATAATGTTCTAAGAGGTATGTGAAGTCTGCCAATCTGCACTGGGCCAGCATGACAGACTATGGCCTAAATCCATCTCATTCTAAGAGAAGACCTCTACGACGATGAAATAAAGTACCTACCTATCAATTGAAGAGTTCGCGAACAAAACACTTCAGATCAAAATACTTTTTTGCTTTAATCCGGAAGTTTTTAGTCCACTAAATACAAATCTGAATACATAAAATCCACTGAGTAAAAGTTCAGTCCAAAAATGATGATTTCGATCACTAAACACAACTTTGAAATCATTTTGAAGTAAAATGTCTTAAAACTGCAGTGCTAAAATTGTGTCCAAATTTCGTGTTTCTGATCAAAACGGTGTAATTACAGTTTCAAAACCTTTCATTCAGTTTTTTGCTCATCCTGTAAAATTTTATTTGGTGCAATTACACCGTTTTGATCGCCGTATCTTCAGTTTAAACTGTAGTTAGGTATCTTTGAGTTAAGTTGGTCGTACTAAGTTGTTTTATGTTAAGTGTTGTAGGTACCACCTGGTACCACCAGGCAGTTTAGATAAATTAGGTCAGGTAATACTCATAAATAAGTCTTTAAATGTTTTCCATTTTAAATAATGTTATACCAGAGGTCCTAATAAATAATTAATTGTAAAGTTCAAGACAGTGTACGATATTAAATTAAAAGCTAATAGGTCTTTTAAATAGGATCCGGTTGCCTAGTTGTACGTAGTTCGCTTTAATTACAATAAATGAATTTAACTACTGACTCGGTAGTTTAACACATACTTAGTATTCAAGGAGAAAAGAAAGAAAATTCTACACTTATGCCTCAGTTATATGGAGGGTCTGCGAAAGCTGAGTTTTCCGGATTCTAGTACCTTAAGCCCCCAGCGATTTTTGGAACTACGAGTATGTGCCCTTTCCATTGCCACTTCATCTTTGCAATCCGTTGAGCTATGCCGATTACTCTGGTTCCCAAAAATCCCATGGGAACTCATTAATTTTCCGGGATGAAAAGTATCTATGTTCGACTCCGGTATACAAGCTTGAAGCTTTATCTGTCCATACCCATTAAAATCGGTTTAACGGCCTTCCATTGGTCATAAAATGTAACACACAGACAGACAAAGAGACAGACACAGTTTCGCATTTATAATATTAGTAGGAATTAATATAGGTAGGACTAAGAACTAAAGCGATGGAACTTGGAAGTGAAAACGAACAAAAATGTCGTCAAGCATAAAATGTAGAGTAAAATGTAGAGTTGGTTAAAGCTTTGAAAATGTTACAGCTTGTATTGAAACTAGTTTGAGTTATCAGATTTATGGCTCGGGCAGTTGATTCATGACGGTCTCAGTTGGCAATTAAACTGAAGACTTTCGATACCATTAATCAAACAATATTGATAGGTCCAGAGTATGAATCCAATTAAGGTCCCGACATTACACTCGCGAGTCGAGAATTGAGACAGCATTTAATCAGAACTTAGATTATTAGAAATATGCCTGTCAAAATTAATTTTAAGTTAAAGAAGCACTTGGAAGTAATCTTACTTCATACTTGTTAAACTTCCGACAAGTGAAGGTTACAGTAACTAGAAAGAGCTGATAGCTTTCAAACGGCTGAACTGATTTTCTTGAATTATAGCTAAGAACACTCTCGATCAAGCCACCTTTCAAACAAAAAAAAACTAAATTAAAATCGGTTCATTCGTTTAGGAGCTACGATGCCACTGACAGATACACAAATACACACGTCAAACTTAAACACCCCTCTTTTTGGGTCGGGGGTTAAGAGCGTTAACGCATGAGCCTGGTTGGCAAGTTTAGGTATTTACCCGAGGTTCTTTGTTTGTTTCCGTGAACGGATGTACCGAGTTCAGTTTAGTTTATAACAAACCGTTTTGATCCTAGACGATTTTCAAACGGATTATTTTTTCAATATTTTTAAGTATGTGGTGTTAGTTTCTCGTTTTTTTTAAAATAGTCATATTTTTTAAAACAGTGTATTGTCTTTATAGATTAAGTACGAGTGAATAAAACTTAAATTATTACTAATTAATACTAATCTTTTATATACTTGTGTAAGTATAAGAGAGTCAAGAAATTATACAAAATTCAACTTTCCTTATACATATTTATGAAAATATGGTTCCCTTGTCATGCACAGTATAAATAATTACACCTACTATATTAATTTTCACATATATATTTATAAAGGCTGGTAAAATAAATGTGAAATCCGTCTAAAATTTAAACAGTCTTAAATATTTAATTTGCAATATTATCAAAAATATAATGCAATGCTACTAATACTCATAAAGACATTGAGCAATTTTTCTTATTTATGGTCCTTTACAATCTTTTCAAATTTTATTGTTAGTACTAAATCGTACTTACCGTAAGCGCAAAACAATGGACAGTACAATGAAAGGGATTAACAGGTACAAAAATGCAGATGTTACACTTGAGTAGGTATTTATTCATCAAAAATAAGTGCACTGCTACGCGAGTCAGCTAGGGATACAAAAACAAAATAAGATAAAGTTCAAAACTGAAAGTACAAAAACCCACCAACTACTTTTAAAGACTTCACCGCAGATGATTGATTTATATTTGAATATGTATAAATCATTATATACATGTATTCGAAATTTTCATAGTAACTGCTATGATTTGATATTGAACTCGATCCATCTATTTCAAGATTATTTTTTCTTGATATACATTTCTTTTTCATGTCATGTGTAGGTAATACCAATTTCGATATACTTTTTGGATTTTGTAGGTTATATCTCTTACATTCGTTTTGATTATGACATATCGGAAAATTTTATGACATATGACAATATAGTCTCTAACATACGGAATGGTAAAGCTAAGCCAAAGAGAGATCTCATTTATCAAAATTTAATGTGCAGTTTGGCAGTAATAAGTGAATTGATGAATCGATAAACAAACAAACACGCAACACAACACGTGACAGATTGTGATGGCAGTCAAGGTAGGGACGCTCCGCACACCCACACAATCCCTGGGCTAATCCGGTGCGGGTTTTTTTTTTTTTTTTTAATTCTTTATTTTGTGATGGGGCTTAATCACTTTGTGACTATGTCGCCCCCATGAGTAACCTTACTTAATTAATCACTAAGAAAAACATTATTTGTGAATATTACTACAGTTACTGGACTGCCAATAACAATTCGCACAGCTTCCTCGCCTGCTCCGATAAGGGGCAAGCTAAGAAGCTGTTGCAAATCCCCACATCCATGTGTCGAGGAAACACACGTCGACGCAGAGCCGCGTTCCGCTCACACTCCGTCAGCACGTGTTGAGTATCGTCTATGACTCCACAAACTGTGCAGTTTGGGGAGTCAGTTACACCCATTAAGTATGTGAACTTGCTCGACGGAATGTGACCAGAGCGCAGTCTGAGTAATGCAACTACGTATTTCCTCTTAATTTTGTCAAACGCGGAAACGTTTGGTGCGGGATAGCGCGGGTGACGTGCGAGTGTGCAGAACGTCCCCCGCCTCATACCTCGATTGCCATCTCGACCTGTCACGTACTATACATAGCTGCCGAAAACTCAGTCCTCCCTTAGTTGGATAAAGAATTGTTTTATCTATACTAATAAATAAAATTGGAGTGTCTGTCTGTAATTTCGAAATAACTACCGCATATTAAGGTTATATGGTTATTTGAACGATACTATAACTGAATCACACGTTTTTAAAATTTTTGTCTGTCTGTCTGTCTGTCTGTCTGTTTGAAAAGGCTAATCTTGGGAACGGCTGAACCGATTTTGACGGGATTTTCACAGACAAGTAGAGAATTGACCAGGAAGTAAAATAGGCTACTTTTTTAACCGACTTTCAAAAAGGGAGTTGTGTTTTTCTACCTATGTACACCGAAATCTCCGAGATTTCTAAACCGATTTGCGTCATTTCTTTTTTAATCGATAGAGGAACTTTGCGACATTGTTTCATAAAAAATTTGGAGTCCAACTCCTCAATCCTGATGCTGCAGGTGATCTGACCAATCCACGCGGGCGAAGCTGCGGGCATCAGCTAGTTCAAAAATAAAACCATCATAAAGATCCACGAGGGATGACCACGTGCAAATGATAGTAATTATCCTATTGTTTCAGGTGTTATGCTAGAGTGTACAATGTATACAACCAAAATCTAAATACAAAATACCGTACTAATGCTGTAAAAGACAATAAACTAATGCTATTATGCAAATGCAAAAAAAGAAATCATAATGGAATACAAGAAACCGCGCTAATGCCATAAAAGGACCAAAAAAAAAAGAATCATCAAAATTTTATTTAGCGGCTAGGACAAATAGCAAGGGTATTGGCATATAGCATTGTCAGCCGGTAATAACTGTAAAACTATAAGCCTTTAAGAATATTTAATTCTGAAAAGTTATAATTCTAGTCAATAACTAATTATACAAAATTCAACTTTCTGTTTATTTAAAAAACATGGTTTTCCTTATCACAAACAGTATAATGAAACCTTGAGTATTGAGTTTTACAAATTTATAAAAGCTTTTGAAATAAATGTGAAACCCATGTAAAATTTAAACAGTTAAAAATTTAATTTTTAGAAATTATTAAAAATATAGATCAATGCCACTGCTCTGATAGGCATTAAGGGAACAATAGATACCAATGCAGCTATTTGCTCGAGGCAATACTTATTTATTAACTAGCTGATGCCCGCAGCTTCGCCCGCGTGGATTTAGGTTTCTAAAAATCCCGTGGGAACTTTTGATTTTCCAGGACAAAAGTAGCCTATCCGTAATAGCACGTCCCCGGGATGATACGCATTTCTGTACCACGTAAAAACATCTAAACGGATGATCCTTTAAAAATCCCGAGGGATCACCAGGATTTAGGAATGCAATTCCTTACAGCATCATATAAACACAATTTAAAAACATACAAAAAGTTTTTATCTATCTTTAAGAAAAAATAGTGAGTATTAAAAATACCTAGTATTGAGAAGTGATAGTCGCACTACAATTTCAGGTAAATCGTAAATAATCCGATAACAATTGCTAAGCAAACAAGCGTTACGTCCGTTCTCGGAGAGGCCTCGGCCGGTACTGATTTCCTAGTTCAATTTACTATTGCTCGTTGCACGGTTTTGTAGTGTGTTTCAAGATTATTTTTTGGAAAAAATATTAATTAAATTTAGATTTTTTTTTCTGTATATATTGCCAATATGTTCTTCTTTAATGAGTACTTAGTTTTATTTATAAATGAAGATAAATAACCCACCTAAATGACAGTTTTATGTGTCTGTAGTTTTATGAAATTATGACTTTTTTGTTTGAATTTTTATAATGTAAAAAATGCCAAACGAAAGATTTGGTTCTGTCATCTTATTAGTTCAGGACCTTTTCTTTGGTAAATATATTTCTTTGTGAGAATCGACCAAGTAACTTTTGATGTAGTGAACGTCAAAGATGACACGAAATCCAAAATTCAGTAATAGTCTTTTGGTATTTTAGGCAATAAAAGATAAACTATGAAAAAATTGCAAAATGTTGTCTGTCAATTTAATAAAACAGGAAATATTCTACAAAGTAGTATATAAATGTTTTACATAAATGCAGTGTTTAATAAAATATAGGGGGGCAAAATAGCTTAACAATAGCTCATACCGGTTCAACACTCTTAATAAAAGGAAAAGCTGACTGAGGGATTGATTGATATATTAACGCACAGCTCCGACTACTGGATGGATCTTTTATTGCCAGTAGACTCTTGGCCTTACGAAAATTGGAGTAAATAAATGAAGCTAAAACTTTTCTTGTTGCCATAGATTTCTATTTTTTTTTAATTGATATGTTTGAAATATCTTTTTCTGAAATTTCTGTAGGTATTATTAATTAAAATTATATTGAGCAATTTATTGTTTGCGTAAGTTGACAAGTACCTAATGTTACATAATTTATTTTATAATACGTACTACAAATTAGTATTAAGAGGGCTCTCTCCGTCACTCGTTTCATACAATCGTAGTTCCAATTTCATTTGAATATTAAGCAACCAAAGTCCATGAAATTTTGCAGACATATTCTAGAAACTAATATCTATGTCTATGGTTTTCCAGATTTCTGTTAAAATATTCGGTTTCAAAGTTACGCGGTTTTAAAAAATTTCATACAAATATTTGAGCCTCTGTAATTTTAAAACTACATATTTTTAGAAAAATCTAAAACACTACAGACACAGATATTAGTTTCTAGAATATGTCTGCAAAATTTCATGGACTTTGGTTGCTTAATATTGAAATGAAATTGGAACTACGATTGTATGAAACGAGTGACGGAGAGAGCCCTGTTAAGACTGTCTCGCTTGATAGTCAGAACGAAGCCTTAGACGTGGAATTCTTGTTACAATTTTACGTTTCGATCCAAAGGGATGATTTATGACAAGTTGAGATGCAATTAGGCCACGAGGTGGACGAGAGCGTTAATTTTGGTTTTATCGTATATCCAGTTTTAGTACCGGTTGTAATTGAGTGTAATCGTCTGTAATTTTGTATCGTTGATGTCTATTGAGCCTTTCGAGTGGAAACTTTCTTAGGGCGAATACACACGCGACAGTTTAAGTATCAGTGATTGGCGACTTGGTCGCTTTTTACATGATTGCCCAAAAAAGTGCAATGTTTCCAGGGTACACATAATATTATGTATGTGAGTTTCTTTATTCTACCATAACTTCTAAATGCCTGAATAAATTTGGCTGTATGGGGTATTGTTAGAATCCTTACATCATTCTAAGCAACACTGGATATAAAGTTTGTGAAAAAAATCATTAAAGCAGCTGCATAACACTATTTTCAAAATATGAATTTACTTTTTAGTTCGGTTTTGGCAAGGCAGTCGTATTTTTCAAATTATTTAATTGTGACTTGTCGAGCTCTCGACTGTCGGCTTGTCATTCGTAGTGTCGCAGCGATTTAGTGAGACTTTTGAATCTGTCCTATTGACACGCAATGTACCTAGGTACTATACGCGAAACAGCAAAGATACCAATTTTGATATCGTGATTGATCGCAATATGTAACTAAGCTATGTAGTGTTGATGCAGATGCGAAATCGCTGATCGGTGATACTAAAAGTATCGTGTGTGCTTTGACTCTTAAGACCCTACGTTTCGTAACTGGATATTGTGTTTGAAATTGCTAAGTGGTTGGTATACTTGGAGCAAAATAATCGATCGGTGGAAGATTCTGATCTATATCTAGAGATTATATTACAGGTCTGTGTTTGACCGCAACTTCCCTTGATAAATGATGCAGTAAAAATAGATCGCGCTAACGTAAATGAGAACATTATTTCTACTCGGCTTCTAAAATGTATTGAAAAAATCTTAGAAAACATTTTTTAAAACACGGAATCTTGTCTAGATTTAATGAAGCCAGTATTTTGGCACTGTTCCACAAATAAATGACTTATACAGACCCGAAGTTTGGTTAGCTATAAGTTTTATCATGTATAACACTTCGTAGCTTAAGTTCAAAACACCATGTAAGTCATTTTTGGCGGTTTTAACATTTCGAGGAGATTCACTAGACTTCGAAAGTCATTTCGCCCAGCCAAGAACACGAAAACATCCAACAGAAAATATTAAAGAATGCATAACAACCGAAACCTCTGAAAACGGCAATTTTTTTCACTCCTCTGTAAAGTTGCTAATTTTGACTTACGTGGGTAGTACTTATAAGTTTATTATTTTTGCTTCCTAATATTTTTTCAAGACTTCAACTACTTAATGTAAGGTTATTTTTAAAAATTGATTAGAGTTGTCAAAAATAATATAAAATTATTAATTTATCTAATGCAGGTAGTTTGATAAAATCGATATTTCGCTCATTCGATGTTTAGGAGGCCGACAAGATTGAACTTGCATAAATACGGGTGTTTTGAAGGTTTTAGTTCAGTCTCCTTCTGAGATTCGGAGCGATATCGCATATTTTCGGTATTTGGATTGTGAACTGAATAATTAGATGTTGTGATAGCAATCACGCTCTAATTAAATTATTTATTTTGGCATTAGTTTGTTTAGATTAAAACTCTCGGATAACCTCTACACATTGAACCTGGTGTTTTTTGTGTTGGTTTTGAGAGAACATTCCAATTATTCGATAAAAATATTTAAATAATACCTGCTTTTCTGAGTGACGCCAATAATTCAGAAGCGGGATGTGTCTCACGTTGTCTTAATTTTGCTTTGGTATCTTTTTGTAAACAACCCACATTTGATTAAAATTTTTATTGAGTTTGATTTGGTGATTAAAATTTTTAGTTTTTTTTTAATAATTTAGTCTTTTGTGAATTGGAAAGTAATTTGCAATGAGTGGTTCAGATTTTGTATACATCGAATGAGAAGTTAGTTGTTTGGATTTATTGTTGACTTGATATTAAAACTGAGAGTTCGGCAGTTCAGGGGTAGGTTTTAATGATTTGACGGAGGGCAGGATAGCCCATGATTTGGATTTGACTTAGGCCAAGGAAGCCCGCGACTGACATGACAAGATTATTTAGAAACACGAGGGCGTGTTAAATTCAGGACGGCCGAACTGTAAGGTTATTTTTAAAAATTGATTTGAGTTGTCAAAAATAATATAAAATTATTAATTTATCTAATGCAGGTAGTTTGATAAAATCGATATTTCGCTCATTCGATGTCATACAATCTGTTACTAGGAGGCCGACAAGATTGAACTTGCATAAATACGGGTGTTTTGAAGGTTTTAGTTCAGTCTCCTTCTGAGATTCGGAGCGATATCGCATATTTTCGGTATTTGGATTGTGAACTGAATAATTAGATGTTGTGATAGCAATCACGCTCTAATTAAATTATTTATTTTGGCATTAGTTTGTTTAGATTAAAACTCTCGGATAACCTCTACACATTGAACCTGGTGTTTTTTGTGTTGGTTTTGAGAGAACATTCCAATTATTCGATAAAAATATTTAAATAATACCTGCTTTTCTGAGTGACGCCAATATTAAGGACAATCATTACCTATCTACCTATAGTAACAAGTGTAAATTAAAAATTTATAACACCCTCGACAAGTGGTTACAGTAACTAGAAAAGAGCTGATAACTAACAAATGGCTGAACCGATTTTCTTGGAATATAGCTAAGAACACTCTCGATCAAGCCACCTTTCAAAAAAAAAAAATTAAAATCGGTTCATAAGTTTAGGAGCTACGATGCCACAGACAGATACACAGATACACACGTCAAACTGATAACACCCCTCTTTTTGGGTCGGGGGTTAAAAACAGGTTCATTGTAGTCACTCTAATATGAAAATTTATTTTAGTAGCCTTTTTTGTTCAGGTACGCGAAATAGAGATGAAGATAAACACATAAGCATACAAATTAGCTATAAACATGCACGATTTTTATACCAGATTCGTTTGAAGTTTACGTATGAATTTTAATAAATAAAATTTTTGCTTTTAAATGCCGTCCATCGCATATTAATGGGTTTAATTAAGTCCAAACCTAGTTTTAAATCTGCTTTGATGTTAAATTATTATTGCTATCAAAAATGTTTAGGAAACGATCGATGTTTATAATCTTCCATAAAATCGTGTTGTATGGTCGATGAAAGTTTTCGTTGCATTTTCGCTTCTATTTTTAATGGCATAAGAGCCACTGTTTCCTATATCTATTTTGATGATTGTGTACGTGCTTAAAAGAGATTAAAGTTGGTTCTCTCAGTCAGAGGCAATAAATAACGCGATTATTTCTTCAGAACTGGCTTAAGGCTTCTTCAAGTCTTTTTTGTATGAATTCAATCGAAAAACCACTTTGTTAAAGGTATTAAAGTCTCGGTTTAATCCTTACATTTAAAATTGAAATGAGCTTCCAAATAGGTATTTTATATTTTCGAATACATAGATGGAAAATTATATAAAAATAAAAAACGTAATTTTGCTTGTAAATCTTATTTATAGGCTTCTATAATAGGCTTCGATGGGTAGTTGTATAATAAATACGTTAGATATAAGTAAGAACTAGCAAAAGCTATTTTTAACCCCCGACTCAAAAAGAGGGGTGTTATAAGTTTGACGTGTGTATCTGTGTATCTGTCTGTGGCATCGTAGCTCCTAAACTAATGAACCGATTTTAATTTAGTTTTTTTTGTTTGAAAGGTGGCTTAATCGGGAGTGTTCTTAGCTATATTTCAAGAAAATCGGTTTAGCCATTTAAAAGTTATCAGCTCTTTTCTAGTTACTATAACCTTCACTTTTCGGGGGTGTTATAAATTTTTAATTTACACTTGTTAACAATATTACCAGTATGTAGGTAGGTGCCTACGTACCAGTATATAGGAAAGATATTATGTACCTACCATAAAGCATAATTTTACACCACATGGAGCATACGGGAAAGTCATGGCTATACGAGTTCAGAGCCAAGGACAACCGGTTGGGTACGCCGTTCGAACCCCGTGGACATCTGTACAGATAACATCTCAAACTAAAAACCTTCCCTTACCTCACGTAGATACACCGTGAATTATTATGAATTCCTAGGATAATATTATGCTGAGAATTATTTTATTAAGATCTTTGATAAGGTTGTGGTTTTTTATAAATAAGTAAAATAAGTATAAGATTAAAATAAGTATAAGCATATAGTACGTAATTAAATATCACTTGCTTTAACGGTGAAGGAAAACATCGTGAGGAAACCTGCATGCCTGAGAGTTCTCCATGTTCTCAAAGGTGTGTGAAGTCTGCCAATCCGCATTGGGCCAGCGTGGCAGACTATGGCCTAAACCCTTCTCGTTCTGAGAGGAGACCCGTACTCAGTAGTGGGGTGGAAATGGGTTGACCATGATTATGATGATGATGATATAGTACGTACCTAGTATCTACTCATGTGCCTGTATTATATACTGGTCCATGAGAGATGAGCATTCCTAGTTTGGGGTCAAGATTCGAACCACATAAATCCTAATAATGTACCTACTGTACCTAAAGATTTTCTAATTTCTAATATACTAGTTTTATAAGAGAGTAAGATTGTTTCTCTTATAAATTAGCTCGCATATTTAAAATTAACTAGGTAAGTAGGATCCAACAGCAGTTCTCACCATGGTATCACCTACCTGCTTATTTTGTCTTTTAGGATATTTTATACTTAGTCGGATTTTAGTGCTATTTATCTTTATTAACCCCCAACCCAAAAAGAGGGGTGTTATAAGTTTGACGTGTGTATCTGTGAATTTGTCTGTGGCATCGTAGCTTCTAAACTAATGAACCGATTTTAATTTAGTTTTTTTGTTCGAAAGTTGGCTTGATCGAGAGTGTTTTTAGCTTTAATCCAAGAAAATCGGTTCAACCGTTTGAATGTTATCAGCTCTTTTCTAGTTACTGTAACATTCACTTGTCTGGGGTGTTATATTTTTTTAATTTACACTTGTTTATACATAACATTGGCCAACGCTGCGCATTGTAAGTACTGATAAATCAAAGATTTGTACAAACCACATCCTGATAGTCACAGTTACAAGTTACAACCATAACTTTACCTAGACACATGTTACAATGTAGAAATTCAAGAAATCAATTTCAACGCGGATATTATGGCTGACAGTCGCTGGTAAACAAACAAGATTCGGATTTTTTACCTGCCTATCTATAACCGCATGCCTCTACGTTTGTCCCCACGAGAGCTTATCTCGGCATCGCCATATGATTAATGGTCAAGAGACAGTCGTCTGGGATACCTTTCTTCTTATATTCATAACAATGAGACTTCGAAATACTTGAAACCTGTTCCGTGGCCTGACAGTTAACAATGCTCTAGCGATTGTGCCGCTCTGAAATGAAATTCCGATTTGTAGACTAATGCAATACCTATTTGTTTCAATCACACTATCACATTAATATTATAAAGGCGAAAGTTTGCTTGTATGTGTGTACGTTTGTTACTCTTTCACGCAAAAACTACCGGACGGATCTGGCTGAAGAATTAAGATAGATTTATACCCTGGATTAACACATAAGCTACTTTTATCCCGGAGAATTAAAAATTAGTTCCTACGGGTAACGGGGTATAAAAAAAGTTATATCCACGAGAATTTTAATTTTTTTAAATGATGTAACCACAAATTCGCAGTTTTCAGATTTATTCCTGTACTTGTGTTATAAGACCTACCTACCTACCAAATTCCATGATTCTAGGTCAACGGGAAGTACCCTATAGGTTTCTTGACAAACACAACGGACAGACAGACAACAAAGTGATCCTATAAGTGTTCCGTTTTTCCTTTTGAGGTACGGAACCCTAAACATTATTTAGCTCATTAAATCATTAATGTAAGATATGTATAACCGATGCAATAGCTCTAGTAGTTTATCTAAACACAATGTATACGCTAATCTTCTAAACCAAGCACATACAATAGGGTAATTAAACACCCAGTTACTATCAAAACGTCATGTAAAACCTAACAAGTCATATTGTGAATATGTGGAATTATTTCTACGACATAACGTCTCACACAAGTGTAAATTAAAAGTGTATAACACCACCGACAAGTGAAGGTTACAATAATAACTAGAAAAGAGCTGATAACTTTTAAACGGCTGAACCGATTTTTTTGGATTATAGCTAAGAACACTCTCGACCGAGCCATCTTTCAAACAAAGAAACTAAATTAAAATCGATTCATTAGTTTAGGAGTTACGATGCCACAGATAGATACACAGATACACACGTCAAACTTATAACACCCCACTTTTTGGGTCGGGGGTTAAAAATGAATGTAACCCAGAAAAGTTAGAAAAGTTAGATGCCCGGGATCGAACCCGTGAATAGAAGACTGAAGGTAAATCACTAGGCTACGTATACCGTCTAATAAAATTACAATATTCATATACAAATACGCTATGTCAATATTCTGTGTGGGCTCAGAGGTCGTGTGTGATGGCGTCTGTTTGTCCAAGACCGGTCACTGTTTGCTCTACCTCCTCCAAACTACTCGGAATATTTTGTACGAACTCTTGAGTAACCCTCTCTCGTTAGAGATGGGCTGTCCTAGTATATTATGAGAACATAGACAGAGCATGGTTATGAATTATGGTATAATTGGGATGATGACTATGTCAAAAATAAACTATTTCTTAGGAATTATTAAATACTAGCTGATACCCGCGACTTCGTTCGCGTGGATGTAGGTTTTTTCAAATTCCCGTGGAAACTCTTTGATTTTCCGAGATAAAAAGTAGCCTATGTGCTAATACAGGGTATAATCTACCTCCATTCTAAATTTCAGCCCAATCCGTCCAGTAGTTTTTGCGTGAAGGAGTAACAAACATATACACACACACACACACACACACACACACAAACTGTCTCCTTTATAATATTATAAGTGTGATTGGGTCTTCCAAAATTCATAAAATCCACGTCCGCTGTTAGTTTTGAGTTTGCTAATCATTTTTAATTATCGATTTAACTAAAAAAGTAAATCAAATTATGTCAAATATGTATTTATGACGTCACATCTGTGAATTTCATACAAGCTCCCTAGCACTAAGCATGCGTTTTGAAGTTTGATAAAAAGTCACTAATTTGACTAGTAGTCATCATCCCTATTGTGTGATTTCATAAGCTTAAATAAACTCAATAAGATTAACGGGGCAGTCTCCATGTTACCTACAGGTACCTGCTTGTACTTGTACAAGTACAAGCAGGTACCTCTAGTGTAGATAGATTAAATCATTCGTTACCATAGGCAAATATTATAGAAAAATATTATCTGCAGCTTGATTGATAAGAAGCTAACCAATAGGTACATACTTAACTTTCTTATAAAAAAGTTAGTAGGTAGGCACTAAATGAAAAATATTAAAGCACCTAAAATTTTCAAGTTGCGAAATGATTGTGAAGTAAGATCATCGATGTAGATCGAATGTTATGCATGATTGTGATGTCTCAACTACGACTGTCAAACGACTGCAGTGAAGTGTTTTAATAAGGCGAATAGCACTAAAAAGCTGGTATTGAAACACATTCTTCAAATTCGGGCATGTGGGATGTTATGTTGATTTTAATGTGTGCTTTAATAAAAACATTCACGCTAATGTGTTGCTCAGTAGTCCAAATTAAGTTTTACGATCTTCCCACCAAGTTAATAGCTGGTGTTGGATAGATGCAGGCTTTACTTTGCGGAAGTCCATAATACACAAGTAACTACAATTTGCTATAATCCGCCAAAACAGACGATTATAGTAACAGACAATTATAGTGTTTTACCATAATTTGTATGGTAAAACGTGCAGGATGTGACATCCCACAACTTAAAAAGCAGGAAAAGCAAGTATCGTCACTGCGCATGAACATGCCGCTATGTGGAAAATCACAAGTTTTCAGGAGACACTTTTAAACTTAATTTTTATGAAAAAATGCTTTTATGAGACATGCTCAGTAGTGAGCCGACGCGACGGTGAGTTGTGACTTGTGAATGATGATGAAGAACCTAAAGTTGTACTTACCTAGATTTTCACTGGGAAATTTTTGAACAGTTAAGTAGGTAAATGAAATGAGAACTTTGTAACAATATGGCCCAACAGTATCATGACAAACGCAAAACCACTGTTGCCCCAGACACATGATACCAACATTTAGACCACAGACCGCGAGGTTTCAAAATACCAGTACCAAATACGTATCGCTACTACAAGTTTAATGGCTTTTAAAAACTGGATTAAGTAGCGGAGAAATGCTAAATCGACGATAAGCATACGTCTTGTCAACCCACGCTGGTTTAAGGATGTAGGCTTTAGGTTCTTTGCAAAATGAGACTTTATTTTGAAAGTGTTAAAGACGATATTGCTGAGTGCGGCAACAAAACAAGCTTAAACCAGGTAATGGCATTCAGTATACAGTTGAATTTTCAATTGTTTGAAGGTATGGTTAGGAATATATGCATGAAGAATAATAAAATGAAATTTTGTCGCAACGGATGTACGACACAATGGAGAAACGATCTTTGAGAATTAGAAGAATCTATTTCTAAAAACTATTATAACCTTCTTTAATGGAGTAAGAGCTCGCGAAGGCCTTGTCTTCGTTATGTTATAAAAGCTGAAAGTTTCTCTGCGCATTGTCCCCAATACAGGGAGGAACGATCAGCGACTATGAAGTTTGGATCATGTCGGCTTTCAGAGATAACATGTAACAAAGGTGTAAAAATCTTACATCAAAGTATAATAAAGGCTAATTTTATTATATTATATATATATTTAATATATTATATTATTCGGAATAGTATTAGATATCACGTCATGCATTGCCAGACACTTAGTATCATGGCAACCCCCTGCCAGACTTTTACTTAAATACATGTGATGTTTGCGTGGATTTTTTTTTAATTTCCTGTCAACTCTTTGGTTTTCCAAGATAAAAAGCTATCTCTGCATCGAATTTCGTCAAAATAGGTTAAACGGATAGTCTGTGAATAGGTAATAAATAGACAGGCAGGCAGGGACACCTTTCGAATTTATAATAATATTAATATGGACGTGGAGATAAAAATTAAAAAGTAACCACAAAACAGGTTTACCGTTTTAACAATTACCAAAGTATGATTAATGGAAGCGATGGTATCGGTTGAATTTTAATTGAATATTAATGTTTTGTTTACATTTAATGCATGCAATAATCGTATTGCATTCTCTTTTATGTAATTGACGTACAAGGTGATAAATTCGATATTGATAAATTTCGATGCGATCAATTAGGTTAAGTAGTTAAGAGGGCTCTCTCCGTCACTCGTTTCATACAAACGTAGTTCCAATTTCATTTGAATATTAAGCAACCAAAGTCCATGAAATTATGCAGACATATTCTAGAAACTAATATCTATGTCTGTGGTTTTTTAGATTTTTCTATGTAGTTTTAAAATTACAATTAAGCTAAATTATTTTTGAATTATATTTTAGTTGTTTTAGTTGTAATTTTGTCTAGAATAAGTTGTAACTTTTGTAAATTTTGGCTGCAATAAACAATTTATTTATTTATTTATTTATTTAAATTGGAACTACGATTGTATGAAACGAGTGACGGAGAGAGCCCTCTTAAGTAGTTAATCGCGATTATATTTTTACCTTTGAAAAATAATGTAAGAAGTCGGTAAAAAACCAGGGTTGTTTTTTAAAATGCTATCGTCACCATCAACCTATCACTGGCTCACTACTGAGCACGAGTCTCATCTCAGAATGAGAAATGTTTGGCATAGTCTACCACTACCAAGTCAAGTGCAGATTGGCAGACTTCACATACCTTTGAGAATATTATGAAGAACTCTGAGGCTTGCAGGTTTCCTTAAAACTGCATATAGCTCCAAAAACTTACGAGGTTGGGATCGATCTCCCGACCTGCTGAATTGGAGGTGGATGACTTAACCACTAGGCTATAACGGTTTAATGCAGTAGTTTGTACTAATGATAATGATATGATGAAGATTTTAGCAGATAAAAACAGTGTTGACAGAACATTCAGAACTGCAGATCAGCCTACTGATTCGCTAACTCAGTGTCTATTTTTAATCCGTTGAAGGTTTTCTAGTAGGTATTAATTTAATATCACTCTATGAAGAAGCAATGTATAACCAACCGATGTCAAATGAGCTCCGTGTCTTTAATTCAGTGTAATACACTGAATTAGCGAATCACCTCGCCTGGAAGATTTGCTCGACACTGGAAGAGAACCCTTGGTTTTGCTTAAAATAAGATCAGTAAATTCTACCGATCTCAATTCACAGACGTTAGCGCGAGCATGGAACGGAATATTTTTGGCAGATAATCCAGACGTTTTAGCATGCCATTAATATATCTCAAATCAATATCACGCGAGAGCCCAATTTAATTGGTTCGGTTTCTGAGACAAAAAAACGTTTGCAATCACACGCAACAGTCTGATGTGTAATTTGAATAATTCGCCTACCTGTCCTTACTGATTCGGTAATAATGGTGTGCATATTAAATATATTCAAGAAATACTAGCTTACGAACCCTATAATAATAAAATTGATCTGAATGTCTGGTCTGTTCAGATCAATGTCTTTTGATAAATAAATATTTCTATTGCTATTCATAATAATTAGCTATTTGATCTTTTAGCTTTAATTTTAAGTTAACGTTATTAATTATACATTTATTATCCTATTTTAACATTAGCATCCATTTTTCTCTAAACTAAATTAGAGTATCTGCATCTTTTCCTCTTAGATATTGCAAAAAGAGATGGAAATTAAATTTTGAATCTATAGACCTCAAATTTTAGTCTACTCTTCAAACAATTAGCCCACGACTGGCACCTTATGTCACGAGGTTTGACAGTTCTAAATTTAATTTGGATTGTCTGTCCTTTTCTTATTACATTGGTTAGAAAAAGATGCGAATACCCAAAAATTGAGTTGCACTCAGAGCACAGAGTAGCAAATTTTGAATTTAAATATAAGTATGAACTAAAACGTCAATGTGGCTAATGCTAGTGTAGGACAAACGTTAAAAGCCTTCTTAAAACGTGTGAGATTACCAAAAGTTGTGTAACCACAAGCGAACGGTCAGAAAGAACTTTCAAAAGGCAATAAGATACTGTGAAATCAAAGAACGCTCATACGGCGTTGCCGGCTAATTATTCTATAGCCTTGGTCACGATTATTTTAAACATTATATTCATCTAAACATTGTGTATGACTGAACCAATACAATGATAGACTTATCAACATACATCTTAACGAATATTATTAATGTTACTAATTAAAATTTTATTTGCCTCTTTATGTTCTTTAAAGTTTTAAACTAAATGTATCAATCAGTACGTGATAGACTAGTGGTTAAGATGTCCGCCTTTTATTCTGCAGGTCTGCGGTTTGATTTCAGATATACCTCTAACTTTTCAATTACCTAAATATCACTTGCTTTATCGGCGATGAAAACATCGTGAGGAAACCGGCATGCCTTAAAATTCTCCATAATGTTCTCAAAGGTGTTTTCCGATTCGCACTTGGCCAGCGTAAGAGTGAACCAAACCCGTCTAAGAGAAGACCCAAGCCCAGCTGTAGTGGTCTGGTGATGAATTGATCATGATGATCAATATGCAAATTACTTCTGGTTAGGTAAACCAATATCGTTACTCAATATTCAAGATCTGTAAAGTGAAGTTCAAACATACATAAGTGTATACAAGATAAACATGCTGCATAATTCCAAGAATGCAATTAACTCGAAGCCACAACTTTTGTGGCAGTTGCGTGAAGATTTTCAAATACCTGGAGCGAAATTGAACAAATCGTTTCCAAGTGATTCGAATATTATAGATTCCTGCCACCAATTTAGGTCTTGTAAGGAAATAAGTCGCTACGTTATTATCGTATTGGACCAAGATGATAATTTCTAAAGATATCCGTAGGCTAAATGTTGCTCTTGGGACCGCGTCCACCTGCCCACTTTGATTTATTATGGATTCAGTATTAATTTGATATCCCTTTTGCTTCAGACCCTTGAGCGATCGGAACGAGCGAGTAGGCTTGCCCGGCCCCATTATATGTGGTCTTGGTCCAATCATAATTGCATACACGCTTTAAGATAAAAATACTAAATGCAAAATTAAAGCGAGACGATAAAATGCAATTGCACAATTTTATAGATAAAATGCAATTGCACAATTTTATAATAGACGATATGGCATCAAAGCCTGTGAATATGTATTTATTAGAGCGTATTTGATATGAGTGAGATATGATCTACCTGCCAATGCAACTATTCATACCTCTATATGAATAGTTGTATATGAAATGTAGTAAAAATGTTTACATAAAAATATATATATAAAAATATAATCCATACTAATATTATAAATGCGAAAGTCTTTCTATCCGCCTGTCTGCGTCTACTTGCTTTTCACGGCCCAACCGTTTTTTGACTTTGGTACAGAGATGTAGTGGGCATCATATTTTTGGTGCAGAGATAGCTTGCATCTCGCTTGTAGATATAGGCTACAGTTTTTATCCCCGAAAATAAGTTCTCACAGTATTATAAAGAAACTAAATCCACGCGAACTAAGTCGCGATCAACATCTAGTAATAAATATAAATGAAATGTAATAACAAAAACTTGTTGTAGCTTTAAAAAAGCGCGATGTTACTTCAGTAACAACAGCAACACTCCATTCTCATAAAATACATTCAGAACCAGTTTTTCATAGAAAATTACTTGTGTTGCAAGCAAATTAATGTTACTACAGGTCTACTTGATCTCGGCTGCCTATATCAAATTGCCTTGTTCATGTTGTATTTTTATATATCGTATTTGTAAGATGAGTACAGGTTTAGTGTGAATACTTTTGTATCGTTAACCACTTGTATCTTGTGGGAACGACCATCAACGGCTTATTAATGATGGAATTCGTGTTCGTTGCCGCGTTGATTAGATATTCTGTGCGTTATTAATTGGGCGGCTGTATTATAAAACCATTATATTGTCTCATAATGTTTTTGCTTAACAACTAATAAGTTTCATATTTAACGTCTCTGGTAGCTCCAAAATAAAAATTAAAGGGGGCCTTATGCCACCATACTTGAAAACGTGCGGTCAAAATTATTTTTGATTTTAATGGACTGTATTAGCGGTTAATTGCCCCATAAAAACGTAGCATTCGACGAAGGAGAAAAAATGGGTGTGTCCAGGGATTAGGTAAATTTGGACTTACGTGGCTGGAATGGTTCCAAGTCTGTTCCGAACTGCAGCTTTCTCTGGTCACCACACTTTTACCATCACTGATCCCTGGCCAGGGTATATTTGTAAATCGCTGTTGCACTATGTGTCGTGTTGGGTGTAGACACAGTTTTCGATGAGCGGTATGTATAACTTCACAATGGCGGCGCGCACGAGGTATAATTATTGCACGAAAAGTAGTGTCTCACGCCAGCAATAGATTATGTTGCACTGAGGTGTCGGTTTTTGTTCGTACATTAGCGTTGCGTTGAGTCCATGAGTGGGAAAGGAAAGGATATATAGGATAGAGTGAGTGCGAGGATCTATGATCTATGAAGACCCGTTATGCTACATTAATTAGTACAGTAATTTGAAGTATGTGGCGCCATCTATTGAGATTTACCACGCCCCTCAGCATGAAGGCTCTGCTTCATCAAATTATTAAGTAAAAAGGATATAAAGTAGCGTTAAACTTATAAATTAAAACCCATATTGCAAGGGTGCGTAATATTGCAGATAACTTAAGACTAAGTAAAACTACAACTTAAATATAAATTAAAACTACTGAGTTGGCAACGGACAAAGCTTAACTATAGGCCTGTCGTAAGTTCCAGACTTAGTTCTAACTTGCGCGACACGAACCACTCCGTCTCGACCAGGCATCACTTTGGTAAGAATTCCAATTGGCCATTGGAGAGGTGGTGCGTTTTCAACAATAAAGAAAACTACAACTCTTTCCTTAACTGGATGCGAAGTGACTTTGAACTTTATGTGAACTCGCAATGAGTACAAATGCTTAAATTTTAAATGTTTCCAGAAGGATTGAATTATAGCGAACAATAATAAAAACCTATTTAATAATAGCGAATATAATCTTGCATTTAGGTAGCCCTTTAGTAGAACTAGCACAAATGTAGCGGTTTTTAGATAAATAATTCGAACTACAATTCGTTTACTCAAATCAATAACTAAATTATGTTCAAAATCTTGAAAGGTGTTATATAAACCTTTAATCAAAGCGGTTGAAAACTTTTGAAAAGGAAATTCATCGTCAGGTAAATATGAATTATCATGATGTGAGCGCTTGGTTAGAAGCCATTCTTCCGAAGGTACGGAAATCAATGAAGGACCCTCCAACCTAAGTGCGTATCCTGAGGACTGTGTGGGCATAAGACCACCAGATACACAGTCAGCAGGATTTTGAACCTCTGCGATATGATAAAAATTCACCTTAAGTGGCGACAAATTCGTATGAATTTCCAAAATGCGGTTAGTTACATAGATATTAAATTTGTGCGGTGACGAGAGTGCCCAGAACAGTGCGACTTCTGAATTTGGGAATGCGAGAACTTTCTTTATTTTTACGCGAGAGGATGTTATATTGTAGACCAAACTTACTAGACGAGTAAGCGAAACAATTTCATTTTGGTCAACAATGTGTTGCGGTGGAGAATCATCCCATCCCATATTCAGAAGCCATAACTCTTTTATGAGTAATTTAGCGAATAAAATGACTGGACCTACAAGGCCCAAATCATCATACAGGCGTGCGGTAGCTGAGAGGATAGCTCTTTTTGTACAAGATGTAGGCAGTTGCGAGACTTTGAAAACAAAATTATCAGAAGCGGGAAACCAATGTAAACCTAGAATCTTGAAGGTGTGCTCATCTTCAAAGGATATACTCTCAGACTGCGGTATATGTCGTATGAGTTCAGGGGAGTTGCTAGTCCACTTGACTAGATCAAACCCTCCAGACTTGAACATCTGGATTAGCTCGTTTGCTATCGCAACTGCTTCCTCAGTGGAAAAAGCAGCGGAAGCAAGGTCACCCATACAGATGTCCCTTTCGAAGATTGCAGCGGCAAGAGGCCATCTCTCTCTCTCCTTCTTAGCAACTTCGCGCAGAGTGCAAAGAGCCAAAAAGGGAGAGGAGCGCAATTCGAAAGTGACGCGGTTAAATTTATGTTTACAAGGCGGGTCATCACTATCAAATCTATATAAGATTATTTGATGTTTGCGGTGCGGGGAATTTATTTCGAAATATATGTACATTTGCGTCACGTTTTCAAAGAAAGCGATTTTACAAAACCTGACATTGAACAAAGTATTAAGGATCTCAGCGTGCAGGTTACAATATGAACGAAGAGTTCTGAAGAGAGTGGTCGACATAACATCATTAGATATGACAGAGTTATGTGACAATTTAAACCCAGACGCGGTACCTTTCTCAGGGAGAACCTCTGAAATAGAATCCTTCCCCGAACCCTTCTGAATAGCTTCACTGTCTCTTACGCGTAAGTCAGATTTGGAAATTTTAATGTCAAGCATCAAATCATTCTCTTCACCTGCGATACAAGTATTGATTGTCTTTGCAGTGGTATCCTTAGAAAGAATGTCAACAGCGAAACTATCGTCAGAGTTAAGATTAATTGTTGCGGTGTTAATATTTTTACAATCTGGCGGAGCAATGTTCAAGAATCCTATTTCAGGTTCTGTCAAGATCGGAAGGTTTTCTAAATTATTATTTTTATGAAGCGGTTCGCGAGCAAATGCACAAAAAGCAGCGGTATGCGGGAGCTGAGGGATGATTGGTGCGTCACCCAGAATTATATAACCTAGCGTGGTTTCAACGGCGGAAGGCGAATTATCACCACCTGTCAGTTTATTGAAAAGTAAGATTTCACAATAGCGATTTACTCCCAATAACACATCAATAGTTCCTGGCTCCGAGAATTCATCGTCTGCGAGAGGTATATTTCGTATTAAAGACTTCATAGCTGCTACGTCTACACGCGCATCGGGCAGCTGTGACGTAATCTGCTCGACCACAAGCGGGCGTATGAAATATTCTTTAGTATCATCAAAACGAGATTTGAATTTAAAGTCGGAAATCCCAAGTATCTTTTGAGAAGTGCCACCGATTCCCTGAACTTCAGAGAAGCGGCTTTGCGTGTGAACAGGTAATGATAATCTCTTGCAGCAAGTCATAGAAATATAATCACTTTGTGAGCCGGGGTCAATGAGACAACGCACAAAGTGAGAGCGATTGTACTTATCTAGTACTTTAATTTTAGCGGTGCCCAATAAGGCGGTTGTAGCGGTGCGGTCGTGATGTTCACGAGATATAGTACATAAAGAAGCGGCAATATTAGCGGATGAATCATTGGACGATTCTGATACATTAATTTTTGCGGGCGAATTAGCGAACGTATAAGCGGACGTACTAGCGGACGTATGCGCAAACGTATGAGCGGGTAAATTACAAGACGTATGAGCGGGTTGATTAGCGGACGTATAAGCGGACGTCGAAGCGGACGTCGGAGCGGACGTCGAACGGCGTGACGCATGAGCGGGTTGAATTACATTATTTTCAGAGTGATTGCTCGGCACAGTGCGAGACATATCATCCGAATTAGCGGATTGCGACAATGTGCAATTATAAAGGTGCGGACAGATATTTGACGTTGGCGCATTGACAACGACACTACAATTTGATTTACTAGATTTAGCGAAACACAAACTTGAATGGTGACGTTTAAGCGGAAAGCAATTTGAGCAGTTTTTAGTGCTGCTACAAGCGGAATATTTATGCGAGGTACTTAAGCAGTTTGTACAGTATGAATTATTTTTAACAATTTCGTACCTTTGCCTAGGAGTTAATTTCATAAACTCAGCGCACTTGTATAAGTGGTCATGCTTTTCATTTTTACAGACGACACACTTATGATTTTCATGTGAGCTACGAGTGCTTTCCGTATTGACAAAAGACTTAGTAGACTTAGTAGACCTCGTGACAGGTGTAGGTATGTGTTTAGAGCGAGCTTTATTTTGCAACTGTGCATTAACATTGCTCCCTCTAGACAGCACCTTGCTCTGTTCCTTCACAAAATCTATAAGACTTTTATATGTTGGAATTTGTTTTTTACGATTAATAAGCTCAAACATTTTAACGGTATCTTCATCTAATTTAAGCGTAGCCAAATGAAGGAATATAAAATCAGTCAAATCAATTTTTAACTGTTTAAGTGCTTCTACCGATGAATCAAAAGTGTTTATGAAATTATCTAGTGCGGTATCATTATTATTAGCAAGTGGCTTAAATTGCAACACTTGATTTAAATATGCGGAAGCGAGCGAGCGGGGGTCGTCGTACTTCTGTATTAAGGCATCCCAGATGATATTATAATTTTCAGCTGTTGCTGGCAACCCTGAACAAACTGCGGCAGCCCTATCAGTTAATTTTCCGACTAGATAAAATACCCTTTCACTATTATTTAAATTCGGGTTATCATGAATCATACTTTTAAACTGCTGATAAAACAACGGCCATTTTGTTAAATCACCATTAAATGAAATAAGATCAATAGGCGGAAGATGCGATTTTAATTTAGGGAACTTTGACAAAGACGCCATGTTAGATTCAGATTCTTTATTGCTGTTAGTCGCTAAGACTTGTTTGACATAACAAAATAATTCCTCGAATGACATCCATGATTGATAATTAATAGGATTTTTAGGATTTAATTTTAGCTGTATAGCGTTATATGAATCTAAAGTTTGCTCGAATTCCTTCCGTAAAGTGTCTAGGTTACCTGACTGGCATAAAAGATTAGGTAGTTTACTAGCATCAATTTCTACTTGCAAGGCGGCATCGTAGATTCGTTGCATTCGGGCAAACATCGCATCGCGTTTCGATTCCAATATTAACATTTGACATTCGTCATGTGTACGCGGTAAATCTGAATCACCCTTTGTAGTCATTTTTAAAACTCAAAGTACCTAAATAAATCGAACACAAGGTAATATGGTATTTAACTATGTTGGTTAAATATGTCAATTAAAAAATATCGATATTATGTAACCAATATAGTTTAGCGGTAAGTATATACTATAAAATGCGTTGGTTATACTGTGAAAACACACAACTCCTATATTTAGGCGAGCGGTTAAATTATTGCGTTGCAAACGTAAAAATATTATTTACGGAACGCGTATTTGAGTGCATACAATAATCACAATGCTGGTTGAATACCTACTCCGCGCGCAATGGCTCGTACCTACATTAGTCTATTCATAAAATCGACAGCGGAACTTATGTAGGTACCTTATTTGCGTCTTATAAGTAACGACAACTTAAAATGTTAACTACTACGTACCTATAAGTAGATCTATACGTTTTATTTTCCAGGTTTGCGGGATTATATCATGGTTAAATCTTATACCGAAATAATAAAGGTGTGCGGGTAAATATGAAATTTTATAAAAAATACTTTATTACTTCTAACCTAGAATATCAAACGATAGAATTACGTAGGTATATCGTAGGCCGTACTTATAATCTAATAATTCTGCAATATTACGACACAATGCAACATTAGGTATCCATAAATCGTGAATGCTACTTGAAATAATTCAAACTTATTGACTCGACGTAGGTAGGCGGTACTAAAAATTATATTACTATAATAATTTGATTAAATTAAAGAGTCGAGTCAATTTTATTATGAAATCGGATGGATAAGCCCATAAATCCGATTAAAAGATTCTGAAATCCGGTTCGAAGGACCATAAAATATGGTAGCTCCAAAATAAAAATTAAAGGGGGCCTTATGCCACCATACTTGAAAACGTGCGGTCAAAATTATTTTTGATTTTAATGGACTGTATTAGCGGTTAATTGCCCCATAAAAACGTAGCATTCGACGAAGGAGAAAAAATGGGTGTGTCCAGGGATTAGGTAAATTTGGACTTACGTGGCTGGAATGGTTCCAAGTCTGTTCCGAACTGCAGCTTTCTCTGGTCACCACACTTTTACCATCACTGATCCCTGGCCAGGGTATATTTGTAAATCGCTGTTGCACTATGTGTCGTGTTGGGTGTAGACACAGTTTTCGATGAGCGGTATGTATAACTTCACAATGGCGGCGCGCACGAGGTATAATTATTGCACGAAAAGTAGTGTCTCACGCCAGCAATAGATTATGTTGCACTGAGGTGTCGGTTTTTGTTCGTACATTAGCGTTGCGTTGAGTCCATGAGTGGGAAAGGAAAGGATATATAGGATAGAGTGAGTGCGAGGATCTATGATCTATGAAGACCCGTTATGCTACATTAATTAGTACAGTAATTTGAAGTATGTGGCGCCATCTATTGAGATTTACCAGTCTCTATCTATAACTTTAAATTTATCCAATATATTCCGTTCTTTATTACATTGTTTAAATTAAGCGACTTTTTCCGTTTTTTATTTTGTTCACCGTGCTACAAATTGTGGCCGAACGACGCGACGCATTCATTATTTTCTTTAAGCGAATTTTAAAAATTACTGCTAAAAATTCTGATCATACGTCTTTTGCCGATCGACAGGAGATAAAAATGCGGTTTCCAATTATTTATTTACGTAAGGCCAGTTAGTTCTCATTTCGTATTCAAAAGCCGTTTCAGTTTTTGGATCAATAATTTTATGTAGGCTATTTTGCAAGCCACGGTTTTTGTTCGAATCGTGTCAGAATACTAATTTTTTCACAGAAACGCTAAATCAGCGTGCAAGATCCTTGTCCTTGGCAGGTCAAAGGCGGTACATAATGTATTTTTTTTATTCGGTTATTAATTACATATTCGGGATAATAGCCAGGTATTATAATGGTGCCCGCTGCATCTCGATTTTAAAGGTAATCATAATAATAATATAACATCATGACAAAAAACATTGTAACCGCATATAATTATTATGCAAAGGTTTCAAGCGCAATGTTTTATCTTTTTCATAGTTTTTGTTTTACAATTTTAAATGAGTTGACGAGATTTTAATTCTATAATGAATTTATAAATGTACCTATAACATTGTTTCATTAAATTAAAATTTTAAAACATTTACTAGGTATGCAAAATCAATCTCATAGTATATTTACCTACACGAGTATCTAGGTTTATTTTTTACTAAGTTATAGATTATTTCACGATGATAATAAAAATCTACTTTTTGTCATTGCCCATTCAACTGCTCTGAGAGATTAAAAAAATAAATAGTTCGGCAATTTAATGGACGAGGCGGAGCGTCAGTATAAAAACTATGTTAGAAACACTATCGAAAGATATTACCTGTTGAGTTAAATAAACCCATAGAGATAAAATATGCCTATTGCCTATGGTTGAAAATTGAATCCTAACGCATTTAGTTGAATTTTTTTTATTATTAAAATGACTTTTCCCCAATAAAGGCAAAAAATTATAAAATCTAAAATCTTACGAAAATTTTGAAATAAGTTTTTTATGGTTAGTAGATAATATTATAATTATATAGATTTTATACGTAATTAAACTGAAAATATATGAATAAATACATATAGGTATGTTAAAAGAAAAGAAAAATATTTTTGATGTTTAATAAATAATAATAATTTATATAATGGATAGGCGGTGTTACGTAGAATTACCTACCAAAGAAAATGGGTTTATAATTTACATGCAGACCGTATCAATCCCGACTTCCATTACCAAAGCCCCAATAGAAACCGATGACTCATCAGATTCTAAACTAATTACAGAGCAAGAGGAAAAAACTCGCAAAGCGAGACGAATATTTCATAGGCATTAAGATTCATCAAAAATCACTAAGCTAGTGATTCTTCCATAGGCGGTTTCTAATTTTAATCTTTTGATTGGAAATTTATTGAACGGATTAGACCACTTTCTGAGGTAAAAATATTATAACTGGCAACTCTCTAAAATTTAATGATGCGACGTCTTTCGACAACTTATAGGGCCCAAGCAAGTCATTGGGCCCAAGTAGGTTCCTTAGTTTTAAATGGAATTTTTGAGAGTTTTATTGAAAATTACAAAAATAGTGTCTAAAATCTGAATACAATACCGGGACAATGTTGAAGCGAAGATTTATTACGAATTTTGTTTTATTTTCTGATTTTAAAGTACTCTTTAGGGTCTTTAAACATCGATTTAGAATTAGGGGGTAGGTACTTCTAATCAATGAATTTAAATAAGAAACCAAAATGATACTATAGTTATATATACAGACAGGTAAAGGCTACAGGATCACACAAAATGAATATTCAAATCATAAATTTTAATAAGGAAGAACGTAAAAAATGCCTTAATTATGAAATAAAGATGTTGAAACTTGAAATGAACGCAAAGCATTTAGAAAAGACACAAGAGACATCGAATCCTAACCAAAGTGACTTTAAAATACTTTGCTAATTTTTTTTTTTTTTTTTTTTAATTAAAAATATTAGCCATGTTAAATGACTAATATTCCCCTTTCCTCTCCAACTAAGCGTCAGGCTTGTGCTAGGAGTAGGTACGACAATAGTGCAACGGGCGGGGATTGAACCGTCGACCTTTCGGTTTTCAGTCCACTCCTTTACCGGTTGAGCTATTGAGGCTCTTAAATTAACTAATTACGGTTCTAATTACGGTTTAGAAGTAAACCGTAATTATTTCGTTCAGCTCATGATAAGAGATAATAATGTCGATACTATTTGGAAGGATTAGCCCTCTGAGTGATATGAATCATACAAGGTCCAGTTTTTTTAGACGGTAAAATAATTTCGATTGACCGTAGAACCAAAGCCGACTCTTAAAATCGTTATGACCTGTAATATGTTACAGGATTTATGGAATCTCTATAATCCGATTACAATGGTAGTGAAATTTACATTTTGGTATTAGGCTAGCTTCGAAGATTTAATGTTATTTTTATTTTTCTAGGAATTATTTTATCTTCTTTCGAAAGCCGCATGTTTATTCATCATAATACCTATACTTAATATCTAAATTCTTCTCTCTTTTTTTGAATGGATTAGGTCTATATTTCTTTTGCTATTGCTATTCCTATTGTTACAGTTTTAACTGTACCTCTATGGAAACTTTATTTAAGCAAAATAATGACTTCCAGTTTCTTATTGCCAAACCTCTTCTTAGTGCTTATTATACTAAAGTATCATATAAATTGTTCAGTCAATCTCAAACCTACTAACGTTTTAAAGTAAAAACTATGAGATATCGTATACCTATCTATAATATTTTATATTCTACCAAAAAACAGTACCTAATAAAGTTTTTAAACATAAACCAAGAGATTTATACCTCTTCCTCGTTCCTGATTAATGAACAAATCAATTTAAAAGCATCTTGCCAAGGCAGCAAGATACAATCATATTTGAATAATAGCTTGTAATAAAAAGTCCAATTAATACTTTTTTGATATACCAAAGAACTCTAAGCTTTTTTATAGAACCTATAAATCTATATTTTATAGATAGACACTACAACGGTGTGGGAATATAAAATAGTGTCCGATCTTTCGTATTAGAAAACCATAAAATAAGTAGGTATTTAAACAGGTTCTTGGTTTTTTTATTACTCCATTACAAGTTAGCCCTTGATTGCAGTCTCACCTGTTGGTAAGTGATGATACTGTATAATATGGAAACGGGCTTACTTGATAGGGGTGAGACAGTTTTATTAAACTCCTACCCCTTATCGGTTTCTACACGGCATCGTACCAGAACGCTAAATCGAACTAACACGAATTGCAGGTACGATGGTAACTATAGCTATGGATGTAGCCAGACCAGAGATAATTTAGAAATTACATTCCCAAATTGTCCCTGCCGGAATCGAATCTAGAACCTCCAACTTAGAAGACCACAGTGCACACCAATACGCGAGAAAGGTTATCAACGTTATTGGTATATCAATAATTATAACTATAGGTACCTCCACCGATCCAGAGACAAATTATTTCACAAAAATAGCATCTTTGAGTATTAGGCATAGAGAGAATTGGATCATCTCAATGGAAATATTAAAAAAAAATCAAACGTAAGTGCTGCACCAAATTTAATCTAACATGTTACTATTTTAATCTTTTCAATCGAGATAGATAAATTTCCAAGAAGCACCTACTACGATTAGGAAACTTATAAATATTTCAATTCCAAGTAGCGTAGCGGATGTGGCTACAGTCGACTTAACATCTGCAACTAGACTTACACTGTCCGTCCGTTACGTGCATATAAATTGAGTTCTACTCTATACTTACTATGACCAACGTTGTAGAACATTAAAATGTTCTTCAATATGAATATTTTAATTTATCAAACCATCTTTTAAATAACACCTAGAAAATTATTAGAATTTAATTACAGTGCGGCGCAGTGGACCGCGTCGGTATATTCTTTGAATATGAGAAAAGTTTGTGAGTATTGATTTTATGATTTAAATATTGAAGTCAAAAGTTGACTGATACAGTGTGGCTAATTCTGTTGTACGATCTCTAAGCCGAACTAAATGATAGATCTAAATATATTTCTATCCCTTTCAAAATGCTCCCTGCGAAAAATATGCGAAAATTATAGGTTATATCTGTCAATTCATTTTAATTTAGAGTTTATGTGCAACAGAATTAGCTACAACAACTGCTCATAGATGCTTTCTCGACAAAGCGTTGAAAAAAGCAAGAAATCCGTCTCATGGTTTGCGCTTGGACTGTTGAATGTTGAGATAACAGCCGATGTTAGGGATAAATCATAAAACTATAAAATTGAAGAATGAAAAATTTATCTTACCTATGGTCTCGTAGATGATCCTGTCTTCTAAATGCCTTGCCACAAATATCGCAGGAGTAGGGACGTTCATCAGTATGCGTTCTTTCGTGGATGAGCAGATTGTAAGACTTTGTGAATTGCCGATTGCAAAACTTGCAGATGAATTGCTTCTTCGGCCTTGATGCTCTACCAGGTGCTCTGAGTAATCGCCTGTCTAGATGTGGATGCATCTGGTGCGGCCCAGCACCTGGTGGAAATAACCCAGCTCCGGGGAAGGTAAAGCTGTTGGCAGCCGTTGGAGAAGGGCCCGGTGCTCCAAGAAATGCACCAGGAGGGCCATAAATAGGCGGTTGTGATGATCCGTCTGATATCATCCCTTCTATTGACGAAGTTCTATGGTGAGGCATCAACATTGCGGCTGCAGCTTCCCGCAACGCTACCTCCTTCCTCTTTTCCACCATCATAGCCATTATATCAAATGAATTTCGCTTAGGAAAATTGGCAGGTGCCCTATCCGGGGAACCTTTTGCCGATTCGCTTCTATCTCTTTCCAGAATTCGCTCGCGTTCTATGATTTCTGAAGGTAATAATGGAGGATGCATATCGTTTGGATACATAACGGGGTGCATGGCTCGTGTTGGGACTACGGGAACGAAAGCAGAAGATTCACGATGGGATGCCGTGAGAAGGGAGCCTGTAGTTATCTGACGGTGGTATGGTAGAGGAGGCGAGTCGAAATTTCCGCTCGGGTTTCGGCCACTGGACGAGGGTCTTTGGGCTCTTTCAGCAGAGCTTGCGAGGAACTGGTCATGTCTGGAACGTAAAGGTGGATTGGCAGGGCTTTCCGTTACTGGGCGAGGTGTCGACGCCCGTGATACTGCTGCTCCTCCGTTGTCAGACATTACGCAGGAAGAATCATCTGAAACAATGAACACAAATTAGCATGTTGGTAACATGGGAGCGGTGATAGTCTAATTGTTAAAAAGACCGCCTCCTTTTCAGAAGGTTGGGGGTTCAATTCCGGACATGCATCTCTAACTTGTCGTAGTCACCTGTTATGTATTACCTGTTTATGTTTTTAAGTAATTATAAAGGAAAACATCGTTAGAAACCGGTAGGACTAAGAGTTCTCCATAATATTCTCTTAAAACCTCAATTGTTCAACGGCTACAGATGCGGAATGAAATCTGAAAGGTAGGCGGGTTCAAGCCCCACCCGTTGCACTATTGTATGCTTGCTTGTGCTAGGAGTAGATGGGCCATATTATCCACCCTTGCGCAGGGTGGCCTTAACTCATACTAAGAGGTGAGCCATGCTTAGTCACAACTGATCATGATGATGAACATGAAAGTGTGACATCCAAGAAACAAGTCTTAAGCACAGTTTTCATGGAACTTCAAATAATAAAAACGTGTTAATGACGCCGGACACTTGCCATCAGGGTTATGTACTCAAAAGGTTTTATGTTTCGTTTTTGTGAATTTATAGCTTTGCCTTACACCGAAACTTAATTAGCGCTTCCATAGTCGCATAAAGGATTAAAGAAGTTATATCTGCAACGTGTCATTTCCTATCATGATGCACATAATACAGTCTGTCGTTCCGTAAGCCTTTTAACTGGGCTCTCTCCGTCACTTACTCTATACAATCGTAGCCCCAATTTCATTTGAATATTAAGCAACCAAAGTACATGAAATTTTGCAGACATATTATAGAAACTAATATCTGTGCCTGTGGTGTTTTAGGTTTTTCTAAAAATATGTATGTAGTTTTAAAATTACAGGGGCTCAAAGATTTGTATGTGAATTTTTAAGACCGCGTAACTTTGAAACCGAATCTTTTAACGGAAATCTGGAAAACCACAGACATAGATATTAGTTTCTAGAATATGTCTGCAAAATTGGATTGAGTATGATTGGTTAGTATTCCAATGAGAGACGAACTACGTTTGTATGGAGTGAGTGACGGAGAGACCCCTCTTAAGACATGTGCAAAGCTAAAGTCGATACTTATCTATGGCTTTCACTTTGGTAAGAAGATATCTTGCCGGTAACTAGCAAGCAGGTGTTGAATATTTAGATTTATGGATCGAGAAACATGTTTAATTAAGTAGCTCTACATTGTCTCCACTTATCTATTAGCATAAAAAATAGATTAGTTCTCATACGATCCGCCCACGCTTCAACGGTTCACAATTTGTTTACAGTTTTAGATGGGCCATAACATTTTGCCACCAATAAGTGATATTGACTGATCGAGTAGCTTCAGACATAATATTTCAGATTTCAACCATCTTGAAATGATAGCTATTTTATAGCGTTCCAAACTTAAAAGTTAAAACGAAATATAATATGGAACCATTCTTAGTGTATCTCTCTGACTTTGCCAGATAAACAAGTTCAGTAATTTTCCATTTTCCTATCCAATACTAGCCATAATATTGGTCAAATAAGTTATAACCTCAAAAACATCTTTTCTAAAACCCAATGAGGTCCTCCACGCCTTGTTTTCAATGCTCTTTCAAAATGATTAATGAGTGTTTTGTTTTATTTAACTATTTTTATCATTATGCAAATTAAATTGTGTACTTCATGCATCATTCAACAGTTTATTCGGAATAGTATAGTTTCTTGGCTTCTGGTGGTATCAGAAAATGTTAATGGCAACCGGATTTAGATGTGGAGCCGATATAAATGTCCATACTTGATAAGTTGCCTCCGATTGCTTAGAATACAAGTTATTTATACTCGTAGCTAGCGGTTGCACACGACTTTAGCTGTATAAATTAAAAATTCATATCCATACTGTTAAAAAGTATAGTATATTGTAGGTATAAGTAGTATAAATGCAAAAGTGTGCTGTCAGTTTGTTAGCTTTTCAGGGCTTATTTTATTTAACAGATTTTGACAAAATTTGCATGCAGCGGACGGCATTGTCTTGGAAAATCAAAGAGTTTCCACGGTCGCGAAGTCCAAGGTCATGGGTATCACACTAATATTATAAAGGGGAAAGTTTGTGTGTATGTGTGGGTATGTTTGTTACTCCTTCACGCAAAAACTACTAAACGGATTAGGCTGAAATTTGGAATAGAGATAGATTATACCCTGGATTAGCACATAGGCTACTTTTTATCCCGGAAAATTAAAGAGTTCCCGCGGGATTTTTAAAAATCTACATCCACGCGAACGAAGTCGCGGGCATAATAATGTATAGTAATAATCATAACAGTCGAATAGTAGCTTAACATATCGAGTCCTTCATGGGATGTTTATTTAACACTAACAATATCTACGAGATTGCTATTCCGAGATTTACGAGTGCCCTGATGGTTTCCAACTGAATGGATGTCTTGGCGGACTATAAAACGGTCGTATTTTATTTATTGTTCTTCCATAGAGTTATGTTTCCTTGTGTTTCCTGTGTTGTAAGTGTTGTACCCATAAACTACTAGGACTTCTGTTCAAAAAAGCTGAAAATATATCTAAAACTCAGAGTCACTCAGTAGTCACTTAGCAGGCAGTAGTTTTTACGTGAAGGAGTAATAAACATACAAACACACATACATACAAACTTTCCCCTTTATAATATTAATGTGATAGTGTGATAGTGTGAAGTGTGATGAGTTACATCTCATAGCCATGATAGCCTAGTGGTTAAGGCGTCCGCCTCTTATTTGGCAGCTTCGATCCCAAACACTTACATCTAACTTTTCATAGCTATGAGTATTTTAAGTATGTAATTAAAATTTAAATTCCTGCTTTAACGCTGAAGGAAAAACATCGTTCAAATAAACAAACTAAAAACGATCAAACCTGCATGCCTGAAAGATCTCTATTATGTTCCCAAAGTAAAGTAAAGTAAAAGTAAAATATTCTTTATTGTACACCAACAAGACATAGTAATATATAAATAACCTTATAGATTTATGTACAAAAGGCGGCCTTATCGCTACAATAGCGATCTAAATATTAATAAATAAACATAATGTATATATATAAAATTTAAAATAAATAATTAAGAAAATAATAATAATAATACTACAGTAAATAAGAAAGGAATAAGCATAGGAATAGACGACAGATACGAGACAAAGGTGTGTGAAGTGTGTCAATTCGCCAGCGTGGTAGACTATTGGCAAACCCTATTCATTCTGAGACGAGACCCATGCTCAGTAGTGAGTCGGCGATGGGTTTTTGTTGATGATGATGATGATATACGAGTACAAAAGACGCCAAATCATACAAGTCTATTGAATTTTTAAAACGAGAGAACAGAATAATATGGTTTTTCCTACATGATTTTAACTAAAACTGGTAGAGTGTCCAATGTGGGTCCGTAATACTAAGCAGAGTCTGGTAATATAATATAGGTTGAGACGTGCTAGGTCAAAGTCTTTAAAAAAGTAGTTAAAACCTAAAAAAATAAAGAAAAAATATATAGCACGACCGCAACTTCCAAAAAAAAAAGATAAGACCAAGAATCAATTTATTCAAGCGAGATCGAAAAACCAGGCAAGCGCCGGGCCCGCATTTCACTACGTGTTGCCCGTTCTACCGTAAAAGCCTTCTGATCATCCCTCCCTTTCACTCTTACTGCGGTTTTGTGTTTTGTTTCATTCCCACTAAGGTTACGCCTGATCGAGTTTCTACCATCTTACTTGCTCCGAAGCTGTAGAACTACTTTTATCTCTGTTGGTTTGAGAATTTAGAGATTATGAATATGTATGAAGGCACTGCAGTTAGTAATGGACTTGAGGGTATATTACTTACTTGTAATATCTTAGTAAACAAACCTTTGGGAAAAAACCATTTTTGGGAAAAAATAAGTGTAAGACGATTCGAGCATCTGTATAGTATAGCCAAGACGATTTAGCGTACCGATAATACCGATATAGCGCAGTGTGTTAAAAAAAGCCAAGTGCGAGTCACACTCGCGCACCGAGGGTTCCGTATTCGGGTATTTTTTTCGACATTTTGCACGTTACAAAAAAAACTATTATGCGTAAGAATGAATAAAATCTGTTTTAGAATGTACAGGTAAAGAAAGCCCTTTCCTATTATATGATACCCCACTTGGTATGGTTATCTTACTTCGAAAATTTAAACACATTTTTTTTATGATGTAACGGTTTTCGGATTTATTCCTTTACTTGTGCTTGCTTGCTGCCTTTCATGATTCTAGGTCAACGGGAAGTATCCTATAGGTTAGGACGGACGGACGGACGGTTGCTAAGCGCGACGACGATATTGAAATATATTATGGATCCAGTTTTTTTCTCACACGCCCTAACTAATTCACACTGAATATTACATCGAACCTGATATTATGTAAGCAGGTGAGACCGAATTATCGACACTAAATAAATTATTGTATACCTGAGAAACTCTAATGACGTCTTTAATTATTCCTCTCCCTATAGCAACCTACCTCATAATTACAGACTTTTATTGCTAAGTATGTTTAAATCATTTTGTTTTTTGGGTCTTTAAATTAGTATAGTGGGTACTTACCTGTAATCTAGGGTAGCCTAGGTTCTGATTATACAGAACTAGCTTTTAGATAGTTTTTTAGCAAATGTAGTAAGTAACCTTTGGTTTTTCTGGAATAAAAAGTGTACCAATTTTCGTCAAGACTGGTTATGCTGTTGGGCAGTGCAAAGGCATCAGACAGGCAGGCAGAATGTGCCTTCTAGTTACTACATACTATGTAGCTGCTTGAATGGCGAAAGCGCAGTGTTAGCAGATCTCCCACTAGGTGGGCAGAAGTCAACAAACGAACCACAGGGAGCCGCTGGATTCAGGCGGCGCAAGACCGTGGCGAGTGGAAATCCCTACAAGAGACCTATTAGCAGCGGACATCTAGCGACATTTAGACAGTAGACATCTAGTTGACGATGACAACGAACATGTATTCAAATTCAAAATATTTTTATTCAATTAGACTTTTACAAGTTCTTTTGAATCGTCAAAAGCATCTACCACTGGTTCGGAAGTTTGCAGGGAAGTATGGATTACAATGGCTTAGACGTGGCGCAGACGTGTCTTTTCTACAAATTCGTATATCGTGATTAGGCGTAGGTAGTTATGCCTGTGCTACGACGACGTAGCGCCTAACCGTCTGTTAGTGTAACAAGAAGATATTGTGTCTGCGCCAATTCTTTCCAACTACTGTACAAATCATGCCAAAAAGTAAAAGGATTGGATACTTGGATATAATATTAGGTGTCCATATCCAAATATATAGGTAAAAGGAAAAGCTGACTGACTAACTATGACGGAGAGAGCCCTGTTAACATATTATCAAGTAAACTGACTGATCTATCAACGCACAGCTCAAACTACTGAACGGATGGACGGATCGGGCTAAAATTTGGCATATAGATAATATAACGTAGAATCCTCTAAGTGGGTTTGAAAGTTGTATAGTCCACGCGGATGAAGTCGCGGGTATTAGCTAGTTAATATTATAAATGCGAAAATGTGTGGTGACTGTCTGTTAGTTTTTAATGCCCTCTAACCTATTTTAACGAGGTACAGAGTTAGCTTACGGGACGGACATAGGCTACTTTTGTCTCAGAAAATCAAAAAGTTTACACGGGATTTTTAAAAAAGGTAGCTAGGTATGTCCACGCGCACGAAGTCTCGGGCATCATCTGGCATTTCATAAGTTTTTATATTTTGAGATTGCTTAGATCTAAATTTCTCACAGTCGGCCATTCGTTATAGGTCAATCGCCGTCGCTTTCACCCGTAACTTTCCTTACAGCGAAATGTTATTATCTACTTACCTACTCTGAAAAAAGTTCGGAAGGGGGGGGGGGGGGAGGTCCAAGATTTGATCCTGGGCGGGTTTGACCTCTAATCTTAGTTTAGTAGTTCAGAGTTATGTGCGTTTTAAGCAATTAAATATCAATTGGATACTATTGTACACTTTCTGATTCGTTGATCTGGTGGTCAGAGTTAGTAGGTAAGTATATTAAGTTGAACATGTACGTATAGATATTGAATAGGTGTTCTCGTTTTTCATTCCGCATGAGAATACTATCAGTGATCTGTGCCAGTCCGATCTTCGGGCTTTAAATCAACGCTGCACGGACCTGTCTCAGGATTTAGTTCATTAATCCTTTCACGAGATTGGGGTTGATGACTCGCGTCGTTTTTTAAACTTGTTCCTCTGCCCTAAATTAAAACAGTAGGTAGGTAAAACAAAATTCTCAAATGTTTTTATTTAGTTTTTGTGCTTTTAAGCTATGGCTAACAACCACGCGGCTTTGCTCGGCAAAAATATCCCTCTTTAACAGGGCTCTCTCCGTCACTCGTTTCATACAATCGTAGTTCCAATTTCATTTGAATATTAAGCAACCAAAGTCCATGAAATTTTGCAGACATATTCTAGAAACTAATATCTGTGTCCCTTGTCTTGTTGGAATTTCAAAAAATCCAGCCTGATTCCTTGTCTACACTGTGCAAAATTTCTGCTTTCTAGTTTCTAGCCCAAAGTCAGTGACAGTAAGTCAGGAATTTTCTCTTTTTAATATATTTAGTTAATATTTTCTGGTTGTTTGTTTGACTGTCCATGTATCTATTAGTCCAGCCTAATCATTCAGTTTGAGCGGGGCTTTCGCAGGCAGACAGAGTTACTACATACAAAAATGATCTAGCTAATTTTATCTCGGAAAAATATTTTTTTTTTCACACACAGGCATAGTCAAGAGCGGGAAAATTCCGGGCCAAAAAATTCATTTACACTAATACTATTATAACGATTATTTGTCTGTCTATCTGTCTGTTACATTTTCATGGCTTAACCGCAGAACCGGTCATGACGTTTGGCAGAGATAGGTAGATACGTGCCTATAGCTTGCATTATGAAAACAGACAGACGGACTCATACTAGGATACTTTTTAAACTAGAAAATTAAACAGTTCTCGATGGATTTTAAAATACCAAAGAACGAAGTCGCGAATATCAACTGGTGCAAGATAAATATATATGTAATTAAGTTGGTTTTACCGCCAGCGCGGTGCGTCAAAAAGCTTTAACGCAGGCAGGTAGGTACCTAACTAGAATTTTCCAGCACAATAAAAAAGTTATCAGCACCGATTTCGATAATACTTCAGAAATCAACATAATTTAATTAGCAACGAAACGAAGTGAAGCAACTGATTAACACCGCTTCCATGTTAGCGGCGAACATCAAAAGAATTTTCAAAATGATTTCTCGGAAAACGTTATTACTTATTGAACCAAGGGACTGATCGCCGAAATTATTTATCTTTATTATCAAATCATACAATCTGTGATGTACAAATAGTGGATTAATATTGACCACAATTGAGTTTATTGTTATTATTAGAGGGGAAATTCGTTTTCGGTGCCGCAAGGTTTCTGTTATAATGATAACGCGTCACAGTATGCCTGATTAGATTATGTTATCAGTTGATGGTACAGATTAACTACCATTCGCTGACTGAGCCTTACAGCTCTACTGTATTATAATTGATACCCACTGTGAAAAAAAAAAACTTTCCAATACTACATTGTCTCGCAAAGTGGCTCTTATTTTACCGCGATCAAAACTATAAAGTATAATTTTACACACTTTTGTGACAAATATTACACAGCTACAAAGTCATGCGGAAATATTCACACACTAGTGTGGTTATATGGCCGCCAAATAGAACCGCCATTTTATAACAAAGTGTTTTAGAGTACCAAATAGCTTAGTTAGTTCCAGAGATTAAAAACTCAAATTTTTACTTCCTGGAAAACATTTTGCTCGAATTTTTTTTTTATTGACAAACGGTGGTTCGCTCTACAAATAGTCCTTTTCCAAAATGGAATCTCTTTTCATCATTGTTGAAATATTTTCATTAGGTTTTTTGAGAGTAAGTTCAGTATACTTATTTAAAGTTACAGTATATTCAGCTAAGCACAGACAGAAGTCACGACTCAATTGCCTTTCACAGAACTTTACATCAATTAATATCAAATACATCAGATAAGTATTTTTGATTTAAATAAGTTTTAAATAAATAAACGAAATAAGCATTTCCAAGAAGTCGATATTTAATCTGCAATCGGAAAACCTGAAATATCATCGATTACCAATTAATAAATTCCCATTTAAATGTGTATGTATTGGTTATTCATGAAGTAGCCGTGTGCTATGTTAAATAGATATCCTAGGCTTTATCTTAAGAGGGCTCTCTCCGTCACTCGTTTCATACCATTTCATACAATCGTAGTTCCAATTTCATTTGAATATTAAGCAACCAAAGCCCATGAAATTTTGCAGACATATTCTAGAAACTAGTATCTATGTCTGTGGTATTCCAGATTTCTGTTAAAATATTCGGTTTCAAAGTTACGCGGTCTTAAAATTTTCATACAAATCTTTGAGCCCCTGTAATTTTAAAACTACATATTTTTAGAAAAATCTAAAACACCACAGACACAGATATTAGTTTCTAGAATATGTCTGCAAAATTTCATAGACTTTGGTTGCTTAATATTCAAATGAAATTGGAACTACGATTGTATGAAATGGTATGAAACGAGTGATGGAGAGAGCCCTGTTAACTAACGGCAGAATGGCTTGATTAATGGGCATAGATTCTAATTAAGTTATTTAAAAAACATCTTATTTATGCAAAGTACCACTTCCAACCATTTTTCTTATCAAATACAGGAGACAATCTTAAATAGAACATTCGGATGTCTGTAAGATTATTTTATCGGATGACTGAGACTGTCCTGGATCTGACACGTAAATTATTATTACTCTTTTACGCGCATAAACGTAGCAAAAATACATCAATGTCTTTTAAGACTTTTTGTCTAATGTCTGAATATAGCTAACTTTTCGTTAATAGATATTGGAGCTACTAATAAAAGTTTCTGAATAAAAATACATACATATTTAAAAAAAAATACTACAATATTACCTCTGTACCTTTTACTACCTATCAAGTATCAACTTAGTCAACTTATAACAAAATATTTTTGCCTTTTTGTATGTTACTCTGGTTTTTAACCCCCGACCCAAAAAGAGGGGTGTTATAAGTTTGACGTGTGTATCTGTGTATCTGTCTATCTGTGTATCTGTCTGTGGCATCGTAGCTCCTAAACGAATGAACCGATTTTAATTTAGTTTTTTTTGTTTGAAAGGTGGCTTGATCGAAAGTGTTTTTAGCTATAATCCAAGAAAATCGGTTTAGCCGTTTGAAAGTTATCAGCTCTTTTCTAGTTACTGTAACCTTCACTTGTCGGGGGTGTTATAAATTTTTAATTTACACTTGTTTATATCCGTAATATGAGTGTCTTTTTCATTTATACTTTCAAATGATCTTTTAGTTCTTATGTTATAGCCCATTATTGATTGAAATTTTTAGTGAATCTTTTCTTCAAAGATTTTTATATCTTGAAGACATGAACGTGAAATAGATAGGTACCTCTACCTACTAAAAATATAACTACATATTATAATGTTATAGAAAATCTAATGTTCTATAAGTTTTGTTGCAAGCCGCAATAGGTACTTTTCTTTAGAGAAAGAGCTATAAGGACCATAAATTTTACTAAAATTAAACTAAATGCTAAAGTGTGTTTGTTTATTGGCTTGTCCTTCATCCACTCCGCGAGGCAGCAAAGGATCCACGTAATTTTTTGCATAGATATAGCTAAAGACCTCGAAAGTGACAAAGGCCACTTTTGTCATGGAAAATCATGATTTCGCACAGGATTTTTAAATCAAAATCCACGCGGAAGAAGTCCCGGACATGATCTGTTCTCGTCTACTCTGGAGCTCTACAATACTCTTCTAACGGTTAGGGGGCACGTGTTCCTTAAAATATATAAAGTAGGCTTATGAAATACTTAACGCTTTAATACTATAATGCCTATTGTTTAATGAAATAATCCCTTATGTTTTTCTTCAAAAGCCAAGCTACTGATATTATAATTACCCGTGAACAGTGGCATCATTGTAAACCTTGAAAGTCCTTAACCACAGACCGTTACGTTTGAAGTGTTGTGTTCCTTTGGGTGGCATCGCCAATAAAAACAATAATAAACATTTAATAGCACACATCCGTGCACATGACCATGATAAATAAAACAGGTAGCGTATAACGCACCCTGCCTACCCAATTTATTCCACATCCGCCGTATTAAATTACGTATTCCATAAAAAAAATTGGACTCACAAGGCGACGGGTTGTCCGATCGATCGGCCGACGCTTTCAACCCTCCAGTAGTCAGGTAGTCGCCCGCAAAGTTTACAAACCGAGGGTCCAAACCGAACAATTATGTATCATTGCAATTTTTTGTCACATTTCACAGTCTAACCACACTTGGCGTGGACAGGTGAATAGGGGATTAGTGACTTCCACACAACAATAGGCGCACTGCACAAGCCATAAACAGTTAATAGACGTAAAGTCACGTTGTAAGCACTAAACAGTTGAACACATCACAGTTCTTTTCAACGTTTCAGTTCTCACTGTAATCCTAGTAAAGTTTCATACACTGTGGTTATCACTAGAGGTTTTCAGGTTATTTTCGTTTGGCGCTAAGGCTGCGTGTGCGCAGACAGCGCGCGGCTAGTGGGAGTCGGGCGCGTACTACTGTACCGACGTCGTCAGAGGCAGTAGCGCTCCTGTACCTGTCCCCCCTCGCCTCGCCCGCGCCCGCCGCCGAAGCCTTCGTACCGTTTTTACTTGAAGCAATAAAAAAGGGAAGGATATCAGATTGTTTATTTTTCGTGTTAGTAGCTTATAAGTCGTGTAAATTAACGCCGCCCTCGAAATGTTTGGTTCGGCTGTGGTGTAGGATAGCTCTAAGATAGTCTACGAGTAAACCTTAAACTAAGCAGACGTGTTTCCTTGCAATACTCCCCGCACACCCCCGCACACCTCATGGCGACCCTGCCTAGCGAACTCGGCGCCTGGCCGTCGCCGGGTGTCGAATGACGGGCGAATTATGCTGAGGAGGCGGATTCTTGTGTGCCTCCGCGCATCGAGTTAGAACATTTATAATTAAAAGTAATAAGTGATACTAAAGCCGTGTTCTTCGTGTGGTAAAAAAGAAAAAAAAATGGGAATTTACACCAACAATATTTTACTCTCGACCATCATCGGCGTGTGCGGGCTAGCCATATTGCTCATAGCCTTCAGAAGCTACAAAAAGTGTCACGCTACAATGATACAAAGAGAAATAAATGATAGCGCATTCAGGAGGATGCAGCTGAGATGGACTGGCCGCAGGGAAACTAAACAGGAACAAGACGACTCCCCGGTCTAATAATTGGATAGCGACGAAAATAATATATTCCGGTGCAGTGCGGACCTTTTATCTATAGTGTGCGAAAAATAACAAAAAGTGTTTGAACAGTGCTTCATAAGAAAGAAAACTGTAACGTAGTATTATAAGGACATGGACATATCTAGGTCTTTGATAATGGTTTTATTCTTAAAAGATAATATGTGTTTTAATATAATTTAGTGTCTACATATAATAATATATAATTTAGTGTGAGGTTTAAATATGTAATAAGTTTTAATTTTAATGGAAAATGATTTAGAAAGTATTTTAAGCGAGTTATTAGATATTCAAACTAATTTAAGGAAATTAGGTCCACGTAGAAGACAACAGTATAAAGGTAAAGTACATCAAAGTATTTTAAAAGCTAAAGAATTATACTCAGAGTATAAAAATATTATTAGTACTTGTTCCGTACAGAAAAGCTCATTAGAATTAGCTGAATATATTTACGAAGCTTTAAATGAAAAAATAGTATCGACGTACGATAAAATTTTGACATATAGCTCTACTAGTGAAACGACCAAAGATCAACTTTTAAACATGGAGACATTTAATTTAAAAACTGCAGCTAGCTTGGTACCGGTTATGGACGAAAAAGAAGAGACTTTAGAAAAAATTATTGACAGTTTAGAGCTCTACGAGAGTTGTTTGAAAGACTCTAAGTGTAAGAAGCAATTAGCTACTTTTACTCTAAAAACTAGGTTAAGCAAATCAGCCAAACTTAAACTTAAACAAGAGTACGACTCTTGCACCGAATTGGTGAAGGACATAAAAGCGTTTTTACTAACAAAAAAGTCACCTAATTCATTATTAACGCAGCTCAATAGAGTTTCACAAAATGAAATGTCAATTTCTGAATACGCGTCACGTATCGAAGAACTATTTGTAGACCTCACTATTTCCCAGGCTAATTCTAACGAGAAGGCGTACGAAATTTTAAAACCTATAAATGAGCAAATGGCGATTAAAAAATTTGCAGATGGGCTCCGCAATAGGCGTTTAAGCACTATCATTTCAGCTAGAAACTATACGCAGCTCAAGGACGCAGCCCGTGCTGCACAGGACGAGGAGCTGGCCCAACCATCTACTTCCAACTCGGTGTTAAACATGGTAAGTACTAGAGGTAGACCCTTTATTCGAGGTCGGGATAGTTACAACTACAGAGGTAATAGAGGAAAACCTAACCAAAATTTGAATTATAACCACCCCAATGCCAGATTTTACCGAAATAATAATTTCCGCGGGAGACAGCCACGTGGAACTGCCACGCAATCGAGTCGCAGTCGAGGTCGAGTAACTCATAATAGGGGATATTATCGTGGTAACGTACATTTCGCACAGCAAGAGACTCAAGAGAGAGAAAATTCGGAAGGCCAAAATTACACAAATCAAAATCAGTTTTTTCGGGCCTAAAGATTACATTCTAACATGCGATATAAGGAACGCTAAATACATTTTTTTAAACGTAAATGAAACAAGATGCTCATGGTTACTCGACACCGGCGCGTCATTATCAGTAGTTCGCACATCGTGCCTACCAAACAAAATACCTATTTATGAAGACAAAATTGTAATACATGGCATCGGAGGGAAAATCTATTCAAATGGTTACGTTTTTCTCACTATTAAAACTTCCGACGGCATACCCTTTCGTCATAAATTTTACATTTTTGAAAAATTGCCTTGCAAGTCTGACGGAATTTTGGGTCAAGATTTCTTTAATAAATTTAATACAATAAATTATGACTTGAAAAATTCAGTATTAACCTTGCATGGTTCTGAAAATAAATATAGCCTTAAACTTTACAGTAATCCTACGTTATGCTCAGAGTTTTTAACTATTCCGGCTCGTAGCGAATCGATACATTACATACAAATAAATAGCGTTACCCAAGATTGCGTCATACTTCCTAAAGAATTACAAGAAAACATATTTCTCGCGAGTATCATAGTAAAACCGAAAAACAATATTATACCCATTAAAATCCTTAATACGAGTAACGAAACTGTTAATATTCCTACTTTTCAACCCGATTTCGAATTATTAAATAATTATGAAATATGTTCTTTTGAAAAATGTGATTCTAATTCTATTCGAGCAAGCAAGTTGTTGCCTTTGTTGAAATTGGATCACTTGCATTCCAGCGAACGGAAAGTAATAGAATCTATTTGTACGAAATACGCTGACATATTCCAATTGCCCGGCGATAAACTCACAACTACTAAGGTATATGAGCAATCTATTACACTGAAACCTAATACGAAACCAGTGTATACTAAACCGTACCGTATTCCCAATAGTTTAAAGTCAGAGGTACAGAAACAAATACAAGGTTTAATTAGAGACGATATTATTGAAGAGTGTCAGAGCGAATGGTCTAGTCCTATTTTATTAGTTCCAAAGAAAAGTGACGATTCAAAAAAAAGTTGGAGATTAGTTGTTGATTACCGTAAATTGAATGAAACAATTCAAGACGATAAATTCCCACTTCCCAATATTAACGAGATTTTAGATTCGTTGTCAGGTGCTATTTACTTCACACATTTAGACCTGAGCCAATCGTACTATCAAGTTACACTTACTCCCGATAGCCGTAGAGTGACAGCATTTACAACTAATACCGGACAGTACCAAATGAAAAGATTACCTATGGGTTTAAAAATAAGCCCCAGTGCATTTTCCCGTGTCATGACAGTTGCAATGTCTGGCCTTACCTATGAAAAATGTTTCATATATTTAGATGACCTAGTTATTTTCGGCAGAAACTTAGAAACACATAATAAGAATCTCATAGATGTTTTCGAAAGGTTAAGAAAAGTAAATTTAAAACTCAACCCTAACAAATGTCAATTTTTAAAGACCGAATTATTATACTTAGGTCACACAGTAACAAAAAACGGAATCTTACCGGATCCAAGTAAAATTGCGGTGATAAAAAATTATCCAGTACCGAAAAATTCGGACGATGTGAGACGTTTTGTCGCTTTCAGTAATTATTACAGGAAATTTATAAAAAACTTTGCTGAATTAACATTACCTTTAAATATTTTATGTAGGAAAAATGTACCTTTTGTATGGACAGCGGAATGTGATCAGTCGTTTCAATTGTTGAAGGTAGCATTAATGTCTCCACCTATTCTGCAATATCCCGATTTTTCGCCAGATAGCGAGTTCATCCTACAAACCGATGCTTCTGGTATAGCGATAGGCGCTGTACTTTGTAATAAAGATTTGCGACCTGTAGCTTATGCGAGTCGACCTTTAAACAAAGCCGAAAAAAATTATCCAACTATTCAAAAGGAACTACTTGCAGTTGTTTGGGGTATTAAATATTTTCGACCATATTTATTCGGAAAAGCTTTTACAATTATGACCGATCACAAGCCGTTAGTATATCTGTTTGGAATGAAAGATCCCAGTAGTCGATTGTTAAAATTTCGCTTAACATTGGAGGAATACGATTACAAGATAGTGTATGTAAAGGGAAAAGATAATGCAGTCGCGGACACGTTGTCTAGAATAATAATTACGTCTGACGAGTTAAAAAATATGAGTAATAATATTATAAACGTTATGACTAGAGCGCAAAGAAAAAGAGAGGAAGAGAAGGATAAAAGTCATACAGATAGGAGTGTAATCCCTAGTATAGCCAAGGACGAGCGGCCTGATCAACCGCGAGTCGTGGAAATATTACGGATACCAAATGATTCAGTAGAGATGATGTTAGTAGAAGGGAATAAATTAAAAATAATAAAGCAAAAGGAGAAAATAAATGCGGAACGGGAATGTTTTGCTTTTACGAACAGAAAGAAAATATTATACATTAATCTTGATTTTAAATCACATTTTACGCGAGACGAATTTGTGGTTAAATTGAGTAATTTTTGTAAAGAATTAAAAATTAATGAAATCTGTATAATAAAAACAGTAAACAATGCATTGTTCATAAGAGATTTAATTGATGAAGTTAAAAGTAAAAACACATATCAGGGCCCTAGGATTTGTGTTTTAAGAGGAATAAAAAGAATAGAGGATGATAAAGAAAAGGATTTCATTTTGAATGACTTTCATTTGTTGCCTACTAGCGGACACGCAGGGGTACGCAGAATGATTAATAATTTAAGAAAACAATTTTACTGGCCAGGAATGGAACATGATGTTAGAGACTATATACGTAAATGTGAAAAGTGTCAGAAAATGAAACACTCGAGACATACTGTAGAACCTATGGTTATTACAACAACCGCTACATCGGCTTTTGAAAAAATCTTTCTAGATTTAGTAGGTCCTTTAGATAGAGATGAGGAAGGAAATGTCTACATACTCACACTCCAGTGTGAACTTAGTAAATTTGTAGAAGCTTATCCTATTAGAAATAAGGAAACGAAAACTGTAGCTAGAGCATTTGTAAATAACTTTATCTTAAGATTTGGAATCCCAAATTGCCTGGTAAGTGACAGGGGATCCGAATTTTTATCTTCAACAATGACGGAGGTCTGTAAATTATTAGAAATTGAAAAACTAAATTCAACTGCTTATCACCACCAAAGTATAGGTTCATTAGAAAATACACATAAACACCTAGGTGCATTTCTGAGGATAATGTGTGATAAACAACCCGAAACTTGGAGTTATTGGCTACCCTTTTGGTGTTTTTCATATAACAATACCGTTCATACATCGACCAAATATGCCCCATATGAATTAGTATTTGGTAAAAGTTGTCGAATACCAAGTAGATTAAGTAGTGATGTAGAACCATTATATAATGTAGATAACTATAGTTTAGAATTAAGATATAGAATGCAAGTAGCGCAAAAGGACGCTCGTGAAAATTTAATACAATCAAAACTAGATAGGAAATGTAAGTACGATAAAAAAGTGAATACAGTGACATATAAAAAAGACGATAAAGTGCTAGTGAAAAATGAGTGCGGTGGAAAACTTGACTGTTTATTTGAGGGCCCTTATACAGTGATAAATGACGTCGGACCAAACGTAATAATTCTTAAAGATAACAAAAGTGAAGTAGTACATAAGAATAGAACTAAGCTTTTTGTTCCTAGTTTATAAGGTATAGAACCACCTGCGAGTGGAAGTAAAAAAAAAAAAAAAATGTAAATTATTTACGTTACATTTTTCTTTTTTTCTCCTGCCCCGGTGGTGTGGTGTAGGATAGCTCTAAGATAGTCTACGAGTAAACCTTAAACTAAGCAGACGTGTTTCCTTGCAATACTCCCCGCACACCCCCGCACACCTCACGGCGATCGTGAATTTCGATCGTACTCGCTAATTGATTTAAGTGTTTCATTAAAGAAAATAGAGATTTTATTTCTGTTCATCAACTGAATTAAGTAGTTTTTTTTTAATATGACATTGACAGAGATTTCTCACGAATGAATTTTAGGGTTAAAGAAAGATTTGAATTTATTTTGACACTTTATTACAACGATTTTCTATACGTACAGTCACATATTATATTTTTAAAAACCATCCATCTCAACGAAATACGAACGTGTCTCTACATAATTTAATAATAATTTATTATTACACAATTATTGAGTCGTAACAAAATGTTATACACTTAAATGTTTTAACGTGACTATTAAAATCATTACTTACATTAACAGTGATAAAGATTATAATATAATATTACGGTACGATAACATTGATGTCCAATTTTATAATGAAACAGAATACGATTTAGATTTCTCATTATCTTTGAAATACTTACAATGAACACAATATTACAATAATATTTATCATTTGAATTATCGATATAAATCTATGAGTTACAAATAGAAATGATTACGTACATACATAATAATATCTAATTTTCAACGTGCACTTCAATATTTTTTTCTATGTAATTTACTATATTTAAATTTTCGATATTTTTCTCATTTAATTTTTCACACTCACTAATATACAAGGCTACGCTAAAAGCATTTTTTAACAAAATCAGTTTTAATATTCAAGTCTTTTATTTTTTTACATTTAAATATATTTGAGCTTTTACACAATTATCTATGTACATACAAATAATTACGGGTTATACTCTCCTATTATTTACCAATTTTAATGCACAATAATAATTTAAGTCACTATTATGGACCGCATTCTAATGGAGAATTTTTAACCTCCAGACAAAGACATTTAAACATTTTTATTTATTTTTCTACACTAAACCCTAAAATATTGTAACACATAAGATTATATTAGATCACTTATATTTACAACTACCTACGTAAGTATACGAATAATTATATAAGGTTGCCGAAAAAAAAAGTTACCATGTTTCTGACGTAGAAACAGCGTAGAAAAGACCATTGGCTTACAACACCGAGCTTTTCTGTGGCATAAAATGTAAGTTATAACGGCTTAAAAAAAATTAAAAAAAAAGATTCAGACGAATTGAGAACCTCTTCCTTTTTTCGAAGTCGGTTAAAAATAAATCAGGCTTTTGCTCCTGTCAAAATTGTGAATTTTTGTTTTATTTTAACTTTCTATTTTTTCAGTCATTATACAAATGAAGATAATTAAAAATGCTTAAACAATATTATATTATATTATTATATATATATATATATATATATATATATATATATATATATAATGTAAATAATATACCCGTACATAATGTCAATTCAAGTTTACTTGGATATTTCTTTATTGATTCCCTTTCAGAATACATGGAACTACATATTTTGTTACATTAATTAGACAGAGATATTTTAAACATTTTTCAAAATAATATTCATGATAAATCATGCAATAGGTATAATTGAATAATTATGGTGAATTTAATATGAAAGAAAAACAAAACATGTTGAAAGGATTTCAGTTCTAATTTTTTTCAGAAAATACAGATATTATACTGTATACAATAAGACATAATGTAGATTGTGAGATATATAGATATGCACAGTATGTTCAAGTTATATTTTTTTATTTTGCAACCTGTTATCCATTCTGATAGATTTTTATTTATTTATTTCCTTATGTTATTTCAAATATTTTCTACTACAGTAGGTATAACTATCTACCACATTTATAGGAATATTTTTCTCCTCTAAAATTTTGATGTATTACAGTATTTAACGATATATACTTACTACTCCGAAGTTTTGACTTTTATGTTATTTCTTACTACTAGTGATATAATAATATGCTGTATCTCAATTTTCTCAGTTTTATTAATAATGGTAGTTGTAACACATAAATTTCAAAATTTCCTTACATTTTAAGCATATCCTGAAATTCTCAATCTCAATATCCTCTTTATATTAGTCTCTTTTTGCTCAGTCATGTTAATGTTGCGGGCGAATTGATTAATCGAGTTTTATTCATATTTTCCGGGTAACGTGATTAAAACAAAGGCAATTTCGGTCCTATAATGTCCCAATTAGACTCGTATTAATCGCATTGCCCGTGCTTGAAGTCCGATTAATCACTATGCCCGTAACATATTTAATACATTGAATATCATAACTTGAGTCTCAGTCAAATATTTTTATTTCAAAAACATCGACTTATATTAATCAATATTTTGTAAAATATCTATTTTAGAATAATGTGTTTTAAAGCTACAATTTTTATGTAAGTAATCTTTTTTTACTTCGATGTCCTTTTAATTCTTTGATTGCTTTTTGCACGATTGATTGTATCAACCCCAATAAAATATGATTTAGCAAAACAAAATTTGAATAAAACTTTTTTTAGGTTAATTTAAGGTTAATTTCTAATGAAAAACAATAGAACTACATAGTACCTATTCTCCGTTATAACTTATTAGATTGCTACTACCATCTATCTGACCAAGAAAAACATTTTCTATTTCCTGTAAATAAGTATCTCTGATTCGCTATATTTCTGTAGTACACTATATTTCATTATAATATTATTTACTATAAACTTTTATTTTGCGAGGGAACGATAAATTCTGTAGCGGTTGGCATCGTCAATCTGGACATTTATTCATAAAAATATTCATGTAAATCAAATGTGTGACTACAGATTAGGTTCAAGGCACATTGCGGTAGAGTAGAGGCGTAGTGACGCGTCTTTTAAAGAAAAGACGCGTCATTATGCTTCCCCTGTGAGCGAATGTGCATTGAACACAAAAAAAATTCGTTGAAGATTGAAAATTTTAGCATCTACCTAGCTATTACTGGAAAATTATATATTTTTAAGTAGGTAAGTGTCCACACGCGTTTTTCGAAAATGCGACTCTAAAAAAGTAAAAAGAGGTAAAAAATAAAAAAAATAAAAATAAATAAAAAGGAGTATAATTTATCATTGGCATTTGTTATACAAATTCGAAAGAATCTGATTTAAAATGTTCTGGTCAACCGGCCTTCATCCATCGATCTATTGAGTATTCCAAAGCTGCCATCCACCTGTAAAGATAACATAATATATAAACATTGATTTGTGGGTATGCTTTCAATTTAAATATATAGAAGAAAAACCATGTCAAGGTAGCAGCCAAAAATAGAGGGAGGAAGACATGGAAAACAACTATTACAGCCCTAAGTTCCACGAAGGAATGAAAGGACTCCATCGTCATCATCATCATCAAGGGGGTAAAATCTTCCCTCCTTGGCACAGTGGTAAGCCCATTGAAAAGAGCAACCGCCGAGTTTCTTGCTGGTTCTTCTCGGTAGGAACGGCATTCTAAACCAGTGGTAAATTATTTGACGATTCAAAAGCACTTGTACAAGTTTATTTGAATAAAAATCTAATAGATTTTTACTTCTATTCTATTCCATATTATGGGAGGTCCCGGGTTCGATTCCCGACAGGAGTTTGGAATTTTACAATTTCTAAATTTCTGGTCTGGTCTGGTAGGAGGCCGTGGATAGTAACAACCCTACCGGCAAAGCCGTTCCGGCACGATGCCGTGTAGAAACCAAAGGGGTATGGTTTTAATGAAAACTGCCATACCCCTTGCATGTTAGCCCACTTCCACCTTAGACTGCATCATCACTTACCACCAGGTGAGATCGCAGTCAAGGGCTAACTTGTATCTGAATTAAGTAAAAATCAGTCAAGTGCGAGACTAATTCGCACACGAAGGTTTCCTTACCATTGTACAAGAAATAACATTTTTTTTTTACTTTCATGACAGCCATGTTGAAGTTTTAATTATTTGTTGCTATAGCGGCAATAGAAATACACATTCTGTTAAAAATTTCAACTCTCTACCAGCTACCTATGGTTGTACTCTCTACCAGGTTCACAAGATACAACCCACTGACGGACAGACGGCCGGACGGACGGATCGAAGTCTTAGTAATAGGGTCCCGGTGACACTATTCGGGTACCTACGGAACCCTAAAAACAGCAATGCATTTTAATACTTACCGTTTCCTATCCATCTCAGATTCAGTATGAAAGTAGAAATGTCTTTGTTTCGGTTCGGTAGGCATCACCTCGAAGGCATATTTCTTGCCGCTTGAAGAACAAGCCTGGATTCTATATCCGTGAAGACATGCCATTCCTGAAAAAAAAAAATTACGATCGAGTACGGAAAGTTTGGGCCATCTCAAAAATTAAGTGGTTGTTTTGACGGGAAAACTTGAAATTCTGCATGCTTGAGTTAGTTTTATTTTTCATCCCCTTCAGGAAAGGCTAAGGTCGTAGACCATGCAGCCTGGTAAGTCGTACCTGCATGCTTGATTATTCTCCATTATATTCTCAAAGGTGTTTGAAGTCTGCTTATTTCCATCTTACGGCTACATTAAGGTTAACGTCAATGCCCAACAACGCCATAATTATCGCGATAATCAACGCCTTAAACTGAGTAGCCACACTTGAACGGTTAACGTCTATTGCCAATTGAATTGGGGTTAAAATCGTCTAACGCCAAACGGCATTGTGAATGCCGTTGTAAATGTTGTATAGAAGCAGGCGTTACTTTGTGGAAGTCCATGACTAAGGTACCAAAAGCTATAATTGTTGTAAATGATATTGTACGTAGATCGCGGCTACATCTACATTTGACGGAAAACGCCGTTGAATATCGCGTTGTTTGCCGTTAATGTGGCCGGGACATGACAGAAGACCTGTGCTCAATAGCAAGCTGGCAACGGGTTGGGGGTTGACACCTCATCCACATCTTCCATTAAGTGTAGTTAATATAGTTATTTGAACTTACCGAAAGCATTTTTGCTGTTTCCATCATTATAAAAATATAGACAAGCATCTTTCAGCACGCAATATCGTTTCGCCCAGGACTTCCATTTCGATCCCAATTTCATTAGGTATCCGAAACAGTCTGGCCGGTGTATCGAGGATGGTGGTAATTTCATATTCCTTATAGTCACTTCTAACCAGCCGTCTCTCTGAAATTGAAAACAACATTCATAAGTTAACAATAATTTTTGAAGGGAAAACTTCTTTAGGGGCGTTTTGTTTTAGTTTGGATAAAAAGTTCAAGGTCGCGTCACCGACATGCTAATGGTAATAGTGTTGGGAGTATCGATAAATGTATAAACGAAACTAATGTTGATGGTTTTAATGTATAAATTACGAAATTTGAAATTTTTGAAAATCCTGAAAACACTGTTACTTATTTCATAGTAAGTACTTGTGTTGGCAGTCCCCACTGATTGCACATTTTTTTACATTTGACCAAAACTCTACCGTCACAAAAGTGTAAACCATGTTTGAACTGTAATTTACTTTGGGTGACTCGATAAGGAAGGCTGAGGACCGGGTGTGGTAGCACTCTATAGGGAAGGCCTATGTCAAACAGTGGACATCCACGGGCTGATGATATGGATGATAATATAAACCTATACTCCCAAAATTATTTTACAAAGCGAACCATATACCTAGACAAAGCGCCACCTTGCGCCAAATTTTATTATTAGCTTCTAGACGGACAGCACAGCCTCATAACATTTTCTCTCGTCATAGTCCAGTCAGATACCGTTTCCTTTTAGATTTAAAGCTATGCACATTTTAATCATACCAGGAGTTTAAAAAAGTTAAAAGGTCTTGATTCCCCACCTGATTGCTAGCATCAATCGCATGTGCTAACACAGCACGCCATCTTGCGGCGGCTTCAGCGTTGTCCGCGGCAAGTTGCAGCCGCGTTCCACCACCGCGCTGCAGTCGGAAGCCATGGGGTCTACCAGATTCTTCCTCTGTTAGTTGGTAATTTATTAGCATAAGTGCACCCACTGGATGTATACTCTGAAATCATATAAAAAGAACTTGAGTATTTTTAACATCAATCAGAATTAAATGCATTTGTAAACCATATTCATTCATGCTTATCCATTCTTCCATAGGTACGGTCTATATACTTACTATTATAATTTACTGTATACTTTTCTATAAATTTAACTACATATTAAGCACTAACGACCCGCCTCGGCGTCGCACGGGTTGCTTATTAGAATTTTCTCTATTTTTTTGAAAACAAATATACAAATAAAGAATTTTTAAAACGGTTCAGTAGTTCCAGAGATTACCCCCTACAAACAAACTTACAAACTTTACCTCCTTGTAATATTAGTATACGGATTAAAAATGCGAAAGTGTCTGTATTTTGTCTATCTGCTAGCTTTTCACGGTCGCGCCGATAAACCGATTTTGACAAAATTCGGTAGATATAGTGCGTAAATTTTGCGAAAGGACGATTTACTCCAGTAAACCCATAACCATACTTTTGACATGACAGTTGACACATAGAGCAAATATGGCGAGCAAAAAATTTTTGCATAATACAGATATAGATTCCCGAGGAAGGAACACGCTACTTTTGTACCCGGAATATCAAAGAGATCCCGTGGGAACTCTTTTTAAAAAACTTTCAAAAAGGATCTTACCGAATCCGTTTTATAATAATAGAGACAGTTGTCTCTCTTCAGCACGAACCATCTTCTCGTCCAACGTAAAGGGTGATGGGGTTTGATAGGGGCAGCTCGCCACAGGTATCCAGAATATAAAGCCGCTGGGCCACCTTCATGTGCTAGTGAAGCTACAGCTTCGCACGTTCTTGCAACCTGCAGAAGAAGGCAATTTGGGGATGAATAGATTTCTTGCATTAAAAAAAAATATACTTTTTTTTAAATTTGTAACAGAAAGATGTAATAATAAAGAGAAAAAGAAAGAAAAAGTGGACAGAGACTTATCTCTATAAGAGATCTCTACCAGTGACCCTTGGCAGTGCGAGAGGTTGGAAGCTTTTTTCATAATTAATTTAACGAACCTTAAAATAATCTCAAATGTTTCAATTGGTTGACTATATGGTATTCTTTTTGCTACGAAGCATTCCAGCCAATACTCATAGTAAGTCGGTCAGTCAAAGATAATTGTGATCGTCAAACTACGGCGGTATGCCCTTTGGAAAGTGTTTGGAATATTTTTTGTTGTAGACATCAGCTCAATGTTGAAGTTTCAATATTTTCTTCAAAAATCTATTCTGATATAAACATTTTATTTAAAATCGACTAAGAAAGTTTTTCAACAATATTTTGAATCTTACTTACATCTAATTCTAACACCTCCGATCCAGAATGCGCTATCTTCACAACTTCCGAATGTGTTTTATCTACAACGTTAATTCCTAAAAGAAAAGAAATAACATCATGTATATTTAAAGAAATAGCAATATTTACTGCAATTTTTTCTATTGTTAATGGTCAATATCTAATTTTAAAGAACTCTATGAATCTACTATGGAGAACTCTATGAAGAATCAACTATGTTACTAATGCATGTTTTTCTCACATTCTAATTCCATCAGGTCTGTTAACTGTTTGCTCGTGTTGTGATTAATTAAGTTTACAATTAGAATATTACCATTAACAGCTATAATGATATCTCCAACTTCAAGTCCTGAAGACTCAGCTGGTGTATCGGGTTCGATCGCTGACACCACGACTGGTTTGCTTCCATGTATTCTAAACCCAAATTCTTCATTGCCACGTCTAACCACTACTGTTTTATCGCTTTCTGGTAATAAAAAATATTAAAGGTTAAGAACGACTTTGTTTACTGATATTAATTAGCTAAACGTTAGAATAACTCAGTTCTATTAGAAGTGGAAGATAAAACATCCATTCACGATATCAATTAATATTTTGCTCATAATCTTTATGGACTGTGAATCCGTAGGTATGTTAATCCAAACAGTAAAGCATAAAAAACTAAATCAGATGAACAAAAATATAGTACATCACTTTGGATACACTATGAAAAAAGGTGATCTAAATAGCAACTATAAAAACAGAAATTCATGACGCAAAGAGTCAATAGGTGCTAGGAATTCGAACGGCCATGACATACATAGAAAGAAAATATTCGATCATCTCAAGGATACATTAAGTTCTTTTAACCATATGACTTTCGCTAAATAGTTTGGCAAGGAGCCAGACGCCATGCACGTCACTATGCTGTTCCATTCATACAAATTGGATTGTACTTATAGGTTCAATTCTGAAATCTGTAGGTCATTGGATTTAATTCAAAGCTACCAGAACTTTTGAGAACACCTTGGCTTTAGTATATCAATATTCTTAGGTCAATTTTCAATCAAAAATATTTTACCCGAAAATATTTTTATTGACAGAATATTTTTGGATGAAAGATCTGTGCCCTGAGGTACGAAAAATACCCAATTACATTACCACTCTGATCCGTAGCAATAAGCCTATTGGCTTGTGTTTGTCGACACCATAACACCAGCATCAATTTAAATATTTCTTCTAACTTTTGCCTTATATTCCCACTCGGAATATTAATTCCGCGACTAACTAGAAAAACAAAAATATATTTAAAATAAATAATCATGTAAGTACTTAAACCAAAGATGAAAATAAAAAAATAAAAATGTTTACGAAACTTACAACTGTAACGCATTTTTTTGCACTTGAACTTCTATCGCCTAGGTCTATTGACCCGATTCCTCAGAATTATACGAAACGCACATGCACCTCCTCAATTATTTATTACGTCAAATATAAACAAGAAATTGCTCAAGCCAAATCCCGACGTCGAATCGATAGAATATAATGTATTTTCACCGACAGACGTGACAATACCGTCTAGCCTACTAGCCACAGTCGCGTGCCTGTAACAACTGAGTAATGACGTGTTTTTCCTGAGAGAAATTAAATTTAGTCCGCTTGAAAGCGGTCAGTATATCTGCTGGTTTTTTATCAGACTATTTTATTAATAAAATCCAATTTTATCGATGTGACTCAAAAGAAAAATATCTTTTTAGCAGTAATAGAAATAGATTTATAATGTCGATGAACATCGCGTATTTTTGCAATTTTTTATACCTATTACATGAAAAACTCAATGACGAAGATGTTATTGTATAACCGAATGAACATTTCTTTAGCCAATACAATAACTATGTAATTCAGGGGCTTTTCTGAAAATAAAAGGTGAAGCTATTTAAATAATGAGAGTATCAGAAATAGAGTTCGCGTCACGGTTTGAAAGTAGATCAGCATTTACTAACGCCGTGCTAACCGTAATGAATATAATGATACAAACCTTTGAATTAATGTAATAAATTAGTAGATATAAAGTTATATTCGTAGTCGAATATTTTTTTATTGATCTGTGCCTTGCTCTTATTTAGTTATTTGAATACTTAGCCATTATTAGCGCCGCTCTGATAGCAATGAAACCAGAGGTGCTTCCCACAAGTACAATGAAAGCACCGGTGCCGATCTTTAGCCAGAGGGTGGAAAACGGGTTACATAATAATTTAATACTCTTTTGCTTCCTCCTGTGCCGTACCGGCTTATGAAGAAACACCAAAATCCAGAGTGGTGCTGCCATATCACCAACATTGATGTCTGGTATTTTATTTTACTAAGTACAAGATTATCTTCTTTTCGATGAGCTTATTTCATACCAAATAGCCAACGTTAGTACCATACTATTTAGAAATTTCATGTCTGTTATGTTGCCGGAAAACGATTTTGAAACAAAATCTTTCTGGTGAGATGAACAGAATGGTATTTGTTAGCTAAATTGGCTTTACTTTCCAAGTTACACTGGAACTGGATTTCATTCAAAATGTGAATACCAGGAACATCAATGCTATTGGAAATGGTCAGTGGAGTGTTGTGAAGAAAGGTATTAGGGTCTATGGTTAAAAACAAAATTAACTCACCAAAAGTGCTAGACGCTTGTCGCTTGTTGAGCTCTACGCAAGCCCGTCGATGAACAAGCCGATGGGTCAACGCTGCGTATCGTTTGTTGAACTCCGTTTCTGATTCTGTTGGATCTTCTTTTTCCGAGTCAGTTGAATCCAACGCATCTTGTAAGTAAAGATGTTAAGTTTATACAAAAAAAAATTTTTTAATGACAATATAGTAATATAATGTTTTACAACAAAAACTCTTTTTATACGGGATGTTTATAACTAGCTATGTCGTTGATATTCCTATAAGTCGCAAAAAGTATTCTTTCTTGTACGCATATTTAGGATTTGGAATACCTTTCCGAGACTTGTTACTAACTTAAATCTTTAACAAGACTGAATTCTTCTTCACAAAAGCGCCCCATCTTATTTATCACTTAATCAGCTTCCATCAATCGAGGTTGTAGTGTGAGCACACTATATATTATATCAATTATGTTTATAAGGCAAGTCAATTAATTTTACAAGTGTAAATTAACAAGTGTAAATTAAAAATTTTCAACACCCCCGACAAATCATTTTCAAATAAATAATTATGTAGGCAACGTCCATCTTGACAGCTTGACATTTGTCAATTGACATAATATTATGAACCTAACGGTTATGTAACCTTCTTTTCTACAAGAAAACTAGAAAAGAGCTGATAACTCTTAAACGGCTGAACCAATTTTTTTAGATTATAGCTAAGAACACTCTCGATCAAGCCACCTTTCAAACAAAAAAAACTAAATTAAAATCGGTTCATTCGTTTAGGCGCTACGATGCCACAGACAGATACACAGATACACAGATACACAGATACACAGATACACAGACACACAGATACACACGTCAAACTTATAACACCCCTCTTTTTGGGTCGGGGGTTAAAAATTTATAACACCCCCGGTTACAGTAACTAGAAAAGAGCTCATAACTTTCAAACGGCTGAACCGATTTTCTTCGATTATAGCTAAGAACACTTTCGATCAAGCTACCTTTCAAACAAAAAAAAACTAAATTAAAATCGGTTCATTAGTTTAGGAGCTACGATGCCACAGACAGATACAGAGATACACCCGTCAAACTTATAACACCCCTCTTTTTGGGTCGGGGGTTAATAAAATGTTACCTGGTGGTATTCTCGTCCAGCTGTCATCATTCTCAGACAATAATATCCAGTTTCCACACCACCATGGAGTCGCATAGACGCCCTTTTCTTCATCTCCTTCTGAACTGGCCGAACATTCGTCATGTTCTGTAGATTATTTAAATAATTACCAAAATATCACGATCAATACAAATAATAATAATTAACAGGGCTCTCTCCGTCACTCGTTTCATACAATCGTAGTTCCAATTTCATTTGAATATTAAGTAACCAAAGTCCATGAAATTTTGCAGACATATTCTAGAAACTAATATCTGTGTCTGTGGTGCTTTAGATTTTTCTAAAAATATTTAGTTTTAAAATTACAGGGGCTCAAAGATTTGTATGAAAATTTTTAAGACCGCGTAACTTTGAAACCGAATATTTTAACAGAAACCTGGAAAACCACAGACATAGATATTAGTTTCTAGAATATGTCTGCAAAATTTCATGGACTTTGGTTGCTTAATATTCAAATGAAATTGGAACTAGGATTGTATGAAACGAGTGACAGAGAGAGCCCTGTTAAGTGTCTGTTAAAAACTTTATGGAAATCGTAGTTAGATAATAGGTAAATAGAATGGATTTGTGCATGCGCAAATTAAAATCAGGTAGAGAAAACAATTTGTTTACTTACGTCAAATAAATTAATTCAAAAACTTTTGCTTCTTTTGCATTTTATTTCTACGTTAATTTATTATTGCACTGACCTTGATTATAATTATTGTTTCTTTGTTACGTGTGCATGCAATGATTTAGGTTCTAATGTCGTATTACTGCTTACCATCTGGATCTACGCCTGTATTCGGATCGGCGAGTTTATCAAGACTATTTCCAGCAGATCTTGCTATTCGAGTGTCTTGAGGCTTTTCCATACCACAATATTCTTCTTTGCCTCTTTCCTCAGACTGTGAACAAAATTGGTTACCAAACCCAATTGAGTGAATTTGTAATTAATTACCTTTGTTCTAAACCTATTCTCCAAAAAAAGAAACTATTCTATGGTTCTTTATACTGAGCTGAAAGAATCAGATAAACAGTTGAGCTGTGGAAGTTTTCAGATATATAGCCATTTATATATTCTTAAAGTTAACTATCCTTATGTCGTCGACATTCCATCTACACTCACGAAACGTTTTGCGTCTTCATTCCTCATACGCATGGCTAAGGTTTGGCTAAAGGCTAAATACTCTTCCGCGATCTGTGTTTCCTACCAATTACAATCCGGTTACAATTAAAATAAGAGTGAATAGGCACCTTGTAGGTAAACGCGTCCCATCGTAGACCACATCATCACTTTCCATCAGGTGTGATTGTGGTCAAGCGCTTGAATAAAAAAAAAAGTATTGACAATACCTTTGCACGAACATCCTGTCGTTGACGATAATGTCTAGTCTTATCTTCAGAGCGAAATCGTTTATCAAGCTTTTTGTACAAACGAGCGCCGCTTGTATGTTTCTTAGCCATCCCACAAGACGGAGAATCTGCGAACCCCGCTGGCGCAGGAACAATTTCCGCTGTCGCATCTTCATAGGATTCCTACAAGCATTGAAGTAGTTCTCTGAATATAAGTGTCAGATTTATGCTAACTTTAAATGTTTTATAAAAATATGCCTGCTGTAAGGTAACAATACTACTGACCTTTGAACGGCAGCTTAAATTTGGAACGGAAAAATTGAAATTACTTTTTCGTAGCTACTAGTTAAGTATTTATGAGAAACTAGCTGATACCCGCGACTTCGTTCGCGTGGATGTAGGTTTTTTTAAAATTCCCATGGGAACTCATTGATTTTCCGGGATAAAAAGTAGCCTATGTGCTAATCCAGGGTATAATCTATTGCCATTCTAACTTTCAGCCCCATCCGTCCAGTAGTTTTTGCGTGAAGGAGTAACAAACATACACACACACACACACACACACACACACACATACAAACTTTCTCCTTTATAATATTAGTGTGATGGATTATCATCATTGCAGGCCTTAAAAATGCAAAAAAGCAAGTCAATTCTTATAGTATCTTTTATGTTTAAATAGTAATAATAGTTAGAGTATTTACATCAGTGTGGGAAGTTCGGGAAGCTCTGCTGTCGTGGTCATGCGACGCTGTAACGATGTGTACTTCTTTGCCGCAATGCAAGCAATGCGCCTTGGCTTCGCAATCCCCGACAGCCAAATCGTGCTCCGTGTGTTCTGAATAGAATACGGAATCTGACCCTGGTGAAACTGAACGTAGCGATTCTGCTGAGGCCGCCTTTGCAAACTTTCCGTCTGCTGTTACAAAAACTGAGATAGTCACTGCTTTGATAAAAGCAGACATTATGTTAATTCTATGATATCAACATCGATAAGCACAAATAATAACAATTATTTGAAAAAGTACAATTAATGTAATTGAAACAAACTGTCCCGTTCTTTGTTTAAAATACCTCATGATTTATTTACAATGTACAGATTATCGGTTTTTGGAAACAGTAAATTATTTCAACTCTCAATGCAATTTATAGACACTATCATAATCGTCTCGATTTTATTTGAAAGATTTTTCCTAACTGCAAAGCGTAAAAATTGAGAAGCTGACCTTTATCTTGCTTTTGATTTTTGGGTGACGTTGTTGGACTTTTTACATAGCGTAATGGTGTCAATCTCGCCCCAGCATTATTTAGGGTTCTGGCAGTTTCAATATCTTCTGCTTCAAGGGAACTTAGACAGGGGATCGTTGGTATTGACTGTTTTCTCCGCGGTAAGCTACCAGGCAGTGATATGCTTTCATTCGACCCACTTTTTCGTCTAGGTCTAGAACTAAAACGGATGATTTAGTTAAAAATTCAATATTTCGATAGTAATTTGGTTTTAAATAAAAATATAAATATAGTAGGTACCTGTATCCGGAATGGTTGTTAGATATTGGTGATTTAGCAGAGTTAGAATTATTATTAGCCGTTTTTCTCCTTGGACTATCTCTTAATCGTCTATGTTTCCTCGGAGATATATTGCCATTTCCAATGCCTAGAAATTAATGTAGTATAAAAGATTAATATTATAATGGTAAATATCTCACTGATCATATTCATCACCTTATAATATTATGGCCTACCTTCTTTTCGGTATTGTTCGCTAGAGTCATCAGAGGTAGGAATATTCAGATGTAATTTCACGTTAGACCCTAAAGCTTCTCTTCTATCGTAATGTACTGGTCTATAGGTGCCATCTATTGTTTTAGTCTGCGTAGGGCTTTTTGCTTTTAATTTCGTTCTTTTCACATACCTTTCCCTCTCTACTGGTCTTTTGTTATCATTTTCTTTTTCTTTTAACGATTTTTCTTTAATAGCCTTTTCTATATCCATAGTTTCTCTGGGAGAAGATTGAACACTTTTGGTTTTTTCGACGAAATGTGTTTTCTTTTTTCTTGGTTCAGGAGGTTTTTCTTCTGATGGTGATTTCGCATTTGAATTCTTAAATACACTACGGTCAGAGCGATGATTTAGTGAATCAGGTTCTTTATCCTTTTTACCCCAGTCATCTTGCGATGTGGAAATCGAATCATCATAAGATTTTGAAAATTCTAAGGTAAAAGCTTTCTTTTTTCGTCGTTTATCTTCCGATACCCAAGACTTTGGTCTACTTGTTGACCTATATTTCTGTGAATGCTTATATGCTGAAAATGAAATAGTACCTTTAAAAAGAATTAAGATTCTATTCTTATTTTTTAATACTGAATTCTGTCTTACTTAAACCACCGTCATCTTCGTCTTCTAAAGGACTTTCATAATATCCAGATGATGAATAGTGAACACTTCTTTCATCATCCGACAAAGAGCCCTGCAGTAAATAACATTTTTTAAAATTCTACTATTTTTATTAATTAAATAAATAAATTGTTATTTATATGTTCTAACTTACCATCATCTTAGGAACTAATTGTTCTTTTTGTTCAATTGTCTGTTTTTCTTCACTTGTTTCTGGTTTTTCTGAGTTTTCCAGTATCTCTTTAAATTTCTGAGTACAAACTTTATCAGTAGTACTTTCTGTCACATTGGGATTTGATCCTCCTATACTATAGCTTCCACTTGAGCTGCTTTTACCACTTCTTAAATCACGTGTTGTTGTATTCTGTGTAAATAAATTTGATATATTTACAAAATTGTATGAAACTTCAATATATGAATTTTTTCAGTAGCACTTACAATTTTAACTGGAACTTCGTCTTTTCGTTTGATAACTTCAGTCTTAGATCTTTTATTATTTTCTACGATTGGTGTAATATCAGCTTTAACTTCAAACCTTTCAACAGAAGGTTTTAATACTCTATCTGATAAAGGTAATGGAGGGGACGTAAGGTTAGGTACAATAAAATCGTCAGTAATTTCTAATGGTGGTGAAAAACTCGGTACAATTAAGTCTTCAGCTACATTATCAGTTTTTGTGGATGAATAAAGGCTCGATGCGCTTTCAAAAGATGATCCTTCTTGTGCTTTGTTATTACTTTCCGAATCTGTAAATAAAAATTATGTGTAATAATTTCAGTTGGAATCAGGATCAAAAGAGATTTGTTCTAAGCAAACTTACTGTGGTTTTGATTTTTGCTATTACTTTTTTTGGAACTATCAGAATTCGCAGTTACATAGTCCTCGGTCGTAGTAGTGCTTTCTGATACATCAGTAGTATTGAGTTTTCCTGAATCCGTCCTGTTCAAGCTTGTCTCACTACTAACTGCTTTCGCTAAAGATGGTTCAGAAGGAGATTCTACTATTTGATTAGGAATCGTACCATTAGGTTCCTTTTGCTGTGCTTTCCTTTTTAAGTCCTGTCTTCTCGATGGACTTAATGCTCTTTCCCTTTTCTTATTTATAAAACTAGGAGTTCTTTTAAATGGTACATCGGATAAATCTAAGCTGGGATGTGTTATAGCTATAGCTGGTGTGTGGTTTGCTTTTAGAGGTGCTGTTGGTGATAATATTTTGGATATTGTTGGTTGTTTAGTTATTGGCAAAGAAATATTAGGAACTACTGCTGGTGGAGATAGTGATGCTCTTGTTTGTTGCATGGAACTGGAACTGGACGTGTCTAATTTATTTCGCGGAGAAGTAGGTGACTGACTCTGTAAAATAGTTCATTAAAATATAAAAACCTAGATTATATATTATGGCACAATTTTAAAATTTTATAAAAAAATATACATACTTGCGAAGCATCAAATTCTTCATCTAAGGCGTCCGTATCTAGTGATGACCGTTGCTGATGTTGTAATAGTAAAAGCTGTTTCCTTCTTGAGGTAGGAGTTAGTAGTGCTAGTGCACCTGGTGACGTAGCGAGGGAACTTAGATCAGAAGAACTGAAAATATTATTCATAAAATATTTCAATTTATTGGGTGATGGGGTGATGGGTAAAACTATGCTCCTGAGCAAAACATATTATACAATCGAAAATTATGTAAATGATAAAAGAGCGTGGATTTGACTTGCAGCTCGCTCCAGCAATGCTCCGGACTTCATACATGGCATAATATTGTAAATAAAATCTTTGAAAAGAGCAACCGCTGAGTTTCTTGCTAGTTCTTCTCAGTAGGAAAGGCATTCCGAACCAGTGCTAGATGCTTTTAACGATTTAAAAGAACTTGTAAAAATCTAATTGAATAAAAACATTTTGAATTTTTAATTTGAATTTGATGTAGCGTAATTGTTTTACTTCGTTATTTCAACATACCTGATTACAGTTCCGTTGTCAGTACCGGAATCCACTTGTAAAACGGTTGTTTGAGACTCATTCCACAGTCCATCAGAATGATCTCTAAAAGAGAATATAACTAAACAAAAAGTTTTATACACAAAATTACATGTTTTACTAGCCGATGCCCGCAACTTCACACGCGTGGATTTAGGTTTTTCGAAACCCCGTGGGATCTCTTCGATTTTCCGGGATAAAAAGTAGCCTATGTGCTAATCCAGGATATTGTCTATCTCCATTCCAAATTTCAGCCAAATCCGTCCAGTAGTTTTTGCGTCAAGGAGTACCAAACATACACACACACATACAAACTTTCGCCTTTATAATATTAAGTGTGATTGTATTGTTTTTAGGTTCGTACCTGCTGTGGTCTACCGTTAACGATTCATTCGAGGCGCAGGGTGATGATTTCTCAAGAGGTGCAAGTATTGTTGTGACATTGTTGGAAATGACTGCTCGCTTTGGTTTTTGTTTGGCATCTACATCACAACTAACAGGATCTGGCGATGCGGGGCTTGATTTAGCCGTGCTGAAAAATAATATGTAGATTTCCTATTATTTTATTTGTAAAGTTAATTAATATTGTATTAAGTTAATAAAGATTTTTAGCAGTATTATTTAGTAACGGAATTTCGATTACCAATTTTCATACATACAAAAAGTTGATATGTATACAAAATTATATACAACAGATTAATTACTTATCATCGAAAATACTTATAACTTATAATGTCAGAAAGATTACAAAAGTTTCAACTAATACAAAATTAAATATTACAAATGTGCAAGCTATACAAAAACAAGCATAATTCTATTGAAAATACCTGCCTTTCTAAAGGAATTTCTTCCTTATCGACCCGTTCAGTTTTCTCCTCGAAGCTTACGCTGCGAATTCTAAATGGTTCATGCTTGTAACTAATGTACTTTTCATGAAAGTCTTCGTATGGTGCATTTCCGTCGGAAGAACTACGAAGAGAGATTTATAATAGATGAGAGTGAATGAGCATTCAATGTTTTAGAAGTTTCGAACCCGCATTAATATTATATTAAAAAAATGAAATTACTTAAAAGCGTTAAATAATAAATTAGTCAAGAACAAAAAAGCAGATTGCAGAATCTTGGTCAAAATGCTACTTGCAGGGTTTTTCTACAGTAGCACCATGTTTTTAAAATTTCAAAGTGACCTATATTAATACGGGTCTGTTAGAAAGAAATCAATTTATTTCATAGGCTTGCAAAAGCATAGTAGCATTTACCAGTCAGTGGGTGATAAATATAGTATAAAAATATAGTGTGCAGCTAAACTTTACTAATAGTCCAAATCAAATTAGTAAAAAAAATATACCTGAAGGAACCGTCAGGTTCGAATCCAAAAATACCTTCGTCTTTGATAGGAGTTTGAGTATAATTTTGTGCAATGTACTGTCTATATACTGTTTCCCGTTCGCGATCTTCCTGTGTCATATTTTCTTGACTCGTAGACATTATTATGGGTGCGTCTTTCACTCCTTCCGTGGAACCGCTTATTTCGTTTTTCCTTCTATATTTAAAATAGTTATCTGTTTTAATATTTAAAATAAAATAAGTAAATAATTCTAGCATGCTATAAATGAATCAATACTTACGCATCCAATAATATTTCTCCCTCGGATAAAGTTTTTTGCAATATTCTTTTATTTTTCCTACGTAATGTCGTAAACGGTATTGCTTCATCATCGGGCCTAGGTTCAAAGTCAATTATTATTTCCTTTTCATTCTTTTCACTATCATCAGTCGTAGTGGCAGAAGTTTCAGTCGAAGGTTCAGATTGAAAAGTAGAAGTTTTTGATAGACCATGTGAAGAGTTTATTGTCTTTTGCGACGCATCACTAGTACTTTTGGACAAAATCGATCTAAGCGACCGTTCATTTTTGGCCTGTTTAGCTATTTCTTGTTGTAAATATTCTAAGTTTCTACGATTTAATGCCATGCTTTTTTCAAGTGTTTCTATGTCATCGTCAATGGTATCATCTCTATCGCTTTCGTGAATGAATTGAAAATTCTGTTGGAAGTACTCTTGAGCTTGTTTTTGTAATGCGCTAAGTTCAGATGATTTATCTACTTGTGAAGATGCTATCGACTTGACGGAAGATGACGTTACATCGTCAGAGTCTCCTCGTTGCATGAATGGTGATGTCGGCATTACTGATGTGGGTGATCGTGGAGACCTAGGGGGTTCTTCTGATTGGGTTCTATGAAGTTTCTCATGCTCCGTACCAATAATACTGCAAACACCAAATTTAATAACTACCAAGACATATCGAAATACTGTAAATACAGAAGATAATAAATTACTATCCTGCATGAATAGACAAAAAGGTCGATGACAGAGACGCGACTCTTAGGCATATCTATAGTGTAAGTGCTTACGTATATTACCTTAAATTATTATTTATTAGATAATAGTTCCTACTTCTAGGAGCCACGTCAAACACATTGCCATCTCATATCATGTCTCTCCAGCAAGAAATTTTAAGCAGCTTAAGTATCGATCAGTAATACTCAATAAGTACCTTTCTATTGCAACAGTAACATCATTTTGGTTTTCACGGCCAGCTAATCGATCTCCACACACTTCAGAAAAGGATTTTGTTAATCTGCGTACACCCACTGTGTAGCCATTAGTTTGAACTCCTGCTGCTACCATTTTTACCTGAAAATTAAAGAAGTATATTTTGTAAAGATTTTTTGCTTCAAATTCCTTAGGTAAATTATGAAATAAATTATTTACCCTTTTTATTGTTCTCGGACTCAATGATAAATAGTTAGGCGGATGTGGTTTCCTTCCTAAACATACTTCAGTCTGGGTAGCTTGAGTTCGCATTACTCCTTTCTTAATAGTATCTGTAACAATATTTTTTAAGCCTTATTATTTTTAAAATAAAATTGGTTTCCACAGGACTTAGTGCACCCTAAGGTACTTTTTTGTATAATTAAAAGTGTTTTTTGTGTAAATAGCGAATAAATGAAAAGGAGTTTCACCTATTGTTAAGGAGTAACCACCGTCAGTGGAACTGTCAATACGTCACCAGCTTTTGGGCAATTGTTGATCTGCCCTTTGAATAACTCCTTGTTGAAATCTAGTAAGAACACCAGTCAAGCGAATGAGTTCCACAATTTATATCAGCGTGGAAAAAGGACCTGGCACAATGTGTGGTTGACGCACACCAGACGGAAACCTTTAAGTGAAGAATGGCTGATCGAAGTGCACCAGACACTCAGGTGACTGGAAAGGGTGACTTTGATGATTGAGGTGCGGTGCGGTTGTAGAAAATTAAGGCTATCTCTCTCTTTCTCTTATAAAAGCGATAAAACAGACAAAGAGAGCTTACCTAATACAACAACTTTTGGTGCGTCGATCTGCGTCTGCCGCTGCACAGGTGGCGCTGTGTGAGCAGGTAATGGCGTTATGGGCGGCGGGTAGTGGATCGGCGCCGGCGCTTGCGCTAAGTATGGAGGGTAGGGCGGAAAAGGCTGGAAAATCACTGGTAACGTTGCGTACGGTTTGCTTTCTGGCTGTAAATAAAATAATCAGACTGTTTTAAATTCTCCGTAATCTACACTAATTAATGGTAAATTATACATTTTTTTTAATTTATTTATCATTAGCCGATGCCTGCGACTTCGCCCGCGTGGATTTAGGTTTTTTGAAATCCCGTGGGAACTCTTTGATTTTCCGGGATAAAAAGTAGCCTATGTGCTAATCCAGGATATTATCTATCTCCATTCCAAATTTCAGCCAAATCCGTTTAGTAGTTTTTGCGTGAAGGATTAACAAACATACACACACACACACATACAAACTTTCGCCTTTATAATATTAGTGTGATATTGCACATGAATTACTTATAACTTACATCTTGCCAAACTGCTGTGCAGTTTGTTGGTGAGTTAGCGCTCATGAAAGATTGCGCAGTGCCCTTAACTTAACTATCGGTTAATCATAAAAAAAATCCTGTGAAATAAGTGTCTGTCCATTAAATGTTTTCGGCCCATCCATTTTGTGGATTTTGATGTAATTTGGTACGGAGATATCTTGCAACCCGGAGATAAAAATAGGCTATTTTTAATACCTCGTGGGAACTGTTTTACGGGATAAATAGTAGCCTATGTCCGTCTTGGTGTCCTATTTCTGTGCTTTTCGTCAAAATTGGTTAAATGGATGGATCGTAAAAAACCAACAGACAGACAATAACACTTTCGTATTTCCAATATTAGTATGGATTTCGTTAATGCAAAAATCTTACCACACGTCCGTCGATAAGTCTTTCACAGTCTCTCCTAAAGCGAGGTCCACTCACTGCGGCCGGCATGACCGAGTCGTCGAAAGTGGTCAACGTGTGCGAGCGAGCGAACGATACGTGTTTTGTTCTGAAAAAGAGAGAGATGAGTATTAGTTCGTAACCAATGGAACTTCGTTAACTTGCAACTGGAAAAATGCAGTACTATGCAAGAAAAACAAAATAGCTAGGTAACAAATTAGTATCAAAAACTATCCATTACCTAATCTAAAAAGAATATAAAACCGGTCATGAATGAAAATGAAAACCACTAAAAGTGCTAGAGTTTTTGGATCTAATCCACCTAATTAAATTTTGAAAAAAATTAGTTCCATACTGATATATAAAATTAAAGAAAATAATGATGAAAAAGGGTATGAAAATGAAGTGCAGTTATATTAATTTAATTTCACAATAAATATGTATACTATTATACTTTACAAGAATAAATCAGAATAGATAGCAAGGAAGTTAGTCATAATCACAGCGAAATATTAAAATTAAAAGATCATGTAATAATAAGTATAGCGTTAAATAAAGTTCCATACTTAAAATATAACTCTTAAATATAACTCTTATCTCAAATCTTTAGCTAATCTAAAGATTTTTAAAATTTCAAAAACCTTTAGATAAAGGTCATGCCACACTTGCGAACAATGCAAACACTCGTTAACGTACTGCGTAATAGGTAACTCAGAACTCAGTAACGATTCGTTTCAATGACGTGAGTTGCCATAATTATACAGTATTGAAAAATGAGTTGTAGCTTTGACCACGTTTTTTGCCTTTTGCGGCAGTCTACAAGCAGTTGTAATGTGAAATGACCTTTACAACTAGGATCTGTCGCACAACAGGCGGTAACCGTTAAAGTTAACCATTAAAAAAAAAAAATTGGTCTCGTTACCGTTTGTCCAACGTATGATCCGTAATCTTTACCACACCTTTACCATGGAGGTTTGAATAATGACTTGTGCACTTTGCTTGTTTTATTGGGAACAAGTCTAACTTTACGGTAATCTTACTTTAACTACCTGATGTTTAATGCAGAGCGTCAGTCACACTTAGCTTACGTGTAACCAACTATGCGAGCTAATCTTAGCTGCACGAGCTAAATTATTTTGATTCAAACCGAAAACTATGAGATCATGAGTGCCGCATGGGGTGAAAAGAGGCAAAAGGTTTAGTTTAGCCAGAATAATCGGACAGTACTGGCCTATATTTCAGTTAGCTCGCTTAGTTTAGCTCTAGAGGTCACGGTACGAATTACTGAAGTATGAAAAGATGCCAAAGCCACGTGAGTTTAGCTAAACTAAGCTAGTTTAGCCCATGTTGCTACGCTTAAAGCTATGACCATACCTGCGCGTCATGAACGCGGGAAGCGGGAGCGATGCCGCGAATCTGTGTGTGAAATCATGTACACCTACGCGACTACAACAATCATGTGCAGTGCACATTTATGCGACTGTTGTAGTCGCGTAGGTGTCCATAACGCCATTAATATCGTGGGAAGTGACGGCTGCACGGCTGACGTTCCTGCTTCGTAGTCGCTTTGTCGCGCAGGTTTGGATGATGATTTAGTTAGCCCTAATTCGCACGAGCGTTAAAAAAGCGTTGCGTTAAAACCCGGCGTTGCGAAGAAAATACAAAGTGCGCGTCGAAAAAGCGTTGACGTGTGAACAGATACTTTGGAATGCATTTGTTATATTTAAACGCTTTTTTAACGGACGGTCAAAAAGCTCTCGTGAGAATGAGGCCTTAAAGCCAAGTTAAACTATGACGCTAGTCAATTACCTGTGCGGTGGTATGGTGAGAGGCGGTGGTGGGGGTGGCGGAGGTATCGGAGTGTGGGCGGGGCAGCTATTGAAACATTTTCACACACTTAATATTACGTAAAGATAGAAATTAAATGTAAATTGAAACATCCGACTGCTATAATTAGTAACACGTTCCCCAAACCCTTAAAAAAAATATATTTTACATATAATATTTTTCTGATTAAGTATAGTTTTTACAGTTTTTACCTACCCTACACTTTTTAAGCAAACTAATTAGGTAAGTATATTATTTTTTTAAACATATAAAAAATTGCAGAATTAACAGGATTCAATTTCAAACCTAATTTTTTCTATTACAAATTAGCCCTTGACTGCAATCTCACCTGGTGGTAAGTGATGTTGCAGTCTAAATTAGTATCGGGCTAATTTGTTTGTTATACAAACTACAACCCATACCCCTTTTCGGTATCCACACGGCATCGTACTGGAACGCCTTTTTTCAGCTTGGAGGCAGGGCTTTGCCTTTTGAGTGGTAAGTGGTAACTAGCCGCGTTGCATCTGTTTGAATATCGCCACCTAAGTGCCTTTGAGTACTAGGCTACGGTCAGAGTGAACTAGAGTGAGGGAACTCTCGGTTTTATCATGAATCGACGATATATGTCAAATATTAGGCTATGGTGACGTGAAATCATAGAAGATTAGGGCTACCATAAGGCTATCTGCGTCAAAATGTACTAGAACATTTGACGCTTGCCAGTGACGTTAAAGCCTAGACGTTTTGTTAGAAGTTCCTTAACTGTCGTGAACTCTACCACGGTTCTTTCATATTCAGTGCCTTTTAGATTTGACGTAGGTAGGTACTTACTAATTAATTGTGTATTTAAAAATTATTAAGTTTTATAGATAATCAGAGACTATGCAGATTAAAAAGTTTCAAAGTTGTGCAGCTCACAAAGCTCAGCAAAAAGGCTCATCAAATATTTCAACCCATGCCCAGGGATACCTTTGAATATCATCTCGTAAAAGCATTAAAAGAGATGAATGTAGATAATACATAACGTTATAGGTGCGATCCTAATTGCTAGAATGGCCAGAAACCGTGTAATTGCACCTCGGGACGATTTATCGCAAACCCTAATAAAAGCCTGAGAACTCATCTGGGAAAATTACTTTAGCATCTAAGTCAGCAAGGTACCTACTACCTACTAAGTAACTATGGGTTTTTGCCACTCAAGTCAAAAGAAATTACCTATTTCCCGCAAGTACCTCCTTGTAGCTGTAACTGATTTTTAGGGGACCGTACCCAAAGGGTATAAACGGAGCCCTATTAATGTCAGTTTGCTGTCTGTCTGTCTGTCTATATAGTAGTTTTTGCGTGGAAGATTAAGAAACATAACTCACAAACACACATTTACAAACTTTCACCTTTATAAACATTAAGGTGATTAAATATAAAAGTAAAAGGTTAAGGGTTGTTTATAATGACGAGTAAAATGACCTTATCTTGCGTTTCCGAATGACCTTGTGTCCACGAGTGCTAAACTAAACTTCCCTAAAGGTCAGCGAAGGAGATGATAGATACCTAAATGTTACATGAGTTTCTTAATGGTCTGTTGCCTAATTGCTCACAGGGTCCAGTAGGCGCGTTATTGCTTTTAGGGACCATACGAGACAATTTATTAGGGGCTGTAATATTATTATGATATATGGGATTTGTTTTGTAGTATGAAGACACAGACACTATTAAGTTAGGCTTGCTATTAGACACAGATTGCTGTTTTTACCTATGTAAGTATTGTGGCAGCGTGATGACTTCATTGAAACGCCGCACATATTTGTGTACAACTAGAGAATGCCCGCGACTTCGTCCTCGTGGATTTAGGTTTTTAAGATCCCGTGGGAACTGTTTGATTTTCCGGGATAAAAAGTAGTCCCCGTCCCCGGGATATAAGCTAACCCTGTACTAAATTTCATCAGAATCGGTTAAACTGTTGGGCCGTGAAAAGGTAGCAGACAGACAGACAGACACACTTTCGCATTTATAATATTGTAACGAATATTTACATAATGTAGTAGTATGGAATAGTATGAATTCTATTCACAATTTTGTTACTATTATTTACAATATACACTGTATTTATAACGTGATGGTGCGGAACGTAACGTGACTGTGTTGATGAGGGTCTCGATGTGAAAGTGGCTCTCGGAGGTCCACGAGAGCTTTAGGAATTCGAATTGTTCCGAATTCGATTCCTTTGTTCTTCTTTTCCTATTTGCAGCTGTCTACTAGCTAGCCATCGTCACCGGCGAGTAGAGGTTGCGTGTCTCTACGGTGTGACCCTGGCACAGTGATCAGTGACGTCAAAGCCTCGACGTGTTGTTAGAAGTTCTCTAATTATTGTCGTGAACTGGGACCCTACCATCAGAAACGTGCCCCTAAGCGACTAAAGGCCGATTCACACCAAGCACGTACGCGTGACACGTACATAGTAACGCGCGTGACATAACTCCGTACTTAGACATAACTGCACGCATTACATCTACGCGAACGTTCAAGCCACGCAAGCGGTATGCCCTGTCTTATACAGTTCCATACATTACAACGCAATGGTACGCGCTACGTCCACGCTTACGCAGCATGTGTGAACGAGCTGTTAGCGTTTCTGTACGACGTCGTTTAGAAACCAAGTGGGGTTTAATCCTGACATTTAACAATTATTTTTATCGTACGTGAACTTTTAATAAGAAAGGGCTTAGATACTTATACAAGTATAATATTTTCAATAAATTGCGACAACCTTCTACCTAAAGGTTAATTTATCAATGGAAAATTTATGGTTATAATAAATTTTTGGGTTTCTGAAGAATTCTAAACATAGCTTACCTATTTTCTAATCGGGTGTTGATTACGTTTTGTTTATGGTTTAGTACAACTTGCGAGTATGATTACATCGATAAAAATATAATCCTTTATTTACCTAATAAATGATGCCCGCGACTTCACTTAGGTCTTTTAAAAATCTCATGGAAACTTTTTGATTTTCCCGGATAAAAAGTAGCCGAGTATGTCTGTCTCCGGGATGCAACTCTGTATCAAACGACAAAATCGTTTAAATAAGCGGATAGGTCGTGAAAAGTACAGACACTATAAGGAGACACTTTAGCATTTGTAATATTAGTATGACTATTAAAAATTCCTTGCGACTTGGCACTATCCAACACTAGCTTCTCCTTTTAGCATAGGTTGCCTGGAAGAGATTGCTCCAAGCAATAAGGCCGCCTTTGCACACAATTGTTTTTTCTGTTTTCTTCTTTCTCTGTTGTGTTCCTTTACATCTGTTTTTGTGTGCAATAAAGTGTTCTATCTATCTATCAATTATGTTTTGTATCGTAGTACAGTAAATATGTACTACTTTTGATACAGACTGTATGTTTAAAACAGTTAAGTCAGCACAGTTTTACGAATACAAAGAGGAATCTTAAAAAGCTGCCTAAAGCTATAAACGGGGAAATAACAAGTGTTAATTAAAAAATAACACCCCCGACAAGTGAAGGTTACAGTAACTAGAAAAGAGCTGATAACTTTCAAACGGCTGAACCGATTTTCTTGGATTATAGCTTCTTAGCTACACTCTTGATCAAGCCACCTTTCAAACAAAAAAAAACTAAGTTAGAATTGGTTCATTAGTTTAGGAGCTACGATGCCACAGACACACAGATATACACGTCAAACTTATCACACCCCTCTTTTTGGGTCGGGGGTTAAAAAAGACTATAATACTTACGGAATTATCGAAGGGGGCCTAGGTAGGGAGCCTCCACGGCTAACAGACGCGATTTGGTCGACGTTGTAATTTTGCGGCCAACCCGCGTTATCTTCTATTACCGATCTGAAAGTAGCGAACAATACGATTTATAAAATGACTAGAGGATGCCCGCGACTTCGTCCGCGTAAATTTAGGTTTTTAAAGATCCCGTGGCAACTGTTTGATTTTCCGGGATAAAAAGTTGCCGGGAAAGTCCGGGAACTAATATCTATGCCAGTGGTTTTCCAGATATCCGTTAAAATATTCGGTTTCAAAGTTACGCGGTCTTAAAAATTCACATACAAATCTTTAAGCCCCTGTAATTTTAAAACTACATGTTTTTAGAAAAATCTAAAACACCACAGGCACAGATATTAGTTTTTAGAATATGTCTGCATTTCATGGACTTTGGTTGCTTAATATTCAAATGAAATTGGGACTACGATTGTATGGAGAAATGACGGAGAGAGCCCTGTTAAACTTGCTTCCAAGAAAACCACCCCACCCAAGTGGGAGAGAGGGATCTGGATTATGATTATTTACTTTGATAAGTGCTACACAACATACGCAATTACTGGATACACGCTTTTATGATTTAGCTACCTATAGGATGTAACCAGATCGTTATCAAAAACTTAGTGTTATAACACAATCCATTGCCAATAATTATTTGCCTTATCTTGTAGTTTTAGTGATTTAATACTTTTCAAACCTGCATTGTATAGCGTGCAAAACTCAGCTCGATGTCCCACCTACGACGTGGCATTGACTTCAAGCGGCCTATTTACGGAACGTTCGTTGACCTTTTAAAGATGTTTTATTTGGAAATCATAAATAATACAGATTTATTAAATATTTTCCATAGTTTTTAGGGTTCCGTACCTCAAAAGGAAAAACGGAACCCTTATCACTTTGTTGTCTGTCTGTCTATCCATCCGTCCGTCCGTCGTGTCTGTCAAGAAAACCTATAGGGTACTTCCCGTTGACCCAGAATCATGTAATTTAGCAGGTAGGTAGCTCTCATAGTACAGTTAAAGTAATAAATCCGAAAACCGTGAATTTTTAGTTACATAATTTAAAAAAAAATGGGTTTAAATTTTCAAAATAAGATATCTTTACCAAGTGGGGTATCCTATTAAAGAGCTTTACCTGCACATTCTAAAACAGATTTTTATTTATTTACATGCATCCATAGTTTTTGATTTATCGTGCAAAATGACGAAAAAATACCAGAGTACGGAACCCTTGGTGCACCAGTCTGACTCGCACTTGATCGGTTTTTTTATGGTATCTTATCAGTAGGTAATCATCAATACTGTCTTCGTTTTTGCTAGCGTTCTGATTACACCTTTATACTCCTATATTAGTATTTCAATTAATTACATGTATAATTAACATTTACACGACATCAGGTTGTCAAAGCATTTACGTAAGTACTAATACCACAAGATAATTAACATGTCGATTATGGAAGCTCTTGAGTATTAGGTATAAATGGGCCGGAAAGGTTAGGTACGTACTTTCCGAACCATTTGGTATTTTGTTATGCATTTTGTATGTGTGCATTAAATATTATTTACATAAACTAATTTAAATATTATATAACAACTAAAACTAAACTAAAACCCGACCCGCAAACTGCCGATACATAGTGTAGATATTATAGTAAAATTGTTTTTCTATCGCTCGGTGTATTGCACTATAAGTAAGTATTTATATTTGTGGACTCAGAATTTTTTTCTCTTTCATTTGATATCCCACTCAATACAATAGGAAAAAAAAATGTTTGGAAACCCCCTCATTTTTAGATGTAACATCCGTCAGGTCGATTTTTTTTCGTAGAAAGTGTAGCCTATGTTACCCAACCATAATAACGAATCGATTGATACCTCATTCATTGAACTCGGCTCAGTAGTTTAGAAGCTACGGTGGAACACACATAAATACAAACCTACATAGACTGCTAATAAAATCATAACCCTTCTTTTGCCGTAGTCGGGTAAAAAGAATTATCCTGATTGTCTTATTAACATCATTATCGCGTGCCTTCTTCGCAATAAAGTTTGGTGATCATCATTCGAAAAGTTTCTCCATCTAAAGCCATGTCTTTTAACTTTGGGTAACTAAGCCTTGTCCGCCCCCTTATATCGGCCAACCATTTGCGTTTTTGGCGACGAAGCTTTTTTGCCTGCCATTTTACCTTCAAAGTCCAACACTAATCTTGAGAATAAGAATTGTCCAAAGAAAGCTTTCTTCGCATGATGAAGGGCATGAGTTTTTTCTCTTTGTGCCTTCAAAGCCTGGGACTATCATTATATTCAAAGTAGGTATTTACAGTACCTACTTTGGTCTGAGGTACAGTACCTACTTTGGTCTAGTGCACTGAGGTACAGTCGAAAATAGAATAAATAAATTAATCTAAACATTTCAAAGAATTTAATTTCATTAGGAGCAAAGATCTTAAGGTTAAAGCTTACTAAACTATTTAAATGGAAGCAAGAAATCCCCAATGATATATTGACTCTTAGAGAACTTTCAGACCTGCCACAACCACATCGTAACGAAAAAAATGTTACCAGGCATAAAACTGTATGAAACGAGTATTTCCATATCCATATCACAATTTGAAGGTAAATCAGTTACAGTGGAGATTAACTAGTTAAACCGCAGATTACCTAAATGAAATTACTTCAGTGAGAAAAATTGTTTCGTTTCTCAGAATTGCAATAGTTGATTTTGAGATTTTCTAGATATTCCACAGTCGACCAAGCATTTGTTAGAGCGAAGATTCGGATTAATTGAGTCATCATAAGTTTACAAACAATGCGTAAGATTAGGTCGAATGTGGCCTAGAAAGAAATCTGAGGACCCCGACTCAACGCAGTCTTGTCTGTATTCCTAGAGTATTTTTGAAAAACGTGAAGAAGGTTTTAAACGAAGGCTGAGTAGATAAAGCTTAGTGAAGGGACGAAGGGGCGAATCGTCTGGCGTTTAAAAAAACTCGACACCTAAAGGACCTCTAATAAAAAATGAGTGTATTCTCAAGAATTGTAAGTATGTAAATATAAAATATTTTTATTCAATTAAACTTTTACAAGTGCTTTTGAATCGTCATAATAATCTACCACTGGTTCGGAATGCCGTTCCTACCGAGAAGAACCAGCAAGAAACTCAGCGGTTGCTCTTTTCAAGTATTCAATTTACCAGTAATATGCCATTAACAGTTTCCATAGGTACTCTAGCAATTTCTATATTCTATAGGCTAGTGGTATGTCGTTAGTGGTTCTGGCTGCGACGATATCAGAGCAGAACAACTAATGGTACGGCGGCCGACCACATCGTGATCACGGTACCGTTCTTTGTAAATATTGACTGCGATAAAACAACTTCAGGCTGCTATATACCACTTTGGTGTGGTTCTTTATTACTGATATGGTGTGGTCCGTCGGATTCGACACTTATATTTTCGTTCAACTTAAGTATTCTAAAATTACCTTTGAAATTTACATAGCAAAGTGAGCCATTGTGTAAAATATCGCTCTAGAGTACCTAATTGATTTTCAGAGGGCTTATTAAAAAGTTCGAATTTAAGCCCTTTACGTAAGTTTGGAAGGGTATGATAATATCATTAATTTTAAGTGCTTCCTAATGGATGTTCATTTAGTAAATTATTTTTGTCATAATTAGTGTTTACTGCTGAGGAAAATGTAAAAAATGTAGTATTACGAAAAAAGACGGATATCGATTATTATTATTAAACTACTGTTTAATCCAGGAAATGTTTCAATGAAATTTAATCCTTTTCAAGGATTGTGCCAGCCATGATAACTGTTATTTCCAGTCAGTCTGATACTTAGGCATTTCAGTTAAGGTGGATGTGACGGGTGATACTGTAACTAGTAATTTCTTAAACTGGACCCTTTCAAGTAATTTATCAATGTGGAGATGGTATACCATTGGCGCAATTAGAATGCCATAAGGTTACTTTGTTGTATTAGTTTACAAATTATCAAAAACCAAATTAAATTTGAATTTCGCGGGCAGACCCGTCACATGCACCTTAATATGTAATTAGTATTATAGTATGGTATAAAGCTGTCAACTGGATTTCGTCTTTGTTGGTGTTAGCTGGCGGACGTGCTCTGCCTTTTTGGAGTGTTTTTTTTGTTAAAGTTTTACCAAAAAAAAAAAAAACACTGGAAAGCGCTCTAAGGGGGTGCCGTGCGTGTGTCGGCGAGCGTCGGCACAGACGGGGTCCATACTTGTATAGTTTAACTAATTTGTTACAAATAACTACAAACTTGACATTGGCTAGTCTTTGTAAAGCCAGACGAGAGAGGAAAAAAAAAGTAGTCAACTTCAGGTTGACAATCTATTAAGAACTCGTCAGTACTTACTGTGGCCATTCCATGCGGGTGAAGTCTTCATCCTCTGGCATCCATGTGTAGCGTTTGGGGTCAGGTTGGCTGCACACCGAGCGGGGCCTTCTGCGAAAGTATGAGCACTCCAGGTCGGCATCATATGCGCACACCTCGGGCGGAGCTGGGCTGGGTTGACCAAACCTGGTCAAATAAATAATTGGTTTAAAAACTATCTCTATCAATTAAAGGAATAAGACACGGAAATTAATTTAGAAATCTTAAAGAAATCGGAATACTTAGATACATACTCGTACAAAAATACAGGCCTACCTTTAAAAATACAAGTCAAATTGAGAACCTCCTTCTTTTTTGAAAAAGCTGCCCTATTATAGTTCCTTAGCAAGTAAAGGTATGTCCATAGGGTGCTAATTTTATTTTGGGAGATTATTAACTGAATGAATAGAACCAGAAGAAGGAAGTGAATAGGCTTCTTCTAGGCTGGTGTGCTTAAACCTAGACCTAATGTAGACCATACCAGATCTCATCTTTGCTTTGTTTCTCAGGCATGATTATCATCAAGCGCAAGCCTTCTCACGGTAAAATAAAATGAGAAACCTAATACGGTATAGCTCCATACATCATAGTTTTGTGGCAGGCTAAAGGTACAAGTATAAATTAAAAATTTATAACACCCTCGACAAGTGAAGGTTACAGTAACTAGAAAAGAGCTGATAACTTTCAAACGGCTGAACCGATTTTCTTGGATTATAGCTAAAACACTCTCGATCAAGCCACCTTTCAAACAAAAAAAAATTAAATTAAAATCGGTTCATTAGTTTAGGAGCTACGATGCCACAGACATACAGAGATACACACGTCAAACTTATAACACCCCTCTTTTTGGGTCGGGGGTTAAAAGTATTAAGTAATATTTACCTGGGGTACCGCTGTATGGGCGCATAGTCGGTGTTGAGATTCTCATCTGAGGGCACCCGACGACGGACACACACGGATAGAAATGATGCTCTGAAAATAGACACGTTATTAATAACTAGAGGATGCCCGCGACTTCATCCGCGTGGATTTAGGTTTTAAAGATCCCGTGGGAACTGTTGGATTTTCCGGGTTAAAAAATTGCCTATGTCAATTACAAGCAAGCTACCTCGGTATCAAATTTCATACAAATCGGTTAAGCGGATGGGTATTTAGGAATCCCGCGGAAACTGTTGATTTTCCGGGATAAAAAGTAGCCTATGTCCGTTCCCCGGGATATAAGATGACTCTGTACCAAGTTTCGTCAGAATCGGTTAAACTGTTGGGCCGTGAAAAGGTAGCAGACGGACACACAGAGCTGAGACGGAGAAAAAACGCAAGTATCTTGATCTGGCTCACGAGATTTCCGACATATGACTGTCTGTCTTTCTTTCTGTTACCTTTTTCCAACCAATCCGATTTTTATTATGATTTCTGAACTATTTCTGAATATGAATGGTTTCTAAGAAAGTAGATTTTCAGCTGGCCAATTTCTGGCTGGAATTCCGTCATACCACTAGCCAAACACTCGTAAAAAGTTTTTAGCTTGGAAAGCGGGAACTGGAAAATGTTGCCAATATATTTTAATATAATTTATTTTAGTTTTTTTTTAATTATTATTATTTTTTAGTTTTAATTTAGACTTAAGTTTATTTTATGGAATTGTCAATTATTATTATACTTAATTATGTACATTAAATTTTTTTAACCAATTCATTTGTTTTATTTCGTTCTAATACCTATTAGAAATCGAAAGTAGGTGTGATTTTTTATTAGTTTTTATTTTATTTTATGGTTTGCAGTTTGCCAGTTTGTTATATCTGCTCTATTTTTGACAAAGAATTTCATTATAGAATATAATATAAATATACTTTTAGTAGCATACTTTTATCCCAAAAAGTTTCATATAATAAAACTTCATATTTTAAAACCTTAATCCAATCGCAGGCAAAATATAATAAGTATAAATATTTCTTCATAAAGTTATGATGAATACATAGTAACTGTAGATAACCACTCTCCAATATTAAAGTAAGGTTGGCCGTTTGGCTTTTTGGTTAGGTTGAGTCGAAACTCATTTTAATCAGAATCAACATTCCATCTTATACATGTTTCGTATTTTATTTTTAACCCCCGACCCAAAAAGAGGAGTGTTTTAAGTTTCACGTGTGTATCTTTGTATCTCTGTGGCATTGTAGCTCCTAAACTAATAAAGCGATTTTAATTTAGTTTTTTTGTTTGAAAGGTGGCTCGAGAGATCGAGAGTGTTCTTAGCTATAATCCAAGAAAATCGGTTCAGCCGTTTGAAAGTTATCAGCTCTTTTCTAGTTACTGTAACCTTCACTTGTCGGGGGTGTTATAATTTTTTAATTTACTCTTGTTTGTATACTCATAGCCTGAAAGTAAAATAACAAAGTGTATAAGTATACACTTCTCTCTTGGGTGGTGTAATACTATTAGGAGGGGACGAATAATAAAATGCTCAATTTGTTACCTTAAGCCATTCCGAGGGCCCATTCACTGACGAAATCTACTTAGAGGCCAGACGCAATACGTTTAGGGCTTTTTTCTTTTAATTAAATCAACAAAGTCATTTATCTTACAGAGGAAAATTTGGGTAGCATATTTTGCGAAATTTGCTAATGTAATTGCTCCACAAGAATTAAAAATGAAGCCACGAGACAAAAAATGTATACACTAGGTATTATTGTTATGAGAATAATATTATATGAAGTGGATAATTACCTTATTTATCATAGTGTCTCCATTATTTTGTCATAAACTTGATGATAGTAAACTAAGTTAAAAAGTAAGCTTTGTAGATAGGTAAGTTAGTTGTAATAGGTACTAAAGCTTAAAATATGGCAGTACTTCACGTCTTTACTTTGTCTTTCTGCGCGAAAATACGTTAACAGGGCTCTCCCCGTCACTTACTCCATACAATCGTAGTCCCAATTTCATTTGAATATTAAGCAACCAAAGTCCATGAAATTTTGCAGACATATTTTAGAAACTAATATCTGTGCCTGTGGTGTTTTAGATTTTTCTAAAAATATGTAGTTTTAAAATTAAGGGGCTCAAAGATTTGTATGTGAATTTTTAAGACCGCGTAACTTTGAAACCGAATATTTTAACGGAAATCTGGAAAACCACAGGCATAGATATTAGTTCCCGGAACGTTTCTACAAAATTCCATTGAGTATGATTGGTGAGTATTTCAAATGAGAGACGAATTACATTTGTATGGAGCGAGTGACGGAGAGACCCTCTTAATAACAGTGAAGCCAATTTTGGTCAATAATCTAGTTTAATTGCTAGACTTATCTCTCAACAACATCCCATGGAAAGCACTTAACCAAATGAGTTGAAAATTTAATCAAAGCCCCGCTTAGCTAACTAAACCTTGGGTGTCATTAACACAGCCCTCGGCCCTTCGCTGTCTCCAATAAATGACTTTTCCCTTTGGAATAAAACATTGTCTTGGATGCTAAACGCTAAACAAGTAGTTAATAGATATACAAAGGAAGACAAAACACAAAAGAGATGCGGGACGAAAACCGTTTAATTCGATGATCCCTTCCCTTATCTCTTTAGCCCCTTAGGCCCTATCTATCCTTGGAGTGACAGATAAAATGTTTTAGAGCGATTGATTGTTGACTTGAGGCTAACAATTTTCAACTACGGATGTAGTTAAAAGCTTCGACAGATAAGTACAATGGGCGACGGAGTTCTAGTGCAAAGATATTTCGTCGCAGTTTCTTCTTGTGGTAAAGAAGAAAAAGCTGGTCCAATTTTTAGCAAAGAATCAACCTGGCTGTTTAATGTGTAAATGCAGCTAGTCTTCTTGACTCCATTTCATAAGGAATAACTTGTACAATAAGGTTAGGTTAGCAATAACGTTTTATCGTCATATGTAACAGTTTTAATAGGTGTGAAAATTAATGTTTGTCAGTCTGTTCGTGACCTACTTATGCATTCGCACATTATTCATCAGATTGAGTTAAAGCTTTGTATAGTCGTTGTTAGGATTTTCGAAAATATTTCTAACACAGAACTACCAAGGCAATAGATAACGCGCGAGTTGCATTGCAATTTTAGCTATTTCTCAATAGTTAAGATACACATTGCATTCAATAATTATTTATTCTGATTCGTAAATGTATCAGTACAAAACTATATAATATAACAAAATACACAAATCATGTAAGTCTATGGACAAGTGTAAATTAAAAATTTATAACACCCCCGACAAGTGAAGGTTACAGTAACTAGAAAAGAGCTGATAACTTTCAAACGGCTGAACCGATTTTCTTGAATTATAGCTAAGAACACTCTCGATCAAGCCACCTTTCAAACAAAAAAAAACTAAATTAAAATCGGTTCATTAGTTTAGGAGCCATGATGCCACGGCCAGATACACAGACACACACGTCAAACTTATAACACCCCTCTTTTTGGGTCGGAGGTTAAAAATTAAAGACGGAAAATATTATTTAGCTAAGGATTCCAGCAAACGAGTTGAGCAATCGCCTGAAGTCTGAACAATAGCCACGATTTAATCAGAACGCTCGCTAACTCGCAACAAATGACTTCCTTTCGAATAAAACATTAACTCCGCTAAGCTGGAAAACGCTAATCAACTCGTTGGAATCAAGTATTTAATTGTAGCAACAAAAGAAAACGAAAAGACGAATCGTAGCTGAACAGCGTTTAATTGGATTAATTTGATTATTGGAATTTAAATTACCGTTATAAGCTATTTTAAAAACAAGCTTTACAAATAAAAGATTCCAAATAATTATAATGTGAAAACAAAATCGTAAGAACTGAGTTTGGTTTTACTTATACTTTGGTTTGTTCTCGTGGTTTTTGTAGGCAATGTCTCTAACTCTAATGGCATCTATAATTAAGTTGAAATAGGAAATATCAGTTAAATAAGCCTTAATCTTCACGTCAAGGTACCTCTTTAAGTTAGGGGGTAGTGGAATTAACCAAAATTCAATTAAAATTGGTGTATTTTTTCATTTGTGTAGATGGCTAATGATCCTGCAGCATTAGAATTGAGTAAATTAACTAAAGTAAGAAATTGGTATAAAACCAAAACATTATTTCATCTAGAATAGCCAAGAATAGAATCTTAACCAAGTTAAGGTTCACTGACTGGACACCACTGAGTTGACAATAAAACTAATATTGTATGCAAGAACGGAGCTTTTATAGACCAAACTGATAACTGGAAGAGCGAGAAGTTGATTGATTGAACTTTTTATCACGCACGAAACTTTATTGCGCTCTTGAATATGAAAAACTGAACGGTACATTGAGGCAGAAATATTACCAGATCTTTTTCAGTTTGGAGGTTTCATCACGAGAAAAAGTGAAAACTTTTAGGATTATTCAAAGCTTTGTGCAAACAAAATTTCCATATCTATCTGGATGGACGGTAAAAATAAAATATTCTTTGTTGTACCAACAGCATGGCAAATAAAGTAAACAAAGTGTTCAAGATAGTAAATGAGATCAATGTTTTGTTATGTTATGTTAATGTTATGTTATGTTAATGTTAGCAATAAAGCCACCAATAGGTGGCTAAAACATTGATCTCTTCCAGGCACTCTTAGGGTCGGATATTAATTTTACGACAAATAGTAAATTTCAATTTTGTTTTGAAAATAGCGATGTAAAACTTTGCTTAGGCTACTTTAGCGACAGGTTGAGTTGGCAATCGGGGTGACGTGCAGGTGTGCGGGGCGTTCCCCCGCCTCATATCGCAATTGCCATCTGGACCTGTTCTGTACTATACTTGGCAAGTACTAAGTACTAGGTAGGTCATTGCGTGCCATACGAGATAACTATTGGTCAAAATTTGCTTTTTCTAGATGCTCCAAAATTATCATGGCGTGGCAGGCCAAGGCAACGTTGGCGTGAGGAATCGAACACATTTGAGAATCCATACTAATATTATAAATGCGAAAGTGTGTCTGTCTGTCTGTCTATCTGTCTGCTACCTTTTCACGGCCCAACATTTTAACCGATTCTGACGAAATTTGTTACAGGGTTAGCTTATATCCCGGGGACGGACATAGGCTTCTTTTTATCCCGGAAAATCAAACAGTTCCCACGGGATCTTTAAAAACCTAAATCCACGCGGACGAAGTCACGGGCATCCTCTGGTAGATTAAAAAGTAGATCTGCGATCTGAATCTAATAACTAGAATACCTGTATCCATTTGGTCATGGAAAATTAGGGAGTATTTGAACAATAATTTATCAAAAGGTGGTTGTTGTTTACAACTTGTTCAGCAAATTAAATTTGTCTTTGATAATTGATACAATCAGATAGATTTACAGTGAACACTGAAACTCTAAGCAATTAAGAGCAGAATTAATGTGCTGAACTTAGAGTACGTAAAATCTTGCTTTCTCAACAGTTAATTAGTGATACCTATTAATTAAACTATCAATCTGTGAGTTAAACCCATGCCCCCAAAGATAAGGAATCATCTTATGTGTACATGTATGTCCCTAATCGGATTCTACGTGCGGCTAGCATCGTAAGGGAAGAATTACTGAAATGCCAAGCGGGTCGCTTTGGCGATATGATGGTAACTAGCCACAACCGAAGCCTTTCACCAGACCAGACTAAAGCCAATTTAGAAATCATAAAATTATCTACCTCTGCCGGCAATCAATACCGCTATTCCTCATATAAAGCCATATGGTTCACCATGGCTCCTTGGATCATGCCTGAAGACCATCTGCTCTTATAATATGTCTTTAGTCCTCAGAACTCACAGATTTTTTTTTATACCTGTTGCTTCTCGAGCATGGACTCTCGATGTGGTATTGTGACAGGCATCCGAGGAACTTGTCCTTCTTTGACTTCTCCAGTTCCAGCAGGTCCAGTTGCTTGTTGTTGATACAGTATTGCTCTCGGAACTCCTGCAAAACAAATATTTCTGCATATTTACATAATCATCAATCTGCTTGCACGAAACGTTTTTGCTCAACGTTTCTGATACGAACCGCTAAGTTGTTTCCCACCACGTATAACTTAAGCATTAAGCAACTTCAACGCAAGAGTAAATAAGCATCTTCTAGGCAAGCACGCTCCAACTTAGACCTCATCATTGCTTTCCTGAAGGTAGGAATGATTATCGTCAAGCGCAAGCTGTATAGCCGAATTTCTTGCTGGTTCTTCTCGGTAGGAACGGCATTCCGAACCAGAGGTGAATTATTCTGCCGATTCAAAAGCGCATATTAAAAATTTATTTATATTTAGACTTTAAAAAAACTTTTTTTGGCACAAGAAAATTAGAGCCAGGTCTCTTGCCTTGGGCTCTTTTATTGCTCTTCAGAAGTGGAATCTATAGAATTTTATATTATAGAGTAGGTATGTAAGCTTTTTATATTTTCATAGAGGAAGATAATACAAAGCAAACATCTTCAATCACGGCTACTCAACCGCCAGGAACGGGGTTGATGGATAGCGCCTATAAACAGAGCAGAAAGCCAAAAAAATTGTATGGGCTGTTCTGTTTATATATCACGCGATAATGGAATAACGTCTTCCATACTAGAATATCCATAAATCATATTTTATTATTTTCTGGATAGTATTATATTAAGGTGTTTGTAGACTGACTACAATGTGAACTAATACATCACACTAATATTATAAAGGCGAAAGTTTGTATGTGTGTGTGTGTGTGTGTGTGTGTGTGTGTGTGTGTGTGTGTGTGTGTGTGTATGTTTGTTACTCCTTCACGCAAAAACTACTAGACGGATTTGGCTGAAATTGAGAATGGAGATAGATAATATCCTGGATTAGCACATAGGCTACTTTTTGTCCCGGAAAATCAAAGAGTTCCCGCGGGATTTCAAAAAACCTAAATCCACGCGGGCGAAGTCGCGGGCATCGGCTAGTTCAATATATCTTTCAGTAATCAGTAACCACAAAGGTTAGTGCCTAAGTTATTGTAAGGGGAAATGCAGTTTTGAAGAGTTGTTTGATCTACTAAATACCACCTTCTCTTTTTCATAACCGCATTGCACGACTCCAAAACTAAGTTGGCCAAAACAAATCCATCGTCTGGGTGCCGTGAATACTTGTACTTAGGGCACCCGTTGTGCCAGATCATTCCTCTTCATACCTATATACAAATGTGGAACCAACTCCTGTAGCTGGTGTTCCACTAAACTTTGTTATGGAGTTATTTAAGAGGCGAATCAATAGAATTTAAGAGGCGAATCAATAGAGTTTAAATAATAAAAAGAATAGATGTTAAGGATATCAACACATAGGCGGAGTTTCTGACGCTGCAAATGTCGATGGAAGGCATAATCAGAACATCAGATCGCCGCTCGATTGCTCGTTCAGGTGATAGTACTGATGATAAATCATAAGATACCATAAAAAACTACGAGTTTTTTTTATTCTGTACTTTTTAAAAGTTCACAATATATTGCAAATAAAACGTCTAACTGACGCTAGAGGTCAACGAACGTCCATAAACTGATCACTCGAAGTCAATGCTGCGTTGTAGGTAGGACATAACCCGAGTTTTGCACGCTATACAATGCGGGTTTGTAAAATAATAAATCACTAAAAGTGTAAGATAAGTGATTACCTGTTTGGAGTACATCGTGGTCTTGCTGGTTGGCCGGTCGTCGCTGGCCCTCTGCCGCTTTCTGCCCGCGTTTTCATCCTCTGATTCGTAGCCTTTCGCCGAGTGTGCTATGTCCGCCTAGTACAAGAAAAGTTTATTATATTACCTATTAGTACATTCAGTACTACATATATTACATATATTACATACATATATGTATGAAAACTTAAAATGTACAAAAAGGCGGTCTTATCGCTATATAGCGAGCTCTTCTACACGAAAAGATCACTAGGGAGAGTTAGGAGAGAGGGAGGGAGGGAGAGGGAGAGGTAGCGTATATAATATAGCAGAGATATGACTTTTGATGACCTCCCTACGCTGTAGTGAATCCTGTGCTATGGTCCTATTAATGGGAGGTCCTAGGTTCGATTCCCGGCAGGAGTGGAATTTTATATTATCAAAATTTTCCCTGTCTTGGTCTGATGCTTAGTGGCTAGTTACCACCCTGCCAACAAAGCCGTGCTGAAAAGCAATTTAACGTTCCGTACGATGTAGAAGATGCCTTGTAGAAACCAAAGGGGTAGGTATGGGTTTAATAAGACTATAATATTATTATACCCCTTCCAAGTTAGCCCGCTTCCATTATAGACTGCACCATCATCACCAGTTGAGATTGCAGTTAAAGGCTTAATTGCAATCGACAAGAAAAATACTACAATACTGCTGAACAAAACATTAACAGCCGTATTCACAAACGTTACTATGAGGTCTCATATTGCACTCGAAGGCATAGTGTAGGTTCCACCAATCAGATCATTGTAAAATGACGTGAGACAGTAATACGGCCGTAAGACATTGGTAGAGATTGGTAGAGACTGGTAGAGATTGCTCTAAGCAATAAGGCCGCCTTTGCACACAATTGTTTTTTCTGTTAATTAATGTATTTGCATGCCAGCTTGGCGTGATACAGCTGGACTATTTCTATAATTACACCTGTAAAACCTGTATCAGCAAATAAATAAATTGATTGATTGATTGATTGTTTTCTTCTTTCTTTGTTGTGTTCCTTTACATGTGTTTTTTTGTGTGCAATAAAGATTTCGATCTATCTATCTATCGAAGTTAAGCCCGTAAGTTGATTCCCACATAGATACCTCCTACATCAATGGTAATTTCCATTTTCCATACTAAATGACTTTATACCCAGTTCGTATACGATAACCCCAGGAGTCAGGATTATTAAAAGGTATCACGAGTGAAATGAAATAGCTTTTCCATGTCTGTCTACTGAATCGTAGTATTTAACGTGTTCGAACAGAAATTCGGCGCGGGTGTTGAAATCCTTCATTCATTTTATATTCGAAATTAAATCACCAACCAATAACCCATACTAATAACTTAATCCATACTAATATTATAAATGCGAAAGTGTGTCTGTCTGTCTGTCTATCTGCTACGTTTCCGAAATTTTATACAAACTTGGGGTACATCCCGGGGAAGGACATAGGCTACTTTTTATCCCGGAAAATCAAAGAGTTCTTTCAGGATTTTAAAAAATCGAAATCCACGCGGGCGAAACCGCGGGCATCCTCTAGTAACATTATAAATGCGAAAGTGTATCTGTCTGTCTTTAAGTTTTTCACGGACCATCGGTTTAACTGATCGGTTTGGTACAGAGATAGTTTGTTGTTTATACTTCTCATTCTGGAAAATCAAAGAATTTCCATTGGATTTTTAAAACCTAAATCCACGCAAACGAACTTACGGGTACTATATATTAATATAGAAAATCGGATATATAGATTATTTTCCATCCCGGAAAATCGAAGTTCCTTTGGGATTTTTAAAATCTAAATCGATATGGACGAAGTCGCGAACTTCATTAGTAGTTAAATAAGTACAAGTGTAAATTAAAAATTTATAACACCCCCGACAAGTGAAGGTTACAGTAACTAGAAAAGAGCTGATAACTTTCAAACAGCTGAACCAATTTTCTTGGATTATAGCTAAGAACACTCTCGATCAAGCCACCTTTCAAACAAAAAAAAAACTAAATTAAAATCGGTTCATTCGTTTAGGCGCTACGATGCCACAGACAGATACACAGATAGACACGTCAAACTTATAACACCCCTCTTTTTGGGTCGAGGGTTAAAAATAGGTAATTTTATTTACTATAATATGTTATTGCATACAAGGTAGGTAACTTATTTAATGAACTGGATAATAAAGTACCTATGTAGCTATAGGTACTTAACATATTGTTTTCTTAAATAAAGCTATAAAGTTCAACTTTATATCGCTATTCCTCGCAAAGATAACAAAACAGTAGTTTACACCGTAACCGTACCAAATATGTAAAGTTTGCGTATTCTACTTAATGAGAAAAGTTCCCTCTTTTCATATACCTACCTACACTGCTTTTTACGAGCTGTTCTAGAAATATTACCTAACTTAATTTTCTTTTGTTTAATTTGATAACAATCGGCAACACCTTCCTACACGGTTTTTGAAATTAGCGGATCTTAATATTATTTCTATTTAGAATTTCATAACTTTACAGCTGGGTATAGGTTATATACATTCTACATACTTTTACATAATTATTATCAAAGTTGACTCATTTTGTTCGAAATTTGGAACTGCTCAAATTTTAATGTAGGTTTTTCATTGTAATACTTACTTTTTAAGCCCCGACCCAATTAGAGGGGTGTTATAAGTTTGACGTGTGTAATTGTGTATCAGTGTCTCTGTCTGTGGCATCGTAGCTCCTAAAAGAATAAACCGATTTTAATTTAGTTTTTTTGTTTGAAAGGTAGCTTGATCGAGAGTGTTCTTAGCTATAATTCAAGAAAATCGGTTCAGCCGTTTGAAAGTTATCAGCTCTTTTCTAGTTTTTTTATTGAGCTTTTGTGTCGGGGGTTATTTCAATTTTGACTTATCCTGATTTGACACACAAGACAAACAAAGCAAGCCAAATAAAACCGTTTAAAAATAAGATGTCAATTTTTTTTACCTTTTTGTTGTTTCTAACTTTTCCAAATTATTTTAATATTAAGATTTTCCCTATTGTTTGAAAATAAACGAGTGGACTGACTCTTGTAACGGGGCAATCATTCTTCCTGCCCTGTATTAGTAAGCTGTCTCGTTAATCTTCAGGCATTTGGGCGGACTCCGTGTTTTAGGACTTGAAAAACAGGGACAAATGCAAATAAATGACCCCACGGCAAAATATTGCAGGTACTATTTTGTTCGGCTTCTCTTGTCTCCTTTTTTGGACAAGTTAATTAAAGCATTATTTAGGCTTAAAATAGGGCTTTTTTGTGGGGCGTCGGAGTTATATTGATAACTAATAATACTGTTTTCGATTTTCACATGACTTTTATCGGACTTTTATAACCCCAAGGAGTTGAAAAAATAAAGGTTGCCTACTTTCACCCCTCTGCGCAACTATGGAGTTGCCAGGTATAAACAGAAAAGTATTTCCTCATTTGTTATTTAATCGAATTTTATATCAAAGGAAAGATTAGATTGCCAATCCAACCGTATTAGGTTACCATAAACTAGATTTTTAAAAATTAAAAAAACGGGGTGCCCGACTCGCACACGATACGTTCCGTACAAGATAATACATATTATACCTAACACTTTTATGTAGAACACTGCAACTTAATGACGGACAGCGCCATCTATGTGATTTAGTAAATAAATTGTTTCTTGAACGCATTTTTTTTGTGTTGTAACCACAACTTCATGGTCTTCGGATTTTTGCCTTTACTTGTGCTATAAGACCTACCTACCTGGCAAAGTTCATGATTGTAGGCCAATGGGAAGTACCTACCCCATAGGTTTTTTGACAGACACGACGGATAGACGGACAAAGACAGATAGACAGACAGACAAACAGACAAACAGACAACAAAGTGATCCTATAGGGTCTTCTATTTGAAAGTTGGTTAAAAATTTCAGTGAAAATTGGGTAAGTAAGTATCAATAATACAAGCACAGAATGTCTGCATTTGTAATATATTAAGTTTAAAGATTTAATGACATTACTGATGATTTAAGGACTCTGCAGGCACCTATTAGCTAACATAATGAGATAATCTTAACAGAGACTTAATTAATCCAAGTGAAATTCCACAAAACGAGCCACAACGCTCATATTAGCGTAGTTTTAGAATGCAGGCAAAGTTGACGAAGCCTGTCCTTTGTGAGGGGCCTCTAATTTCTAGTCCACAAGGGAGCTGGAACAGTGCTACGCTTTTACTCTGGAATATAAACTTAAGAACTCTAATAAACTTTAATGTGCCTTATTGTTTTAGGTAGGTATTATTGCCAGAGCCGTGATTGAGAAGGCCGCTTCCTACTCCAGAGGTCGAGGGTTCGATCCCGGGCACACACCTCTAACTTTTCGGAACTAAGCGTGTTTCAAGCAATTACTTAAAAATGCTTTAACGATAAAGAAACGCATCGTAAGGAAACCAGAGTTCTCCATAATGTTCTCAAAAGGTGTAAAGTCTGCCAATCCGCACTTAGCCAGCGTGGCAGACTATGGATAAAATTTTCTGGTTCGAGAGGAGACCCTTACTTACTTAGGTGAGCTAGCGAATGGTTGATGATGATGGTGATAATGAAATAATATTAGCAAAGGCTTTATTAATCCAAGTAAAATTCCTCAAAACGTGCCACTTACAAGCTAACCAATTTTCATTAAAATTGTTAAACTGTTGGGGCAGGAAAAACTAGCAGACGGAAAGACAGACAGAGTGGCAGACACGCTTTCGTATTTATAATATTAATAAGGATGGATAATATAACTATTGGATATGAGATATGGATGTAAAATGGATACAAGTCAGCCCTTGACGAAGTCATGTAGGTAGTTGAATCGTCATGCCTTCGCGGCTTGCCGTTCGTTCGTATTGACGTCTTACGTTTGAAAAATTAAACAGCTCTTATAATTTCTTGCCATGTACAAAATGTTCTGCTCAACACTACCACGCGTAGGAAAATATTTCCTATTTCATTTCTCTCTCATTTGCAACGCAAAATTTGCAAAATCCAGGCCAAATCTGAACTAACTAGCGCTTAAAATATTTCTTATCTCACCTGTGTTGAAACCGATACGCCCGAGTTACCCGCGCTGGCACCTGCAAAGAAAATAAAATATTTCAGAATTTCGCCGCTAAATTTTCACCACCCGCTGGGGAAATCTGTATTTTAATTTGAAACGTTTAAAACACGCGGATTTTACGATTTAAACATTAGCAGGTAAGCATACAGCGATACGAGAAATGAATACGGGTAGAATTATATTATGTATGTAAAAATATAGTTGTTACAGTTAGTAAGTTATGTACATAAAATTAAGAGCGTCACCTCGCCAACAAACTGGCCCACCAGTTTGGCGAGCTACAAAATGTAAAAGACATGATAAATTATTACGAATAAATAAAATTAAAAAAAATGTATTTTGTGCTTTCCTGCGTTGGGAATTAAAAAATATCATCTAGCAGCTAGTTAATATACCTAGATTAAGGTTAATAGATGTACCTAAGCTAACAAATATCTACTTATCCCGGAAAATCAAAGAGTTCCCGCGGGATTCCTAAAGACCCATCCGATTTGTATGAAATTTGGTACCGAAATAGCTTGCGTCCTTGTAATTGAAATAGGCAACTTTTTATCCCCGAAAATCAAACAGTTCCCACGGGATCTATAAAAATCTAAATCCACGCGGACGAAGTCACAGATATCCTCTAGTGATATAATAAAATTGAATAAAATTACACATGCAAGCAATATACGCTTGCAAAGTAAATTCCTATAAAATAAATAAACGACATATTATTGTATTCAAATTGTTTCATGAGTAAATCCCTGTGATATATCTTGGATGTACGACTGTAATAAATTGTGCCGGCAGGACTTAGTAATCTCGTACAGACTTCGCTCCGGACACATTCCGTTAAACAAATTTGCATTTTTACTAAAAAAAGTATCTTCACCTTTTTGCCCAGACTGCCCAGGTGCAAGGGAAGACGTTTACCATATATTGACGGAATGTGTCCGAAGTGAAGTGCTGGACCGGACGTTGGGACACGTCAATATTATTTTGACAAACCCAACGTCCGATGCAGCAAAAGATCTGTACAGGATGGTCCGTAAAAATTTAAGACATAGAGTTAATAGATAATAAATAGTATGTAGATATAGTTTTAAGTGTTAGAATAAAATTAGTTAGAATAATGTTAGTTAGTGTTAGAATAGAATAATAGGGACCTACCAGAGCCACATGGTCACACTAGTGACCCAGCTCTCTAAATGAGAAAAAAAAAAAAAAAAAAAAAAAAAAAAAAATGGACAAGTACCTACAAAAGTTTATTGTTTTATTTAGTAGTCCACAAAGTATGCCCGGTTGAAGTACACTGCGCTGCTCAAAGACTACTTTGCGACTAAATGACTACATAGAGTTATGTGAGTTAACAGGACTCTCTCCATCACTCGCTTCATACAAACGTAGTTCCAATTTCATTTGAATATTAAGCAACCAAAGTCCACGAAACTTTGCAGACATATTTTAGAAACTAATATCTATGTCTGTGGTTTTCCAGATTTCTGTTAAAATATTCGGTTTCAAAGTTACGCGGTCTTAAAAATTTACATACAAATCTTTGAGCCCCTGTAATTTTAAAACTACATATCTTTAGAAAAATCTTAAACACCACAGACACAGATATTAGTTTCTAGAATATGTCTGCAAAATTTTATGGACTTTGGTTGCTTAATATTCAAATGAAATTGGAACTACGATTGTATGAAGCGAGTGACGGAGAGAGCCCTGTTAAACAAACTTAGGAGTAGTTTGGGAGTGCTTAGTTAGAAACTCTAGTCTAGGTGACTAAGCCGATCAAATAAACTTGTACCAAAGAGATTACAGTAAGCCCATCATTAGGCAAATGGATTGAGATTGTTGCTAACTTGTATAGTGCCTACATAGTGGTTTGTTAATTGTAATCTAAGTATATAAAAGGAAAAGCTGACTGACTGACTGACTGACTGACTAAAATGGGGATTTGAATTTGTGTAGTCCACGCGCGGTAATAATAGTTAGCCTTTCTAAAAGAGTTGTCTGTCTCTCTGTATACAGTATCTGTCTGTCTTCCTATTTGTCTGTCGGTCTTTCTGTCCCTTCTTGTTACCTTTTTAAGGTCCACCTGTTATACTCATTATGACAAAATTTGGTACAGAGATAGCTTGAAATCTCGGAGGTGGACATAGGCTTCTCTTTGTCTCGGAAAATAAACAAGATTTTTAAACCTAAAAGCACGCAGACGACGTCGCAGTATATCATCTAGTCATCCATACTTCCATACTATCCATAGGCTCGTTTTTTAGATAGGTACCTTCACAGCTGAACCGATCATCACACTAATATTATAAAGGGGAAAGTTTGTATGTGTTTGTGTGTGTGTGTGTATGTTTGTTACTCCTTCACGCTAAAACTACTGGACGGATTGGGCTGAAATTTAGAATGGAGATAAATTATACTCTGGATACATAGGCTACTTTTTATCTCGGAAAATCAAAGAGTTCCCACGGGATTTAAAAAAAAACTACATCCACGCGAACGAAGTCGTGGGCATCAGCTAGTTTTGGCATAAAGATAGTTGTAAATACCTACCCGAAATTATAGGCAACAGTAAGTAACATTTCGAATCAAAATTGCACGTCCAATCTCATCCAAATTCATCTGGAAAACGCTATCAGATGTGCAAAATAAAAACATGGTGCAATTCCGAAAATTCAAAAACTTTCTGGTGCGAAGTCACCTTTCTGGTACCTTGAGACCCCAAGGTCTATCAATTTCTTGACATCCGTCATGCCCATTGCCACTTCAGCTACGCAATCTCATTTCTTATTTGATAACGTAGAGAAATTACAATCATAACTCTCTCCCTCCACTGACTCCAAGCTTTCTTATAAGGCCCAATAATAATTAGCGACCATATCTCAGATACATACGAGTATGCTATCACTGATAACACGCTTAGTTCGAAGACTTTGGTCTTCAAGCACTGAGCAATTTTCGACGAGAAGACCATAAACTCGAAGCTTTTCAAACGCTAAACATAGGGTAGGTAGGTACGTAGTAGAAATAAATTCAAATACTTATGCATTATATTCTTCTCTATGAGCTAAAAAAACCGGCCAAGTGCGAGTCAGACTCGCGCACTCGGGTTCCGTACTCGGGTATTTCTTCCGACATTTTGCCATGATATATAAAAAACTATCATGCACAAAAATAAATAAAATCTGTTTTAGAATGTACAGGGTAAGCACTTTCATTGATTGGTATAGTCACTGTTATCTTATTTTGAAAATTGAAACACATTTTAATTTTTTTTAATGATGTAACCACAAATTCACGGTTTTCAGATTTATTCCTTTACTTGTGCTGTAAGACTTACCTGCCAAATTTCATGATTCTAGGTCAGCTCGAAGTATCCTATAGGTTTCTTGACAGATACGATAGACGGACGGACGGACAGACAGACAGACAGACAACAAAGTGATCCTATAAAGGTTCCGTTTTTCCTTTTGAGGTACGTAACCCTAAAAATCTCAAATGAGGCTACAGCCCGTCTGAGATGTAAGTGTGAAAATAGGGCGCACTAATGAAGCGCAAAACTTACATAGAATTTTTCCCTTTTCTGCCATTTGCTTTACTTTTACAATTTATTTTTCTGAATCATACCTAGATATTTATCTATAATACCTACGTAGATACGATTTATCATTGTAAGAAAAATGTTTTACTTTCATATTTTACTTCTATTTTAACCCCCGACCCAAAAAGAGGGGTGTTATAAGTTTGACGTGTGTATCTGTCTGTGGCATCGTAGTTCCTAAACTAATGAACCGATTTTAATTTAGTTTTTTTGTTTGAAAGGTGGCTTGATCGAGAGTGTAGCTATAATCGAAGAAAATCGGTTCAGCCGTTTGAAAGTTATCAGCTCTTTTCTAGTTACTGTAACCTTCACTTGCCGGAGTGTAATAAATTTTTAATTTACACTTATTATAAAGCTACTAGCTGATACCCGTGACTTAATCCACGTGGATTCGGATTTTTAATAATCTCGTGAGAGCTCTTTCATTTTTCAGGATAAAAGTAGTTTATATGGGTAGTGATACCTATAAAAGTTTTAACTTTAGAGATTGTGTACAACTTAGTTAGCGCCAATATATTCGACCAACCCTTGTTATGAAATTACGAAAATTAACTCTCACAACAAAAACAATCACGAAACTAATTAATTACAATAATAATGGAAACGAGACGTCGCTTACTTGTATTTCAGGCTAAATTAATTTTACATTATTTTCTGAGCTGACATTGTCTGTTTTGTTTTGTATCATGAGAACGAACGATAAATTATAAGGATTTCACCCGAAAATGAAAGCCTTTTGTCTGCGATGCTATCTTTTCTATAATAATGAATACAGAAAGTATGTTATGTTTACGTAAATAGAAATTTTCCAACATAAAATTGCGTGTTCTATTCGTACCTTTTATGGAAAATGTACCTACAGTAGGTAGGTATATCTTGGAAAACTTACTTTTAACGTGTTACCCTATTTGCACAATCCATACATTCACACTAATATTATAACTAGTATTATAATATGTATATGTAAAAGTGTATCCGTCCATCTACACATTTACAGCTCAAACGCTGAACAGATTTTGACATAACTTAAAATTTAAAAAACCCTTGACACAAAAAGCTCTATAAGAAAACTATAGAAAAGAGCTGATAACTTTCAATAAAATTGGTTCATTAGTTTAGGAGCTACGATGCCATAGACAGATACACACGTCAAACTTATAATACCCCTCTTTTTGGGTTGGGGGTTAATGACTTTCCTACCCTTACGTGTCGTTCCCAGATTTCGGAACCCAATTTCTCATAATTAGAGACCCTAGATGGATTTGAAACTTGAGGAGGTAATCTGATAATAATTTAGCGAAATTTATGCAAGCTCAACAGTCATTCCATTGCGATAGTAAGGTAAAAAGGTATTTTATTACTTATATACTTATTCCAAATATAGTATACAGAAATAGAAAGATTTGTATTCAATTAATTTTTACAAAATGCTTTTGAATCGTCAAATAAATCTACCAATGCTGATAACTAAAAATGATTTTTAGATTTTATCTACCTACTTAAGATAAAATAAAATAACGGCCCACGTTCGTCTGTGTTTTCCAACATAACTACTTATCAAAGTTTTAAAAAAAATGTCGATTCGATTTATTGATTTATCGATTTACCTACATATTTAATAGTCTAAAGACAGCGGTGTCTGTACAACTACGCTATTGGTTCTTTAGTTATACTTTGATTTTCGCGCTGTAATATAGCGCAGTATTCATGCGCAGATACATAGGTACTCGTACCATCTACTTACCAGCTTTGAGAGATCTCCTTCTATACGCAAAGTAACTAAAACTACTTATATTTACATAATTGTACGTATCATGGGTGACCTCAAGTCAAGAGTGAATAGGCAACTTCTAGGCAAGCGCGCTCCATCTTAGGCTGCATCATCTCTTGCTAGCAGGTCTGATTGCAGCCAAGCGCTAGTCCATAAATTAAAAAAAAAGTATCAAGTACCAATACTAGCCCTAAACGGTAGACATTATCCTAAACGCCACGCCATTTTATTCTACCTAAAATTCCGATTCGTAATAAAATCCATTTTACCTCACACGATCAAAATAATCCCTTATTTGGATTTCCTCGGTATCAGAACCGTTATCATATCGTTAATATTTATAGAACAGCCATGTAGAGCGTATATTAAATCTCATCCATATTCGGAGATTTCATGCCTGAAAAGCTGAGGAAAGTAGGTTTTTATACTTTTTATTGAAGGAATTAACGCACGAGTTTAGCTCTCTGAGATTTATGTTTGCAGTGGATTGATTTTGCGCTCTTAACAGAGCTCTCTCCGTCACTTACTCCATACAATCATAGTCCCAATTTCATTTGAATATTAAGCAACCAAAGTCCATGACATTTTGCAGACATATTCTAGAAACTAATATCTGTGCCTGTGGTGTTTTAGATTTTTCTAAAAATATGTAGTTTTGAAATTACAGGGGCTCAAAGATGTAAATTTTTAAGACTGCGTAACTTTGAAACCGAATATTTTAACGGAAATCTGGAAAACCACAGGCATAGATATTAGTTCCCGGAATGTTTCTAGAAAATTCCATTGAGTATGATTGGTTAGTATTCCAATGAGAGACGAACTACGTTTGTATGGAGCGAGTGACGGAGAGACCCCTCTTAAGCAACAAGCAGTAGTCTATTTTATGCCAAGACACTATTATGAAGAATAATTGTAGTATGAGGTACAACATTCTGCAGAGGATTCTTGCTACATTTTAAATTATTGTATCACATGCAGCCCTATGGCATGCCTCAGAGCGATTATGCACTGCATCCGATCCGAATCTGTCATAATACATTCCGAAGTAGTCATAGAACTGTTTGTATGGTAGCTTACGCATTAGTTCCTACTTCCGTCATCCGAGTTCTCAGAATATCTCGGATGTGCCTCACATTCAAATCGGACATATTATGGCATAGATATGTCAAATATGCCCACTGAATAGCTTGGAGTTGGATCGGAAATCGGATTAGTGCGTAAGCAATATTTATAATCCGTAATTTTTTTTTATATTTTTTGTATTCCACTGTTTTTTGTATTTCCACGGACTTGGATCGGATGAGTGTGTGAGATTTTCGGTTATAGAGTGGGCTTAAATGATGACTAATAAAAGTTACCATCTATCTTTTATTTAAACTTGTAGGTAGCTATGATTTTGTCAGGTAAAGCCTAAATGTTAAATCATTTAACAATTAAAATCAAGCAAAGCAACTACTGTATTATTTAGTAAAAGTAAGAATCCTAAACTGTTTTCTAAAATTAAATAAGTTAAAAACCTAATCTATACTTTCACTTCAATAGATAAAGTTAATTAATTACCAAGAGAGGGTAGGTAGTAAAACAAACCAAGCTGAATAATAATAATTAGTCGTTTATTCAGATATCTTTCTCACTTTAATCTTTATAGATCTATCTGTATTTTATTGTATTGTTCAGCATAGATCTATTTATTTAAAGATGACTCTACCGCCCGTTTCGCAAAGGTGTTTCGTCGTGGAGAAGAAAGGGCAAAGAAACTCCACGACACACGTCTTTTTAAAACCATTACAACATTCAATACATAGTACTAAAACATATTTAACAATCAGTTATAACCAGCAAATAGTTATCAATTATATCAATTATCAATAAAATATAAGAATACTTAACTTTGGTATAACCTGCCGCCCTTGTTTGCTCTGGCATCATGAACTTCACCGTTTGTACCAGACTGACTTTACTATTTGAATTATATCACAAGACTAACACAAGAATGTCGTAGACTGAATTACTACACAAGAATGACCCCTCTCCGTCGAGGTAAGGTACTTTTATAGACACTGCCATCGCAAACAAGGCGGGAATCCATTGTGACGTCCATCTTAATATTTATTTGAAGGTTGGTACAATGTACCAACCTAACACAATATTTAATTTAACATAATAATATCATCAGCAACACATATTTATGGTTTACATATTGTTAATTTGACAATAATAATTATTTACATAATAAATCGATGGTTTACATATTTTTTTCACATAATAACTATTGACAACTGTATACCAAATCCAGCGGTATCATGTCAACCCTAGTATAGTGACAGTATTTAATTTACAATTAATAATTAGTGACATGTATTGATAATTAACATCATAATATTTTAGATATTCTCTTATTCCTTATTTTACATAATAACTATTGACTACTGTATGATAAATGTTAAATCCAGTAGTATCATGTCAATCTTAGTATATTGACAGTATTTATTTTACAATAAATTAACTAGTGATATGTATTGATAATTTGCATCTTAATATTTTACATATTGTCATATTCCTAGATACTAAATTAAACTATGATGAATAATAAAAGACATTATAACAATATCATACTCTAACCCTAGTTAGTTACAGTATTTAATTTACAATTAATAATTAGTGACATGTATTGATAATTAACATCATAATATTTAAAATATTCTCTTATTCCTTATTTTACATAATAACTATTGACTACTGTATGTTATATGTTAAATCCAGTAGTATCATGTCAATCTTAGTATATTGACAGTATTTATTTTACAATAAATTAACTAGTGATATGTATTGATAATTTGCATCTTAATATTTTACATATTGTCATATTCCTAGATACCAAATTAAACTATGATGAATAATAATAGACATTATAACAATATCATACTCTTGTTTGATGGCAGCACATTGGCAGTGAAGATTGTCGCGGAATAATAACGTTTCCGTGCCAAACATAATAACCAATATTTAGTTCAGTCTCTAAGTTTACGATTGGATCAATATTAGCATAATAAATATAGGCATAAATTTATCTTGATCTGACACGGCCAGACTGACAAGTACTTCGCTCCCGAAGTACATAGGGAAAGATAAATTTTAGCATATAGAAATAAAAGTCATTCTGAGATGACATAGATAAATTTTAGCATAAATATAGACGTTACATATAAAGGGGCCGAGAAAGAAAAGAAAAAAAATGCCTAGCTAAGAGCTACAAAAAAAAATATCTGTAAGCTATATAAAAAAAATATATCTGTGAGCTATATAAAAAAAATATCTGTAAGCTATAAAAAAAAATATGTCTGTAAGCTAAAAAAGATCTATAAGCTAACAGCTAACCTATTAGTAACTGAGTAAAAGAACAAGCAGCCTAACAGTCCCTAACTGGCTGCTCCCCATAAAATTATGGGTCTTGTACTAGACTGTCGTCTAGTACATATTTCTGTACTAGCACCGTCCGAACAAGCCGTCTAACATTACTAAACCAGTTTTCCCCTTTTTTTTTTTTTTGGTAATAGTAATGATTAGTGCCAGCAGCCCTAACTAACTGGCCTAACCGCTGCCTCCCCATAAATGGGTCTTGTACCATGGACAAGAACTAGATCACAGTACTAGCACTGATCCGCACAAGCCATCTAACATTACTAGACCAAAAATAAAAACAAATAATGTAGCATTAGTACTAGTAATGATTAGCGCCAGGCAGACCTAACTACCTACCTAACTGTTTGCCATCCCCATAAATGGGTCTTGTACCATGGCCAAGTACTAGATCACAGTACTAGCACTTGTCCGCACAAGCCATCTAACATTACTAGACTAAAAATAAAAATAAACAATGTAGCATTAGTACTAGTAATGATTAGCGCCAGGCAAACCTAACTACCTACCTAACTGTCTGCCATCCCCATAAATGGGTCTTGTACCATGGACAAGAACTAGATCACAGTACTAGCACTGATCCGCACAAGCCATCTAACATTACTAGACCAAAAAAATTTAGTACTAGTAATGATTAGCGCCAGGCAGACCTAACTAACCTAACTCCTCTTGTCCCATTTGAGAATCCCAACTTTTGTCCCATACGGGAATTTTAATATTTGTCCCATTTCGGGAATATAAACACTTGTCCCATTCGGAATTTGTCCCATAATATTTTTCCCCATTGCAATTTTTTTTTTTTTTTTTCTTTCTCTTTTTTTTTTTTCTTTCTTTTTCTTTGTGTCATTTAGCATTTAGATTATTAGTATATTTATATATTGCTCGGCCATTCTGATAAGTACTTCGCTCTCGAAGTACATAGGAAAATAGAACATTGTATCCAGTGAAATTAAATCAACTGCGGTAGTAAAATACCGACATAAAAAAAAATATATAGAATGATGTTATTCGTAACAAAGTACAACGTATAAAAAGAAGTTATGTATAAATACGATTGTGTCATTCGTAACACAATTAATATTCAAAGATTCAATGTCAATGTTACTGCCATGAAAACTAAGATAGCTAGACGTCAGGCCGAAATTGGATTATTAAAGAATTTGTTTTAGTGCCTATCTTTTACTATGTGAATAAACATCGTCTTTATTTTCACATACAATAGTATGTGATTTCTCCCTTCCTTCCTCTCTCAAAACAACTCGAGAAAAACAAAATTATAAAATGTTATAATGTAGGTATAATGTAGGTATTTCTAAAATAAAATGGATGTATTACTATTAGTAGGAAAACTTATTAAAATTAGGTATCTATATACTTGATTGGTTTGCTAAATATAGAAACAGTAAGGATATTTTAAAAAATGAAACTATATTTAAGGACAATAATTATTTTTTTACAGCAAGTTGAAGAGAGACAAAAAAAGAGAAAAGAGAGTAAAGATAAAATAGTTTTTTTTTTAATGCTTATGTTATGTACCTAAGTCATTATTTTGGAAATTTTAAACTGAAGTAAATGGGTATGATATATTTTTGAAAGCAATTCTACTGTTTTGTTGTTATTTTTGCTTTGACAGAGTATTATGATTTTGTGATTATTTCACAAATACATTTTATATAAATCGTTCGGCCAATCTGACGCCTAACTAGCTTTGCTATTAATCTAAGTAAAATTATCTTAATCTATATTTGTCGTATTGACTAAAACTTTTGTAACCACCTTCACTAAAAAAATAAACACTAGAACTTAGCTGTAGCATTGAGTTTCACCAATGGAACGACGTTTTAACCAACGGTGCCAAACTAGCACCAAGTGCCACTGACGAGAGATTTCCATCGCTCTTTGGCCAGCAGATCACCAGCACCAAGTGCCGTTGACGACAGGCAGCAGCCTGTCGCTTCGAGGAGAGGCCGCATCCACGATTACTGAAAGCATTTGAAAAGTATTAGTATTTCGACAAGAACTTATCGTATCCCACTTCTGATGTGAGATTTTCGGTTATAGAGTGGGCTTAAATGATGACTAATAAAAGTTACCATCTATCTTTTATTTAAACTTGTAGGTAGCTATGATTTTGTCAGGTAAAGCCTAAATGTTAAATCATTTAACAATTAAAATCAAGCAAAGCAACTACTGTATTATTTAGTAAAAGTAAGAATCCTAAACTGTTTTCTAAAATTAAATAAGTTAAAAACCTAATCTATACTTTCACTTCAATAGATAAAGTTAATTAATTACCAAGAGAGGGTAGGTAGTAAAACAAACCAAGCTGAATAATAATAATTAGTCGTTTATTCAGATATCTTTCTCACTTTAATCTTTATAGATCTATCTGTATTTTATTGTATTGTTCAGCATAGATCTATTTATTTAAAGATGACTCTACCGCCCGTTTCGCAAAGGTGTTTCGTCGTGGAGAAGAAAGGGCAAAGAAACTCCACGACACACGTCTTTTTAAAACCATTACAACATTCAATACATAGTACTAAAACATATTTAACAATCAGTTATAACCAGCAAATAGTTATCAATTATATCAATTATCAATAAAATATAAGAATACTTAACTTTGGTATAACCTGCCGCCCTTGTTTGCTCTGGCATCATGAACTTCACCGTTTGTACCAGACTGACTTTACTATTTGAATTATATCACAAGACTAACACAAGAATGTCGTAGACTGAATTACTACACAAGAATGACCCCTCTCCGTCGAGGTAAGGTACTTTTATAGACACTGCCATCGCAAACAAGGCGGGAATCCATTGTGACGTCCATCTTAATATTTATTTGAAGGTTGGTACAATGTACCAACCTAACACAATATTTAATTTAACATAATAATATCATCAGCAACACATATTTATGGTTTACATATTGTTAATTTGACAATAATAATTATTTACATAATAAATCGATGGTTTACATATTTTTTTCACATAATAACTATTGACAACTGTATACCAAATCCAGCGGTATCATGTCAACCCTAGTATAGTGACAGTATTTAATTTACAATTAATAATTAGTGACATGTATTGATAATTAACATCATAATATTTTAGATATTCTCTTATTCCTTATTTTACATAATAACTATTGACTACTGTATGATAAATGTTAAATCCAGTAGTATCATGTCAATCTTAGTATATTGACAGTATTTATTTTACAATAAATTAACTAGTGATATGTATTGATAATTTGCATCTTAATATTTTACATATTGTCATATTCCTAGATACTAAATTAAACTATGATGAATAATAAAAGACATTATAACAATATCATACTCTAACCCTAGTTAGTTACAGTATTTAATTTACAATTAATAATTAGTGACATGTATTGATAATTAACATCATAATATTTAAAATATTCTCTTATTCCTTATTTTACATAATAACTATTGACTACTGTATGTTATATGTTAAATCCAGTAGTATCATGTCAATCTTAGTATATTGACAGTATTTATTTTACAATAAATTAACTAGTGATATGTATTGATAATTTGCATCTTAATATTTTACATATTGTCATATTCCTAGATACCAAATTAAACTATGATGAATAATAATAGACATTATAACAATATCATACTCTTGTTTGATGGCAGCACATTGGCAGTGAAGATTGTCGCGGAATAATAACGTTTCCGTTCCAAACATAATAACCAATATTTAGTTCAGTCTCTAAGTTTACGATTGGATCAATATTAGCATAATAAATATAGGCATAAATTTATCTTGATCTGACAAGTGCGTAACCGCTCTCAATGTCGCACTGGCTTAAAAATTGCTCGAGTGAAGCTTGTGCTAGAAAAAACGTCAGTTTTTTGGATTTTTGAACCTATGACTTTCTAAATTAAGTCTACCTACTCTCTAAACTGGTGAGCTATTGAGGCTAAATAAATATGCGAGTATTTGGTGCAGAAACATGATAAAGGCGGAGTCTGTTTCGGCCAACCCCAATCGCGTGTACCAAAACAAGACCTCCGGGCAACTGCGATGTAGTAAAAAAATCATTAATAATGAAAATCACAAATCATTACCCATAAAATAGTAAATGTGCAAGCATGTTTGTTTGCTTGCTTGCTTGTTCTTCAATCACGCTGCCATGAAGCAACGGATCAACGTGATTTTTTGCATTTAAATATCCTGAGAGTGACATAAGCTAAGTATCCGGGATAATCAAAGAGTTTCCACGGGATTTTTAAAAACGTAAATCCACGCGGACGAAGTCGTGGGCATCAGGTAGCATGAAAATATATCTAACCTAACGTTTTGATATAATTCAACGTCCAACAAAGTAATCGCAATTCCAATTTCCGTTGGATACGATACAAAAAGTTCTAGTACGATATTTGCAACTCAACACAACAACAACGGAGACAATTTGCAATTCAACATTTTGCAACTATAACAAGAAATATCTAATTAAACGATACGATGCTAAACATAAAATAAAACTCATCAATATCTCACAAATATCATGAAAACACTTCTATAGCAATGTGAAAACACTATAAAAGCTCTCCAACAAGTACCTATTGCTGAAATCGGTTCACATTTTGATGCAGTTATCAGGAAGGCCGATATAAAAGCTGTACCGTAATTTTATATGTAGTTTGATATTTTTATAGGTGAAACCGCATTCCATTTTATATATAAATCATCATAACCATGAAATATTGTTGTCTTCGTATGCGAGACTTTGCGGGGTTTACTTTTCTGTAAAAATCGGGATTTTAGAGAAAAATTCTTCTCAATTTTATCGCACGGTGGCGGTTCCTGAATGGTGCTATTATTGGATGATTTATCACTCATAATGGTGTTATCGGAGGGTTTTAAGCTGCTATTGCGACGGAGAATTAAGGTCATATTTTACTTGCAAAATATTGACGATCTGTCTAGCTAAGTGGTGGGATGTCGCTTTGGCTTCGATTTGATTAGGTACAAACAGCGAGCAAGTTAGGTTTGCATGGACCTATTATTGGAATTAATTTGGGAAACTCTACAGCTGTCGTGGTCATTATTGTCTCAACCGTTAGTCGTCAACAGCTGGACATACATTTTGAGCTGCATAAAAATTTCAAAATCCAAAATTCAAAATGTTTTTATTCAATTAAACTTTTACAAGTGATTTTGAATCGTCAAAAAATCTACCACTGGTTCGGAATGCCGTTCCTACCGAGAAGAACCAGCAAGAAACTCTAACTGCTAACGGAAGATTTCACGCAAAAACTACTGGACGGATTTGGCTGAAATTTGGAATGGAGATAGATAATATCCAGGATTAGCACATAGGCTACTTTTTATCCCGGAAAATCAAAGAGTTCCCACGGGATTTCGAAAAACTTAAATCCACGCGGACGAAGTCGCGGGCATTATCTAGTGATAAATAAATATTCATTTCATCGCCTTGTTCAAATTAAACTTAAAATTGGGTCAAAGAAACGCATTATAATACATAAGTTTATCTCTTTCAAATTGTATTCTGGACTGTTTTCGTCGACGTATAAACCTGTTTCCTGAAATGTGATCTAAGTTTCAAAGCAAAAAGTTAAAGCAATTCACTGAGTGCTGTATAAAACTTTACGATGTATCCTTGAACTTTATCACACATCTGTTACGGAGGATATAAACTTAGATTTATTATGTCCTGGGTATCTTTATTTAAAAGATTAACTAAAAGTTAGAAAAACAAAATTTTAACTATAATATTTAGCTTATCAAAGAGAGCACGGCAGCCAACACTAATGCACCTTTAAAAAATCTAAAACACCACAGGCACAGATATTAGTTTCTATAATTATGTGTCTGCCAAATTTCATGGGCTTTGGTTGCTTAATTTTCAAATGAAATTGGAACTACGATTGTATAGAGTAAGTGACGGAGAGAGCCCTGTTAAACAACTCATGCTAAATTGAATGATAAGATTGCGTGGATATGAAAATTACCTCGAGATCTTTATACCCCCGAATCAAAATGGTAAGTAGAACAATATGGAAACTCATATGACAGTTTTGAATCCTTTAATATTAAGTTGACCGCTAAAATTAACGTTACGAACGACCATTTCACACATAACTTTTTTACGAGCAAAAGTTATACCAAAATTCACCAAACCATTTAAACAACAGGCAAAAACCATTGTACTAACTAACCAGTCTAACCACAGGGTAAACCGGTAACCGCAAACTAAAACCCCCTCTTTTAGTAAGCATTATTTAAACTGAAAGAATAAAAGGCAGTGTGCAAAAAGTGTTCCGTGTAATGTATGGCTCATTAGTACGACCTACATAACTTTGTTGTATTTCAGATGCTTTGTACCATTCAAAAGTAGCTAATAGCTTGCAATTTCTAGTGAAATGGTGTATCACACTAAATTTATTGTGTGTGGGTGTGTGTGTGGGTGTGTGTGTGTGTGTGTTTGTTACTCCTTCACGAAATCACACTTCACACTATCACACTAATCACACTATCACATTAATATTATAAAGGCGAAAGTTTGTGTGTGTGTGTGTGTGTGTATGTTTGTTACTCCTTCACGCAAAAACCACTGTACGGATTTGGCTGAAATTCGGAATGAAGATAGATAATATCCTGGATTAGCACATAGGCTACTTTTTATACCGGAAAATCAAAAAGTTCCTATGGGATTTCAAAAAACCTCAATCCACGCGGACGAAGTCGAAGGCGACAGCTGGTAGTTCATAATGTTATCTTGTTTTAAAATATAGTCCGGAAAATTTTCAGAGTTAAGTAATTGTATTAGGTACATTATAGTTTTGGATTGTCAGCTTTCCAAGAGGGTGTAGGCTTTTATACCTCACCTATTGTAGAGTAAGCTATCTGTGCCTACTGATAGACCTCGTCCCCAACCCCATTGCCATTTCGATGTGTCGCGTATATAACAATATATAACGATAAATAACAAGCTCTCGAAGAGATCCAGGAGAATTAATAATGTTTTTCATTTGCGTTACCATACTAGAAACTCTTGATGAAGCTGATATTATCCCGACATTCCAAAGAAGCTTCGGTCAAGTTCATCTCATCTACAAACTATCTATCGCTGTCCTATCCAAAAGACTTGGCAGGTATGCGGGGTAAGTGTGGATTGGCAGACTTCACACAACTTTGAGAACTCTCAGGCATGCAGAGAGGTACTAGCGATATTTTTTTCTTTACTGTTAAATTAAATGAATTGAAAAGCTTAAAATGGCCATGCTAAATATTGGTTAAGTTACAGGATATATTTCGAAGAGTGTGCACAAGAACTCTTTGACCTGGTTCCTCCTTCACCTTTCTACCATCGTACTGCAAGGCATCGTCAAGGTCTGCATCCGTACGTAGTCGAAATTCCTCGGGCACGTGCGAAGCGATTTGCTTCCTCGTTTTTAATCCGAACCGCTAGGATATGGAACGCCCTTCCGGCATCAGTTTTCCCTCCCATTTTTAATATGGGTATACCTTCAAGTCAAGAGTGAATAGGCAACTTCTAGGCAAGCGTGCTCCATCTTAAGCTGCATCATCACTTGCTAGCAGGTCTGATTGCAGGCAAGCGCTAGTCTATACAATTTAAAAAAAAATATCAAGTATCAATACCAGCCCTAAACGGTAGACATTATCTTAAACGCCACGCCATTTTATTCTACCTAAAATTCGAAACAAAATCCATTTTACCTCACACGATCAAGTTTAATCCATGAAAATTCATAGCACCATTTCCAAAAACACGAATGCAAATAGATAAAAGTGCAAATTAAAAATTTATAACACCCCCGACAAGTGAAGGTTACAGTAACTAGAAAAGAGCTGATCACTTTCAAACGGCTGAACCGATTTTCTTGGATTATAGCTAAGAACACTCTCGATCAAGTAAGATCACCTTTCAAACAAAAAAAACTAAATTAAAATCGGTTCATTAGTTTAGGAGCTACGATGCCACAGACAGATACACAGATACACACGTCAAACTTATAACACCCCTCTTTTTGGGTCGGGGGTTAAAATCAAATGCCAAACATATTTCTATGAATATTTAACTACACAGCTATATTCATAAGATTGTTGAGATTGATTTGGGTGCTCTCATCACACCGTAGGACGCTCTAAAATTAATCAATTCCGGGAACACGATCAATTAAATTCGCATTCCATTTAGCGGCAAACGACAATGGCTTATAGCCTATTGTGTGGCCATCAATGCCATTAATTATAGAGGAATTGTAATGTATAGCAGATATAATTAAAATCATTGCACATATTATTTGTGATTCCGATATTATTTTAATGTTAACGAGCCTTATCGAATTTTTAACCTTATTTTGACCTCTCACGCACTGTTAATTGAGTTTGTTAAAAGTTAAAACAGATTAATAAATAATTTTCAGAAATTCCCTTTACGTTACGGTAAAAAAACTGTTATAAAAAAAAAAAAAAAACAAAATGTATCAAGCAACTAAAGCAACTTTTTATCTGAGCTCCCACTGGATTTAAAAAAACCTAAATCCACGCAGACGAAGCCGCGGGCATCATTTAGTTTTTTATATTCCAACCTACACACTCGTGCAATAAATGAAATATCTGAGGTGAAAAATGAGACTTATTCGCGATGAGAAATACCTATCGTGCGAGGTCTCCTTACTTAGTCGTTAATATTTTTCAATAGCGACACATATAAAACGAAAGCTTATTTCTAGAATTTCCTTCGGTAGTAATTTTAAAGAAAATAAATGTCTATTCGCCAATGGTGCTACAGTTAAAATACTTATTACAGACTTTTTAAGATCTATCTATATCAATCAATGGGTCACCTAAAATTAAACTAAATACAAAATAATGGCAATGATTCTCCTTAATAAAAAAAAAACAAGAGAATCCTTTTTCCTGAATATATTTTGGGCAAAGCAAACTCTAGCACTGGAATTCAAAGTCAAGATAGACGCTTCTTAGCGGGACATTCAGATGACAGTGCACACAGTCATGTCATCTGAATAATTGTCGCCTAAGCCCTAATTCGCACGAGCGTTAAAAAAGCGTTGCGTTAAAACCCGTCGTTGCGTTGAAAATACAAAGTGCGCGTTAAAAAAGCGTTGACGTGTGAACAGATATTTGGGAATGCATTTGTTCTATTTAACGCTTTTTTTAACGGATGTTAAAAAAGCTCTCGTGCGAATGAGGCCTAAAGAAGCCTCTATCTTGATTATCTTTGTTGGCGGAGTAACTACACGACCCAAGCCTCCCAACAAACAAGGCCAGAGACAATAATTTAGAAATTATAAAATCATCAACTGGCCTTGGCAGGAGTCGAACCTGGGACCTCTCGCTTTTAAGACCAAAGCGCTCACCACTGGGCATGTGAGGTCGTCAAACTACTATAATCAATAATTACCACCTATATTAAACTCAATTTTAAATAGTAGATTACGCTAGTAATTTTAGAATATACGAGTATGTAATGATTTTTCGTTAATTACCTAAGAGTAAATCTGTATGAAAGTTATTTAGAAATTGTGCTATTGATGCTTTGAAATCAGTTCACCTTTTTTCAAGTTTTATTGTATCACACGATCTGATGGATACAATTAAAACGCGCCAACATAGACGAAATAGCTAACGCCCATGTAACCCCTGAAAAATTGCTTCACAATATTTATATTAAATTCATGTTTCAAAGTAAACGTTTAATATAACAGTGCAGCGATGGTTATGACAGGAAATTGAATTTTTAAAAAGATTTTCATCTTGATATTATAAATTTTAAATGTATACATAAAGACTTTATTAATTGGATTTGAATTTCTACAGCTTCATATAACACGATTTTTATATTCTTATATTCTTTTTTAGACTGCACCATCGATCTGGTGATACCACACTTATAAAACATCGTCACTTATAAAGGCAGTAGTCACAAAAACAGCTTTTTTATTTTATTCTTCCTGATAACTAAATAAAATACGAGTAAGTCTAGGTAAATGAGTTCGTATGCCATAAGAAACAAAGGATCTGGCATTGGCTCTCATACCTTGTTATGTCTGTATGTTTATGATACAGTATTTAAGTATAACATTGTTTTCCTCAGACCAATCCCAAGACTCAAGTACCTCTCTTCTACTTTATATGTAACAATGAAGAAATGACCCGGCCGTTCTACGTTTTGCCTTTTATTGCCCTTTTACTGCCACTCGTAAAAGGTTTACTGCTGTAAACGTATTAAACTGCTAAAATCATCTTTTTTATTATTAGAACACCTTCCTTTAGTTAAGTATTTAATTTATACTAGCTGATGCCCGCAGCTTCGCCCGCGTGGATTGGTCAGATCCCCTGCAGCATCAGGATTGAGGAGTTGGACTCCAAATTTTTTATGAAACAATGTCACAAAGTTCCTCTATCGATTAAAAAAGAAATGACGCAAATCGGTTCAGAAATCTCGGAGATTTCGGTGTACATAGGTAGAAAAACACAACTCCCTTTTTGAAAGTCGGTTAAAAAAGTAGCCTATGTTACTCCCTGGTCAATTCTCTACTTGTCTGTGAAAATCCCGTCAAAATCGGTTCAGCCGTTCCCAAGATTAGCCTTTTCAAACAGACAGACAGACAGACAGACAGACAGACAAAAATTTTAAAAACGTGTGATTCAGTTATAGTATCGTTCAAATAACCATATGACCTTAATATGTGGTAGTTATTTCGACATTACAGACAGACACTCCAATTTTATTTATTAGTATAGATTATTTTAATATAGTTACTGCTACTAACATTGGTGCAAAATCTCGAACCATATTCTTTTTATGCTGTGAGGACCAAAATTCGCAGAATTTTGCATCGGTGTCATAAGGACAGTGGCAAAAAGCAATAAATAATTTAATGTAGACAGGTATCCAGTATATTATCAATTTTCAAAACATACAAGTATTAGCTCATGCCCGCCACTTCGTCCACGTGGATTACACAAATTTCGAACCCCTAATTTACTCCGTTGAGGGTTGCATTTTCAAAAATCTTTTCTACGTCATAATAGCTATCTGCATGCCGTATTTAGATTTGTCCATTGATTTTAGCTGTTCGTTAATAGATCAGTTAGTCAGTCAAAATTCAAGGACCCTGAAATATAAACATTACTTTTCCAGGAGAAGAAATAAAACTAACATTGATGATTGTTTTGGTTCGTCAATATAACTAATTATTGCGAAAATATAATCACATTATTTAATTTTAGTTGAAGCCAAATTAACCAGCTAAAACTAATTATACCTATATGGCTCTTGGGAGACTTCTTCGGTAAAGGGTGTTCGATGTTTTACCTTTTATTGCAATTTTATGGCCGCCCATAAAATTCAAACTTTGGTATGATAAACCCATTTAACGATCTCAATGAGCGCGGCTTTCACTAGTTAAAAAACAAAGGTAGCACAAGGTACTTCATTTTGATGTGCACTACGAATGAAAACAGTGCCCCAAACTGCCTTTCGTTCGCTGACGAGCTGATGTCCGCGACTTCGTCCGCGCGGAGTTAGTTTTTGAGATATTCCATGGGAACTCTTTGATTTTCCGGGACAAAGTGTATGTAGCCTTTGTTACTCTCCGTCCTTTCAACTATCTCTATGCCAAAAATGAAGTCGATCGGTTGCTTAGTTAACGATCGGTTGTCGTGAAGGAAGGACAAACAAACAAAGAAACTTCGCATTTATATTATTAGTAGGTAGGTACAGTTATAATCAGTTATATCAGGGATGTGCAAGTCAACTTATTAGTACCTATACGATAAAGGGAACCCGTATATGTATAGGAGAGGAAATTGACAATCTATACATCTTAGCACCCTCTAGCTGGGCCGGTTAAATCGCTTGATCCGGGTCGTAATATCCGGGAACGTCATTTTGACGATTACGGGACTTATGGGACTAAATCTTGTCGTTGTCAGAGTGTCGTTGTTCTGTCAAATCCATCTAAATAGAGGTATAAATGCTGATTAAATATACCTAATGTGTAAAAAATGACATCTCACGCGGCATTTTGACTTTATATGTAAAGTACGACTTTAGCCCTTATTTTTAAAGTGAATTTACTTTTGACATGACAGTTGACATACAAAGTTAAAATGGCGCATGAGAAGATATTTTGTACGGACTATAACCACAGAGTACCTACTATAACTAAGGAGCTAATGAACAAAACGATGGGCACACCATGCACCGTTTTGTGGACAAAGGATTCCTTATGAGGTTTAAAAAACCTTAACCAGCCATTGGCAGACTATGCTTCAACCCTTCTTATACTGAGTGCTCAGTAGTGAACCGGGCGATGGGTTAATCATGATGATGATTCTGATATTAGATACCTACTGTAGGCAAAACTTAATAGAATTAGGTCTAACTTAGGCCAACCGGATATTACAATCCAGACTAGACTTAGGCTTAACTGGATTGCTCTAGACGTAGATGTAGATTGTCAATCTCCTCTTTCACTTAAAGACAAATTGAAGAGCGCAATATAGCTAGGTAGGTATTACTAGTTACCAAAGTATACTAACACGCACTACTTAGGTACCTACCACAGAGAATGATAGTTTCATATGGTAGTTCTATGTTTTGTTGACAGCCTGGACTGCAATCTCACCTGGGGGTAAGTGATGATACAGGCTACGGTGGTAGCGGGCTAATTCCGAAGACGTATTCCTAGTAGTTTCATGAAATCCATACACTATCGGTTTTTATACGGCATCGTACCGAAACGCTATATTACTTGGCGGCAGGCTTTGCCGGTAGAGTGTTAACTAGCCACGGCCGTAGCCTCCCACCAGACCAGACCAATGACAATTCTAGAAATTATAAATTCCAAAACGCCTTCTGCCGGGAATCGAACCCGGGACTTCCCGCTTGTAAGACCACAGTGCTCACCACTGCGCCAAAGAGGTTGTTGTCCTTGTCCCTCTAGAGTTAAGCATAGCGATGTATTTGTAACTGAGTTTGTTTTAATGTGTTTGGACTTTGGAGTTTTAAGGCGCAATAGATTATTATTAGTATTTAATATTTATTGGTCGGTAGGTACCTAGATTTCGTTTTCTTACTATTTATTACAAGTATAAATTAAAAATTTATAACACCCCCGACTAGTGAAAGTTACAGTAACTAGAAAAGAGCTGATAACTTTCAAACGGTTGAACTGATTTTCTTGGATTATAGCTAAGAACACTCTCGATCAAACCACCTTTCGAACAAAAAAAACTAAATTAAAATGGGTTCATTAGTTTAGGAGCTACGATGCCACAGACAGATACACAGATACACACGTCAAACTTATAACACCCCTCTTTTTGGGTCGGGGGTTAAAAATGAACGACAAAACCGACGTCTTTCTTCCTAAGAAAGAGTAGACAGTTGTTTGGTGAACAAATATTCGCAATCGTCTAGATCCCGCAAATTGAATTCAACCGAGCGGTCCTCGTTAAGGTCTTAAGGAAACAAAAAAATAATCTTCTTTTAATGAAAATAATGCTATTATTATTATAAGTAAGTATTATTATTCATACAATGGCAACTCATTTGATATCGGCTAATGTAGACTAATGTATGCCAATCCTGATTTTTAGGGTTCCGTCTCTCAAAAGGAAAAAGGAACAATGTTTTCCTTCACCTTTATGCAAGTGATTAAACAGTGCGCGACAACTTGAGATGGCAACTGGGTTGGGGACGCCCGGCACACCGGCACAACCCTCGTGCTAACCTGCTGCGGGTGAACGCGGGTGACGTACGGGTTCGCGCCTCATACCCTGATGCCATCTCAACCTGTCTCGTACTATATTATGTGCTAATCCAGGATATTATCTATCTCTATTCCACAGCCAAATCCGTCCAGTAGTTTTTGCGTTAAGGAGTAACAAACATACACACACACACACACACATACACACATACACACAAACTTTCGCCTTTATAATATTACTTGCTGATGCCCGCGACTTCGCCCGCGTGGATTTAGGTTTTTCGAAATCCCGTGGGAACTCTTTGAATTTCCGTGATAAAAAGTAGCTTATGTGCTAATCCAGGATATTATCTATCTCCATTCCCAGCCCAATCCGTCCAGTAGTTTTTGGGTGAAGGAGTAACAAACACACACACACACACACACACACACACATACACACAAACTTTCGCCTTTATAATATTATTAGTGTGATTAGTGTGATATAGTGTGATGAAGTGTGATAATAACTATGCAGTGGTATAGTTGTTAATGGTTTCCATTTAGAAAAGGACCAATCTCCCATTGCTCCACTTCACAACTTGATTGTTCCAAACAGTCTCTGAATAATGGCCTGGAAATGAGCATTCGCCATTTTGTGCGAGTCCTTCGGGCGGATAAACAATCGAACGTCCATCTCGCTTGATGTGACTCCCGAGTCCCGATAGCCGGGTAACGTATCCTTTAAGCTATACGACACGATTTGTTCATTACACGATACTATTATAATACTCTATCCACGGAGAGAATTTAGTATGGGACTCTCTCTTTCACGTAATCGCATACAAATGCCCAAGACAAAAGACTTAGTGGGCGTTAACAATTTTGACACCAACCAATTACAAGGGAAACTATGTTTTCAAATTGAATTTTTAATGTTTTTGATAACACAGGTGCTCTAATAGAAGCCCTATACTTTAATTAAAAAAACTATAAATGCGAAAGTGTGTCTGTCCGTCTGTCTGTCTGCTATAGCTTTTTACGGCCCCCGTTTAACCGAATTTTATGAAATTTCGTACAGAAATAGATTGTATCCCGAGGATGCGCATAGGCTACTTTTTGTCCTGGAAAACCAAAGAACTTTTAAACAACGTTGTCAACGTGGATGAAGTCGCGGGCATCTTTTATCTGTTACAAAATAGTCTGCATTCCGTATACGGATATAGCCTATAGACCACTTTTCATGCAGGAAAATCGACCAATTCCCTTGGGATTTTCTAAAACGTATATTCACGCTGACAAAATCGCAGTTATCATCTAGTTTTTGTATAATATAGTTGATTCAATATCCTTCTAGGTTGTTTAAGGCAAAACATTCTACTCACTCTGGTCTCACTTTTCCTGTTGGTGGAAAATACCTCCCGTGATCCGTACCACATATAGATATTCGAATCCAAACTTAGATATCTAGGTTATCGACATACCTATCTGTGGTATGTGAATGTGTCGTATCGAATTTATCAATCGGTTTCTTGGTTCAAGTAATTTCACATGCATCAGGTGAATTGATACTCGTATATATGTAGTATTATAGTTGTTCGTTTGACAATAAGAAAAGCTAGCAGACAAGCAGACAAGCTTTCGCATATTAACTATAGTATTATATGCTAGAGGATGCCCACGACTTCGTCCGCGTGGATTTAGGTTTTTAAAGATCCCGTGGGAACTGTTTGATTTTCCGGAATAAAAAGTTGTCTATGTCAATCACAGGGATGCAAGCTACCTCGGTACCTTTCATACAAATCGGTTAAGCGGATATGTCTTTGGGAATCCTGTGGGAATTCTTTGATTTTCCGGTACAAAAAGTAGCTTATGTCCGTCCCCGGGATATAAGCTGTACCAAATTTCGTCAGAATCGGTTAAACTGTTGGGCCGTGAAAAGATAGCAGACAGACAGACAGACACAATTTCGCATTTATAATATTAGTATGTATATAACGGAGGCCGAGGGTGTTATCAGGTTATCGTGGGCATATTTTTCACTTTTTTATTACTTAGTTGTGGGTAGGCGAACATACAATCGCGAGAAACTGATTACGAGATTTATCGCACACACGAATACACTTTGTAGAGTAACTAACGCACTGTAATTGACACGGTTAACACTTTTTCCCTTTTCAAACCCATTGTAATAACTAGGCGCACAATGCACACACCACTCTGCGAACTGATGGGTTTGGTGTGGCGCAGCGGTGATAGTTTATGACCATACTCTATGGAGCTTCGATGAGAACTGTACCACGGTAATAATACATACCATTACCGTGACTGTACTGTTGTCCTTAGGACAACGCTGAACGAACCGTGGAATGATAACCTGCCCCCCCGTCGCACCAACCCCACCCAGGTTTACCGACCATTGAACGATCGAATGAACTAAACCTGAGTTCGCAAACAGATGTCGCTCTACAATTCAGTATAGTACAACCATTTCATAACAGATGGTGCTTTAAATAATGGCCACTTTAATGTTAGTCTCCGATATATATACTATTAGTATGGATGAATAGTTAAAGTTTTAAAGCTGAAATAGTACTAGGTACTACTACGTATATTCCTTCACAGATAGTAATACAAGTAGCAGAAAATTAAAGGGAAATTCAGTGGTCATTTAATAGCCAAAATGCCACTTCCGCAGTCACGAACGGCTCTAGTGGGGAGTTAGGAAGAGAAAATTGCGCTTTCTGCCTTAATTGCTCAAGCACTTTGGAGAAATATATAGACCGAATACTCGAATCGACTTGATTAAAATGTAAGTGTATTGCTATTACTCTTACTTCTACTACTATTTTGTGCTTTTAACAAGTGTAAATTAAAAATTTATGACACCCCCGACAAGTGACGGTTACAGTCACTAGAAAATAGCTGACAAGTGTAAATTAAAAATTTATAACACCCCCGACGATCCAAAGTATTTGAGTTTTTCAAAACATCATTTTCAAATAAATAATTATGGGTTTAGGCAACGTCCATCTTGACAGCTTGACATTTGTCTATTGACATAATATTATGAACCTAACGGTTATCTAACCTTCTTTTCTACAAGAAAACTAGAAAAGAGCTGATAACTCTTAAACGGCTGAACCAATTTTTTTAGATTATAGCTAAGAACACTCTCGATCAAGCCACCTTTCAAACAAAAAAAACTAAATTAAAATCGGTTCATTCGTTTAGGCGCTACGATGCCACAGACAGATACACAGATACACAGATACACAGATACACAGATACACAGATACACAGACACACAGATACACAGATACACACGTCAAATTTATAACACCCCTCTTTTTGGGTCGGGGGTTAAAAATAGCTGAAAATAGCTTGTTTGGACTTTGGAGTTTTAAGGCGCAATAGATTATTATGAGTATTTATTATTATTGTTTGGTAGGTCCCTAGATTTCGTTTTCTTACTATTAAAATACCACCTTATTACAAGTGTAAATTAAATATTTTTAACACCCCCGACAAGTGAAGGTTACAGTAAGTAACTAGAAAAGAGCTGATAACTTTCAAATGGCTGAACCGATTTTCTTGGATTATAGCTAAGAACACTCTCGATCAAGCTACCTTTCGAACAAAAAAACTAAATTAAAATCGGTTCATTAGTTTAGGAGCTACGATGCCACATACAGATACACACGTCAAACTTATAACACCCCTCTTGTTGGGTCGGGGTTAATAATAAGACCGCAGATCTGCATAACACTATTCCTGTAATTAAAGGTATTCTGCATAATATTGTGTATTTCATGTGACTCATAAAGTACCTATTTTTCTTCTATTCTTTTTTTTCTATATAGGCTTGCGCTAAACTGTGTAAATACTAAACCGAAGCGTACTTGTTTAGAAAGTTCCTATTCACTCTTCTTTTGAAGGAAACAGGTAGGTAGGTAATCCATACTAATATTATAAATGCGAAAGTGTGTCTGTCTGTCTGTTTGTCTGCTACGTTTTCACGGCCCAACCGCTGTACCGATTTTAATGAAATATGGTACAGACTTAATAAGTTAAACTGAACACATATTATATAATCGGCATACCTATTTAACGAGTCCATAAAATGGGGAAGTTCTACAATTCAATGAATGTATTTTTAAGCAGTGTCCAAAGTAGGTGCTTTGTCTACGAATATACAAAATCTCAGAATACAAAATAATATTAGAATTTAAGTATCCCAAAACTGAGGTACTTACATCTTTTTTAAATATTACTACAAGGTTACTAATTATACTTCATAAGTAACTAGCTATTTTTTACCTTCAATTTACCTACATTCAGCTTTTATAGGTTTCGGAAATCACATACAATATTGACGCGTTAAATAAACCGTTAAATTCGAGTTAAACTGAAATGCAGATTCTGGTTAAATACTCTGAGTCTGTCCTGTCGGAGATGAATCAGGTCTGTTGAATTTCCATTTATGCTAATGTGTCAGTTACATCAAGTTCAATCGAAGTACCTATACCTAAAGCGTTTTGAACTCTACACTGAAATTGCAGCTTCCAGAGATCAAGTACAAACAAAACGGTTTATTCACTTTACCCCGCCCGCTTCTGTTGGACAGGCAAACATTTGCACTACAACTGTAGACTTCTGCGGCAAGCTTTCTAGGAACCAACTGAAAATTAAATTAGGAATGGCAATCTACAGAATCGAGCGTTTGCTTTTCAGTAGATTGGTCGACACCAATCTTATTGAGTGTTGCTAGATACGTCATCAGACTTTCACACTAATAACACTAACATAACACTTATACTACTCCTGTGCTTATACAGGCCAAAGTTTGTTTGTGTAACTAAGTATGTACTATGTTTGTTACTCTTTAACGCAAAAACCACATGACAGATTTAGGAAGTAAGAAAGTAAACGAGGAAAAAGTGTTTTGAATTTGTCTTATACCTAAATACTTACCGTATGAATACAATTTTATTATTTCGCCCGGAATGAGTCCTACAAAATAATAAATGAGATTGCTGGCGAAAAGTCATACATAATTTAGGAGGTAAATTACCATTCAAGGGAAAGAGATAACCTTTTCCTACACTTTCTCATCACTTTTACTGTTACAAAAGGTTTTTTCACCATTTAATGGTCGGGGTTTCGATGGGATGAATGTGGTGAAATCTGAAATTCCTCATAATATGACTCAAGTAAGACTTCATTTCGGTTTTAATGATAACACGATCTAACTTTTAAGGATTATTATCATCACTAACACCTGATTATAATAATCAGGTGTTAGTGATGATAACCAGTACCGACGGATTAACTTGTTCTCCGATAATAGTCTGTTATTTACTATACTATATTAGAAACATATTCCTTTAATTATATTGCTGTGTTAGCTCTGAAAGCCAGTCTTAGGATCTACGCATACCCACGAAGAGGATTGGAGCTTCGGCTCCACTCTCCGAGGATTTGCGTCGTCTTTTTAATAACAAATGAAACTCATTTATATTCTTGGTCATGATGTTAAACCTGGTATAATGAAAACAAAACACGGTAAAGAGGTTTCAAGGATAATCGGCCGTTATTCTACTGTCACTGAAATGAATATAATATGTATAATAGTCTTCGTGTTGACACTATGTTGACAGATGTCTCATCACTAACATTAACGAGTACGCTCACATGACGCTCCTTGCTGCTATCAGTGCCAAAATGGCGAAATTCAAGTTCCTTCAAAAACAGGTTTGGCAATCGCAGGTCCAGAATATACGAACAGAGGTCAGTCTCCAATATAATGTGTATACTTGGTTAAATCTATCTTAATCTCCAATATAGTTTGAGTTGTTACAACAAAACGCCGCACTTTGCCTCCGCTCCACTTGACAGATGTGCGCTGCGCCTTACCCCATAGAACTGAGAACTAGATTTTATAAGTGCAACTTTGGCAATAACAATGCTATTTTACTGGTTAGCGGCCACTTTCCGCCTTCTAAATGGCAGTTTCGTATTATTTCTCACTATTCTCCTCGTTAGCGAGTCGGACTGGCACGCCATTTATTTCCTGCCAGACCGATATCAGTTTGTGAAGAATTCAAACTTTAGCCCTTTCTTCAGCGTTTTATTGGAAACTTGGGGTTTTCAGTTTTCATTTATAGCTTAATAATTAAATTTTTATTGAACTTAGTTACGGAGTAGTTACTTTTTGTGGCACTGAAAGAAGTCCAGATAAAAGTTTGAAACTTTAATTTTAATTACTACTATATTTACCATAGTTGACTTTTTTAAATATTTTTTTGTTTAATCACAAATACCATAATAATAGCATTAATAATTATTATTACTTATTTCAATCAATTTTTAGTAAAGTACCTATACAAGTTCATTTAAATGGTCAAAGAGTAAATCTTTACTAATATTATGAAGAAGAAAGCTTTGTCTGTAATCGGTAAACGATGAAACTACAGAACTGAATTTAATCATTTTTTCATCATTGGAAAGCTTCTAAAACCTGAAGTAACGGTATAAATAACATAATATTATGAACCACGGATGAAGTGGTGGCTAAAAGCTAGTCTGAAATATTTTAGATCCCAAAAGAAACTTCAATGAAAATAAAATTACAACTTTTAAAATAAATTATTTATTATTCAAGAATGGAGCAGATCATTCGTACATAATTTCATAGCGCACGAATGAAGATTTCCTTCATAATAGCTATCGGGAATCAAATCAATCGAGTCGGAGCTTAATTGTTTATTCACATCAAGGACCCTCACACATAACAAGGATTGCTCAGTCTTCACCTTATCGAGATAAACTACTTTTGGAGCAACAGACCTCATACATCTGTCATCTTAAAAACGCTTCCATCATACGGCCTGTTAACACATCAACGAATCTTTATGACTATGATTTAACACGAATTGTTTCTATTTTTAAGGTAGATACTCTTACGATTCAGTCACACTTACGAATTGTGTAAAATTACGGATACGTAATGTATAAAAAATTATAGATCCGTCAGGATGAATCTCCACAATGAACTGGCATGCCACCATCCATGTGAAAGGGCACTCGTTTTGTCATGTTGTGTTTTCATTTCATGCCTATTATGAGTGCGCTATCTATGACGAATGTAAAGTTATTTAAAGAAAATATAATTTAAATCGTTCAATCTATACTAATATTATAAAGAGGAAACCTTTGTATTTTTTATTTTTGTATGTTTGTATTGAATAGGCTCAAAAACTACTGGACCGATTTACTTAGAGGGAGTCTTCCGAATCCGTATAGGCTATATTTTATCCCGGAAAATAGAAAAAATAAATGTCCACCCGTGCGAAGCCGGGGCGGGTCGCTAGTAAGTTCATAAATGTGAACGAATCAGAGACATTATGCATTTATGAACGGGCTGTAAAGGTGTCTTCACACAAAATCCGCAAACCCCGCTCACACTGCTCAGAAATCACTTTTGAAATCATACATGCTGCGGATCTCGTAGTGCCCGACAAACTTGCGAGCCTTGCAACGTTGGAAACCGCCGGGCATATAAACAGTTTAATATTATGACGTTAGCTTGTAATAATACATTATTATCTCTTAAATACTCTTATTACATAACCCTTTACATGAACAATAACAGATTGAGTACAAATAAAGACAATTCTAGTGACAATTCATTAACAAAGAACATGACTACTGAACTTGTATACCGATCGGGTTGAGGCAGTTTTACGGGACTTTGCGCGCTCTAGTAATATGTCATCTCTCTGCCTCTGTTATACCAACTTCTAAGACTGTATTATTCAGAAATTGCTTGAAGCAATTAAGTCTGGCGTGAAATATTGTTCATAATCGATATTGTGGTGGAAATCCTTTTGTGACCACAAATGGTTTCATCTATGACATTAATGTTATTATATCGTACTAGCTGATGCCCGTGACTTCGTCCACGTGGATTTAGGTTTTTTTTTTTTCAAATCCCGTGGGAACTCTTTGATTTTCCGGGATAAAAGTAGCCTTTGTTAATTTCCACGGCGCAAGCTACCTCTGTGCCTTTCATGTAAAACGGTTGAACGGATAGGCCTTTAAGAATCCCGCGGGAACTCTTTGGTTTTCCGGGACAAAAGTAGCCTATGTACTTCCCCGGGATGTAATGTCATGAAGCCTTGCGGTTTTCAACGATAACTTTTATCCTACCTACCTATTTAATAATTTAGTAACTAAGCTAAATAAAAGTTCGTCTAAAATTCAAAAGCTCATATTATAATAACGCTACCCGTAATTACCCCCAAGTTCTACACGATGTTGGGGAAAATTTCCGAGATCCGCTTAATTTCCCCACAATGTTGTTCTTACAATAAAATTACCTAAACTCGAGTTCGAGTTGAATTCGAGTTTAACAGCACATTGTATGAAGTTTTTTTATCATTCAGATACAAGTTAGCCCTTGACAGCAATCTCAACTAGTGATAAGTGATTATGCAGTATAAGATAGAAGCGGGCCAGCCTGGAAGGGGTATGGCAGTTTTTATTAAGCCCATACACTCTTTTTTTTTCTACAGGGTATCCAGATTAGTACCAGAAACCCCCTACAATCATGAGACACCTAATATTATAAAGGCGATATAGTTTGTGTGTATGTGTGAAGGTATGTTTGTTACTCTTTCACGCAAAACTGCTGGACGGATTTGGCTAAAATTTTGAATGGGAATAGATTATACCCTGGATTAACACATAGACTACTTTTATCCCGGAAAATCAATGATTTCCCACGGGACTTTTAAAAAACTTATATCAACGCAAAAGAAGTCGCAGGCATCAGCTAGTTAACAATAAGATGCAGAGAGAAAGGAGTAATAAATTGCTGCACACAGCAGCGAAATGTGCAACAGCTGCTGCTTTATAGCCAAACAGAGTTCAGCAACTGTTTAGCAAGATAACTGGGTACGTACTCCTCAGCTTGAAGCCTGAGAGTGAACATAAACTACATAGTTGCAACTACGACTTTACTAGAAAATATGGCTGGTAGAAGTTGTATATATGAGGTTCAAACCTCACTCATTCACTCGTATGTAACTTGAAGCCGAAGATATTCCTGTACGTGAAAGTAAAACGATAAAAAATGATATTTCTATTGCAAAATAGGCTTGCTCTCGACGATAATTATGCTTGATGGAATGCAATGTATGAGACGTGGGTTGCAGTTCGCTTACACACAAAATACTTAGGTATTTACTTTGGCCTTGAAGCTACACAAATATATTATGTGGCAGGAAATACGGAAGTCGGAAGTGAGTTGATTCGTATCAGAAATGTTGAAAGAAAACGTTTCATGTGAGTAGGTTGGATGTTAATTACAAGATGTGTATTGTATATCTATACACAAAATAAGTGTCGTACTTTTCTGTAGGAAACATTGTGAATAACTCAAAATTTAAAAAACCAAAAACCTCTATGAGAAAACTAGAAAAGAGCTGAAACTTTCAAACGGCTGAACCGATTTTCTTCGATTGTAACTAAGAACACTCTCGATCAAGCCATCTTTCAAACAAAAAAATTAAAATTAAAATCGGTTCATTCGTTTAGGAGCTACGATGCCACAGACAGATACACAGATACACACGTCAAACTTATAACACTCCTATGGCTACAGATTAGTCATTTAGATTAGAGTTCGTTGTATACAATTCAACCAAACGAACAATTCTTCAAACATGCCCCTCACTCGTATAATATGCCCTGCATGCATATAAATGCTAGGCATACAAAAAACCTGCATTTTTCTTAACAGGGCTCTCTCCGTCACTTGCTTCCACTCGCTTCATACAATCGTAGTTCCAATTTCATTTGAATATCAAGCAACCAAAGTCCATGAAATTATGCAGACATATTCTAGAAACTAATATCTGTGTCTGTGGTGTTTTAGATTTTTCTAAAAATATGTAGTTTTAAAATTACAGGGGCTCAAAGATTTGTATGTAAATTTTTAAGACCGCGTAACTTTGAAACCGAATATTTTAACAGAAATCTGGAAAACCACAGACATAGATATTACTTTCTAGAATATGTCTGCAAAATTTCATGGACTTTGGTTGCTTAATATTCAAATGAAATTGGAACTACGATTGTATGAAGCGAGTAGAAGCGAGTGACGGAGAGAGCCCTCTTAAATTAAAATGCACTAAATAGAATATACTAAAGTCTGTGTAGTCTACAGACTATTTTACTTGCAGAACATTTTACACTGTAAGAATACCTTAGCGTTAAAATAAATCCTGCAACAAACATTTTTAAGTGTCGGAACGGGAAACAATCTTGTGAATGCGCGCCTGTTGTCGGAGTTTGCGGCTTTTAAAGGTAGTTCACCTTCCTTACCACTTTTAGAACATACTTTACTGAAGCAAAATCCACTATAGTTTTGTCGATCTCCGTGCCTCAGTAGTAAGTGCTATGGTCTTATAAGTGGGAGGTCCCAGGTTCGATTCCCGCTAGAGACAATTATTGGGAATTTATATTTATATCGACCGGTATATCTTTCGCTTTCGCTTTCGCCACAATTTGCATATTTTGACTGTTCTATACAATGTTCTCAATACCTCTTCCCCTGGTTATCTGCGAGAGCGATTTCAATTCTCGCTCCCTCCTACTAGGCCTATGCGGTCTTGTGTCTCAAAAAATCCTCTCGTCACTCCCCATTGTAACACAGTCTTCTACAGCAAATCTTTCACCGTACTAGCCACCCATCTTTGGAACTCACTTCCTGAGAATATTAGAGAGAATTGCTGCTCAGTACATTCATTCAAATACAGAGTGAAGCAGTATTACCTATCATTACAATAGAGTATTTATATATTATATATATATTATATTTATTCGTATTTTATTATATTATGCATAACTATTTATTATTATATTATTATTGTATGTATTTTATTTTGGTATTTATTGGATGATATTTGTGTAAATATTATTGTGTAGCACTTGTATTAACCATTTTATAAATCTAGTACCATGGGACCTATTCCACGTATTTATGCACCTTACTCACAACCTGCACGGGGAAGCTGGAAGAAATCTCTGTTTAGAGATAAGCATTTCCTTTGTACATAGCTTAATTTATCTTAACTTTGTAACTACAATTTTGGTACATGAAAATAAATATATATATATATATATATCGACTTGTAACGTCATTGATCGCCTACCGTACAGCCTGACGTTAATAAGTAATTAATAAGTAATTAGTTAAGTAAATAAGTAATGAAATTTGAAATAATGCACTTGGCTATATATATATAATTAATGAAATTTGTAATAATGCACTTGACTCCTAATTCTATTTGACATTAATTTAAATTTATTTTGTTATCTTAAATATTTGCACACTAATAATTTAGTAGAAAGTTAAGGACTCTAATCATAAATTTCCATCTTATTGTACCAACTTTCTCGCAAATAAATAAATTATCTTATCTTATCTTATCTTAATTATCTTAAAAATTTGGAAAAATCTATTTTTTTTTAATTATCTTCTTTAATAATGAATTCTAGCTCCATAAACTACTGCTACTCAAAACATCACATCATTTTTAACCTCCGACCCAAAAAGAGGGGTGTTATAAGTTTGACGTGTGTATCTGTGTATCTGTCTGTGGCATCGTAGCTCCTAAACTAATGAACCGATTTTAATTTAGTTTTTTTTTGTTTGAAAGGTGGCTTGATCGAGAGTGTTTTTAGCTATAATCCAAGAAAATCGGTCCAGCCGTTTGAAAGTTATCAGCTCTTTTCTAGTTACTGTAACCTTCACTTGTCGGGGGTGTTATAAATTTTTGATTTACACTTGTATTACTACATTCCAATACCCTATTGTGACGGTATGATATATGGGAGTATGGATATGTAGAAAATGAAGGAATACATCGAAAACCAATCGATAAAACATAAGTGTTACACTGTTACGCACTTAGGTTAACGCCTATCTCTGGAGCGACAGTCTGACGGACGGAAATTCAATTCTTGGATAGTACAACACCCCCGACAAAATGAAGGTTACAGTAACTAGAAAAGAGCTGATAACTTTCAAACGGCTGAACCGATTTTCTTGGATTATAGCTAAGAACACTCTCGATCAAGCCACCTTTCAAACATAAAAAACTAAATTAAAATCGGAAGAATTTTTTTAGCTATGTGATTGTGATCTAAAAGTGATACACATTTTTTCAAAAAATTTAGTTCAAAAGAGTCAAATGAAAACTTGTGTTTTTCCACTTAGCGGAATTTTCATGCGCAACGACAATAGTTTATTTGTGGAAACCACAGACATAGATATTTGTTTATGTGATTGAGTTTGGTATTGGTTAGTATTTAAACAGAACCTTACGTTTGCTTAGAATGTGCTAAGGATCTATCTATTTATGGAAGAATATCATAATACTGACGTATTTCATATATCTTTTAAGTATTTTAAAACTTTTCTAACAAGTTGAAACCGTAGTTTAGTAAACTCCCACACATTTATACTTCCCACACAGGAAATTCGTGGAGCAAACTATGACCCAAGTTTTACTGAAGCTAACAGCTCTGCGTGATATTTAATTGAATAGTTTATGCAAGCTATTTCACGTTCTAAAGTTAGGTATATGCATTAATTAGTTAGCGAGAGGAATGTATATGACATCTAACACGGTGACTTTCCGAACTTTCTCAGGGTAAAGTTCTGAATTAAAATATCAATTCCTAAACTTTCATGGCAAAATTGAAAATTGAGAATGTAGTGATGACAGATGTGGACACAGGTAGGTGAAAAAATCCAGGGTGTTTTTGTATTTCGGTGCTGCGCCGTAAGAGTGAAATCGCCACTCTAATGACATTCAAGAAAAAACATTAATCGGGAATAGATAAAACTTCAAGAGTTTGTTGTAAGTAACTAGGTAGTCAAAAGCAACCTAATGTTGTTATTTAAAAAAGTTATACTTACAGCATTATACCCTTTCTATATAAACGTTTTTATTAAATAATAAAACCGGCCAAGTGCGAGTCAGACTCGCGCACTGAGGGTTCCGTACTCAGGTATTTTTTCCAACATTTTGCACGATAAATCAAAAACTATTATTCATAAAAATAAATAAAAATCTGTTTTAGGATGTACAGGTAAACCCCTTTCATATGATACCCCACTTGGTATAGTTATCTTATTTTGAAAATTGAAACACATTTTAATTTTTTTTTTAATGATGTAACCACAAATTTGCAGTTTTCAGATTTATTCCTGTACTTGTGCTGTAAAACCTAACTACCTACCACATGATTCTAGGTCAACGGGAAGTACCCTATTGGTTTCTTGACAGACACAACGGACGGACAGACAGACAACAAAGTGATCCTATAAGGGTTCCGTTTTTCCTTTTGAGGTACGGAACCCTAAAAATGTTCACAAAACTGCATAAATTCTGTCACAACAATATATTCAAATCCAGAATGGTTCACAACTTCCGCTTACAGGGAACTTGTCGAATATGAAAAAGTTTTTCTGTTGCGTACTCAACAATAGAATTTTAATTTGTGCCAGCTTTTCATCAAAACATGAATCATACAATGTTGGGCTATAATCGTAAAGTAACTTGAATTAAATAGTCTACATTGATAAAGGTAAACGGTGTAAGACGAAAATGCGTTAGTCGTTACCTAACTTGGCAATATATTGTAAGCTAATACAATATATATGATATGAGCGCGGGTTCCTGAATTTGTGGGACTGTGTTAATTGGCCTTTTGGTTGGTTATAGATAAGTTACTTGAAAGAAAAAGTCATGATTACGATTAACTAAATCGTTTTGCTCTTATAAAAGTAAAAGTATTTTGCATACGGTAAAAGTAGGTACTTACCTGAAACACACAACATCTATGAGATGGCGGAATAATCCGTGTGGATTTAGGTTTTTAAAAACATCGGTGGAATCTCTAATTTTTAGGATATAAATAGCCTATGTCCGTTCCCATAATCCAAGCTGTCTCTATACCAATTTTTGTAATCGCTTATACAGATGGGTCGAAAAAAGGTAGCAGACAGACAGACAGACAAATAGACAGGCACGCTATCGTATTTAGAACCTAAATTCAAAAAAGAACATCACACATTCATTTTTAACCCCCGACCCAAAAAGAGGGGTGTTATAAGTTTGACGTGTGTATCTGTGTGTCTGTGTATCTGTGTATCTGTGTATCTGTGTATCTGTGTATCTGTCTGTGGCAACGTAGCGCCTAAACGAATGAACCGATTTTAATTTACTTTTTTTTGTTTGAAAGGTGGCTTGATCGAGAATGTTCTTAGCTATAATCCAAAAAAATTGGTTCAGCCATTTAAAAGTTATCAGCTATTTTCTAGTTTTCTTGTAGAAAAGAAGGTTAGATAACCCTTAGGTTCATAATATTCAAGTGTCAATTGACAAATGTCAAGTTGTCAAGATGGACGTTGCCTAGATATACATGATTATTTATTTAAAAAGATTTGAAAATGATTTGTCGGGGGTGTTGAAAATTTTTAATTTACACTTGTTTAAATACTAATCACGCTTTTTATGATACCAACACAAACAGCAAACAAGTTGTTTGCTTGTAATTACTCAGCAATAAATTACGTACATGCAGCATTAAAACAGCAAACTAGCACAGTGAACGGCAATACGAGGGTCAAACTACTGCAACCCTAGGGAAAATGTTTGCTTTTAATAATGGAGAAATTTTATTATACTCGACTGTCTGGTTAGAATGGTCTGCAATAGTGAACTTTGTTAAAGTTCTATGTAACCAAGATTAAGAGAAAGTTTATTATGTAAGTGGTTTTTTGTTATAAGTCCAAATATCCTTTTAATTAATATAATTCAATCTGTGATAGGTTCAGAATCTGAACTAACTACGCTAATATTATAAAAGGTAAAGTTTGGATGTAGGAAATATTCTGCGGAAACCGATTCTGAATTTTCTTTCACTTACCTATGCTCAATAATTGTAAATGAGATATAAATTATCTATGTTCTGATGATTGCAAGTTGGTATTATGGACCTTAAGTATGGAATATGGTAATTTGTCTCTCTGGATCCCAGCTGTACGGTCCTGATGCTGCAGAGCTTATGCCCCACAGGCTGTGATAACGGAGCATCCATAAAATCCGATAAAACTGTATTTATTTGTTCTAAAGCTAGTGTACACATATTATTTCGTAGTATTTTGCTTTCAAGTTAAACCACTAACATAAGATGCTATTCGTAATGATTTATTACTGCACAGCAAACAAAACTAGCACACAACATAACATTAAGTATATTCAGGTCAATCCCTTGAGACCAAGATCTGAAAACTTTTTAACCTCCGACCCAAAAAGAGGGGTGTTATAAGTTTGACGTGTGTATCTGTGTATCGGTGTATCTGTGTATCTGTCTGTGGCATCGTAGCTCCTAAACTAATGAACCGATTTTAATTTAGTTTTTTTTTGTGTGAAAGGTGGCTTGATCGAGAGTGTTCTTAGCTATAATCCAAGAAAATCGGTTCAGCCGTTTGAAAGTTTCTAGTTTTTACTGTAACCTTGACTTGTCGGGGGTGTTATAAATTTTTAATTTACACTTGTTATTTATATAACACTCTAGCGGCTTTGCCTCGGTAAAACAATCTGTATAAATAACATTTTGCAATATAATTCTATTTGTAGTCGAGGACAAGATTGCGCTGGGAAAATTAATTGTACTGCGGATTTTTTATTATGAAAACAAATTAGGTAGGTATGTGTAGGTTTCTTACACAGTCTGTATGGATTTGATACTATATTTTGTTATCTAATTGTGTTCATAATGAACAACACTCATAACACAGAAACAGAACTCAAAAGACCATATTTTCGCAGATCGATTAATTTTTTTATGCAAGAGAAAAAACTTTAAAGTTTAATCACCATCATGATCATCATCCTCTAGCCATCGCCGGCTCACTACTGAGCACGGGTCTCCTTTCAGAATGAAAAGGCTTTTCACCATAGCTCACCACGCTGGCTAAATGTGGATTGGCTGAACACTTCACATACCTTTGAGAACATTGTGGAGAGCTCTCAAGGATGCAGGTTTCTTCACGACGTTTTCCTTCACCGTTAAAGCAAGTGATATTTAATTGCTTATATGCACATAATAAAGGTTAGAGATGCGTGCCCAAGGTCGAAACCTAGGCAATCAGAATAATAGGCATCTTCTAGGCGAGCGCGCTCCGTCTTAGGCTGCTTCATCACTTGCTAGCAGGTCTGATTGCAGCCAAGCGCTAGTCTATAAATTAAAAAAAGGGAGTTAAAGGAGATTGGTGAATTCCATAGAGTTTCTGACCCAAACTAACAGAACCGTGGGCCTCAAGCCCACGTTCACGAATCAAACTTCTCATGCTTGTTCTAGTAAACCAGTCTAACAAATAACTTCATCAAAGTATATCAAATAAAGTTGGGAGAAAAAAGATATTCACTTGTATTGCCATGCAACGGTTATTTATATTGTGTACTTGTAAATAATTATATTTTTGATCCCCATCTTCTAAAAGTATCAGGCTTACACAGATAAATACCTACTCTGAAAAATATTAAAATTAAAAATTAAATTTCTAAATCTGGTTTTTAAAAATGCTGGGTCAAAATTCGCCAACCTTCTTTCTACTATTTATTGTTCCCTGTTTTTAACCCCCGACCCAAAAAGAAGGGTTTTATAAGTTTGACGTGTGTATCTGTGTCTCTGTCTGTGGCATCGTAGCTCCTAAACTAATGAACCAATTTTAATTTAGTTTTTTTTTTTGTTTGAAAGGTGGCTTGATCGAGAGTGTTCTTAGCTATAATCCAAGAAAATCGGTTCAGCCGTTTGAAAGTTATAAGCTCTTTTCTAGTTACTGTAACCTACACTTGTCGGTGGTGTTATAAATTTTTAATTTACACTTGTATAAGGACTGTTTGTTTCAATTCTTAGTAGGAACGTCTTTCTTACAAATCCTTTCATTAAAATTTTCACACTGTGCAGCTGCAAGCTATTCTTTCTTATTTGCTGGAGAGCTTAAGTTTCGCACTGAAAGCCGGTTTTAATATGCTGACGCTGTTCAGAGTTTTAACTTTTAACTGTTGACGACAAGTGGTAATTAAAGGAAGTTTAGGTAACTTTCTTTTGGATATTTTTAATATTTCATAAGTCATGTAGACCGAAGAGATCGTTCTTCAGCTGAAAGTGAAATAGGTACTTTGATTTTGTATAAACAATAAACATGTAAAATTTTATATCTGCCTATCCTTAATTGCAGATTTCCTTTCACTTCTATAAAATTAGTCATTTATGTCGCCCATAACACAGGTTACCTACCTAGCTGGTTTTTCTGTATATTTTACTATTTAGCATAATTTAGTATAATTTTATAAGTATAAAGTTATAAGACTGGACATTTTAATATGCAGAAGGTTCTTATACTTGTACCTATGTTTTCTGAACAATAAACGATTATTTTTTGTTTATTTATTTACTTTGAAGTGAACCTCCATGTACTACGAACGTATAAGAGGGGTAATTCCCGACAAAAACTTCTGATGGTTGCAAGCATCGATTTTGCAGCGCCATGGTTGCAACTGATTTAAAACTTGTTTCAAAGAGTTGCAGGTTGAAATTCAATGGTTAAATATTATGTGAAACCATAACATCAAAGTCGTCAAACCTAACAGCGAAATAAAAACTTTTACTTGAGTACAGATAAAAAAAAAGATTCTCATTTCGTATTTAAGCGAGACATTAAACGAAATGATTGCAAACCGAGCAAAGTTGTGTACGATTAAGGAAATAAGCCAAGAGACCGCGGAAATAAAAACCGGTCAAGTGCGAGTCGGACTCGCACACGAAGGGTTCCGTACCATCGTAAGATAGAACACTTAATTTGGATGGCGGCCATTTTCAAATACACTATCTTGATTTTTTATTATTTGTCGAAAAAGCGGCATAGAACTCTATAAGTACACTGAAAACTTCGATTCTCTACGGTTCATGAATCATGACCCATGAGATATAGCCCGCTGGCAGAAAGACGGACAGACAGACGAACGGACAGTTAGACAGACAGCGGAGGCTTAGTAATAGGGACGATCTCCCTGGTGGAGTGATAAGCGCTGTGGTCTTATTAGAGGGAGTTCCCGGGTTCAATTACCGGCAGGGATTTGGAATTTTATAATTACTAAATCTCTGGTCTGGTCTGGTGGGAGGCTTCGGCTGTGGCTAGTTACCACCTTATCGGCAAAGCCGTGCCGCCAAGCGATTTAGCGTTCCAGTACGATGCCGTGAAGAAATCAAAGGTGAATGGGGTTTAATAAAAAACAACTGCCATATCCCTTCCAGGTTAGCCCGCTTCCACCTTAGACTGCATCATCATGTAACATCAGGTGAGATTGCAGTCAAGGGCTAACTTGTATCTGAATAAAAGAAAGGGTCTCCTTCTGGTACGGAACCCTAAAAATCGCGATTCTGCATCTGGCGGACGTGATACCGCATAATTTCGTTACCGAGCGCTGTAAGAAGTTTGGAAACTCGCCAAAATGGCTGACAGTACCCCCCCTCTATGTAAGCTAGATATAATATGTATGACTTTTGCTAGGTGCTAACTATAATGGGACATAATATGTGCAGTGGCGTGCAACTCATATAGGCATATAAGCAGTGCATAACTTGTGACTATTGTTAGGTATGGCTTCGGATGTTTTTATGTTAACAGGCATTTAGGGTATATAATAAAGGGTTCTGCCTTCTGGGGCCCATACCACTGCACGCCACTGGGCAGACTTCGAACCGAGGAAATCTGTTCTCACTTGTCCTTTGTTAAACGGGTTTAAAGATTTATATATGTTTTACTAGATGAAGCCCGCGACTTCGTCTGCGTGAGTTTGGGTTTTTAAAAATGCCGTAATTCTTTGATTTTCCCGGATATAAAGTGTCACTCTCCACGTCTTCAACTATACCCAAGCAAATAAATCACGTAGTGCATTGCTCCGCTGGGACGTGATTGAAGGACAAACCAACCAACCAATAAACCAACAAACTTTTAAACTATCGCATTTACATATAACATGGGTAGGTAGTGATGGGTACTCATAATTGTTAGCATTCGAACCCGTGTAACTTCGAAACTAGATATTTTTAGGGAAAGACAAACTTCATTTACCTACTCTTTATTAGTTTCAAGAGCGTGTTTTAAAAATTTCTATTGGTTGACTGACATTCCATGGAAAATCAAACTTCGTTTGTATGGAGGGCCATTACATTTCCCTTAAAAGTTTTTTGTTTTTTAATCCGACTGTTTTAAAATTTCTTGCATATTTAAAACACAATAAAAACTATTTAAATTAGATGTAATATTCCGAGTACACCGTAAAGAATTTTTTAAATTTGCAATTTCACAAAAAGGATTTAGTAAGCTCACGTGGAGGACATTCTTTTATTTCCCCGGATAAGAAAACTGTACCGGGTCCCGCTTTTGCTCAATACGTAGAAAAGATTGCAGACCTTTTGTATGTGAAACTAACTTAATACGATAAAGGACAAAATAAACTGTTGTGAGCCCGTCGCAGCTTAAACAGTTTAAGAGGGGTCTCTCCGTCACTCGCTTCATACAAACGTAGTTCCAATTTCATTTGAATATTAAGCATGAAATTTTGCAGACATATTCTAGAAACTAATATCTGTGTCTGTGGTGTTTTAGATTTTTCTAAAAATATGTAGTTTAAAAATTACAGGGGCTCAAAGATTTGTATGTAAATTTTTACGACCGCATAACTTTGAAACCGAATATTTTAACAGAAATCTGGAATACCACAGACATAGATATTAGTTTCTAAAATATGTCTGCAAAATTTCATGGACTTTAGTCGCTTAATATTCAAATGAAATTGGAACTACGTTTGTATGAAGCAAGTGACGGAGAGATCCCTCTTAATGGAACAGTTTTCTGTATGGGATTTGTATTTCTTACAATCTTTTTCCCGGGACTTCGTCCATGACATAGGTTTTAAGTGTGCATTAATGCGTATTATTTCGTATATATATCAAGTGTAAATTGAAAATTTATAACACCCCCGACAAGTAAAGGTTACAGTAACTAGAACTGATAACTTTCAAACGGCTGAACCGATTTTCTTGGATAATAGCTAAGAACACTCTCGATCAAGCCACCTTTCAAATAAAAGAAACTAAATTAAAATCGGTTCAATAGTTTAGGAGCTACGATGCCACAGACAGATACACAGATACACACGTCAAACTTATAAGATCCCTCTTTTTTTTGGTTCATTAGTTTTTGAGATGATCGCGAAGAAACATACAAACAAAGGCTCGAAAATATATTATTAATCCTATTTTTTTTGAAGTGGATTTGTGAAAGATGCAAAGAGAAAATTTGCGCTATTAAAATAAAATTTCCCAGCAAAAATAGATGTTTTTCTTCACCCACTTTCAAGTTTTAATCAACGGAAGGTCAGCACCCACAGTTTCACCGTTTATGGGACACTTTTATCCATTTTATTTCTATTATAAGATATCCTTTGACGCCTTTTCATCTTTTTAAGGCTGTCGTAAACGTTTTATTTTATACTGGATAAGGCTTAGCTACCATTTTTAGTATTTCTTGCAAAAACTTAGTCTGGCCTTCTGTTTATTACCATTCAAAGTGCAATCGCTTTTGGCATAGAAATAGCATATTGAAGTTTGAGTTTTTTTTTAAAGTTTAAATTCGGACCTCCAAAGTCGATAAACCATCCAGTTACCGACTTAGTTCAACGATACTTTACCAGCTCAATCGACAAATATGTGGTGTTAAAAGTAGGTCACATCATTTTAACTTATCATGCTATAATTACTGAGTAGTCTCTTCTCAAAATAAGAAAAGTTTGTGATGGATTGATGAGAAAGATGGATTGGTAGACTTCACACACCTTAAGGCATGCAGGTTTCTTCACTAAATTCTCCTTTGCAAATGATCTTTAGAAAAGTTAAAGCTGCGTGCCCGCGTCGAATCCCGAACCCACAAATTGAAGGCCGCCGTTTTAACAACTAGGCTATTACGGCTTTTTCAGTTCACATAACTCTCTTTTTAAACCCCGACCCAAAAAGAGGGGTGTTATAAGTTTGACGTGTGTATCTGTGTATCTGTGTATCTGTCTGTGGCATCGTAGCGCCTAAACGAATGAACCGATTTTAATTTAGTTTTTTATCTCATTTAAATATAACACAAGTGTAACCTATAGTTGTGTTGTGTGTAATTTAGTATTAACTTGGTAATAGTTTAGTTTTATTTTGGTTTTTAACCCCCGACTCAAAAAGAGGGGTGTTATAAGTTTGACGTGTGTATCTGTGTATCTGTCTGTGGCATCGTAGCTCCTAAACTAATGAACCGATTTTAATTAATTTTTTTATTTGAAAGGTGGCTTGATCGTGAGTGTTCTTAGCTATAATCCAAGAAAATCGTTTGAAAGTTATCAGCTCTTTTCTAGTTACTGTAACCTTCACTTGTCAGAGGTGTTTTAATTTAATTTAATTTTTAATTTACACTTGTATCTAATTTAAATTTAACACAAGTATAACCTAATAGTTATGTTGTGTGTAATTTAGTATTAAATTAAATAAATTGTTTAAAAAAATTGTTTATTGCAGCCAAAATTTTACAAATTTAGTAATAGTTTAGTAAAACTTAGTAATAGTTTAGTTTTAGTTTAAATTATATAATTGTAATTTAAACTAAGTTATAGTTCTCGGTGACCGCTAGGCGCTATCATACAGTCCATATTGTCGCTATGTCACGGGGAGGTCAGGCGTAGGTGGAGGGAGGGTGGGGTGTACCCCCCTGCTGCCACGATTGTCGTGAGTAGAACAGTACTTTTGTTTAATTATGGCTAGATATACTGCGACTTTTATCATTTCGCATGCTCAAGATCCAGGAAAGTGGGTTAGAATATTTGGTTTTAGGGTTCCGTAGCCAAACGGTGCCAAAACGGGACCCCATTCACTGTCCGTCCGTCCGTCCGTCTGGGCTGTAGGTATCTCATGAACCGTAACACGTAGAACGTTCAAATTTTCAGATTTCGATGAACAGAATGATTCAGAGAATGTGCAACAAATGTATAAACAGATAAAATGTATAACAAATCATCAAACAGCTGTAGTCTGTAATAGCATTCAGTTCCGAGGTTTTATTATCCCCAAAAATAAGGGAGCATATCTATGGACTATAGCTCCCAATGTTCTGGACTCCCAAAGGTCTAGTCTATGTTAGACCATTCAGTGTGCAAGTTTTACTGCAAAGCAATGGACATGTTTTCCAAACAAGCGGTTAAATTCCAGGGAATTTTCAGGGGTTGTTCTCGGGAACAAGGGATGTATTAGAAAAGTACCCGTGCCGATACTAAGGTACGACCTACGAGTCTATAAACCGTGCAAACTGCATACTATCATTCTTTGTGCCAATTTTAGTGCGCAAGCATTCAATTGCCAGGGATTATTGTCCCCAGGAACAAGAGGATGTATTAGAACAAGTGTAAATTAAAAATTTATAACACCCCCGACCAGTGAAGGTTAGAGTAATAACTAGAAAAGAGCTGATAACTTTCAAACGGCTGAACCACTAAGAACACTCTCGATTAAGCCACCTTTCAAACAAAAAAAAACTAAATTAATATCGGTTCATTAGTTTAGGAGCTACAATGCCACAGACAGATACACAGATACACACGACAAACTTATAACACCCCTCTTTTTGGGTCGGGGGTTAAAAAAGCCCCGAGTCGATACTAAAGTACGATCTACGAACATAGTTCCCCGGGGCGGGCACTATTCTGCCCCGGTACTGCCGTTCGTTGTGCCAGTTTTACTACTACGCGATGAGAATTCTTTATAAAGGAGCCGGTTTTAGTTTTGTTTGTATTCGTGGCTCAGCTTTTCCGTGTTTGTTTGGTTTAAATCTTCTTTGTTTGCGGTGATTGTTAATAGGTACTGCAGCAGCTCAATCAAAATCAGCGACTTTCACGTGGTTTTTGCAATTGTTTGTCGATTGCAAAAATCGCAGGATAGCTTTGTCGCACTGATTGTACCCTAACTACTTCCATTCTAATTTTTTCTATTCAATTTAAATTACAGATAGGTATGGGTAGATAAGTGTTATATTATAAGCAAAATATTGTACTGTATTGTCATGTATTGTATGGACTTTCATTAGAACAAAATAAAGCTGTAGAGAGATGAAATATTTTAATAGTTTGACACGTCATACTTCTAAAGATCAGAAGTTTTAAATTTTGGCAAATGCGAAACAAATATGTCTGTCCCAAACAAGGTCCCAAATTAAAAAAAGTATACAGAAAAGTCTGTTTTTATTAGGTACCTACTTATGATTAATTGCCCTCACCACCCAATCATTTATACGATACAGTTGTCCTGTTATTGAAAATGTTTCTGTTGTCTATTAAATCAGTACCAACGAATATGAAACTTTATTTATTTCGAAATTTGTATATACTCCCAATCATTAAAATAAACTCGCAAATAATATTAAAATATTATTATACAGGCTGTTATTAATACTAAAGTTATACCTACTATTACTAAACTATTTGAAAACTCACTAATTTGTGTTTGGCTCCATAATAAAGTTGTTTTTGATTACCTGAAAAAATAAAGGATTTTGTTAACATTGTTAAAAATGTAACCGGCTTTTGTCGAATGTTTGAGTCTTAATACTTAAATTATATAAAAATAGACAAATAAAACATTATTTAATTCAATACAATACAAAAAAGTTATGATTTTCTACCACATTATTTAAAAAGTTAAACACAACAAAAAATGTACCTACACAAAAACAAGATCCTTCACTAACGGACATGGAACCGCATAATTTCGTTACCAAGTTCTCTAAGAAGTCTGGCGTCTTGCCAAAAGCTGAGTTGACCTAATTTATACAGTAATTGAGTGTGTTCTTACGTTTTTTATTAGAGATGCACGATTTCACAGGTAGCATGTGAAAAATCTCATAAAAACGCTTGAAATATCTGCAATCACGTGTAGCCGTCTTAAATTGTACAAAGCATAAATACACATTTACATTCATCTCTTATCGGTAAATTTTGTACTGAATTTATGTATGAGATTTTATGGTAAAATCATAAAGGTGTTCTTGTTATGCAAATTGGGGATACAGTTCAACCTCATATCAGAATATAATAAATAATAGGGGAAAATTATTCAAATTCTCGGTTTGTCCTCAATTTTTCCTGTTTAACAGCCACGTAAAAGACCTTTAACCCTTATGCTGACCGCATATAATGTATGTAACATGCGCCGAACGAGGGCAAGGAAAATTCAGTGTAAGCCGACATATGCATACATTTTGAGAACTCACTCGCTATTTTGCATTTTTTCTTAACTTTCACGTCAACAGTACGATTTTAGTCATTAGTTGCCGCCGAACGGAAAATTGAAAAGAAAATCTGGAGTCTCAGTCATCGAAATGTTTTTATAGAGACATCAAATAAATTGATTGATTAACCTAACCGTTTCGATGAAATGAGCGTCCCACGCCATCTGATTTCATTTATAGGACTAATAAATCAATATTTTCCTCAACTACCAAAAGAATATTAAAGTAATTGGTGTTTCATCAAATCCTTCAAAAGAGCCAAATAAATATTATGTGGAAAACTTTTGAAAAGTTTATGGAATATGACAATCTACGCAGCTTTTCTAGAGTTTCTCTCATGACTCCCCGGTGGCAAAGGAGTATTATTTTCTCATGAATCTTTGCGATGACTTTCATCACATTAATATTATAAAGGAGAAAGTTTGTATGTGTGTGTGTGTGTGTGTGTGTATGTTTGTTACTCCTTCACGCAAAAACTACTGGACAGATTGGGCTGAAATTTAGAATGGAGATAGATTATACCCTGGGTACATAGGCTACTTTTTATCCCGGAAAATCAAAGAGTTCCCACGGGAATTTTAAAAAACCTACATCCACGCGAACGAAGTCGCGGGTATCAGCTAGTAAATTATAAGCCAGGCACTTAATATGTTGATGATATGTAAATAAATTGTATGCGATTGTATGACGCCGCACGCACTCACGAAAAAATATGAGGCACGCCGATAGGTTTGATCTAAGATTCTAGAGTGACGAAATAATAAAATCGCCATTTATTTGTATCTACTATAAGAGAAGAGCCTACTTTAATACTAATGAAAACGTGCCTACCCAGCCAATTTTAGGTAATGTATAGTCATTCTGGCGTTTTTATATAGCCATTAAGGAATAAACGTTGATTGATTAATCTCTACCAAAGCAATGTTGCCGCTCAGGGAGGCTGCCTAATCACATTTATGGGCCACGATAAATTAGACCACTAAGTAGGAAGAGGTACGTAGAAAATATGTAGAACGATTCTTGTTACTTACAATACGGATAGAAATTAGTTTTTGAGACCTTACAATGCCTAATTGCAAAGCCCAAATTAAGCATTTTAATCTCCTGAGGATGCTCCGGTGTCGGGGCGAAACGTGCATCGAGTGGTTTTGGGATTTGTGTGGTGCTGCACGGTGGTGGTGTGTAATACTTTTTTTTTAAAAGAATATTAGCCATTTTAAATGACTAATATTCCCATTTCCTCTTCAACTATGCGTCAGGCTTGTGCTAGGAGTAGGTACGACAATAGTGCAACGGGCGGGGTTTGAACCGTCGACCTTTCGGTTTTCACTCCTTTACCGGTTGAGCTATTAAGGCCGCTTGGTGGCTGGCTTTTTCTGCATGTTTAGCAGTGGGAGGGCGGGCAGTGCTAATCGCATGCTGCATCAGTTGCACCATACAGATTTGTCTGGTTTAGCGGATTATAGCTTATTAAGCTTTTGGTTCCTTGTATATCATGGACTACCGCAAAATAATGCCTGTTTCTATATTATAACTTGAATCAGTTCAACCATTGGTATAATCGGGCATGTGCACTGTGCAATACCTCTTTTGCAACTTTTTAACCCCCGACCCAAAAAGAGGGGTGTTATTAGTTTGACGTGTGTATCTGTGTATCTGTCTGTGGCATCGTAGCTCCAAAACTCATGAACCGATTTTAATTATTTTTTTTGTTTGAAAGGTGGCTTGATCGAGAGTGTTCTTAGCTATAATAATCCAAGAAAATCTGTTCAGCCGTTTGAAAGTTATCAGCGCTTTTCTAGTTATTACTGTAACCTTCACTTGTCGGGGGTGTTATAAATTTTTAATTTACACTTGTACTGCATTATTAGTATTTAAATTATGATTCTTTTTAAATTTCCCTTAGGTGAATAGAAAATTTCACTCCGCTGAAATGCGAGACTTTGTTTTTAAACTCAAAGCTGTGGCAGTTGTTTTCAGCATTGATTTGTAGTTCCGAGTTTTCTTACATTGTGTAAAAGTTTCAAAGGAGAACTTTTCCTTCGAGAAGTACCTTACATCTCAAAAACATGAAGATCGTAAGAAAGGAACAAAAAGAAAGTAAAGGACTCAATCGTTTTAGAGGTGTATATAGAAAATGCAACAAGGAAAGAAACAAAAGCTATCTTAAAAAAAAAACTATTTTATAGGGCCTATAATATACAGAGAGTACATTACCTATAGAGTACATATTGAAAAAAAAAACAAGAATACTTCAACGGTTATGACCCTGGTCAGCATCGAAAACATGTTATAAAGAAAAATAAATTACATCGTAGCGAAAAGTAACTGTTCCCAACACATCTATCATAATATTTTATCCTACAAATCCTACGAAATGAAATTTCCACTGAGCCAGATGTGAATCCGAGGAGCTTTGCGCAAATTCAGTTATTTCTTATTTTTGCTAGCCATTGGTAAAGATGGCAATAGCAGTTTATTATGTAAATGTCTGCGTACTAGCTGATGCCCGCGAGTTCGTTCGCGTGGATGTAGGTTTTTTAAAATTTCCGTGGGAACTCTTTGATTTTCCGGGATAAAAAGTAGCCTATGTGCTAATCCAGGGTATAATCTATCTCCATTCTAAACAGTCCAATCCGTCCAGTAGTTTTTACGTGAAAGAAGAGTAACAAACACACACACACACACACACACACACACACACACACACACGCATAGGGCCTACAACGACTTACGCGTGCAGTATTAATTGTTTCAGAGTACCTACTGATGGGGTTGTCGGGCTGGTGCAATACGTCACAGATGTTTGCAGAGGCTTTAATTTAATTACTAACATAGTTAATAAGGTCTATTTTCACTAACACTTCAAAATGCATGTTTTATTATTATATAACGTATTATACAAGGGGCGAATCAACAAATGTCTAACAAGTGTTTAAATTAAAAATTTATAATAACCCCGACAAGTGAAGGTTACAGTAACTAGAAAAGAGCTGATAACTTTCAAACGGCTGAACCGATGTTCTTGGATTATAGCTAAGAACACTCTCGATCAAGCTACCTTTCAAACAAAAAAACTAAATTAAAATCGGTTCATTAGTTTAGGAGCTACGATGCCACAGACAGATACACAGATACACACGTCAAACTTATAACACCCCTCTTTTTGGGTCGGGGGTTAAAAACGAAACAAAGCAGTAAAACGAAGGCACGTAAGACATATTCATTTACAAACCCGACAACTTTCATACAATTGCCTTTCTCGGCAATAAATTTGATATATTTTTGTCTACTGACTATCTGTTACCCTTGTGGTTTTCATTTTCTGAGGGCTGTTTGTGACTGGAATAAAAAGGATTGTGTGTATCTTATTCAAATAAATTAAACGAGACAAAAGTGGTAACAATATTATTAAGCTTGTTTCATACCTATGGGTCGATAAAACTTTGGAAATATGAAATTATTTTTTATGTTTGATTTATATCTTTTAGATCGCGTTTAGTTTTAGCATAGCAAACGATTTTTAAGAGCAAAAATTAAAAAAAAAAAAACATTTTTCATGATAAATCGCATATGAAATAACTGCGAAAAAAATTATAAGTACACCAAATGAAAATGATTTAAAAGTAAAATTAATAATGTCTATTGTCCATCTTTAGTTTTTAACCCCCGACCCAAAAAGAGGGGAGTTATAAGTTTGACGTGTGTATCTGTGTATCTGTCTGTAGTATCGTAGCTCCTAAACTAATGAACCGATTTTAATTTAGTTTTTTTTTTGTTTGAAAGGTGGCTTAATCGAGAGTGTTCTTAGATATAATCCAAGAAAATCGGTTCAGCCGTTTGAACGTTATCAGCTCTTTTCTAGTTACTGTAACCTTCACTTGTCGGGGGTGTTATAAATTTTTAATTTAGGTACACTTGTAAATACCAATATAAACGCACGTTGCTCCATTGCTACGAAGATTAATATTACTATTGATTGAAATCAATTGAGGACGTCGATAGACTTAAAAAACATAACTGATTGATATACCTACATATTAAAGTACACACAAAATAGATACATAATACAGGAAGATACATATAAAATAAGCCTCAATAGCTCAACGGTTATAGGAGTGGACTGAATTCCGAAAGGTCGGCGGTTCAAAGTTTCAAACCCCAGCCATTGCACTATTGTCGTACCCACTCCTAGCACAAGCTTTACGCTTAGTTGGAGGGGAAAGGGGAATGTTAGTCATGATTAAAATGGCTAATATTCTTTTCAAAAAAAAAAAACAGAGTATTTTTATGCCTCGCAAACTTGTTAAGTTCTTGACGCAGATTACTGTGGATAGAAATTTGATTTATGTTATATCTCGCTTAGTTCCGGCTTCCGCTGTGTGCTACCGGAATAAATTGTACTTTATCAATGTCACTTGGAAATATTACATTGATGTTATCTCCCATAGAATTATCTATCATCAATATCTTTCCACTGATGTGCAAACGCCTTTTCTTAGCTAAATACATAGTTTTCTTTCTCATTAACGGCTGAAATTGAAAGTTTATCGTATCTGTAATCTGTTGATAGGTTACTAATAAGCGACGTTGTTATTTGTCAAAACGTCATTAATTAACTTATCGACAGATTTTATTATTATGGATATGGATAGACTGATTATCACTTTCGGCCGTTAGACTTTATTTATTTCTAACTTTTACACACATTTAGTACCGCTGCAACATCAAGATTAAAAGAGAGTTGCAAACAAAAGTTAAATAACATAGTATTCTCATGGGAACGGCACTCGACATATGGTTACTTAACACCTGAAGTCTGTTTTCAGATGTAAAGTAGGCCTAAGTGCAAACATTGCAAGATTTGAAACAACAAGTGTAAATTAAAAATTTATAACACCCCCGACAAGTGAAGGTTACAGTAACTAGAAAAGAGCTGATAACTTTCAAACAGCTGAACCGATTTTCTTGGATTATAGCTAAGAATACTCTCGATCAAGCCACCTTTCAAACAAAAAAAAAACTAAATTAAAATCGGTTCATTACTTTAGGAGCTACGATACCACAGACAGGTACACAGACACACGTCAAACTTATAACACCCCTCTTTTTGGGTCGGAGGTTAAAAATACGAGAGAAGCTAATTTAAAATTCATTAAAAATTATCTTAAGGCGCATTCAAAACAATTGAACACTAATACTTTATTATTAACCCTACGTTAAAATGGTCACACTAGCAAGCGCTTTAACAGGCCTCTCTCCGTCACTTACTCCATACAATCGTAGTCCCAATTTCATTTGAATATTAAGCAACCAAAGTCCATGGAATTTTGCAGACATATTCTAGAAAATAATATCTGTGCCTGTCGTGTTTTAGATTTTTTTTTATATGTAGTTTTAAAATTACAGGGGCTCAAAGATTTGCATGTGAATTTTTAAGACCGCGTAATTTTGAAACCGAATATTTTAACGGAAATCTGGAAAACCATAGGCATAGATATTAGTTCCCGGAACGTTTCTACAAAATTCCATTGAGTATGATTGGTTAGTATTCCAATGAGAGACGAACTACGTTTGTATGGAGCGAGTGACGGAGAGACCCCTCTACGCACAGCACAATTTTTTATTGCCGCGAACGCAATTTACAAAAAAGCCAAAATATTGTAATAAACAACCACTCTCGTATAAAGTTGCCGAAAATGAAATTTTCCACAGAATTTCCATTGGTTATGGTATACCTTACTACGCTGCGAAAAAATTGTTCGTGAGGCGGCAGAAAGTTTGTTATTTGATTTCTTTTTTTTCTTTCTGGAAATTGAAACCACGGGCGCCCGAGTCTCTCACAGTTTAATTTCGATAAAAAATTGGCAAAATTCGAACACCATTTTGTAATACATTGCCGACTAGGATCTGTAAACGATACCCAACAGCTATTTTATTAACCCCCGACCCAAAAAGAGGGGTGTTATAAGTTTGACGTGTGTATCTGTGTATCTGTGTGTCTGTGTATCTGTGTATCTGTGTATCTGTGTATCTGTGTATCTGTGTATCTGTGTATCTGTGTATCTGTGTATCTGTCTGTGGCATCGTAGCGCCTAAACGAATGAACCGATTTTAATTTAGTTTTTTTTGTTTGAAAGGTGGCTTGATCGAGAGTGTTCTTAGCTATAATCCAAAAAAATTGGTTCAGCCGTTTAAGAGTTATCAGCTCTTTTCTAGTTTTATTGTAGAAAAGAAGGTTACATAAACGGTAGGTTCATAATATTATGTCAATTGACAAATGTCAAGCTGTCGAGATGGACGTTGCCAAAATACATAATTATTTATTTGAAATGATGTTTTGGAAAACTCAGATACTTTAGATCGTAGGCGCGGAAAAGTCCAAGAAAATCAGTTCAGCCGTTTGAAAGTTATCAGGTATTTTCGGTCTTTTCTAGTTACTGTAACCTTCACTTGTCGGGGGTGTTATAAATTTTTAATTTACACTTGTGACCCGTAATATTTCAAGGAAAGTTCAGTATGATATGACTAAAATAAGACTTTATAATTAAAATAAAAGAGTATGAAATTTCCGCTCAGTAAGTTCTTCTTTAAATTACATCTCTATTTAGGAAAATCTATCGCACTAATATTATAAAGGCGAAAGTTTGTATGTGTGTGTGTGTGTGTGCGTGTGTGTGTATGTTTGTTACTCCTTCACGCAAAAACCACTGGACGGATTTGGCTGAAATTCAGAACGGAGATAGATAATATCCTGGATTAGCACATAGGCTACTTTTTATCTTGGAAAATCAAAGAGTTCCCACGGGATTTCGAAAAACCTAAATCCACGTGGACGAAGTCGCGGGCGTCAGCTAGTTATGCCATAAAAATCACATGTGAATCATAATATTATTATTATAGACTGATGAAGACATCACCAATCTTTTGCATGGCGCCGTCAGACAAAAAAGAAGGACTATATAAAAATCAAATTTCTTTTCTAAGAAACTCTCCTAGCAAAAGTCCTAGAGGTAGCTACCGAAAAGTGAATTTATGAGCCCAATTTTCATAGCCGTGTAGGTGGATATTAAGCTAAGAAAGGATGCCGGTATTTCGCCCTCCAATAAATTATTCGTTAATTATGTCCCAGATGGCTAACATCTTTCAAGCAAGCCCTACAAAGAGGTTTAATTAAACGCTTAAGACTAACCTTAACGTAGGGTCCTAGACGATGAATGATGGGACGGCCATTTTAAGAAAAGCTCTCAGCTTCTTAAATCTGTTACCTATGCATCATCTTAACCCATCGTCGGCCCACTGTTGAGGACGGGTCTCCTCTTCGAATGAGAAAGGCTTAGTACATAGTCCACCACGCTGGACAAGTGTGGATTGACAGACTTCATACATCACTGAGGTATGGAGAACTCAGTCATGCAGGTTTCTTCAAGATGTTTTCCTTCATCGATAAAGCAAGTAATTTTACTCAAAACACTCATAAGTCATAAGTATGAAAATTATAGAAAGGTACTATTTCCCGGGTTTGAGGCTTTGAGCCCTACATAGCCCATACATTGCTTTTATTATGTTGCTTGTCTATAGGTATGATTTTATTTTATTTTATTTGGTTTAGAACCGCCCTCAGAATTACACACTCAAATTATAAAAGTTATTCCTTAAATTTCACAGCTCTCGTGTAACTCAATTTACGGGCATTCATCCCTTCAACCTTGTAAGGTCAGTTTTTTTTTTTGATTTTCCGATGAATGTATAGGTCAAAGTTTTGGTATCAAATAGGAATAAGCCGATTAATACTGTAAAGATCAGAGCCCAAAACATTTAAAAAATCTACTTAAAATAAAACTTACTTATAAAACTTTTTCTGAAAACCTACTGTTAAACATTGTACTTATGTATGCAATGCTGAAGGCTACTGCAACATAATAATCATATTAAATTAATTTACCGACCTCAACTCGGAGGACTAACAAGCATAGAAACTGGGCTAGATAAAATAACGAGGTGCACATTCACAGTTTTTAGACCATGAGACTTTTATTTATACGAGTGCAAAACATAAAAGAATGTGAAATAAAAAGGAACGAAAAGGTTGCAAAGTAAACGTAATTATTATGACGGAGAAACAGAGAATGACCTAACTAGTTCAGAAAAATAAGGATCTAAATCCATATCCATCACACTTCACATTAATATTATAAAGGCGAAAGTTTATGTGTATGTGTGTGTGTATGTTTGTTACTTCTTCACGCAAAAACTACTAGATGGATTTGGCTGAAATTTGAAATGGAGATAGATAATAAAGATATCCTGGATTAGCACATGGCTACTTTTTATCCCAGAAAATCAAACAGTTC